>NC_133504.1:30447500-31704500 GCF_049354715.1 Callithrix jacchus
AGGAAACTTGTATTTATTTAATCTTTTTTGAGATAGGGTCTCCTTCTCTCATCTAGGCTGGGGTTGCAACCTCTGGTCCACAGGTTCAAGCCATTGTTTCACCTCAGCCTCTGGAGTAGCTGAGACTGCAGGGGTGGGCCACCATGCCCCGTTAGATTTTGAATATTTAGTAGACGTGGGGTTTCACCATGTTGGCCTGGCTGTTCTCAAACTCCAGAGCTCATGTGATCCGCCCACCTCAGCCTATCAATCAATAACAGATCAGGCGCCGTGGCTCAAGCCTGTAATCCCAGTACTTTGCGAGGCCGGCGGGTGGATCATGAGGTCAGGAGCTGAAGACCGGAATTGCCAATATGGTGAAATCCCATCTCTACCAGAAATACAAAAATTAGCTCAGCGCAGTGGCGGGCACCTGTAATCCCAGCTACTAGGGAAGCTGAGGCAGGAGAATCACTAGAACCTGGGAGGCGGAGTTTGCAGTGAACCAAGATCATGTGACTCCAATCTAGACTGGGCGACAGAGCAACATTCAGTAAAACAATTACAAGATAATAAATAAATTTGTTTTTAAAAAATTGAAAAAGAAAAGAAAAAAAACATAATGAGCTTTTCCATTTTAACTAAGGAATGGTAGTTTTAGACTTCTGCCACAACATTATGGTTGACAAAACATTCTTAATTCATTTTATACAGATCTGACTAGATCCTGAAACAGCAAGTCATCATCTTGTATCTCTGAAGATAGAATACAGTCAGATTTGGAAAGACAGCCTAAAGACTCATGATCCAAAAAAAACTAATGCTGACTATTAGTAACAGTCTTAAGACTAAGACTACTTTTTTTTTTTTTTGAGACGGAGTTTCGCTCTCGTTACCCAGGCTGGAGGGCAATGGCGCGATCTCAGCTCACCGCAACCTCTGCCTCCTGAGTTCAGGCAATTCTCCTGCCTCAGCCTCCTGAGTAGCTGGGATTACAGCACGCATCACTATGCCCGGCTAATTTTTTGTATTTTTTAGTAGAGACGGGGTTTCACCATGTTGACCAGGATGGTCTCGATCTCTTGACCTCGTGATCCAACCGCCTCGGCCTCCCAAAGTGCTGGGATTACAGATGTGAGCCATCAGGCCCGGTAAGACTAAGACTATTACTAAAAAATAGAGAAAGAGAAAAATCAAAAGGGATAGACGTACCAGTGCTGTTTGTAAAAACTGTCTTCCCAGGAGATGGAAAAAGACGCCATCATGATAGGATTTATTCTTTAGTGTTCAGAGACATAAATGTAATCATTTCGCCGAAGCCATTACAGTAGGCAGAGTGGCAAGAGTTCTTCTGCTAAAAGTAAAACCCAGAAATATTAGGATTTTTCTGGACAATGAAGTGGGTGAGGTTTAATCTTATAGCTTGAATGCCAGGTCTCATATATTTTTCTCAAGTGATATTTTTCTGACTCTGTTTAGGCTGTGTTTCCCACTGGGTGTGATTTATAATGTCATATAATCTGTATAGTAATAGATTATGAAGGATAAATTATTTAAAAATTATTTTCTATTTTATTTAGGGGAGAAGCTCTAAAATTCTGAATTCTGTCTCTACCACTTATAAGCAGAAAAGACATTTTATTTTATTATTTAAGCAACTATCAATAAAATATTATTTAAAAAGGCCTACTCTTCAGAAATGTAATAGGAATAAATTGTAAAGTACTTTTGATATTCTAAGATGAAAGATAGTGTACTTAATCAATATTTAAATGCTTTCCACATTATGATTTTTACCAAAATTACGTAGTTATTAGCTCAGTCCAGCAACAAAACAGGCTTATATAAAAGCAAAAATCTCCTGGGTCATGCCTTCCTATGCCAAATTTCTGGTAAACAGAGGCATGATTTATTCTAGTGACCTTGCTATTTCTCCATGGCTGTAATATGTCTGATGCTAGATATTTCAAATTAACATTGTATTAGGTCAACTAAGAATTTAGTCTACCACCCAGGCACACACTCTGTTTTTTCCCACAAATATCCAAATATATTAATGTAATTTAATTAATATGTTCATATGACTATATAATTATTCACAGGTGAGCCAGTAAGGTACTTTATACTTTCTATGGTACACAAATTTTGTTTTATTATGATTAAAATTGCCTGATTTCTTACTTGCTGCATTTTTTGCTTATCTCTTTCAGCCCCATATCTGCTAATTTCTAAAATTGCTCTCAATAAAAGTAAACTCAGCTTGTAATTTGTTGATTCTATTCATTTTCTTTGTAGTACCCACCCCTGAAGCCCTCTTTCCTCTTAGCATGAACTGAAGTTTGGTGATATGATGCACAGCTGTCATCCCAGGCTTTTCATGTTTTTGTAACCCTAAGAATTATCTTTTCTCTTCTATCTTATGTCCGGAGGTTTTAAAATGTGCACAGACGATGTTGTTGTCTGAGTCCCTTGTTTTAATTCTTAGTTTTCTTCCCTTCCTTTGGCGAGCATATCACCAGGTAATTCCCTGAAAAAAAGGACCTGAAAGACATGCCAGTCATTTCCCTTTGTGCTGTGAGGTGTGGGAATGTGTGCTAGGCCCTGCATTGCATCTGGAGGAGGGTCAAGAATATCTGTGAAGGCCACACATGCCTGAGACTGAAGTTCAGAGACCCTACTCATGACTCATGCTCAATCAGAACATGGAAAACACTGACTTCCCCATTCCCAATAACACACTAACAAGAGTTGAGTAAAAATAACAGTAGAATCCAGTTTGACAAATGAAAGAGACATATCACTAGGGGAGTGTGAAGCCTTTATTGCACTAAAAATAACCATAGCAATAACAAACATCACCCTCTGCCTGACTCCTGGCTTGATTAATAAAAACACACCGTTACTACACGCCTAGCAGAAGGGAAACAAGTTAATCTCTGCTATTGGTTGAGTTGTGTTCTCCCAAAAACATATGGAAGTGCTAACCCAGCACTTCAAATGTCACCTCATTTGGAAATTAGGTATTTACAAAGGTAATGGATTAAGGCCTGTTGTGGTGGCTCATGCCTGTAATCCAAGCATTTTGGAAGGAAAAGGTGGGTGTATTATCTAAGGTCAGGAGTTCAACACCAGCCTGGCCAAGAAGGTGAATCCCCATCTCTAGAACAAATACAAAAATTAGCTGGCTGTGGTGGTGGGTACCTTTAATCCCAGCTACTTGGGAGGCTGAGGCAGGAGAATCTCTTGAATCTGGAATATGAAGATTGCAGTGAGCTGAGATGGTGCCACTGCACTACAGCCTGGGTGACAAGAGTGAAAGCTCTGTCTCAAAAAAGAAAAAAAAAAAGCAATTTGTTAAAATTAGTTTATTAGGGTCTGCCTTAATCCAATATGACTGCTGTCCTTATAAAAAGATGAAATTTTGACATAAAAATACACACCGACAATGCTTATGTGCAGAAACACAGGGAAATGACATTGGAGCGATGCGTCTGCTAGTCAAGGAAAGCCATAGATTGGCAGCAACTCACTAGAACCTGGAGCCATGGGAGAAATGCATCACAGCACTCAGAACAGACCATTCCTGCCAACACCCATATTTTGGACTCAGATTCCAGAACTGTGAGACAATAAATTTTCTGTTATGTAAACCACCCAGTTTATGATACTTTGTTAGGGTATTCCCTCCAAAACAAATGTAATCTACAAGTATAAAAATGTTTACCTCAGTATATATTTTTTTATACGTGTCTGGCTTTTACCAAAAACAAAAACAAACAAACAAACAAAGACCTACAAGGCAAAGGTATTTGTAAAAGGAAACAATGTAAAAGGAATATACACCACACTCTGAAGAGGCAAAATGAACATCAGAACTCTACTAAGCTATAATACAAATGTAGAAATTCTCAGGCATAAAAGAAAAAATAACTGTAATTGTTATGTCAAAGGCTTCAGTGGAAAATAAAGACAATATGCAGAATGAGATAGATAATCTTAACAGAGAGTTGGAAACCAAAATCAAATGAAAAGCTTGGCATGGTGGCTCAGGACCCTATCACACCACTTTGGGAGGCTGAGGCAGGTGGGTTACTTGAGGTCAGGAGTTTGAAACCAGGCTGGTCAACATATTAAAATCCCATCTCTACTAAAAATAGAAAAAAAAAAAATAGCCTGGCTTGGTGGTGAGCACCTGTAATCCTAGCTCCTCAGGAGGCTGAGGCAGCAGAATTGCTTTAACCCAGGAGGCAGAGGTTGCAGCGAGCCAAGATTGTGACACTGCACTCCAGCCTGGGTGACAAAGTGAGACTCCATCAAAAAAACAAAGTTAAGTAAAAATGCTAGTGATGAAAACCACAGAAAAGAGATGAAGATTCCTTCAATGGGTTCATTAGAACCCTCGACACACTTAAGGAAATAATCAGTGAACATAAAGGCACATAAACTAACTATCCAAACTTAAATATAAAGTGAAAAGATTAAAATACAGAGAATCTAAAAACTGTAGGACAGTATCAGACAGTGTCAGTTGTGGATACTTGCAATTTCAGGAAGAAAAAAAACAGAAGAAATATTTAAAAAATGATGGTCAAAAATTTAGTTAAAGACCCTGAAACTCTAGGAACAAAAAGCCCAGAGAACATCAAACATGATGAATATCAAAAGACACACACCAAAAAAAAAAAAACAAAGAAACCCAAAACAAGAAAGAAATGACAGCACATCTCCAAATATAGGTGTATCAATCAACTGCTGAAAACTAAAATCAAAAACACAATTTTGAAGGCAGCCCAGGTAAAGAAATGTATTACTGCCATGCATGCATTAACTATGGGAATATGTTCTGAGAAGTGCATCATGGGATGATTCCATCATTCTGTGAACATCATGGAGTATGCTTACACAAACCTAGATTGCAATCGTGTAGCTTACTATGCCTGCAAGCTGTATGGTATAGCCTAATGCTCCTAGGCTATGAACCTGTACACAAGGTACTGTACTGAATATTACAGACACCGTTAACACAGTGGCAAGTATCTGTGTATCTAAGCATATCTAAGCCTAATAAAAGTTCCATAAAGATAGTTTTGTAATCTCATAGCACCACTGGCGTGTATGTGGCCAGTGGCTGAAACACTGTTATGCAGCGCATGACTACTGACAAAGGAGGGAGGATAAGAATTACAACACACCTCTCATCAGAAAATGTGACACCAAAGAGTCAGTGGTTACTGTAAATAAAATAACCCCTGCCAACTCACAGTTCTATAACCATTTAGCATATTTATGAAAAGCAATGGAGAAATACTTAGGTAAAATAAAATGGAGGAAATTCATTTCCATCAAGCAGACACTGCAAGCATGTTAATAAAAATACGCCAGATGAAAGGAATATTATATATGTCAGAAACTTGTGTTTACACCAAGAAATAAAGTACAAAAAAATAAAGGTAATTGCTCTAAAAGATAACTAGGTGTTTAAAACAATAATAATAATATATAGTATTTTTCCAGCATATGGAAAAGTAACATATGACTACAGGACCACAAAGGATCAGTGAGAATTGGAAACATACTATTACGAGGTTTTTATATTAAAATGGAAACAGTATAATTTCATTTAAAGAGGCCTCAAATTCTTTTAAGATGTATACTATAAACTCCTGTGACAACCCTTAAATATATTGTAAAAGATGCATAAAATAAGAAGGCCAGGCATGGTCCTAACACTTTCAGACGCCAAAACGGGCAGATCACAAGGAAGAGACTGAGGCCATTCTGGCCAACACGGTGAAAGCCCATCTCTATTAAAAATACAAAAATTAGCTGGGCATTGTGGCCCGTGCCTGTAGTCCCTGTTACTAGGGAGGCTGAGGCTGAAGAATCGCTTAAACATGGGAGGCGGAGGTTGCAATGAGGTGATATCAGGCCACTGCACTGCAGCCTGGTGACAGAGCAACACTGTATCTCAAAATAAAAAAAAAAAGTTAATAGGAGAGATTAAAATGTAATCGTAAAACATGCTTGATTAAACCCAGAGAAGACAAGCCTGGTGGTGTGCTCCTGTAGTCTCAGCTTTTCTGAAGGCTGAGACAGGGGAATCTCTTGAGCCCAGGAATTTGGGGCTGCAGTGGGTTATGAATGTGCCTGTGAATAGCTATTGAACATCAGCCTGAAAAATGTACTCAAACCCTGTCTTAATCCTAGCCCGTTTGAAGTCCAAGGTGGGCGGATCAGCTGTTGCCAGGAGTTGGAGACCACCTGAGAAACATTAGTGAGATCTTGTCTCCAATAAAAACAACAAACAAAGAAGTCAAAATAAGCATTCATTTCAAGTTACTACGGGACACTCACCAAGAGGAATCACATCATGGGCTATAAAACATGCTCTTACACATTTAAATAACAGAAATCACACAAACTTCATTATCAGACTCCACACGATTGGAAATTATATTTAACAATCTCTGAAAAATCTACAAAAAAGTGAAAATTAGAACACTTTTTAAAAATTTATTCATTTATTTATTTTTTATTTTATTTTAGTTTTTTTTTTTTTCATTTTAGGTTTTGGGGTACATGTGCATAACGTGCATGATAGTTGCATAGGTACACACATGGCAGTGTGTTGTGCTGCCTTTTTCCCCTTCACCCACATTAGGCATTTCTTCCCAGGCTATCCTTCCCCAGCTCCCCCCCCTCCGCTGTCCCTTCCCAATTCCCCCCAATAGACCCCAGTGTGCAGTACTTTCTTCCCTGTGTCCATGTGTTCTCATTTTTCCTCACCTGCCTATGAGTGAGAATATACGGTATTTCATTTTCTGTTCTTGTGTCAGATTGCTGAGAATGATGTTCTCCAGATTCTACCATGTCCCTACAAAGGACACGAACTCATCATTTTCAATTGCTGCATAATATTCCATGGTGTATATGTGCCACATTTTCCCAATCCAGTCTATCATCAATGGGCATTTGGGTGGGTTCCAGGTCTTTGCTATTGTAAACAGTGCTGCAATGAACATTCGTGTGCATGTGTTTTTATAGTAGAATGATTTATAGTTTTTTTGATATATACCCAGTAATGGGATTGCTGGGTCAAATGAAATTTCTGTTTCTAAGGCCTTGAGAAATCGCCACACTGTCTTCCACAATGGTTGAACTAATTTACACTGCCACCAACAGTGTAAAAGTGTTCCTATTTCTCCACATCCTCTCCAGCATCTGTTGTCTCCAGGTTTTTTAATGATCACCATTCTAACGGGCATGAGATGGTATCTCAATGTGGTTTTGATATGCATCTCTCTAATGACCAGTGATGATGAGTATTTTTTCATATGTTGTTGGCTTCATGTATGTCTTCTTTTGTAAAGTGTCTGTTTATATCCTTTGCCCATTTTTGAATGAGCTTGTTATTTTTTTTACTGTAAATCTGTTTGAGTTCTTTGTAAATTCTGGATATCGGCCCTTTGTCAGATAGGTAAACTGCAAAAATTATTTCCCATTCTGTTGGTTGCTGATTCACTCTAGTGACTGTTTCTTTTGCTGTGCAGAAGCTGTGGAGTTTGATTAGGTCCCATTTGTCTATTATGGCTTTTGTTGCCAATGCTTTTGGTGTTTTGGTCATGAAGTTTTTGCCTATTCCTATGTCCTGAATGGTTTTGCCTAGATTTTCTTCTAGGGTTTTTATGGTACCAGGTCTTATGTTTAAGTCTTCAATCCATCTGGAGTTAATTTTAGTATAAGGTGTCAGGAAGGGGTCCAGTTTCTGCTTTCTGCACATGGCTAGCCAGTTTTCCCAACACCATTTATTAAACAGGGAATCCTTTCCCCATTGCTTGTTTTTGTCAGGTTTATCAAAGATCGTATGGTTGTAGATACGTTGTGTTGCCTCCGATGCCTCTGTTCTGTTCCATTGGTCTATATCTCTGTTTTGATACCAGTATCTTGCTGTTTTGATTACTGTAGCCTTGTAGTATAGTTTGAAATCTGGTAGTGTGATGCCCCCCGCTGTGTTCTTTTTGCTTAGAATTGACTTGGCTATGCGGTTTCTCTTTTGGTTCCATATGAAGTTCATGATGGTTTTTTCCAGTTCTGTGAAGAAAGTCAATGGTAGCTTGATGGGGATAGCATGGATTCTGTAAATTACTTTGGGCAGTATAGCCATTTTCATGATATTAATTCTTCCTAACCATGAACATGGAATGTTTCTCCATCTGTTTTGTCCTCTCTTATTTCATTGAGCAGTGATTTGTAGTTTTCCTTGAAGAGGTCCCTTACGTTCCTTGTAAGTTGTATTCCTAGGTATTTTATTGTTTCTGTAGCAATTATGAATGGCAGTTCATTTTTGATTTGGCTCTCTTTAAGTCTGTTATTGGTGTATAGAAATGCTTGTGATTTTTGCACATTGATTTTATGTCCTGAGACTTTGCTGAAGTTGCTTATCAGTTTCAGGAGTTTTTGGGCTGAGGCGATGAAGTCTTCTAGGTATACTATGATGTCGTCTGCAAATAGAGACAATTTGGCATCCACCTTTCCTATTTGAATACCCTTTATTTCTTTTTCTTGCCAGATTGCTCTGGCTAGAACTTCCAGTACTATATTGAATAGGAATGGTGAAAGAGGTCATTCTTGTCTAGTGCCGGATTTCAAAGGAAATGCTTCCAGTTTTTGCCCATTCAGTATGATATTGGCTGTTGGTTTGTCGTAAATAGCTTTTATTACTTTGATATATGTTCCATCAATACCGAGTTTATTGAGGGTTTTTAGCATAAAGCGCTGTTGAATTTTGTCAAATGCCTTCTCTGTGTCAATTGAGATAATCATGTGGTTTTTGTTTTTGGTTCTGTTTATGTGCTGAATTACATTTATAGACTTGTGTATGTTAAACCAGCCTTGCATTCCCAGGATGAATCCTGGTTGATTGTGATGGTAAGTTTTCTGATGTGCTGTTGCAATTGGCTTGCCAGTATTTTATTGAAGATTTTTGCATCTATGTTCATCATGGATATTGGCCTGAAGTTTTCTTTTCTTGTTGGGTCTCTGCCATGTTTTGGTATCAGAATGATGTTGGTTTCATAAAATGATTTGGGAAGTATTCCCTCTTTTTGGATTATTTGGAATAGTTACAGAAGGAATTATATCAGCTCCTCTTTGTGTGTCTTGCAGAATTCAGCTGTGAACTCATCTGAACCTGGGCTCTTTTTGTGTGGTAGGTTCTTAATTGCTGCCTCAACTTCAGACCTTGTTATTGGTCTATTCATAGTTTTGGCTTTCTCCTGGTTTAGGCTTGGAAGGACACAGGTGACCAGGAATTTATTCATTTCTTTCAGTTTTACTAGTTTATGTGCATAGAATTTTTGTAATATTCTCTGATGATGGTTTGAATTTCTGTGGAATCTGTGGTGATTTCCCCTTTATCGATTTTTATTGCATCTATTTGGTTGTTCTCTATTTTTTTTTTAATCTGTCTGGCTAGTAGTCTGTCTATTATGTTAATCTTTTCAAAACACCAGCTCTTGGATTTATTGATTTTTTGAAGGGTTTTTGTGTCTCTATCTTCTTCAGTTCAGCTCTGATCTTAGTTATTTCTTGTCTTCTGCTAGGTTTTGAGTTGTTTTGATCTTGCTCCTCTAGCTCTTTCAAGTTTGATGATAGGGTGTCAATTTTGGATCTCTTTACTTTTCTTATATGGGCACTTATTGCTATATATTTTCCTCTGGAGACTGCTTTAAATGCATCCCAGAGATTCTGGTATGTTGTGTCTTTGTTCTCATTGGTTTCAAAGAACTTCTTTATTTCTGCCTTCATTTCATTGTTTACCCAGTCAACATTCAAGGGTCAGTTGTTCAGTTTCCATGAAGCTGTGTGGTTCTGAGTTAGTTTCTGAATTCTGAGTTCTAACTTTATTGCACTATGGTCTGAGAGACTGTTTGTTATGATTTCCATTGTTTTGCATTTGCTGAGGAGTGCTTTACTTCCAATTATGTGGTCAATTTTAGAGTAAGTGTGATGTGGTGCTGAGAAGAATGTGTATTCTGTGGATTTGGGGTGGAGAGTTCTGTAAATGTCTATCAGGTTTGCTTGCTCCAGGTCTGAGTTCAAGCCCTGGATATCCTTGTTGATTTTCTGTCTGGTTGATCTGTCTAATATTGACAGTGGAGTGTTAAAGTCTCCCACTAATACTGTGTGGGAGTCTAAGTCTCTTTGTAAGTCATTAAGAACTTGCCTTATGTATCTGGGTGCTCCTGTATTGGGTCCATATATATTTAGGATTGTTAGCTCTTCTTGTTTTATCGATCCTTTTACAATTATGTAATGGCCTTCTTTGTCTCTTATGATCTTTGTTGTTTTAAAGTCTATTTTATCAGAGATGAGAATTGCAACTCCTGCTTTTTTTTGCTCTTCATTCGCTTGGTAAATATTCCTCCATTTCTTTATTTTGAGCCTTTTTGTATCCTTGCATGTGAGATGGGTTTTCTGGATACAGCACACTGCTGGGTTTTGGCTTTTTATCCAATTTGCCAGTCTGTGTCTTTTGATTGGTTCATTTAGCCCATTTACATTTAGGGTTAGTATTGTTATGTGTGAATTTGATACTGCCATTTTGATGCTAGCTGGCTGTTTTGTCCACTAGTTGATGAAAATTCTTCATTTTGTTGATGCTCTTTAGTATTTGGTGTGTTTTTGGAATGACTGGTACTGGTTGTTTCTTTCTATGTGTACTGCCTCTTTCAGGAGCTCTTGTAAAGCAGGCTTGGTGGTGACAAAATTTCTGAGTACTTGCTTGTTCGCAAAGGATTTTTTTTTTTTTTTTTTCACTTATGAAGGTCAGTTTGGCTGGATATGTAATTCCGGGTTGAAAATTCTGTCCTTTACAGATGTTGAATATTGGCTCCCACTCTCTTCTGGCTTGTAGGGTTTTTGCTGAGATCTGCTGTGAATCTGATGGGCTTCCCTTTGTTGGTTACCCGGCCTTTCTCTCTGGCTGCCCTTAGTATTTTCTCCTTCATTTCAACCCTGGTGAATCTGACGATTATGTGCCTTGGGGTTGCTCTTCTTGCAGAATATCTTTGTGGTGTTCTCTGTATTTCCTGGATTTGAGTGTTGGCCTGCCTTGCTAGGTTGGGGAAATTTTCCTGGATAATATCCAGAAGAGTATTTTTCAGCTTGAATTCGTTCTTTTTGTCTTCTTCTGGTACTCCTATCAAACGTAGGTTAGGTCTCTTCACATAGTCCCACATTTCTTGGAGACTTTTTTCATTCCTTTTTGCATTTTTTCTCTAATCTTGGATTCTCATTTTATTTCATTGAGTTGATCTTCGACTTCTGATATTCTTTCTTCTGCTTGGTCAATTCGGCTGTTGAAACTTATGCATGCTTCACGATGTTCTTGTGTTGTGTTTTTCAGCTCCTTCAATTCATTCATATTCCTCTCTAAGTTGTCCATTCTTGTTATCATTTCTTCAAATCTTTTTTCAAATCTCTTTTCAAGGTTCTTAGTTTCTTTGCATTGATTTAGAACATGTTCTTTTAGCTCACGAAAGTTTCTCATTACCCACTTTCTGAAGTCTTATTTCATCATTTTGTCGCAGTCATTCTCCATGCAGCTTTGTTCCCTTGCTGGTGAGGAGTTTTGGTTTTTTGTAGGAGGTGAGATGTTTTGGTTTCAGGTGTTTTCCTCCTTTTTAGCTGGTTTCTTCCCATCTTTGTGGATTTATCCACCTGTCATCTGATTAGTTGCTGACTTTTCGATTGGGTCTCTGAGTGGACACCCAGATTGTTGATGATGAAGTATTTCTCTTACTTGGTTTTTCTTCTACCTGTCTAGCTCCTCTGCTGTACGACTGCTGTGGTCCACTCCAGGCCCTGCTTGTCTGGGGGTACACCTGTAGCAGCTGCAGAACAATGAGGGATGCTACCAGTTTCTTCTTTTGCTATCTTTGTCTCAGAATAATGCCCACCAAATGTCAGTCTGATTAGTCCTTTTTGAGGTGCCTCTTTGGATGTACAGGGGTCAGGGATCTGCTTGAGGAGATGGTCTTAACTTTATAAGAGCTCAAGTGCTGAGCAGTGAGCTCCATTGTTCATTCAGGGCTGTTAGGATGATACGTTTAAGTCTACTGCAGCAGAACTGATAAAACCCCTTTTTTTCTCAGATGCTCTGTCTCAGGGGGTTCGGGCTATTTTTATGAGTATCCATTGTGCTCTCCTGCACAGCAAGGAGGTGGTCTAGTCACTATTTGCCTGCCAAGGCTCCACCCTGCTGGCATGGTTTCTCCCTGCTTCTGCGGGCTCCAACCTGTGGCGGGGGTCTCTCTGTTGTGGTGGGTTGCCTCAGCAATGGCAGGCTGCGTCAGCAATGGGAGTGTACTTCAGTAGGGGCTGATTGCCTCAGTAATGGTGGATGCCCCTCCGCACTGAGCTGCACCATCCTGGGTTCAGCTGTGCCCTCAGTAAAACTCTCAACCTCGAGCATTTCGAATCACCATTTTGTTTGTTCCTGTAGGGGAGAAACCTGCTGAGCCTGATCACCTGGCTCCCTGCCTCAGAGCACTTTTCTTTTTTTTTTTTAGGTTGAATGATTGACTCTCTCCCAGGTGTTTCAATTGCCTGCTGATAGGGCACCGGGATCTGTGTGATTTCCTGTGCAGCTACCCACTTCTCTGGCTCAAATGCTGCTTCCCAGTTATCTCCTGCTCTGGCTCACTGTCCAAGTCCCATTTAATCAGATGGATATGCTAATCTGCCCTCCCAAGTGTCAGATTGCCAGTTTAATAGGGCACCCAGACCAGTGCATTTTATGCGGTGTGGGTGGAGTGCCACTGTGCTGAGACATCAGCCGAAGTGGCCCCACCAGCCAAAAAAACTGCGCTGGTGTCCCCTGTCTCTTTTACACCTGGGAATTTCCTTGTTTTATGGGCAACAAAGATCTGTCTGGAAAAGCAGCTTTGACTCACCCTCTGTGTCTTCACTGAGAGCTGCAATCCTGAGTTGTTTTTACTGTGCCATCTTGAATCGATCCAGAACACTTTTTCTGTGTGTGTGACGGGAGTTTCACTCTTCTTACCCAAGCTGGAGTGCAGTGGCATGATCTGAATCACCACAACCTCCTGGGTTCAAGTAATTTTTTTTCTTCAGCCTCCTGAGTAGCTGGGATTGGCTAATTTTGTATTTTTAATATAGACAAGATTTATACATGTTGGCCAGGCTGGTCTTGAACTCTTGACCTCAGATGATCTGCCTGCCTTGGACTCCAAAAGTGTTGGGATTACAGGCATGAGCCACTGTGCCTGGTGAAATATCCTACATTTCTAAATACCCCTTGGTTCTAAGAGTAAGTCTCAGGATAATTAAATATTTTGAGCAAAACAAAAATACAGTATTTCAGTGTTTGGGTAACGTAGCTAAAATAGTGTTTACAGAAAAATTTGCAGCATTAGGTTTAAAACATGTATTATAAAAAATCTAAAATCAGTAACTTAACTTTTTAACTTAAGAAACTAGAAGTGGAATGTTGGGGAGAGATAGCATGGGGAGAAATGACAGATATTGGTGAAGGGGAGGAAGGCAGCAAATCACACTGCCACTTGTGTACTCATGCAACTATCTTGCATGTTCTTCACATGTACCAGAAACCATAAAATGCAATTAAAAAAAAAAGAAGAAAACTAGAAACAAATAAAGCAAATGTGAAGCTTTTAAATGTGAAGCACGCAGAAGGACAAAATTACAGCAGAAATTAATAAAACCAAAGTTGAAAACAAGGCAGAAAATCGAAACCAAAGGTGATTTGTTGAAAAGATAAAAATAAAGGCAATAAATTGATAATGACCACAAACTGCCTGGCCTAGTATGGAGTTTCAAATGTCTGCTCTTTCCACCATCTCAGTGCCTTAGTTTTGGCAATGAGTAAGAGACAGGACAAGTAGAAAGAATACTTACTGTGTAGGAGGAAGGAAAGTGATGATTTCTCGGAACACAAGGTTGGTGCTGGAAAGTTATATAGCCAGAAACTGGCACGGGGAGTGCAGAGTAGAGATGCTGGAAATACATAATTATATTTTTTATTTGTGAAACTTTTATCACTTACAGAAATAATTGTCTTTAAGCTCTGATTGTTTTCTTGTCCAAGGGAGTCACTGAGTTGACAGATTCTCAAATATTTTAGTCATTCCATGTATCTCTAATAACACTTATTTCGCCAATGTCATCTTATTTTTGATGTCTCCTATAATTTATTATTGGAATGTAACTAGGAGATGTGTGGTTTTCTCTGGATTGGTGCAAGATAAAGATATCTGGCCAGGCATGGTGGCTCATGCCTGTAATTCCAGCACTTTGGGACACTACGGCAGGTAGATCACTTGAGGTCAGGAGCCAAGACCAGCCTGAGCAACGTGGAAATCTATGTCTCTACTAAAAATACAAAAATTGACTGGCTGTGGTGGCATGCATCTTTAATTTTAGCTAGTCTAAAGGCTGAGGTGAGAGAATTGATTGAACCCAGGAGAGAGAAGCTATCATTAGCAGAGATCATGCCACTGCCCTCCAGCCTGGGTCACAGAGCTAGACTCCATCTCAAAAGAATACGAAGGCTGAAGCATTAAAATAGTACCTGGAGCTTAAATTTATCCACCATAATGCCAGCTGACCTTGGGTGTGAGTTTATGATTGAATTTGTGTAACGTATTGACTAAATCTCATAATTCCGGCACATTTATGCTAATATATTTCATAATATATTGTGGATATCATAACAATATATTTCCCTGTTTATTTTTGTTTCCCGTTTTTATTTTTTGTAATATATATTTCCCAATTTAAAAGGTTAAAAATATGTAAGAGTAAGATGTTTTAAAACTGTAATAACAGGCTCTAAAAAACTTCTGGTTAAATGTCAGGATAAACCAAAGACATTTTCAGATACATAGGTCTCAAAAACTTTCTTTTTCATGTGCGTTATTAGACAGCTAATGAACTCAGGAAATTAGACAACTGCAGGGGACAGTTTGGAAATGAATTAAGAATAAGAACATGAAGCTCTTTCCTTTTGAGGACATCACTGAAGCGGAAGTGGCCAAAATAAAGTTCAATCCCTTTGTGTATTCTGACTGAAACAAGAACAATAAAAGGCATTCCAATGCACCTTTCCACATTTGCAGGAAGATGATGTCTTCCCCTCTTTCCATAGAGCTGAGACAGAAGTACAACATTCCATCTATGCCCACCCAAAAGAATAATGCAGCTCAGGTTGTAGTAGGACTCTATAAACATCAGCAACTTAGCAGTACTTTGTTCAGGTTTACAAAGAAATGTCATCTACAGTGAATGGGTGCAGTGGAAAAGGCTAATGGCACAACTGTCCATGTAGGAATTCACCCAGCAAGGTAATTATTGCTAGGCTAAAACTGCACAGAGACCACAAAAGATCCTTGAACAGAAAGCCAAATCTCACCAAGTAGGGATAGAAAAGGGCAAAAATCAGGAAGAAACAATTGAGAAGGTGCAGGAATAAAGTAGTCTTGTATACAAGCTTTAAAACTTGAAATGAGGCCGGGCGTGGTGGCTCATGCCTGTAATCCCAACACTTTGGGAGGCCAAGGTGGGTGGATTAACTGAGGTCAGAAGTTTGAGACCAGTCTGACCAACATGGTAAAACCCCCGTCTCAAAAAAAAAACTTGAAATGAAAACAAAACATATTGAAAATGAAAAAAGTATTAACTACAGAGAACAGTTATAGAAAAAACAGAATAAAAACCATTGCACAATACATGGCTCAGAAATGAATGGGATTGAAATAGTAGAATAAATGTGAGAGAATATTCTAAGACAAAAATCATAAATTCTATTAGAAGAGGGCCACTGGGTGCAGGCTGTTCCAAATTCTGACTTTCCAAAGTGAGATATTATTTTATATCAATAATGCTTCAAATTATGAAGTCCATAATTATTAAAATGTGATTCAGTGACTATAAAAGAGCTGAAACGTTCAACGTGGCTACCTTTGAAAAGCTGTAAAAAGTGGTTTGAAAGAAATATTTGTAATTCAAATAAATGTTGTAAACAATAATTGAAACTTTAAATCCAGATTTTAAAACATTGTGGTTTTGGGCTGGGCGCAGTGGTTCATCTGTAATCCCAGTACTTTGGTGAGGCAGGCAGGACATTTGAGGTCTTGAGCTTGAGACCACACTGGCCAACATGGTGAAACACCATCTGTACCAGAAATAAAAAAATTAGCCAGGTGTGGTGGTGAGTACCTGTAATCCCAGCTACATGGGAGGCTGAGGCAAGATAATCGCTTCAACTTGAGAGGCAGAGGTTGCAATGATCCAAGATTACACCATTAAACTCCAGCCTGGGTGACAGAGTGGAATGGAGACAGAGACATTTTAAAACAGTGAGAGAGAAAGAGAGAGAAAAGGAAGGAAGGAAGGAAGGAAGGAAGGAAGGAAGGAAGGAAGGAAGGAAGGAAGGAAGGAAGGAAGGAAGAAAAGAAGAGGGAAGGAAGGAAGAAAAAATTAGGTTACACAAGAACTACAAATGTATTTTTTTGCTTATGACATGATTATCTATGCCGACAATCCAATGGAACCTACATAAGAGCTCCTAGAAATGAGTTTAACAACCTTATAGAAAATAAGATGAACACACAAAAATCAATTTTCTATATTCTAGTAATAAACGATTAGAATTGAAATAATCGACAAAAAAATATCAAATACTTAAGGACAAATTTGACAAAAGATGTTAATGTTAAACACGTGTACAAAAATTACAAATTTTAGATAATTACGTAAGAATTCATGGAATAGACTAGATTCACTCAGTTATGTCTACTAGCTGACATGTTAAGATGTTAATTTTCTCCATACTAATATAATAAGATACAACAAATAATCCCATCAAAATCATACCAGTCTTTTTTGTTAACACAATTTTTTCTAAAAGTTACATATTTTTCATCTATTGAAAGATATTAATCCCTGAATTAACCAAAGAAACCTAAGGAGGAAAATATGGAACTAAGTTAATACAGATTCTGAGCCTAGAGATCAGTTCCCAAAGAGAAGTGAAGGACAGTAGCTGACTACACTAGAGGGTACTCTGTCCAGTGGGAATAGGAGAACAGATGTTCTGATTGTGGGTGTTCAGTATGTGTGTACAGTATGTGTGTGTGGCAGAGGAAGATGTAAGAGTGCCATCTCTTTTTTTGTTCAGACAGAGTTTCACTCATTTCCCAAGCTGGATTGCAATGGCACAATTCAACTCACTGCAATTTCTGCCTTCTGGGTTCAAGCAATTCTCCTACCTCAGCCTAATGAATAGCTGGGATTACAGGCATGTGCCACTATGCATGGCTAATGTGTTTGTATTTTTCATAGAGATTCACCATTTTGGCCAGTCTGGTGGCCAAATGCTAGGATTAAAGGCATGAGCTACCATCTCATTTTCTATAAAACTAAGGTAGTCCTGACAAAGACACACTGAATAAAAAATAATTAGATATATTGAGGTAGACAGATGAAAGGGAAAAGTGGCATTGTGCATGGAGGTTCATGCCCGTAATCCCAGTGCTTTAGGAGGCTAAGGCATGAGAAATGCTTTAGGTCACACGTTCAAGACCAGCCTGGGCAAAATAAAAATTTTTTAAAAAATTAATTAAATAAAAGTTGCAGGTGCAGTGGCTCACACCTCTAATCCCAGCACTTTGGGAGGCTGAGGCAGGCATATCACAATGTCAGAAGTTTGAGACCAGCCTGATCAACATGGTGAAACCCCTACTAAAAATACAAAAATTAGCCAGGTGTGGCAGTGTGTGCCTGTAATGCCAGCTACTCAGGAGGCTGAGGCAGGAGACTCACTGGAATCCAGGAGGCAGAGGTTGCAGTAAGCTGAGATTGTGCTATTGCATTACAGCCTGGGCAACACAGTGATAAATAAAGACTTAATCTTTTCTGTTTATTTATTTTTAAGATGGAGTTTTGCTCATTACCCAGGCTGGAGTGCAAGGGCACAACCTCGGCTCACTGTAACCTTTGCCTCCTGAGTTTAAGCAATGGTGTGTGCCACCATGCCCAACTAATTTTTGAATTTTTACTAGAAATGGGGTTTCACCTTGTTGACCAGGATGATCTTGATCTCTTGACCTCGTGATCCACCTGGCTTGGCCTCCCAAAGTGCTGGGATTATAGGCATGAGCCACCCCACCCAACCGACTTAATCTTTCTTAAAGAAAAAATACACAGGCAATACTGAAGAAACATTTTTGGGCTGCTACTGGCAATAAATGGAATAATAAATTTTTTTACATAATACATTACTTTAGTACTACATATTTTTATTTTTATTTATTTATTTTTTTGAGACAGAGTTTCGCTCCTGTTACCAAGGCTGGAGTGCAATGGCGCCATCTCAGCTCACTGCAACCTTCGTCTCCTGGGTTCAGGCAATACTCCTGCCTCAGCCTCCTGAGTAGCTGAGATTACAGACACACACCACCATGCCCAGCTAATATTTTGTATTTTTAGTAGAGATGGGGTTTCGCCATGTTGATCAGGATGGTCTCGATCTCTTGACCTTATAATCCACCTGCCTCGGCCTCCCAAAGTGCTGGGATTACAGGCTTGAGCCACTGTGCCCGGCCAGTAGTACATATTTTTAGTATTTTATTTTAGGATTTCTAAATTAGTTTGTCTTTGACCCCATAATTGGTTATAAAGTAGGTCCTATAATCACATTTTTTAGTGCTGACACTGAGATAAAAACAATTCTGGGGTTTCTTTTGTGGGAAAAATAGGACAAAATACAGAATTACCAAAACTAGATTCACTGGCTCTATTATGTTTGCTAGGTGTCAGAAAACGACAGTTTTCCAATAGTTATTTATTCACAATCTGTTACTCTAGAAATTTTAAGAGGTTTTGAGTCCATTCCAATATAAAAATAAGCCAAAAGTGATCCTGTAAAATCATCATTAAAAGTATACAGTAGAGAGCTATCATTCAGATTATAAAAGGAAACCTCTTTCATTTCATAATCTAAAAAATTGCCAATTTTACTAGGTCTTACTTTTGGCAGCAGATTAATTTCCTTATTACCCAATACAATATAATTATCCTGACCAGATCGCCAAATTCCCCACCATCCATTCTGTACTAATGTTGGTGGATGCTTCCTCCTTCTGGGAAGAGAGTCATTACAGACACCAAGGATCCATTCAGGCTTGTCTTTCACTTCTACTTCCCAGTACTGCCGGCCACTACTATAGCCCTTAGAACCCACAACAGCTGGGAGGCGATAAAATCTTCTTGGGCTTGGAGGTAAGTTTTGCACTGTATTTCCATAGCGCACAGTTTTTCTATCTGCTGAGACTATAAGTTTACGATGTGCTGTTTCAGGATCTAGAATTACATCCACTTGAAACCTCTTGATAATTTTGTATAGGCCAGAATATTGTGGAGGCAGACGGTAACCATATTCTTTTAATATGAATGGAGAAGGTTCAGGGAATTTGAAATTTTTGTATCTGTGATAGATGTCCTTAACATTTGCCAGTAATTCAGTCCTGACTTCATATATATGCTCTGTATCTCCTTTAGTAGATATTTTAACAAGGAGGTATCATCTGAGAATTTTCTTAGGCTTTCATTCAGTTGTGCTAAAATATCCATCTCATCTTGTAATTGCCCAAGAACAGTCTCTTGCTCATTTTGGAGAAATAACCTAAGTTGCTCAAATTCAGACTTGACTTCTTCTTTCTTACATTTTACCTTTTTCTTCAGTTCTAATGATTTTCTGGTTTATATGGTAATGATTTTATCAGTTAATTCTACTCCCTCCTTCCATGGTGCATTGTATTGCTTCAATTTTTTTCTGTGATAGGAGGCAGCCTTCTTTATGGGCCAAACACAGTGAAGCTGGTGATCAGTGGAGAAACTGCACCACCTTAAACATAAAAGCTCTAGGTCTTCCTGACAAATAAAGGTCAAAACCTGATTATGCTTCTTACATACATGCTTCTCTTCCTGCCACTTTCTCTTGCTGCTTTTCTGGAGTTGCTTACAATTTCAGTCAAACGACCCAGTTGACGATTGCTTGTCAATTTTTTTTCTGGACAGCAAAAGTGCCAAGAAGGGCAGAGAAAACTATCATCTAGATCCTTCCAGGATATAATGATGCAGGAGAAACAGAAGTTATGCCCACAACTGATAGTCACTGGGTCTTTCAAGTAGTCCAGACAGATGGGACAGCTAGCCACTGCTTGAAGGTCAGCCATTGAGCCTAGAACAAAGATGGTAGGTAAAGTAATTATTTTAATAAGACCTAGCTCTCTAGACCTCAAGTCTCAGTAAGCAGTAGATATCTTCCTCCAGACCTTGAATTTTGAATTGGCTTTCAGTTTTACTGCTTTGGCATGTCGATTGCAGCTTCTAGAAACTTCTTAGCTCCTTAGCTTCAGAGTCTACGGCCGTAGTAAATACTTCACACACTGCAGCCTCTTGCACATTTCAACATATTAGCTGGGCTGCAGCTCTTCCCACTTAATGAAATAAAGTCAAGATTTCTTTAAGAAAGTAGACTGAGGTCCAAGATAAGGAATCCTTCGTATGAGTGAGAAAGGACACCATGTTACAAATCTGATTACATAATCACAAATGTATTAAACATTCATGCAGGAATCATCAAAGAATGCTGAAATCACTGGGTGGATGTTCTTGGAAAAACAAGATATTCATATTGCAGAGATTCACAATGTATATTACTTACACACACACATACACAATATCTTTAAAATGTGGAACAAACTTCTGTGCTTCCTGAGAGAATGCAATGTCAAGTTTACAGCATTGCTCATATCATATTCTTTCCAAAATATTGACTTTCAAGCTAACCATGAGAAAATTAATTCAGTGTGAAGCATTCCTACTACAAAACTGGCATGTATTCTTCAAAACTGTCAATTATAGGAAAAACAAGGATAAAAAAGATTTCCAGATTTAAGGAGAGAAAAGAAACATGAAAAATACAACATGTGATACCTGATTGGATCTGAAATCTTGAAATTTAACAACAATAACAAAGAACTAAAAAATGCTGGAAACAGGCCAGGTATGGTGGCTAACACCTGTAACCACAACACTGAGGGGCCAAGCCTCGTGACTCCCTTGCAGCCAGTGATTCAAGACCAACCTGATCAACATGGTGAAACCCCACCTCTACTAAAAATACACAACATTAGCTGGGCAAGGTGGATGTGCATGCCTCCCAACTGCTTGATAGGCTGAGGCAGGATGATCACTTCGCTGGACACTGGGAGGTAGAAGTTGCAGTTAGAAAAAACTGTAGAACAGCATTACACCATGGACACCTGAGTGAAAAATCTATCTGGAAAAAAAAAATTGGGAAAAAATAAATGTGAGAATCTTAGCATGGACTCTATCTCACATAATGCTCTACCAGTGTTAAATTGGGTACAATAAAATTATAGTAAAAAATAAATGGCTTCATTTTTAGGAGATACATATTGATAAGCAGTGGCAAGCCATCTGGAAATCTGAAGCTTTCAGAAATTTCCAAAATTTAACAAAATACATAGCCAAGCATGGTAGCTCACACGTTTAATCCCAGCACTTTTTGAGGCAAAGGTGGGCAGATTACCTGAGGTCGGGTGCTTGAGATCAGCCTGACAAACATAGAGATACGCTGTCTTTACTATAAATATAAAATTAGCTGGGTGTGGTGGTACATGCCTGTAATCCTAGCTACTCAGGAGGCTGAGGCAGGAGAATTGCTTGGGCCTGGGAGGTGGATGTTGCAGTGAGCCGAGATGGCATCATTGCACTCCAGCCTGAGTGACAGAGTGAGACTGTGTCTCAAACAAACAAAAATATATATAAACAGAGAAAACATAAATGTGACAAAAAGTTAACAATGGAGTGAATCCAGGGAAAAAGTATAAGGGTACTCACCCTTTCAAACTTTCTGTTGGTCTGACACTTTCAAAACAAAAGTAAGGTATAAAAACTTCCTGCCTTGCTTTCAAGGCACCTACAGGTACCTGATTTTAAGCGAGTCAGATTCCTCCATTAAACCTTGCAAGCTACCTAACCCAGCCTGACTAACATGGAGAAACTCCATCTCTACTAAAAATACAAAATTAGCCCGGTGTGGTAACGCATGCCTGGAATCCCAGCTACTACAGACACGGAGGCAGGAGAATCATTTGAATCTAGGAGTCAGAGGTTTCAGGGAGCTAAGATCATGCCATTGCACTCTAGCCTGGGCGACAAGGGTGAAACTATGTCTTTACATATATATTATATGATGTAAATTGTAGCCAGTATGTGCCACTCTTCCTGGCCAAAGGAACTTTCTGCTAAATGTCTTATAATCGGAAACCAAACAAGAACCTTGAATTGTATTTGTTTATTTCCTTTAAATCTTTTTTAATCTAGAAGAGTGTTCCCTGCCCCCACCTATGTCCTAGACTATCCTAAATTCAAGATTTGCCAATTGCTTTACTGGTTCTCCTTTTTTTTTTTTTTTTTTTTAATCCGGTAGAGAGCGTTGTTCTGTTGCCCAGTCTGGAATACAGTTGTAGGATCTTGGTTGATTACCGTCTCTGCCCCCTGGGTTCAAGTGATTCTCCTGCTTCAGCATACTGAGTAGCTGAGACAACAGGTATACACCACCACACCCAGTTAATTTTTGCATATTATGTGGAGATGGGTTTTTGTCATGTTGTTCAGGCTAGTCTGGACTCTGAACCACAGGTGATCTGCCTGCCTCGGCCTCCTAAAGTGCTGGGATTATGGGCATGAGCCACCACTCCCGACATGCCTATTGCTTGTTGATATCATTTAATTTGTACCTCAGGCTTTCACTTTTTAAACAAATTACATGTTTCCCCTCTTTACAACCTGTTAATAATTCCCCATAAGTCATGACAAAGTTTTTCACCCTGAGTTCACCATTCAGAGGCTTCTGTATTTCATTATCTTCATCTGGCTACAGTCCCCTAAGGTACTTAACAAAAACAAACAAACATAGATATCTTGCTTTCCCTCTTCTGCACAAACTACTTTCTGCTTAGATTACCTTACTCTCACTTCTTTCCTAGGACTGTTTTGCAACTAGAGACTCAGCCCAAGTGACATGTTCTCAAGGATATTTTATTATATGTCAGGCCTATGTTAAGGATCTTCCGTATAGTCACAGGTTCAACCAAACCGTCAGAACAACTCCATCAGTTAGGAGCTACTATCCTTACTTAGAGCTGTAAATGCTGCATCCACCAGAATTTGAACACGCTTATCCATCATTTCGCTGACTGGCATAGCCACTGGCATGATAATCACTAAGTCGTAGCGCTCCTTCCTTATACTTCCACAGCAGCCTATGCATCTCTCTATATGAAACCACCTTACATCTTTCATATTTGATATGCTCAGTTGTTCATACTTAATAATGTCTCCGAAATAATTTAACAGGGAATAATGCACTTACTAGTCCAACACTACAATGGCGAAAAACAGGTAACATTTTCAGTGAAAGCTAACAATACCTAACAGAACAGGGTTTTCATCCAACTCTAACACTTTGCTACCTACATGTACTTGGTCAAGTTAATTTCTGAGTTTCACTTTTCAGAAAGTAGGAAATAATACTATGTCAGGTTTTAAGCATAAATGAATAAATAATGTAAGACATTTGTCACAGTCCTTGGCATTTAACACATGTACAATAAAAAGTGTTCATAAGACTATCTCAGGGCTGGGTGCAGTGGCTCACGCCTATAATCCCAGCACTTTGGGAGGTCGAGGCGGGTGGATCATGAGGTCAAGAGATCGAGACCATTTTGGTCAACAAGGTGAAACCCCGTCTCTACTAAAAATACAAAAATTAGCTAGGTGTTGTGGTGCATGCCTGTAGTCACAGCTACTTGGGAGGCTGAGGCAGGAGAATTGCTTGAACCCAGGAGGTGGAGCTTGCGGTGAGCCGAGATTGTGCCATTGCACTCCAGCCTGGGTAACAAGAGCAAAACTCGGTCGCAAAAAAAAAAAAAAAAAAAATAGACTATCTCAGAAAATCTCTCAAGAAGTCATACAAATTTAGCTGAATCCACATATTTCTATTACACACATGAGCCACCTTATCCAGTGTCCTTTATTTATTACATTTAATACATGCATATATAGAGATATTTCTATTTGCTTACATAGCACATTGCCCAAGTGTGTGAATCATGCCTGTAATTCCAGCACTTTGGGAGGTCAATGTAGGCAGACCACAAGGTCAGGAGTTTGAGACCTGCCTGACCAACACGAGGAAACCTCATGCCTTCGAAATATAAGAAAACATTCCATATGAAAGTCTTAACTGGGGTGGTTAGAAAAAAAGAATGCTAAGACATTAACTGGGCATGATGGTTCACACCTGTAAGCCTAGCTACTCAGGAGGCTGAGGCAGAAGAATCATTTCAACCTTGAAGGTGGAGTTTGCAGTGAACCGTGATCATACCACTGTACTCCTGGGCGACAGAAAGAAACACTGTCTCAAAAAAACCAACACAAAAAGCATATTGGGCCAGGTGTGGTGGCTCACACCTGTAATCCCAGCACTTTGGGAGGGCAAGGCAGTGGATCACTTGAGGTCAGGAGTTCGAGATCTGCATGGTCAACGTGATAAAACCCCATCTCTCCTGAAAATAAAAAAATTAGCTGGTATAGGCCAGGTGTAATTGCTCATGCCTGTAATTCTAACACTTTGGGAGGGCGAAGTGTGTGGATCACCTGAGGTCAAGAGTTCCAGACCAGCCTGAGCAACATGGTGAAACCTTGTCTCCACTAAAAATACAAAAATTAGCCATGTCTGGTAGTAGGCATTTGTAATCCAGCTACTAGGGAGGACAAGGCAGGACAATGGCTTAAACCTGAAAGGCAGAGGTTGCAGTGAGCAACGATAGCACCATTGCACTGCAGCCTGGGCAACAGAGAAAAAAAAAAAAAAAAAAGCCTCCATCTCAAAAAAAAAAAAAAAAAAGAATGAAACATTTTAGGCCGGGCACAGTGGCTCACGCCTGTCATCCCAGCACTTTGGGAGGCTGAGGCAGGTGGATCATGAGGTCAAGAGATCAAGAGATCAAGAGACCATTTAGGCCAACATGGTGAAACCCCTTCTCTAAAAAAAAAAAAAAAAATTAGCTGGCAATGGTGGCATATGCCTATAATTCCAGTTACTTGGAAGGCTGTGGCAGAAAAATCACTTGAACTTGGAAGACAGAGGTTGCAATGAGTGGAGATCTTGCCACTGCACTACAGCATGGGCGACAGAGCAAGGCTCCATCTCAATAAAAAACCACATTGACATTTCAACCTAAAAGCTGTTATGTCTTATAAGGTGTTAATCCTCAAATGATTAGTAAAGGTAGTAACTTCCAAAGGCTCAGTGTGATAATGGTGTGCTTCAGAAAATTTTCCTATACTAATTGTGGAATAAAACCCAAGTTTCCGAATTTTAAAATACATTCTTTATTCTAAATAGCCCTCCGATTCTACTAGTTCAGCATCCACTAATGCAATCAACTTTGCAAAGAATGGGAAATACATATTCCTGAGATGCAGAATCTCCATCCACTGATCATGAGCATTCATATGGACTAATGGCCAGGAATGGTGGCTCAGGCCTGTATTCCCTGAACTTTGGGAGGCCAAGGTGGGCAGATCGCCTGAGCCCAGGAGTTTGACACCAGCCTGAGCCACATGGAAAAATTCCATCTCTACCAAAGAAATAAAAACAAATATAAAGAACACTTTCTCTTACAAATTGCTCTTCCCATCTGCCCACACTACGTGTGGCTATGGTGACTCCCAATACTTGCTTAGTCCTTTCAAATGGGTACTTTTGAGCAGAACAAGAAAGTTTGAAAGTGCATGGTAATGAGGTGAGGTTGCATAGGACACTAAGAGATTGGAAAAATTGAGGCTTTAGAAGTTTTAAGAATCCTTCATGTTGAGGTGTGGTGGCTTTTACTTGTAATCCCAGCACTTTCAGAGGCCACGGCAGAGGGATTACCTGAGGTCAGGTGTTCAAGACCAGCCTAGACAATATGATCAAACCCTGTCTCTACTAAAAATACTAAAATTAGTCAGGCATGGTGTTATGCCTGTAGTCACTGGTACTTGGGAGGCTGAGGCAGGAGAAATCACTGAAACCTGGGAGGTGGAGGTCCCAGTGTGCTGAGATTGTACCATTGTACTCCAGCCTAAGTGACAAGAGCAAAATTTTACAATCTTGCATGTTCTTCACATGTACCCCAAAATCTAACATGCAATACAAAAAAAATAAAAAATAAAAAAAATATAAAAATCACAAAAAATGGAAATATATATATATATATATACTGTCATCCATATATATATATATACCTGTAGTCCCAGAACATTGGGAGGCTTGTGGATCATGAGGTCAGTAGGATCAGCCTGACCAAGATGGCGAATCCCTGTCTCTACTGAAAACACAAAAATTAGCTTGGTGCGGTGGCAGGCGCCAGTATTCCCAGGTACTTGGGAGACCAAGGAAGGAGAATCGCCTGAGATTACAGTGAGCCGAGATTCCGCCACTGCACTCTAGCCTGGGCGACAGAGCAAGACTCCATCAAAAAAAAAAAAAAAAAAAAAAATCTTTATCAGTGTCACATAGTAAACTGCAAAGCATCCTTGGAAAAAATTATAAAATCAAAAGAAAATATATAGTTTTGATAAAACAGCCAGGGAGCAGTAGCTCACTCCTGTAATCCCAGCACTTAAGGAGGCCAAGGTGGACAGAGCACCTGAGGTTAGGAGCTGGAGACCCGCCTGGATAACATGGTGAGACCCCTCTTTTCTTTTTTCTTTCTTTCTCTCTCTCTCTCTTTCTTTCTTTCTTTCTTTCTTTTTTTTTAAGAGATAGTCGTGCTCTGTTGCCAATCTCGGGTGCAGCGGCACAATCTCAGCTCACTGCAACCTCTAACTCCCGGATTCAAGCAATTCTCTCTCCAAAGCCTACGGAGTAGCTGGGACTACAGGCACGCGCCATCACACCCTGCTAATTTTTGTATTTTTAGTAGAGACGCGGTTTCACCATGTTGGCCAAGATGGCTTCCATCTTCTGACCTCGTGATCCACCCACCTTGACCTCCCAAAACACTGGCAGTAGAGGCGTGAGCCATCACGCCCATCTGGTGAAACCCCGTTTCTAGTAAAAACAGAAAAAAATCAGCCGGCTGTGGTGGCTGTAATTCCAGCTACTCCCGGGGCTGAGGCAGGAGAATCTCTTGAACTGGGGAGGTGGAGGTTGCAGTGAGCAGAGATCTCACCATTGCATTGCACTCCAGCTTGGGCAACAAGAGCGAAACTCAGTCTCAAAAGAAAAAAAGAAAAAGAAAAAAAAAGGAAGAAAAGAAAACATATACAAAAAGGACTCTCGCACCGTGTTAAGGACAGAAGAAGTACTCACTCCAGGCTCCAGGCATCATTGTGCCACCCCTCCTCCAAGCACACACACATGTGATATAGCTGGCCTAGAATTAGATCCAGTACAATGCCATTTTAAAATGGGAAAACTGTTTCCATTCTCCTCACAATGACTACTAGCCATGGCTTCTGTAAACTACTAAGATTACCTTGCAAAATGCAAAGAAAGGACAAGCTGCATACTTTCTCTTATCTGTAACTGCCAAAATTGCTGCCCTTTGTTTACCAAAGTAAGCACCCCCAGATAATTCCATCCTGGCGCCAAGTAACCTAAAATTATGTGGACCCCACACCTGTCCAAATAGTGTATAAACTAATGTTTATCTTGACCTCTGTAAACCACTTAAGTGGCAATCAGAATGACAAAATTTCCCTGGCCCTTGGAATATCTGGAGCCCCCTCATCCTCGTCTCAGCCTAGGAGGTGATTGACAGCTTTCATTCCCATCTCCGCTCCTCACCCCCTCTCCCAACATGGTTTTGTGGGTATAAAAAGTTCTTGTCACTCTTCTTTCTCTGCCACGGGTTGGAGAGACGTGAGTCCTCCGTGGTCGCCGGCAATAAACCCTGTAATTTGGCATTCTTTTGTTCTGGTGTTGACTTTCTGTGCTGAGTGCGATATAACACACAAAGCAGTCTTCTCTACTATTTAAAATCAGGACATTAAGCAGCTCTGTAGGCAGGATCACCACCCTAGTTTAAGCCACCTAGGTCTCTTTCCTACATACACAATTGTGCCTCCAATTTCCTAATTCTGTAGCTAAATTGATCTTTTCAAGTACAAATATCATTATTTCATCTTGCAACAGAAAACATTCCACTGGTCTTTTACTACTTTATGGAAGCAGTTGGCAAACCTTACCTTGCATTATAATCACCTGGAGGTGCTGGTAAAAGATTGCCTGGGCCACTTCCCCAGTTTCTGATTCAGTAGATCTGGTTTCTTCCCTAAGTTTCCAGACGATGCTGCTGGCCTGCAGACTGCACTTTGTGAGGGAAAACAAAGCAAAAAGATCCATTAAGGTCTAGTCCAAATTTTTTTGCCTAGCTCGCCGTCTTTCCACGTATCACAATTATAATGTAATTTTACAACTACTCTGCAATTCTTTTTTTTTTTTTTTTTTTTTGAGACAGAGTTTCACTCTTGTTACCCAGGCTGGAGTGCAATGGCGCGATCTCGGCTCACCACAACCTCTGCCTCCTGGGTTCAGGCAATTCTCCTGCCCATCCTCCTGAGTAGCTGGGATTACAGGCACGCACCACCAGGCCCAGCTAATTTTTTGTATTTTTAGTAGAGACGGGGTTCCACCATGTTGACCAGGATGGTCTTGACCTCATGATCCACCCGCCTCGGCCTCTCAAAGTGCTGGGATTACAGGCTTGAGCCACCGCGCCCGGCCTACTCTGCAATTCTTTACCTGACGTGCAAAAATCCCTCACTAGGCAGCAAGCTTTTAGGTGGAAGTATGTTTCTAGCTTGTCTCAGGAATCAATAAAATCTATGGTAGGTTCCAATATCTCAGTTTCAACCATGGTCATATTGGATGCACCTAACACGCTTTAGGTGCATACTTATCGTGCCTTCAGCTAAAGCATGTTTGGTGAAATGATAATTCACCATCTACCACGGTGAAATGATAATTCATACCTATGTGACCCTCGTGAGGATTAAAGGATGCTTCCATAGGTCAGGGGTGCAGGTGATGTAGGCTGGTGGGTTCTCAACTGGCAGTTACCATTTCGCTCCTTTAACTCCCCCCCACACACCCAAACACCTACATTAATTATTTGAAAATAATATGGCCACTTCATAAACCCTAATTCAGATTATAACATTTAAAGCTTAATTGATGCGGCCCCAACCCCCTTCTAACTCTACAATCTTGAATTTTTCACAAGACCTTCGCCGGAGACCAAGGTGATCCAGTTGTTGGCAAGCTGCCACTCAGAGGTTTAGGCACAGAGAATGATCCGGAAGCCCCTACCCTGTGAAGCCTCCTGGCGAGGCCCTCCTAGACCTTTCCTGTGGCCTTCCCAGCTTTCCTTGAGCAGACAGATCAGTGACCCTGGCCAGGGGGTTCCTAAGAGTCACTGAGCACCGGCGAGGAAGGACTCAGACCCCACGCCAGCAAATGCACACCTTCCTGCCTGGCGGTCAGCCTGTGCGGTGGTTGGCGTGTCCTCCGGATGTGAGAGGGGAGGGCCTGCGCATGCTCTGTGACCCTGGGTGCAGGGACAATGTGAAGCTTATGAGAGCTGGGGTGACCTCCTCCATGATCAGGGCCCAGTTGGCCCCAAGTGGCAATTAATTCCCCTGGCTATCTTTTCGGATTCTTACAATTTTTTATTTATATGAGCAAACTTGAGGGTCCAAGTGAGGCTGCAAGCTGATTAAAAGCTTCACCAGCACAGCCTCCCCTCCCAGATGATGAGGGAAGGGAGTGCTTTTCAGGGTGAAGTGCTTCCCATAGCCTGGGGTCACAGGGTGGAGTCGTTGAGTATCCTCCATCCTTGAAAGAGGAACAGAGGTGCCTGTGGATCAGTTTGCATCACAGTGGCTGACTGGGTGGATCCCTCACACCCTGTGGGATTGTGCCCCACTCTACTAACCCAGGTTCACCTCTGCAAGTGACATTTCAGTTGGAATTTGAGGGCTGAAGAGGCATTTGTTGGACAAATTCCATGGTCAAAGTCTTTAAGGCTGAAAGAAGAGCAAATGTGGAGACTCTCAACATTAAAGAACTTAGTACAGAGCCAGGTGAGGTGGCTAACGCCTGTACTCCCAGCACTTTGGGAGGCTGAGGCAGACGGATCACCTAAGATCAGGAGTTCGAGACCAGCCTGATTGACATAGTGAAACCTCACTTTTAAAAAAAAATTAGTACAGGGCGAGCATGGTTGTGCACACCTGTAATCCAAGCCCCTTCAGAGGCAGAGGTGAGAGGATCGTTTGAGGCCAGGACTTCAGGATAAGTCTCAGTAACATAGCCAGACAGTGCCTATGCAACAAAATGCTTTACTATTATTATTATTATTTATTTTTTTTTTTTGAGAAAGAGTCTCGCTCTGTTGCCCAGGCTGGTTGTAGTGGTGCGATCTCAGCTCACTGCAATCTCTGCTTCCTGGCTTTAAGCAGTTTTTCTGCCTCAGCCTCCTGAGTAGCTGGGACTACAGGTGCACGCTGCCATGCCCAGATTTTTTTTTTTTTTTTTTTTTTGTATTTAAGTAGAGATGGGGATTCACCATGTTGCCCAGGCGGGTCTTGAAGTTCTGAGCTCAGGCAACCCACCTACCTCAGCCTCCCAAAGTGCTAGGATTACAGCTGTGAGACATCCCATCTAGCCAGAAATGGTAATTTTTTTTTTTTTTTGGAGAGGGAGTTTCGCTTTTGTTATCCAGACTGGAGTGCAATGGCATGATCTCAGCTCACGGCAACCTCTGCCTCCTGGGTTCAAGCAATTCTCCTGCCTCAGCCTCCTGAGTAGCGGGGACTACAGCCGCACACCACCATGCCCAGCTAATTTTTGTATTTTTAGTAGAGACAGGGTTTCACTTTGTTGACCAGGATGGTCTTGATATCTTGACCTCGTGATCCACCCGCCTCGGCCTCCCAAAGTGCTGGGATTACAGGCGTGAGCCACCACGCCCTGCCCCAGAAATGGCAATTTTTTAAAACTTGGTTGAAGAGGAACTGAACGAGGTCATTTGGCTGACACTAAAATGTGGGGAGTTGCAAGAAGTAGAAAAGATGGAAAATGGCTTTTGTGAGGCTTATGAGATAGGCAAGAATCAATGCTGCGAGGAACTTTAGGCAAAGTTGAGGATTTTGGTTTTTGTCAAATGCAAAGAAAAGCCAGTGAAGGATTTGAAACATACGTAATAAGATTGGAATGGTGAAATAATGACTGTTTACAATTCAGGAAAAAGGCCTGTTGATACCTTTAATAGATCCTAGAAAGGGTGCATTGTGGACAGTTGAGTAGAGTTGTGACCTAGACAATCAACAGATAAAGAAAAGTCCTGGTTGGTCAACTTTTTGAAATTCCAGTGGCTCCTGACAAAAAAAGGAAAAGAGATACTAGGGGCAGCAGCTTCCCCCATATTACTTTGCCATGGGTGAGTGTAAAATTTATTTATTTGTTATTTCCCCCATGCTGGAGTGCAATGGCACCACCCTGTATCACTGCAAACTCTTGCCTCCCAGATTCAGCCTCCTGTGTTCCAGTGACTCTCTCGCAATAGCCTACCGAGTACCTGGGATTACAGATTTGCAGAACTATGCCCAGTTTTTTTGTGTTTTTACTACAAACAGGAGTTTCACTGGGTTCCCCAGACAAATCTTAAAGTCCTGGGCTGAAGTGATCCGCTTGCCTCAGGCTCTCAAAGTGCTGGTATTAGTTACAGGCATGTGACACCATGCCCAGTCTTTATATAATATATTTTAAATTGAAATGATGCAGCCAGTCACAGTGGTTTCTTTACCTGTCACAGTATGTGGCGTTAAAAATTACTTGATACCCAAATAATTATAAATCTTTCTTTTTTTTTTTTTTTTGAGATGGAGTTTCACTCTTGTTACCCATGCTGGAGTGTAATGGTGCAAACTCAGCTCACCGCAACCTCTGCCTCCTGGGTTCAGGCAATTCTCCTGCCTCATCCTCCTGAATAGCTGGGAATACAGGCACATGCCACCATGCCCAGCTAATTTTTTGTATTTTTAGTAGAGACAGGGATTCACCATGTTGACCAGGATGGTCTCGATCTCTTGACCTCGTGATTCACCAGCCTCGGCCTTCCGAAGTGCTGGGATTACAGGCTTGAGCCACCGCACCCGGCCTCATAAATGTTTCTATTGTGAAGATACATACATATACATATCTAAGGCAGCACTATTGACAATAGCAAAGACTTGGACCCAACCCAAGTACCCACCAGTGATAGAGTGGAAAAAGAAAATCTGGAACATTTCCTCATGGAATACTATGCAGCCATAAAAAAAAGAATGAGATCATGTCATTTGCAGGGACACAGAAGAAGCTGGGAGCCATCATTCTCAGCAAACTAACACAGGAACAGAAAACCAAACACTGCATGTTCTCACTCATATTAGTGAGAGTTGAACAATGAGAATACATGGACACAGGGAGGAACAACACACATGAGGACCTGTTGGGGTTTGAGTGTGAGGGGATGGAGAGCATTAGGACAAATACCGACTATACGAGGGGCTTACAACGTAGATGATGTGTTGATAGGTGCAGCAAACACCATGGCACATATATACCTATGTAACAAATTTGCACATTCTGCACATGTATCTCAGAACTTGAAGTAAAACTAAAAGAAAAAAAAATTACTTGAGACCAGGCATGGTGGCTGATGCCTGCAGTGCCAGCACTTTGGGAGGCCGAGGTGGATGATCTCTTGAGGTCCCAAGTAAATAAATAAATAGGTACATGCATACACACATACATACTTAATATAGGAACCCCTCAATATGACACTGAATCCTGCAAGGCTGACTATACCTCACTGGGTACAGCATAATTTAACAGCATAGGGTCCACCTGCTAGATGCTAATTAACCTGAAGTGATGTAATTTAAGTATTTTTCTGGAGCAGTTGCTCATAAGAATTTTCTTCTTTTTTATAAGAAGAGTTTAGAATCAATCCCCTTTCACTTTTACTTATCCACTGAGCCTGTGCCAAGTTTATCAATCATCAGCCAAGGCATATTTTTTATGCCCATCACATTCTAAGATGCTTTGTAGCCGTGCTCTGTGTCTGTTCCATCTGGATTTAGCAGGTCACTCTCCTTCTTCCTGTCAATATATGTATATATATAAAGGTCTGCAAGGACACATGACAGACTTTTCACAGGTAGTTTGAAATATGTATGTACGTGTATATGTGTGTACACATGTGTGTGCCTGTGTACTCCTGCAGGTTAGAGAAAGAAAGTAAAGAGTGGTGGTGAACGCTTCACTTTAGAACCAGGCTTCCAGGGGTTCAAATCCATGCTCTGTCCTCTTCCATCTGTGTGACCTTAGCAGTTATCTTTTCTGCTTTTCTCATCTAGGTAAATAAAAAGGAGGGATGGGGCAGTAACAGTTTAACTTACATTTTAGATGTATGATTGAAGAGGGAGACCCAGGCATCTCAGATCAACTTCTGCTTTTTTTCCCTAAGACTGTAAACTGAAGCCCTTTTCATATGTAATTCCTGAGACTGTAAACTGAGACCCTTTTCATATGAAATTCCTAAGACTGTAAATCGAAACCCTTTCATATGTACTTCTTGAGACTGTAAACCGGGACCCTTTTCATATGTTAAGCTATAAACCTAAGCTTTTACGTGTAACATCTAAAGTATAAGCCTATATAAAGAAGGAACCTTCCTTTGTTAGGCGAACTTGGCTGTTAGGCAACTATGCCACCTTGCTCCCAGCAGAATAAACTCCTTCCTCCTGTATTCAGTGTCCAAGAGATCCATTTCCCATAATTGATCGCTCCGGCTACATTTTTGGTGCGTTGGCCAGGAAGCAAGTCCCGGATAGCAGACAGTGGGAAAAAGTCTCTTAGGTGGTTTGCGTAGCCCTGTGGAGCATCCCTGCAGGGGGACTCGTGCTCGCTGGGGTGACACATCCTGCGAGTGCTCTCAGGCAGGTATTTGCCCAGTGGAAAAGCCTCGCCACAGCGAAGCAGGGAGGCCCTGCCGTGTGCATCCACCTGCCGTGTGCATCCACCCAGTGGCTGAACACCGAGGAGGAATAAGCATTTGGGGAAGTCTGGACAATTGAATTTGGTAAGATTGACCCTGGGAAAGTAGCCCACCCCGTTTTGGGTGGAAGTGTGGCCTGATCACCCATGGGTGCCAGATTGGCACATTGGAAGGTAGCTCTCTGTAACCTTGGAAGCTTTTGCTTATGGTTTTGAATTGGAAGGAGAGCAATTGGATGTGTGTCTGTGTGCATGAATGTCTGTCTGTGTCATTGGGCAATTTGGTAAGATTGAACCCGGGAAAGTAGCCCACCCCATTTTGGGTGGAAGTGTGGCCTGATCACCCACGGGTGCCACATTGGCACGTTGGAAGGTAGCTATCTGTAACCTTGGAAGCTTATGCTTATGGTCTTGAATTGGAAGGAGAGCAATTGGATTTGTGTCTGTGTGTGTGGATGTGTGTCTGTGTCATAGAGCATTTTGTAAAAATTAGAGACAGCCACATATGGCTGAGTGAAGAAGCCTCTGGGCGTTGTAAAAGGATTGAAGTGAATGTAAATTGGAAAGTGCTCTGTGCTGCGTCTTGCTAGGGGGGAACTGCTGTGAGTGAGCTAACACTCCCCTAAGTGTGGAAATTTTTTCTTTGAATTGTTAATATGGCTCACTCCCATAGCCATTCCACTCCTGTAGAAACCATGCTGAGAAATTTTAAGAAGGGATTTAGTGGGAATTATAAAGTAACTATGACACCAGAAAAATGAAGGGTTTTTATGTAGGGAAGATTGGCCAGCATTTAGTGTAGGTTGGCCCCCAGAGGGGACCCTAGACAGGCCCCTTGTCTCCAAAGTAAGGCATGAGGTTATATATGGCGAGCAAGAACACCTTGATCAATTTCTATGAATAGACTAGTGTTAGACCCTTCGAAGTGGCTAAGAGAGCTGGCAGTGACTGTTTCAGTAGCCAAGGGATAGACTGCTAGAAACCACCATTCCCCTTGCCGCTGAGAAATGTGGACTCCCAAGTCCAGGCAAATTCAGTGGCAGAAACAGGCAGGATTTGCATGCATTAATACTTCAGTTATTGGAAGTAGCTAACCAGGCATTTGTAAACCAAGAGGCGGCAAGCCAGAGGGAAAATCACAGGGAAAGGAAACATCAGGCTCAATGGAAGGTTGACTTAATAGCTGCTGCTATAAGAGGAAAGCCCCCAAGAGCATGGAAAAAGGGGTGTCCCTGGAAAGCCCCACAGTCTGCCCACCTGTGCCTGCAATGCGATCAGTGTGCATTTTGTCAAGAAATAGAACATTGGAAAAAAAATGCCCACAGTTAATGGGAGAACAGGTTGATCCTAAGAACGAGGATCCAGATAAAAAGTGAAGGGGCAATGTTCAATCTAATGGAAGGGCCACTAGACTAAAAGAGAGGGGGGCCAGACTCATATGCCCCCAGAGCCCACAGTCCAGAAAACAGCTGTGTAACCCACCCATGGGAAAAACAACAGAACCAATATTGTTAGAGCTATTGAGGTGTTAAGAGGACGGACTTTCTTGTACTTAAAGGACTGCCCCTACACCCCTTCTCCTTCTCTGGCAAAACTTGTTGTGCAAATCGAGGGCCACTATCCCATTCAAAAAGGAGACTCCCTGCAGCTAAAAATGCCTCGGGTAGGGGTCATCCAGGTTCTCATTGTCCCTTAGGAAGGAGGGTGGAGTCTTCCTAGACAGAAGCAGAAGACTGATATTATCACCCAGGCCCGTGCAGGGCTCGCGTGGCTTTGCACACAACTCATACACGCAGTTGGGATTATTGCCAGCAGAGGATAGTTGGTTTATTTAATTGGACTTAAAGAATACCTCTTTAGCATTGGACTGGCCTCAGAGGGTCAAAAACTATTTGCATTTCATGGCAGAAACCCAGGAGCAGGTGTAACCACTCAACACACCTGGATCCAGCTTCCCAGGGGCTCCAAAAACTCTCATCATCCTTGAGGAGGCATCAGCCCATGAGCACCCCCCACAAGCTTCTTGCTTGAATGCTTCCCCCCGTAGGCTGATAACCTTCTATTGGAACACCCCACGGCAGTCAGGTGTGCAAGCAAATGCCTTACTTCAGCACCTGGAGGACTGTGGGTATAAAGTGTCTAAAAGGAAAGACCAGATTCGCCAAAAAGCAAATGCAATATCTGAGGCTCACCTGGATATTGGAAGGGGGAAAGCAGCCTAGAAGCAGAGAGGAAGCAAGCTGCTTGCAAAGTGACAGAACCTGAGATTAAACAGCAAGTGAGAGAGCTCCTGGGAGTGGCGGGTTTTGTAAATTGTGGATTTCCAAACTTCGCAGTAGTAGCCAAACCTCTCTATGATGTGACAAAGTGGGGAGATAAGGAGCCCTTTGAATGGGGATCCCAGCAGCATCAGGCTTATCAGGAACTGAAAACAAAACTAATGTCAGCTCCAGCTTTGGGGCTGCCTGATTTAACAAAGCCCATCACATTATATGTGGCAGAAAGAGAAAAAGTGGCAGTTGGGGTCCTAGTCCAAACAGTAGGACCTTGGCCCAGGCCTGTAGATTACCTCTCCAAGCAGCTGGATGAAGTTTCCAAAGGATGGTCCCCATGCTTAAGGGCCCTGGCAGCAACTGCTCTGCTAACACAAGGAGCAGATAAACTATGTCTGGGACATAATATAAATATCAAGGCACCTCACACAGTAGTGACTCTAATGAATACTGGAGGGCACAACTGGTTATCAGATGTTAGGCTGACCAAATACCAGGGCCGGCTATGTGAAAATCCCCGCATTGCCATTGAAGTCTGCAACACCTTAAACCCTGCCACTTTGCTCCCAATGTCAGTGGGTCCCGTTGAACACAACTGTTTTAAAGTCCTGGACACAGTCTCTTCCAGCAGTCCTGATCTTCGGGATCAGCCATGGACAGTAGTAGACTGGGAGTTGTATGTGGATGGGAGCAGCTTTGTCAATGCACGAGGGGAGAGATGTGCAGGCTACGCCGTGGTAACTCTGGACACTGTAATCAAGGCTAAATTCCTGCCTCAGGGTACTTCAGCTCAGAAGGTTGAACTCATTGCTTTAACTCAAGCCCTAGAGCTGAGTAAAGATGAGGTTGTAAACATTTACTCTGACTCTTGATATGCCTTCCCGACTGTCCAAGTACATGAAGCACTGTACAAAGAGAGGACTGTTGACTTCAGGTGGAAAAGAAATGAAGTATCAGCATGAAGCTTTGCAGCTGCTAGAAGCAGTCTGGAGGCCACTGAGGGTGGCATTGCTGAGGACATCAGTGGGCCCACACTTACGTCACCCTGGGCAATTCCTGAGTGGATTCAGCAGCTCGTAAGGCAGCATCTACCCCCTACTGAACGGCAGTTACAGCCCTGCTGATTCCCCAGATCCCTGATCTAACACCTACTTACTCTAAAAAGGAAAGAGACTTTCTCCAGACAGAAGGGGGGCAACTGATTAAAGAAGGATGGATCCAACTCCCAGATGAAAGAATAGCAGTACCACAGCTGCTGGGGGCAGTAGGTGTACAAGCCGTACATGAGACCACGTATTTAGGTCAAGAGTCACTTGAAAAGATGTTGGGCTGGTACTTTTACATCTCACACTTAGCAGCCTTGACCAAAACTGTGGCACAGTAATGCATTACATGTCAGCAACACAACTCGAGGCAGGGTCCAACTATCCCCCTGGAATTCAAGCTATGGAGCGGCTCCGTTTGAAGATCTCCAGGTAGACTTTATTGAAATGTCCAACTGTGGAGGACATGAGTATTTGTTGGTCCTGGTGTGCACATACTCTGGATGGGACTGAAAGAGCCCATGAAGTCACCTGTGTGCTGCTTTGAGATCTTATCCCCAGGTTTGGACTAGCACTGCACATCGGAGCAGACGGTGGACCAGCATTTGTGGTAGATTTAGTCCAGAAAACAGCAACGGGCTTGGGTATCACCTGGAAACTGCACACTGCCTACCGACCTCAGAGTTCCAGAAAAGTGGGGGGAAAAAAATAAACTGAACCAGCAAAAACAGCTTAGGGAAAGTGTGTCAGGGAACAGGCATTTCCCTTGGGGTTATTCAAAATTAGAGGCAACCCCTTTAGGAAAAACAGGATATTCCCCTATGAAGTCTTATACCATAGGCCCCCTCTCCTACTTTGGGCACTCCTAGAAACTCCTCGGGAGTGGGGAGAGATTGAGTTAGGATGCTAGTTACCAGCTCTAAGGAGAATTGCTTAGGATACCTCAACCTAAGTAAATAACAAATGTCCTGTAAGCTTTATTCTTCCCAGTTCACCCTTTCTCACTAGGTAATCATGTGTGGATAAAGGACGGGAGTACAGCCCCTCTAAAGCCACAATGGAAAGGACCTCAGACCTGATCCTGACCAATCCCACAGCGGTGAAGGTAGAGGGAATCCCAGCCTGAATCCACCACAGCTGTGTAAAAACCAGTAACAGCTGAGACTTAGACCAAGGCAAAGACTGCAGAATCACCTTAAAAGAACAACAAGCCTTGCTCCAGCCATGTCCCGGAAACTGGCTGGATTTATTGTGGGACTTGTTCTTCTTAATATTTGGACTTGCACAGTAGGAACATTAACTAATTTTGAAGAATACCCTCAGTATGTACACCAGGTAGGACGTAAAAGTTACTGCCATTCTTTTGTCCTGCAGTTCTTATAAATATACGGGGACACAGAAGGGAACCTGTGTATAATGGTACTCAATATAAGGTGTGTGATCCATGAGATGGACAGGTGGCTGTGTCATAGGCATCATTAAGCCCTCTTTCTTCCTATTATCTGTTAAGATATGTGAGCTGTTAAAGCATCCAGTTTACTCTGCTAGGGTGAAGAGACACCTAAAACTAGGGAATTAGACAGGTGATGAGTGGCCACCGGAGATAATTATTGAGTACTATGGGCTGGCCACATGGGCTAAAGATGGCTCATGGGGATACCGGACCCATATTTACATGCTCAACTTGATCATCTGGTTGCAAGCTATTTTGAAAATATTCACCAATGAAACGGGCAAAGCTCTGTCCCTCTTGGTCTGACAAGAAACTCAAATGAGAATGCAATTTATCAGAATTGGCTGGCCCTAGATTAATTGCTAGCAGCTGAAGGGGGAGTCTGTGGAAAATTCAATCTAACCAACTGCCTTCTGCACATAGATGACCAGAGGCAAGCAGCAGAGGATATTGTGCGAGACAGGACCAAACTGGCACACGTGCCTGTTCAGGTGTGGCACGGATTTATCCCTGAGTCCTTATTTGGAGATTGGTTCTCATCCTTGGAAGGATTCAAAACCCTCATCATAAGTATTCTAATAATAGTAGGTGTTTGTTTGCTGCTCCCTTGTCTACTCCCCCTGTTCCTTCAGATGATTAGGGGGTTCATTACTACTGCAGTTAGCCAAAAAATGACATCATAAGTGTATTATATGAAACATTTTCAGTCGGTTTCTTCAGAAAATCTGAAAAGTGAGAATGAAATTGAGACCTCTCACTAATATTATAAAGTGGTGAGGGTCTCACAGGGGTTGATGAAGAGGGAGACCCAGGCATCTCAGATCAACTTCCCCCTTTTTTCCTAAGACTGTAAACTTCCCCTTTTCATTCCTAAAACTGTAAACTGAAGCTCTTTTCATATGTAATTCCCAAGACTATAAACCAAGATCCTTTTCATATGTAATTCCTAAGACTGTAAACCGAAACCCTTTTCATATGTAATTCCTGAGACTGTAAACCAAGACCCTTTTCATATGTTAAGCTATAAACCTAAGATTCTTCCATGGGTAACATCTAAAGTATAAGCCTAGATAAAGAAGGAACCTTCCTTTGTTAGGTGAGCTTGGCTGTTAGGCAACTATGCCACCTTGCTCCTGGCCGAATAAACTCCTTCCTCCTGTATTCGGTGTCTGAGAGATCCATTTTCCAGGACCACTCCTGCTACATGATGACTAAATTATTTTTCCTGAATTAAAGCACTTTGAAAAGGGTTACACATGGTAAATGTAGTGTAAAAAACTTATAAAACGTATATTTTGTTAATATAAATACCTGATGATTAGCTATAAATTTGTTTTAAAAAGGTTTTTTTTTTTTTACAACAGCTGGGGTTGCAAGAAAAAAAAAGGAAAAAATTTTTTTTCTGTTTATCTCTGAATAGAGAAGTAAGATTATACAGGGAAGTGGTCAGGTGAGGTGGCTCATGCATATAATCCCAGCAATTTGGGAGGCCAAGGCAGACAGGTCACCTGAGGTCATGAGTTTGAGACCAGCCTGGCCAACATGGCAAAACCCCATCTCTTCTAAAAATACAAACATCATCCAGGCTTGGTGGCAGGTGCCTGTAATCACAGGTACTTGGGAGGCTGAGGCTGGAGAATCACTTTAGACCAGGAGGTGGAGGTTACATTAAACCAAGATTAGGCCACTAGACTCTAGCCTGGGCAACAAGAACAAAATTCTATCTCAAAAACATTATTATTAATAATGTTTTCAACTGTTATTTGTGTATTTATCTCTTCTATTTTGTCAGTGTTCATCAATTTTGATCTTTTTTTTTGTTTGAAACAGTTTCTTTCTTGTTGCCCAGGCTGGAGTGCAATGGTATGATCTCATCTCACTGCAACCTCTACCTCCCGGGTTCAAGAGATTCTCCCACCTTGCCTTAGCCTCCCAAGTAGCTGGAATTACAGGTGCCCACCACCACACCCAGTCGATTTTTGTTTTTTTTAGTAGAGATGGGATTTCTCCATGTTGGCCAAGCTGGTCTCCAACTCCTGAGCTTGTGATCCACCCACCTCATCCTCCCAAAGGGCTGGGATTAGAGGTGTGAGCCACTGCACCCAGCCAGATTATTTGTTACTTGGTATGTAAATGCCTTTTTGATGTAATGTCTGTTTTGTCTGATGACCACCACTCTCTTTTGGCTTCTGTTTCCATTGAATACCTTTTTCACTTATTCACTTTCACAATGTTTGTGTTTATGGATTCAAGGTGAATTTCCTTTAGACCATATACATGAGAATCATTTTAGATTTAATTCTGCCAATCTGCCTTTGAATAGAGAATTTAAGCCATTTACATTTAAAATAATAAATTAGAGGGGATTTACTTTTGTTATTTAACTATTTGTTTTCTAAAGGATGTATAGCATTTTTGTTTCTCATTATTTCCGAGCATAGCTGATGCTAAGACAAAAGCTAAAATTGACTGACATTAATGGCAATTTATCCTCCAAGACTTCCCCTGGAATGTACAAGCCTTAAAAGGACTGCAGAGGCCAGGTGCAGAGGCTCATGCCTGTAATCCCAGCACTTTAGGAGGCTGAAGCTGGAGGATCACAAGGTCAGGTGTTCAAGACCAGTCAGGTCAATATGGTGAAATCATGTTTCTACTGAAAATACAAACAAAAATTAGCCGGGTGTGGTGGTGCATGCCTGTAGGCAGGAAAATTGCTTGAACCTGTTAAGTGAAGGTAGGAATGAGCTGAGATAGCACCACTGCACTCAATTTGGGTGACAGAAGGAGACTGTGTCTCAGAAAAAAAAAAAAAAAATACTCCAGAGTTCCAAAACTCCAAATACTCCAGTTTTGTCAGTGAGATTTTCTTAGGGCAATTGATGGCTAAGTAGGGAAAAAAGGTTCCTGGTTTTCCTACTTCTCTATCTTCCGAGAATTCTTCCCTGTTGCTTATTTCAATGTGTTCTTTCCTTCTATTAAGCTGTATTTATAAGTTTTTAGAGTGAAACCCCATCTTTACTAAAAATACAAAAATTAGCCAGGCATGGTGACAGGCACCAAATATGTGTGTCACCCCAAAATTAATATCTTTTTGAAAATTCATGTTTAAGCCCTAATTCTTAGGGCTTACATTCTTACATTCAAAAAAATTTTTTTAATTCAATATTTTCTTAAATTCAAATTTTCTTTACATTCTTGAGACGGAATTTCGCTCTTGTTACCCAGGCTGGAGTGCAATGGTGCGATCTCGGCTCACCACAACCTCCTCCTCCTGGGTTCAGGCAATTCTCCTGCCTCAGCCTCCTGAGTAGCTGGGATTACTGGCATGCGCCACCATGCCCAGCTAACTTTTTGTATTTTTAGTAGAGACGGGGTTTCACCGTGTTGACCAGGATGGTCTCGATTTCTTGACCTCGTGATCCACCTGTCTCCGCCTCCCAATGTTCGGGGATTACAGGCTTGAGCCACCGTGCCCGGCCCATACTATTTCTTGGTCTGTTTTTTGTGCCATCAGTCATAATCTCTTTTCTTTCTTTATTTAGTTTTAGGTTTTTGTTGTTCCTTTCTTTTTGATTGTTTGGTTTTTGTTTTGAGATGGAGTCTCACTCTGTTGCCCAGGCTGGTACCATGTCTGCTCACTGCAACCTCCACCACCTGAGTTCAACTAATTCTCCTGCTCAGCCTCCCAAGTAGCTGGTAGCTAAGATTATAGGAATGCACCACCACACCCCGGCTTTTCTTTTCTTTCTTCTCTTTCCTTTAATTTTTTCAATTTTATTTTCAGTAGAGACTGGGTTTTGCCACGTTGGTCAGGCTGGTCTCAAACTCCTGGACTCAAGTGATCTGCCGGCCTCAGCCTCCCAAAATTCTGGGAGTACAGGTGTGAGCCACCACGCCCAGACTCTTCTTTTATTTCTGAATTTATTTATTTGCATCCTCTCTTTTCTTCGTTAGTCTAGCTGAGAGTTTGCCAACTTTATCTTTTCAGAAAACCTACTCTTAGTTACTCTTTTTCTCTTGCCTTTCTATTTGCTATTTTGTCATTTCTCCTATAAACTTTATTATTGTCTCTCCCTTCTGCTAACTTTGAGCTTACTGCTTTTCTTTTCTAGTCCCATAAGGAATAAAGTTATGTTGTTTATGTAAGATCTTTGTTGTGGTTTTTGCTGTAGGTGTTATCCTTGTAAACATCCCTCTTACAATGCAGGCTTCTGTGCAGGGAGTAATCCCCAGACTTCGCCTCCGTGAGCCGCTGTAAGGGAGCTTCTTTGCAAGGGCGACTCTCTCCAGGAGGCTTGGGGTCTGGGGGCTGCATTCCTGTTTTCCAGGAGACTCTGAAGACCCCACTCTGAGACCATGAGAAGGCGCCCTCCCAGGTTTCCCAATCCCAGCTCGAGTCCATCCGCGCTCCCCCGCGCCCGGGCTCACTAGCCGCTGTGTTCTGGCGAGGCGGGGAGCGGCCCTCCTGTCCGCGGGGCGGGGACTCTGCTCAGGGACTGAGGGCTCCTGGGGATGATCGCCACTCCCTTCTCTGAGAGCGGACGCATTTTTTCTTTCATTTCCGAAGTCGCCACATATCCAATGTCCCAATCCCCACCTAGCCTGAGGCTTTCAAATCTTGTAGAGGATTTCCTTTTCAGCTGCCACCCAGGAAATAAGAGCTGCTGAATCTTGACCTTCAGCTCTGATCTTTGCCAAGATCTTGTTAATAAATCCATCACCCCCTGAAAGTTCGTTCCTGTAGTCATCCACTCAACCAATCAGAAGCGCTCACTTAATAAATGAGTCATTAGATCCTGGATCGCAGAGAAAACAGCCACAGCATGTAAACCCGGGCATCTGGCAGACCAAGGCAAAGAGGCAGAAATAAAGCAACGCAGCCTGCGCCCTGCTTCAGTGTGGAAGGGATCCATGTGGAAGCGCTCCATTCAGGTAAGAGGATTAGGCTGTCGTGGTTTTGTTTTGTTTTTGTTTTTTGGAGACGGATTTTCACTTTGTCGCTTAGGCTGGAACTCATTGGCCAGATCTCGGCTCACCGCAACCTCTGCCTCCTGGGTTCAAGTGATTCTCCTGCCTCAGCTTCCCGTGCAGCTGAGATTACAGGCTCACACCACCACGGCCAGCTATTTTTTGTATGTTTAGTGCAGATGGGGTTTCACACCATGTTGCCCAGGCTGGTCTTAAACTCCTGACTTCAGGTGTTCCACCTGCTTTGGTTTTTCAAAGTGCTGGGATTTCAGGCATGAGACACAGTGCCTGGCCCTAGGCTTTTTTTTTTTTTTTTTTAAGACGTGGTTTCACCGTGTTGGTCAGGCAGATCTTGAACTCCTGACCTCAGGTGATCCGCCCGCCTCGGCCTCCAAAGTGCTTGAATTACAGGCGTGAGCCACCACGCCCGCCTGGCTTTTCTTTTATTCAGAAATGCAGATACCTCCGTCCAGAACTGAGCCACTGAATAGTGTGTAGCACCATCTGCTGGAAAGCTTCTGAAAAACCAAAATCACATGCTTAGAAATCTTTACGTTGAACGGGGCGCGGTGGCTCATGCCTGTAATCCCAGCACGTTGGGAGGAAGAGGCGGGCGGATCACGAGGTCAGGAGTTCAAGTCTATCCTGACCAACATCGTGAAATCCTGTCTTTATAAAATAAAATAAAATAAAATAAAATAAAATAAAATAGCCAAGTGTGGTGGCAGATGCTTATAGTCCCAGCTACTCAGGAGGCTGAGGCATAGGAGGCGGAGGTTGAAATGAGCCCATCACACCATTGCACTCGACACTTGCCAACAGAGCAAGACTGCGTAAAAAAAAAAAAGAAAGAAGAAAAAAAGCATAAGAAAAGAAGGAAAGAAATTCTTACGTTGATCAAAAATAAAACAGTGACATCCAGTCTAGCCACTTCTAGTCCCCACGTGTGAAGATCACAGAGCTGTGGTGTTCCCAGCTGTTGGTATGGCCTGGAAGTGTTCTGTGCACATAAGGACATATGTGTATGTCCAGTGCCCCTTTTAAACTGCAAATTAGATCACAACCATAGTTCTAGTAACTCACATTCTCCCTCCTCCTCATGTTCATTTAAAAGGTGGTTTTAGAAATCTTCCTTTGTCAGCACAAATATTTCACTTTTTGTGGTCAGTTTTGAGACTAAATAGAAAATACCATAAGGGGCCAGGCACAGTGGCTCATGCCTGTAATTCTAACACTTTGAAAGGCTGAGGCAGATGGATCACTTGAAGTCAGGAGTTTGAGACCAGCATCTTTTACATGGTGAAACTCTGTCTGTACTAAAAATACAAAAATTAGCTGGTGTGGTGGTGAGTGCCTGTAATCCCAGCTACTCAGGAGGCTGATGCATGAGAATTACTTGAACTCAGGAGGTGGAGATTGCAGTGAGTCGAGATCATGCCACTGCACTCAGCCTGGACGACAGAGCAGAAGTGTCTCAAAAAAAAAAAAAAAAAAAAAAAAGGACCTTGTAAAAAGGAAGGCTTAGAGTGACAAGTGACAGCTCACCCAGGCCTACAGGGTTGCAACGTCACATCTCTGTGATGCCACAACATCCTATCTCTTTCAAATATTCCCCTCAAAAATCCTCATCGAAGAGGAAATTATGATCTATAATATTTCCAAGCAAGCTATATTTGTCAAATTGAAAAATTAGAAACAAGCCATCTACAAGGAAAACAGACTTAGCTTGAGCTGAGCTGTGTGATCTCAGCTTTATTATTTGCTAGCTGGATGTCTTAGAAGTTACTTGATTTCTATTAATATGAGTCTATTTTCTCTTTTGCAAAATTATCATAACAAAAAAGTCACAGTGTTTAACTCACTATTAAAAGTAAATGAGGACATACCATAAAGGCTCAGAGAAAACACTGTGTAGCCAATTCATCTCATGAAGCTCTTAAAAACAGTCATACAGGCCAGGTGCGGTGGCTCATGCCTGTAATCCCAGCACTTTGGGAGGTTGAGGCTGGTGGATCAAAAGGTCAGGAGTTTGAGACCAGCCGGTCCAGTACGGTGAAACCCCGTCTCTACTAAAAAATACAGCCGATATGGTATTGGGAACGGGTAGCCTCAGCTACTTGGGAGGCTGTGGGAGGCAGAGGTTGTAGTGAGCTGAGATCATGCCATTACACTTTAACCTGGATGAGAGAGCAAGACTCTACCCCCCCCACCAAAAAAAAAGAAGGAAAGAAATAGGAGGTTATTAAATCTCAAAATCCAACCCTGACCTCAAACTGTTATATTGGGGGTCAGGGGTGCCCTCAGTTCCCCTGAGAGGATGTTTCTCTAGGTTCTTGGTCTATCTTCCTTTAGAATGAGAGAGGAGACCACGGCACAGTGCACTCATAAAAGTAAATGCCGGATTCAAAAGTGATTGTAGTAAATGATTTTATTTAAAGCAAAGAGAGAAAAAGGAGAAGGAGAGAGAAAGAAACAGCTAAGACTCACACGAAGTGAGAGGAAGCAAAGCTTCTCTCACACTGAGTGAGAAGGGTTCCCAGGGGGAGAAAACCAGAGAAGGAAAGATCCTCTCACAGCGAGTGAGAGAATCCAGGAGGATGGAATCCAGGGGAGGAAAGACAGCTTCCACACTGAGTGGAAGGGAATGGAGAGGGAGAGATGGAGATTAGGAGAGGAAAAGCAGCTTCCACGACAGCGTGTTCGTGGAAGGGGACCCAAACATGGAGTCCAAAGGGGTGTGGAAGAAGGGGACTTTTAACCTGGGAGGAACCCCACCTTCTCTAAGACCCCTGGCCAATGAAAGGAGTTCCCTAGAACTTCCACTACAGTGATTGACTTGTAGTTTCTTCACACGCCCGCAAAATTTAAACACAAACTGTACACCCAGATGAAGATGGATGCGAGGGGGAGAAAATATGGCACTGGGAAGTTCTTACCCTTAAAACTACGCCCCCTTGTGGACCCTGGAAAAAGAACACATTCCCTCAAAACTACAGACATCTACATCTACAATGCTTATTTTATGTTCCGTTCTAGTTTCTCTCTCTCTGTCTTTCTTGAAACAGAATCTTATTCTGTCACCCAGGCTGGGTGCCGTGGCGTGATCATAGCTCACTATAGCCTCTAAGTTTTGTGCTCAAGTTATCCTCCTGCCTCAGCATTCCAAGTATCTGAAACTACAGGTCTGTGCCACCATGTTTGGCTAATTTTAAGATTTTTTGTAGAGACAGGGTCTAACTTTGTTGCCAGGCTGATCTTGACCTTCTGGGCTGAAGCAATCCTCCTACCTTGGCCTCCCAAAATGCTGGGATTACAGGCATGAGCCTGTGTGTGTGGCCCCAATTATTAAATAAAAGACACCTCTCTTGGGCATGGGAAAGCTCCCTACACATCAAGGACTTTGATCCAGCAATTATACTCCCTTGTTCCACCAGAATGTTCAATATGTCAATGCTGACCTATTGCATCATAAATAAAAGATGAAAGAGAGAAAGACAGAAGCAGAGAAAGAAAGAAGAAATAAAAAAGAAAAAATGGAAAGAAAGAGTAAAAAGAGAAGGGAAGAATAAAAGAGAAAAGAAAAGGGAAACAGGAAAGATGGAAAGAAGGAAGGAAGGAAAGAGAAATAAAGAAAGGGAAAAAAGAGGGAAAGAGAAAGGAGAGAAGAAAGAAAAAAGAGGGAGAGAAATAAGAAAAATAAAAAAAGAAAAGAGGGAGGAAGAGAAGACAAGAAAGACGAGTTCCAGGTTTGACCCCACAGTGCTCTCTAGTGACCAGCCCGTGCTCTCTTCATCTCTTCACAGACACATCTTTTGAAAAGGCAGCGTTTTATTTTTCCTCCCATCTATTTTCAACACATGGCTCCCCTTTTCATTCTGGGGAAGGTTCATCATGATTTTCTTCTTCTGAATCCAATGAACATATTTCAGTCCTCATCTCAGTTCTTTCGCTGTAGATCAAATGGAACACAAAACAATAATAATTTCACAAACAACACGTTACAACATGTACCTTTCTAGTCCCATCTGTTATCTCACTCTTTCCCCCTTGCCTGTCCCAGAGGGGATAAAAGTGAAGTCTGTGTTTGGACCAACTGGATTCAAGCTCTGGCCACACAGCTCACTCTCTGGTGATCATTGGTGAGTCATTTATTCTCTCTAAGCTTCCCTCCACTGCCAGATCAGTCAGATGAAACTTGTTACGGCACTTACCCTATGGTCACAATACTGTGCATATAGTAAGTGCTAAATAAATAGTAGTTAGCCTCATTATTACTTTAAAAGCAGTCCATTCTTTGCCTCTTAACTGTTCTTCAAGCTACCCTTTTACCTCAAATGTATACCTTTTCACTTCTTTGCTCAGTATCATTCATCCTTTAGGAAACTTTTCCTAATTTTAAAGGCCCTATCAATTATAATAGATAGATATGCCCACTTTTGCTCTCAGATCACTATTTACATACTTCTGTTGAAGTCCTTAACTCCAGGCATTAGAATGTGTTAACTGTCTGTAGTTCTCCCCTCTTCCCTCTGCATGCTGTAAATTCCCTGAAGCCTGAGAGTGGGTCTTATTCATCTTTGTATCTTCCATCAAACAAAGTGTCTGCAATACAGCAGGTACTTAGGCTTTTTTTTTTTTTTTTTTTGATACAAAGTCGTGCTCTGTTGCCCAGGCTGGAGTGCAGTGGTGCAGTCTTGGCTCACTGCAACCTCTGCCTTTTGGACTCAAGCAATTCTCCTGCCTCACCCTCCCGAGTAACTGGTATTAGAGGTGTGGGCCATGTCACCCAGCTAATTCCTGTATTTTTAGTAGAGACACGGTTTCACTATGTCAGACAGGCTGATTTCGAACTCATGACTTCAAGTGATCTGCCTGCCTCGCCTCCCAAACTGCTGTGATCACAGGCATGAGCCATCATGCCCAGTCTCATAAATGCTGCTAAAAGAAATGAAATGGGCTGGCAGCAGGGGCTCACACCTGTAATCCTGGCTATTTGGGAGGATGAAACAGGAGGATTTCCTGAGGTTAGGAGTTTGAGACCAGCCTGACAGACATGGTGAAACCCCATCTCTACTAAAAATACAAAAATTAGCTGGGTGTGGTGGTAGACACCTGTAACCCCAGCTTCATGGGAATCTGAGGCAAGAGAATCACTTGAACCCAGGAGGCGGAGGTTGCAGTGAGTTGACATCACACCACTGCACTTCAGCCTGTGTGACAGAGCAAAACCCTGTCTCTTTAAAAAGAAAAAGATGAAATGAAGCTTTTACTTATCTTTTAATTTAAGATAATAAATTTAAGCCTTGTTCTCACTAGACACAAACATGCATTTTCAGATTTATTTTCTAATATTTCTAGAATGGAACTCTGATTTTCTATCTCTGTGGTGGAGGTATTTCCTCTTCTAGGAATTCCCTGTCTCATCAATCCAAACTCTCTCCCACCCTGAGAGTCATTGTAAAGCTCATTTTCCTCATGAGGCCCACCCTATTCAGTTAGTTTACAATAATCGTCATCCTGATAACAATCACAGCCATTTTATCAGCAGGCTTTTAAAGCCATTTGTCACTTTCTACTTTATTTCCTTAGATTTTTATCAGTATTAAACTGCGAGTTCAGTGAAGACAAGGTTTAGGCCCTAAAGCTTAATGTACAAGCCTTTGCTTAATGTTAATGGCCCAAGAACTGCCTTAAATATGGGCATTCCTGTGTGGACTGAAATATCTGCAGGACATATTGCATAAAACTAAATGAAATACAGAAAATTACTGTTTTCTAAATTAATCACAGTCCAGTGTCCAAAGGTCATGCTTGGAAGACAAATTTAATGCCCCTAATTTAATTATTAAATAAAACTTTTCCGTAAAGATAAGATGCATTCTGGCCACAGTGGCTCACTCTTGTAAACCCAGCACTTTGGGAGACTGAGGTGAGAGCATCACTTAAGAACAGGAGTTTGAGACCAGCCAGGGCAACATTTATTTAAAAATGTTTATTAAAAAAATACGTTAGCTGGCATGGTGATGCATACCTGTAGTTCCAGCTGCTCAGGAGGCTGAGGTGGGAGGATTGCTTGAGCCCAGGGGGTTGAGGCTGCAGTGAGTTGTGATCACACCACTGCACTCCAGCCGGAGGGACAGAGTGAAACTCCATCTAAAAAAATATAAGAAAAAGATTATAATGCCTTAATAATAAATATATTTATTTATATATCAAATACATAAATGTGATGTTTATATAATAAAAAGGTATTATAATAATTGGATATTTTCATAGATGTATACAATGTTCTAAAGTTTCAACATTTTCTTTCTTTTTTTTCTTTGAGGCAGAGTTTCTCTCTTGTTGCCCAGGTTAGAGTGCAGTGCAGTGGCACAATCTCAGCTCACTGCAACCTCCATCTTCTGGGTTCAAGTGATTCTCTTGCCTCAGCCTCCTGAGTAGCTGGGATTATAGGCTATGCCACCACACCTACATAATATTTTTGTATTTTTAGTAGAGATGGGGTTTCATTTGTTGGCCAGGCAGGTCTCAAACTCCTGTCCTCTGGTGATCCACCCACCTGGGCCTCCTAACGTGCTGTGATTTCAGGTGTGAGCCACTATGCCTGGCCAGCTGTCTTCATTTTAAAAACACATTTCTTCTTACAAAATATGTAACAATTCTTTCTATAGATAGCTAAACTAGCTGTTCTCTACCATGATGTTCAGGAATCTAAAATGTATTTTTAGCATGAATCCCATCTAATCCATTTCCCCACCTTACCCACCCCCATCTTCCTCTTCCTTCTTGATATTATGGAAGGCATGGCCATTCCTTCATATGTGCTGTGGGTCCCCTTCTCTCCCTAAGGTTTCTGAGGAATTACAAGCTGCCACTTATACCTTCACTTTATCTTCCCTCTCTGGATCATCTTATTTACCTAGAGGTTTAGATGGTGATAAGCCTATATACTAAAACAAACAATACACCCACATACATCCACGTATCCCTCAGTCAATGGTCTCATGATTTTTCTGCACTTACTGTCCTCAATCCATTATTTTGCATTCACATCTAAATCCACTTTAATCTGTCTTCACATCTAAATCCACTTTAATCTGTCTTACACCTCTTTTAGAATAATCCTACTTTCTAATTTTTTTTTTTAAGATGGAGTTTTGCTTTTGTCACCCAGGCCGGCATGCAGTGGTGCCATCTTGGCTCACTGCGACCTCCACCTCCCAGGTTCAAGAGATTCTCCTGCCTCAGCCTCCGAGTAGTTGGAATTACAGGCATGTGCCACCACGCCCAGGTAATTTTTGTACTTTTAATAGAGACAGGGTTTCACCATGTCGGCCAAGATGGTCTCCAATGCCTGACCTCAGGTTATCCATCTGGCTTTGCCTCCCACAGTACTGGAATTGCAGGCCTGAGCAAGTGTGCCTGGTCTGATCTGTCTAAACAATTGACAAATTTTCATTTTCTCCCTGATTTCACAATAGAACTTAGCAACTGGGTACTCAGCCAGTTAAAGTTCTTCCTTCAATTCCAGGGCACCATACTTACTTATTTCCACTAAATTCTCACCTAATCCTCTGCTTCCCAGGCAAGCTGTTCTACCTTGCAAGGTATAATAAAATGTATCTCCACTCTCTCCTGCTCTGTTACATCCTATTCTGTAGCCCCAATTACCTCATTACACTTAATTATCATACTCCTGAGACAAAAGAAAAAGAAGATGACCACTCAAATGAGATCAAGCCAGGGCTATTTATTCAGAGTGTACATAGCAAGGGAGTCAGCCAGCATCACTTGAGTTTGGCAGAGGACCAAGACATGTGGAGAAGCAGGAACGCTTCATTGTGAGAAAAAGGGAAGGCTTTCGGTATGATGTGACTAAGGAGATCATTGGCATGGGAAAGCTGAAGCCAGGCTATCTAGAAGCAGGATATTCCATTTAATTTGCGGAACATATGTGGTTTTCTCCAGTTAGTCCTAAGTTAGAATCCAGGGAGGAGGGATGAAAAGGAAGCTGGTGGTTATTGACGGAATCTTGACCATCTGGGACCAGCTGCTGCAGAGGTTGTGATTTGGCTTCCTGGGCTGGTTGCTGCAGATTGTGGGTCAAAGCATTAATACAGGATCTGGCCACTGTACACTTGTACATGTTCAGTCTCCCAGTTCCCAATTTGTCACCAGTTCATGTCACACGAACTCAACTACTGTTTATCTTGCAGCAAACTCCTCACATTTTCTTCTGCTTCTTTTTTTTCCATCTTCATATTATGGCTTCCATACTGCTTCAGGTCCTTCAGTAATTGCTCATTACTCCTACAATTGAAATAAAATTCTGACTGTAAACCGCAAAAGTGCTTCTTTGTGAGTTTGTCAAATATGTATGTTCCTTACCACTACGTTATTTTCTCTCCCTAGACATGCTTTTTTTCCTACTCTTCACCTTTTTCTTACACAATCAAAATGTTGATTGAGTGTCACTTCACTTGAGTGTTTGTATGTGTGTGTATACCATATCTAACTTCTTTTTTATTTTTTTTGAGACAGAGTTTCCATCTTGTTTCCCAGGCTTGAGTGCAATGTCACAATCTCAGCTCACTGGAAGCTCCACCTCCTGAGTGATTCTCCAGTCTCAGTCTGCAGAGTAGCTGTGATTACAGGCATTTACTGCCATATCTGCCTAATTTTGTGTTTTTAGTAGACACAGGATTTCACCATTTTTATCAGGCTGGTCTTGAACTCCTGATCTTAGGTGATAATCCATCAGCCTCAGACTCCCAAAGTGCTGGGATAGCAGGCATGAGCCACTGCACTCAGCCAGAGTTTTGCTCTTATCACCCAGGCTGGAATGCAATGACACAATCTTGGCTCAGTATAACATCTGCCTCCTGGGTTCAAGTGATTCTCTTGCCTCAGTCTCCCAATAACTTTTTTTATTACACTGGCCAAAATAACCTTGCTGGGGTGGGATGGGAATGGGGGTGAGGGTGGGGGATATGGAGGGATTGAAGTTCTCTAGGTATCACATTTCACTTATATCAAAATTGTGCTGGAGTTTAGTTAATTTTTTTACTTAGTCTTCATGGTTTTTTCTAATGGCAACATTTTTATATACACAAAAATTATATGTGTACAAATATGACATATATACACATTATTTAAACATATATGAAATCCATTTACTGCTTTATCTTTTATTTAGATGTATTTATTTGTACATATGGAGACAGTGAGTTAGTTGTATTTTTATTCTGCTTTAAGTTCCAGGATACACATGTAGAACACACAAGTTTGTTACATAAATGTGCCATGGTGGTTTGCTACACCTATCAACATGTCACCTGGGTATTAAGTGTCAGGAGTTTTGAATGACACTAGTCCAGTCGGCCCTCCATATCCATGGGTTTTTCATTAATTCAGCCAATGGCAGATTGCAAATATTTGGGGGAGAAACAATGGTAGTATCTGTACTGAACATGTTCAAGCTTTTTCTTTGTCATTATTCCCTAAACAATACAGTATAACAACCATTTACATATTGTTTATATTGCATTAGCTATTATAAGAATTCTGGAAACAGTGTAAAGTATACGGAAGGCTGGGTGTAATTTATATGCAAATACTACACCATTTTGTATAAGGGACTTCAACATCCATGAATTTTTTTATCCACGGAAAATCCTAGAACCAGTTCCCATGGATACTGAGGGATGAGTGCATTTTATTGTATGGATAGCTTTAATTTGTTTACCTTGACTTTATTGATCAATATTTATGTTTTGTAGTATTTATGCTATTTTGAACAATGTTGCAGTGAAAAGGCATGAATACATATTCGAACATACACTCACTTATTTTCTTACAAAACTTTCCTAGAATTAGAATTGTGAGAACATGCATATTTAATTTTCTCCAGATATCATTTATACACCAGAAAATTTACCCATTTAAGGTGTACAATTTAATGGCTATTTCTATACTCCTAAGTCGTGCAACCATCACCATGATCAATTTTAGAACATTTCATCATCCCGTAAAGAAACCCCACACTCATTAGCAGGCACTTCCCATTTCTCCTCAGCTCTCCAGTGCCAGACAACCACTGACCTACTTTCTGTCCCTATAGATTTCCCTATTCTGGATATTCCGTATAAATGAAATCCTGTGATATGTGGTCTTTAGGATTAGCTTCTTTCACTTAATGTTTTCAGGGCCCATCCATGTAGTAGCATGCATCAGTACTCCACACCGATTTATGGCTGAATACAAATCCATGGTGTGGAAAAACCACATTTTGTTTTTCCAGTCATCTATTGATGAGTATTTGGGTCATTTCCACTCTTTGGCAAATATGAATAATTCTGTTGTAAATATTAGTGTATAAGTTTTTGTTGGAACATATGTTTTCGATTCTCTGGGAATATAAGAGAAGAATTCTTGGGTCATATGAGGAACTGCCAAGGTGTTTACCACAGAAGCAGCATCATTTCACATTCTCACCAGCCGTAGATATGGGCTCTAATTTCTCCACATACTTGCCAACACTTGTTATTGTAGCTATCCCAGAGGCTGTGAAGGACAACTTATTGTGGTTTTAATTTGCATTTCCATAATGACTAAAAACGCTCAGCATCTTTTCATGTGCTTATGAAATATATGTGTCTCTTTGGAGAAATGACTATTCAAATTCTTTGCCCATTTTTCAGTTGGAATATTTGTCTGTATATTGTGTATTCTGAATACAAGGCCCTTATCTGAAATGTAATGTGCAAATATTTTCCTCCATTCTGTGGATGTCTTTTCCTGGTGTTGTCCTTGGCACGAAAAAATATTTTTAATTTTACTGGAGTCAAATTAGGCTATGTTTTCTTGGGTAGCTTGTTTTTTAGGTATTATATATTTTTTCAAAAAAAAAATTAGTTGAAGATCACAAAGATTTACATCTACTTCTCTCTTTCTTTTTTTCTTCTTTTTTTTTTTGAGATGGAGTCTCACTCTGTCACCCAGGCTGGAGAGCAATGCTGTGGTCTCAACTCACTGCAACCTCCGCCTCCCAAGTTCAAGTAATTCTCCCACCTCAACCTCCCAAGTAGCTGACACTATAGGTGTGTGCCCACACCCGGCTAATTTGTGTATTTTTAGTAGACATAGGATTTCATCATGTTGGCTAGGCTGGTCTCGAACTCCTGACCTCGTGATCCACTCACTTCTGCCTTCCAAAGTGCTGGGATTACAGGCTTGAGCCACCGCGCCTGGCTGTTTATAGTATTTTCTTATAATTGTTATTTTTTTCTGTAAGGTTAATAGCGATGTCCTTTCTTTCATTTCAGAATAGTAGTTTGAGTCTTTTCTCTTTTATTCTTGGTCAGCCTAAATAAAGTTTATCAATGTTGTTGCTATTTCCAAAGAGAAAACTTTGGTTTTGTTGATTTTTGCTATGGATTTTCCACTCTCCAGATCATTCGTTTCTGCTGTAATCATTATTATTTCCTTGCTTTTGCTTGATTTAGGTTTTGTTTCTTCTTATATTTTTAGTGTCTTAAGTGAAACGTTAGGTATCCAATCGGGATCTTTCTTCTCTTTTACTGTAGACGTTGATAGGTATAACTTTCTCCCTAAGTCCTACTTTAGCTGTATTCCCTAAGTATTCACTGTCAATTATCTCCAAGTGCTCTCTTTTTCCCTTGTGAGTCTTTTAGGAGTTCTTTAGAAGTGTGTTGTTAATTTCCACATATTCAAGAAGTTCTCAAATTTCTTTTGTTATTGATTTCTAATTTGACTCCATTGTTGAATCATCTATTTCTCCTTTCAATTCTGCCAGATTTTGCCTCACATATTTTAGGCCTCTGTTTTTTGGTATATATATCTTCATAATTGTTCTGTCTTCCTCAACTGACCCTTTTAGTATTATAAATGTCCTTCTATGACTCTAGTAACCATTTTTGTGTTAATTTTTTAAATTCTGACATTATTAGTATACCCACTTCAGCTTTCCCACAGTTGCTGCATGCATAATGTCTTTTTCCATTTTTTGACTTCCAATCTATTTTTGTCCTTGAATCAGAAATATGCCTTTACAAAGAATATATGATTAGATCATGTTTCTTTGTTTTTGTTTTATCCGGTCTGAGAGTATCTGCCTTTTGAATGGATTATTTCAAGAGTTCATGTTTAATATTATTATTTACATGGTTGAACTTATGTATGCAATTTTTCTTCTTCTTTTCTATATGTCTCCTGTCTTTTTTTGTTCCTCTCTTTCTCTTCTGCTTTCTTTGCCTTAAATCAATATTTTCTTGGGTCTATTTTTTGTTTGGTCACCAAAAAAAAAAAAAAAAAAAAAAAAAGGAAGAAAGATAAAGAATAGTTTGCTGTGTAATACTTTAATTTATTTAACAATTTTTTAGCTGGGAATGGTGGTTCATGCCTGTAATCTCAGAACTTTGAGAGGCTGGGGCAGGTGAAACACTGCAGATCAGAAGTTTGAGACTAGTCTGGCCAATGTGGCAAAACCCCATCTCTATTAAAAATACAAAAAATTAGCTGGGTGTTATGGAGCACACCTGTAATCAAAGCTACTCAGGAGGCTGAGGCAGGGGAATAGCTTGAAGCCAGGATGCAGAGGTTGTGGTGAGCCAAGATCATGCCACTACACTCCAGCCTGGGTGACAAATATGTATATATTGCAAGTTTAATAAGCAAAAAACTTCATCTCATTTTCATTTATTCATTTCTTTTTACACAACACACATACACACATATATATTTTTTCTTTTCTTTTCTTTCTTTTTTTTTGAGACGGAGTCTTGCTGTGTCACCCAGGCTGGAGTGCAGTGGCATGATCTGGGGTTACTGCAACCTCTTTCTCCCGGGTTTGAGAAATTCTAATGCCTCAGCCTCCTGAGTAGCTGGGAATACAGGTGTGCACCACCATGCCAGGCTAAATTTTGTATTTTTGTTAAAAATGGGGTTTCACCGTGTTGGCCAGGCTGGTCTCAAACTCCTGGGCTCAAGCAATCCACCAGCCTTAGCCTCCCAAAGTGCTGGGATTACTGACATAAGCCACCATGCCAGGCACACATAAATGTTTTTTCATGATGAGTTTTTGCCATGTTTTCTAGGCTGGTCTTACTTAAACTTCTGTGCTGAAGCCTTCCTCTCATTTCAGCCTTCCCAGTAGGTGCGAGTCATCATGCCCGGTCCCATTTCATTTTTATGTTCCAATTTAAGCAGTCTGAGTTGAGAGAGATAATTCCAGAAAAGGCATCTGTGTATTTGTATTGCTAAATTAATCATAGTTAACACCTCACCATGACTGTGAGATGTGCAGCGAAAGGGAGGTGGAAGCTTCCAGAAATAAAGCAAGAAGATGCCTTCATGTCTTCAGGAGGAGGCCAAAAAAACTACCTAGGGAATTAGTGACACTAATAATTCTCCTCCCATAAAAGATCATTTTTTACTCTTATTTATTTTTATTAAAAAACAAATTATCTTTAGAGACGAGGTCCTACTGTATGTTGCTGTTGCCCAGGCTGGTCTCAAACTCCTAGGCTAAAGTGATCCTCCTGCTGTGTCCTTCCAAAGTGCTGGGATTGCAGGAGTGAGCCACCACATTTGGAAACCTTTTACTGTTTTTTATTTTTTGAGACGGAGTCTTGCTCTGTCACCTAGGCTGGAGTGCAGTGGCATGATCTCGGCTCACTGCAACCTCTGCCTCTCAAGATCAAGCAATCCTCATGTCTCAGCCTCCCAAATAGCTGAGCTTACAGGCATGTACCACTGCGCTCAGCTAATTTTTGCATTTTTAGCCGAGACATGGTTTCATTTTGTTGATCAGGCTGGTCTCAAACTCTGACCTCAGGTGATCCACCTGACTTGGCCTCCCAAAGTGCTGGGATTACAGGCATAAACCACCATGCCTGGCCTGCCTTTTACTCTTAAATGAAAATTAGATAATTATATTTGCCACTAATATATGTTTAAAACTTTTTGCTAAACAATAATTATTAAATAGTCTAACAGCATTAAAAGGTACCTAGGAAACATTTATCTCTTTAATAAAATACTTAATATTTTGGTTCTTTTTGTTAGTGTGCTTCATGTAGCTTTTGTAGTTGGTACAAACATCAAGAATAAAAATCCCAAATATTAAGAGAAATGATTGAGATTACTAATGTGGGTCACTGAGCAAATAAAGATTATTAGGTAAAAAAAAATTTAATGTAAAAAGTCTCTTAAAAGCTTAAATTCAGGCCAAGAGCAGTGGCTCATGCCTTTAATCCCAGCACCTGGGGAGACTGAGACAGGAGAATTGCTTGAACTTGGGAGAAGGAGGTCAGACTCTGTCTCAAAATAAATAAGTAAATAAATAAAATAAGATAAAATAAAAGTTAAATTCAGCCTTTTGAAGACACATAAGTGCTGCATTTCTATTGAAAGGTAAGAATATATAAAGTTGCTTTCAGCACTGAAAAACACTGGCAAACTTCCAAAACATTATTTTTAAAAAATTAAGCATGTGTTCATTGTTGTTCCTGATAATATTTCTTTAATTTATTTGTTTCTTGCTTGCCTCCCAGATATAGATCTCTCTAGCTAACTTTACTGGATCTATCAGAAGAAGAGTGAAGGAAAGATACCCAGCCACACAAAAGCACTTCATGATGGCAGCAGCCTGATTGCCTGGAAGTTCCTATATAAACAAGGAGCATTTGAAGGCATCTGGGATGGTTTACTAGTTTCACAGAATTTTATTCTTCTTGGTTTCTCTTGAGAGGGAAAATAACATAAATTCAAAAGGATTCCAATCTGAAGCCCAAATTATTGGCCTACATAACAAAAATATCTTTTCCTGCACATTATTATTCTCTTATGGGTTAAAAGGAAAAAAACTTTTAGTGTCTTAGAATTTTTTCATGATAAAAAGTGCAAGAATTTAAGATGCTCCTTTTATACTCCTATAATTCTCCCTAAGTATTAACTTTGTATATGTTTCAGTAATTTTCTAAAAACTGCTTAATCTGAAATTAATTTCGTTGACCATTTGGCTATGTACAATAAGGAGAAAATGATTGATTCATTGATTATATAGAGAGAAAGACTAATAAAAGCCATTAATTGCTACCAATTTTATGATAGGCTTTAATGTTAATGAAAGTATAAGTCTTTGATTTAATGAGTAATGTTGTTCATTTGAAGTTAAAAGAAAGCATAAAGTCCTAATTGCAGTTCATTTTATGTTAAAATGAAACCATTTTTTGGTTTTTATTTTGTCTGAGACAGTTTCACTCTGTTGCCCAGACTAGAGTGAAGCGACACACTCTTGGCTCACTGTAACCTCCACCTCCTGAGTTCAAGAGATTCTCATGTATTAACCTTCCAAATACAGGCTGAAATTGCAAGTGTGCGCCACCACACCTGGCTAATTTTTGTATTTTTTTGTAGAGATGGGGTTTCACCCTGTTGCCCAGGCTGGTCTTGAACTCATGCCGGAACCATTCATTTTTGAACCTTTCTCATCATTTAATTATAAGAAGCCAATGTTTGATTTTCTTTGAAGTTTTGCTGTATCCTTTATTAATTTGTATAGATAATTCCTTTAACAGGCTTACTTAAAGTTGACATCTAAAATACAGTTATGCCAGTGAAGTCCAATTCAGGGTGATATCTGTATCTAAAAGATGAGAGCTCATCATCCTAGTAGTCTTTGTCTTGGTGCTGTTCATCCTGAGATGCTGAGTTGTGGAAATATAAAATCAGAAGGAATTTAGGGATGTAATTACTCAAAAAGGAAACTGTCCTGTCTAAATTTAATTTTTGTTGATCACTAGGTATTTCCAGATGTAAAGCAAGCTCTCTTAATTTGTATTTATTAAAGGATTTTTTTTTTTTTTTTTAGGATCGATCTGGCTCTATCGCCCAGGCTAAAGTGTAGCGGCACATTCTAGTCTCAGTGTAACCTCCATCTCCCTGGCTCAACTGATCCTTCCACCTCAGCCTTCCGAGTACCTGAGGCTACAGTCACTCACAACCACACCTGGCTAAAATTTGTATTTTTTTGTAGAGATGGGGTTTTGCCATGTTGACCAGTCTGGTCTCAAACTCAGGCTGATGAGCTCAAGTGATCTGCCTCCGTGGTCCCCCAAAATGTTAGGATTACAGGCATGTGCCACTATGCTGTTTCACAAGTTCATCTCTTGAGTAGAAGTTTTACTTTGTAAACATCACAGAGTAGAAGAAACCATAAACCATTAACCCTTATTTTTCTAAAATAAAAGGTTGGGGTTACTATATATGTAATTTTAAATGGAAAATCTGACAACACTGTGGAGTTGTCTCCCTTTCAAAGCTTATTAAAAGCATCTTTGTGGATGAATGGTACTTTCCACAAGTGCATTTGACTAGAAACATAGACTATTCTCAGTTATATTTATATTTAAAACATGTGCTTGCTTGTATATTTTGCACTAAAAAAGATACAGTCAAGATACATCTTGTTCAATAGAAGTCTAAACTTTCAAGTGCAAATTTGCACATTCACGTAAAAGTTACAGATCAGTTTTACCCTTGTAAAGTAATAAAGTGGTTACACATTTCTTAATTGTGCAATAAAGCACTCAGTGATTTGAATGTCTATTTGTCCTTACTTTGTATAAGAAATATTCGGTGTTGAGTATAGCATGGTAGAAACGTTCCTGATACCAGTCTCTGTTTCCAGTGTTTATTGCTATTAATTGAGGCATTTAAGACCGAACAGCCTTGATACATCCCTTACCACTGCAGATATTTGACATAATTCAACATTATCATGACAAGGCCAAAGATTCTTCCAAAGTCTACCAAACTCAATAACCAGCGCACATACACTTGTTGACATATCAGAACAGATCCTTGACATAGAGCTATCTTTATTCACTGAGAGGTGAATGAGACCAGAAGGGGACCAAATCTGTGTTCTTTAAATATTTTGAGTCGGTATTTTTAAAATTATTTTCCTCCTCCTCCTCCTTTTCTTCTTTTTTTTTTGAGACGGTGTCTCACTATGTCACCCAGGCTGGAGCGCAGTGGCATGCTTCCAGCTCACTGCAGCCTCCACCTCCCAGGTTCATGAGATTCTGGTGCCTCAACTTCCTCAGTAGCTGGGATTACAAGTGCCTGCCACCACGCCCAGCTAACTTTAGTATTTTAGTAGAGACTGGGTTTCACCACGTTGGCCACACTGATCTCAAATTCCTCAGGTGATCTGCCTGCCCCGGCCTTCCAAAATGCGAGGATTACCGGGGTGAGAAACAACACTCAGCTTAATTATTTTTCTATTAAAAAAGTTATTTGTAATTTTCAACATTTTCAGAACGCAAGGGAAGATACTTTTTACACAGCTTCGTCATGATAGTTAAGGGGATCAGTAGTAATGGTGCCACCCCAATTTGGATCCCAGAGGTGAGTCAGTGAGAAGACCAGATGAAGGGTGGTGGACCAAAGAAAATTGTAAAGGCTGGTCCCTTTCATGTTTTGACCCTTCCCTCCCCTCCCCCCCAGCCTTTCTGTTGTTGTTGTTATTGTTGAGACGCTCTATCTCCAGGCTGGAGTGATATGGTGTGATCCTGGCTCAATTGAACTTCGGTTTTCCGGTTTCAAGCAATTCTCCTGCCTCAGCCTCCCGTTTAGCTGGGACTCCAGGCACGCACCAGTACGCCTGGTTAACTTTTTTTTACTTTTAGTAGAGATGGGGTTTCACCATGTTGACCAGGCTGGTCTCAATCAATTCCCCTCGTGATATGCTTGTTTCTTGCTGGGATTACAGACATGAGCCACCGCGCCCAGCCATTTTGCTTTTCTTACAGCTTTCTTTGAAGAATAGAAATTATTGTTTGCTGTGCATTTGATCAGAAGGAAAAGGAAGTGAAGTCAGTGAGGTCTTTGGTCTCATCCTGAATAATTTTTTCCCTCTTTCTCAGGGACAGGACGAGAACAAGTGAGCACAAAACTGAAGAGTGTGCAAAAAATCTCAGCAACCAAGATAACATTTTAGCTCCATTTTTGAAAACAATAAAAATTAACACCCATGAAAAATACATGATAAAAAATATCAAAATTTTAAAGACAGGATGTCAGCAGTGAGTGTGGTGGCTCACAACCAGTAATCCCAGCACTTTGGTAATCTAAGGCAAAAGGATTGCTTGAAGCCAATAATTGGAGCTCAGCCTCTGCAACACAGCAAGTCTTCATCTCTAAATCAAAAACATTATCCCGGCATGGTGGTGCATCTCTGTAGCCTAAGCTACTGGGGAGGCTGAAGTGGGAGAATCACTGGAGCCTAGGAGTTGAAGGCTGCAGTCAGTTACTGCATTCTAGCCTGGGCAACAGAAAGACCCTGTTGAAAGGAAGAGAGAGGGTCGGGCACTGCAGCTCATGCCTGGAATCCTAGCACTTTAGGAGGCCGAGGTGGATAGATTATTTGAAGTTGAGAGTTCAAGACCATCCTGGCCAACGTGGTGAAACCCCATTTCTACTAAAAATACAAAAATTAGCCAGGCGTAGTGGCCCATACTTGCAGTTCAGCTACTCGGGAGGCTGAGGCAGGAGAACCTCTTGAACCCAGGAGGATGAGGTTATAGTGAGCCAAGATTGTACCACTGCACTCTGACCTGGGCAACAGAGAAAGATTGTCTCAGAAAAAAAAAAAAAAAAAAAAAAGGAAGAGAAAGGCAAGGCAGGGCAGGCAAGGCAGGGCAGGCAAGGCAAGGCAGCAGGAAGAAAAAAAGAAAATTAGTTAAACTATGTTAAGAGTCTTTGGCAAAAGAAAAAGTCAATAATTCCAATTCTATCAGTAACAAGAATTTTGTCTATTGGGGCCTGAGCTTCAGCCCTCTGTTTGCTCCCTTTATTCTCACTTCCCAAAATGACCTCACTCCCCAAACTCCATGTCTTTAGCCCATTTTCTATTCTTGGCTTCCACTTGCCAAAGTGTTCATGGAAAGAATAGAAGATTCTAGCCCTGGCTTCTTCAATACCTAAGCTCTCAATTCACCATAAATAATATTCCTGGACTTCAAGGAATAAGACAGGTCAAGTGAGGTTGATGATTTGAGGCTCTGGCCCCGGTCAACTGCCCTGCAGAAAAGTACTATTAACCCCATCTGGAAGTTGGCCATCCAACTGTGCACTAAGAATTCACAAGAAATATCCACACCATCTCCTGATTCTGAACACTTTTGAAATTACTACAACACTCGCTATTTTTGTAAGTGTCCTCTCAATACCTCATGTCAACTTGGTTACCTGGTACTTGCCATGTAAGTGACTTTATAATAGTCTTCAGGCTGCATGCAGTGGCTCATGCCTGTAATCCAGCACTTTGGGAGGCTAAGACAGAAAGATCATTGAGTCCAGGAGTTTGAGACAAGCTTGGGCAACACAGCAAGACCTTATCTCTACAAAAACATTGAAAAAATTAGCCAGGTGTGGTGACACGCACCTGTGGTCCCAAGCTACTGGGAGTTCAAGGCTGCAGTGAGCCATAATTGTGCCACTGCACTCCAGCCTGGGAGACAGAGCAACACCCTGTCTCAGAAAAAAAAATGTCTTCAAAAAATGAGAATAGAATATTGTGGGTCATGCTGATGTGGGAGTGACTAAGCATGGGAGGGACATGAGAGGCGGTGGTGCCATCCTGAGAGTGGAAAAGGTGAGGTCCTCATGTTGACGTGGTCCAGTGGGCCCCGGGCACAGGCACAGCTTCTATTGGCGTTCTTAGAACTCGTGGTGAGCATAGAGGACCCTATACCCTGGGGTGGGTGAATGAATGATGTGCCTCTTGGCCATGGGGCATCTCAGCAGGCCTTGGGCTGCCTTGAGAAGGGGCTTGTGGGGCAGGGCTATATTGGCAGACATTTTGGGAAGGTTGGAAATTTTGACCTCTGGCCACTCTGTTGGAAAAATGTTCCTGTTTCCACACCCCAGGAGTAAGTAGAAGCCTTGTTGAATCCAGTTCAGAGAGGCTTTATGGCCAGTAAGGAGCCCTACAAGCTGCTATTGGGCTTGGGGAGTGGAATTAAGGATGAGTGAACTTCCTGGGATAAAAGAGGAGGTCTTGTCAAGGCTGGGGATGGCACTCCCCAGGAAAAGGGAAGGGGCAGTCCTGCCCTAGGAGCCCTGAGCACCCATGTGCCTTCCCGACTAGCTGCATTCTTGCTCTGATTTCCTTGGTTAGTCGCTCCCTCCACCGAGATTGTTCTTCTTGGGTGTTAGACTAATTTTGGTGATGTCTCAAATCACAGTCACACCAAGCAGGGGCAGGACAGCCTACACTTGTTGATGGTCATGTGTCTGAGGGGGCACACCTAGAGGAAAGCCAGTGTGTTGCTCTGGTCACCTGACAGCTCTGCAGTCCTGGGGCTGTGATTTGAGGGTTTTGAGAGTGGGCAGAATTTGACACTGCTGCTATGCCTTGGCCCTACATGGCACAGGTGGCCAACTGAGCAGTTCTGGGCTCTGCTGCTACTCTGTGGCTTTGGCTTCTTAACCTCATCAAGGCCCAGTTTCCTCCTCTTTAAAATGGGATATGAACAGCTTGTAAAGTGTGTAGAGGCCAGGTGCAGTGGCTCACACTTGTAATCACAGCACTTTGGGAGGCCGAGGTGGGTGGATCATCTGGTGTCAGGAGTTTGAGATCAGACTGGCCAACATATAGTGAAACCCCATCTCTACTAAAAATACAAAATGAGCTGGGTGTGGTGGCTCAGGCCTATAATCTCAGCCACTTGAGAGGCTGAGGCAGGAGAATTGCTTGAATCCAGAAGGCGGAGGTTGCAGTGAGAGCCATTGCACTCCAGTCTAGGCAAGAAAAGTCAAGGCAACAAACAAAAAATGGCATGTAGAGCCTCAGCAAATGTTGGCAGCCTACAGGGGTTTTCTAAGCTATCACAATAGTTATTATGACTTTTGCCTTGCAGCTTCTGCTCCTCAGGTGTCCTCTGAAGTCCCTGCCCCTCAAGACTTTTCTCACTGTGCCTCAGTGCAGCTCCTACCATTAATCCCAGGGCAACCCTGGTCCCCACCTGGCTCCCAGGACCATGAACAATCTCAGACCCTGCTTAGCCTCTCCCTCTGGAAAAACTTCTCGGCCATGCTGTTTTCTTCTTAATCTCAACTCTTCATGTACAGAGTTGGCAGCTTTAGATCTTGTGCTTCTGAGGAAGGAGAGCCAGGAAAGGTTGTGGATAGTGGAAACCCAGGATGTTCTTAGAGGCAGCCCAGAAGCTGCACCTCATCCCCAAGATAAGGCAGGTGAAGATGGAGTGGAGAGATTTGGAAACAGGAGGGGCCTCCTGCAAATGGTGATGTCCTGTGTGCATTGTCCTGAATCCAGGCTCTATCCAGGCTTCATCCACAGAAACCAGCAAGTGGATCACTTGGCTTGTTGGGGATTCCACAATTGATGCCCCACCTCAGGACGTCCACCTGGGTTCAAACCTCAGCTCAAATCTTGGTCAAGGCACAAAGCCTCCATTTCAGTGTTTTCATCTATGAACAAGGTCAGACAGATGGAACCCACGGGGATTAGGGAGCATTAATGAGCTGATGCATGAAGAGTACTCACACATTGCCCTGGCACAGCAATGGATCATGTCAGCCTCAGCTCTCAGAGATCATCTAGACCCAGTGTGAGTCCTTGTCCCCAGAGGGGGTCTATGCACACCCTACAGTGCTGCCCACTTGATCAGTTGGCTGCAGGAGGTGACAGAAAAACATAGAGTTATTTAGTGCACTGATACCCGCTGCAGTGGGAACAGGGTCAGGAGGGATTTTTGGGGAGCGGGGCCACTCACTGCCCTTAGCCTGAGGTCACCAGCTGCCCCTGGAACTGTGATCTCATGGGGTCCAGGTAATTCTATCCAAAGGGCCATGACAAGAAATGGGAGTGTCAAGTGGTGGCAGAGTGAACGGGCCAGCTGCCCCTGCTTCTCTGCACTAGACATACCTCATCCTGTGTTCTGTCCACCCATGACCTCATCCTCCCAACTTCACCACAGGGATTTTTTTCCAGCCTCACAGAGTGGAAAAAAAGATCTTTCCACAACAGGCTTTCTGTTGGTCTACTTTTTAATCTTACTGTTGATTAATAAATAGTAATTATCAATGAGCACTAGTTGTTAATGTTGTCGGTGTGTTTCTTATTTGTAGAGTGGTTCATGACTATTTTCATGTCCAGAAGGGAAATAACATAATTCAGTGATAGAAGTATGGAGTCAATTGCCCAGGTTCAAATCCAGCTCCATTTCTCAGTTTTTTATTAATTTTTATTTTTATTTATGTATGTTTTTTGAGACAGAGTTTTACTCTTGTTGCCCAGCCTGGAGTGCAATGGTGCAATCTTGGTTCACTACAACCTCTGCCTCCTGGGTTCAAGGGATTCTTTTGCCTCAGCCTCCCAAGTAGCTGGGAACACAGGTGCATGCCACCAGTTCAAACTAATTTTTGTATTTTCAAACTATTTTTTTTATTTTGTATTTTCAAACTAATTTTTGTATTTTTGTATTTTTAGTATAGACGGGTGTCACTAGCCAGGCTGGTCTCAGACTCAGAGACTCAGGTGATCCACCTGCCTCAGCCTCCCAAAGTGCTGAGATTAGAGGCATGAGCCACCATGCCCAGTCAAAAACTTATTTTTAAAATTTTGCCTACTGTAGCTACCTCTGAAAATTAACTTGCAATTTCACAGAAGATCAAGATGTTTTGTGTTAAGGCTGAGCACTGTGGCATATATCTGTAATTCCAGCACTGTGGGTGGCCACAGTGGGTAGATCGCTTGAACACAAGACTTTGAGACCAGCCTGAGCAACATGGCAAAAGCCTGTCTCTACAAAAATAAAATAAAATAAAATAAAAAAGATAGAAAAAAAGAAAGAAAATTTTTGAGGCATGGTGGTACATTCCTATGGTTCCAGCTACTTGGGAGGCAGAGGTGGGAGAATCACTTGAGCCTGGGAGGTCAAAGCTGCAGTGTGCTGAGATCGCACCACTACACTGCAGCCTTGGAAATGGAGTCAGATTCTCTTTCTCAAAAAAAAAAAAAAAACAGAAGAAAAAGAAAAGATGTTTTCTGTTAAGAATCTCTTCCAGATGATGGGATTGTAGAAGATAGATGTTTATTCTCTTTATTAGAACTTTTGGAGTTATGTTTTTAGAGTCTCTATGCTCCCTAGAAAAATTGTTTAGATATTTTGTTTAATTTAAAGTCATTGCACTTGTTAGGAAGAAAAGAAAAAGGAAGGAGAAAGGAAGGGCTTCAGTCTCTGCAAAGCTGCTTCCCAATAAATGTGAGATTAAGTATTACTTTGCTCATTTCAGATGAGGAAATAAAAACTTAGAAAACAAAAGTGGTGAGGTGCAGTGGCTTATACCTGTATTCCCAGAAATTTAGGAGGCGAAGGTGAGCGGATTGCTTGAGGCCGAGAGTTCAAAACCAGTCTAGGCAACATAGGGAGATGTCTCTCATCTCTAAAAAAAAGAAAAATAGGCCTGGTGTGGTGGCTCATACCTGTAATCTCAGCACTTTTGGAAAGCCAAGGAGGGCAGATCACCTGAAGTCAGGAGTTGGAGATTAGCCTTGTCAACATGGTGAAATCCTATCTCTACAAAAATACAAAAAACTTAGCTGGGCATGATGGTGGATGCCTGTAATTCCAGCTACTCAGGAGGCTAAAGGAGAAGAATCATTTAAACCTGGGAGGTGGAGGTTGCAGTGAACCAAGATTGCACCACTGCACTCCAGCCTGGGTGAACAGAGCTTGACTCTCAAAAAAAAAATTAGCCAGGAATGAAAGCCCATGAAAGTCTTCGTGGTCTGGGAGGCTAAGGCAGGAAGATGGTCTGAGCCTAGTTATTTAGGCTACAGTGAGCTATGATTGTGGGACTGCATTCCAGCCTGGGCAAGAGAATGAGACCCTGTCTCTTAACAAAAAAAAAAAAAAAAAAAAAAAAAAAAAGAGAGAGAGAGAAGTATCCTAAAATCACACATGTTAGTATGCTGGTAGAATTGGAATACCAATCCAAGTGGCTGCCAAGTTGTGGGCTTAAGTTCTAGGATATAAGAGGGAGTTTTAAATTATTTCTTAAAGCCATATATTTTTCAATGGAACAAAATACAGTCTCGTGACTTGCAAATAAAAAAATGGAAACTATTTTTGGACACAGACTTATCCCTTCTCTGGGAGGCAGATCAATGTAGTGATCACTATAGTTTAGCCAGAGACCTGTGTATTTCTCTGCGTATGACTCAATTCAACAAAGCTTGGATTCATTCCTTCTCAACTTTGCTTCTCTCCCTTTTAAGAAAACTTAAACATTGGTCTGTTGTTGTAGCAATTTTTAAAAAAAAATTTATTTAAATATATAGTTAAATAAACTATATATATACATACATACACACACACACACACACACACATATATTATATATATATATATATATATATATACACACATACATAAAATATATATATATTTTTTGAGACAGGTCTCGAGATGTTGCCCAGGCTGAAATCAAAATCCTGAGCTCAAGCGATCCTCCCGCCTCTGTCTCCCAAAGTGCTGGGATTGCAGGCATAAGCCATCTCACCTGGCAGCTTTAACTGTTTTCCTTTAAAAAAAAGTATCTGCAAAAAACAGCTCTTCTGGCTGTGCACTGTGGCTCACGCCTGTAATTCCAGCACTTTGGGAGTTGAGGCAGGCAGAACACAAATTCAGGAGTTCGAGACCAGCCTCTACAACATGGTGAAACCCTGTCTCTACTAAAGATACATAAAATTAGCTAAGTGTGGTGGCAAGTGCCTGTAATCCCAGCTACTCAGGATGCTGAAGCAGGAGAATGGCTTAAACCCAGGAGGCAGAGGTTGCAGTGAACTGTGATTGTGCCATTGCACTCCAGCCTGGGCAACAGGGGGAGACTCCGTCTCAAAACAAACAAACAAACAAAATACAGCTCAGAAAAGCTGTTGTGTGTTTTTCAAATAATTTTGAAAGAAAATAAAGCTTGACTTTTTTTATTCAAAAATTATTTTTCAAGCAGAGGAAAATAAAAACATTTTGACCCTTTAAAAAAATATTCAAAATGATACAGAGCAAAATGGTACACAAATATTGTCCTTTATAATCTTACTTATGCTCTCAGAGAGAATCACAATTTTATTTTTCTAGAATTTATAAGCAGTATGTATTTATGTTAATAAAATATGTTTTATGTATATTTTATACTATATTCACTTGGCCAATCACTGTCCAAAGTGCCTTAACTCATGAAAACTCATTTAGTCTTCACAAATCTAAGAAGTAAATTAAACTAGGGCGGGGCGCGGTGGCTCATGCCTGTAATCCCAGCACTTCGGGAGGTGGAGGCAGGTACATCACGACGTCATGAGATCGAGACTAGGCTGGCTAACACGGTGAAACCCCACCTATACTGAAAATTTATAAAATTAGCCAGGCATGGTGGCACGTGCCTGTAGTCCCAGCTACTCGGGAAGCTGAGGCAGGAGAATCACTTGAACCCGAGAGGTGGAGATTACAGTGAGCCTAGATCAATCATGCCACTGTGCTCCAGCCTGGGTGACAGAACAACGACAACAACAAAAGAAGCAAGTTGAACTATTATTGCCGCATCCCTCCTTTTTATTTAACCGATGAGAAAGGCAGAAAAGATAATGGCTAAGGTCACACAAAATAGAGGAGGATAGAGCATGGATTTGAACTCCTGGAAGCCTGGTTCTAAAATGAAGTGTTCACCACCACTCTTTACTTGCTTCCTCTAACCTGCAGAAGTACACAGACTACACACACATACACATAAATACATATTTCAAACTACCTGTGAAAAGTCTGTCATGTGTCCTTGCAGACCTTTATATATCTACATATATTGACAGGAAGAAGGAGAGTGACCTTCTAAATCCAGATGGAACAGACACAGAGCATGGCTACAAAGCATCTTAGAATGTGACAGGCATGAAAAATATGCCTTGGCTGATGATTGATAAACTTGGCACAGGCTCAGTGGAGGAGTAAGGGTGAAAGCCAGGTTGCTTCTGAACTCTTCTTTTAGGGAAGAACAAAATTCTTAAGAGCAAGTGGTCCTGGAGGATATTTAAATGAATCACATCTCTTCAGGTTAATTAGTGTCTAGCAGGTGGGCCCATCCTGTTAAATTACCCTGTACTTTATGAGGTGTGGTCAGCCTTGCAGAAATCACTGCCATATTGACGGAGTTTCTTTTTTTTATTTATTTATTTTTTTGAGACAGAGTCTCCCTCTGTCGTCCAGGCTGGAATTCAGTGTCCCAATCTAGACTCATTGCAACCTCCACCTCCCAAGTTCAAGAGATTCTCCTGCCTCAGGCTCCCCAGTAGCTGGAAGTACAGGCGCCTGCCACCACCCTAAGCTAATTTTTGTATTTTTCGTAGAGAAAGGGTTTCACCATGTTGGCCAGGCTGGTCTCAAACTCCTGACTCATGTGATCCACCCACCTCGGCCTCCCAAAATGGTAGAATTACTGCTGTAAGCTACTGCTCCTGGCCAATGGGTTTGCTATCTTAAGTAATTTTTCTGTTGTTTTAAAGACCAAGTATCTCTCTGTCACTCAGGCTGGAGTGGAGTCTTGCTATATGGGCTCACTGCAACCTCTGCCTCCCTGATTCAAGTGATTCTCTGAGTTCCAGTCATTCTCCTGCTTCAGCCTCCTGAGTGGCTAGGATTACAGGCACCCACTACCAGGCCTGGCTACTTTTTGTGTTTTTAGTAGAGACAGGGTTTTACCATGTTGGCCAGGCTGGTCTCAAACTTCTTACCTCAAGTGATTTCCTGCTTTGGCTTCCCAAAGTGCTGGAATTACAGAAGTGAGCCACAATTCCTGGCCTCTTATGTAGTTTCTTTTTTTTTAGTTTTAATTTTCAGGATACATGTGCAGAATGTACAAGTTTGTAACACCGACATGCACCATAATTGTTTGCTGCACCTATCAACCCATCATCTACATTTTAAGCCCCACACGCATTAGGTATTTGTTCTAATACTCTCCCTTTCCTCACCACCCCCGCCCCACCAGCAGTCCTGGTATGTGTTGTCCCTGTGTCTATATGTTCTCATTGTTCAACTCCCACTTACGAATGCAAACAAGCAGTATTTGTTTTTCTGTTTCTGTGTTAGTTTGCTGATAATTATGGTTTTATATTCATCCATGTCCCTGAAAAGGACATGATCTCATTCTTTTTTATGGTTGCATAGTATTCCTTGGTGTATATGTGACACACTTTCTTCATCACTGACAGGTGTTTGGGTTGGTTGAGTCTTTGCTGTCGTAAATAGTGCTACAATAAACGTAGGTGTGCATGTGTCTTTATAGCAGAATAATTTATAATCCTTTGGGTATCTTAAGTAATTTTTTAATGCCACATACTGTGACAGGGAAAGAAACCTCTGTGCCTGGCCATATAGTTTCAGTTTAAATACTACAATATGCAAGGTGGGAGCAGTGGCTCACACCTGCAAGTAATCCCAGCATTTTGGGAGCCCGAGGCAGGTGGATCGCTTGAGCTCGGGAGTTCATATCAGCCTGGCCAACGTAGTGAAACCCCATCTGTACTGAAAACCCAGAGAATTAGCTGTGTGTGGTGGTGTGCGCCTGTAATCCCAGCTACTTGGGAGGCTGACACAGGAGAATTGCTTGAACCCAGGCTGAATCCAGGAGGCAGAGGTTGCGGTGAGCCGAGATGACGCCACTGCATTCCAGCCTGGGCAAAAATAAACAAACAAACAAATAGAAACCACACACTCACCTCACCACGAAGTAATATGTGTGATGCTGCTGCCACTGGTATTTCTTTTTCTTTCTTTCAGGAGCCACTGGAATTTCAAAAGGTTAAGAGACCAGGGCTTTATCTGTTGATTGTCTATGTCACATCTGCATTTAACTGCCAACCACACACCCTTTCTAGGATTTATTAAAGGCATCAACAGATGATCTTCCTGAATTGTATATCACAATTCAAATCATATTCAGGCATGTTTAAAATGCTTCACTGGCTTTCTGTTGCATTTGATAAAAGCCAAAATCCTCAACTTTACCTAAAGGGTGTTGGAACATTCATTCTCACCTATCTCATGAGCCTCACAAAGGCCATTTTCCACCTTTTTTACTTCTTGCATTTATCTATGCTTTAGTGCCAGCCAAATGACCTTTCAGTTCCTCTTGTACCAAGTTTTCAAAAATTATCATTTCTAAATCATTTTTGTAGATAAAGAGTCTGGCTATGTTATCCAGGCTTGTTCTAAATTCCTGGCATCAGGTGATCTATCTTCCCACCTGTGCCTCTGAACCTGCTTGGATTACAGGTGTGCACCAACATGCCCTGCCTGTACTAAATTCTTTAAAGTCAAGAGGTTCCACATTAGCTCTTCTTTCAGCCTTGAAGAATGTGACCATGAACTTTGTCCAACCGATGCCTCGTCTTCCCTCAAATTCTTCCTGAAATGTCCCTTCTTCAGGTGAACATGAGTTGGTAGGGTGACGCACAATCCCACGGGGTTTGTGCCACCCACTCACTTACTGCATCGCAAATGGATCCAAAGGGGCATCTGGTCCTCTTTCAAGGGTGGAGAATGCTCAACGACTCCACCCTGCCACCCCAGGCTATGGGAAGCACTTGACCCTGCAAAGCACTGGACTCCCTTACCATCCGGGAGAAGACGCTGTGCTGGTGAAGCTTTTAACCAGCTTGCCACCGAACTTGGACCCTCAAGTGTGCTCATATAAATAAGAAATGATAACAATTTGAAAAGATAGCCAGGGGAATTAAATGGGAGCTTGGGCCAACAGACAGATTTCTGATCACGCAGGCAGTCGCCACCAGCTCTCATAAGCTTCACACGGTCCCTGCACCCAGGGTCACAGAGCATGCTCAGGCCCTCCCCTCCCACTTCCGGAGGACTCACAAACCACCGCACAGGCTGAGCCCCCAGGCAGGAAGGCACGCGCTTGGTGGGTTAGGGACTGAGTACTTCCTTGTGGGTGCTCAGTGAGTCCCGTGCAGCCCCTAGCAGGGTCACTGATCCGTCTGCTCCAGGTGAGCTGGGAAGGCCACAGAAAAGGCCCAGGAGGGCCTCACCAGGAGGCTTAACTAGGCAGCGGCTTCCTGAACATTCTCTGTGCCTAACCCTCCAAGTGGTGGCCTGCCCGCGACGGGATCTCCTTAGTCTTTGGTGAAGGTCTTGTAAAAAATTCAAGATTGTAGAGTTAGAATGAGGGTGGAGGGTCTGAGTCAATTAAGATTTAAATGATCTGAATTAGGGTTTATGAAGTGGCCATGTTATCTTCAAAGAATTAATGTACGTGTTTGGGAGTCGGGGTGGAGAGTTAAGGGAGTGAAGTGGTAGCTGCCAGTTGAGAGCCCACTGGTCTACATCACCTGCACCCCTGACTATGGAAGTCCTTTAATCCCCACGAGGGTCTTACAGGTATGAATTATCATTTCACCGTTGTAGATGAGGTGGTCTACATCACCTGCACCCCTGACTATGGAATTACCTTTAATCCTCACGAGGGTCTTACAGGTGTGAATTATCATTTCACCGTTGTAGATGAGGCGCTTTAGGTTGAAGGCTTGTTAAGAATCATCCAGTATGACGATGGTTGAAACTAAGATCTTGGAATCACAGGTTTTATTGATTCCTCAGGCAAGCTAGATACATATTTCCACTAAGAAGCTTGCTGCCAAGTGAAGGATTTTTGCACGTTAGGTAAAGAATTGCAGAGTAGTGTAAAATCACATTATAGTTGTGACATGTGACGTGATGGTGAGCGAGGCAAAAAAATTGGACAGATCTTAATGGATCTTTTTGCTTTGTTTTCCTTAAAGCATAAGTTCATAAAATACAGTCTGCAGGCCAGCAGCATCATCTGGAAACTTAGGGGGAAAAAAAAAAGATCTACTGATTCAGAAACTGGGGAAGTGGCCCAGGCAATCTTTTACCAGCACCTCCAGGTGATTATAATGCAAGGTAAGGTTTGCCAACTGCTTCCATAAAGTAGTAAAAGACCAGTGGAATGTTTTCAGTTGTAAGATGAAAGAATCATATTTGTATTTGAAAAGATCAACTTAGCTACAGAATTAGGAAATTGGAGGCACCATTGTGTATGTAGGAAAGAGACCTAGGTGGCTTAAACTAGGGTGGTGATCCTGCCTACAGAGCTGCTTAATGTCCTGATTTTAAATAGAGAAGACTGCTTTGTGTGTGTTTCTTGAGAAAATGGGGGCACAATGATACCTGGAGTGAGTATCTCTTGGGTTTTTTTCTTTGTACATGTTTTCTTTTGTTGTTTGAGTTAGAGCTCTGTTCTTGTTGCCCAAGCCTGAGTGCAATGGCACGATCTCTGCTCACAGCAACCTCTGCCTCCCAAGTTCAAGCTATTCTCCTGCTTCAGCCTCCAGAGTAGCTGGGATTACAGGCTTGTGCCACCACGCCCAGCTAATGTTTTGTATTTTTAGTAAAAATGGGGTTTAACTGGCCGGGAGCAAAGCTCACACCTGTACTCAGCACTTTGGGGGGCCAAGGCAGGCAGATCACGAGGTCAGAATATCAAGACTATCTTGGCCAACATGATGAAACTGTGTCTTTATTAAAAATATAAAGATTAAGTTGGTGACGGTGGCACATGCCTTTAACCCCATCACTTTGGAAGGCCAAGGTTGGTGGATCATGAGGTCAAGAGGTAGCTAACATGATGAAACCCTGTCTCTACTAAAAATACAAAAATTAGCTGGGCATGGTGGCACACACCTGTAGTCACAGCTACTGGAGAGACTGAGGCAGGAGAATTGTTTGAACCCTCAAGGCAGAGGTTGCAGTGAGCCAAGATCTCACCACTACACTCCAGCATGGGCAACAAGAGCAAAACTCTGTCTCAAAAAAAAATTGATAATACAAAGATTAGCCAGGTTTGGTGGTATGGACCTGTAGTCCCAGCTATTGAGAAGGCTAAGGCAAGAGAATCGCTTGAACTCGGGTGATAGAGGTTGCAGTAAGCTGAGATTGTGCTACTGCACTCCAGGCAGGTGACAGAGTGAGACTGTATCTCAAAAAAAAAAAAGAAAGAAAACAAACAAACAAAAAAGGAAACGGGGTTTTACCATGTAATTAGGGGCTGGTCTTGATCTCATTACCTCAGGTGATCTGCCAGCCTCGGCCTATCAAAGTTCTGGAATTACAGGCATCAGCCCATGAAGCCCAGCTGTTTTCTAAAATAGACAAAAAGTCTATTTTTTAATGTAATTTTACAGTTTTTGCTAATAATGCTCTGCAGTTTACTATGTAATGCTGGGCAAGAGTCTTTTCTTTCTTTTCTTTTCTTTTCTTTTTTTTTTTTTTGAGATGGAGTCTTACTCTGTTGCCCAGGCTGGAGTACAGTGGTGCAATGTGGGCTTCACCATGTTGTCTAAGCTGGTCTTGAACACCTGACCTCAGGCGATCTCCTGCCTTGGCCTCTCAAAGTGCTGGAATTACAAGTGTGAGCCATCATGCCTGGCTGTGTAAGATTGTTAAAACTTTTCCAGCTTCAACTTTTCCCATCTCTGAGCATCCTATGCAAACTCACCCCCATTCCCATGCACTTTCTAACTTTCTTGTTCATTTCAAAAGTACCCATTTGGAAGTATTAAGCAAGTATTGGTATTACCATAGCCACACTTAGTGTGAATAGGTGAAAGGAGTGGTTTGTAAGAGACAGTATTCTTTATATTTGTTGTTCTTTTCTTTTCTTTTCTTTTTCTTTCTTTTCTTTTTGTAAAGGTTGAATTTTTCCATGTTGCTCAGGCTGGTCTTGAACTCCTGGGCTCAAGTGATCTGCCCATTTTGGCCTCCCAAAGTTCTGGGATTATAGACCTGAGCCACCACTCCTGGTCATTAGTCCATACTTTCTGTAGTTGGTGTTAGAATTTTTCACAAGTTAAATGTACTTCCATTCCTGGATATACACAGGGTGTTGGTTCCAGGGCACCCTGAAGATTCCAAAATCCATGAATGCTCAAGACCAGTGGATGCAGGTTCTGCATCCCAGGAATATGTATTTTTGATTCTTTACTAAGTTGGTTGCATCAGTAGATGCTGTTGCCGATACAAAAGACTGTTTAAAATAAAATATGTATTTTAAAATTTGGAAACTTCTGTCTTACTCCATAATTAGCATAGAGAAATTTTCTGAAACACACCATTACCACAGTGAGCCTTTGGAAGTTACTATTGTTACTAATCATTTGAGGATTCTAACCTTATAAGACATAACAGCTCTTAGGTTGAAATGTCAATTGCTTTTTTATTTTTAATGGAGACAGAGCTTTGCTCTGTCACCCAGGCTGAAGTAGAGTGGCAAGATCTCCACTCACCGCCACCTCTGCCTCCTGGGTTCAAATGATTTTCCTGCCTCAGCCTTCCAAGTAGCTGGAATTACAGGTATGCACCACCACTGTCAGCTGATTTATGTATTTTCAGGAAAGATGGAGTTGTACCATGTTGGCCAGGCTGGTCTGAAACTCGTGACCTCAAGTGATCCACTGCCTTGCCTCCCAAAGTGCTGGGATTAGAGGTGTGAGCCACCACTTGTGGCCCAATGTGCTTTGCTTATTTTTGTTGTTGTTTTTTTTTTTTCTTATAAGACAGTGTCACTTTTTGTCATCCAGGCTGGAGTATAGTGGTGTGATCTGGGGTCACTGCAATCTGTGCCTCCCAGGTTCCAGCAATTCTTCTGCCTGAGCCTCCTAAGTAGCTGGGATTACAGGCACGCACCACCATGGCCAGCCAGGTTTTTTTTTTTGTATTTTTAGTAGAGACAGGGTTTTCCTGTGTTGGTCAGGCAGGTCTTGAACTCCTGACCTCGTGATCTGCCCACCTCGACCTCCCAAAGTACTGGGATTGCAGGTGTGATCCACCATGCCTGGGCAATGTGCTTTATATTTAAGTAAATATAAGTATCTGTATATATGTATGTAGTACAAGTAATTAAAAAAATAGGGTGGGCACAGTGGCTCATGCCTGAAATCAGGAAAAGTATTTAGTAAGATACCTATGTTTGTTTGTTTTTGTTAAGTACTTTAGGGGACTGGAGCCAGATGAAGATAATAAAATATGGAAGGTTCTGAATGGTGAGCTCAGGGTGAAAAACTTTGTCATGACTTAATGGGAAGTTATTAACAGACTGTAAAGAGGAGAAACATGTAATTTGTTTAAAAAGTGAAGGCCGGAGAGGACTCAAGATGGTGCGGTGAGAACAACCCAGGATTGAAGCCCCCAGTGAATGCGCAGAGAGGGTGAGTCATGGCCGCATTTTCAGACAGATCTTTGTTTCCCACAGAACGGGGAAATTCCCAGGTATAAAAGAGATGCGGGAAGCCAGGCAGAGGCTTTGGCTGGCGCTGTAGTGCAGTGGTGCTACACAGCGCTCCTCACAAAGTGCACTGGTCTGGGTGCCCTGTTGAACTGGTAATCTGAGACTTGAGAGGGCTGAATTTGAGACTGAATGGGACTTGGACAGTGAGCCAGGCCAGGAAATTTCAGGGAAACAGCATTTGGGGTAGCGCAGTGGGACAAACAAAATGGCAATTCCAAATGCTCTGGGTGGAGAGGTTCCCTGAGGGCACAGCTGAACCCAGGATGGTGCAGCTCCATGGGGGAGGGGTGTCCACCATTACCGAGGCAATCAGCCCCTACTGAGGTACACGCCCATTGCTGATGCAGCCTGCCATTGCTGAGGCAACCTGCTACAACAGAGGGACTCCGCTGCAGGGTGTAGCTTGTGGCAGCAGGGTGGAGACCACAGTAGCAGCGCAGAGCCTGCAGAAACAGGGCAAACCTCACACCAGCAGTGCAGAGCCTTGGCAGGCAAATAGTGACTATACTGCCTTCTAGCTGGGCAGGACAGCACAACAAACACTCACAAAGAAAGCCCCAACTCCCTCAAAACAGAGCATCTGAGAAAAAAATGACTTTTTTATGAGTTCTGCTGCAGCAGAACTAAACATAGCAGCCTAACAGCCCTGAATGAACAACAGAGCTCAAAGCTCAGCAATTAAGCTCCAATAAAGTACAGACTGTCTCCTCAAGCAGCTCCCTGACCCCTCTATATCCAAAAGACTCACATTCGGCAGGCATCATTCTGGGACAAAGATAGCAGAAAAAGAAACTGGTAGAATCCCTCACTGTTCCGCAGCTGCTATAGATGCACCCCAGACAAGCAGGGCCTGGAGTGGACCTCAGCAGTCGTACAGTGGAGGGGCTAGACTGGTAGAAAAAAAACCAAGTAACAGAAATACTTCATCATCAACAATCTGGGTGTCCACTCAGAGACCCAGTCGAAAAGTCAGCAACTACACAGATGACAGGTGGATAAATCCACAAAGATGGAAAGAAACCAGCGCAAAAAGGAGGAAAACACCCGAAACCAGAACACCTCGCCTCCTAGAAAGGACCAAAACTCCTCACTAGCAAGGGAACAAAGCTGGACGGAGAATGACTGTGACAAAATGACGGAATTAGACTTCAGAAGGTGGATAATGAGAAACTTTTGTGAGCTAAAAGAACATATTTCAAATCAGTGCAAAGAAACTGAAAACCTTGAAATAAGATTTGAAAAAAGATTCGAGGAAATGATAACAAGAATGGATAACTTAGAGAGGAATATGAATGAATTAAAGGAGCTGAAAAACCCAATATGAGAACGTTGTGAAACAAGCACAAGTTTCAACAGCTGAATTGACCAAGCAAAAGAAAGAATATCAGAAGTCAAAGATCAACTCAATGAAATAAAATAAGAAACCAAGATCCGAGAAAAAAGCGCAAAAAGGAATAAACAAAGTCTCCAAGAAATGTGGGACTATGTGAAGAGACCTAACCTACGTTTGATAGGTGTACCAGAATGTGACAAAGAGAATGAATCCGAGCTGGAAAATACTCTTCAGGAAATCATCCAGGAAAATTTCCCCCACCTAGCAAAACAGGCCAACACTCAAATGCAGGAAATACAGAGAACACCACAAAGATATTTCGCAAGAAGAGCAACCCCAAGGCACATAATCGTCAAATTCAACAGGGTTGAAATAAAGGAGAGAATACTAAGGGCAGCCAGAGAGAAAGGTCGGGTCACCCACAAAGGGAAGCCCATCAGACTCACAGCAGATCTCTTGGCAGAAACTCGACAAGCCAGAAGACAGTGGGGGCCAATATTCAACATTCTTAAAGAAAAGAACTTTCAACCCAGAATTTCATATCCAGCCAAACTGAGCTTCATAAGTGAAGGAAAAATAAAATCCTTTGCGAACAAGCAAGTACTCAGAGATTTTGTCACCACCGGGTGTGCTTTATAAGAGCTCCTGAAAGAGGCAATACACATAGAAAGGAACAACAAGTACCAGCCATTCCAAAATCACACTAAATGCTAAAGAGCATCAACATAATGAAGAATCTACAACAACTAACTGGCAAATCAGCCAGCTAGCATCAAAATGGCAGTATCAAATTCACACATAACAATATTAACTCTAAATGTAAATGGACTAAATGCACCAATCAAAAGACACAGACTGGCAAATTGGATAAAAATCCAAAACCCATCAGTGTGCTGTATCCAGGAAACCCATCTCACATGCAAGGATACACAAAGGCTCAAAATAAAGGGATGGAGGAAGATTTACCAAGCAAATGGAGAGCAAAAAAAAGCAGGAGTTGCAATTCTCATCTCTGATAAAATAGACTCTAAAGTAACAAAGATCGAACGAGACAAAGAAGGCCATTACATAATGGTAAAAAAAATGATACAACAAGAAGAGCTAACGATCCTAAACATATATGGACCCAATACAGGAGCACCCAGATACATAAGGCAAGTTCTTAATGACTTACAAAGAGACTTAGACTCCCACACAATAATAGTGGGAGACTTTAACACTCCACTGTCAATATTAGACAGATCAACCAGACAGAAAATCAACAAGGATATCCAGGGCTTGAACTCAGACCAGGAGCAAGCAAACCTGATAGACATTTACAGAACTCTCCACCCCAAATCAACAGAATACACATTCTTCTCAGCACCACATCACACCTACTCTAAAATTGACCACATAATTCGAAGTAAAGCACTGCTCAGCAAATGCAAAACAACTGAAATCATAACAAACAGTCTCTCAGACCATAGTGCAATCAAGTTAAAACTCAGAATTCAGAAACCAACCCAGAACCGCACAACTTCATGGAAACTGAACAACTGGCTCTTGAATGTTGACTAGATAAACAATGAAATGAAGGCAGAAATAAAGAAGTTCTTCGAAACCAATGAGAACGAAGACACAGCATGCCAGAATTTCGGGGACACATTTAAAGCAGTCTCTAGAGGAAAATATATAGCAACAAGTGCCCATTTGAGGAGAATGGAGAGATCCAAAATTGACACCCTATCTTCAAAATTGAAAGAGCAAGAGGAGCAAGATCAAAAAAACTCAAAACCCAGCAAAAGACAAGAAATAACTAAGATCAGAGCTGAACTGAAGGAGATAGAGACACAAAAAACCCTTCAAAAAATGAATAAATCCAAGAGCTTGTTTTTTGAAAAGATCAACAAAATAGACAGACCACTAGGCAGATTGATTAAAAATAAAAGAGAGAACAACCAAATAGATGCAATAAAAAATGACAAAGGGGAAATCACCACAGATTCCACAGAAATTCAAACCATCATCAGAGAATATTACAAACAACTCTATGCACATAAACTAGTAAACCTGGAAGAAATGGATAAATTCATGGACTCCTGTGTCCTCCCAGGCCTAAACCAGGAGGAAGCTGAAACTATGAATAGACCAATAACAAGGTCAGAAGTCGAGGCAGCAATTAAGAGCCTACCACACAAAAAAAGCCCAGGTCCAGATGGGTTCACAGCCGAATTCTACCAGACACACAAAGAGGAGCTGGTACCATTCCTTCTAAAACTATTTCAAACAATCCAAAAAGAGGGAATCCTTCCCAAATCATTTTACGAGACCAACATCATTCTGATACCAAAACCCGGCAGAGACCCAACGAGAAAAGAAAATTTCAGGCCAATATCCATGATGAACATAGATGTAAAAATCTTCAATAAAATATTGGCAAGCCGATTGCAACAGCAAATCAAAAAACTTATTCATCACGATCAAGTAGGATTCATCCCGGGGATGCAAGGCTGGTTCAACATATGTAAGTCTATCAACGTAATTCACCACATAAACAGAACCAAAAACAAAAACCACATGATTATCTCAATTGACACAGAGAAGGCATTTGACAAAATTCAACAGCCCTTTATGCTAAAAACCCTCAATAAACTCGGTATCGATGGAACATATCTCAAAGTAATAAAAGCTATTTATGACAAACCAACAGCCAATATCATACTGAATGGGCAATAACTAGAAGCATTCCCTTTGAAATCTGGCACTAGACAAGGATGCCCTCTTTCACCACTCCTATTCAATATAGCACTGGAAGTTCTAGCCAGAGCAATCAGGCAAGAAAAAGAAATAAAGGGTATTCAAATAGGAAAGGTGGAAGCCAAATTGTCTCTATTTGCAGATGACATGATAGTATCCCTAGAAGACCCCATCGCCTCAGCCCAAAAACTCCTGAAACTGATAAGCAACTTCAGCAAAGTCTCAGGATATAAAATCAATGTGCAAAAATCACAAGCATTCGTCTACACCAATAGACTTAAAGAAAGCCAAATCAAGAACGAACTGCCATTTACAATTGCTACATAAAGAATAAAATACCTTGGAATACAACTCACAAGGAACGTAAGGGACCTCTTCAAGGAGAACTACAAACCACTGCTCAATGAAATCAGAGAGGACATAAACAGATGGAGAAACATTCCATGTTCATGGTTAGGAAGAATTAATATCGTGAAAATGGCTATACTGCCCAAAGTAATTTACAGAATCAACGCTATCCCCATCAAGCTACCATTGACTTTCTTCAAAGAACTGGAAAAAACCACCACGAACTTCATATGGAATAAAAAGAGAGCCCACATAGCCAAGTCAATTCTAAGCAAAAGGAACACAGCGGGGGGCATCACACTACCGGATTTCAAACTATACTACAAGGCTACAGTAATCAAAACAGCATGGTACTGGTACCAAAACAGAGATATAGACCAATGGAACAAAACAGAGGCACTGGAGGCAACACAACATATCTACAACTATACAATCTTTGATAAACCTGACAAAAACAAGCAATGGGGAAAGGATTCCCTGTTTAACAAATGGTGTTGGGAAAACTGGCTAGCTATGTGCAGAAAGCAGAAACTGGACCCCTTCCTGACACCTTACACTAAAATTAACTCCAGATGGATTAAAGACTTAAACATAAGACCTGGCACGATAAAAACCCTAGAAGGAAATCTAGGCAAAACTATCCAGGACATAGGAGTAGGCAAGGACTTCATGAACAAAACACCAAAAGCATTGGCAACAAAAGCCAAAATAGACAAATGGGACCTAATCAAACTCCACAGCTTCTGCACGGCAAAAGAAACAGTCACTAGAGTGAATCGGCAACCAACAGAATGGGAAAAAATTTTTGCAGTTTACCCATCTGACAAAGGGCTGATATCCAGAATTTACAAAGAACTCAAACAGATTTACAGGAAAAAAACAAACAAGCCCATTCAAAAGTGGGCAAAGGATATGAACAGATACTTTACGAAAGAAGACATATATGAGGCCAACAATCATATGGAAAAATGCTCATCGTCACTGGTCATCAGAGAGATGCAAATCAAAACCACATTGAGATACCATCTCACGCCAGTTAGAATGGCGATCATTAAAAAATCTGAAGACAACAGATGCTGGAGAGGATGTGGAGAAAAAGGAACACTTTTACACTGTTGGTGGGAGTGTAAATTAGTTCAACCATTGTGGAAGACAGTGTGGCGATTCCTCAAGGCCTTAGAAATAGAAATTCCATTTGACCCAGCAATCCCATTACTGGGTATATATCCAAAAGACTATAAATCGTTCTACTATAAGGACACATGTACACGAATGTTCATTGCAGCACTGTTTACAGCAAAGACCTGGAATCAACCCAAATGCTCATTGATAATAGACTGGATTGGAAAAATGTGGCACATATACACCATGGAATATTATGCAGCAATCAGAAATGATGAGTTCGTGTCGTTTGTAGGGACATGGATGAATCTGGAGAACATCATCCTCAGCAAACTGACACAAGAACAGAAAATGAAACACCGCATATTCTCACTCATAGGTGGGTGATGAAAAATGAGAACACATGGACACAGAAAGGGGAGTACTAAACACTGGGGTCTATTGGGGGGAAAAGGGGAGGGCCAGTGGGAGGGGGAGGTGGGGAGGGATAGCCTGGGGAGAAATGCCAAATGTGGGTGAAGGGGAGAAGAAAAGCAAAGCACACTGCCATGTGTGTACCTACGCAACTGTCTTGCATGCTCTGCTCATGTACCCCAAAACCTATAATCCAATAAAAAATTAAAAAAAAAAAAAGAAAAGAAAAATGAGAACACATGGACACAGAAAGGGGAGTACTAAACACTGGGGTCTATTGGGGGGAAAAGGGGAGGGCCAGTGGGAGGGGGAGGGGGGAGGGATAGCCTGGGGAGAAATGCCAAATGTGGGTGAAGGGGAGAAGGAAAGCAAAGCACACTGCCCATATGTGTACCTACGCAACTGTCTTGTATGCTCTGCTCATGTACCCCAAAACCTAAAATCCAATAAAAAATTTAAAAAAAAGAAAAAAGAAAAAGAAAACTCTCACGTGATGGATCCCAGCACCGAGCAGTCCCAGGCAGACCCGCTGGTCAGCATGAAACTCTGTGGTCCAGATGGCTGCTTCTTAAATAAATCCAAAGAAACTGTCGCCATCGCCAGCAGACCTTCTGAGGATCGCCCAGCCTCTGAAATCTGCAGGTGTAACTCCTTCGACTTGGCATTCAACTGGAAGGTGAATTCCTCTTTCCACGTGAGGTCTGTAGTGTTTTTCTTCAGGGTGCTGGAGAACCTCTGAAGAGGATCGTTCAGCTGCATGATGCACACTGTGTTAATGTGGCCTGCGGCATCGGGCTCGCTGAGCAGGAAGGCGCGGATACTCCTCACCAGCAACTTTAGCTCGTGAGCCCCAGAGGTTTGGGAAGACAGGACTCCTGAGCAGTAGACGGAGCACACTCTAAGTTCTGAGCTTCCTGCACATTCGTGGGCTTGGTGATCAGAAGCAGTGATGGAGAGGCAGAACCAACCAAATGCTTCAAGAGCTCCTTCAGAGTGTCTGACAGCGTGCATGTCTCGGCCATCTGGTCCTCCCCCAGTGCTTTGGACTGGCCATTTCCAGCACACTCATGAAGGACCAGTTAATCTGGAGGTTCTCTCTCCTCTTTCAGGTGGAACTCCAGCTGAGCACACTGGAGACCGCCTCCACCGCCAGCTCCAGGGGCTGCTGCCGCGGGTCCTCCTCGGACAGGAAAGGCGGGCCCCCTTTTCTCTCGGACTCCTTGTTCAGGGGGGTCAACCCCCACCCAGGCCGCCTACCTCTGGCTCCTCCAGCTACTCAGCGTCAGGATCCAGAAGAGCAGAGAGTTGGACCCAGGGGGCAGCCCCTCGCCAGGCTCCAGCGCCCGCCGCCACGGCTGGGGTCGCGCCCTGGCCAGCGCCCACTGAGCCAAGTACAGGCCCACCGTGACCAGGGCCGCGTCAAAGAGCGACACCGGCGCGAGCCACGGCACCTTCCCGAGCCACGAGCCCAGCCGGGCCAAGGCCATGGCTCCTCTCCGGCCCGACTCGTCCCAACTTCCCCGGCAGCCCCAGGGGCAGGGAGGGGCGCGGCGGGGCCGGAGCCCGACGAGGAGCGCGGCCCGGGGCCTCGGGGAGGGGCGGAAATGTGAGACAGCCTGGGCTGGGCACAAGCCCCGCACACCTGCGAAACCGGCGCGAGCTGACCACGCGGCCCGCACTCCGGACTCGTAGTCTGGGAAGTTCCCGGGCCGCAGCCGGGCGCGCTTCCTCCTGGACGCTCCGCCCTGGGTGTCCAGACTGTGGCCCAGGGGTGGCCTGAGGAGGCTCGGGCAGCGGGCTGGGCTATTGGTGTTTATCTTTACACAAACCTTAAAGAGAAATTGAGGTTGATTTTTCTTATTTTCATGTGACCATGAAAGGATTTATGGGGGAATTATGGAACCAGCCCCAGATGACTCAGATCATCTGAGAGCAGGCCTGAGATCCACACACAGGACACGCACCCAGACAGAACCACAATGCCTGGCCTTCCTCTTCCCTCACTCCCTAAACTAATCTTGAAGATTTATGAGATTAAAAAGTGTGGTGACAGGAAAGGAGAGAGGATTGGTAGAGGGAAGGAAAGTCCATTAAGATTAGGGACAATTGCAAGGGAGAAGAGAAAAAAGAGTCAGGATATGAGAGCCCTGAGATGGATTGAAAGCGGAGCAGCGGCTCAAAGAAAAGAGGAGGGAGGAGGCTGAGGCAGGAGAATTGCCTGAATCCAGGAGGCGGAGGTTGCGGTGAGCCGAGATCGCGCCATTGCACTCCAGCATGGGTAACAAGAGCGAAACTTTGACTAAAAAAAAAAGAAAAGAGAAGAGATCATCAGTATTTAAACAGACCACATCCTGTGTGAGTACAACCTAGTGGTCCTTTAGTTCAGGAAGTATTGGGAAGTCTGCTCTGACAGTTTCTTTTGTTCAGGGAATTTTTTTTTTTTTTTTTTAAATATTACCCAATGATAGAAATTTCCTAAAGAAAGCAAGTTGCAGTGGATTAACAACAGTGTATTCTAGAAATTCTGGATACTGCAGGGACAGAGCAATTTACAGCGATGAGGAATTTGTATATGAAAAATGGACAAGGTTTAACACTAGTATATTCTGTTATAGCTCAATCCACATTTAATGACTTACAGGACCTGAGGGAACATATTTTATGTGTTAAGGGCACAGAAGATGTTCCAGTGATTTTGGATGGCAATAAATGTGACCTGGAAGATGAGCGAGTAGTTGGCAAAGAACAGCGCCGGAATTTGGCAAGACAATAGTGTAACTGCGCCTTTGTAGAAACTTCTGCAAAGTCAAAGATCAGTGTTATTTCTTTGTGACCTGATAAGACAGATAAATAGAAAAATGCTAGTGGAAAAGAAGAATCCTAAAAAGAAATCATGTCTGCTGCTCTAAGCCTGTAGTCAACAGCAGCTCTGAGCCAGATTACAGGAATGAAGAACTGTTGTCTGATTGGAAAGTGCCAGCATTTCAGACTTCAAAAAATAAATCTGAAGATGCTTCTCACACTGTATATATTATGTGAAGAATTTAGATCTTATGTTGCTTTGCACAAGTTCCCTGGAGAAAAAAAATTGCTCTGTGTATGTATATCTCTTAAAAAATAAGACAATAGTATTTCCCTTTGCAACAGCAATTATAACAGGTGTGAAAATACACTTGATTCTCACATGATTATACAAAAAAGCATGGATGCATTTCAAATGTTAGATATTGCTGCTATAATCAAATGATTTCATATTGACCTTTTAATCATGATTCCTCCCTATCAAGCACTAAAAAGTTGAACCATTATACTTTATATCTGTAATGATATTATGAAAGATCCCCTCAACCTCATTGCAGCAGATAACATTCTTGAGTCATTGACTTCATTTTATATTTAAAAAAATATGGAATACCCTTTGACATTATATTCTAATTAAAATTGTTTGTCCATAATGCTTAGGAAAAATGGGTCTATTTTCCTATAGAAGAAAAAAAAACTGGAATAGCTGATTTCTATGGCTTTCAAAGCTAAAATATATAATATACTAAACCAACTCTAATATTGCTTCTTGTGTTTTACTGTCAGATTAAATCACAGCTTTTATGGATGATTAAATTTAAGTATATTAAAAAAAAAAACCTAAGTGAAATTAGCTTGCCTGGAATGAAGCATTGATATGCTGAAAACTGATTAGCCTTTTGAAAGGAAACTTCTGTTTATTTAATCTTTTCTGAGACATGGTCTCCTTCTCTCATCTAGGCTGGGGTTTCAACCTCAGGTCCACAGGTTCAAGTCATTCTCCCACCTCAGCCTCTGGAGTAGCTGAGACTACAGTGGTGGGCCACCATGCCCCACTAGTTTTTGAATTATTTAGTAGAGATGGAGTTTCACCATGTTGGCGTAGCTGTTCTCAAACTCCAGAGGTCATGTAATCCGCCCACCTCAGCCTACCGATCAATAACAGATAAGGTGTGGTGGCTCAAGCCTGTAATCCCAGTACTTTGGGAGGCTGGCAAGTAAATCATGAAGTCAGGAGCTCCAGACCAGCCTGGCCAACATGGTAAAACCCTGTCTCTACTAAAAATACAAAAATTAGCTCAGTGCTGTGGTGGGTGCCTGTAATCTCAGCTACTCAGGAAGCTGAGGCAGGAGAATCGCTGGAACCTGGGAGGTGGAGTTTGCACTGAGCCAAGATCTTGCCACTGCAATCTAGCCTGGGTGACAGAGCAACATTCCGTCAAAGATTACAAGATAATAAATAAATAAAAATTTAATGAGTTTTTCCATTTTAACTAAGGAATGGTAATTCCAGACTTCTGCCACAACATTATGGTTGACAAAACATTCTTAATTCATTTTAAATAGATCTGACTTTAGATCCTGAAACAGCAAGTCATAATCTTTTATCTCTGAAGATAGAATACAGTGAGATTTGGAAAGACACCCCAAAGACTCATGATCCAAAAATGATTAATGCTGGTATTCCTGGAAGGAAGAGAAAGAGAACAAAATCAAACGGGATAGACTTAACGGTGTTGTTTGTAAGAACTGTCTTCCCAGGAGATGGAAAAAGACGCTATCACGATAGGATTCATTCTTTAGTATTCAGCTACAGAAATGTAATAATTTTACTGAAGTCATTACAGTGGGTAGAGTGGCGAGAGTTATTCTGCTAAAAGTAAACACAGTAATATTAGGATTTTTCTGGACAATGAAGTGGCTGAGGTTTAATCTTATAACTTGAATGCCAGGTCTCATACCTTTTCTTCAAGTGATATTTTTATGAAACTGTTTAGGCTGTGTTTCCCACTGGGTGTGATTTATAACCACATATAATTAGTATAGTAATAGATTATGAAGGATGAAAAATTTAAAAACAATTTTCTATTTTTAGGAGAGAAGCTCTACAATTCTGAATTCTATCTTTACCACTTATAAGCAAAAAAAGTCTTATTTCACTATTTTAGCAACTATTAATAAAATATTAAACAGGCTTTCTCTTTAGAGATGTAATGGGAATAAATTGTAAAGTATATTTGATATTCTAAGATGAAAGTGTACTTAGTCAACATTTTAATGCTTTGCACATTATGAATTTTATCAAAATTATGTAGTTATTAGCTCAGTCCAGCAACAAAACAGGCTTATATAAAAACAAAAATATCCTGGGTCAGGCCATCCTTTGCCAAATTCCTGGTAAACAGAGGTATGATTTATTATAGTGACCTTGCTATTTCTTCATGACTATAATATGTTTGATGTTAGACATGTCACATTAACATTGTATTAGGTCAACTGAGAATTTAGGTCTATCACACCACCCAGGTACATACTCTGTTATTTCCACAAATATCCAAATATATTAATGTAATTTAATTAATATGTTTATACAACTATATAATTGTTCACAGCTGAGCCAGTTAGGTACTATAATTATAATTTCTATGATACACAAATTTTGTTTTACTGTGATTAAAATTGCCTGATTTCTTACTTGCTGCATTTGTGTTTATCAGCCCCATATCTGCTAATCTCTAAAACTCCTCTCAATAAAAGTAAACTCAACATGTAATTTGTTGAATCTATTCATTTTCTTTGTAGTACCCTCCCCTGAAGCCCTCTATCCTCTTAGCATGAGCTGAAGTTTGGTGATATGATGCACAGCTGTCATCCGAGGTCTTTCATGTTTCCACTACCCTAAGAATTATCTTTTCTCTTCTATCTTACGTCCAGTAAGATAGATAGTACCCAGTACTTCAGACGTGACCTCCTTTGGAAATTAGGTATTTACAAAGGCAACGGATTAAGGCCTGGTGTGGTGGCTCCTGCCTGTAATTCAAACATTTTGAAAGGCCAAGATGGGTGGATTATTTAAGGTCAGGAGTTCAAGAACAGCCTGGCCAAGATGGTGAAACCCCATCTATAGAAGAAATACAAAAATTAGCTGGCTGTGGTGATGGGCACCTATAATCCCAGCTACTCTACAGGCTGAGGCAGGAGAATCTCTTGAACCTGGGAGGTGAAGGTTACAGTGAGCTGAGATAGTGCCACTGAACTCTAGCCTGGATGACAAGAGTGAAAATTCTATCTCAAAAAAAAAAAATGTAATCGTTAAAATGAGGTTATAGGGTCTGATTTGATCCAATATGACTGCTGTCCTTATGAAAAGATGAAATTTTGACATAAAAATATGCACTGACAATGGTTATGTGCAGAAACACAGGGAAATGACATTGGAGTGATGTGTCTGCTAGCCAGGGAAAGCCATAGATTGGCAGCAACTCACCAGAACCTGGAGCCATGGAAGAAATTTGTCACAGCACTCAGAACAGAACATTCCTGCCAACACCCGTATTTTGGACTCAGACTCCAGAACTGTGAGACAATAAATTTTCTGTTATGTAAACCACCCAGTTTATGATACTTTGTTAGGGTATTCCCTCCAACACTAAGGTAAGTTACAAGTATAAAAATATTTACCTCAATACATATTTTTCTATGCATGTCTGATTTTTACCAAAAAGAAAAACAAACAAAAAAAGCATATGAGGCAAAGGTATTTGTAAAAGGAAACAATGTAAAAGAAAAATAAACCACACTCTGAAGAGGCAAAATGAAAATCAGAACTGTACTAAGTTATAATACAAATGTAGGAATTCTCAGGCAAAAAAATGAAAAGTAATTGTAATTGATATGTCAAAGGCTTTAGTGGAAAATAAAGACAATATGCAGAATGAGATAGATAATCTTATCAGAGAGTTGGAAACTAAAATCAAATGAAAAAGCTGGGTGTGGTGGCTCAGGACCCTAATCACACCACTTTGGGAGGCTGAGACAGGTGGATCACTTGAGGTCAGGAGTTTGAAACCAGGCTGGTCAACATAGTGAAATCCTGTCTTTACTAAAAGTAGAAAAAAAAAAATTAGACTGGTGTGGTGGTGGGCACCTGTAATTCCAGCTCCTCCGGAGGCTGAGGCAGCAGAATTGCATTAACCCAGGAGGCAGAGGTTGCATTGAGCCAAGATTGTGACACTGCACTCCAGCCTGGGTGACAAAGTGAGACTCCATCAAAAAATAAAATAAAATAAAATAAAGTTATAATGGTAGCAATAAAAATCATAAAAAAGAGGTGAAGATACCTTCAATGGGCTCATTAGTACACTCGACACACTTAAGGGAATAATCAGTGAACACTAAGGCACATAAACTACCCAAACTGAAACATAAAGTGAAAAGAGTAAAAAACAGAGAATCTAAAAACTGTGGGACAGTATCAGACAGTGTCATTTGTGGATACTTGCAATCACAAAAAGAAAAAAAAATGGAAGAAATATTCAAAAAAACTAATGGCCAAAAATTTAGTTAAAGACCCCCAAACTCTAGAACCAAGAAGCCCAGAGCACACCAAGCATGATGAATATCAAAAGACACACACCAAAAAAGAACAAAGAAACCCAAAACAAGAAAAAAAGTGACAGCACATCTCCAAATATGGGTGTATCAACCAAATTCAAACTGCTGAAAATTAAGATCAGAAACACAATTTTGAAGGCAGCCCAAGTAAAGAAATGTATTACTGCCATGCATGCATTAACTATGGGATTATGTTTTGAGAAGTGCACCATGGGATGATTCCATCATTCTGTGAACATCATGGAGTATGCTTACACAAACCTAGATTGCAATCGTGTAGCTTACTATGCCTGTAAGCTCTATGGCATAGCCTAATGCTCCTAGGCTATGAACCTGTACACAAGGTACTGTACTGAATATTACAGACACCGTTAACACAGTGGCAAATGTCTGTGTATCTAAGCATATCTAAGCATAGAAGAAGTTCCATGAAAATAGTTTTATAATCATATAGCACCACTGTCATGTATGTGGCCAGTGGCTGAAACACTGTTATGCAGTGCATGACTACTGACAAAGGAGGGAGGATAAGAATTACAACACACCTCTCATCAGAAAATGTGAAACCAAAGAGTCAGTGGTTACTGTAAATAAAATAACCCCTGCCAACTCACAGTTCTATAACCAATTAGCATATTTATCAAAAGCAATGAAGAAATACTTAGATAAAATAAAATGGAGAAAATTCATTTCTATCAAGTATACACTCAAAGGAATGTTAATAAAAGTACTTCATGTCAAAGAAATATATGTCAGAAACTTGTGTTTACACCAAGAAATAAAGTACATAAAAATAAAGGTAATTGTTCTAAAAGATAACTAGCAGTTTAAAACAATAATAAATGATATATGCTGTTTTTCCAGCATATGTAAAAGTAGTGTAAGACTCCAAGGCCACAAATGATCAGTGAGAATTGGAAATATACTGTTACAAGGTTCTTATATTGAAAGGGAAACAGTACAATTTCATTTAAAGGAGGCCTCAAATTATTTTAAAATATGTATTATAAACCCTTGGGAGAACCATTAAATATGTTTTTAAAGATGCATAAAATAAGAAGGCCAGGCTCTGTACCAGCACTTTGGGAGGCTGAAATGGGCAGATCACAAGGTCAAGAGATCAAGACCATCCTGACCAACATGGTGAAACCCAGTCTCTATTAAAAATACAAAAATTAGCTGAGTGTGGTGGTGTGTGGCTGTAGTCCCTGCTACTAATGAGGCTGAGGCAGGAGAATCGCTTAAAACCGGGAGGCAGAAGTTGCAATGAGGTGACATCAGGCCACTGCACTTTAGCCTGGTGACAAAAACTCCATCTAAAAAAAAAAAATGTTAATAGGAGAGATTAAAAAGTAATTATAAAACATGCTTGATTAAACTCAGAGAAGCCAGCCATAGTAATGTGCACCTGTAGTCCCAGCTTTTCCGAAGGCTGAGCCCAGGAGTTTGGCTATGAATGTGCCTGTGAATAGCTATTGAATACCAGCCTAGACAATATACTCAGACCCTGTCTTAATCCCAGCACTTTTGAAGTCAGAGGTGGGCTGACAGGTTGGGGCCAGGAGTTGGAGACCAACCTGGGCAACATTAGTGAGATCTTGTCTCCAATAAAAACAACAGAGAAGTCAAAATAAGCATTCTTTTCAAGTTTCTGTGGGACACTCATCAAGATTAAACCACATGATGGGCTATGAAACATGACTTTACACTTTTAAAGAATAGAAATCACACAAATTACACTATCAGACCATACAAAATTAAAACTGATATTATAAAAACTATCTGATAAATCCATAAAAATGTGAAAATTAGAACACTTTTTTTTTTTTTTTTTGAGACAGAGTTACACTCTTGTTGCCCAAGCTGGAGTTCAGTGGCATGATACCAGCTTACTGCAACCTCCGCCTCCTGGGTTCCAGTGATTTTCCTGCCTCAATCTCCTGAGAAGCTGGGATTACAGGCATGAGCCACCATGCCCAGATAATTTTGTATTTTTAATATAAATAGAATTTCTCCATGTTGGTCAGGCTGGCTTAAAACTTCCAACCTCAGATGATCCACCTTCCTTGGCCTCCCAAAGTGTTGAGATTACAGGTGTGAGCCACTGCACCTGATGAAAATTAGTACACTTCTAAATAACCCTTGGGTCAAAGAGTAAGTCTCAGGGATATTAAATATTTTGAGCAAAATTAAAATTCAATATTTCAATGTTTGTGTAGCATAGCTAAAGCAGTGTTCACAGGGAAATTTATAGCATAAAATTTATAACATACATTATAAAAAATGTAAAATCAGTAAATAATTATTTACCTTAATAAACTAGAGTGAAAAAAAGCAAATGTAAAGCTTTTAATTATGAAACATGCAGGACAAAAATTAGAGCAGAAATCAATAAAACTAAAATTGGAAACAAGGCAGAAAATCAACAGAACAAAAGCTGATTCTTTGAAAAGATAAAAATAGAGGCAATAAATTGATAATGGCCACAAACAGCCCAACCTAGAATGGAATTTCAAAAGCCTGCCCTTTCCACCATCTCAGTGCCTTAGTTTCGGCAATGAATAAGAGGTAGGACAATTAGGAAGAAGACTGACTGTGTAGGAAGAGGGGAGTGATGATTTCTTGGTACATAAGGTTGGTGATGGAATATTAAGTAGCCAGAAACTGGCAAGGGGAGTGCAGAGTAGGGATGCTGGAAATACACAACTCTATTTTTCATTTATGAAACTTATCAGATACAGAAATGATTCTGTCTTTAAATTATGATATTTTTCTTGTACAAGGGAGCCATTGAGTTTACAGATCTTCAAATATTTCAGTCAATCCATGTATCTCTAATAACACTTATTTCACCAATGTCATTCTATTTTTGATGTCTCCTATAATTCATTATTATAATTTAACCAAGAGATGTGCAATTTTCTCTGGATTGGTGTAAGACTAAAATAACTGGCCAGGTGCAGTGGCTCAGGCCTGTAATTTCAATACTTTGGGAGGCTGAGGCAGGTGGATCACTTCAGGTAAGGAGGTCAAGATGAGCCTGACCAACATGGCAAAACCCCATCTCTATTAAAAATACAAAAATTGACTGGGCATGGTGGCACACATCTGTAATTTCAGCTAGTCAGGAGGCTGATGTGAGAGAATTGCTTGAACCCAGGAGAGAGAGGCTGCAGTTAGAAAAGGTCATGTCACTGCACTCCAGCCTGAATGACAGAGCTGAACTCCATCTCAAAATAATAAAGATGACTGAAGCATTGCAATAGTACCTGGAGCTTAAATTTATCCATCATAATGCCAGCTGACCTTGAGTGTGAGTTCATGAACAAATTTGTGTATTGTAGATTAAATCTCATGCTTCTAGCACATTTGTTTATGCTGATACATTTTATAATACATTGTAGATATTATAACAATATATTTCCCAATTTAAAAGGATAAAAATATGTAAGAGTAAGATGTTTTAAAATTATAATTTCAGGCCCTAAAAACTTCTGGTTAAATATCAGCATAGACCAAATAAATTTTCAGATTCAAAGCTCTCAAAATCTTTATTTCTCATCTACTTTATTAGAAAGCTAATGAATTCAGGAAATTAGAAAACTGCAGGGGACAGTTTGGGAAAGAATTAAGAATAAGAACATGAAGCCATTTCATTTTGCAGCCATCACTGAAGCAAGAACGGCCATAGGAAATGAAAGTTCATTCCTTTTTTGACTTCTGACTGAAGCAAGAACCGCAAAAGGCATTTCAATGCACCTTCCCACATATACAGAAAGATTATGTCTTCTTCTCTTTTTAAAGAGCTGAGACAGAAGTACAAGGTTCGATCCATGTCCATCCAAAAGAGTGATAAAGTTCAGGTTGTATGAGGACACTATGAAGGTCAGCAACTTGGCAAAGTAGTCCAGGTTTACAGGAAGAAATATGTCATCTATGCTAAACGGGTGCAGTGGGAAAGGCTAATGGCACAACTGTTCATGTAGGCATTCACAGAGCAAGGTAGTTATCCTTAGGCTAAAACTAGGCAGAGACCACAAAAAGATCCTTGAACAGAAAGCCAAGTCTCCCCAGGTAGGAATAGAAAAGAGCAAATACAAGGAAGAAACAATTGAGAGGATGCAAGAATCAAGCTGTCTTACATGCAAGCTTTAAAATTTGAAATGAAAACAAAACATATTGAAAATGGTGTAACTATTAACTACAGGAAACAGTTTTATCAAAACTAGATTCACTGGCTCAATTATGTCTAGTAGGTAGGAGAAAATGGTAGTCTTCTAATAGTTATTCATTTAGAATTTGTTACATTAGAAATTGTAAGTAGTTTTGAATCTATTTCAGTATAAAAATAAGGCCAAAGTCATCCTGTAAAATCATCATTAAGAGTATAGAGTAGATATCTATCATTCAAATTATAAAAGGAAACCTCATTCATTTTGAATTCTAAAAAAATGCCAATCTTACTAGGTCTTACTTTTGGCAGCATATTAATTTCCTCATGACCCAATACAATATAATTATCCTGACCGATACAATTATATTGTATCCAGATCGCCGAATTCCCCACAATCCATTCAGTACTGATGTTGGTGGATGCTTCCTCCTTCTGGGAAGAGAGTCATTACAGACACAAGGATCCATTCAGGCTTGTCTTTCACTTCTACTTCCCAGTACTCCTGGCCACTACTATAGCCCTTAGAACCCACAACAGCTGGGAGGTGATAAAATCTTGGGTTTGTAGGTAAGTTTTGCACTGTATTTCCATATTGCACAGTTTTTCTATCTGATGAGCATATAAGTTTATGATGTACTGTTTCAGGATCTAGAATTAAATTTACTTGAAATTACTTGATAATTTTGTTTAGGGAATATTATAGAGGCAGATGGTAACCATATTCTTTTAACTGAATGAAAAATGTTCAGGAAATTTAAAATTTTTGTATCTGTGATAGATGTCCTTAACACTTGCCAGTAATTCCAGTCCTGACTTCACATATATGCTCTGTATGTCCTTTAGTAGATATTTTAATGAGGAGGTATGATCTGAGAATTTTTTTACGTTTTCATTTAGTTGTGCAAAAATATCCATCTCTTCAGCTTGTAATTGCCCAAAAAGAGTCTCTTGCTCATTTTGAAGAAATAACCTAAGTTTCTCAAATTTGGACTTGACTTCTTCTTCCCTATGTTTTACCTTTTTCTTCAGTTCTAATAATTTTCTGGTTTGTATAGTTAGTATTTTTTCAGTTAATTCCACTCCCTCCTTCCATGGTGCATTGTATTGCTCCAATTTTTTCCTGTGATAGGAGGCAGCCTTCTTTATGGGCCAAACACAGTGAAGCTGGCGATCAGTGGAGAAACTGCACCTTGGACATAAAAGCTCTAGGTCTTCCTGACAGAAAAAGGGCAAAACCTGTTCATGCTTCTTACATACATGCTTCTCTTCTTGCCTCTTTCTCTTGCTTCTTATCTGGAGTTGCTTAGCAATTCCAATCAAAGACCCAGCTGAGGAGTGCTTGTCAATTTCCTTTCTGGACAACAAAAGTGGCAAAGAGGGCAGGGAAACTATCATCTAAATCTTTCCAGGATATAATGATGCAGGAGACACAGAAGTTATGCCCACAACTGATGGTCACTGGGTCTTTCAAGTAGTCCAGACAGATGGGACAGCTAGCCACCACTCGGAGGACATCCAGGCCTCTCACGAATTCAATTGACCCCTAAACGAAGATGATAGGTAAAATAATTCTTCTAGCAAGGCCTAGTTCTCTATAGCTTAAGACCCAGTAAACAGTAGATATTTTTTTCTGAGACCTTGACATCTGACCAGCTTTCAGTTTTACTGATTTGACATGTTGATGGCAACTTCTAGAAACTTGTTATGCCCTCAGCTTTTTAGCTTCAGAGTCTACGGCCATGAATACTTCACAGACTGCAGACTATTGTATATTTCAACATATTAGCTGGGCTGCTGCTCTTCCCACTTAATGAAATAAAGTCATGTTTTCTTCCAGAAAGCACCCTCAGGTCCAAGATAAAAAAACTTTTCCTATGAGTTAGAAAAAACATCACGTTACAAATCTGATTCCAAAATCACTAACGTATTTACCATTCACACAAGAATCATCAATCAATGATAAAATCACCGGTTGGAAGTTCTGGAAAAACAAGATACTCATATTGCAGAGATTCACTCCATACATTACATATTAAAAAAAAATAAAGTGAGACAAATTTGCATACTACCTGACAGGATAAAATGGCAAGTATATAGCATTGCCTATATAATATTCTTTCCAAAAATACTGATTTTTCAGGCTGACCCTGAAAAAATTACTCTAACTCAGATTGTGGAGCATTCCTACAAGACAACTGGTATGTGTTCTTCAAAAATGCCAATGTCAAAAAACCAAGCATAAAAAAAAAGATTTCTAGATTTAAGGAGAGAAAAGAAACATGACAAATACAATGTGTGATACCTCACAGGATCTGAGATCTTGAAATTAAAAAAATAAAATGCTGGAAATAATCCAGGTATGGTGATTCACACCTGTAATCCCAACACTTTGGGGGGGCCAAGGAACATGGCTTCCTTTAGGCCAGAAGCTCAAGACCAGCATAGCCAACATGGTGAAACCCCATCTTTACTAAAAATAAAAAAAATAGCTGGATAAGGCGGCATGAACTTGTAATCCCAGCTGTTTGGGAGACTGAGGCAAGAGAATCAGTTCTCTGGACCTTGAAGGGCAGAGGTTTCAGTCAGCCGAGATTGCAGCACAGCACTATACCCTGGGCAACAGAGCAAAACTTTATCTCAAAAGAAAAAAAAAGGCATTGGGAACAAATAAACGTGAGAATCTTGGTATGGACTCTATATCACATAATGTTGCACCAGTGATAAATTGGGCACAATAAAATTATAGTAAGAAGTAAAATGCCATCGTTGTTAGTAGATACATATTGATGCACAGGGAGAAGCCATCTGGAAGTCTGAAGCTTTCAGAAGTTTCAACAATTTAAAAAATGTATAGCCAGTCATGGTGGTTCACATATTTAATCTCAGCACTTTGGGAGGACAAGGCGGGCAGATCACCTGAGGTCAAGAGTTTGAGACCAGCCTGACTAACATACAGAAACCCCGTCTCTACTAAAAATATGAAATTAACCAGGCATGGTGGGCATGCATATAATCCCATCTACTCGGGAGACTGGGGCAGGAGAATTGCTTAAACCTTGGAGGTGGAGGTTGCAGTGAGCCAAAATTTTGCCATTGCACTCCAGCCTGGGTGACACAGCAAGACTTCATCTCAAAAAAAATAAATAAATAAATAAATATATATATATATATATACACACACACAGAGAAAACATGAATATGACAAAAAATTAACAATGGGATGAATCCAGGGAAAAAGTATAAGGATACATACCCTTTCAATCTTTCTGTAAGTTTGACACTTTCAAAAAAAAGTAAGGAAGCCAAACTTCCTGGCTTGCTTTCAAGACACCCACAGGTACCTGATTTTAAGCAAGTCAAATTCCTTCATTAAAATTTGCAAGACAGCTAACCCAGCCTGACTAACATGGAGAAACCCTGTCTCTACTAAAAAAACAAAATTAGTCTGGCGTGGTGGCACATGCCTGTACTCTCAGCTACTCAGGAGGCTGAGGCAGGAGACTCACTTGAACCTGGGAGGTGGAGGTTGCAGTGAGCCAAGATCATGCCATTGCACTCTAGCCTGGGTGACAAGAGCAAAACTCTGTCTCAAAATAAATAAATAAATAAGTCACTTAAATGGTAGCAAATATGTGCCATTCTTGGCCAAAGGAGCTTCCTGCTAGATGTATGGAAATCTGGATCCAAAGAAGAGCCATGAATTGCATTTACTTATTAGTTCTTTTAAATCTTTTTCATTCTAGAACAAAGTTCCCTGCCTCCACCTTTGTCCTAGACTACCTCAAATGGAAGATTTGGCAATTGTTATACTGATTTTTTTTCTTTCTTTCTTTATTTTATTTTTTTATGATTTTTCTTAACCTGGCTAATTTTTTCTATTTTTTTTTTTTTTTTTTTTTTTTTGGTAGAGATAAGATCTTGCTGTGTTGCCCAAGCTTGTCTTAAACCCTGGACTCAATGATCTTTCTGTCTCAGCCTCCCAAAGTGCTGGATTACAGGCAAGAGCCACTGCATGCAGCCTGAAGACTATTATAAAGTCACTTACATGGCAAGTACCAGGTAACCAAGTTGACATGAGGTATTGAGAGGACACTTACAAAAATAGCGAGTGTTGTAGTGATTCCAAAAGGGTTCAGAATCGGGATATGGTGTGGATATTCCTTGTGAATTCTTAGTGTACAATCGGATGGCCAACTTCCAGATGGTGTTAATAGCACTTTTTTGCAGAGCAGTTGACAGGGGCCAGAGCCTCAAATCATCAACCTCACTAGACCCGTCTTACTCCTTGGAATCCAGTAATATGATTTATGGTGAATTGAGAGCTTAAATGTAAAAAAAGCCAGGTCTAGAATCTGGTGTTCTTTCCATGAACAATTTGGCAAGTGGAAGCCAAGAATGACAAACTACCTACAGACGTGGAGTAAGGAAGTGAGGCCATTTTGGGAAGTGAGAATGAAGGGAGAAAACAGTGGGCTGAAGCTCAGGCCCAGATATGCCTAGACAAGGCTCTTGTTACTGATGGAATTCAAATTAGTGATTTTTCCTTTTGCCACAAGATCTAACATGGTTTAACTGATTTCCTTTATTTCTTCTCCTCTCCCTTCCTCTCCTCACCTCTCCCCTCCCCTCCCCTCCCCTCCCCTCCCCTCCCCTCCCCTCCCCTCCCCTCCCCTCCCCTCCCCTCCCATCTTCTCCTCTTTTTTCCTTTCTCTTCCTTTTTTCATTTTGGAGACAGTCTTCCTCTCTTGCCCAGGTCAGATCTCAGCTCACTGCAACCTCATCTTACTGGATTCAAGAGATTCTCCTTCCTCAGCCTCCTGAGTAGCTGGGACTGCAGGCATGGGCCAGTGTACATGGCTAATTTTTGTATTTTTAGTAGAAATGGGGTTTTACAATATTGGCCAGGCTGGTCTTGAACTCCTGACCTCAAGTAGACTAACCACCTCAGCCTCCCAAATTGTTGGGATTCCAGGCATGAGCCACCGCGACCGGCTCTCTCTCTTCCTTTCAGCAGGGTCTTTCTGTTGCCCAGGCTAGAATGCAGTAACTGACTGCAGCCTTCAACTCCTAGGCTCCAGTGATTCCCCACTTCAGCCTCCTCAGTAGTTTAGACTACAGATATGCACCACCATGCCGGGACAATTTTTTTGATTTAGAGATGAAGACTTGCTATGCTGCAGAGGCTGGGCTCCAATTACTGGCTTTAAGCAATTCTTTTGCCTTAGATTACGAAAGTGCTGGGATTACTGGTTGTGAGCCACCACACTCACTGCTGACATCCTGTCTTTATAATTTTGATATTTTGTTCATCATGGATTTTTTGTAGGTGTCAATTTTTATTTTTTTCAAAAACAGAGTTAAAATATTATCTTGGTTGCTGAGATTTTAGGCACACTCTTCAGTTTTGTGCTCACTTGTTCTAGTCCTGTCCCTGAGAAAGAGAAAAAAAATAATTCAGGATGGGATCAAACACTTCACTGACTTCACTTCCTTTTTCTTCTGATCAAATGTACAGCAAACAATAATTTCTGTTCTTCAAAGGAAGCTGTAAGAAGGGCAAAATTGCAGGGCACGATGGAGCATGCCTGTAATCCCAGCACTTTGTGAGACCAAGACGAGCAAATCACGAGGGGAAGAGATCGAGATCATTCTGGCCAACATGGTGAAACTCCATCTCTAATAAAAGTAAAAAAAAATTAGCCAGACATAGTGGTGCGTGCCTGTAGTCCCAGCTACTCAGGATGATGAGGCAGGAGAATTTTTGAAACAGGAAAACTGAAGTTGCAGTCAGCCGGGATTGCAGCACTGCATCCAGCCTGGCAATAGAGGGAGACTCTGTCTCAAAAAAAAAAAAAGTAAAATAAGGTCAAAACATGAAAGAAAAAAACAGCCTTTACAATTTTCTTTGGCCCACCACCCTCCATCTGGTCTGCTCCCTGACTCACCTCTGGGATCCAAATTGGGGTGGCACAATTACTACTGATCCCCTTAACTATCATGACTAAGCTATGTAAAAAGTATCTTCCTTTGTGTTCTGAAAATGTTAAAACTTTTAATAGAAAAATAATTGGGCTGGGTGTTGTGGCTCACACATGTTACCCTAGCATTTTGGAAAGCTGAGGCGGATAAACAACCTGATGTTTGGAGTTTGAGACCGGCCTGGCCAACGTGGTGAAAGCACATCTCTACTAAAAATACAGAAGTTAGCTGGGCATGGTGGCAGGCACCTGTATTCCCAGCTACTGGGGAGGCTGAGGCACCAGAATCACTTGAACCCAGGAGGTGGAGGTTGCAGTGAGCTGGAAGCATGCCACTGCACTCCAGCCTGGGTGACAGAGTGAGATTCCATTTCAAAAAAGAAAAATTAAAATAATTCAGTGAATACAACTCAGAAAGTGTTATGTTTAAAGAACACAGATTTGGCCCCCCCTCTGGTCTCATTCACCTCTCAGTGAATAAAGATAGCTCTATGTCAAGGACCTGTTCCTGTACGTCAATAAGCATATGTACACTGGTTATTGAGTTTGCCAGGCTTCGAGAGAATCTTTGCCCTTGCTCTGATAACGTTGAATTATGTAAAATATCTGCAGTGGTAAGGGATGTATCAAGGCCGTTCGGTCTTAAATGCCTCAATTAATAGCAATAAACACTGGAAACAGAGACAGGTATCAGGAACGTTTCTACCATGCTATACTCAACACCGAACATTTCTTATACAAAGTAAGGACAAGTAGACATTCAAATCACTGAGTGCTTTATTGCACAATTAAGAAATGTGTAACCATTTTATTACTTTACAATGGTAAAACTTATTTGTAACTTTTACTTGAATGTGCGAATTTGCACTTGAAAGAGTTTAGACTTCTATTGAACAAGATGTATCTTGACTATCTTTTTTAGTACAAAATATACAAGCAAGTACATGATTTAAACATAAATATAACTAAGAATAGTCTATGTTTCTAGTCAAATGCACTTGTGGAAAGTACCATTCATCCACAAAGATGCTTTTAATAAGCTTTGAAAAGGAGACAAACTCCACAGTGTCATCAGATTTTTCTACATAAAATTGCATATATATTAACACCAACCTTTCATTTTAGGAAAATGAGGGTTAATGGTTTATGGTTTCTTCTACTCTATAATGTTTACAAAGTAAAACTTCTACTCAAGAAATGAACTTGTGGGTCAGCATAGTGGCACATGTCTGTAATCCCAACATTTTGGGATGCCAAGGAAGCAGATCACTTGAGCTCACCAGTCTGAGTTCGAGACCAGATTGGTCAACATAGCAAAACCCCATCTCTACAAAAAATACAAAAATTAGCCAGGTGTGGTTGTGAGTGCCTGTAGTCCCAGGTACTCGGGAGGCTGAGGTGGAAGGATCAGTTGAGCCAGGGAGGTGGAGGTTGCACTGAGCCTAGAATGTGCCGCTACACTTTAGCCCGGGTGATAGAGCCAGATCTTGTCTAAAAAAAAAAAAACAAAAAAATTCTTTAATAAATACAAATTAAGAGCTTGCTTTACATCTGGGAACACCTAGTGATCAACAAAATTCAAATTTAGACAGAATAGTTTCCTTTTTGAGTAACTAAATCCCTAAATTCCTTCTGATTTTGTATTTCCATGTCTCAGCATCTGAGAATGAACAGCACCAAGACAAAGCCTACTAGGATGATGAGCTCTCATCTTTTAGATACAGATATCACCCTGAATTGGACTTCATTGGCATAACTGTATTTTAGATGTCAACTTTAAGTAAGCCTTTTTAAGGAATTATCTATACAAAATAATAAAGCACACAACAAAATTTCAAATAAAATCAAACATTGGATTTTTATAATTATATGCTGAGAAAGGTTCAAATATGTATGGTTACAGTATGAGTTCAAGACCAGCCTGGGCAAAAGGGTGAAACCCCATCTCTACAAAAAATACAAAAATTAATCAGGTGTGGTGGTGCACACTTGCAATCCCAGCCTGTATTTGGTAGGTTGATACATGAGGATCTATTAACCCAGGAGATGGAGGTTACAGTGAGTCAAGAGCATGTCACTTCGCTCCAGTCTGGACAACAGAGTGAAACTCTGTCTAAAATAAAAACAAAAAATGGTTCAATTTTAACATAAAATGAACTATAATTAGGATTTTATGCTTTCTTTTAACTTCAAATGAACAGCATTACTTATTAAATCAAATAATCATGCTTTCATAAATATTAAAGCCTATCATAAAATTGGTAGCAATTAATAGCTTTTCTTATTATTTCTCTATACACAATAAATGAACCAGTTATTATCTCCTTATTGTGCAAAATCAAATGGTCAATGAAATTAATTTCAGATTAAGCAGTTTTTAGAAAATCACTGAAAAGTACACAACGTTAATACTTTGGGAGTATGAAAGGAACATCTTAAGTTCTTGCACTTATTATCATGAAAGAGTTCTAAGGACACTAAAAGGTGTTTTTCTTTTTAACCCATAAGAGAATAATAATGTGCAGGAAAAGATGAGATATTTTTGTTATGTAGGCCAATAATTTGGGCTTCAGATTGGAATCCTTTTGAATTTATGTTATTTTCCCTCTCAAGAGAAACGAAGAAGAATAAAATTCTGTGAAACTAGTAAACCATCCCAGATGCCTTCAAATGCTCCTTGTTTATATAGGAACTTCCAGGCAATCACGCTGCTGCCATCATGAAGTGCTTTTGTGTGGCTGGGTATCTTTCCTTCACTCCTCTTCTTCTTCTGATAGATCCAGTAAAGTTAGCTAGAGAGATCTATATTTGGCCGGCAAGGGAGAAACAAATACATCAAAGAAATACTATCCAGAGAAACAATGAACACATGCTTAATATTTTTTATAATAATAAGTCATGGAAGCTTATCAGTGTTTTTCAGTGCTGAAAGCAACTTTATATATTCTTACCTTTAAATAGAAATACAACACCTATGTGTCTTCAAAAGGATAATTTTAAGCTTCATTAAATCTTATTTTATTTATTTATTTGTTTTGAGACAGAGTCTGACCTCCATCTCCCAGGTTCAAGCAATTCTCCTGCCTCAACCTCCCAATGTGCTGGGATTACAGGCATGAGCCACGGCTCCCAGCCTGAATTTAAACTTTTAAAGAGATTTTTTACATTAAATTATTTTTTACCTAATAATCTTTATTTTCTCAGTGACCCATACTAGCAATCTGAACCATTCTCTTAATATTTGGGATTTTTATTCCTGATATTTGTACCAACTAAAAACGTTACATAAACCACACCAACAAAGAGATATCAGAAACAACATATTAATTATGAGTATTTTATTAAAGAGATAAATGTTCCCTAGGTACCTTTTAATTCTGTTAGGCTATTTAATAATTAGTGTTTAGCAGAAAGTTTTAAATATATATTAGTGGCAAAATATAATTACCTCATTTTCATTTAAGAGTAAAAGGTAGTTAAAAAAAAAAAAAGAAAGTCAAAGGGAGGACGAGTGGGGTGGCTCACGCCTGTGACCACAGCACTTTGGGAGGCCAAGGTAGGTGGATCACCTGAGGTCAGAGCTTAAGCCAGACTGACCAGCAAGGTGAAACCCTATCTCTACTAAAAATACAAAAATTAGCAGGGCGTGGTGTTACATGCCTGTAATCTCAGCTACTCCGAACACTGAGACATGAGAATTGCTTGAACCTGAGAGGCAGAGGTTGCAGTGAGCCGCGATTGCGCCACTGCACTCCAGCGCCTGGGAGACAAGCAAGACTCCATCTCAAAAAAAAAAAGAAAACAAAAGAAAAGAAAAAATAGTAGAAGGTGGTCAGGTATGGTGGCTTACACCTGTAATCCCAGCACTTTGGAAGGATAAGGCAGGAGGATTACTTGATCCCAGAAGTTTGAGACCAGCCTGGGCAACATATAGTAGGACCTTGTCTCTAAAAAAAGATTTTTTAAATAAAAATAAATTAATAAATAAGAGTAAAAGGGATCTTTTATGGGGGGAGAATTACTGGTGTACTTCCTTAGGTAGTTTTCTTTGGCCTCCTCCTGAAGACATGAAGGCAGCTTCTGGCTTCATTTCTGGAAGCTTCCACCTCCTTCACATTTCACTGTCACTTCACGTCTCACAGTCACAGTGGGGTGTTAACTATAATTAATCTAGCAATACAAATACATAGATTCCTCTTCTGGAATTATCTCTCTCAACTCAGACTGCCTAAATAGAAACATAAAAACGAAATGGGGGCCGGGCGCGGTGGCTCATGCCTGTAATCCCAGCACTTTGGGAGGCCGAGGCGGGTGGATCACGAGGTCAAGAGATCGAGACCATACTGGTCAACATGATGAAACCCCGTCTCTACTAAAAATACAAAAAAATTAGCTGGGCGTGGTGGTGCACGCCTGTAGTCCCAGCTACTTGGGAGGCTGAGGCAGGAGAATTGCTTGAACCCAGGAGGCGGAGGTTGCGGTGAGCCGAGATTGCGCCATTGCACTCCAGCCTGGGTAACAAGAGCGAAACTCTGTCTCAAAAAACAAAACAAAACAAAACAAAAAAACCGAAATGGGGCCTGGCATGATGACTCGCACATACTGGGGTGGCTGAGGTGAGAGGAAGGCTTCAGCACAGAAGTTTAAGTAAGACCAGCCTGGAAAACATGGCAAGAACTCATCTCGAAAAAAATGTGTATGTGTGCCTGGGCATGGGGGCATATGCTGGTAGTCCCAGGACTCTGGGAGGCTGAGGTGGGTGGATTGCTTGAGCCCAGGAGGTCGAGACCAGCCTGGCCAACATAGTGAAACGCTGTCTTTAACAAAAATATAAAATTTAGCAGGGCATGGTGGTGCACGCCTGTATTTCCAGCTACTCAGGAGACTGAGGCATGAGAATTGCTTGAACCAAGGAGAAAGAGGTTGCAGTGACCCCAGATCATGCCACTGCACTGACTCCAGTGTGAGCGACAGAAAAAGACCCTGTCTCAATTTAAAAGAAAGAAAAAAAAGAAAGAAAAGAGAAACTAAAAAAATATATATATATATATGTGTGTATGTTCTGTAAAAAATAAATAAATAAATGAGATTGAGACGGAGTTTTTTGTTTATCGAACTTGCAATATATACATATTTATCTCCCAGACTGGAGTGCAGTGGCACAATCCTGTCTCACCACAACCTCTGCTTCCTGGCTTCAAGCTATATTCTCCTGCCTCAGTCTCCTGAGTAGCTGGCATTACAGGCATGCTCCATGACACCCAGCTAATGTTTTTGTATTTTTAGTAGAGATGGGGTTTTGCCATGTTAGACAGACTAGTCTTGAACTCCTGATTTGAAGTGATCTACCTGCCTCAACATCCCAAAGTTCTGGGATTATAGGCATGAACCAGCACTTCCAGCTGAAAAATTGTTAAATAAATTAAAATGTCACACTGCAAAATATTATTTTTCTTTTTCTTTCTGTTGCTTTCTTTTCTTTCTTTTTTTTTTTTTTTGTGACCAAACAACAGACCCAAGAAAATATCAAGAAAATATTTATTTAATGCAAAGAAAGAAGCAGAGGAGAAAGAGAGGAACAAAAAAAGACACAAGACATATAGAAAAGAGGAAGAAAAATTGCATACAGAAGTTCAACCATAGAAATAATAAAATTAAACATGAACTTACTAAATAATCCATTCAAAAGGCAGAGAGTGTCAGACTGGGTGAAATAAAAACACAAACAAAAACTAACCTAATGCTCTAATCATATGCTTTTTGTAAACTGATCTAATCATATGCTCTTTGTAAAGGCACATTTCTGATTCAAAGCTAAAAATAGATTGAAAGTCAAAGGATGGAAAAAGATGACATGTAAGCAGTAACTGTAAGAGAGCTGAAGTGGAGATGCTAATAATGGGACATTTTTAAAAATTAAGACAAAAATGTTTACCAGAGACAACGAAGGACATTTATAATGCTAAAAGGGTCAATTGAGGAAGACAGAACAATTATGAAGATATATATACCAAAAAACAGAGCCCTAAAATACTTGAGGCAAAATCTGGCAGAACTGAAAGGAGAAATAGATGATTCAACAATGGAATCAAATTAGAAATCAATAACAAAAGAAATTTGAGAACTTCTCGAATATATGGAAATTAACAACACACTTCTAAACAACTCCTAAAAGACTCACAAGGGAAAAAGAGAGCACTTGGAGATAATTGACAGTGAATACTTAGGGAATACAGCTAAAGTAGGACTTAGGGAGAAAGTTATACCTATCAACATCTACAGTAATAGAGAAGAAAGATCCCGATTGGATACCTAACATTACACTTAAGACACTAAAAGTAGAAGAACAAACAAAACCTAAATTAGGCAAAAGCAAAAAAATAATAATGATTACAGCAGAAATGAACGAACTGGAGAGTGGAAAATCCATAGCAAAAATCAACAAAACCAAAGTTGTCCCTTTGGAAATAGCAACAACATTGATGAGCTTTATTTAGGCTGACCAAGAATAAAAGAGAAAAGACTCAAACTACTACTCTGAAATGAAAGAGGGGACATCCCTACTAACCTTACAGAAAAAAAATAATAATTATAAGAAAATATTATAAACAACTGTGTGTCAATAAATTTGAAAACTTAGATAAAATAAACAAATTCCTAGAAAGATACGAATTACCAAAACTGGCTGGAGAAGAAATAAAAATCAGAAATAGATTTATAACAAGAAAAAGTCCAGGCATAGTGGCTCTCGCCTGTAATCCCAGCACTTTGGAAGGCAGAAGTGAGTGGATCACGAGGTCAGGATTTCGAGACCAGCCTAGCCAACATGGTGAAATCCCATCTCTACTAAAAATACACAAATTAGCCAGGTGTGGGCACAAACCTGTAGTCTCAGCTTCTTGGGAGGTTGAGGTGAAAGAATTACTTGAATCTGGGAGGCGGAGCTTGCAGTAAGCAGAGACCACAGCATTGCTCTCCAGCCTGGGTGACAGAGTGAGACTCCATCTCAAAAAAAAAAAAGAAGAGAAGAAAAGAAAAAAGAAAGAGAAGAGTAGATGTAAATCTTTGTGACCTTCAACTAATTTTTTCTTTTTGAAAAAATATATAATACCTAAAGAACAAGCTACCCAAGAAAATATAGCCTAATTTGACTTCAATAAAATTGAAAACATTTTTTGTGCCAAGGACAACACCAGGAAAAGACATTCACAGAATGGAGAAAAATATTTGCACATTACATTTCAGATAAGGGCCTTGTATTCAAAATATACAATATACAGACAAATAATCCAACTGAATAATGGGCAAAGGATTTGAATAATCATTTCTCCAAAGAGACACATATATTTCATAAGCACATGAAAAGATGCTGAGCATTTTTAGTCATTATGGAAATGCAAATTAAAACCACAATAAGTTGTCCTTCACAGCCTCTGGGATAGCTACAATAACAAGTGTTGGCAAGTACGTGGAGAAATTGGAGCCCATATCTACGGCTGGTGAGAATGTGAAATGATGCTGCTTCTGTGGTAAACACCTTGGCAGTTCCTCATATGACCCAACAATTCTTTGCTTATATTCCCAGAGAATCGAAAACATATGTTCCAACAAAAACTTATACACTAATATTTACAACAGAATTATTCATATTTGCCAAAGAGTGGAAATGACCCAAATACTCATCAATAGATGACTGGAAAAACAAAATGTGGTTTTTCCACACCATGGATTTGTATTCAGCCATGAATTGGTGTGGAGTACTGATGCATGCTACTACATGGATGGGCCCTGAAAACATTAAGTGAAAGAAGCTAATCCTAAAGACCACATATCACAGGATTTTATTTATACAGAATATCCAGAATAGGGAAATCTATAGGGACAGAAAGTAGGTCAGTGGTTGTCTAGCACTGGAGAGCTGAGGAGAAATGGGGAGTGCCTGCTAATGAGTGTGGGGTTTCTTTACGGGATAATGAAATGTTCTAAAATTGATCATGGTGATGGTTGCACGACTTAGGAGTATAGAAATAGCCATTAAATTGTACACCTTAAATGGGTAAATTTTCTGGTGTATAAATGATAGCTGGAGAAAATTAAATATGCATGTTCTCACAATTCTAATTCTAGGAAAGTTTTGTAAGAAAATAAGTGAGTGTATGTTCAAATATGTATTCATGCCTTTTCACTGCAACATTGTTCAAAATAGCATAAATACTACAAAACATAAATATTGATCAATAAAGTCAAGGTAAACAAATTAAAGCTATCCATACAGTAAAATGCACTCATCCCTCCGTATCCATGGGAACTGGTTCTAGGACTTTCCGTGGATAAAAAAATTCATGGATGCTGAAGTCCCTTATACAAAATGGTGTAGTATTTGCATATAAATTACACCCAGCCTTCCGTATACTTTACACTGTTTCCAGAATTCTTATAATAGCTAATGCAATACAAACAATATGTAAATAGTTGTTATACTGTATTGTTTAGGGAACAATGACAAGGAAAAAAGCTTGAACATGTTCAGTACGGATACTACCATTGTTTCTCCCCCAAATATTTGCAATCTGCCATTGGCTGAATTAATGAAAAACCCATGGATATGGAGGGCCGACTGGACTACAGTGTCATTCGAAACTCCTGACACTTAATACCCAGGTGACATGTTGATAGGTGTAGCAAACCACCATGGCACATTTATGTAACAAACTTGTGTGTTCTACATGTGTATCTTGGAACTTAAAGCAAAATAAACATACAACTAACTCACTGTCTCCATATGTACAAATAAATACATCTAAATAAAAGATAAAGCAGTAAATGGATTTCGTATGTGCTTAAATAGTGTGTATATATGTCATATTTGTACGCATACAATTTTTGTATGTATAAAAATGTTGCCATTAGAAAAAAACCATGAAGACTAAGTAAAAAATTGAACTAAACTCCAGCACAATTTTGATATAAGTAAAATGTGATTCCGAAAGAACTCCAACCCCTCCATATCCCCCACCTCACCCCCATTCCCATCCCACCCCAGCAAGGTTACTTTGGCCAGTGTAATAAAAAATGTTATTGGGAGACTGAGGCAAGAGAATCACTTGAACCCAGGAGGCAGATGTTACAGTGACCCAAGATCGTGTCATTGCATTCCAGCCTGGGCGATAAGAGCACAACTCAGGCTGAGCGCCATGGCTCATGCCTGTTATCCCAGCACTTTGGGAGTCTGAGGTTGATGGATCATCACCTGAGATCAGAAGTTCAAGACCAGCCTGATCAAAATGGTGAAACCTTGTGTCTACTAAAAACACAAAATTAGGTAGATATGGTGGTAATGCCTGTAATCACAGCTACTCAGGAGACTGAGGCAAGAAGATCGCTCAGCAGGTGGAGGTTCCAGTGAGCTGAGATTGTGACATTGCACTCAAGCCTGGGCAACAAGATAGAAACTCTGTCTCATAAAAAAAAAAAAAAAAAAAAAAAGAAGTTATATATGGTATACAAACACATACAAACACTCAAGAGAAGTGACATTCAATCCAAATTTTGATTGTGTAGGAAAAAGGTGAAGAGTACGAAAATAAAGCATGTCTAGGCTAAGAAAATAATGTGTAAAAACCCTGAAGTGGTAAGGAATATACGTATTTGACAAACTAACCAAGAAGCAGTTTTGCAGTTTACAGTCAGAATTTTATTTCAATTGTAAGAGTAATGAGCAATCACTAAAGGACCTGAAGCAGTATGGAAGCCGAAATACGAAGAATAAACAAAAGAGAAGCAGAAGAGGATGTGAGGAGGTTGCTGCATGGTAAACAGTAGTTGAGCTCATGTGATGTGAACTGGTGACAAACTGGGAACTGGGAGACTGAACATGTACAAGTGTACAGTGGCCAGATCCTGTATTAATGCTTTGACCCACAATCTGCAGCAACCAGCCCAGGAAGCCAAATCACAACCTCTGCAGCAGCTGGTCCCAGATGGTCAAGATTCCGTCAATAACCACCAGCTTCCTTTTCATCCCTCCTCCCTGGATTCTAACTTAAGACTAACTGGAGAAAACCACATATGTTCCGCAAATTAAATGGAATATCCTGCTTCTAGATAGCCTGGCTTCAGCTTTCCCATGCTAATGATCTCCTTAGTCACATCATACCGAAAGCCTTCCCTTTTTCTCACAATAAAGCTCTCCTGCTTCTCCGCCTGCCTTGGTTGTCTGCCAAACTCAAGTGATGCTGGCTGACTCCCTTGCTATGTAAACTCTGAATAAATAGCCCTGGCTTGATCTCATTTGAGTGGTCATCTTCTTTTTCTTTTGTCTCAGGAGTAGGATAATTAAGTGTAATGAGGCAATTGAGGCTACAGGATAGGATGAAACAGAGCAGGAGAGAGTGGAGATACATTCTATTATATCTTGCAAGGTAGAACAGCCTGCCTGGGAAGCAGAGGATCAGGTGAGAATTTAGTGGAAATAAGTAAGTATGGTGCCCTGGAATTGAAGGAAGGACTTTAACAGGCTGAGTACCCAGCTGCTAAGTTCTGTTGTAAAATCAGGAAGAAGATGTAAATTTGTCAATTGATTTAGACTGATCAGACCAGGCACAGTTGCTCAGGCCTGCAATTCCAGTACTGTGGGAGGCAAAGCCAGATGGATCACCTGAGGTCAGGCGTTGGAGAACAGCCTGCCAACATCGTGAAACCCTGTCTCTATTAAAAGTACAAAAATTAGCTGGGCATGGTGGCACATGCCTGTAATTCCAACTACTCGGAGGCTGAGGCAGGAGAATCTCTTGAACCTGGGAGGTGGAGGTTGCAGTGAGCCGAGATGGTACCACTGCACGCCAGCCTGGGTGACAAGAGCAAAACTCCATCTTAAAAAAAAAAAAATTAGAAAGAAGGTTCACTCTAAAAGAGGTGTAAGACAGATTAAAGTGGATTTAGGTGTGAATGTAAAATAACGTATTGGGGAAAGTGAGTGCAGAAAAATCATGAGAGCATTGACTGAAGGGTACATGGATGTATATGTGTGTATTGTTTGTTTTAGTATATAGGCTTATCACCATCTAAACCTCTAGGTGGATAAGATGATCCAGAGAGGGAAGACGAAGTAAAGGTATAAGTGGCAGCTTGAAATTCCTAAGAAATCTTACAGAGAGAAGGGGACCCACAGCACATATGAAGGAATGGCCATGCCTTCCATGATACCAAGAAGGAAGAGGAAAATAGGGGTGGGTAAGGTGAAGAAATGGATTAGATGGGATTTATGCTAAAAATAAATTTTAGATTCCTGAACATCATGGTAGAGAGCAGCTAGTTTAGCTATCTATAGAAAGAATTATTACACATTTTGTAAGAACAAATGTGTTTTTAAAATGAAGACAGCTGGCCAGGCGTAGTGGCTCACACCTGAAATCACAGCACGTTAGGAGGCCCAGGTGGGCGGATCACCAGAGGACAGGAGTTTGAGACCAGCCTGGCCAACAAATGAAACCCTGTTTCTATTAAAAATACAAAAATATTATGTAGGTGTGATGGCATAGCCTATAATCCCAGCTACTCGGGAGGCTGAGGCAAGAGAATCACTTGAACCCAGAAGATGGAGGTTGCAGTGAGCTGAGATTGTGCCACTGCACTGCACTCTAACCTGGGCAACAAGAGAGAAACTCTGCCTCAAAGAAAAGAAAGAAAGAAAATGTTGAAACTTTAGAACATTGTATACATGTTTATGAAAATATCCAATTATTATAATACCTTTTTATTATATAAACATCACCATATTTATGTATTTGATATATAAGTATATAAGTAAATATATTTATTATTAAGGGATTATAATCTTTTTCTTATATTTTTTAGATGGAGTTTCACTCTGTCCCTCCGGCTGGAGTGCAGTGGTGTGATCACAACTCACTGCAGCCTCAAACCCCTGGGCTCAAGCACTCCTCTCACCTCAGCCTCCTGAGCAGCTGAAACTACAAGTATGCACCACCATGACAGCTAATGTATTTTTTTAATAAACAGTGCCTTGCTATGTTGCCCTGGTTGGTCTGAAACTCCTGTTCTAAGTGATTTTCTCACCTCAGCCTCCCAAAGTGCTGGGTTTACAAGAGTGAGCCACTGTGGCCAGAAGGCATCTTTATGAAAAAGTTCTATTTAATAATTAAATTAGGGGCATTAGGTTTGTCTTCCAAGCATGACCTTTGGACATTGGACTGTGATTAATTTAGAAAACAGTAATTTTCTGTATTTCATTTAGTTTTATGCAATATGTCCTGCAGTCCACACAGGAATGCCCATATTTAAGGCAGTTCTCGGGCCATTCACATTAAGCCAAGGCTTGTACCCTAAGCTTTAGGAGCTAAATCTTGTCTTCACTGAACTCACATTTTAATACTGATAAAAATCTAAGGAAATAAAGTAGAAAGTGACAAATGGCTTTAAAAGCCTGCTAATAAAAGAACTGTGATTGTTATCAGGATGACGATTATTGTAAACTAACTGAATAGGGTGGGCTTCATGAGGAAAATGAGCTTTACAATGACTCTCAGGGTGGGAGAGAGTTTGGATTGATGAGACAGGGAATTCCTAGAAGAGGAAATACCTCCACCACAGAGATAGAAAATCAGAGTTCCATTCTAGAAATATTAGAAAATAAATCTGAAAATGCATGTTTGTGTCTAGTGAGAACAAGGCTTAAATTTATTATCTCAAATTAAAAGATAAGTAAAAGCTTCATTTCATTTTTTTCTTTTTTTTTTTTTGAGACAGGGTTTTGCTCTGTCACACAGGCTGAAGTGCAGTGGTGTGATGTCAGCTCACTGCAACCTCCGCCTCCTGGGTTCAAGTGATTCTCCTGCCTCAGATTTCCGAGAAGCTGGGGTTACAGGTGTCTACCACCACACCCAGCTAATTTTTGTATTTTTAGTAGAGATGGGGTTTCACCATGTCTGTCAGGCTGGTCTCAAACTCCTGATCTCAGGCAATCCTCCTGTTTCATCCTCCCAAATTGCCAGGATTATAGGTGTGAGCCCCCGCTCCCAGCCCATTTCATTTCTTTTAGCAGCATTTATGAGGCTGGGCATGATGGCTCACGCCTGTGATCCCAGCAGTTTGGGAGGTGAGGCAGGCAGATCACTTGAAGTCAGGAGTTCAGAACCAGGCTGTCCAACATAGTGAAACCATGTCTGTACCACAAATACAGAAATTAGCTGGGTGTCATAACCTACACCTCTAATACCAGTTACTCAGGAGGGTGAGGCAGGAGAATTGCTTGAATCCGAAAGGCAGAGGTTGCAGTGAGCCAAGACTGCACCACTGCACTACAGCCTGGGCAACAAAGCAAGACTCTGTATCAAAAAAAAAAAAAAAAAAAGCCTAAGTACCTGCTGTATTGCAGACACTTTGTTTGATGGAAGATACAAAGATGAATAAGACCCACTCTCAGGCTTCAGGGAATTTACAGCATGCAGAGGGAAGAGGGGAGAACTGCAGACAGTTAACACATTCTAATGCCTGGAGTTAAGGACTTCAACAGAAGTATGTAAACAGTGATCTCAGAGAAAAAGTGGGCATATCTATCTATTGTAATTGATAGTGGTTTTAAAATCAGGAAAAGTTTCCTAAAGGATGAATGATAATGAGCAAAAAAGTGAAAAAATATACATTTGAGGTAAAAGGGTAGCTTGAAGAACAGTTAAGAGGCAAAGAATGGACTGCTTTTAAAGTAATAATGAGGCTAACTACTATTTATTTAGCACTTACTATGTGCACAGTATTGTGACGATAGGGTAAGTGCCGTAACAAGTTTCATCTGACAGATCTGGCAGTGGAGGGAAGCTTAGAGAGAATAAATGACTCACCAATGATCACCAGAGAGTGAGCTGTGTGGCCAGAGCTTGAATCCGGTTGGTCCAAACACAGACTTCACTTTTATCCCCTCTGGGACAGGCAAGGGGGAAAGAGTGAGATAACAGATGGGACTAGAAAGGTACATGTTGTAACGTGTTGTTTGTCAAATTATTATTGTTTTGTGTTCCATTTGATCTACAGCGAAAGAACTGAGATGAGGACTGAAATATGTTCATTGGATTCAGAAGAAGGATGGCATAATGAACCTTCCCCAGAATGAAAAGAGGAGCCATGTGTTGAAAATAGATGGGAGGAAAAATAATATGCTGCCTTTTCAAAAGATGTGTCTGTGAAGAGATGAAGAGAACACGGGCTGGTCACTAGAGAGCACTGTGGGGTCAAACCTGGAACTCGTCTTTCTTGTCTTCTCTTCCTCCCTCTTTTCTTTTTTTATTTTTCTTTTTTCTCTCCCTCTTTTTTTCTTTCCTCTCCTTTCTCTTTCCCTTACTTTCTTTATTTCTCTTTCCTTCCTTCCTTCTTTCCATCTTTCTTTGCCTGTTTCCTTCTTTCTTTCCTTTTATTCTTCCCTTCTCTTTTTACTCTGTTTTCTTCTTTTTTATTTCTTCTCTTCTTTCTCTGTTTCTGTCTTTCTCTCTTTTATCTTTTATTTATGATGCAATAGGTCAGCATTGACATATTGAACATTCTGGGAAAGCAAGGGAGTATAATTGCTGGATCAAAGACCTTAATGTGCAGGGAGATTACCCATGCCCAAGAGAGGTGTCTTTTATTGAATGATTGGGGCCACACACACAGGCTCATGCCTGTATTCCCAGGACTTTGGGATGCCAAGGTAGGAGGATTGCTTCAGCCCAGAAGATCAAGACCAGCCTGGCAACAAAGTTAGACCCTGTCTCTACAAAAAAATCTTAAAATTAGCCAAGCATCGTGGCACACACCTGTAGTTTGATACTTGGAATGCTGAGGCAGGAGGATAACTTAAGCACAAGACTTTGAAGCTATAGTGAGCTATGATCACTCCACGGCACCCAGCCTGGGTGACAGAATGAGATTCTGTTTCAAGAAAGAGAGAGAGAGACTGAGAGAGAGAGAGAGAGGGGGGAGAGAGAGAGAGAGAGAGAGAGAGAGAGAGAGAGAGAGAGAGAGAGAGAGAGACAAGAAGGGAACATAAAATAAGCATTGTAGATGTAGATTTCTGTAGTTTTGAGGGAATGTGTTCTCTTTCCAGGGTCACAAGGGGGCGTAGTTTTAAGGGTAAGAACTTCCCAGTGCCACATTTTCTTTCCCTCGCATCCATCTTCATCTGGGTGATTTAACGATTTGTGTTTTAATTTTGCCGGCGTGGGAAGAAACTACAAGTCAATCACTCCAGTGGAAGTTCTAGGGAACTCCTTTCATTGGCCAGGGGTCTTAGAGAAGGTGGGGTTCCTCCCAGGTTAAAAGTCCCCTTCTTCCACACCCCTTTGGACTCCATGTTTGGGTCCCCTTCCACGAACACTCTGTCGTGGAAGCTGCTTTTCCTCTCCTAATCTCCATCTCTCCCTCTCTATTCCCTTCCACTCAGTGTGGAAGCTGTCTTTCCTCCCCTGGATTCCATCCTCCTGGATTCTCTCACTGGCTGTGAGAGGATCTTTCCTTCTCTGGTTTTCTCCCCCTGGGAACCCTTCTCACTCAGTGTGAGAGAGGCTTTGCTTCCTCTCCCTCAGTGTGAGTCCTAGCTGTTTCTTTCTCTCTCCTCCTTTTTCTCTCTTTGCTTTAAATAAAATCACTTACTACAATCACTTTTGAATCCGGCATTTACTTTTATGAGTGCACTGTGCCGTGGTCTCCTCTCTCATTCCTAAAGGAAGATAGACCAAGAACCTAGAGAAACATCCTCTCAGGGGAACTGAGGGCACCCCAGACAGTTTGAGGTCAGGGTTGGATTTTGAGACTTAATAACCTCGTTTTTCTTTCTTTCTCTTTTCTGGTGGGGAGGGTATAGTCTTTCTCTCTCACCCAGGATAAAGTGTAATGGCATGATCTCAGTTCACTGCAACCTCCGTGTCCCGGGTTTAAGAAATTCTCCTGACACAGCCTCCCAAAGTAGCTGTGGCTACCTGTGTCCAACACCAGATCAGCTGAATTGTCTTAGTAGAGACGGGGTTTCACCGTATTGGCCAGGCTGGTCTCAAACTCCTGACCTTTTGATCCACCAGCCTCAACCTTCCAAAGTTCTGGGATTACAGGTGTCAGCCACCGCGCCTGGCCTGTATGACTGTTTTTAAGAGCTTCGTGAGACCCATTGGCTACACAGTGATTTCCCTGAGCCTTTACGGTATGTCCTCATTTACTTTCAATAGCGAGTTAAACACTGTGACTTTTGTGTTATGATAATTTTGCAACAGAGAAAATAGACTCATTTTAATAGAAATCAAGTAACTTCTAAGACATCCAGCTAGCAAATAATAAAGCTGAGATCACACAGCTCAACTCAAGCTCAGTCTGTTTTCCTTGTAGATGGCTTGTTTCTAATTTTTCAATTTGACAAATACAGCTAGCATGGAAATATTATAAATCATAATTTCCTCTTCAATGAGGATTTTTGAGGGGAGTATTTGAAAGAGATAGGATGTTGTGGCATCACAGAGACGTGACGTTGCGACCCTGTGGGCCTGGGTGAGCTGTCATTTGTCACTCTAAGCCTTCCTTTTACAAGGTCCTTCTTTTCTTTTCTTCCGTTCTTTTTTTTTTTTTTTTTTTGAGACACTTCTGCTCTATTGACCAGGCTGAGTGCAGTGGCATGATCTCGACTCACTGCAATCTCTGCCTCCTGAGTTCAAGTCATTCTCATGCCTCAGCCTCCTGAGTAGCTGGGATTACAGGCGCTCACCACCACACCAGCTAATTTTTGTATTTTTAGTAGAGACAGAGTTTCACCATGTTGGAGATGCAGGTCTCAAACTCCTGACTTCAAGTGATCCATCTGCCTCAGCCTTTCAAAGTGTTAGAATTACAGGCATGAGCCACCGTGCCTGGCCCCTTATGGTATTTTCTATTTAGTCTCAAAACTGACCACAAAAAGTGAAATATTTGTGTTGACAAAGGAAGATTTCTAAAACCACCTTTTAAATGAACATGAGGAGGAGGGAGAATATGAGTTACTAGAACTACGGTTGTGTTCTAATTTGCAGTTTAAAAGGGGGACTGGATATACACATATGTCCTTATGTGCACAGAACATTTCCAGGCCATACCAACAGCTGGGAACACCACAGCTCTGTGATCTTCACACGTGGGAACTAGAAGTGGCTAGACTGGATGTCACTATTTTATTTTTGATCAATGTAAGAATGTCTGTCTTTCTTTCTTTCTTTTTTTTTTTTTTTTTTTTTGACACAGTCTTGCTCTGTTGGCCAGTGTCGAGTGCAATGGTGTGATGGGCTCACTGCAACCTCCGCCTCCCATGCCTCAGCCTCCTGAGTAGCTGGGACTATAGGCATCTGCCACCACTCTCGACTATTTTATTTTATTTTTATACTAGAGACGGGATTTCACGATGTTGGTCAGGATAGACTTGAACTCCTGACCTCGTGATCCGCCCTCCTCTTCCTCCCAACGTGCTGGGATTACAGGCATGAGCCACCGCGCCCCGTTCAACGTAAAGATTTCTAAGCATGTCATTTTGGTTTTTCGGAAGCTTTCCAGCAGATGGTGCTATACACTATTCAGTGGCTCAGCTCTGGACGGAGGTATTCGCATTCCTGAATAAAAGAAAAGCCAGGTGGGCGTGGTGGCTCACGCCTGTAATTCAAGCACTTTAGGGCCAAGGCGGGCGGATCACCTGAGGTCAGGAGTTCAAGATCAGCCTGACCAAACGGTGAAACTCCGTCTTTAAAAAAAAAAAAAAAGCCTAGGGCCAGGCACTGTGTCTCGTGCCTGAAATCCCAGCACTTTGAAAAGCCAAAGCGGGTGGAACACCTGAAGTCAGGAGTTTAAGACCAGCCTGGGCAACATGGTGTGAAACCCCATCTGCACTAAACATACAAAAAATAGCTGGCCGTGGTGGTGTGAGCCTGTAATCTCAGCTACACGGGAAGCTGAGGCAGGAGAATCAGTTGAACCCAGGAGGCAGAGGTTGCGGTGAGCCGGGATCTGGCCGATGAGCTTCAGCCTGAGCGACAAAGTGAAAATCCGTCTCCAAAAAACAAAAAAAAAAAAAAAAAAACCACGACAGCCTAATCCTGTTACCTGAATGGAGCGCTTCCACATGGATCCCTTCCACACTGAAGCAGGGCGCAGGCTGCGTTGCTTTATTTCTGCCTCTTTGCCTTGGTCTGCCAGATGCCCGGGTTTACATGCTGTGGCTGTTTTCTCTGAGATCCAGGATCTAATGACTCATTTATTAAGTGAGCGCTTCTGATTGGTTGAGTGGATGACTACAGGAACGAACTTTCAGGGGGTGATGGATTTATTAACAAGATCTTGACAAAGATCAGAGCTGAAGATCAAGATTCAGCAGCTCTTATTTCCTGGGTGGCAGCTGAGGAAACCCTCTACAAGATTTGAAAGCCTCAGGCTAGGTGGGGATTGGGACATTGGTTATGTGGCGACTTCAGAAATGAGAGAGAAAATGCGTCCGCTCTCAGAGAAGGGAGGGGCGATCAGTCCCAGGAGCCCTCAGTCCCTGAGCAGAGCCCCCGCCCCGCGGACAGGAGGGCCGCTCCCCACCTGGAGCAGAGCCTCTCCAGAACACAGCGGCTAGTGAGCCCGGGCGCGGGGGAGCGCGGATGGACTCGAGCTGGGATTGGGAAACCTGGGAGGGCGCCTCCTCATGGTCTCTGAGTGGGGTCTTTAGAGTCTCCTGGAAAACAGGAACGCAGCCCCCAGACACCAAGCTTCCTGGAGAGAGTCGCCCTTGCAAAGAAGCTCCCTTACAGCCGCTCACGGAGGCGAAGTCCGGGGATTGCTCCCTGCACAGAAGCCTGCATTGTAAGAGGGATGTTTACAACGATAACACCTACAGCAAAAACCACAACAAAGACCTTACATGAACACCATGTTTATTCCTTGCCGGACTAGAAGAGCAGTAAGCTCAAAGTTAGCAGGAGGGAGAGACAGTAATAAAGTTTATAAGAGAAGTGACAAAATAGAAAATAGAAAAGCAATAGAGAAAAAGAGTTACTAAGAGTAGGTTTTTCTGAAAAGATAAAGTTGGCAAACTCTCAGCTAGACTAACGAAGAAAACAGAGAATGCAAATAAATAAATTCAGAATTAAAAGAGGCTGGGCGCGATGGCTCACACCTGTAATCCCAGCATTTTGGGAGGCTGAGGCTGGCGGATCACTTGAGGTCAGGAGTTTGAGACCAGCCTGACCAACGTGGCAAAAACCAGTCTCTACTGAAAATAAAATGGAAAAAAATTAAAGGAAAGAGAAGAAAGAAAAGAAAAGCCGGGGTGTGATGGTGCATTCCTGTAATCTCAGCTACCAGCTACTTGGGAGGCTGAGCAGGAAAATCGTTTGAACTCGGGAGGTGGAGGTTGCGGGAGCAGAGATGGTACCACTGCACTCCAGCCTGGGCAACAGAGTGAGACTCCGTCTCAAAACCAAAACCAAACAATCAAAAAGGAAGGAACAACAAAAACCTAAAACTAAATAAAGAAAGAAAAGAGATTATGACCGATGGCACAAAAAATAGACTGTAAGAAACTAGTATGGGCCAGGCGCGGTGGCTCAAGCCTGTAATCCCCGCACTTTGGGAGGCCGAGACGGGTGGATCACGAGGTCAAGAAATCGAGACCATCCTGGTCAACACGGTGAAACCCCGTCTCTACTAAAAATACAAAAGGTTAGCTGGGCATGGTGGCGCATGACGGTAATCGCAGCTACTCAGGAGGCCGAGGCAGGAGAATTGCCTGAACCCAGGAGGCGGAGGTTGTGGTGAGCCGAGATCTCACCATTGCACTCCAGCCTGGGTAACAAGAGTGAAACTCCGTCTCAAAAAAAAAAAGAAAAAGAAACTAGTATGAACTATTATACACCAACAAACTAGACAAGGGAGAAGTAGATAAATTTCTGCAAACATACACCTTAGTGAGACAAACTAAGTGGCTACAAACATACTCCTCACTGACACAACATTACAAAGAAATAGAAAGTTTGAAGAGACCTATAGCAAGGTTGGAAATGGAATCAGTATTCACAAACCTCCCCACAGAAGAAAAGCCCAGGAACAAGTCTTCATTGGCGAATTCTGCCAAATATTTCAAGGAGAGTTACTTGCAGGCATTCTCAAAATCTTTCAAAAAATTGAAGAGAGGGAAAGACAACCAAGGTCCTTTTATGAGGACAGTGCTGCGTTTATAACAAAGCAAGACAAAGGCCCCCAAGTGAAAAGGAAACTACAGGCCACTACCTCTCATAAGTACCGAGGCAAAAACCCTCAACAAATTACTATGGAACGAAATCTAACACCATCTTTAAGGTACCACATGCCACAATTATGTAGGATTTACCCCTGAGGTAATTCAACATATGAAAATTAATTAATATGATTCACCTCTTTGACATACTATAGCATAAAGAACATGATTATCTCAATTGATGTAGAAAAAGCATCTGACACAGTCCAGCACATTTTTAATAATAAAAACACTTAAAAACTTAGGCATAAAAAGAATATACCACAATATAATAAATGTAATTTATTGAAGTTCCATAGCTAACATTACATTCAGTGAGAGGAAATTGAAACCTTTCCTCTAAGAACAGGAAGAAGACAAGGGTGCCTGTACCACTGTTGTTCATATAGTACTGGAAAGTCTAGGCAGTGTAATTAAACAATCAAATAGTGGCCAGGCACGGTGGCTTACACCTGTAATCCCAGCACTTTGCTTGTCTGAGGCTGGTGGATCACTCGCGGTCAGGAGTTGGAGACCAGCCTGGCCAATATGTCAAAAGCTCATCTGTACTAAAAACTATGTTAAAATTAGCCAGGCATGGTGACAGGCCCCTGTAGTCCCAGCTAATCAGGAGGCTGAGGCAAGAGAATCTCTTGCACCCAGGAGGGGGAGGTTGCAATGACAGGAGATCTTGCCTCTGAACTCCAGCCTGGGCAATAAGAATGAAACTGCATCTCCAAACAAAACAACAAACAAAGCAAAACAAAATGAAACAAACAAACAAACAAAATAAAAAACTAATAAAAGGCATGGCGTCCAAATCAGAAAGAAAGCAGAAAAATTGTTTCTGTATGCAGATAATATATTATATACTTAAAAAATTTAATAGCTCTTTGTAAAAAGCTAAAAGAATTAATAAATTTGTTCAGTCATTTTTTTTTTTAGATTTTTTTTTATTGCATTTTAGGTTCTGGGGTACATGTAAAGAACATGCAAGATAGTTGCATAGGTACATACATGGCAGTGTGATGTGTTGCCTTCCTCCCCTTCACCTATATCTGGCATTTTTCCCCATGCTATCTCTCCCCAATTCCCCACCCCCTGCTGTCCCTCCTTATTTCCCCCCAACTGACCCCAGTGTGTGATGCTCCCCTCCCTGTGTCCATGTGTTTTCACTGATCAACACCCACCTATGAGTGAGAACATATGGTGTTTCATTTTTTATTCTTGTGTCAGTTTGCTGAGAATGGTTTCCAGGTTCATCGACGTCCCTACAAAGGACACAAACTCATTGTTTTTGATGGCTGCATAGTATTCCATGGTGTATATATGCCACATTTTCCCTGTCCAGTCTATCATTGATGGGCATTTGGGTTGGTTCCAGGTCTTTGCTATTGCAGACAGTGCTGCAATGAACATTCGGGTGCATGTGTCCTTATAATAGAATGATTTATAATTTTTTGGATATATACCCAGTAATGGGATTGCTGGGCCAAATGATATTTCTATTTCTAGGTCCTTGAGGAATCACCACACTGTCTTCCACAATGGTTGAACTAATTTACACTCCCACCAGTAGTGTAAAATTGTTCCTATTTCTCCACATCCTCTCCAGCATCTGTTGTCTCCAAATTTTTTAATGATCGTCATTCTAATTGGTGTGAGGTGGTATCTCAATGTGGTTTGATTTGCATTGCTTTGATGACCAGTGATGATGAGCGTTTTTTCATGTTTTTTGGCCTCATGTATGTCTTCTTTTGTAAAGTTTCTGTTCATGTCCTTTGCCCACTTTTGAATGGACTTGTTTGTTTGTTTTTTTTTTTCTTGTAAATCTGTTTTAGTTCTTTGTCGATTCTGGATATCAGCCCTTTGTCAGATGGATAGATTGCAAAAATGTTTTCCCATTCTGTTGGTTGCTGATTCACTCTAATGACTGTTTGTTTTGCTGAGCAGAAGCTGTGGAGTTTGATTAGGTCCCATTTGTCTATTTTGGCTTTAGTTGCCAGTGCTTTTGGTGTTTTGTCCATGAAGCCCTTGCCTAAGCCTATGTCCTGAATGGTTTTGCCTAGATTTTCTTCTAGGGTTTTTTATGGTGTTAGAACTTATGTTTAAGTCTTTAATCCATCTAGAGTTAATTTTAGTGTAAGGTTTCAGGAAGGCGTCCAGTTTCTGTTTTTTGCACATGGCTAGCCAGTTTTCCTAACACTATTTGTTAAACAAAGAATACTTTCCCCATTGCTCATTTTTGTTAGGTTTGTTGAAAATCAGATGGCTGTAAATACATGGCATTGCATCTGAAGCCTCTGTTCTGTTCCATTGGTCTATATCTCTGTTTTGGTACCAGTGCCATGCTGTTTTGATTACTGTAGCCTTGTAGTATAGTTTGAAGTCCAGTAGGGTGATGCCTCCTGCTTTTTTTTTTTTTTTTGCTTAGTATTGGCTTGGCTATGTGGGCTCTCTTTTGGTTCCACATGAAGTTTAAGGTGGTTTTTTTCCAGTTCTGTGAAGAAGGTCATTGGTAGTTTGATGGGGATAGCGTTGAATCTGTAAATTACTTTGGGCAGTATGGCCATTTTCACGATATTGAATCTTCCTAATTATGAACAAGGAATGTTTCTCCATCTGTTTGTGTCCTCTCTTATTTTGTTGAGCAGTGGTTTGTAGTTCTCCTTGAAGAGGTCATTTACATTTTTTGTTACCTGTATTTCCAGGAATTTTATTCTCTTTGTAGCAACTGTGAATGGCAGTTCATTCTTGATTTGGCTCTCTTTAAGTCTGTTATTGGTGTATAGGAATGCTTGTGATTTTTGCATATCGATTTTGTATCCTGAGACTTTGCTGAAGTTGCTTATCAGTGTAAGGAGATTTTGGGCTGAGGCAACAGTTTCTAAATATACAATCATGTCATCTGCAAATAGAGACAATTTGACTTCCTCCTTTCCTGTTTCAATACCCTTTATTTCTTTTTCTTGCTGGATTGCTCTGGCTAGAACTTCCAATACTATATTCAATAGGAGTGATGACAGAGGGCATCCTAGTCTAGTGCCAGATTTCAAAGGAAATGCTTCCAGTTTTTGCCCATTCAGTATGATATTGGCTGCTGATTTGTCATAAATAGCTTCTGTTATTTTTAGATATGTTCCATCAATATCGAGTTTATTGAGGGTTTTTAGCATAAAGGGCTGTTGAATTTTGTCAAAGGCCTTCTCTGCATCAGTTCAGATAATCATGTGGTTTTTGTCTTTGGTTCTGTTTATGTGGTAAATTACGTTTATAGACTTATATATGTTGAACCAACCTTGCATCCCCAGGATGAAGCCTACTTGATCATGGTGGATAAGCTTTTTGATGTGCTGTTGCAATCAGTTAGTCAGTATTTTATTGAAGATTTTTGCATCTATATTCATCATGGATGTTAGCCTGAAGCTTTCTTCTCTTGCTGAGTCTCTGCCAGGTTTTGGTATCAGGATGATGTCAGTCTCATAAAATGTTTTGGGAAATATTCCCTCTTTTTGGATTATTTTGAATAGTTTCAGAAGAAATTGTACCAGCTCCTCTTTGTATGTCTGGTAGAATTTGGCTGTGAACCCATCTGGACCTGGGCTTTTTTTGGGTGGTAGGCTTTTAATTGCTTCCTCAACTTCAGATCTTATTATTGGTCTATTCAGGGTTTTGGCTTCTCCTGGTTTAGCCTTGAGTGGATGCAAGTGTCCAGGAATTTATCCATTTCTTCCAGGTTTACTAGTTTATGTGTGTAGCATTGTTTGTAATAATCTCTGACGATGGTTTGTATTTCTGTGGGATCTGTGGTGATATCCCCATTATCATTTTTTATTGCATCTATTTGATTATTCTCTCTTTTCTTTTTTATTAATCTGGCTAGTGGTCTGTCTATTTTGTTGATCTTCTCAAAAAAAACAGTTCCTGGATTTATTAATTTTTTTTAAGGGTTTTTTTATGTCTCTGTCTCCTTCAGTTCTGCTCTGATCTTAGTTATTTTTTGTCTTCTGTTAGATTTTGAGATTTTTGTTCTTCCTCCTCTAGCTGTTTCAATTTTGATGATAGGGTGTTGATTTTAGAGCTTTCCTTGCTTCTCATATGGGCATTTATTGCTATATATTTTCCTCTAGACACTGCTTTAAATGTGTCCCAGAGTTTCTGGTATGTTGTGTCTTCATTCTCGTTGGTTTCAAAGAACATCTTTATTTCTGCCTTCACTTCATTGTTTATTTAGTCAACATTCAAGAGCCAGTTGTTCAGTTTCCATGAAGCTGTGCAGTTCTGAGTTAGTTTCTGAATTCTGAGTTCTAACTTGATTGCACTGTGATCTGAGAGACTGTTTGTTATAATTTTTGTTCTTTTGCATTTGCTGAGGAGTGATTTACTTCCAATTACATGGTCAGATTAAGAGTAGAAGTGATGTGGTGCTGAGAAGAATGTATATTCTGTGGATTTGGGGTGGAGAGTTCTGTAAATGTCTATTAGGTTTGCTTGTTCCAGATCTGAGTTCAAGTCCTGGATATCCTTGTTGATTTTCTGTCTGGTTGATCTGTCTAATATTGACAATGGAATGTTCAAGTCTCCCACTGTTATTGTGTAGGAGTCTAAGTCTCTTCATAAGTCATTAAGAACTTGCTTTATGTATCTGGGTGCTCTTGTGTTGGGTGCGTATATATTTAGGCTCATTAGCTCTTCTTGTTGCATTGATTCTTTTACCATTATGTAAGGTCATTCTTTGTCTCTTTTGATCTTTGCTGCTTTAAAGTCTATTTTATCTGAGATGAGAATTGTGACTCCTGCTTTTTTTGCTCTCCATTTGCTTGGTAAATCTTCCTCCATCCCTTTATTTTGCGGCTTTGTGTGTCCTTGCATGTGAGATGGGTTTCCTGGATACAGCACACCATTGGGTTTTGGCTTCTTATCCAATTTGCCAGTCTGTGTCTTTTAATTGGGGCATTTATTCCATTTACATTTAGGGTTAATATTGTTATGTGTAAATTTGATCCTGCCATTTTGATGCTAGCTGGCTGTTTTGCCCATTAGTTGATGCAGTTTCTTATTGTGTTGATGCTCTTTACCATTTGGTATGTTTTTGGAGTGGCTGGTACTGTTTATGCCTTTCTATGTTTAGTGCCTCTTTCAGGAGCTCTTGCAAAGCAGGCCTGGTGGTGAGGAAATCTCTGAGTACTTGCTTGTTCATAAAGGATTTTATGTTTCCTTCACTTATGAAGCTCAGTTTGGCTGGATATAAAATTCTGGGTTGAAAGTTTTTTTCTTTAAGGATATTGAATATTGGCCTCCACTCTCTTCTGGCTTGTAGGGTTTCTGCCGAGAGATCCGCTGTGAGTCTGATGGGCTTTCCTTTGTGGTTAATCTGACCTTTTTCTCTGGCTGCCCTTAGCATTTTATTTTTTATTTCAACCTTGATGAATCTGGTGAGTATGTGCTTTGTGATCGCTCTTCTTGAGGATTTTCTTTGCTGTGTTCTCTGTATTTCCTGGACTTGAATGTTGGCCTGCCTTGCTAGGTTGGGAACATTTTTCTAGTTAGTATCCTGAAGAGTATTTTCCAGCTTAGATACATTCTCTCCATCACATTCAGGTACACCTATGAAATGTAGATTAGGTCTTTTCACATAGTCCCATATTTCTCGGAGACTTTGTTCATCTTTTACTCTTTTTTCTCTAATCTTGCCTTCTCATTATTTCATTGAGTTGATGTTCAACCTCTGATATCCTTTCTTCTGCTTGGTCAATTTGTCTGTTGAAACTTGTGTATGTTTCATAAAGTTCTTGTGTTGTGTTTTTCAGCTCCATCAATTCACTTGTATTCCTCTCTAAGTTGTTTATTCTTGTTAGCATTTTGTCAAATCATTTTTGAAGGTTCTTAGTTTCTTTGCATTGAGTTAGAATATGTTCTTTTAGCTCACAGAATTTTCTTATTACCCACCTTCTGAAGCCTGATTCTGTCAATTCATCACACTCAATTCTCCATCCAGCCTTGTTCCCTTGCTGGTGAGGACTTATGATCCCTTATAGGAGGAGAGGTGTTCTGGTTTCAGGTGTTTTCATTTTTTTTTTGAGCTGGTTTCTTCCCATTTTTGTGTATTTATCTACTTGTTGTCTTTGTAGTCATTGACTTTCAGATTGGGTCTCTGAGTGGATGTCTAGTTTGTTGATGAAGAAGTTATTTCTGTTTCTTAGTTTTCCTTCTACCAGTCAAACCCCTCTGCTGTAGGACTGCTGAGATCCACTCCAGACTCTGCTTGCCTAGGGATCACCTGCGGCAGCTACAGAACAGTAAGGGTTGCTGCCAGTTTCTTTTCTGCTATCTTTGTCCCTGAAAGACACCCACCAGATGTCAGTCTGAGCTCTCCTTTATGAGGTAACTCTTTGGATATATGGGGGTCAGGGAGCTTCTTGAGGAGACAGTCTGTCCTTTATAGGAGCTCAAGTTCTGATCTGTGAACTCCATTGTTCATTCAGAGCTGCTGGGCAGGTACATTTAAGTCTGCTGCAGCAGAACTCATATACTGCCCCCCTTTTATTTTCCAGGTGCTCTGTCCCAGGGAGTCAGTGCTTTATTTATAAGTTTCTGTTGTGCTGCTGCCTTTAGCAGAACTGCCCTGCACAGTGAGGGAGCAGCCAATTACTATCTGCCTGCAGCAGCTTTGCCCAGCAGCTGTAGGCTCTGCCCAGCTGTCATATGAACTTCCCTGCAGTCCTGTTTATATGGATATAGCTAGAACTGCCTCAGCAATGGCAGCCCACCTCTATCATGGCAGGCTTTCTCTGTAATGGCGGGCTGTCTCAGCAATGATGGACTACCTCCACAGAGATGGATTGCCTGTAATGGCAGACACCCCTCCCGCACAGAGCTGGACAGTTCTGGATTCAGCTGTGCTTGCTGTGAAACTCTCAATCCAGAGCATTTCAGATTGTTCTTTTTTTGTGGGAGTGGGACCAGCCAAGCCTGATCACCTGGCTTTCTGCCTCAGAGCCTGTTTTTTTGTTTTGTTTTGTTTTGTTTTTAGTTGAACAGTCAACTCTGTCTCCCAGGTGTTCCAGTCACCTGTTGAAAAGGCACTGGGATCTGTGTGATTTCCCATGTGGTGACCCACTCCACTGGCTGAAACAGCCATGCTGAGATTCCTGGTGCTTTTTTGACCAGGAATCTCCTGGCCTGGCTCCCTGTTTCAGTTCTCATTTCTATCAGTTGAATGGGCAACTCTATCTTCCCGGAGCTCCAATCACCAGCTAAAATAGTGCCCAGACCTGTATATGTTGTATGGATAGACACCATGCTGGGGCACTGGCCAACACAGCCACAGCAGTGAAAAGAGCCATGCTGGCTAAAACAGCCATACTGGTGACCCATGGGGCTCCTCTGCCTGGGAATCTCCTGGTCTGTGAGCAATAAAAATCTATCTGGAAATGTAGCATCCACTCACCCTCTGCACTTTCATTGGGAGCTGCAATCCTGGGCTGCTCCTAATCGGCCATCTTGGATCCATCTCCAGTTCAGTCATATTGACACAAAATCAACACATGAAAATCAGTTGCATTTCTATACACCAACAATCAACTATCTGAAAAGAAAATTAAGGAAACAGGCCAGGAGCGGTGGCTCACACCTATAATCCCAGCACTTTGGGAGGCTGAGGTGGGTGGATCACGAGGTCAAGATCGAGACCATTCTGGTCAACATGGTGTAACCCCATCTCTACTAAAAATACAAAAAATTAGCTGGGCATGGTGGCACATGCCTGTAGTCCCACCTACTCTGGAGGCTGAGGCAAAAGAATTGCTTGAACCCAGGAGGCAGAGGTTTCAGTGAGCCGAGATCAAGCCATTGCACTCCAGCCTGGGCAACAAGAGCGAAACTCCATCTCAAAAAAAAAAGAAAAGAAAAGAAAAGAAAATTAAAAAAACAATCCCATTTACAATAGTACAAAAATAATAAAAATATTTATGAATAAACCTAATTAAGGAAGTGAGAGACTTCTAAAGTAAAAACTATAAAATATTGATTAAAAATTTAATTAAGACAGAAAAAATGGAAAGACATTCCATGTTTATAGATTGGAAGAATTATTATTATTAAGAAGTCCATACCACACTAAGTGATTTACAGATTCAGTGCAATCCCTATCAAAATTTCAATAAAATTTTTACAAAATTAAAAAAATATTCAAAAGTTTACATTATTATTTATACTCTTTTTTGAGTAGTTTATAATTTGAATAATAGTTCAAATTATTATTTTTTGTAAATAGAGAAAAAATATATAATTTAAATAATATAATATTGAATGAGACAATTGTTATATAATTATATAATATATTATATATAATTATGTATATCATATAATGTTATATATATTAATTATATTATTCAAATTTAACCTATTCACAGAAGAGTACAAATAACCAAGTAAATCTGGAGAAAAATAACAAAACTTGAAGTATCACAGTTCCAGATGTGAAAATATATTACAAAACCCCAAAACAAAACATGGTGGTACTGGAATAAAGACAGACATGTAGAAGCAGCATAGTAAGCCTAGAAATAAGTTCATGCACATATATGCACCCACCTTTTCACCAGGGTATAAAGAACACATAATGGTGAAAGGTTAATAGTTCATTAAATGGTGCTGGGAAAACTGGATGTCTACATTCGAAAGAGTGAAATCGAGCCCTTATCTTATACCACAAGGAAAACTCACTCAAAATAGATTCAACACTTACACCTAAGACCCAAGACTTTACATTTCTATGAGAGAAAACAGATAAGAAGCTTCCTGATACTGGTCTTGACAAGGACTTCAAAAATAAAAACACAGAAAACAAAAATAAGAAAGTGGGACTCTATCAAACTAAAACATCTGTACACAGTCAAGCAAAAATTACAGCAAGAAACCAGCCAATGGATTGAGAGAAAATATTTCCAAACCATACATCATAGAATGGGGGTAATCCCTAAAATAATTTTTTTTGTAAAATACTTCTATACCTTGTAAAAACAAACAAAAACCCAGACATAAAACTCAGAAATGAACAAAAGAGTTTAATACACATTTTTCCCTAAGGGAGATATTCACATGGCCAACATGCATATGCAAAAATCCAAACATCACTAATGATCAGGAAAATGCATATGAAAACCCTGAGATATCCTCTCACACCTGTCCGGATGGCGATAAACAAATATAAAACAAAAGACAACAACTATTGGTGACAATGTGGAGAAACTGTAACCCTTGGACACTTTTAATGGGACAGTGAAATGATGCAGTTGCTATAAAAACACTATGAAAATTTCTCAAAAAATAAAAACGGAATTACCATATAATCCAGCAATCTTATTCTTTTTTCTTTTTGAGACAGTCTTTCAATATTACCCAGGCTAGAGTGCAGTGGTGTGACCTTGTCTCACTGCAACTTATGTCTCCTGAATTCAAGCAACCCTCCTGCCTCAGCCTCTTCAGTAGCTAGGACAACAGGCATGTGCCACCATGCCCAGCTATTTTGGGATTTTTTTGTATTTTTAGTAGAGACAGGTTTCACCTTGTTAGCCAGGATTGTCTCAATCTCCTGACCTTGTGATTCACCAGCCTCAGCCTCCAAAAAAGCTGGAATTACAGGCGAGAGCTGCTACACCGAGCAGCAATCTCATTTCTGAATATTTATTCAAAATAATTAAAATTAGGATTTTTTTTTTCAACATGGAGTCTCGCTCTGTTCCCCAGCTCACTGCAAACTCCACCTCCCAGGTTCAAGTGATTCTCATTTCTAAGCCTCCAGAGTAGCTGGGATGACAGTTATACACCATCATGCTTAGATAATTTGTGTGTGTGTGTGTGTGTGTGTGTGTGTGTGTGTGTGTGTGTTTTAGTGGAGACCAAATTTCACAAGGTTGGCCAGGCTGGTCTTAAACTCCTGACCTCAGGTGATCCACCCACCTTGGCCTGAAATTACAGGCATGAGTCATGTGCCTGGCCTAAAAATTAGGATTTTGAAGAGCTATTAGGACTCTCATGTTTATTGCAACACTTGTCACAATACCTAAGATGGATGAACAACCTCAATTTCCATTGACAGATGACTGGATAAAGAAAATGTGACTCATGCATAAAATGGAACACTTTTCAGCCTTAAAATAAAAGAAAATTGTGCAATATATAAAAACATGGATGAACTTTTAGGTCATTATGCAAGGAAAACTAAGCTGTCACAGAAAAATCCTGCATGTTTCCACTTGTATGAGCTATCTAAAATAGCCAGATTCACAGAACCTGAAAGGCCTGGTGTTTGCCAAGGGCTGGGGAAAATGGAAAGTTACTAATCATCTGGCATTCCACTTTAGTTACACAAGACAGTTGAGCTGCATGACATTGTATGTGTGCTCCACAATGGTGTGATACACACTTAAAACATGTTTGAGTGGGTAGATCTCATGATAAGTGCTCTTACCACTAAAAAAGTTTCTTAAAAATACATACGTGCCATCTATTTCACCAAAATGTTATCTACAATAACTAAAAATTATAAACTTATTACTAAAAATGAAGTTATTTAATGTACATCTACTTTTAGAATAACAGTATAATCTCTTCATACTCTCAAACTAGTGTCATAGAGAACGAAATCTTCCTTTTTTTTTTTTTTTTTTTGAGATGGAGTCCCACTCTGTCACCTGGGCTGGAGTATAATGGAATGATACCTGCTCACTGCAACCTCTGCCTCCGAGTTCAAGCAATTCTTCTGTCTCAGCGTCCAGAGTTGCAGGGATTACAGGCACATGCCACCACACCCAGCTAATTTTTTTGTATTTTTAGTAGAGGCAGGGTTTCACCATGTTGGTCTGGCTAGTCTCGAACTCCTGTCCTGATCTCAGGTGATGCACCCGCCTTGGCCTCCCAAAGTTCTGGGATTACAGGTGTCAGCCACTGTGCTTGGCTCGGAATAAAATCTTTCTAATCACCACTACAAGTTCAAGAGGTCCTTGAGACTACCCTCAGGTTTAATAATTCACTAGAAGAGTTCACAAAACTTAGCAATGCTGATCTATGTAAGATTTCATCTGCTTGGGCTACCATAATAAAATACAATAGAGTGGGCAGCTTCAACAATATAAAATAGATCTCTTCATAGTTGTGGAAGCTGGGAAGTCTGAGATCAAATGGCCAGCAAGAAAGGTTTCAATCTGAGGCCTTTTCTCTTGGCTTGTAGGCAACCATCATATCACTGTGTATTCACATGCCCTCTTACTTCTGTGCACAGTGAGACTTTTTTTTTTTTAAATGGATTCTCACTCTGTTGCCCAGGTTGGAGTGCAATGGTGCAATCTTGACCCACTGTAACCTCCACCTTCTGGGTTCAAGCAATTCTTCTGCCTTAGCCTCCTGAGTTTAGAGGTGTATGCCAGAACACCTGGCTAATTTTTTTTTTTTTTTGTATTTTTAGTAGTGATGGGATTTCCCCATCTTGGTCAGCCTGGTCTCAAACTCCTGACCTCGTTATCTGCCCACCTCGGCCTCCCAAAGTGCTGGAATTGTAGGCATGAGTCACCTTCCTGGCAAAGAACTCTTCTTATAAAGCCACTAATCCCATTATAGGGAAGCCACCCTCATGAACGCATCTAACCTAATTACCTCCCTCAGGCCTCACCTTCAAATGTAGTAAACATTGAGAATTAGGGCTTAAACTAATGAATTTGGGGGCAACACATGCATTCAGTACATAACAACTCATGAGCGCAGTTTAATAGAACGAAAGAACACAAAGTGAATCAGCAACAGGGAAGAATTCTGGGAAGATGAATAGGAAACAACAATTGACTAGAGAGTAATTGCAGCAAAATCTGGTAAAACTATTTTGCAATTCTGGAGGCTTGCAATTCCAGGGGAAGTCTTGCAGGGTCAGTTGTCACTAATGTCAGTCAATTTTAGCTTTTAGCTTAGCATCAGATACGCATGAAAATATGAGAGACAAATATGCTCTAAGACATGTAGAAGACAAATTGCAAAATGACAAAAGTAAGTTCTTCTTTAACAGTTCTCTTTATTTGTATTTGTATTTTTCCATACAGTCTTGCTGTTTTGCCCAGGCAGGAGTGTGGTGATATGATCTCGGATCATTGCAACCTCCGCTTCCCAGTTTAAAGCAATTCTCCTGCCTCAGCCTCCAAGTAGCTGGGACTACAAGCATGCATCACCACACCTGGCTAATTTTTGTAATTTTAGTAGATATGGGGTTTTGCCATGTTGTCCAGGCTGGTCTTGAACACCTGAGCTTAAGCAATGGGCTCGACTACTTCTCCAAACATGCTGGGATTACAGGTATTGAGCCACTGTTCCCAGTCAATCACTTGTCATTTTAATGTAAATTGATTAAGTTGTTTATTTAGATACAGATTGAAATAATGAATTTTAAAATAATCCACATATGTATGTTCTACAGGAGGTTCACTTTAAATTCAAAGACTCAAACAGATTGAACCTGAGCAGATTATAGGTTACATACATATTTTCCAGAACAAAAAAGAAACAAGTAAATAGATGTAAAAGGTATTCCATGCAAACAGTAACCAAAAGAAAGGAGTCATCATACTTATTTTTTTTGAGACAGAGTCTTTCTCTGTTGCCCAGGCTGGAGTGCAGTGCCATGATCTTGGCTCACTGCAACCTCTGACTCCTGGGTTCAAGGGATTCTTCTGCCTCAGCCTCCTAAGTAGCTGGGACTACAAGCACCTGCCAACATATCTGGCCAATTTTTGTATTTTTAGTAGAGACGGGGTTTCACCATATTGGCCAGGCTGGTCTTGAACTCCTGACCTCATGATCTGCCCACCTCAGCCTCCCAAAGTGCTGGGATTACAAGTGTAAGCCATTGTACCCAGTCAGAGGTCATCATACTTATATCAGTCAAAGTAGATATTAAATCAGAAAAGGTTCTAGGCCTGTCACTGTGGCTCATACCTGTAATCTCAGCAGTTTATGAGGCTAAGGTAGGTGGATTACTTAAAGCCAGGAGTTTGAGATCAACCTGGCCAACATGGTGAAACCCGACCTTTACAAAAAATACAAATAAAAGCAGCTGAGCTTGGTGGTGTGTGCTTGTAACCCCAGCAAATTGGGAGGTTGAGAAAGGAGAGTTACTTGAATCCAAGAGGCAGAGGTTGCAGGGAGCTGAGATCCTGCCACTGCACTTCCGACTGGGTAACAGAGTGAGACTCTGTCTAAAAAAATAAAAAAGAAACAGAAAAAGGTTCTAAGAGACAAAGAAGAACATTATACTCTAATACAAGATTCAAAACAGGAAGAAGAAATAACAGTATAAACATTTACACACTTAATAGTAGACCATTAAAATATCTAAACCAAAATTTGACACAAGGGAGAAATGGTTCTACTTTAAGGGAGGCTTTAATACCTCATTAAAAATAACAAATAAAAAAATAGATGAGTAAGAAACAGAAGACTTGGACGACACAATAAACCAACTAGATGTAGCGGACATACAAAGACACAATTCGCATTCTTTTCAAGTGCCTTTGAACACTTTCTGGAACAGACATACACTGGAATAATTGAGGTTCATTAGATTTCAGAAGATGCATATTATGCAAAATATGCATACAAAGGTGTATATTTTTCTGTGAACACTATGGAATAAAGTTACAATTAATAAAAGAAAGAAATCTGATAAAATCACTAATTTATGGAAAATCAAAACCACATAAACAACCAATAAATGGATAAGAAATTCCTAGAAAAATTACAAATGTAGACTATTAAACATGAATGATGATACAATAGACAAAGATTGTGGGAACACAAAAGCTAAGTTAAGGGGACAATTCATGCAGTTAACCACATTAAAAAATGAGAAAGATCTCAAATTAACAATCTAATTTTATAATTTCAAGAACTAGAAGAACACTGAACCCAAAGCTAGAAGAAAGAAGAAGGAAATAATAAAGATTGAAACAGAAATAGAAAGTTTTTTATTTTTTATTTTTGAGACAGAGTCTCACTCTGTTGCCCAGGCTGGAGTGCAGTGGCTCAATCTTGGCTCCCTGCAACCTCTGCCTCCCAGTTCAAGTAATTCTCCTGCCTCAGCCTTTCAAGTAGCTGTAATTACAGGCACCTGCCACCACGCCCAGCTAATTTTTGTATTTTTAGTAGAGACCGGGCTTCACTATGTGGCCAGGAAAGTTTTTTTAAGAGAACAATAGTATGTCAAGGAAGGAACACTTAGGTGAAATAGACAAATTTCTAGAAACAAAGCAGGAGGGTAGAGCTCAGCATGTCACCTCAGTCTCCTGCTCCAGGAAAGAGGTGCTCCCAGAGAACCCCACCACAGAGCTCTTTATTGCCTGAATGGGAGTCAGGATACACCATGGCTGCAATTTTGGGAACTGAGTAAAATTTGGGAGGGTTGCAATCTCACTCTCCAACTCTTAATATCTCTGGCTCTCTGGCTGGGTGTGTTGGCTCATGCCTGTAATCCCATATTTTGGGAGGGTGAGGTGGATGAATCACCTGAGATCAAGACCAGCGTGATGAACATGGAGAAACACCATCTCTACTAAAAATATAAAATTAACTGGGCATGGTTGGAAATGCCTGTAATCCCAGCTATTTGGGAAGCTGAGACAGGAGAATCACTTGAACCTGGTAGGTGGAGGTTGCAGTGAGCCGAGATCACACTATTGCAATAAGCAGTATTGCAATATTGCCCAGACTCCAGACTGGGCAATAAGTGTGAAACTCTGTCTCAGAAAAAAAAAAACAAAAAAAAAAACTGGCGCTTAATTTTCTCAACACTGGATTGGAACCATAAATGCTGTGAGGGTGCATCAGATGAAGCAGCATGTGTAGTACTGTGCAGGGCACAGATCTCATTATTTTCATGCACTGAATGAGCCTCCCCCAGCACCATCAACTCCCAGGAAAGGTTCTTACCCTGCCTCTCACTCACTGTACTCTGTGAGGAAGAACAGTCACTGTGTGGCGAACCCCCTAAGATTCCATGTACTTTAGGTTTGGCTGCTTCCATCCACCACTTGTCTAGATCTGTGACCTCAGGGACTTCTCCCCAGGAATTGGTGACATAGACATGTGTCATGTGGGCTGGGGGTGTCAAGTAGAAGAGCTGGACCTCAGAAGGCAGCACCAGGCAAATAAGGAGATGTGGTTTATTAAGTCCCTGACTCTTGACTCTGCTCACATAGAAATTTACAGACATGACTGAAGGGCCTGGCTCTCTGGCTGTGGCAGCACTTAGGAAGAAACCAAGTTCAGCAATGTGGGCTTCCACCTGACAGGCTCAGCCATGTGAGTGTCTCAGGAAACTGCAGACCTGCAACCTTCTGTCTCCAGAATGTTCCATAGTCCGCCCAAAATACCTTTAAAAGTGGCCCAGTGTGGTGGCTCATACCTGTATCCCAACATTTTGGGAGGTTGAGGCAGGAGGTTCTCTTGATGTCAGGAGTTCAAGACCAGCCTTGTCAACATGGCAAAAACCTGTCTCTACTAAAGTACAAAAATTAGCCAGGTTTGGTGGTACATGCTTGTAATCCCAGCTACTTGAGAGGCTGAGGCAGGAAAATCGCTTGAACCCGGGAGATGGAGGTTGCAGTGAGCTGAGATCATGCCACTTTACTCCAGCCTGGACAACAAGAGTAAAACTCCATCTCAAACAAAACAAACGAACAAAAATATATTCAGAAGCATTTGCTTTTGAAGATAGGGGTCGAAAGGGGACCCCCTTTATAGACTCCAGTGAGGCCGTTTATTTTTTCATTAAAATTTACCTTCCATATAATTTGCAAACCATTTTCCACCTACAGTGAGAGTTCAAAACAGAGGCTTCATGAAAAAGTTGGGGACATTTACAAAGTTGTGAAACTCAACGCATGTTACTCAGTCAATTCTCATAATCTGCCCACCTTGAGGCAGGAGAATAGCAGAGGAAGTTGGTTCTGAAAGGGACCCCATTGGACGTAAGCTATTTAAGCCGAACAGGCATGACAACAAAAGCAGAACACACGGGATGAAAAGAAAGTCAACGATAAGGCACAAGAAGGAAAAGGCAAGGAAGAGCAATTCGCTTCTGAGAGATAAAGTTGAGTGAGTAAGAAAAAGAGAATCGCGCTCTTTCCCATCTTGCAAGATGGCCGGTGAAAAAGTTGAGAAGCCAGATACTAAAGAGAAGAAACCTGAAGCCAAGAAGGCTGATGCAGATAGCAAACTGAAGAAGGGTAGCCTCAAGGCTAAAAAGCCCAAGAAGGGGAAGCCCCATTGCAGCCGCAATCCTGTTCTTGTCAGAGGAATTGGCCGGTATTCCCGATCAGCCATGTATTCCAGAAAAGCCTTGTACAAGAGGAAGTACTCAGCGGCTAAATCCAAGGTTGAAAAGAAAAAGAATGAGAAGGTTCTTGCAACTATTACAAAACCAGTTGGTGGTGACAAAATTGGTGGTACCCGAGTGGTTAAACTTCGCAAAATGCCTAGGTATTATCCTACTGAAGATGCGCCTCGAAAGCTGTTGAGCCACGGGAAAAAACCCTTTAGTCAGCACATGAGAAAACTGCGAGCCAGCATTACCCCCGGGACAATTCTGATCATCCTCACTGGATGCCACAGGGGCAAGAGGGTGGTTTTCCTGAAGCAGCTGGCTAGTGGCTTGTTACTTGTGACTGGACTTCTGGTCCTCAATCGAGTTCCAATGTGAAGAACGCATCAGAAATTTGTCATTGCCACCTCAACCAATTGATATCAGCAATGTAAAAATCCCAAAACATCTTACTGAGGCTTACTTCAAGAAGAAGAAGAAGCTGTGGAAGCCCAGACACCAGGAAGGTGAGATCTTCGACACAGAAAAAGAGAAAAACGAGATTACAGAGCAGCGCAAGATTGATCAGAAAACTGTGGACTCACAAGTTTTACCAAAAATCAAAGCTATTCCTCAGCTCCAGGGCTACCTGCGATCTGTGTTTGCCCTGACAAATGAAATTTATCCTCACAAATAGGTGCTTTAAATGTCCTAAAAATCTAATTAAATAACTGATGACCTTTAAAAAAAAAAAAGGAAAAAGAAAAAGAGAATCACTTGAGCCTGAGAGGTGGAGATTGTGCTACTTAATGCACTCCTGCCTGGGCAATAGAGTGAGACTCAGTATCAGAAAACAAAACAAAAGGCAAACAGAAACCAGATTATTCTTATAAAATATAAATGTAGGAATTTCAGGTTGTCACTGGCTGATATTGTAAAGTCTAGGGATCTTGGTGTTGCAAATAAAGAATTGATTATGACACACACGAGTAGCAAAGCTGCAAAGGACTTATTAAGCACAGTCCAATTCTGTGAAGGCTCTAGTTATTCTCCTGCATCAGCCTCACAAATACTTGGGAATATAGACGCCCACCACCACACCAGGCTGATTTTTATATTTTTGGTAGATACAGGTTTCACCATGTTGGCCAGGCTGGTCTCAAACTCTTGGTTCCAAGTGGTCTGCCTGCCTCGGCCTCCCAAAATTCTGGTATTACAGGCATGAGCCATCATGCCCTGCTGAATAATCTGTTTGATAGATTTGCAGCATACAATGAAATATTCTTTTTTACAAAGGAGCATGAATGATTGAAAAATCATTGCAAATGCCACCACTTATGAACTGAAACTCACTTAAGAAAAATCTGTTAGAAATAAATATAAGGTGTCACAGAATTTCAGAGCTCAGAAAATGCTTTCAAGAGAAAGTAAGATTAGGCAGACATCGGAAGAAAGAGTGGTTGGAAATCACGGAGTAAACAATGTGTTACAGCATGAAAATTCTGATGGACAAAGTCATCTTTGCAAAGGTGTCAAAGGAATTCCCTGTGCTCAGTGTGGATTAGAGGTGAAGGATGAGATGGAGATTAGGTGGAGCCCAGACTGTCAGGCCCTTTGGGAACATCATAAGGAGCGTGCTTCTTTTCAAGGGTTGTAAAAGTGGCTCCAGTGTATGAAGGAGCATGATTAAAATTGCAATTTGGAAAGATCACTTGTAGAGAGTGTAAAGGCATGAGGTAGAGTGAAGTGGAGAAAATCACTGCAGGGGCCATGAGGTACAGGTGGGTGGAGGCCGTCTCGTGGAAAATCCATTCAGGTAGGACCTGGGATCTGCCTCAGGGTGGGGGTGGGCTGAAGCATGGGAAAAAGTGGGGTTTATTCTAATGGCTGCTGGGCCTACCCTGTGGGGTTTCAACAGGCAAAGGCATCAACAGGTGCTCAGAAGCCAGGACCCCCCATTGAGCCCTTCTGCCTCCTGGCCTTGGGGCTTCCTGTTTCACTGTGGGTGTCCTGGGTTCTCTTTTCCTCCCAAGTCTTCCTTGTGCCCAGGTCATCCCTTGGAGACAATGATTCCTGGAACGTGAACCATCAAACATCTGCACAACTTCTCCTTGGCTTCAGACTTTTTAGTTTTTCTTCCTGGGTTCAGGCTGGCCCAGAGTTGTTCTTAATAAACCTCAACCTGATGATGGGAAATTCTACAGCCACTGAAATAGGTTCAACTTGTTGTGAGGGGCAGGGGGCAGGAGGTGTACTCAATCCAGGCCTCCAAAACCGAAGGGTAAAGTCCACCCTTTTCCAGCAGTGCTAGAAATTGCATTGGGGCTGGTCGGTGCAATGGCTCACTCCTGTAATTGGAGGTGGGCAGATCACGTGAGTTGGGAGTTCCAGACTAGCCTGACCAACAAGGAGAATCTCTGTTTTTACTAAAACATACAACATTAGCTGGTCATGGTGCCACATTCCTGTAATCCCAGCTACTTGGGTGGCTGTGGCAGGAGAAAAGCTTGAACCTGGGAGGTGGAGGTTGCAGTTAGCCAAGATTGTACCATTTCCCTCTAAGCTGGGCAACAAGCGCAAACTTCCATCTTAAAGAAAAGAAAAGAAAGAGAGAAAGAGAGGAACGGAAGGAAGGAAGGAAAGGAGGGAGGGAGGGAGGGAGAAGGAAAGAAAAAGAAAGAAAGAAAAAGAAGAAAGAGAGAAAGAAAAAAGAAAGAAAGAGAAAGAAAGAAAGAAAGAAAGAAAGAAAGAAAGAAAGAAAGAAAGAAAGAAAGAAAGAAAGAAAGAAAGAAAGAAAGAAAGAAAGAAAAAAAATTGCATCAGAAGAGAGAGTGAAACTGGTGGGCTCCAGAACACACACAGCTGGGCGAGACTTGAAGAGGCACTATGGAGTCTTTCAGAGCTCTGGTGTCCTCATCTGCATAGATAGGATTAACGTGCTTTGAGAAAATCAAGGATTAACAAGATGTGAATTATGTTATCTATTTACAAGTTGCCTGGCTCACTGTTGTAATTGAATCATGCATGAGAGGCTCCTCCTACCCCATAGGACCTGTAAACACCCTGTTGTTCACAGCCTGGCCCCGCCCAGGCAACTTGGGATTGGGGCCGCACTCCTGTGTGGGCGGGACCCTCAGCCCCGCCTTCTTGCTGGCATAAATAAGCCCTGGTCTCAGTGGCGACCTCTCAGTCTGGTGTGGAAGTGGTTCTCAGGACACTCTCAGACACCGGTCCGCAAGACGCTTCTGAGTCACCTACTCCAGGTAAGTGGAAAGTGGAACCCTGTGCCTGCAGGAAGTTGGAGCATAGGGAAACCCCTAGCCTCCTAGACATCTGATCTGCCTGGCAGAAGCCAGCATTTCTAGAAGAAATGCAAACTCAGGATCCAGTTATTTGATTTTATTTTTTGAAATGGAAATCTGCTCTGTCACCCAGGCTAGAGTGCAGTGGTGCAAATTCGGGTCACTGCAAACTTTGCCTCCTGGGTTCAAGCGATTCTGTTTCTCAGCCCCCTGAGTAGCTGGGATTACAGGCGTGTGCCACCACATCTGTCTAATTTTTGTATTTTCAGTAGAGTTGGGGTTTCACCATGTTGGCCAGGCTAGTCTCAAACTCCTGACCTCAAGCGATCCACCTGCATCAGCCTCCCAAAGTACTAGGGTGTGATTCACATTTACCGGGACTGCAGATATTCAAATCAGGGCAGATTTACAACAGTCTTAAGGTTAGAAAGAGAGCTCATGGTACTGTCCTTGCTGCTCTGTGACACTGTGTCAGGGAGGTGAGTCCTCATGGAGGCCAGGAGATGCTTGGTCAAAAGGAGGGAACACATGAGCTGACTGCTGGAGACAGAACAGGAGAGCACTTAGGGATCTGCTTGTACAAAGGTGTTGGGAGAATGTGAGGGAAGGTGGGAGCTGCAGAGACCTGGGGACAGGAGACCTGGGTGCCGGCACACTGTCCTCAGATGGGAACAGCAGGCCTGTGGGTGAGGGGCATGAGCAGAGCCTCGAGCCTGACAGGGGATCAGAGGTGGCCACAGTGGGGGCTGGCAGTGTGTTCAGTGAGGGGCAGGGGCAGGGGCCCTGAGGGACAAGCCGGTAGTTTGTGAAGGGTGGTATTGGGGATGACCAACGGTGTGCTCCATGACAATGGAATTCCAAGTGTGGACAGCCTGGGGTATGATTACACACCACTGAGTATCTTCCTGCTGCTAGGATAATCTCTTGTATTAGTCCTTCCTGGCTGGTCACGTGTCACCAGGCCATAGACAGAGGAGCTAAGATTTAGGCCCAGGAAGCCGAGCTCAGCCCCTGCTCTCAACCCATCAGGCTTCCTCTCCTTCCTGCTTCCCTGCCCTGTGTCTTCAATCACTTTAACCTTGCCAGTCAGGTGAGAAACAAAGAATCATTTCCACTGTTCTCCACTCTGATGTGTCTGCATTATGTAAATGATCTGCTTTGCTTTCCTAATTGTCTATTGGTTTCTAGAATTTACGTTCTCAGCAACTATGTATGACCCTTTCTGTGACACCACTGATCACCAACACTCTCTACATTTTAACACTTGCAGTGTCAGCTTTTGGCCCCTATTCATCAAACCCAGAATGTCTTATGCCCCCAAGGCCATGGTGATAATCGAATCGTCAGACTCTTTAAGGGCTGGCATCATTTTGATGTATTCTTCCTTCTAGTGGGTAGCTGTTCTCGGATCCTAATTTACACATCAGGGTTGTATCCATGACACACCCTCTGTAGAGTGCTCTGAATTTTCCCCAACACTTGAAAGACCACTGAAAGCTCTGTCAGCCTCTCAACCTTTCATCTTCCATTTCAGAATCAGTACCTGTTTCTAACAGTAAGCTCCAGTCCTACTCAAAATCTTGCTCCTACAAACCCTTTACTAGATGGTAGCTCCCAGATGACTTCAAAGATGAGTTGTGTGTCTGTAAGTGTGTGTTTCCCAGCTTTTTCCACACTGGAATCCCAATCTCCAATTTTATTCTGAGCATCATTGGAAAACTCAGTTTTCTTACTTGGCAGGGTCTTCACAATCAAATCTCATTAAACCTCCAGCCATCTATGTGCACAGTCGGCATGTGCAGCAGGTGAGAAGCTCAGATGACCAGTACACATTGGGTCATTATGAATCCAGCACAGTCAGAAACATCTGTGGTTTAACCCTAAAAGTGTCAGATGCTATTGTAGGTTTTTCACAGAATTGCAATGACTGAAGTTTCCATTTTTATTTTTCAGTAGTTGATTCTCCTAGAGTCCAGTAGGTTAAGTGAGTTTCCCCGGATCCCACACAGAGCATGTGAGTAACTCTGGAATCAAACTCAGACACAGGGCATTTGGCCTCAAAGACCTTGCCCTTTCCACAGAACCATAGAGCCCCATGTGGTTGATTTGGATGTGGGGGCTGGGGTGGAAAGAAGAATCATTGGTTGCCTCAAACATGGGAGTGAGCAGAGTATAGGAGGAAGGAAGGTCTGCTCCAAGGTGGGCTTCCTGCAGCAGGATGGGTTTTGTAGGTATCAGGAGAATGTCAGCCTTTTCTAAATGAAGGAATTCCTTCTTGTCCCCAGGACCTCACAGGCACTTTAGAGTCGTGTCATCTTCTGACCAAGACAATTGCTGAGCTTGGCTTCAAATTCTCTTTCTTTCACAGCTACTTGCCCCACTACTCTGTGACCTGCCACAGAGCTGCTCTCAGCTGCTGAGGCTGGTGGCCCCAGAGGACGTCAAGGACAATCTTCAACTGACAGGGACACCTGCAGGACAGAAAGGTCAGGGAGATCTGAATGCAGAGCAGCTTCTCTGTCCAGACCTTCATCCACAGTCCAATGGCGGAGTCAGCAGCCCTGGCAAGACTCCAGGAAGAGGCCAAGTGCTCCATCTGTTTGGATGTCCTGAGTGATCCCATCACCATCGAATGTGGGCACAACTTCTGTCGTTCCTGCATCCAACAGTCCTGGACGGATCTGCAGGAATTGTTCCTTTGCCCTGTCTGTCGTCACCAATGCCCAGAGAGGCACTTCAGGAACAACACCCAGATGGGACGGATGATGGACATTGCCAAGCTACTCCAGAAAGCCAGCGTCAGTGAAGCCAGGCAGGAAGAGACGCCCCTGTGTGAGAAGCACAACCAGCCCCTGAGCGTTTTCTGCGAGAAGGACCTGGTGGTGCTGTGTCCCCTGTGCACTCAGCCCCCTGACCACCAGGGCCACCACATGAGGCCCATAGAGGAGGCTGCCTCTCATCACAGGGAAAGGCTCCACAGTTACATCCAGCCCCTGAAGAGGCAGGTGGCTGAAGTTAGGAAGCTGCGAGCCACCCCGGGCAGAAAATTGCTGGAGCTGAGAGAGAAGATGGAAAGCCAAAGGCAGGAATTATCCTCAGAATTGACTCTCTTGATAAAGTTTGTAGACCGTGAGCACCAGGCAGCCCTCTCCAGGTTAGATGAAGAAGAAGAGGATATTCAGGAGAAACTCCATGCAAACATGAGGGCATTTTCAGAACACATTTCTACCCTGGAAAGTCTACTCACGCAGGTGGCAGAGACGAGTGTGATGGCAGACGTGAACCTGCTGATGGATGTCAGGAGCGTCCTGCCCAGGTGTCACGGCCTGCAGTCCCCAGCTGTCCACTCCGTGCAGCCTCGGAAAGAAGAATTCAGGCTTCCCCCACCCTACTCGGCTTTTCAGAAAATCTTACAGAAGTTTAGAGAAGACGTTACTCTGGATCCCAAAACTGCACATCCTCATCTGCGTGTCTCTGAGGATAAGAAATGTGTGACATTTGTTAAGAAAAGGCAGAGAGTTCGCTGGAATCCAAAGACATTTTTGTGCCATCTCGTGGTCCTGGGTTCTGAGGGCTTTGCCTGTGGCCGGCATTACTGGGAGGTGCAAGTGGATGACAAGCCCACGTGGGCCGTGGGGGTGTGTAAGGACTCCCTGCCCAGGAAGAAGGGAGAGTGGCCCCTGTCAGGACAGAGCATGTGCTGGGCGATCCTGCTGCGGAAGGGTGAGTATGTGGCCCGAGGTGCTGCCACTGTCTACCTTCCCCTGAAGGAGAAACCCAGAGGAATTGGCATTTATCTGGACTATGAGTTGGGTGAGCTCTCCTTTTACAATTTGAATGACAGGTCTCACATCCATTCCTTCACTGATACATTTTCAGAAGCCCTAAAGCCTTATTTCTGTATGGGGTGTGATTCAAAACCTCTTAGAATCTGCCCAGTGACCGATTATGATGAATGAACTGTGACAATGCTTCATTTTCTTCCGTCCTATGAACAAAGGGTGAATTTTATACAACCGTTAGTGAATGTAGCACCCACACGTTTTATAAAATACTTTTATAGGTTTAGTTTTTTTTTGTTTGTTTGTTTTCAAAAATTATGCTGTTTTGGCCAGGTGCAGTAGTTCACGCCTGTAATTCTAAAACTTTGGGAATTACAGGCAGGTGAATTATCTGAGGTTAGGAGTTTGAGACCAACCAGGCCACCGTGGTGAAACGCTGTCTCTACTAAAAATACAAAAATTAGCAGGGTGTGGTGGCACATGCCTGTAATCCCAGCTACTCGAAAGGTGGAGGCAGAAGAATCACTCGAACCCAGGAGCTTGAGGTTGCAGTGAGCCCAGATTGCGCCACTGCACTGCAGCCTGGGGGAAAGGTGACAGAGTAAGACTTTGTCTAAAAAAAAATTATGTTGTTTCAATATCAAGAGATGTAGGAAGAAGCAGGTGTGGGGATTAACTGTAAAGTGTTTCTGGAATTTGAAATTTGGAGTTTGTGGAATTGTAATCTCGGAAGTCTGATACATTTTGTGTACATTTCTCTCTTGTCTATATCTCTTCCTGTAACTCAATGTACCTTACAAATGGCAGGTAGCAGTGGCAGAGAAGATGTGACTGTGGAGACAGTTCTCTAAAGGTCTCCCATTTCTGCATGTGCTGAGAGCAAGGCGCTGATTGCTCCAGACTAGGAATTCAAAGACGTTCTTGTGGGAACACGGTATAAAAAGGCTACTATTGTATGATTCCAACCATATGACATTCTGTAAAAGGGGAAACTATGAAGACAGTAAAAGAGTCAGTGGTGTCCAGGGGTTGGGGAGAGGGAGGGATGAGTAGGTGGAGCACAGAGATCTGTTCAGTTCTGGGAGCCACTCTGTGTGGTGCCATGGTGGCAGATACATGTCATTATGCATTTGTCATCACCAATAGACTGTACACCACCAAGAGTGAACCCTGGTGTAAACTGTGGACTCAGGTGATACTGTTGTGTCAATGGAGGTTCATCAGTTGTAACCAATGTGCCACTCTGGATAGGATGCCGATAGTGGTAGAGGCTGTGCTTATTTAGAGGGAGGGCGTATGTGGGACATCGCTGTACCTTCTACCCAATCCTGCTGTGAATGGAAAACTTATTTTGAAAATAAAACTTATAAAAATAAAAGAAAAAGTAAAAAGTGTACTTCTTGCCTCTGCAAAAGTGCAAAAAATTTTACTGTGATATTCACTGTGAGAACATGATAGAGTTTCTGAGAGGTGAGACTCACAGGAATGTAGGGCTGGCTCACCAATGCTGAGGGTCCCTGGAGGGCAGGTGAGCCTGGACTCAGTAAAGGGGCAGGAATCTTCGGTGAAATTTCCGTGAATGGGATGTGACCTCACTGGACCAGTCAGCCTGTGGGATGATCCTGCAAAGGTGACTCACAACAATCCGTGAGGATGAAATTGGGGTTTTTTGGGATGCAGATTGGAGGAGGTGCCATTTAGATTCATGTTGAAGTGGACTGGCTGCAGAGTGGATAGTGGATGATGAAGGCTCATAAGAGGAAGATGCAGTTCATGTGAGGGAGGCAGACGGGACAGCTTTGTCTGAGGACAGAGACCACATAACTTTAGAACACTGAGCCGTGATGCCGGGCCTTCCTCTTGCCACAGACTTCTTTCATCTCAATTTGTGAGATTTCTCTGGCCTTTGAAGAAGCAGGACAAGGAGGAAGATGGAGTTGGAGTGGCAAGAGAATGGGGAGAGATTTGTGGCAATTGTGAAAATGAAGAGAGAAAGAAGACAGGAGGAATTTTAGAGCTTTACAATGCAGTGAAAGTGAAAGATGAGGTTTAAAAATGAGATTAAGAGAGAAGCAGCTGGGCGTGATAATTTATGCCTGTAATCCCAGTACTTTGGGAGCCCAAGGCAGTTGAATTAGCTGAGCCCAGGATATTGAGACCAGACTGGGCAACATGGAAAGAGTTGTTTCTACAAAGAACACACAAGTCAGCCAGGCATGGTGTCACACATTTGTAATCCCAAGTAGTAGGGAGGCTTAAGTGAGAGGATGGCTTAAACCTGGGGGGTGAAGGTTGTAGTGAGCTGTGATCACACCATTGCACTCCTGTCTAGACTGCAACACCCTAGAATGAGATCCTGCCCTAAACAACAACAGCAACAAAAAGAAATAGAAAAAAAAAAAAATAAGGCAGGAAGGGAAGGAGGAAGGAAAGAATGGAGGAAGAAAAAAAGGAAGGAAAAAAGAAAGAAAAATTAGGTAAAACCTTTTGATTGATATACATTATCTTCATTGCTTTAATATATGGTTGTCTCTTGAAAAACATGAGTTTAAACTATGCAAGTTCACATTTTGCAGTTTCTTCTGCCTCTACAAACCCCAAGACAGCAAGAACAACCCATCCTTCTCCTCCTCCTCCTTCTCCTCCTACTCTCCACTTGCTCAATGGGAAGAGAATGAGAATGAACACCTCTATGATGATTACTTAAATTAATAAAGAGTGGATTATTTTTTATTCCTTGTGATTTTCTTTTTTTTTTTTGAGTCGGAGTTTCACTCTTGTTACCCAGGCTGAAGTGCAATGGTGCGATCTCGGCTAACCGAAACCTCCACCTCCTGGGTTCAGGCAATTCTCCTGCCTCAGCCTCCCGAGTAGCTGGGATTACAGGCACACGCCACCATGCCCAGCTAATTTTTTGTATTTTTAGTAGAGACGGGGTTTCACCATGTTGACCAGGATGGTCTCGATCTCTTGACCTCGTGATCCACCCACCTCGGCCTCCCAAAGTGCTGGGATTACAGGCTTCAGCCACCGCGCCCGGCCCCATTGTGATTTTCTTAATAAAGTGTGCCTTTCTTAAGCTTACTATATTGTGAGAATACAGTACATAATTCACAGAACATGAGATGCATGTTACTCAGCTTTTTATGTTATCAGGAAGCCTTCCATCAACAGTATGCTGCTGTTGGTCCAGTTTTTGAGGAGTCAAAGATTGTACACAGAGTGGGGTTTGTCACTGTAATCCCCACATTGTTTAAGTGTCAACTCTATATTGTTATGTTTTTTCTTTTTTTTTTTTTTAAATTTTGAAGAAAACTGGTTTACTGTCCTGTTAATGTTCCATGACCTGAAATACTTTATGTGGACATTAATTTCACGGCTTCTTAATGTCAGTACTCTTCCTAAGAAAAAAGACTGAAGAGCCTAGCTTGAATCTCAATAAAGGAGGATGCCATGCTAAGAAATCACCAGGTGCCTTTGGACCATCCCTCCCTTTGGAGCTGCTTCTAGAGATGAGAAAAAGGAAGCAGACACAGGCTTGTGTGGTGACAACTTTCTGAGACCCTGGGAAGCCATCAGGTTGCTTGCGAGAGGGAGAACTCTGAGGAGGCACCAGCTTCTCACTTTCTGTCATTCCTGGAGAATCACATCTACTGAAAGATGTGTTTCCAGGCACACCCTCCCTGCAGCATGTCCTTTGCCACCACCCTTGCTGAGCAGAGGCCAGCTACCCCATCTGCCTGGATTCCCTGACAGTCTCAGTCGCCACTGACTATAACCACAGCTTCTGTCCGTTCTGCATCCACCAGTGCTGGGAAGACCTACGGGACGACTTCCCCTGTCTCTTCTGCCTCCACCACTGCCCTGACAGGAACCTCAAGAGCAACGCCTAATTACACCACATGACTGATACTGTTCAGCAGCTTCCCACCATAAAAAATGCCAGGAAAGGGCAAGAAGAAGAGCCCCTGTGTGGGAAGCACAGTCAGCCTCGCTCTGAAACCACCATGACAACCTCAACCTGGTCTTCTTCCCCTGCTGGTTGAAGTTATTTCTGGACCTACTTTGTAGGTACCCTCCTCTTCCCATAAACTTCATTATATAAATAGTCACCATTTGGTAATTCCTTGGTGTACGTGGCATCAGCAATCTCAATACTGAAGCACATATTGTTGACTGTGGAGGTCTACACTGTCTGTTGACATTTGCCCCTACTATTGGCATTGTGAGCAGGGTTGTCACGGTGGCGGTTAAGACCATCAGGAAATTTCTTTTTATGCTTTGCTCACTGGCTCTGCTCTCGATGATAAGCGTGCACTTCCAGCTCTGCGATATTGTAAGACATTTGCTGAGTTTTGGGCATCTATTAGAGAGTGAACTAACCTGCGTCAGAAACTGTTATACTTACTGGTATTTGAGGACAGGAATATGCATTCTGGTACCTCTTACTGTGGCTCTGGGTCATGTGTCTGAATCCAGACCTATCTCTATTTTTCAGAATGAATTCTGTGTTTAGATTTTAAGATACAATGAGACTGCTAGAGGTTCACAAGAAACCTGTGACCAATTGACTGTGTGTCTGAAACAGACAGTAGCCCTGTACTTATACATTACTCAGGGGAATGATCATGCCTGTTTCATATATGGGCCCATTGGGAGGTTACTTGTATGCAGAGACTACTCTCTTTTTAAAGTGTCATCAGTATTTGAAGATCTCAGTTACTGAGGTCCACACTCCTAAATACAGGTGCCTCACTAGGACCACACACAATGCCTGCATCTCCTGCTGCTGGTGTCTGTGCCTTTGTCACTCTGAACCTCAGGGTTACAGGAAAAAACACTCAAGTACTTCCTGGCACAGTGAAGGGGTTAGCTTATAAATATGAATAGGGTAAAGGGGAAAGGCCCTCTGAAGTATATACAGTAAACACAAATAAAAGACAAAAATTGTAAGAGACAAGTAAGAGCATTATGCTACTGATAAAAATATCTAACCATAAAATACAAGTGTATATGTATGTCATCACAGAGCCCTAAAATACATGAAGCAGAAACTGACAAAATTAAAATGAGAATAGAGAGTTTAAAAATTATAGTTTCAGATCTCACTACCCTACTTTTAAGAATGGATAGAAAATTAGGAGAGCAAGAAAACAGAACACATGAACAACACAGGAAAGCAGCTAGAACTAATAGACATACACATACAGTTCACCAGCAACAGTCAGACACTCAATCTGTTCAAGTGCACATGGAGCATTCTTCAGGATACAGCACATCTTAGAATACAAACAAATTTCAGTAAATTTTAAAGCATTAAATGAGTGCACTTCATCTTCTGTGATCATAATAGAAGATAAATAAAAATCGGTAAGAGAGGGAATTTTGGCATGTTCTAAAATACAGACAGCTTAAACAATGAACTCTTATTCAACAAGTTGATCAAAGTTGAAATCACAAGGGGCATTAGAAAATACATTCTTAGGCTGGGCACAGTGGCTCAAGCCTCTAATCCCAGCACTTTGGGAGGCCGAGGCGGGTTGATCACAAGGTCAAGAGATAGACCATCCTCGTCAACATAATGAAACCCCACCTCTACTAAAAATACAAAAAATTAGCTGGGCATGGTGGTGCGTGCCCTATAATCCCGATGCTCAGGAAGCTGATGAGGGAGAATTGCTTGAACCCAGGAGGTGGAGGTTGCGGTGAGCCAAGATTGCGTTATTGCACCATTGCACTCCAGCTTGGGCAACGAGAGCAAAACTCCGTCTCAAAAATAGAAAAAAAAAGAAAGAAAAATACATTCTTAAGGTTGGGCTCGGTGGCTCATGCCTGTAATCCTAGCACTTTGGGAGGCCGAGGAGGGTGGATCACCTGAGGTCAGGAGTTCAAGACCAGCCTGGCCATAATGGAGAAAACCCATCTTAAAAATAAAAGAAAAAGAAAGAAAGAAAGAACAAAAAAAAAATTCTTATAAATTAAAATAAAACTACAACACACCTAAATTTATGGAATACAGTGAAAACTTTTAAGAGAAGTTTATGGCAGTACCTTTAAAAAAATTCAAATTAATAGCCTAACTTTAAACCTTGAGGAATTATAGAAAGAAGAGCAAATTTAATCAAAGTAAGCAGAATAATGAAATGATGAAGATTAGAACAGAGATAAATAAAATACAGAATAGAAATGCAATAAGAGAATCAATGGTACCAGAAGATGGTTTTTGAGATCAACAAAATTCAGAAAACCTTGAAGTCAACTAAGGAAAAAGATAAAAATCAATCCCCCCAATAACAATACATAGATAAGACCCAAATTGGTAAAATCAGAAAGAAAAGTTGCATGTTACTACTGATCTTACAGAAATAAAAAGAGTTATAGGACACAATTCCTAACAATCGTATGCCAACAAATTCCATTCTAAAATTATGCAAACTAACAAAACCGATTCAAGAAGAGTAGACAACATTAATAGATACATAAGAAATGTGAAGGTGAATTTTATGTGTCACCTTGACTGGGCCACAGGATTCCCAGATATTTGGACAAGAAGTATTGTGGGTGTTTCTGCTGGAGTGATTTTGGATAAAATTAATATGTAAATAGGCAGACCACATAAAGCAAATTGCACTGCCTATTGTGGGTGGGCCTAATCCAATCAGTCAAAAGCCTGAATGGAACAAAACATTAACCTGTCTTTGCATAAGAAAGAACTATTCCTGCCTGACTGCCTTCAACCGGGATGACTGACTGTTTCCTGAGTTTGCACTCTGAAAGTTTGGCTCTTCCTGAATCTCAAGCCTGCTAGTCTTTGAACTAGAACTAAACAGCTCTCAGGCTTCTCAGGCCTTCAGACTGAAAGGAGCAACACACCCTCAGTTCTCCTGGGTTTTCAACTTGTTGACTCACGAGGACGATCTAGGGACTTATCAACCTTCATAATCATGTGAGCCAATTCCTTATAAGAAACCACTCTCTCAGCCCTGGAGTGGTACAAAAAGAAAAAAAGAAAAGAAAAAAATCACTCTCTTGGCCAGAAAAGCTTGCTCATGGCTGTATTCCCAGCACTTTGGGTGGCTGAGGTGGGTGGATCACTTGAGGTCAGGAGTTAGAGACCAACCTGGCCAAAATGGTGATACCCCACCTGTCACCATCATACAAAAATCAGCTGAGTGTGTTGGCATGCACCTGTAATCTCAAATACTAGGGAGGCTGATGGAGGGGAATTGCTTAAACCCACAAGGCAGAGGTTGAGGTGAGCTGAGATCGTGCTACTGCACTCCAGCATAGGTGACAAAGCGAGACCTTGTCTCAAGAAAAACAAAATCTCTCTCTCTCTCTCTCGCTTGCTCTATCTTACTCACTCTATCTTAATTTCTTTCTCTCTCTCTCTCTCTGTGTGCGTATGTGTGTGTGTGTGTGTGTGTGTGTGTGTGTGTGTGTGTGTATATATATATGTTTAACTGCACCGAGCATAGAAAGTCAACATCAAGACGAAAGTATGCCAAACTGCAGAGTTTATTACCGGTGACCACAAAGGACTCACATCTCTCCAACCCGTGGCAGAAAAAGAAGGGTGACAAGACATTTTTATATCCGTAAAACCACCTTGGGAGTGGGGGTGAGGAGTGGGGATGGGGATGAAAGGCTTCAGACATTCCGAGGGATAGTGAATTCTGCAAATCACCTTCTGGGCAGAGATGAGGGTGAGGGGCGGGGATGGGGTTGAAGGGTTTCCGGACATTCCCAGGGCCAAGGGACTATTTGACATTCTGATTGCTACTTAAGTGGTTCACACAAGCTAAGATTAGCATCGTCTACACATTGTCTGGGTAGGGTGGGGATCACAGTCCTTAATTACTTATTCACATTTGGGTTAGAGAGAGCAGTTTCAGCAGAAAGCTGAGGTATGGTTGAGGTATGCAGTTTTATGGGGCTTTTTACCATGTCACATATATATGAATATATATATATAATATGTAAAATGCATATGCTATATTTGGTTCTGTTTCTCTGGAAAACCATGACTAATATACAAGCACAGAGTTTTACTCACTAATTTTTAAAAATCCCATTGAAAAAAGAACAGAAACAGGTTGATTTCCTAGTGGATTACAACTGACATTGAATGAATTGAAACCAATTCATCTCAAATTCTTACAAAACAGAAGAGGAGAAAACACTTTTTCACTCATTCTATGAGGCTAAATCACCCTGATACAAAAGCCAGACCAATAAACTGCAGAAAAAGACACCTGGAGACTAACATTCCTTATGGATATAAATGGGAAAATTCTCAGTAAGATTCTAGTAAATGAACCCAACAGCATAAGGAACTTATACACAAGGACAAAATGTTATCTATTCCAGGAATGCAAGAATAGTTCATCATACAAAAACAATTCTTTGTAAAATACCACATTAGCAAATTGAAGGAAAAAAGCATGATCATCTAATGGACACAAAAAGTAGTTGACAAAATCCAATATCATTTTATGGTGAAAACACTCAACAGGCTTGCCAAGTGCAGTATTGTTTACAACTAAATGATCACCACCGGTTATACAATTTCTTCTACCTTCTCTAATCCAACTGGTTCACCTGACTTTCCTTAAATAATAAAAATAAAATCAACAAAAAATTAAAAGATACTCAATGAAGCTGGAATACAAGGCCATTCATGAAACACAGCTAACATAATATTCAATGGTCAAAGAATTAAAGATTTTTTGCCGGGCGCAGTGCCTAGCGCCTGTAATCCTAGCACTTTGGGAGGCAAAGGTGGGTGGATCACTTTAGGTCAGGAGTTCAAGAGCAGCCTAGCTAAAATAATGACATCCCATCTTTAAAAAATAAATAAACGTTGCTGGGCACAGTGGCTCACGCCTGGAATCCCAGCATTTTGGGAGGCCAAAACGGACTGATCGGGAGGTCAGGAGATCGACACCATCATGGCCAACATGGTGAAACCTCGTCCCTACTAAAAGCACAAAAATTAACTGGGCGTGGTGGTGCGTGCCTGTGGTCCCAGCTACTCCTGAGGCTGAGGCAGGAGAATTGCTTGAAAGCAGAAAACGGAAGTTGCAGTGAGCCGGGATCAAGCCGCTGCACTCTAGCCTGGAGATAGAGCGAGACTCTGTCTCAAAAAATAAAAATAAAAATAATAAATAAATAAAAATATAAAATTTAAAAAAAAGAATTAAAGATTTTCTCCTAAGGTGAAGAACAACAAAACAAAAATGCCTGTTTTTGTCCCTACTATTCAACAATGTAGTGGTATTTTTTTGACAGAGAAACTGGGCAAGAAAAACAAATAAAAGAAATTCCAAATTGGAAGGATATATAAAACCATCTCTGTCGACAGATGAGTGTTCCCGTGATCCTAAAAAACCACACACACACATCACACACACCACTCTCTCTCTCTTTCAAGTTAATAAGTAAATTCAGCAAAGTTTTAGAAGGCAAGAATCCATTCAAGAATTATTTGTATTTATTAAATTAATTAATTTATTTGTTTTTAGAGACGGGGTCTCTCTGTTGCCCAGGCTGGAGTGCAGTGGCTATTCACAGGCGCAGTCCCACTACTGATCAGCACTGGAGTTTTGACGTTCTCCGTTTCCGACCAGGTTCAATTCACCCGTCCTTAGGCAAGCTACTGGTCCCGAGCTCCCAGAAGGTCACCATATTGCTGTTGAACTTAGTGTGGACACCCGATCGGCATAGCGCCGATCTACAGCCCAGAACTCCTGGGATCAAGCGATCCTCCCACCTCAGCCTCCCGAGTAGCTGGGACTACAGGCACGCACCACTGCACCCTGCCATTTGTATTTTTTATATACTAGCAACAAAGAATCCTAAGAAGGAATTCAGAAAACGATTTCAGTTACAACAACACTAACAGTAATAAAATATTTAGAAACAAATTTAACAGAGGAGGCATGTCGAAAACCCACAGAACACTGATAAAATAAGTATCAGACTTAACTACATAAAAATATATTCTGCCTTCATACATTAGAAGCTATTGCCAAGGTGACAGCAGTACACAAAACCTACAGGTTCAGTGCAATCCTTACTAACACTCTACTGGCTTATTTTTTTCTTCATAAATAGAGAAGCTTATCTTAAAGAATACATGGATTGACATTAAATCCTTAATAAACAAATACTGTTGAAAAAGAAAAACAAAATGGGAAGACTCACAGTTTGAAATCTCAAAATTCACAACAAATCTGGAATAAGATGTAAAATACCCATTTATGCACTCTTTAAAAAGATGATAATTTCTGTCAAATGCTCATGTCTCTTATAATAGTGCACACTGGTTTAAAGTTATATTTTTAAGGGCTGGGCGTAGTGGCTCACACCTGTAATCCAAGCACTTTGGAGGCCATGGCGGGCAGATCAGTCAAGAGTTCAAGACCAGCTTGACCAACATGGTGAAACCCCATCTAAATAAATAAATAAAGTTATATTTTTAAATTGAGAACTGTGTTGAGGTCAATACTGATGGGAATCTCATTTCTACTCTCTAGAACAACCACCGTTAATAACTTGATCTATGCTTTTTCACCGTAGCATAGTGAACATAACACATACTAAATATATTTACATGTATATCTCTATATATAAATGAAATGGGGTGTATATGTCATTTGCATTTCAGTCAAATGCCAATTGGTTGAATTTTATGGTTAATATTTGGTTGAAGTTGAGGACAAAGCCAAGTATCAACATAATAGAAGAAACTTGTGGCTACAAGAATAAATCTCAGATTTTAACAAAAAAAATAGATTATAAATAACATTTTTTCAAAAGTAGTCATCAGAGTTTATAAGGCTAACATGCTACTGCAGGAGCAATATTGTCTCAGCACCGTCATCTGCTAGACTCTTGCTGAGGTCACTTGATTATTTACAAAATATTAAAGCAGATGCTCACTTTAACCCTACATTGGTGAAACAACAAAACTTTCTGTGATTCATTGCATTGAGTTGAGCCAGGGTCCAAACAGAAAAGCACAGTAAAAAGAATAAAGAAAAACAAACAAACAAACAAAAACAAAAAAAGAAAAGCACAGTAAAATATGTTTCTAAGAAAAGTTTAATAAAGGGACTATTTGCAAAACTGTAGGTAGACTTTAGGGAATCCCAGTAAGGAGCTAAGGTTCTCTCTGAGGCCCTGTTCCCATATGGGGCCTTTTCTGGACCCAACCCCTATGTCATTACTAGTGATTGAAACCACAACCATTACTCCACCGTTAATGGAGTTCAGGTGGTTGTTTAGGTGACAGCCCATGTCTTGAGTAGACTGACTGGGTGGTCCCTCATCACAGAGCATCGTTCTAAAATCCCATTCTAGTTTTTAGAGAAGGAGAAAGAGACCACATATTCATTTCATCCACCAATTGGCTTTTAATACAACTAGAAACCTATGATTGTCTTCCACCTTTTAAAAAGAGAAAAACTTTCGAATGTCATTACAAACTTTCCATAAAGTCTGGATTTCACAGACCAGCAGTTGAGAAATCCTAGCTTCTCCATGTTGGCTGTTCCATACGGTGCAGTGAGATGAGGAGTCAGCCTCTACTGAGCGGCACCACAAGTTTTCCTAAGGTTGACTTTCATTTTTTTGCATTTTTCCATTTCATTTTTTTGTGAAAAAATTTACACATTTTCTCTATAAGTCTGCAAAATAACAAAGAAACAGATTAGGTGTCATGTTACATACATGTAATTACAGGACTCTGAAATACTGAGGCAAAAGGATTCGTTAAGGCCAGGTGTCCATGATCAACCTGGGCAAAAAAAAGAGAACCTCACCTCTACATATTGTTTTTTTTATTTTTATTTTTTGAGATGGAGTCTTGTATGGTCGTCTGGGCTGGGGTGCAGTGGCGTGATCTCCGCTTACTGCAACCTCTGCCTCTCAGGTTCAACCAATATTCCTGCCTCAACTTTTCCAGTAGTTGTGATTCCAGGCGCCCACCACCATGCCCAGCTAACATTTTGTATTATTTTTAGTAGAGACAGGTTGTTGACCAGGATGGTCTCAAATTCCTGACCTCATGATCCATCCCCTTTGGCCTCCCAAAGTGCTGGAATTACAGGTGTGAGCCACTGTGCCTGACCTACAAATTCATTTTTCTTATTTTAGCCAGCTGTGGTCACAGAAGCTTGTATTCCTAGCTGCTAGAAAGGTTGAGGCCACAGATTCACTTGAACCCAGCAGTCTGAGGTTGCTGTGAGCTATAATCCTGCCACTGTATTCTAGTCTGGGTAACAGAACAAGACCCCGTCTCAGAAAAAAAAAAAAAAATCTTTAACATGATACATTACAGCAAAAAGTAAATTCATGTATTTTTTGATGGAGTAATTTAATCTAGATGGCAGGGTACTATGGACAAGAAATCCAGATGAATACAAAGCACATGTCCAACAGTTTACTTTGGGGAGGTAGCTGATGGGGTAAGTGAAAAGTGAGTGGCAAGGTATATGAATGCCGAATGCTGTTGCTTCTGTTTCTTCTTCTTTTTCTTCTATTTTTTTTCTTTTTTTGAGACAGGGTTTGTCACTCAGGCTAGAGTACAATGATGGAAACACAGCTTACTAAAGCTTCAACCTCTGGTTCTCAAGAGATCTTTCCACCTAAGCCTCCTGAGTAGTTGGGTCTACAGATGTGGACACCACTACACTCGGCTGTTAATTTGTTACTGTTGCTTTTTTGCATTACACAATGCCATATTACATGAAATTTTTACTGTTTTTTTCATTACTTCTATGGCACACATTGGGAAAAGATTTTTAAATTATGAAGAACAGGACTTATCTAAAATCTGTGTGTTGAAAGGTTACACCACAGCATGACTATAATCCGGGTAATACAAAACTGATTTTCTTTTTTTTTTTATTTTTATTTTACCTTTTCTTTTTGTTGTTCTTTTTTATTTTTTCAAAAATAAAGTGCCAAGATTGAGCCAACGAAACATATTTTCTAATCTCTGCCTTCGTTTTAGTATAGATGACATAGCAAAAAATTAGTAGTTTTTAGTTAGTGGGCAGGTTTCTAAAGTACATAATTCCTGCACTCACTTGTTACTCTGAAGATTTTAGTCTCATCCATTAATTTTATTTGCTTATTGTAGGACATTATCTATGAATTTATAGAGTAACTGTTATGTAGCAATCACTATACCAAGATACATGTTCAATAGACTTGTTTTTTTTTTTTTTTGCCAATCAGTTTGAACTTTATGAGGTTGCTCAGGTTAGCCTTGAACTGATGACCTCGCCTTCGCGAGCGCCATAACCTCCGGCGGGAGCCACTTTGGACCCCAATAGACTTGTTTTGTTTCATTTTTTTGTTTCTGATTTTAGAGACAAGGTTTTACTCTGCTACTCAGGCTGGAGTCAAGTGTGGTGATCCACACTTTGCAGCATCGACCTCCTGGGCTCAAGTGATCTTCTCACCCCAGCATCTCAAGTAGCTGGGACTACAGGAGCATGACCCCAAATCTAGCTTTTTTTTTTTTTTTTTTTTTTAGAGCCATGGTCTTGTTACACTACCAGGCTGGTCTTTTACTGGCCTTAAGAAATCTTCCTGCCTCAGCCTCCAAAATTATTTGGATTAAGGGATGAGCCACTATGACCAGTGTTTGATAGACCTTTATCTCACCTAATACAACAACTCTGTGAGTTTCATATTACTATCTTTATTTTACAGAAAAGGCAATCGAAACCTAGAAAAACAAACTAAGTTTTTCATAGACAACTGAGAAAGTGGTTGAGTTGAGCCACAGGTTTATTGACACCAAAACTTACACTGATGGCAGCGTTCCTGTCTCAAACTGTGTCTCTTTCACCTTGATTATAAGACTGATATGAATTTCTTTAGATAAATTGCCATTCTGTCCCTTTTAGGTTATTTACATGGGTGTGTTGTCAATGTGGATTTAAAAGGTGAAATGCATGAGGAATTCAGCTCCAGAAGTGCTTTGATAGAGACATAGATGGACACAGGGCACTCTGGGAACATGAAGAAGGAGCAGCGTGGCTCTGGGTCTTGGATATGCTGCTTAACAATTTTCAGTCCAGGCAGGGCATGGTGGCCTTCACCTCTAATCCCAGCAGTTTGGGAAGCCAAGGTGGGTGAATTGCTTGACGTCCGGTGTTTGAGACCAGCCTCGACAAAAGAGCAAAACCCTGTCTCTACAAAACATAAACAATTAGCAGGGTTGGTGGTGTGCACCTGTAGTCCCAGCTGTTGGGGAGGCTGAGGAGGGAGAATCACTAGAGTCCGGGAGGTGAAGGTTGCAGTGAGCCAAGATCTGCCACTGCACTTTAGCCTGGTGACAGAGAGAGACTCCATCTCAAACAAAACAAAAGAAAGCAAACAACAGCAACCACCCCCACCCATCAAACAATTCCCAGTCCAGAAGGGGCCCAGGGACTGACACTTGTAACCCCAGCACTTAGAGAGGTGAAGACTAGAGGATTGCTTGAGCCCGGGAGTTCAAGACCAGCCTGGAAAACATAGTGAGACCTGTGAATCTGTAACAAGTAAAATAAAATAAATTTATTTTTAAAAGAACAAAGCACAGCATGGCTGCCTGTTTGCATATTTGAGATAATAGCAGCTATTTCACAGGGTTGTTATGTTAATTCAATGAGTGCTTGATCTTATTGCCCATAATGTGGAAAAATAAGAGCAACTACTAGAATTAGGCCAGCCACACTGAAGGCACCTGACCAATTAATCCACATTACATATTGCAGAATGAGAACTCTTCTACTCACTTTGTAGATAATAAACCCAGTATCACATACATAGCACATGGAACAGTTGGGATTCAAACTCGGTCATGCTTTCAAGAATATCTCTAATGATCTTCTTTGTACTCAATTATTTGTCATCACTATTATTTAAGAAAATAAGGTGATCACAGTTTTCAGACTCCAAAACCAGATAGATAATACAGAGTTGAATATTTGAAATTGTGTCCTAAAATTTTTTTCACAATGTAAAATAACCTATATAGGCTGGTCATGGTGGCTCACACTTATAATCCCAGCAGTTTAAGACCAAGGCTGGCAGACTGCTCAAGCTCAGGAGTTCAAGACCAGTCTGGGCAATATGGCAAAACTCCATCTTTACAAAAAATACAAAACTTAGCTGGGTTTGGTGGTGCGCACCTGTAGCTCCAGCTACTCAGAAGTCTGAGGTGGGAGGATGGCTGAAGTCAGGAGGTGGAGGTTTCAGTGAACTGAGATTGTGCCACTGCACCCCAGCCCAGGCAACAGAGCTAGACACTGCCTCTCACACATACAAAGTTATCAATATAACTTTTCTTCCAAATATCCTAAAAATAAACATGTAATTGTGAAAATTGAGAAAACATTTTATGGAACATTTTGATACAGTCTGTTAAAATATTTTACGCTTCTAAAATTTAAACTAAAATTAAAAACCAAAAAAAACCCAACATCTAATGAGAATACTTTAGATATTGAAGTTTCTTACCAAATGATAAATATGTACTCAGTGAGTGGCGAGTGGGGGGTGATAAGCAGTCCTACAAAATAATAAAGAGATTTTGACATAGTGAGGAAAAGAAATCCAAATAAAATAATTTATTCTATGCCATTAAGCAATGATATTTGTGTTGAAAGAAATCACTGGAGATGGTAAAAGATCATCAATGAAAGGGCATCATCAAGCTGGGCGCGGTGGCTCAAGCCTGTAATCCCAGCACTTTGGGAGGCCGAGGTGGGTGGATCATGAGGTCAAGAGATCGAGACCATCTGGTCAACGCGGTGAAACCCCGTCTCTACTGAAAATACAAAAAATTAGCTGGGCATGGTGGCGCATGCCTGTAATCCCAGCAACTCAGGAGTCTGAGGCAGGAGAATTGCCTGAATCCAGGAAGCGGAGGTTGCGGTGAGCCGAGATCGCACCACTGCACTCCAGCCTGGGTAACAAGAGCGAAACTCTGTCTCAACAACAACAACAACAAAAAAAGGCATCATCAGTGTTTTAAACAGTTATTTTATAGAAAATACTTTATTTTTGCCAGTGTCATTTCTTGTGCATCAGGTAAAAATTACTTATGATTTTTTGGCTACCTGACTTTTAAGCAACTTTTAAAAAATAGCAGCATTTAGGAATTCATTGTGTTATTCATCAAGAATGCTTAGTGGTCAAGGATCTTCCTTGAAATGAACATAGATAAATGGATGTTCCCATCAAAGCTATTTGTTAACGCCTCTGGGAAGCTGCAAATGACAAAAGCTATTAATAAATATCTACCTACATTTTTCTTAAATCAATAAAAATTCAAACTCAAAATTTAAATATTTTAAAATTATGTGACTGCGACTTTAAATACATTCCAAAAGTTAAATAATGTCACTTAATAGTGTCCAGAAAATTAGATAACTCATATGAAAGTAAAAAACTATTGCAGAAATTATCATGAAGTGACATTATTTAAAAATAAACTGGCTTGCTGTGCATGGTGGCTCACACCTGTAATCCATGCATTTTGCAAGGCTGAGGCCGGCTGATCACAAATCAACAGATCGAGATCATCCTGGCCAACATAGTGAAACCCCCATCTCCACTAAAATACAGAAAATAGCTAGGCATGGTGGCATGCACCTGCAGTCCCAGCTATTCAGGAGGCTGAGGCAGGAGAATTGCTTGAATCCGGGTTGTGGAGGTTGCAGTTAGCCGAGATCACACCACTGCATTACAGCCTGGTGCTTGGCAATAGCGTGACACTCTATCTAAAAAAAGATACAATAAGAAAAATAAAAAATAAACTGGCTTGCTTAAAGTTTTTATAACTTTAGTCATAGGATCAATTATAGAGCCAGGCACAGTGGTTCATGCCTGTAATTCTAGCACTTTGGGAGACCAAGGTGGGTGGATCACCTGATGTCAGGAGTTCAAGAACAGCCTGGCCATAATGGAGAAACCCCATCTTAAAAAAAAAAGAATCAATTATATAAAGACAAGTATGAAAACAAAGATTTAGAAATACACTAATACTTTAAGGACACTAAATGCAAAAATAGTCGCTCTTGATTCATCTATTTGAAATTGGTGTGCAAAATGGGAGTAGACATGTACAGAGAAAGTTTTGGGAGGCCAAGGTGGATGGATCTCTTGAGTTCTGGGGTTCGAGACCAGCTTGGGTAACAGGGGAAAACCCCATCTCTATAGAAATTACAAAAATTAGCTGGGAGTGATGGCAAGTACCTGAGTTTTAGCTACTTGAGAGGCTGATGTATGAGAATCACCTGACTTGAAAAGTCAAGGTCGCAATGAGCTGTGATAACACCACTGTACTCCAGCCTAAGTGACAGAGTGAAATTTTGTCTTTAAATAAATTAAATAAAATAAATAGAATAAAAAAAATCTACATAGAAGCCAATGACTGATTAAATTACTCAAATTAGGAAAAGTTTTGGAACAAGGTAACACTTTTACATATACACTATGTATCTTATTTTATTTATTTATAATAGAGACAGAGTCTCACTATATTGCCGAGGCATATCTGGAACTCTTGTGCACAAGTGATTCTCCCTTCTTGACCTCCTAAAGTGCTGAAATTACAATATGAGTCACCACACCTGGCCATATCCTGTTTTTGAAATAAGTAAAATTAGCTCTTATGACATTTACAACTGCATAATAAATTGAAAAAATTTTGGTTTCCATAGTGAAGTTGCTGTGAAAACAATAATATTGATTGGAAATATTTAAGAGAGGGGATTTGAAGCATTATGAGACCTAGAAGCAAATATTAAATTATCAAGGAAACACACACACACACACACACATTTTGTGGTAAGGAATAATATATTTATTTAATGAAATGAGTAAAGGTTGTTCAGAAAATATTTAATATGCTTTCAATCCTACATATTTAAAGTATTTTCCCATACTCTAACAGCAATATACAATATACAATAACAGCATAACTACTGTGACTATATATTGTAACTGATAATTCACTTTGGTGTAATCTATTGTTTTTCAATCTTACCCTGATTCTGTCTCTGGAAATCTACATCCAACATTGCTAATGCCTCTTTTTTTTTTTTTATACTAATTTATTCTCTAGTCTCTATTTCCTAAGAAAGGCATTGGTCTGCATGTCCTTTTCAGGTTGTAGAGACTAAAATTGTGCTTTCATAGATGGTGAGGTTCAAGATAGAAGCAATATCTTTCCTGATACTTCATAACATTCTATTCATGTTATAACTCTGAAAATTCTTTTGAGAGTAAATACAAAGAATGAGTACATTTCCCAGACTATCATACTTCCTCATTTTTGGTATTTTGAAAATCTATAGTCTCTCTTGGCATGTTATAATGAGACTTATTTTCTTATACACTATTTTGGTTATTGCCATTTAAGTTTTTTTTAAGGTATAATACTAATGTTTTAATATGTATGCACATAAGTTTTATTTTGATAAATTTCATTTCAAAATAGAAATAGGGCCTAAGAAAATAGATATTTGTTGTCTATAGTGTGTGTTGCCTCTGATAATCTCGAAAATAATGAATCTATAGGAATGGAAACTCCACTAATTGTAAAACAAACATCATTGAGATGATTTTAAAGCTTTCAGTTAAATTTGGTAATTCCTTCTTAAAAACAATGAATGAGATACATGTATACTGACATACAACAATCCCAAAAATAAAGCATTAGGTTAAAAAACCACTGTGGTACACACAGTATGCTGCCATTTCTCTAAACACACACACACACACACATTTTCTTACTTGTGCCTTAAATATTTCTGGAATTATATACAAACAACTGTAAATACTAATTCTATACAAAAGATTTGATGAATAAATAGGGTCCGGAGTGAAAGGGAGATTGCTGTTCATTGCAAATACATAAAATACAGTTGTGTGTTGCTGATTAAAGATCATTTTTACTCTCCCCTTAATGAACTATGATTTATATAGAGGAAAGCCAAAATTATAGATTCACAGGCCTACAGGTAAATCCACTGATTATGGATGAGGCTTCTGAGGGATTCTCAACACAGTCAAATCTCCAGAAAGGCTGTGAAAATCTACATCCCCAGGTTCCACAAACTCTACATTCTCTTGAAACTCCCTTCCTCCATAGAATTCTGCCTCAGATACCCTTGGTATCCGAGAAGAATCGGTCCCAGGACTCTCAAGATACCAGGTGGGTGGTGCTCAAGTCCTTTATACGTAAGAAAAATGCTATATTTGCAAATAAACTATACACATCTTTCTGTATAGTTTTTGTTTTGTTTTGTTTTTTGAGATGAAGTTTCACTCTTGTTACAATTCAATGGCACAATCTCGGCTCACCACAACCTCCACCTCCAGGTCCAGGCAATTCTCCTGCCTCAGCCTCCTGAGTAGCTGGGGTTACAGGCATGCACCACCACGCCCAGCTACTTTTTTTTGTATTTTTAGTAGAGACGGGGTTTCACCATGTTGACCAGGATGGTCTCGATCTCTTGACCTCGTGATCCACCCACCTCGGCCTCCCAAAGTGCTGGGATTATAGGCTTGAGCCACCTCGCCCGGATTGTATAATTTTTTTTTTTTTTTATGGAGTCTCACCCTGTTGCCCAGGCTGGAGCGCAGTGGCACAATACCAGCTCACTGTAACCTCTGCCTCCCAGGTTCAAGCAATTCTGCCTCAGACTTTTGAGTAGCTGGGATTACAGGAATTTTGGTATTTTTAGTAGAGACAAGGTTTCAGCATGTTGGCCAGGATGATCTTGGACTCTTGACCTTAGATGATCCGCCAGCCTCAGCCTCCCAACGTGCTGAGATGGCAGGCATGAGCCACCATGCCTGCCCTTTCTGTATAGTTTGTATCATCTCTAGATTACTTAGAATACCTAATACAAGATAAATGCTGTGTAAATGGTTGTTGTGTTGTGTTTTTATTTTTATTTTTTATTTTTGTGGTGGAGTCTTACTCTGTCACCCAGGCTGGAGTGCAATGGCGGGATCTCGGCTGACTACAACCTCCACCTCCTGGATTCAAGGAATTCTCCTGCCTCAGCCTCCCATGTAGCTGAGACTACAGGTGCCGGTCACCATGCCCAGCAAATTTGTGTATTGTTAGTAGAGATGGGGTTTCACCATGTTGGCCAGGCTGATCTCGAACTCTTGACCTTGTGATCCTCCCAACTCAGCCTCCCAAAGTGCTGGGATTACAGACCTGAGCCATTGTGCCCAGCTGTATTTTTGTTTCTATATTTCATCATTGTATTTTTTTTTGTTTCTTTTCCTGATAATTTTTGATTTGCAGTTCGTTGAGTCAAAGGATATGGAACCTGCAGATACACAGAGAAAATTGTACTAAATCCTCTTCCCTTTAGACTGTCAGCTGCCTTGTGGTAGAGAATGTCACATTATCTTTGTATCCTCACCTGCTAGTACAATAGCTCACAAACAGTGAGTATTCAATAAACACTGACTGAATGTACAATTGAATGAGCTCATAGGATAAACCAAAATGGCAAGAGACTTGGGATCACTCATCAGCACATATGGTTAGGAAAACCCATGGGCCACGAAAGAAGCTTCTGAGGGATTCTCAACATAGTCAAATCTCCAGAAGGGCTGTTAAAAATCCTCATGTCCAGGTTCCACAAATCCCACATTTTCTTGAAACTCCCTTCTCCTAGCTGGGTGTGGTGGCTTACGCCTATAACTCCAGCACTTTGGGAGGCTGAGGTGGGTGGATCACGAGGTCAAGAGATCAAGACCATCCTGGTCAACAAGGTGAAACTTTGTCTCTACTAAAAATACAAAAATTAGCTGGGCATGGTGGTGTGCACCTGTAGTCCCAACTATTCAGGAGGCTGATTCAGGAAAATTGCTTGAACCCAGGAGGCAGAGGTTACAATGAGCCGAGATTGTGCCATTGCACTCCAGTCTGGGTAACAACAGCAAACCAATGAGAACGAAGACACAACATGCCAGAACCTCTGGGACACATTTAAAGCAGTCTCTAGAGGAAAGTATATAGCAATAAGTGCCCATATGAGGAGAATGGAGAGATCCAAAATTGACACCCTATCGTCAAAATTGAAAGAGCTAGAGGAGCAAGATCAAAAAAACTCAAAACCCAGCAGAAGACAAGAAATAACTAAGATCAGAGCTGAACTGAAGGAGATTGAGATACGAAAAACCCTTCAAAAAATCAATAAATCCAAGAGCTGATTTTTTGAAAAGATCAACAAAATAGACAGACCACTAGCCAGATTGATTAAAAAGAAAAGAGAGAACAACCAAATACATGCAATAAAAAATGATAAAGGGGAAATCACCACAGATTCCACAGAAATTCAAACCATCATCAGAGAATATTACAAACAACTCTATGCACATAAACTAGTAAACCTGGAAGAAATGGATAAATTCCTGGACTCCTGTGTCCTCCCAAGCCTAAACCAGGAGGAAGCTGAAACTATGAATAGACCAATAACAAAGGCAGAAGTCGAGGCAGCAATTAAGAGCCTACCACACAAAAAAAGCCCAGGTCCAGACGGGTTCACAGCCGAATTCTACCAGACACACAAAGAGGAGCTGGTACCATTCCTTCTAAAACTATTTCAAACAATCCAAAAAGAGGGAATCCTTCCCAAATCATTTTATGAGACCAACATCATCCTGATACCAAAACCCGGCAGAGACCCAACAAGAAAAGAAAACTTCCGGCCAATATCCATGATGAACATAGATGCAAAAATCTTCAATAAAATATTGGCAAGCTGAATGCAACAGCAAATCAAAAAACTTATTCACCATGATCAAGTAGGATTCATCCCGGGGATGCAAGGCTGGTTCAACATACGCAAGTCTATAAACGTAATTCACCACATAAACAGAACCAAAAACAAAAACCACATGATTATCTCAATTGATGCAGAGAAGGCATTTGACAAAATTCAACAGCCCTTTATGCTAAAAACCCTCAATAAACTCGGTATCGATGGAACGTATCTCAAAGTAATAAAAGCTATTTATGACAAACCAACAGCCAATATCATACTGAATGGGCAAAAACTGGAAGCATTCCCTTTGAAATCTGGCACTAGACAAGGATGCCCTCTTTCACCACTCCTATTCAATATAGTTCTGGAAGTTCTAGCCAGAGCAGTCAGGCAAGAAAAAGAAATAAAGGGTATTAAAATAGGAAAGGTGGAAGCCAAATTGTCTCTATTTGCAGACGACATGATAGTATACCTAGAAGACCCCATCGCCTCAGCCCAAAAACTCCTGAAACTGATAAGCAACTTCAGCAAAGTCTCAGGATATAAAATCAATGTGCAAAAATCACAAGCATTCGTCTACACCAATAACAGACTTAAAGAAAGCCAAATCAAGAACGAACTGCCATTCGCAATTGCTACAAAAAGAATAAAATACCTAGGAATACAACTCACAAGGAACGTAAGGGACCTCTTCAAGGGAGAACTACAAACCACTGCTCAACGAAATCAGAGAGGACACAAACAGATGGAGAAACATTCCATGTTCATGGTTAGGAAGAATTAATATCGTGAAAATGGCTATACTGCCCAAAGTAATTTACAGAATCAACGCTATCCCCATCAAGCTACCATTGACTTTCTTCACAGAACTGGAAAAAACCACCATGAACTTCATATGGAACCAAAAGAGAGCCCGCATAGCCAAGTCAATTCTAAGCAAAAAGAACACAGCGAAGGGCATCACACTACCGGATTTCAAACTATACTACAAGGCTACAGTAATCAAAACAGCATGGTACTGGTACCAAAACAGAGATATAGACCAATGGAACAAAACAGAGGCACCGGAGGCATCACAACATATCTACAACTATACAATCTTTGATAAACCTGACAAAAACAAGCAAGGGGGAAAGGATTCCCTGTTTAACAAATGGTGTTGGGAAAACTGGCTAGCCATGTGCAGAAAGCAGAAACTGGACCCCTTCCTGACACCTTACACTAAAATTAACTCCAGATGGATTAAAGACTTAAACATAAGACCTGGCACGATAAAAACCCTAGAAGGAAATCTAGGCAAAACTATCCAGGACATAGGAGTAGGCAAGGACTTCATGAACAAAACACCAAAAGCATTGGCAACAAAAGCCAAAATAGACAAATGGGACCTAATCAAACTCCACAGTCACTAGAGTGGATCGGCAACCAACAGAACGGGAAAAAATTTTTGCAGTTTACCCATCTGACAAAGGGCTGATATCCAGAATTTACAAAGAACTCAAACAGATTTACAGGAAAATAACAAACAAGCCCATTCAAAAGTGGGCAATGATATGAACAGACACTTTACGAAACAAGACATATATGAGGCCAACAATCATATGAAAAAATGCTCATCGTCACTGGTCATCAGAGAGATGCAAATCAAAACCACATTGAGATACCATCTCACGCCAGTTAGAATGGCGATCATTAAAAAATCTGGAGACAACAGATGCTGGAGAGGATGTGGAGAAAAAGGAACACTTTTACACTGTTAGTGGGAGTGTAAATTAGTTCAACCATTGTGGAAGACAGTGTGGCGATTCCTCAAGGCCTTAGAAATAGAAATTCCATTTGACCCAGCAATCCCATTACTGGGTATATATCCAAAAGACTATAAATCGTTCTACTATAAGGACACATGTACACGAATGTTCATTGCAGCACTGTTTACAATAGCAAAGACCTGGAATCAACCCAAATGCCCATTGATAATAGACTGGATTGGAAAAATGTGGCACATATACACCATGGAATATTATGCAGCAATCAGAAATGATGAGTTTGTGTTGTTTGTAGGGACATGGATGAATCTGGAGAACGTCATCCTCAGCAAACTGACACAAGAACAGAAAATGAAACACCGCATATTCTCACTCATAGGTGGGTGATGAAAAATGAGAACACATGGACACAGAGAGGGGAGTACTAAACACTGGGGTCTATTGGGGGGAAAAGGGGAGGGCCAGTGGGAGGGGGAGGTGGGGAGGGATAGCCTGGGGAGAAATGCCAAATGTGGGTGAAGGGGAGAAGGAAAGAAAAGCACACTGCCATGTGTGTTCCTACGCAACTGTCTTACATGCTCTACTCATGTACCCCAAAACCTAAAATCCAATAAAAAATTAAAACAAAAACAAAAACAAAAAAAACTCTGTCTCAAAAAAAAAATAAAAACAACTCCCTTCTCCCATAGAATTCTGCTTCTTCATCCTCTCCAACACTGTGTTTTTTCTTTTTCATTTTTTTACAGTGATTTAATTTTTTTTACAGTGATGTAATTCGCACTGGTTCAACAACACTCTATCTGAAAACACAGTTTAGAATTACAACAGAACCATGAGACAGTTTATTTCTAAGAGTCTGTTCAGTTGCATAGCAGCCTTGTGGTATCAGAAAACACAGTGAGAACCATTGGCAGAAACTGAAATAGTCAAGGACAGAACCCTGGAAAACACTCACGTTTAAGAGGCAGTCAGAGAAAGAGCAATTTGAATAACAGACTGAGGAAGAGCTGTAGAAGGAGGAGGGGAACTGTCGAAAGAATTTGAATCTGGTGAAGTGCAGTAGCTCACACCTGTAATCCAAGCACTTTGGGAGGCCACGGCCAGTGGATCACAAGTTCAAGAGATCAAGACCTTCTTGGCTAGCATGGTGAAAACAAGTCTCTACTAAAAATACGAAAAACTTAACTGGGTGTGGTGGCATGAATCTGCAGTCACAGCTATTCGGGAGGCTGATGTAGGAGAATTGCTTGAACCCGGGAGGTGGAGGTCTAGCATGGATGACAAGAGTGAATCTGTGTCTCAAAAAAAAGAAAGAAAGGAAAAAAAAAACCAATTCTGTCCAAAAAAATTTCTGGATATTCCCTTTTGATTGTATGTCCTTCAACAGCACAGGAAATGAACAGCCATCGCTGGGCTCAAGGGGTCCTTCTGCCTCAGCCTCTTAAAGTGCTGGAATTACAGGCATGAGCCACTGTGCCTGGCTGTAAAAATTCTTAGAAAGCAGAATGATATATTGTATAAGATTGTTCTTAAAAGCTTCCTGATGAGAGAGGGTTACACTGTGATTTTTCTGTGAAGTAATTGAAAGAGACAGGATGTTGTAGCAACACAGAGGAGGGACATTGCAACCCTGTGGGCCTGGCTGAGCTGCCCTGCTAAGCCTTCCTCTTCACTTTTGTGTATGGAAGACAAGTCTTTTTACAAAACAGAATTCTTTAGATTTAACCAAATGTTTGAGTAAGTCGCAAAATACAGGGTTTTTAATAAAGTACTCAGGATGTGGTAGTTTTTAATGCAAACTGACAGGATTAAAAAATACTGGAAATTAAGTTCACCAGAAGCAAGGATATGCTCCTGGTCCTTCAAAAATATTATTGTTTTTATCACAAATATGACATTTTCTATTTAGTCTGAATGTTGACCACAAAATGTGAACTACTTCTGCTGATAAAGGAAGGTTTTAAAAACGTCATGATTGAGGAGGAGGGAGAGCTGTAGAACAACTGTGTTCTCATTTGCAGCTTAAAGAGGGAATGGACAGGGACCACTTCCTCGCCATACCACCAGCTGGGAGCATCACAGTTTTTGACCTTTGACACGTGGGGACTGGAGGTCACTAGACTGGATGTCAGTAGATTATTTTTGATGAACATGAGGTTTCCTAACTCTGCCATTTTGATTTTTCCAAATGTTCCAGCAGATGGTGCTAGGCACTATTCAGGGGCTCAGTTCTGGAGGGAGGCATTTGCGCTCTTGATTAACAGAAAAGCCTAATCTCACGTGAACAGACCGCTTCCACACTGAAGCATTTTTCATTTCTGTCTCTTTGCCCTGGCCGGCCAGATGCCCAGTTTTAGATATTGTGGCTATTTTCTCTGTGCTGTAGGATTCTAATGATTAAGTGAGCACTTAAATTGTTTGAGTGGATAACCAGAGGAACGAGTTTTTAAAAGGCGATTGAATTAATTAAATTAATTAATTTTTAGATAGACTGTTTCTGTCGCCCAGGCTTGACTGCAATGGCTCGATCTCGGCTTACCGCAATGTCTGTCTCCCGGGTTCAAGGGATTCTCCTGCCTCAGCCTCGGGAGTACCTGGGACTACAGGCGTTGGTCACCACGCCCAGTTCGTTTTTATATTTTTAGCAGAGATGAGGTTTCTCCGTGTTGGTTAAGGTGGTCTCACACTCCTGATCTCAAGTGATCTTCCCCCCTTTTTTCCCGCCCCGCCTCGGCCTCCCAAAATGCTGTGATTACAGGCGGGAGCTACCGCGCCCAGCAAGTGATTGGATTTATTATTTAGAAGATCCCAGAAGATTAGGGCTGAAGGTCAAAATCCAGCAGCTGTTACCACCTAGGTGACAGCTGAAAGGGAAACTCCCTACAGGGTTTCAAGGTGACCCTGGCCAGGTAGGGACCCAAAGAGCGAACTGGGAAGTTGGGTGTGTCCGGTCTTCTCAGATGGCTGAGAAAACGCATCTGTTCCCGGGGAAGGGAGGGGCCGTCCGCCCCAGGAGCCGCCTGTCCCAGCGCTGCCTCCCCACCACGCAGACAGGAGCTCCGCTCCCCATCGGGAGCAGAGCTTTCTGGAGCGCAGCGAGGCTAGTGAGGGACCGGGAGAAGGGAGCACAGGTAGACTCCAAAAGGCGACCGCGCCAACCGCGGCTGGGATTGGGGGAACCTGGTGAGGACACCTCCCCACGGTCTCGGGACGGAGTCCTCCGAGTACCCAGGAAAATGGGAACGCAGTCAGAGTCGCCGTGGCCAAGAAGCTGCCTTTGAGTTCTCCGCGGGGACCTGGGATTGCTCCGCACAGATGACCTGCATTATAACAGGGATGTTGACAGCGATAACATCTACATTAAAAACAATAACGACAGGCCTGGCACGCTGGCTCACGACTGTAATCCCAACACTTTGGGAAGCAGAGGCGGGTGGATCAAGAGGTCAAGAGATTGAGACCATCCTGGCCAACATGGTGAAACCTGGTCTTAAAAAAAAAAAAAAAAAACGACTAAAAAACACAAAGGTTTTCAGTAAGCAACGTCATATGGTAAGGAACTAGAAAAAAAGAGCAACTAAGTTCAAGGTTAACAGAAGGGAGAAAATAACAGATTACAGGAGAAACAAATAAAATAGGAAATAGAAAAGGAATAGAGAAAAAAACTAAAATTTGGTTTTTTGAAAAGATAAAATTGATGAAAACAGCTTGACTAAAGAAAAAAAGAAAGCATGCAAATAAATATAATAAGAAATAGTAGACAGTATTACAGCTGATGTCCTCGATTACTCGTATAGTTTTATACGAGTTTCTTATAAACTATAAATAAAATGGATTATAAAAAACTCGAATAAAATTATACTCCAAACAAACTGGACAAGCAAGAGAATATAGGTAAGGTCCTACAAACAGACACCTTATTGAGACAAAATCATAAAGAAAGAGAAGGTCTGAACAGATCTAAAACTAGGATGGAAATGAAATCAGTACTCAAAATTACCTCCCAGCAAAGAAAAACGCAGAAGCAAGTTTTGATTGATGAATTTTGCCTAACATTTTTTTTTTTTTAATTTTTTATTGGATTATAGGTTTTGGGGTACATGAGCAGAGCATGCAAGACAGTTGCGTAGGTACACACATGGCAGTGTGCTTTGCTTTTCTTCTCCCCTTCACCCACATTTGGCATTTCTCCCCAGGCTATCCCTCCCCACCTCCCCCTCCCACTGGCCCTCCCCTTTTCCCCCCAATAGACCCCAGTGTTTAGTACTCCCCTTTCTGTGTCCATTAATTGAAGACTTTCTCAATCTTTTTTTAATTTTATTATTTTTTTTCTTTTTTTAGCATTTTTTCATTGTTATGGAGTCCCATAACTTTTTTTTTTAATCACTGCTTGTCAGCAGAAACCTTCTCAATCTTTAAAAAAAGTGAAGAGAAGTCAGGCACAGTGGCTCACACCTGTACTCCCCGCACTTTGGGAGGCCGAGATGGGTGGTTCATGAGGTCAGAAATTCCAGATCAGTCTGGCCGGGATGGTAACATGCTTCTCTACTAAAAATAAAAAAATTAGCTGGGTGCGGTGGCAGGTGCCTGTAGTCTCAGCTACTCTGGAGGCTGAGGCACGAGAATTGCTTGAACCCGGGAGGCGGAGGTCGCAGTGAGCAAAGATTGCGCCTTTGCACTCCAGCCAGTGAGACAGAGCTAGACTCCATCACACACACACACACAAAAAAAAAAAAAATTGAAGAGAGGGCAACACATTCAAACTGGTTTCATGAAACCAGTGCTGCCCTTATAACAAATCAAGACAAAGGCATCAAAAACAAAAACAAAAACAAACAACAACAACAAAACAACAAAACAACAAAAAAAACTACAGGTCAATATTCCTGAAACATACAGATGCAAAAATCCTCAACAGATTACTATGGAACCAAATCTAACACTGTATTAAAAGGGCCATCTGCTATGATTAAGTGGGATTTACTCCCAAGGTAATTCGACATAGGACAACTCGTGTGATACATTGTTTTCATAGAGTAAGAAATAATAAAAAAAAAAAAGATCATCTCAATTAATGAAGAATCATCTGACAAAATTCAACACACTTTTCATGGGAAATTGAAAACTTTTATCTAAGACTCCAAAGAAGACAAGAATGCTCACTCACCACTGCCGTTCAGTATAGTACTGGAAGATCTAATCAGTGCAATTAAGCAAGACAAAAGTAGCAAAAGGCAGGCAGATCAGAAAGAAAGCAGAAAAATTGTCCTTGTTTGGAGATTATATTATATATTAAAGAACTCTGATGATATTGTAAGAAGTCTATAAGAACTAATAAATTCAATCATGTTGAGGACAAAATATCAACATACAAAAATGAGTAGCATTTCTATATACTACCAACTATCTGAAAAGAAAATTAGGAAAACAATTCCATTTATATAAGTATCAAAACAAATAAAATACTTAGAAATAAACTTAAGGAGGTGAAACATTTGTAAAATGGAAACTACCAAATATTGATTAAAAAATTTACACAAGGAACACAGAAAAGTGGGAAGATATTCCATCTTGATGGATTGGAAGAAATACTCTTGTTAAAATGTCCATACTGCCCAAAGTAATCTACAGATTCAGTGCAATTTCTATTAAAATCCTAATAACAGTTTTACAAAAATAGAAAAAAACCTTCAAAATTTACATGGAACTAACCACAAAAACAATAAATAACCAAGCCAGTCTTGAAACAGAAAAACAAAGCTGGAGGTATCACAATTCCAGATATGACCATTTATGACAAAACCACAGTAATCAAAACATTATGGGACTGGAATACAGGCAGACATGTTGATCAATACAACAGGCTAGTATGACTAGAGGAAATAAGTTCATGCACATATATTCAACTGGTCTTTGACAACGGTGTGAAGACTACATAATTGGGAAAGGTTTGTGTCTTCAATAAATGGTGTTGAGAAAACAGGATATCCACAGGCAAAGCTTGAAATTGAGCCCTTGTCTTATACCACATACACATTTCCTCAAAATGGATTAAACACTTTAAATATACAACCCAAGACTGTAAAATTCCTCCCAGAGAAAACATAGGTAAAAGGCTTTATGATATTGGTTTTAACAATAATTTTTAAGGATAAAAACACAGGCAATGGGCCGGGCGCTGTGGCTCACATCTATAATCCCAGCACTTTGGGAGGCCGAGGCGGGTGAATCACGAGGTAAAAAAATCGAGACCATCTTGGTCAACAAGGTGAAACCCCATCTCTACTAAAAATACAAAAATTAGCTGGGCATGGTGGTGTGCAACTGTAGTCCCAGCTACTCGGGAGGCTGAGGCAGGAGAATTGCTTGAACTCAGGAGGCAGAGGTTGCGGTGAGCCGAGATCCTGCCATTGCACTCCAGTCTGGGTAACAACAGCAAAACTCTGTCTCAAAACAAAAACAAAAACAAAAAACACACAGGCAATGAAAACAAAAATAAACAAGTGGGATTACCTCAAACTAAATTATTTCTACCCAACAAAGAAAAAAAGTGAAGCGAAAATCCCATCTATGAATTCAAAGAAAATACTTGCAAACCATATGTCTTAAAAAGTGTGTAATATCCAAAAATATATTAACAAACTTCTAGAACTCAGTAGTTTTAAAAAAAACAACCTAAAATCTCATTTACAAATGGGCAAAATACTTTAATAGACATTTTGCCCAAAGGAAAATATACACACTGCCGATAGGCATATGAAAGAAGCTACAAATCACTAATCATCAGGAAATTTCAAATCAAAACAATGGGAGATAATACCTCACACCTGTCAGGATGGCTACTATCAAATAAAAAACATAAAACAACAAGTGTTGGTGATAATATGGAAACATTTTAACCCTTGCACACTTTCAATGGGAAAGAAAAATGGTGCAGCTGCTATCAATTACCATATAATTCAGCAATCTCACTTCTGAATATTTATTCAAAGGAATTAAATTTATTGTCTTGAAGAGATATTAGGACTCTCGTGTTTATTGCAACACGGCACAGTACCTAAGATGTATGACCAATCTAATTTTCCATTGAAAATGAATGGATAAAGAAAATGTGACAGATTCAGCCTTAAAATAAAAGAAAACTGTGTAATGTGAGAACATGAGGAACCTTAAGGTCATTACAATAAAAGCAATAAAGCCAGTCACAGAAAAAAGAAATACTGTATGTTTCCACTTGTATGGGGTATCTAAAAGAGTAAAATTCATAACATCTGGGGGGAATGGTGTTTGCCAAGGGTTGGGAGTAGTAGAAATGGAAAGTTACTAATCAACGAGCATTCCATTTTAGATAGACAAGATAAGTAATCTCGACAGACCTGCTGTAAGATATTGTACCTATGATCAAGTATAGGATATTATACACTCGAAGTCTAGTTGAGTGGGTAGGTCTCATGATAAGTGTTGTTATGAAAAATGTAATTTATGCCACGTGCGGTGTCTCATGCCTGTAATCCCAGCACTTTGGGAGGCCAAGGCAGGTGGATCATGAGGTCAAGAGATTGAGACCATCCTGGTAAACATAATGAAACCCCGTCTCTACAAAAATACAAAAAATCAGCTGGGCATGGTGGTGCGTGCCTGTAATTTCAGCTACTCAGGAGGTTGATGCAGCAGAATTGCCTCAACCCAGAAGGCGGAGGTTGCAGTGAGCCGAGATGGCACCATTGCACTCCAGCCTGGGTAACATGAGCAAAACTTCATTTAAATAAAAAAAAAAGACAAATGTAATTTAAAAATGCATATGTGTCACATTTCACCATAGTATTACATGCAGTAGTAAAAAACTTGTAAATTCTTTTAACAATCCAACAATTGAAGTAATTCACTGTACATTTACACATAGAATATTATACAAACTGTATAATCTCTTCTGCACAGTCTCAGACTAGTGTTGTAGAGAGATCAAAATCTCTCTCTTTTTTTTTTTTTTGAGACAGAATCTCCCTCTGTTGCCCTAGCTGGATGGAAGTTGTGTGATCTTGGCTCATTGCAACCTCTGCCTCTCCGGTTCAAGCAATTCTCCTGCCTCAGTCTTCTGAGTAGCTGGAATTACAGGCACTTGCCAACATGACTGGCTAATTTTTGTATTTTTATTACAGACAGGGTCTCACCATGTTGGTCATGCTGAACTCCTGCCCTCAGGTGATCCACCTGCCTTAACTTCCCAAAGTGCTGGGATTATAGGCCTGAGCCACAACACCCAGCTGAAACAAAATCTTGCTAATCACCACTACAAGTTCAGAAGGTCCTCAAGACCACCTTCAGTTTCAATAATTCAGGGTAAAAGCTTACAAAATTCAGCAAACCTGATTTATCAGGATTTAAATTGTTTTGGCTACCATATCAAGACACCATCATTGGGTGGCCTAAAAAATAGAAATTTATTTCTCCATATTACAGACACTGGGAAGTTCAAGATCAAAGTGCCAGCAAGGTAGGTTTTATTCTGATGCTTTTTCTCTCTTACTTGTGTGCACAGAAAGAGCTCAGGTCTCTCTTCCTCTTCTGATAAGGCCACTAATCCCATCATGGGGACCCCACCCTCATGAACTCATCTAAACCTAATGACCTCCACAAAGGCAGCACCTTCATAATTTTTCACTGTGCAAAATATAATGGTGGCACCTTTGGGAAGTCATTCAACTCAGATTAGGGCTTAAACACATGAATTTTGTATTTAAGAATGTAAAGAGCTGGGCACGGTGGCTCAAGCCAGTAATCCCAGCACTTTGGGAGGCCGAGGCGGGCGGATCACGAAGTCAAGAGATTGAGACCATCCTGGTCAACAAGGTGAAACCCCGTCTCTACTAAAAATACAAAAATTAGCTGGGCATGGTGGTGTGTGCCTGTAGTCCCAGCTACTCAGGAGGCTGAGGCAGGAGAATTGCCTGAACCCAAAAGGCAGAGGTTGCAGTGAGCCAAGATGGTGCCATTGCACTCCAGCCTGGGTAACGAGAGTGAAATTTTGTCTCAAAAATGTAATGAAAATTTGAATTTAAGAAAATATTAAATTAAAACATTTTTTTGAATGTAAGAATGTAAGCCCTAAGAATTAGGGCTTAAACATATAAATTTTCAAAAAGATATTAATTTTGGGGTGACACACATATTGGGTACCTGTCATCATGCCTGGCTAATTTTTGTATTTTTAGTAGAGATGAGGTTTCACCATAAAAACTCATGAATACAGCTTAAAAGAAGGAAAGAACACATTGAAATAAGAAACAGGGGAGAATTCTTGGAAGATACAGAAGTAGAAAAACCAGGAACCTTTTTTTCCTACTTAGACATCAGTTGCACTAACAAAATGTCACTGATAAAACCATTTTGGAACTCCGGAGTATTTTTATTTTTTTTCTGAGACACGGTCTCTTTCTGTCACCCAAATTGAGTGCAGTGGCGCTATCTCGGCTCATTCCTACCTCCACTTACCAGATTCAAGCAATTCTCCTGCCTCAGAGTGCCGAGTATCTGGTATTATAGGCATGCACCACCATACCCGGCTACTTTTTGTTTGTATTTTCAGTAGAAACATAATTTCTCCATATTGACCTGACTGGTCTTGAACACCTGACCTTGTGATCCTCCAGCTTTGGCCTCCCAAAGAGCTGGGATTACAGGCATGAGCCTCCGTGCCTGGCCTCTGCAGTCTTTTTAAGGCTTGCAAATTCCAGGGAAAGTCTTGGAGGATAAATTGCCATTAATGTCAGTCAATTTTAGCTTTTATTTAGCATCAGCTATGCATGGAAATAATGAGAAACAAAAATGCTATGCATCCTTCAGAAAACAAATAGTTAAATGACAAAAGTAAATCCCCTGTTATCATTTATTATTTTAAGTGTAAATGGCTTAAATTTTCTTTTCAAAGGCAGATTGGCAGAATTAAGTCTAAAATGATTCTCATGTGTAGGGTCTAAAGGAAATTCACCTTGAATCCATAGACACAATGAAACAGGTTGAAAGTGAATCAGTGAAAAAGTTATTCTGGCTGGGCACGATAGCTCAAGTCTGTAATCCCAGCACTTTGGGAGGCCGAGGCGGTTGCATCACGAGGTCAAGAGATCGAGACCATCCTGGTCAACATGGTGAAACCCTATCTCTACTAAAACTACAAAAAATTAGCTGGGCATGGTAGCATGTATCTGTAATCCCAGCTACTCAGGAGGCTGAGACAGGAGAATTGCCTGAACCCAGGAGGTAGAGGTTGCGGTGAGCCAAGATCGCGCTATTGCACTCCAGCCTGGGTAACAAGCGCGAAACTCCATCTCAAAAAAAAAAAAAAAAAAGGTATTCCATGGAAACAGAAGGCAAAAGAGAGTGGTGGTCATCAGACAAAACAGACATTACGTCAAAAACGGATTTACATACCAGGTAACAAATGATCTGGCTGGGTGCAGTGGCTCACACCTCTAATCCCAGCCCTTTGGGAGGATGAGGTGGGTGGATCACAAGCTAAGGAGCTGGAGACCAGCTTGGCCAACATGGAGAAATCCCATGTCTACTAAAAAAACAAAAATTGACTGGATGTGGTGGTGGGTACCTGTAATTCTAGCTACTTGAAAGGCTAAGGCAAGGCAGGAGAATCTCGTGAACCGGGGAGGTAGAGGTTGCAGTGAGACAAGATCATACCATTGCACTCCAGCCTGGGCAACAAGAATAAAACTGTTTCAAACAAACAAACAAAAAATATCAAAATTGATGAACACTGACAAAATAGAAGAGATAAATATACAAATAACAGTTGAAAACATTATTAATAATAATTTTTTTAAGACAGAATTTTGTTCTTGTTGCCTAGGCTAGAGTGTAGTGGCCTAATCTTGGTTCAATGTAACCTCCACCTCCTGGGCTAAAGTGATTCTCCAGCCTCAGCCTCCCAAGTACCTGTGATTACAGGCACCTGCCACCAAACCTGAATAATGTTTGCATTTTTAGAAGATATGGGGTTTTGCCATGTTGGCCAGGCTGGTCTCAAACTCCTGACCTCAGGTGACTTGTCTGCCTTGGCCTCTCAAACTGCTGGGATTATATGCATAAACCACCTCACCTGACCACTTCGCTGTATAATCTTACTTCTCTCTTCAGAGATAAACAGAAAAAATTTTTTTTCTTTTTTTTTTCTTGCAACCCCACCTTTTGCAAAAAAACCTTTGTAAAACAAATGTATAGATAATTGGCAGGTATTTATATTAGCAAAATATACGTTTTATAAGTTTATTACACTACATTTACCACGTGTGACCCTTTTCAAAGGGCTTTAACTCATGAAAAATCATTTAGTCATCATGTAGCAGGAGTGGCCATGGGAAATGGATCTCTGGGACACTGAATACAGGAGGAAGGAGTTTATTTGGCCGGAAGCAAGGTTGCCTAACAGCCAAGCTCGCCTAACCAAGTAAGGTTTCTTCTTTATATAGGCTTATACTTTAGATGTTACCCGTGGAAGAATCTTAGGTTTATAACTTAACATATGAAAAGGGTTTCAGTTTACAGTCTTAGGAATTACATATGAAAAGGATCTTGGTTTATAGTCTTGGGAATTACATATGAAAAGGGCTTCAGTTTACAGTCTTAGGAATGAAAAGGGGAAGTTTACAGTCTTAGGAAAAAAAGGGGAAGTTGATCTGAGATGCCTGGGTCTCCCTGTTCATCCCCAACTTTGAGACCCTCACCATTTTATAATATTAGTGAGGGGTCTCACTTTCATTCTCACTTTCCAGATTTTCTGAAAAAAACATTTTATATAATACACTTATGATGTCATTTTTTGGCTAACTACAGTCGTGATGAATCCCCTAATCATCTGAAGGAACAGAGGGAGTAGACAAGGGAGCAGCAAACAAACACCTACTATTATTAGATTACTTATGATGAGGGTTTTGAATCCTCCCAAGGATGAGAACCAACCTCCAAATAAGGACTCAGGGTTAAATCCATGACACACCTGTACAGGCACGTGTGCCAGTTTGGTTATGTCTCACACAATATCCTCTGCTGCTTGCCCCTTGTCATCTATGTGCAGAAGGCAGTTGGTTAGATTGAATTTTCCACAGACTCCCCCTTCAGCTGCTAGCAATTAATCTAGGGCAAGCCGGTTTGGATAAATTGCATTTCTCATTTGAGTTTCTTGTCGGACCAAGAGGGACAGAGCTTTGCCTGTTTCATTAGTGAATATTTCCAAAATAGCTTGCAACCAGATGATCAGGTTGAGCATGTAAATACGGGTCCAGTATCCCCATGAGCCATCTTCAGCCCATGTGGCCAGCCCATAGTACTCAATAATTATCTCCAGTGGCCACTCATCACCTGTCTAATTCCCTAGTTTTAGGTGTCTCTTCTCCCTAGCAGAGTAAACTGGATGCTTTAACAGCTCACATATCTTAACAGATAATAGGAAGAAAGAGGGCTTAATGATGCCTATGACACAGCCACCTGTCCATCTCATGGATCACACACCTTATATTGAGTACCATTATACACAGGTTCCCTTCTGCATCCCCGCATATTTATAAGAACTGCAGGACAAAAGAATGGCAGTAACTTTTATGTCCTACCTGGTGTACATACTGAGGGTATTCTTCAAAATTAGTTAATGTTCCTACTTTGCAAGTCCAAATATTAAGAAGAACAAGTCCCACGATAAATCTCCTCATGCTTCGGCCATGCATGGACCAGCCAGTTTCCGGGACATGGCTGGAGCAAGGCTTGTTGTCCTTTTAAGGTGATTCTGCAGTCCTTGCCTTGGTCTAAGTCTCAGCTGTTGCTGGTTTTTACACAGCTGTGGTGGATTCAGGCTGGGATTCCCTTTACCTTCACCGCTGTGGGATTGGTCAAGATTAGGTCTGAGGTCCTTTCCATTGTGGCTTTAGAGGGGCTGTACTCCCGTCCTTTATCCACACATGATTACCTAGTGAGAAAGGGTGAACTGGGGAGAAAAAGGCTTACAGTAGGTTGAGGTATCCTAAGTGATTCTCCTTAGAGCTGGTAACTAGCATCCTAACTCAATCTCTCCCCACTCCCGAGGAGTTTCTAGGAGTGCCCAAAGTAGGAGAGGGGGCCTATGGTATAAGATTTCATAGGGGAATATCCTGTTTTTCCTAAAAGGGGTGCCTTTAATTTTGAATAACCCCAAGGGAAATGCCTGTTCCCTGACACACTTTCCCTAAGCTGTTTTTGCTGGTTCAGTTTATTTTTTTTTCCCCCACTTTTCTGGAACTCTGAGATTGGTAGGCTGTGTGCAGTTTCCAGGTGATACCCAAGCCCGTTGCTGTTTTCTGGACTAAATCTACCACAAATGCTGGTCCACCGTCTGCTCCGATGTGCAGTGCTAGTCCAAACCTGGGGATAAGATCTCAAAGCAGCACACAAGTGACTTCATGGGCTCTTTCAGTCCCATCCAGAGTATGTGCACACCAGGACCAACAAATACTCATGTCCTCCACAGTTGGACATTTCAATAAAGTCTACCTGGAGATCTTCAAACGGAGCTGCTCCATAGCTTGAATTCCAGGGGGATAGTTGGACCCTGCCTTGTGTTGTGTTGCTGACATGTAATGCATTACTGTGCCACAGTTTTGGTCAAGGCTGCTAAGTGTGAGATGTAAAAGTATCATCCCAACATCTTTTCAAGCGACTCTTGACCTAAATGCGTGGTCTCATGTACGGCTTGTACACCTACTGCCCCCAGCAGCTGTGGTACTGCTATTCTTCCATCTGGGTGTTGGATCCATCCTTCCTTAATCAGTTGCCCCCCTTCTGTCTGGAGAAAGTCTCTTTCCTTTTTAGAGTAAGTGGGTGTTAGATCAGGGATCTGGGGAATCAGCAGGGCTGTAACTGCCGTTCAGTAGGAGGTAGATGCTGCCTTACGAGCTGCTGAATCCACTCAGGAATTGCCCAGGGTGACGTAAGTGTGGGCCCACTGATGTCCTCAGCAATGCCACCCTCAGGGGCCTCCAGACTGCTTCTAGCAGCTGCAAAGCTTCATGCTGATACTTCATTTCTTTTCCACCTGAAGTCAACAGTCCTCTCTTTGTACAGTGCTTCATGTACTTGGAGAGTCAGGAAGGCATATCGAGAGTCAGAGTAAATGTTTACAACCTCATCTTTACTCAGCTCTAGGACTTGAGTTAAAGGGATGAGTTCAGCCTTCTGAGCTGAGGTACCCTGAGGCAGGGATTCAGCCTTGAAGAGTTTCCATGGTGTAGCCTGCACATCTGTCCCCTCATGGATTGACAAAGCTGCTCCCATCCACATACAACTCCCAGTCTACTACTGTCCATGGCTGATCTCGAAGATCAGGACTGCTGGAAGAGACTGTGTCCAGGACTTTAAAACAGTTGTGTTCAACAGGACCCACTGACATTGGGAGCAAAGTGGCAGGATTTAAGGTGTTGCAGACTTCAATGGCAATGTGGGGATTTTCACATAGCCGGCCCTGGTATTTGGTCAGCCTAACATCTGATAACCAGTGGTGCCCTCGGGTATTCATTAGAGTCACTACTGTGTGAGGTGCCTTGATATTTATATTATGTCCCAGAGTTAGCTTATTTGCTTCTTGTGCTAGCAGAGCAGTTGCTTCCAGGGCCCTTAAGCATGGGGGCCATCCTTTGGAAACTCCATCTAGCTGCTTGGAGAGGTAAGCTACAGTCCTGGGCCAAGGTCCTACTGTTTGGACTAGGACCCCAACTGCCACTTTTTCTCCTTCTGCCACATATAATGTGATGGGCTTTGTTAAATCAGGCAGCCCCATAGCTGGAGCTGACATTAGTTTTGTTTTCAGTTCCTGATAAGCCTAACACTGCTGGATTCCCCATTCAAGGGGCTCCTTGTCTCCCCGCTTTGTCACATCATAGAGGGGTTTGGCTACTACTGCAAAGTTTGGAAATCCACAATTTACAAAACCCACCACTCCCAGGAGCTCTCTCGCTTGCTGTTTAATCTCAGGTTCTGCCACTTTGCAAGCGGCTTGCTTCCTCTCTGCTTCTAGGCTGCTTTCCCCCTTCCAATATCCAGGTGAGCCTTAGATATTGCATTTGCTTTTTGGCAAATCTGGGCTTTTCTTTTAGACACTTTATACCCACAGTCCCCCAGGTGCTGAAGTAAGGCATTTGCTTTCACAACTGACTGCCGTGGGGTGATCTAATAGAAGGTTATCAGCATATGGGGGCAGCAATGCTAAGGAGGTATTCTTTAAGTCCAATTAAATGAACGAACTATCCTCTGCTGGCAATAATCCCAACTGCGTGTATGAGTTGTGTGCAAAGCCACACAAGCCCTGCACGGGCCTGGGTGATAATATCAGTCTTCTGCTTCTGTCTAGGAAGGCTCCACCCTCCTTCCCAAGGGACAATGAGAGCCTGGATGACCCCTACCCGAGGCATTTTTAGCTGCAGAAAATCTCCATTTTGAATGGGATAGTGGCCCTCCATTTGCACAAGTTTTTTCAGAGAAGAAGGGGTGTAGGGGCAGTCCTTTAAATACAAGAAAGTCTGTCCTCTTAACACCTTAATAGCTCTAACAATATTGGTTCTGTTCTTTTTCCCATGGGGGTTTACAGGGCTGTCATCCAGACTGTGGGATCTTTGGGGGCATATGAGTCTGTCCCCCCTCTCTTTTAGTCCAGTGGCCCTTCCATTAGATTGAACAGAGCCCCTTCACTTTTTATCTGGATCCTCGTGCTTAGAATCACCCTGTTCTCCCATTAACTGTGGGCATTTTTTCCCAATATCCTATTTCTTGACAAAATGCACACTGATCGCATTGCAGGCACAGGTGGGCAGACTGTGGGGCTTTCCAGGAACCCCCTTTTTCCACGCTCTTGGGGGCATTCCTCTTATAGCAGCAGCTATTAAGTCAGCCTTCCATTGAGCCTGATGTTTTCTTTCCCTATGATTTTCCCTCTGGCTTGCCGCCTCTTGGTTTACAAATGCCTGGTTAGCTACTTCCAATAACTGAAGTATTAATGCATGCAAATCCTGCCTGTTTCTGCCACTGAATTTGCCTGGACTTGGGAGTCCACATTTCTCAGCGGCAAGGGGAATGGTGGTTTCTAGCAGTCTATCCCTTGGCTACTGAAACAGTCACTGCCAGCTCTCTTAGCCACTTTGAAGGGTCTAACACTAGTCTATGTATGGAAATTGATCAAGGTGTTCTTGCTCCCCGTATATAACCCCATGCCTTACTTTGGAGACAAGGGGCCTGTCTAGGGTCCCCTCTGGGGGCCAACCTACCCTAAATGCTGGCCAATCTTCCCTATATAAAAACCCTTCATTTCTCTGGTGTCATAGTTACTTTATAATTCCCACTAAATCCCTTCTTAAAATTTCTCAGCATGGTTTCTAAAGGGGTGGAATGGCTATGGGAGTGAGCCATATTAACAATTCAAAGAAAAAATTTCCACACTTAGGAGAGGGTTAGCTCACTCACAGCAGTTCCTGCCACGCAAGATGCAGCACAGAGCACTTTCCAATTTACATTCACTTCAATCCTTTTACAACGCCCAGAGGCTTCTTCACTTAGCCTTATGTGGCTGTCTCTAATTTTTAAAAATTGCTCCATGACACAGAAACACATCCACACACACAGACACACATCCAATTGCTCTCCTTCCAATTCAAAACCATAAGCATAAGCTTCCAAGGTTACAGAGACCTAACCTTTCAATGTGTCGATCTGGCACCCGTGGGTGATCAGGCCACACTTCCACCCAAAATGGGGTGAGATACTTTCCTGGGTTTAATCTTACCAAATTGCTCGATGACACAGACAGACATCCACACACACAGACACACATCCAATTGCTCACCTTCCAATTCAGAACCATAAGCATAAGCTTCCAAGGTTACAGAGAACTAGCTACCTTCCAACGTGCCAATCTGGCACCCATGGGTGATCAGGCCATGCTTCCACCCAAAACGGGGTGGCTACTTTTCCGGGTTCAATCTTACCAAATTGCTCGATGACACAGAAAGACATCAACACACACAGACACACATCTGATTGCTCTCCTTCCAATTCAAAACCATAAGCAAAATCTTCCAAGGTTACAGAGAGCTACCTTACTATGTGCCAATCTGGCACCCACGGGTGATCAGGCCACGCTTCCACCCTAAACAGGGTGGGCTACTTTCCCGGGATCAATCTTACCAAATTCAATTGTCCAGACTTCCCCAAATGCTCGTTCCTTTTCGGTGTTCAGCCACTGGGTGGATGCACACTGCAAGGCCTCCCTGCTTCGCTTTGGTGAGGCTTTTCAACCAGGAAAATACCTGCCTGGGAGTGCTCTTAGGATGTGTCACCCCAGCGAGCATGAGTCCCCCTGCAGGGATGCTCCATAGGGCTAGGCAAACCACCTAAGAGACTTTTTCCCACTGTCTGCTATCCGGGACTTGCTTCCTGGCCAACGCACCAAAAATGTAGCCGGAGCGATCAATCATGGGAAATGGATCTCTTGGACACTGAATACAGGAGGAAGGAGTTTATTCCGCTGGGAGCAAGGTGGCATAGTTGCCTAACAGCCAAGTTCGCCTAACAAAGGAAGGTTCCTTCTTTATATAGGCTTATACTTTAGATGTTACACGTAAAAGCTTAGGTTTATAGCTTAACATATGAAAAGGGTCCCGGTTTACAGTCTCAAGAAGTACATATGAAAGGGTTTCGGTTTATAGTCTTAGGAATTTCATATGAAAAGGGTCTCAGTTTACAGTCTCAGAAATGACATATAAAAAGAGCTTCAGTTTACAGTCTTAGGAATGAAAAGGGGAAGTGTACAGTCTTAGGAAAAAAAGCAGAAGTTGATCTGAGATGCCTGGGTCTTTCTCTTGAATCATACATCTAAAATGTAAGTTAAACTGTTATTGCCCCATCCCTCCTTTTTATTTACCTAGATGAGAAAAGCAGAAAAGATAACTGCTAAGGTCACACAGATGGAAGAGGACAGAGCATGGATTTGAACCCCTGGAAGCCTGGTTCTAAAGTGAAGTGTTCACCACCACTCTTTACTTCCTTTCTCTAACCTGCAGGAGTACACAGACTACACACACATGTGTACACACATATACACATACATACATATTTCAAACTACCTATGAAAAGTCTGTCATGTGTCCTTGCAGACCTTTATATATACACATATACTGACAGAAAGAAGGAGAGTAACCTGCTAAATCCAGATGGAATGAACACAGAGCATGGCTACAAAGCATCTTAGAATGTGACAGGCATAAAAAATATGCCTTGGCTGATGACTGATAAACTTGGCACAGGCTCAATGGATGAGTAAGGGTGAAAGCCAGATTGATTCTAAACTCTTCTTATAGGAAAGAAGAAAATTCTTATGAGCAACTGCTCCAGAAAAATACTTAAATTACATCACTTCAGGTTAATTAGCATCTAGCAGGTGGACCCTATGCTGTTAAATTATGCTGCACCCAGTGAGGTATAGTCAGCCTTGCAGGATTCAGTGTCATATTGAGGGGTTCCTATATTAAGTATGTATGTGTGTATGCATGTACCTATTTATTTATTTACTTGGGACCTCAAGAGATCACCCACCTCGGCCTCCCAAAGTGCTGACACTGCAGGCATCAGCCACCATGCCTGGTCTCAAGTAATTTTTTTTTTCTTTTAGTTTTACTTCAAGTTCTGAGATACATGTGCAGAATGTTCAAATTTGTTACATAGGTATACATGTGCCATGGTGGTTTGCTGCACCTATCAACACATCATCTAGGTTATAAGCCCCTCGTATAGTCAGCATTTGTCCTAATGCTCTCCATCCCCTCACCCTCAAACCCCAACAGGTCCTCATGTGTGTTGTTCCTCCCTGTTTCCATGTATTCTCATTGTTCAAATCCCACTAATATGAGTGAGAACATGCAGTGTTTGGTTTTCTGTTCCTGTGTTAGTTTGCTGAGAAAGATGGCTCCCAGCTTTTTCCATGTCCCTGCAAATGACATGATCTCATTCTTTTTTATGGCTGCATAGTATTCCATGAGAAAATATTCCAGATTTTCTTTTTTCAGTCTATCACTCACTGGTGGAACCTTGGGTCGGGTCCAAGTCTTTACTATTGTCAATAGTGCTGCCTTAGATATACATATGTATGTATCTTCACAATAGAAACATTTATGAGGCCGGGCGCCGTGGCTCAAGCCTGTAATCCCAGCACTTCGGAAGGCTGAGGTGGGTGGATCACGAGGTCAAGGGATCGAGACCATCCTGGTCAACATGGTGAAACCCCGTCTCTACTAAAAATACAAAAAATTAGCTGGGCATGGTGGCATGTGCCTGTATTCCCAGCTATTCAGGAGACTGAGGCAGGAGAATTGCCTGAACCCAGGAGGCAGAGGTTGCGGTGAGCCGAGATCGCACCATTACACTCCAGCCTGGGTAACAAGAGTGAAACTCCATCTCAAAAAAAAAAAAAAAGATTTGTAATTCTCTGGGTATCAAGTAATTATTTATATATTTTTAGAAGGAAAAAGAGAAAAAGAAGGGGAAAAAAAGAAGAAGAGGGAAAAAGGAATATTACTTCATTTTTAGAATGGGTTTCAATAATGGCCGATCAATATTTTGAGTGTTTAAAGTGGTTAATGCATATTTTATGTGTTTAAAATGGAGACCTCTATTGTGTTTTTTTGTTCTGGCTCTGAGTTCAAATCCTGGATATCATTATCAATTTGTTGTCTCGTTGAATCTAAATCTCATTATGTGTCTTATGTATCTGGGTGTTAAGATCTCTTATTATTACATTAATCCTTTTACCCTTGCATCCTTGTAGCTTTGAAATCTATTTTATTAAGTGTGAGAATTGCAACTTCTGCTTTTTATTTATTTATTTTTGCTCTCCATTTGGTTGGTGAATTTTTTTCCATCCCCTTGTTTTGAGTCTTTGTATATCTTTAGATATATTATTAGATTTTGTGGATAATGTATATTTTGTGTGTTTAAAATGGAGAGCTCTATTGAGTTTATTTGTTCTGGATCTTAGTTCCAGTCCCGGATATCGTTATCAATTTTCTGTCTCATTGAATCTAAATCTCATTATGGGTCTTATGTATCTGGGTGTTAAGATCTCTTACTATTACATTAATCCTTTTGCCGTTGTATCCTTGTAGCTTTGAAATCTATTTTGTCAAATGTGAAAATTGCAACTCCTGCTTTTTATTTATTTATTTTTGCTTTCCATTTGGTTGGTACATTTTTTTTTTTCCAACCCTTTATTTTGAGTCTATGTATATCTTTGGATATACCATTAGATTTTGTCTGTATCTTTTGATTGGGAGATTTGGTCGATTTAAATTTAGGATTGCTGCCATTTGATATTAACTGGCTATTTTATCCTTTCATTGATAAAAATTCTTCTTTATGTTAATGCTCTTTACTTTTTGGTGTATTTTTAGAAAGGGTCATACTGGTTGTTCCTTTCTGTGTATAATGCTTCTTTTAGCAGTTCTTGTAAAGCAGGCCTGGTGGTAATAAAATCTCTGAGTACTTGCTTGTTCCTAAAAGATTTTATTTTTTCTTCAAATGTAAAGCTTAAATTGGCAGGATATGAAATTCTGGGCTGAAAGTTCTGTTGATTAAGTATATTGAATATTGGCCCCCACTCTCTTCTAGCTTGTAGGGTTTCCGTTGAGAGATCTGCTGTAAGCCTAATAGGCTTCCCTTTATGGGTAACCTGATCTTTCCCTCTGGCTGCCCTTAATATTTTCTCCTTCATTTCGATCTTGGTGAATCTAACGATTATGTGCCTTGGAGTTGGTCTTCTTGAGGAATATCTTTGTGGTGTTCTCTGTATTGCCTGGGGTTGAATAGTGTCCTGCTTTGCTAAATTAGGAAAATTTTCCTGAATAATGTCCTGGAGAGTATTTTCCAGCTTGAATTCATTCTCTCTGTCACATTCAGGTACACCAATCAAGCGTATATTAGGTCTTTTCACATAGTCCCATATTGCTTGGAGATTTTGCTCATTCCTTTTTATCCTTTTTTCTCTATTCTTGTCTTGTCGTTTTGTTTCATTAAGTTGGTCTTCGACCTCTGATACCCTTCTTCTGCTTGATCCATTCGGCTGTTTACGCTTGTACATATTTCACTAAGTTCTCGTGTTGTATTTTTCAACTCCATAAGTTTATTTGTATTCCTCTCTATATTGTCTATTCTTTTCCACATTTCATCTAACCTTTTTTCCAAGTTCTTAGTTTCTTTACATTGGGTTAGAACAAGTTCCTTTAACTCCCAGAAGTTTCTTATCATCCAACTTTTAAAGCCTACTTCAGATAATGGAACACAGTCCTTTTCCATCAGGGCTTGTTCTGTTACTGATGAGTCCTTTTCCATCAGGACTTGTTCAGTTGCTAATGAGTCCTTTTCCATCAGGGCTTCTTCCGTTGCTGATGGGTTCTGATTTTGAGTATACTCGGCCTTCTTAGGCTGTCTTTTTCCCTTCATTGTAGATGAACCGCCTTTCTAATTAGGTTTCTGAGTTGACGTCCGACTTATTGATTCCCAGTGCTGGGATCGGAGCAACCCACTGTGGCAGCCTAAATAGCAGCGATAAGACTGATGGTGCTCTTCTGCCCGGGAATCTCGGGTCTGGCTTCCTTCCCTCTTGCGTCCGCAACAAGCGACTCTGACTTCCTGGAGCTCCAAACTCCGGTCAGTAGGGGAAGCAATCCCGTTGGCTCTGCATGAAGAGCTGCTGTGCCGAGACGCAGGCAAAACCGCTGTGGCGGCTACAAGAGTCGCGCTGGCGACCCGTGGGGCTCCTCCACTGGGAATCGGCTGATCGGTGAGTGACAAAAATTCGTCTAAAGATGTGGCGTCGTCTCGTTCTCTGAGCTTTCACTGGGAGCTACAATCCTGAGCTGTTCGTAGTCGGCCATCGGGTATCAAGTAATTTTTAACACCACATACTTTGACAGGTAAAGAAACCACTGTGACTGGCTGCATTGTTTCAATTTAAAATATATAATATAAAGACTGGGCATGGTGGTTCATGCCTGTAACTAATACCAGCACTTTGAGAGCCTGAGGCAAGCGGATCACTTGAGCCCAGGACTTTAAGACTTGTCTGGGGAACCCAGTGAAACCCCTGTTTGTAGTAAAAACACAAAAAAACTGGGCACAGTTCTGCAAATCTGTAATCCCAGGTACTCGGTAGGTTATTGAGAGAGAGTCACTGGAACACAGGAGGCTGAATCCGGGAGGCAAGAGTTTGCAGTGATCCAGGCTGGTGCCACTGCACTCCAGCATGGGGGAAATAACAAATAAATAAATTTTACACTCACCCATGGCAAAGTAATATGGGGGAAGCTGCTGCCCCTAGTGTCTCTTTTCCGTTTTTTGTCAGGAGCCACTGGAATTTCAAAAAGTTGACCAACCAGGACTTTTCTTGATCTGTTGATTGTCTAGGTCACAACTCTACTCAACTGTCCACAACACACCCTTTCTAGGATCTATTAAAGGTATCAACAGGCCTTTTCCCTGAATTGTGAACAGTCATTATTTCACCATTCCAATCTTATTATGTAATGTTTAAAATCCTTCACTGGCTTTTCTTTGCATTTGACAAAAACCAAAATCCTCAACTTTGCCTAAAGTTCCTCGCAGCATTGATTCTTGCCTATCTCATAAGCCTCACAAAAGCCATTTTCCATCTTTTCTACTTCTTGCAACTCCCCACGTTTTAGTGTCAGCCAAATGACCTCGTTCAGTTCCTCTTTGACCAAGTTTTAAAAAATTGCCATTTCTGGGGCAGGGCGTGGTGGCTCAGGCCTGTAATCCCAGCACTTTGGGAGGCCGAGGCGGGTGGATCACGAGGTCAAGATATCAAGACCATCCTGTCGACAAGGTGAAACCCTGTCTCTACTAAAAATACAAAAATTAGCTGGGCATGGTGGTGTGTGCCTGTAGTCCCAGCTACTCGGGAGGCTGAGGCAGGAGAATTGCTTGAACCCAGGAGGCAGGGGTTGCGGTGAGCTGAGATCATGCCATTGCACTCCAGTCTGGATAACAACAGCAAAACTCCCTCTCCAAAAAAAAAAAAAAAAAAATTACCATTTCTGGCTAAACGGGTTGGCTCACGGCTGTAATTCTAGCACTTTGGGAGGCTGAGGCAGGTGGGTTGCCTGAGCTCAGAACTTTGAGACCTGCCTGGGCAACACGGTGAAACCTCATCTCTACTTAAATACAAAAAAAAAAAAAAAAATCTGGGCATGGCAGTGTGCACCTGTAGTCCCAGCTACTCAGGAGGCTGAGGCAGGAAAACTGCTTAAAGCCAGGAAGCAGAGATTGCAGTGAGCTGAGATCGCACCACTACAACCAGCCTGGGCAACAGAGCGAGATTCTTTCTCAAAAAAAAAAAAAAAATAATAATAATAATAAATAATAATAAAGCATTTTGTTGCGTAGGCACTGTCTGGCTATGTTACCCAGACTTATCCTAAATTCCTGGCCTCATACGATCCTCCCACTTCAGCCTCTGAAGGGGCTTGAATTACAGGTGTGCACAACCATGCTCGGCCTGTACTAATTTTTTTTTAAAGGTGAGGTTTCACCATGTCAATCAGGCTGGTCTCGAACTCCTGATCTTAGATGATCCGTCTGCCTCAGCCTCCCAAAGTGCTGGGAGTACAGGCGTGAGCCACCGTGCCTGGCTCCGTACTAAGTTCTTTAATGTTGAGAGTCTCCACATTTGCTCTTCTTTCAGCCTTAAAGATTTTGACCATGGAATTTGTCCAACGAATGCCTCTTCAGCCCTCAAATTCCAACTGAAATGTCACTTCCAGAGGTGAACCTGGGTTAGTAGAGTGGGGCACAATCCCACAGGGTGTGAGGGATCCACCCAGTCAGCCACTGTGATGCAAACTGATCCACAGGCACCTTTGTCCCTCTTTCAAGGATGGAGGATACTCAACGACTCCACCCTGTGACCCCAGGCTATGGGAAGCACTTCACCCTGCAAAGCACTCCCTCACCCTCATCATCTGGGAGGGGACGCTGTGCTGGTGAAGCTTTTAATCAGTTTGCAGCCTCACTTGGACCCTCAAGTGTGCTCATATAAATAAAAAATTGTAAGAATCCGAAAAGATAGAAAGGGGAATTAAATGGCACTTGGGGCCAACTGGGCCCTGATCATGGAGGAGGTCGCCCCAGCTCTCATAAGCTTCACACTGTCCCTGCACCCAGGGTCACAGAGCACGCGCAGGCCCTCCCCTCTCACTTCCGGAGGACTTGCCAACCACCGCACAGGCTGAACCCCAGGCAGGAAGGTGTACACTTGCTGGCGTGGGGTCTGAGTCCTTCCTCGCCGGTGCTCAGTGTCTCTTAGGACCCCCCTGGCCAGCGTCACTGATCTGTCTGCACCAGGTAAGCTGGGAAGGCCACAGGAAAGGTCTAGGAGGGCCTCACCAGGAGGCTTCACAGGGTAGGGGCTTCCGGATCATTCTCTGTGCCTAAACCTCTGAGTGGCAGCTTGCCAACAACTGGATCACCTTGGTCTCCAGCGAAGGTCTTGTGAAAAATTCAAGATTGTAGAGTTAGAAGGGGGTTGGGGCCGCATCAATTAAGCTTTAAATGTTATAATCTGAATTAGGGTTTATGAAGTGGCCATATTATTTTCAAATAATTAATGTAGGTGTTTGGGTGTGTGGGGGGGAGTTAAGGGAGCGAAATGGTAGCTGCAAGTTGAGAACCCACCAGCCTACATCACCTGCACCCCTGACCTATGAAAGCATCCTTTAATCCTCACGAGGGTCACATAGGTATGAATTATCATTTCACCGTGGTAGATGGTGAATTATCATTTCACCAAACATGCTTTAGCTGAAGGCACGATAAGTATGCACCTAAAGCGTGTTAGGTGCATCCAATATGGCCATGGTTGAAAACTGAGATATTGGAACCTACCATAGATTTTACTGATTCCTGAGACAAGCTAGATACATACTTCCACCTAGAAGCTTGCTGCCTAGTGAGGGATTTTTGCATGTTAGGTAAAGAATTGCACAGTAGGCCGGGCATGGTGGCTCAAGCCTGTAATCCCAGCACTTTGAGAGGCCGAGGCGGGTGGATCATGAGGTCAAGACCATCCTGGTCAACATGGTGGAACCCCGTCTCTACTAAAAATACAAAAAATTAGCTGGGCCTGGTGGTGTGTGCCTGTAATCCCAGCTACTCAGGAGGCTGAGGCAGGAGAATTGCCTGAACCCAGGAGGCAGAGGTTGCGGTGAGCCGAGATCGCGCCATTGCACTCCAGCCTGGGTAACAAGAGTGAAACTCTGTCTCAAAAAAAAAAAAAAAAAAAAAGAATTGCAGAGTAGTTGTAAAATTACATTATAATTGTGATACGTAGAAAGACGGCGAGCTAGGCAAAAAAATTTGGACTAGACCTTAATGGATCTTTTTGCTTTGTTTTCCCTCACAAAGTGCAGTCTGCAGGCCAGCAGCATCATCTGGAAACTTAGGGAAGAAACCAGATGTACTGAATCAGAAACTGGGGAAGTGGCCCAGGCAATCTTTTACCAGCACCTCCAGGTGATTATAATGCAAGGTAAGGTTTGCCAACTGCTTCCATAAAGTAGTAAAAGACCAGTGGAATGTTTTCAGCTGCAAGATGAAATAATGATATTTGTACTTGAAAAGATCAATTTAGCTACAGAATTAGGAAATTGGAGGCACAATTGTGTATGTAGGAAAGAGACCTAGGTGGCTTAAACTAGGGTGGTGATCCTGCCTACAGAGCTGCTTAATGTCCTGATTTTAAATAGTAGAGAAGACTGCTTTGTGTGTTATATCGCACTCAGCACAGAAAGTCAACACCAGAACAAAAGAATGCCAAATTACAGGGTTTATTGCCGGCAACCACGGAGGACTCACGTCTCTCCAACCCGTGGCAGAGAAAGAAGAGTGACAAGAACTTTTTATACCCACAAAACCATGTTGGGAGTGGGGGTGAGGAGCGGAGATGGGAATGAAAGCTGTCAATCACCTCCTAGGCTGAGATGAGGGTGAGGAGGCTCCAGATATTCCAAGGGCCAGGGGACTTTTGTCATTCTGATTGCCACTTAAGTGGTTTACAGAGGTCAAGATAAACATTAGTTTATACATTATTTGGACAGGTGTGGGGTCCACATAATTTTAGGTTACTTGGCGCCAGGATGGAATTATCTGGGGTGCTTACTTTGGTAAACAAAGGGCAGCAATTTTGGCAGTTACAGATAAGAGAAAGTATGCAGCTTGTCCTCTCTTTGCATTTTGCAGGGTAATCTTAGTAGTTTACAGAAGCCATGGCTAGTAGTCATTGTGAGGAGAATGAAAACAGTTTTCCCATTTTAAAATGGCATTGTACAGGATCTAATTCTAGGCCAGCTATATCACATGTGTGTGTGCTTGGAGGAGGGGGGACACAATGATGCCTGGAGCCTGGAGTGAGTACTTCTTCTGTCCTTAACACGGTGCGAGAGTCCTTTTTGTATATGTTTTCTTTTCTTCCTTTTTTTTTTCTTTTTCTTTTTTTCTTTTGAGACCGAGTTTCGCTCTTGTTGCCCAAGCTGGAGTGCAATGCAATGGTGCGATCTCTGCTCTCTGCAACCTCCACCTCCCCAGTTCAAGAGATTCTCCTGCCTCAGCCCCGGGAGTAGCTGGAATTACAGCCACCACAGCCGGCTGATTTTTTTCTGTTTTTACTAGAAATGGGGTTTCACCAGACGGGCGTGATGGCTCACGCCTCTACTGCCAGTATTTTGGGAGGTCAATGTGGGTGGATCACGAGGTCAGAAGATGGAAGCCATCTTGGCCAACATGGTAAAACCGCGTCTCTACTAAAAATACAAAAATTAGCAGGATGTGATGGTGCGTGCCTGTAGTCCCAGTTACTCCGTAGGCTTTGGAGGGAGAATTGCTTGAATCCGGGAGTTAGAGGTTGCAGTGAGCTGAGATTGTGCCGCTGCACCCGAAACTGGCGACAGAGCACGACTATCCCTTAAAAAAAAAGAAAGAAAGAAAGAGAGAGAGAAAGAAAGAAAGAAAGAAAGAAAGAAAGAAAGAAAGAAAAAAGGAAAGAAAAAAGAAAAGAGGGGTCTCACCATGTTATCCAGGCGGGTCTCCAGCTCCTAACCTCAGGTGATCTGCCCACCTTGGCCTCCTTAAGTGCTGGGATTACAGGAGTGAGCTACTGCTTCCTGGTCGTTTTATCAAAACTATATATTTTCTTTTGATTTTATAATTTTTTTCAAGGATGCTTTGCAGTTTACTATGTGACACTGATAAAGATTTTTTTTTTTTTTTTTGATGGAGTCTTGCTCTGTCGCCCAGGCTAGAGTGCAGTGGTGGAATCTTGGCTCACTGTAATCTCAGGTGATTCTCCTGCCTTGGTCTCCCAAGTACCTGGGAATACTGGCGCCTGCCACCGCACCAAGCTAATTTTTGTGTTTTCAGTAGAGACAGGGATTCGCCATCTTGGTCAGGCTGATCCTACTGACCTCATGATCCACAAGCCTCCCAATGTTCTGGGACTACAGGTATATATATATGGATGACAGTATATATATATATATTTCCTTTTTTTGTGATTTTTATATTTTTTTTTGTATTGCATTTTAGGTTTTGGGGTACATGTGAAGAACATGCAAGATTGTAAAATTTTGCTCTTGTCACTTAGGCTGGAGTACAATGGTACAATCTCAGCACACTGGGACCTCCACCTCCCAGGTTTCAGTGATTTCTCCTGCCTCAGCCTCCCAAGTACCAGTGACTACAGGCATGCCACCATGCCTGACTGATTTTAGTATTTTTAGTAGAGACAGGGTTTTATCATATTGTCTAGGCTGGTCTTGAACACCTGACCTCAGGTAATCCCTCTGCCATGGCCTCTGAAAGTGCTGGGATTACAAGTAAAAGCCACCACACCTCAACATGAAGGATTCTTAAAACTTCTAAATCCTCAATTTTTCCAATCTCTTAGTGTCCTATGCAACCTCACCTCATTACCATGCACTTTCAAACTTTCTTGTTCTGCTCAAAAGTACCCATTTGAAAGGACTAAGCAAGTATTGGGAGTCACCATAGCCACACGTAGTGTGGGCAGATAGGAAGAGAGATTTGTAAGAGACAGTATTCTTTATATTTGTTTTTATTTCTTTGGTAGAGATGGGATTTTTCCATGTTGCTCAGGCTGGTGTCAAACTCCTGGGCTCAAGCGATCTGCCCACCTTGGTCTCCCAAAGTTCTGGGAATACAGGCCTGAGCCACCATTCCTGGCCATTAGTTCATATGAATGCTCATGATAAGTGGATGGAGATTCTGCATCTCAGGAATATGTATTTCCCATTCTTTGCAAAGTTGATTGCATTAGTGGATGCTGAACTAGTAGAATCGGAGGGCTATTTAAAATAAAGAATGTATTTTAAAATTCGGAAACTTGGGTTTTATTCCACAATTAGTATAGGAAAATTTTCTGAAGCACACCATTACCACACTGAGCCTTTGGAAGTTACTACCTTTACTAATCATTTGAGGATTAACACCTTATAAGACATAATAGCTTTTAGGTTGAAATGTCAGTGTGGTTTTTTTATTGAGATGGAGCCTTGCTCTGTCGCCCATGCTGTAGTGCAGTGGCAAGATCGCCACTCATTGCAACCTCTGTCTTCCAAGTTCAAGTGATTTTTCTGCCACCGCCTTCCAAGTAACTGGAATTATAGGCATGTGCCACCATTGCCAGCTAATTTATTTATTTATTTCTTTAGAGAAGGGGTTTCACCATGTTGGCCAAAATGGTCTCTTGATCTCTTGACCTCGTGATCCACCTGCCTCAGCCTCCCAAAGTGCTGGGATGACAGGCGTGAGCCACTGTGCCCAGCCTAAAATGTTTCGTTCTTTTTTTTTTTTTTTGAGATGGAGGCTTTTTTTTTTTTTTTTTTTCTCTGTTGCCCAGGCTGCAGTGCAATGGTGCTATCGTTGCTCACTGCAACCTCTGCCTTTCAGGTTTAAGCCATTGTCCTGCCTTGTCCTCCCTAGTAGCTGGATTACAAATGTCTACTACCAGACATGGCTAATTTTTGTATTTTTAGTGGAGACAAGGTTTCACCATGTTGCTCAGGCTGGTCTGGAACTCTTGACCTCAGGTGATCCACACACTTCGCCCTCCCAAAGTGTTAGAATTACAGGCATGAGCAATCACACCTGGTCTATACCAGCTAATTTTTTTATTTTCAGGAGAGATGGGGTTTTACCATGTTGACCATGCAGATCTCCAACTCCTGACCTCAAGTGATCCACTGCCTTGCCCTCCCAAAGTGCTGGGATTACAGGTGTGAGCCACCACACCTGGCCCAATATGCTTTTTGTGTTAGTTTTTTTGAGACAGTGTTTCTTTCTGTCGCCTAGGAGTACAGTGGTATGATCACGGCTCACTGCAAACTCCACCTTCAAGGTTGAAATGATTCTTCTGCCTCAGCCTCCTGAGTAGCTAGGCTTACAGGTGTGAACCATCATGCCCAGTTAATGTCTTAGCATTCTTTTTTTCTAACCACCCCAGTTAAGACTTTCATATGGAATGTTTTCTTATATTTTGAAGGTATGAGGTTTCCTCGTGTTGGTCAGGCAGGTCTCAAACTCCTGACCTTGAGGTCTGCCCACATTTACCTCCCAAAGTGCTGGAATTACAGGCATGATTCACACACTTAGGCAATGTGCTATGTAAGCAAATAGAAATATCTCTATATATGCATGTATTAAATGTAATAAATAAAGGACACTGGATAAGGTGGCTCATGTGTGTAATAGAAATATGTGGATTCAGCTAAATTTGTATGACTTCTTGAGAGATTTTCTGAGATAGTCTATTTTTTTTTTTTTTTTTTTTGCGACCGAGTTTTGCTCTTGTTACCCAGGCTGGAGTGCAATGGCACAATCTCGGCTCACCGCAAGCTCCACCTCCTGGGTTCAAGCAATTCTCCTGCCTCAGCCTCCCAAGTAGCTGTGACTACAGGCATGCACCACAACACCTAGCTAATTTTTGTATTTTTAGTAGAGACGGGGTTTCACCTTGTTGACCAAAATGGTCTCGATCTCTTGACCTCGTGATCCACCCGCCTCGACCTCCCAAAGTGCTGGGATTATAGGCGTGAGCCACTGCACCCAGCCCTGAGATAGTCTTATGAACACTTTTTATTGTACATGTGTTAAATGCCAAGGACTGTGACAAATGTCTTACATTATTTATTCATTTATGCTTAAAACCTAGTATTATTTCCTACTTTCTGAAAAGTGAAACTCAGAAATTAACTTGACCAAGTAAATGCAGGTAGCAAAGTGTTAGAGTTGGATGAAAACCCAGTTCTGTTAGGTATTGTTAGCTTTCACTGAAAATGTTACCTGTTTTTCGCCATTGTAGTGTTGGACTAGTAAGTGCATTATTCCCTGTTAAATTATTTGGGAGACATTATTAAGTATGAACAACTGAGCATATCAAATATGAAAGATGTAAGGTGGTTTCATATAGAGAGATGCATAGGCTGCTATGGGAGTGTAAGGAAGGAGCGCTACAACTTAGTGATTATCATGCCAGTGGCTATGCCAGTCAGCGAAATGATGGATAAGCGTGTTCAAATTCTGGTGGATGCAGCTTTTACAGCTCTAAGTAAGGATAGTAGCTCCTAACTGATGGAGTTGTTCTGACGGTTTGGTTGAACCTGTGACTATACGGAAGATCCTTAACATAGACCTGACATATAATAAAATATCCTTGAGAACATGTCACTTGGGCTGAGTCTCTAGTTGCAAAACAGTCCTAGGAAAGAAGTGAGAGTAAGGTAATCTAAGCAGAAAGTGGTTTGTGCACAAGAGGGAAAGCAAGATATCTATGTTTGTTTGTTTTTGTTAAGTACCTTAGGGGACTGTAGCCAGATGAAGATAATGAAATATGGAGGCCTCTGAATGGCGAACTCAGGGTGAAAAACTTTGTCATGACTTATGGGGAGTTATTAACAGGTTGTAAAGAGGGGAAACATGTAATTTGTTTAAAAAGTGAAAGCCTGAGGTACAAATTAAATGATATCAACAAGCAATAGGCATGTCGGGAGTGGTGGCTCATGCCCATAATCCCAGCACTTTAGGAGGCCGAGGCAGGCAGATCACCTGTGGTTCAGAGTCCAGACTAGCCTGAACAACATGACAAAAACCCATCTCCACATAATATGCAAAAATTAACTGGGTGTGGTGGTGTATACCTGTTGTCTCAGCTACTCAGTATGCTGAAGCAGGAGAATCACTTGAACCCAGGGGGCAGAGACTGCAATCAACCAAGATCCTACAACTGTATTCCAGACTGGGCAACAGAACAACGCTCTCTACCGGATTAAAAAAAAAAAAGGAGAACCAGTAAAGCAATTGGCAAATCTTGAATTTAGGGTAGTCTAGGACATAGGTGGGGGCAGGGAACACTCTTCTAGATTAAAAAAGATTTAAAGGAAATAAACAAATACAATTCAAGGTTCTTGTTTGGTTTCCGATTATAAGACATTTAGCAGAAAGTTCCTTTGGCCAGGAAGAGTGGCACATACTGGCTACAATTTACATCATATAATATATATGTAAAGACATAGTTTCACCCTTGTCGCCCAGGCTAGAGTGCAATGGCATGATCTTAGCTCCCTGAAACCTCTGACTCCTAGATTCAAATGATTCTCCTGCCTCCGTGTCTGTAGTAGCTGGGATTCCAGGCATGCGTTACCACACCGGGCTAATTTTGTATTTTTAGTAGAGATGGAGTTTCTCCATGTTAGTCAGGCTGGGTTAGGTAGCTTGCAAGGTTTAATGGAGGAATCTGACTCGCTTAAAATCAGGTACCTGTAGGTGTCTTAAAAGCAAGGCAGGAAGTTTTCATCCCTTACTTTTGTTTTGAAAGTGTCAGACCAACAGAAAGTTTGAAAGGGTGAGTACCCTTATACTTTTTCCCTGGATTCACTCCATTGTTAACTTTTTGTCACCTTTATGTTTTCTCTGTTTATATATATTTTTGTTTGTTTGAGACACAGTCTCACTCTGTCACTCAGGCTGGAGTGCAATGATGCCATCTCGGCTCACTGCAACATCCACCTCCCAGGCCCAAGCAATTCTCCTGCCTCAGCCTCCTGAGTAGCTAGGATTACAGGCATGCACCACCACACCCAGCTAATTTTATATTTATAGTAAAGACAGCGTATCTCTATGTTTGTCAGGCTGATCTCAAGCACCCGACCTCAGGTAATCTGCCCACCTTTGCCTCAAAAAGTGCTGGGATTAAATGTGTGAGCTACCATGCTTGGCTATGTATTTTGTTAAATTTTGGAAATTTCTGAAAGCTTTAGATTTCCAGATGGCTTCCCACTGCGTATCAATATGTCCTATCTCCTAAAAATGAAGCCATTTATTTTTTACTATAATTTTATTGTACCCAATTTAACACTGGTAGAGCATTATGTGAGATAGAGTCCATGCTAAGATTCTCACATTTATTTTTTCCCAATTTTTTTTTTTCCAGATAGATTTTTCACTCAGGTGTCCATGGTGTAATGCTGTTCTACAATTTTTTCTAACTGCAACTTCTACCTCCCAGTGTCCAGCGAAGTGATCATCCTGCCTCAGCCTATCAAGCAGTTGGGAGGCATGCACATCCACCTTGCCCAGCTAATGTTGTGTATTTTTAGTAGAGGTGGGGTTTCACCATGTGGATCATGTTGATCTTGAATCACTGGCTGCAAGGGAGTCACGAGGCTTGGCCCCTCAGTGTTGTGGTTACAGGTGTTAGCCACCATACCTGGCCTGTTTCCAGCATTTTTTAGTTCTTTGTTATTGTTGTTAAATTTCAAGATTTCAGATCCAATCAGGTATCACATGTTGTATTTTTCATGTTTCTTTCCTCTCCTTAAATCTGGAAACCTTTTTTATCCTTGTTTTTCCTATAATTGACAGTTTTGAAGAATACATGCCAGTTTTGTAGTAGGAATGCTTCACACTGAATTAATTTTCTCATGGTTAGCTTGAAAGTCAATATTTTGGAAAGTATATGATGTGAGCAATGCTGTAAACTTGCCATTGCATTCTCTTAGGAAGCACAGAAGTTTGTTCCACATTTTAAAGATATTGTGTATGTGTGTGTGTGTGTGTGTGTAAATAATATACATTGTGAATCTCTGCAATATGAATATCTTGTTTTTCCAAGAACATCCACCCAGTGATTTCAGCATTCTTTGAGGATTCCTGCGTGAATGTTTAATACATTTGTGATTATGTAATCAGATTTGTAACATGTCTTTTCTCACTCATAAGAAGGATTCCTTATCTTGGATCTCAGTCTACTTTCTTAAAGAAATCTTGACTTTATTTCATTAAGTGGGAAGAGCTGCAGCCCAGCTAATATGTTGAAATGTACAATAAACTGCAGTGTGTGAAGTATTTACGGCCGTAGACTCCGAAGCTAAGGAGCTAAGAAGTTTCTAGAAGCTGCAATCAACATGCCAAAACAGTAAAACTGAAAGCCAATTCAAAATTCAAGGTCTGGGGGAAGATATCTACTGTTTACCGAGACTTGAGGTCTAGAGAGCTAGGTCTTATTAAAATAATTACTTTACCTACCATCTTCGTTCTAGGCTCAATGGCTGACCTTCAAGAAGTGGCTAGCTGTCCCATCTGTCTGGACTACTTGAAAGACCCAGTGACCATCAGTTGTGGGCATAACTTCTGTCTCTCCTGCATCATTATGTCCTGGAAGGATCTAGATGATAGTTTTCCCTGCCCTTCTTGGCACTTTTGCTGTCCAGAAAAAAAATTGACAAGCAATCGTCAACTGGGTCATTTGATTGAAATTGCTAAGCAACTCCAGAAAAGCAGCAAGAGAAAGTGGCAGGAAGAGAAGCATGTATGTAAGAAGCATAATCAGGTTTTGACCTTTATTTTTCAGGAAGACCTAGAGCTTTTATGTCCAAGGTGGTGCAGTTTCTCCACTGATCACCAGCTTCACTGTGTTTGGCCCATAAAGAAGGCTGCCTCCTATCACAGAAAAAAATTGAAGCAATACAATGCACCATGGAAGGAGGGAGTAGAATTAACTGATAAAATCATTACCATATAAACCAGAAAATCATTAGAACTGAAGAAAAAGGTAAAATGTAAGAAAGAAGAAGTCAAGTCTGAATTTGAGCAACTTAGGTTATTTCTGCAAAATGAGCAAGAGACTGTTCTGGGCAATTACAAGATGAGATGGATATTTTAGCACAACTGAATGAAAGCCTAAGAAAATTCTCAGATCATACCTCCTTGTTAAAATATCTACTAAAGGAGATACAGAGCATATATATGAAGTCAGGACTGAATTACTGGCAAATGTTAAGGACATCTATCACAGATACAAAAATTTCAAATTCCCTGAACCTTCTCCATTCAGATTAAAAGAATATGGTTACCGTCTGCTATCACAATATTCTGGCCAATACAAAATTATCAAGAGGTTTCAAGTGGATGTAATTCTAGATCCTGAAACAGCACATCGTAAACTTATAGTCTCAGCAGATAGAAAAACTGTGCGCTATGGAAATACAGTGCAAAACTTACCTCCAAGCCCAAGAAGATTTTATCGCCTCCCAGCTGTTGTGGGTTCTAAGGGCTATAGTAGTGGCCGGCAGTACTGGGAAGTAGAAGTGAAAGACAAGCCTGAATGGATCCTTGGTGTCTGTAATGACTCTCTTCCCAGACGGAGGAAGCATCCACCAACATTAGTACAGAATGGATGGTGGGGAATTTGGCGATCCGGTCAGGATAATTATATTGTATTGGGTCATGAGGAAATTAATCTGCTGCCAAAAGTAAGACCTAGTAAGATTGGCATTTTTTTAGATTATGAAATGAAAGAGGTTTCCTTTTATAATCTGAATGATAGCTCTCTACTGTATACTTTTAATGATGATTTTACAGGATCACTTTTGGCTTATTTTTATACTGGAATGGACTCAAAACCTCTTAAAATTTCTAGAGTAACAGTTTGTGAATAAATAACTTTTGAAAAACTGTCATTTTCTGACACCTAGCATACATAATAGAGCCAGTGAAGCTAGTTTTGGTAATTTTGTATTTTGTCCTATTTTTCCCACAAAAGAAACCCCAGAATTGTTTTTATCTCAGTGTCAGCACTAAAAAATGTGATTATAGGACCTACTTTATAACCAATTATGGGGTCAAAGACAAACTAATTTAGAAATCCTAAAATAAAATACTAAAAATATGTACTACTGGCCGGGCACAGTGGCTCAAGCCTGTAATCCCAGCACTTTGGGAGGCCGAGGCAGGTGGATTATGAGGTCAAGAGATCGAGACCATCCTGGTCAACATGGCGAAACCCCAACTCTACTAAAAATACAAAAAATTAGCTGGGCATGGTGGTGTGTGTCTGTAATCGCAGCTACTCAGGAGGCTGAGGCGGGAGTATTGCCTGAACCCAGGAGGCGAAGGTTGCAGTGAGCTGAGATGGCGCCATTGCACTCCAGCCTTGGTAACAGGAGTGAAACTCTGTCTCAAAAAAATAAATAAAAATAAAAATATGTAGGACTAAAGTAATGTATTATGTAAAAAAAGTTATTATTCCATTTATTGCCAGTAGCAGCCCAAAAATGTTTCTTCAGTATTACCTATGTATTTTTTCTTTAAGAAAGATTAAGTCGGTTGGGTGGGGTGGCTCATGCCTATAATCCCAGCACTTTGGGAGGCCAAGCCAAGTGGATCACGAGGTCAAGAGATCGAGATCATCTTGGTCAACAAGGTGAAACCCCATCTCTAGTAAAAATACAAAAATTAGTTGGGCATGGTGGCACACACCATTGCTTAAACTCAGGAGGCAAAGGTTACAGTGAGCCGAGGTCGTGCCATTGCACTCCAGCCTGGGTAATGAGCAAAACTCCATCTTAAAAATAAATAAATAAACAGAAAAGATTAAGTCTTTATTTATCACTGTGTCGCCCAGGCTGTAATGCAATGGCGCAATCTCAGCTTACTGCAACCTCTGCCTCCTGGGTTCCAGTGAGTCTCCTGCCTCAGCCTCCTGAGTAGCTGGGATTACAGGCACACACTGCCACACCTGGCTAATTTTTGTATTTTTAGTAGGGGTTTCACCATGTTGATCAGGCTGGTCTCAAACTTCTGACATTGTGATATGCCTGCCTCAGCCTCCCAAAGTGCTGGGATTAGAGGTGTGAGCCACTGCACCTGCAACTTTTATTTAATTAATTTTTTAAAAAATTTTTATTTTGCCCAGGCTGGTCTTGAACGTGTGACCTAAAGCATTTCTCATGCCTTAGCCTACTAAAGCACTGGGATTACGAACATGAACCTCCATGCACAATGCCACTTTTCCCTTTCATCTGTCTACCTCAATATATCTAATTAACTTTATTTTTTATTCAGTGTGTCTTTGTCAGGACTACCTTAGTTTTATAGAAAATGAGATGGTAGCTCATGCCTTTAATCCTAGCATTTGGCCACCAGACTGGCCAAAATGATGAAACCCCATCTCTATGAAAAATACAAACACATTAGCCATGCATAGTGGCACATGCCTGTAATCCCAGCTATTCATTAGGCTGAGGTAGGAGAATTGCTTGAACCCAGAAGGCAGAAATTGCAGTGAGCTGAATTGCGCTATTGCAATCCAGCTTGGGAAATGAGCAAAACTCTGTCTGAACAAAAAGAGAGTTGGCACTCTTACATATTTCTCTGCCACACACACATACTGTACACACATACTGAACACCCACAATCAGAACATCTGTTCTGTTTCCACTGGACAGAGTACCCTCTAGTGTAGTCAGCTACTGTCCTTCACTTCTCTTTTTGAACTGATCTCTAGGCTCAGAATCTGTATTAACTTAGTTCCATATTTTCCTCCTTAGGTTCTTTGGTTAATTCAGGGATTAATATCTTTCAATAGATGAAAAATATGTAACTTTTAGAAAAACTTGTGTTAACAAAAAAGACTGGTATGATTTTGATGGGATTATTTGTTGTATCTTATTATATTAGTATGGAGAAAATTAACATCTTAACATGTCATCTAGTAGACATAACTGAGTGAATCTAGTCTATTCCATGAATTCTTATGTAATTATCTAAAATTTATAATTTTTGTACATGTGTTTAACATCTTTTGTCAAATTTGTCCTTAAGTATTTGATTTTTTTTGTCGATTATTTCAATTCTTATCGTTTATTACTAGAATATAGAAAATTGATTTTTGTGTGTTCATCTTATTTTCTATAAGGTTGTTAAACTCATTTCTAGGAGCTCTTATGTAGATTCCATTGGATTGTCAGCATAGATAATCATGTCATAAGCAAAAAAATACATTTGTAGTTCTTGTAATTTTTTCTTCCTTCCTTCCCTCTTCTTTCCTTCCTTCCTTCTTTCCTTCTCTCTCTTTCTCTCTCACTGTTTTAAAATGTCTCTGTCTCCATTCCACTCTGTCACCCAGGCTGGAGTTTAATGGTGTAATCTTGGATCATTGCAACCTCTGCCTCTCAAGTTGAAGCGATTATCTTGCCTCAGCCTCCCATGTAGCTGGGATTACAGGTACTCACCACCACACCTGGCTAATTTCTGTATTTCTGGTACAGATGGTGTTTCACCATGTTGGCCAGTGTGGTCTCAAGCTCAAGACCTCAAATATCCTGCCTGCCTCACCAAAGTACTGGGATTACAGATGAGCCACTGCACCCAGCCCAAAACCACAGTTTTTTAAAATCTGGATTTAAAGTTTCAATTATTGTTTACAACATTTATTTGAATTACAAATATTTCTTTCAAACCACTTTTTACAGCTTTTCAAAGGTAGCCACGTTGAACATTTCAGCTCTTTTATAGTCACTGAATCACATTTTAATAATTTTGGACTTCATAATTTGAAGCATTATTGATATAAAATGATATCTCACTTTGGAAAGTCAGAATTTGGAACAGCCTGCACCCAGTGGCCCTCTTCTAATAGAATTTATGATTTTTGTCTTAGAATATTCTCTCACATTTATTCTACTATTTCAATCCCATTCATTTCTGAGCCATGTATTGTGCAATGGTTTTTATTGTTTTTTCTATAACTGTTTTCTGTAGTTAATACTTTTTTCATTTTCAATATGTTTTGTTTTCATTTCAAGTTTTTTTTTTTTTGAGACGGGGGTTTTACCATGTTGGTCAGACTGGTCTCAAACTCCTGACCTCAGTTAATCCACCCACCTTGGCCTCCCAAAGTGTTGGGATTACAGGCATGAGCCACCACGCCCGGCCTCATTTCAAGTTTTAAAGCTTGTATACAAGACTACTTTATTCCTGCACCTTCTCAAATGTTTCTTCCTGATTTTTGCCCTTTTCTATCCCTACTTGGTGAGACTGGGCTTTCTGTTCAAGGATCTTTTGTGGTCTCTGTGCAGTTTTAGCCTAGCGATAACTACCTTGCTGGGTGAATTCCTACATGGACAGTTGTGCCATTAGCCTTTTCCACTGCACCCATTCACTGTAGATGACATTTCTTTGTAAACCTGAACAAAGTACTAAGTTGCTGATGTTTATAGGGTCCTACTACAACCTGAGCTGCATTATTCTTTTGGGTGGGCATAGATGGAATGTTGTACTTCTGTCTCAGCTCTTTGGAAAGAGCGGAAGACATCATCTTCCTGCAAATGTGGAAAGGTGCATTGGAATGCCTTTTATTGTTCTTGTTTCGGTCAGAATACACAAAGGGATTGAACTTTGTTTTGGCCACTTCCGCTTCAGTGATGTCCGCAAAAGGAAAGAGCTTCATGTTCTTATTCTTAATTCATTTCCAAACTGTCCCCTGCAGTTGTCTAATTTCCTGAGTTCATTAGCTGTCTAATAACGCACATGAAAAAGAAAGTTTTTGAGACCTATGTATCTGAAAATGTCTTTGGTTTATCCTGACATTTAACCAGAAGTTTTTTAGAGCCTGTTATTACAGTTTTAAAACATCTTACTCTTACATATTTTTAACCTTTTAAATTGGGAAATATATATATTACAAAAAATAAAAATGGGAAACAAAAATAAACAGGGAAATATATTGTTATGATATCCACAATATATTATGAAATATATTAGCATAAATGTGCCTGAATTATGAGATTTAGTCAATACGTTACACAAATTGAATCATAAACTCACACCCAAGGTCAGCTGGCATTATGGTGGATAAATTTAAGCTCCAGGTACTATTGCAATGCTTCAGCCTTTGTATTCTTTTGAGATGGAGTCTAGCTCTGTGACCCAGGCTGGAGGGCAGTGGCATGATCTCTGCTAATGACAGCTTCTCTCTCCTGGGTTCAATTTTCTCACCTCAGCCTCCTGACTAGCTAAAATTAAAGAGGCATGCCACCACAGCCAGTCAATTTTTGTATTTTTAGTAGAGACATAGATTTCCACATTGCTCAGGCTGGTCTTGGCTCCTGACCTCAAGTGATCTACCTGCCGTAGTGTCCCAAAGTGCTGGAATTACAGGCATGAGCCACCATGCCTGGCCAGATATCTTTATCTTGTACCAATCCAGAGAAAATTACACATATTCTGGTTACATTCCAATAATGAATTATAGGAGACATCAAAAATAAGATGACATTGGTGAAATAAGTGTTATTAGAGATACATGGAATGACTAAAATATTTGAGAATCTGTCAACTCAGTGACTCCCTTGGACAAGAAAACAATCAGAGCTTAAAGACAATTATTTCTGTAAGTGATAAAAGTTTCACAGATAAAAAATATAATTACGTATTTCCAGCATCTCTACTCTGCACTCCCCGTGCCAGTTTCTGGCTATATAACTTTCCAGCACCAACCTTGTGTTCCGAGAAGTCATCACTTTCCTTCCTCCTACACAGTAAGTATTCTTTCTACTTGTCCTGTCTCTTACTCATTGCCAAAACTGAGGCACTGAGATGGTGGAAAGAGCAGACATTTGAAACTCCATACTAGGCCAGGCAGTTTGTGGTCATTATCAATTTATTGCCTTTATTTTTATCTTTTCAAAAAATCACCTTTGGTTTCGATTTTCTGCCTTGTTTTCAACTTTGGTTTTATTAATTTCTGCTGTAATTTTGTCCTTCTGCATGCTTCACATTTAAAAGCTTCACATTTGCTTTATTTCTCTCTAGTTTTCTTTTTTTTTAATTGCATTTTATGTTTTCTGGTACATGTGAAGAACATGCAAAATAGTTGCATGAGTACACAAGTGGCAGTGTGATTTGCTGCCTTCCTCCCCTTTACCTATATCTGTCATTTCTCCCCATGCTATCTCTCCCCAACTTTCCACTTCTAGTTTCTTAAGTTAAAAAGTTAAGTTACTGATTTTAGATTTTTTATAATACATGTTTTAAACCTAATGCTACAAATTTTTCTGTAAACACTATTTTAGCTATGTTACCCTAACATTGAAATACTGTATTTTTGTTTTGCTCAAAATATTTAATTATCCTGAGACTTACTCTTAGAACCAAGGGGTATTTAGAAATGTAGGATATTTCACCAGGCACAGTGACTCATGCCTGTAATCTCAACACTTTTGGAGTCCAAGGCAGGCAGATCATCTGAGGTTAAGAGTTCAAGACCAGCCTGACCAACATGTATAAATCTTGTCTATATTAAAAATACAAAATTAGCCAGCTACTCAGGAGGCTGAAGAAAAAAAATTACTTGAACCCAGGAGGTTGTGGTGATTCAGATCATGCCACTGCACTCCAGCTTGGGTAAGAAGAGTGAAACTCCCGTCACATACACAAAAAAAGTGTTCTGGATCGATTCAAGATGGCGCAGTAAAACAACTCAGGATTGCAGCTCTCAGTGAAGACACAGAGGGTGAGTCAAAGCTGCTTTTCCAGACAGATCTTTGTTGCCCACAAAACAAGGAAATTCCCAGGTGTAAAAGAGACAGGGGACACCAGCGCAGTTTTTTTGGCTGGTGGGGCCACTTCGGCTGATGTCTCAGCACAGTGGCACTCCTCCCACACCGCATAAAATGCACTGGTCCGGGTGCCCTATTAAACTGGCAATCTGACACTTGGGAGGGCAGATTAGCATATCCATCTGATTAAATGGGACTTGGACAGTGAGCCAGAGCAGGAGATAACTGGGAAGCAGCGTTTGAGCCAGAGAAGTGGGTAGCTGCACAGGAAATCACACAGATCCCGGTGCCCTATCAGCAGGCGATTGAAACACCTGGGAGAGAGTCAATCATTCAACCTAAAAAAAAAAAAAGTGCTCTGAGGCAGGGAGCCAGGTGATCAGGCTCAGCAGGTTTCTCCCCTACAGGAACAAACAAAGTGGTGATTTGAAATGCTCGAGGTTGAGAGTTTCACTGAGGGCACAGCTGAACCCAGGATGGTGCAGCTCAGTGCGGAGGGGCATCCACCATTACCGAGGCAATCAGCCCCTACTGAAGTACACTCCCATTGCTGACGCAGCCTGCCATTGCTGAGGCAACCCACCACAACAGAGAGACCCCCGCCACAGGTTGGAGCCGGCAGCAGCAGGGAGAAACCATGCCAGCAGGGTGGAGCCTTGGCAGGCAAATAGTGACTAGACCACCTCCTTGCTGTGCAGGAGAGCACAATGGATACTCATAAAGATAGCCCGAACCCCCTGAGACAGAGCATCTGAGAAAAAAAAGGGGTTTTATCAGTTCTGCTGCAGTAGACTTAAACGTATCATCCTAACAGCCCTGAATGAACAATGGAGCTCACTGCTCAGCACTTGAGCTCTTATAAAGTTAAGACCATCTCCTCAAGCAGATCCCTGACCCCTGTACATCCAAAGAGGCACCTCAAAAAGGACTAATCAGACTGACATTTGGTGGGCATTATTCTGAGACAAAGATAGCAAAAGAAGAAACTGGTAGCATCCCTCATTGTTCTGCAGCTGCTACAGGTGTACCCCCAGACAAGCAGGGCCTAGAGTGGACCACAGCAGTCGTACAGCAGAGGAGCTAGACAGGTAGAAGAAAAACCAAGTAACAGAAATACTTCATCATCAACAAAATCTGGGTGTCCACTCAGAGACAAAATCGAAAAGTCAGCAACTAATCAGGCGACAGGAGGATAAATCCACAAAGATGGGAAGAAACCAGTGAAAAAAGGAGGAAAACACCTGAAACCAAAACATCTCGCCTCCTACTAAAAACCAAAACTCCTTACCAGCAAGGGAACAAAGCTGGACGGAGAATGACTGCGACAAAATGACGAAATAAGACTTCAGAAAGTGGGTAATGAGAAACTTTTGTGAGCTAAAAGAACATGTTCTAAATCAATGCAAAGAAACTAAGAACCTTGAAAAGAGATTTGAAAAAAGATTCGAAGAAATGATAACAAGAACGGACAACTTAGAGAGGAATATGAATGAATTGACGGAGGTGAAAAACACAAGAACGTCGTGAAGCATGCATAAGTTTCAACAGCCGAATTGACCAAGCAGAAGAAAGAATATCAGAAGTCGAAGATCAACTCAATGAAATAAAATGAGAATCCAAGATTAGAGGAAAAAATGCAAAAAGGAATGAACAAAGTCTCCAAGAAATGTGGGACTATGTGAAAAGACCTAACCTACGTTTGATAGGAGTACCAGAAGAAGACGAAAAGAATGAATTCAAGCTGAAAAATACTCTTCCGGATATTATCCAGGAAAATTTCCCCAACCTAGCAAGACAGGCCAACACTCAAATCCAGGAAATACAGAGAACACCACAAAGATATTCTGCAAGAAGAGCAACCCCAAGGCACATAATTGTCAGATTCACCAGGGTTGAAATGAAGGAGAAAATACTAAGGGCAGCCAGAGAGAAAGGCCAGGTAACCAACAAAGGGAAGCCCATCAGATTCACAACAGATCTCAGCAAAAACCCTACAAGCCAGAAGAGAGTGGGAGCCAATATTCAACATCTGTAAAGGACAGAATTTTCAACCCAGAATTACATATCCAGCCAAACTGACCTTCATAAGTGAAAAAAAAAAAAAAAAAAAAAAAAAATCCTTTGCGAACAAGCAAGTACTCAGAAATTTTGTCACCACCAAGCCTGCTTTACAAGAGCTCCTGAAAGAGGCAGTACACATAGAAAGGAACAACCAGTACCAGTCATTCCAAAAACACACCAAATACTAAAGAGCATCAACAAAATAAAGAATTTGCATCAACTAGTGGACAAAACAGCCAGCTAGCATCAAAATGGCAGTATCAAATTCACACATAACAATACTAACCCTAAATGTAAACGGGCTAAATGAACCAATCAAAAGACACAGACTGGCAAATTGGATAAAAAGCCAAAACTTATCAGTGTGCTGTATCCAGGAAACCCATCTCACATGCAAGGATATAAAAAGGCTCAAAATAAAGAAATGGAGGAAGATTTACCTAGCAAATGAAGAGCAAAAAAAAGCAGGAGTTGCAATTCTCATCTCTGATAAAATAGACTTTAAAGCAACAAAGATCAAAAGAGACAAAGAAGGCCATTACATAATTGTAAAAGGATCGATAAAACAAGAATAGCTAACGATCCTAAATACATATGGACCCAATACAGGAGCACACAGATATATAAGGAAAGTTCTTAATGACTTACAAAGAGACTTAGACTCTCACACAGTAATAGTGGGAGACTTTAACACTCCACTGTCAATATTAGACAGATCAACCAGACAGAAAATTAACAAGGATATCCAAGGCTTGAACTCAGACCTGGAACAAGCAAACCTGATAGACATTTACAGAACTCTCCACCCCAAATCCACAGAATATACCTTCTTCTCAGCACCACATCACACCTACTCTAAAATTGACCACATAATTGGAAGTAAAGCACTCCTCAGCAAATGCAAAACAATGGAAATCATAACAAACATTCTCTCAGACCATAGTGCAATAAAGTTAGAACTCAGAATTCAGAAACTAACTCAGAACCACACAGCTTCATGGAAACTGAACAACTGGCTCTTGAATGTTGACTGGATGAACAATGAAATGAATGCAGAAATAAAGAAGTTCTTTGAAACAAACGAGAACAAAGACACAACATACCAGAATCTCTGGGATGCATTTAAAGCAGTCTCCAGAGGAAAATATATAGCAATAAGTGCCCATATAAGAAAAGTAAAGAGATCCAAAATTGACACCCTATCATCAAACTTGAAATAGCTAGAGGAGCAAGATCAAAACAACTCAAAACCTAGCAGAAGACAAGAAATAACTAAGATCAGAGCTGAACTGAAGGAGATAGAGACACAAAAACCCTTCAAAAAATCAATAAATCCAAGAGCTGGTGTTTTGAAAAGATTAACAAAATAGACAGACTACTAGCCAGACAGATTAAAAAAAAAAAAAAATAGAGAACAACCAAATAGATGCAATAAAAACCGATAAAGGGGAAATCACCACAGATTCCACAGAAATTCAAACCGTCATCAGATAATATTACAAAAATTCTATGCACATAAACTAGTAAAACTGGAAGAAATGGATAAATTCCTGGACACCTGTGTCCTTCCAAGCCTAAACCAGGAGAAAGCCAAAACTATGAATAGACCAATAACAAGGTCTGAAGTCGAGGCAGCAATTAAGAACCTACCACACAAAAAGAGCCCCGGTCCAGATGAGTTCACAGCTGAATTCTGCCAGACACACAAAGAGGAGCTGATATAATTTTTTCTGTAACTATTCCAAATAATCCAAAAAGAGGGAATCCTTCCCAAATCATTTAATGAGACCAACATCATTCTGACACCAAAACATGGCAGAGACCCAACAAGAAAAGAAAACTTCAGGCCAATATCCATGATGAACATAGATGCAAAAATCTTCAATAAAATATTGGCAAGCCGATTGCAACAGCACATCAGAAAACTTGCCATCATAATCAGGCAGGATTCATCCTGGAAATGCAAGGCTGGTTTAACATACGCAAGTCTATAAATGTAATTCAGCACATAAACAGAACCAAAAACAAAAACCACATGATTATCTCAATTGACACAGAGAAGGCATTTGACAAAATTCAACAGCCCTTTATGCTAAAAACCCTCAATAAACTAGGTATGAATGGAACATATATCAAAGTAATAAAACCTATTTACGACAAACCAACAGCCAATATCATACTGAATGGGCAAAAACTGGAAGCATTCCCTTTGAAATCTGGCACCAGACAACGATGCCCTCTTTCACCACTCCTATTCAATATAGTTCTGGAAGTTCTAGCCAGAGCAATCAGGCAAGAAAAAGTAATAAAGCGTATTCAAATAGGAAAGGTGGAAGTCAAACTGTCTCTATTTGCAGACGACATCATAGTATACCTAGAAGACTTCATCGCCTCAGCCCCAAAACTCCTGAAACTGATAAGCAACTTCAGCAAAGTCTCAGGACATAAAATCAATGTGCAAAAACCACAAGCATTTCTATACACCAATAACAGACTTAAAGAGAGCCAAATCAAGAATGAACTGCCGTTCATAATTGCTACAAAAACAATAAAATACCTAGGAATACAACTTACAAGGAACGTAAGGGACCTCTTCAAGGAAAACTACAAATCACTGCTCAATGAAATAAGAGAGGACAAAACAGATGGAGAAACATTCCATGTTCATGGTTATGAAGAATTAATATCATGAAAATGGCTATACTGCCCAAAGTAATTTACAGAATCAACGCTATCCCCATCAAGCTACCATTGACTTTCTTCACAGAACTGGAAAAAATCATCATGAACTTCATATGGAACCAAAAGAGAAACCGCATAGCCAAGTCAATTCTAAGCAAAAAGAACACAGCGGGGGGCATCACACTACCGGATTTCAAACTATACTACAAGGCTACAGTAATCAAAACAGCAAGATACTGGTATCAAAACAGAGATATAGACCAATGGAACAGAACAGAGGCATCGGAGGCAACACAACGTATCTACAACCATACAATCTTTGATAAACCTGACAAAAACAAGCAATGGGGAAAGGATTCCCTGTTTAATAAATGGTGTTGGGAAACCTGGCTAGCCATGTGCAGAAAGCAGAAACTGGACCCCTTCCTGACACCTTACACTAAAATTAACTCCAGATGAATTAAAGACTTAAACATAAGACCTGGTACCATAAAAACCCTAGAAGAAAATCTAGGCAAAACCATTCAGGACATAGGAATAGGCAAAAACTTCATGACTAAAACACCAAAAGCATTGGCAACAAAAGCCATAATAGAAAAATGGGACCTAATTAAACTCCACAGCTTCTGCACGGCAAAAGAAACAGTCACTAGAATGAATCAGTAACCAACAGAATGGGAAATAATTTTTGCAGTTTACCTATCTGACAAAGGGTTGATATCCAGTTACAAAGAACTCAAACAGATTTACAGGAAAAAAAATAACAAGCTCATTCAAAAATGGGCAAAGGATATGAACAGACACTTTACAAAAGAAGACGTACATGAAGCCAACAAACATACGAAAAAATGCTCATCATCACTGGTCATTAGAGAGATGCAAATCAAAACCACATTGAGATACCATCTCATGCCCGTTAGAATGGTGATCATTAAAAAACCTGGAAACAACAGATGCTGGAGAGGATGTGGAGAAATAGGAACACTTTTACACTGTTGGTGGGAGTGTAAATTAGTTCAACCATTGTGGAAGACAGTGTGGCGATTTCTCAAGGCCTTAGAAACAGAAATTTCATTTGACCCAGCAATCCCATTACTGGGTATATATCAAAAAAACTATGAATCTTTCTACTATAAAAACACATGCACACGAATGTTCATTGCAGCACTGTTTACAATAGCAAAGACCTGGAACCCACCCAAATGCCCATCAATGATAGACTGGATTGGGAAAATGTGGCACATATACACCATGGAATATTATGCAGCAATTGAAAATGATGAATTTGTGTCCTTTGTAGGGACATGGTAGAATCTGGAGAACATTATTCTCAGCAATCTGACACAAGAACAGAAAATGAAATACCATATATTCTCACTCATAGGCGGGTGAGGAAAAATGAGAACACATGGACACAGGGAAGGGAGTACTGCACATTGGGGTCTATTGGGGGGAATTGGGGAGGGACAGCTAGGGAAGAATAGCCTGGGGAGAAATGCCTAATGTGGGTGAAGGGGAAAAAGGCAGCACAACACACTGCCATGTGTGTACCTATGCAACTATCATGCACGTTCTGCACATGTACCCCAAAACCTAAAATGCAATAAAAAAAAACTAAAATAAAATAAAAAATAAATAAATGAATAAATTTTTTAAAAGTGTTCTAATTTTCACTTTTTTGTAGATTTTTCAGAGATTGTTAAATATAATTTCCAATCGTGTGGAGTCTGATAATGAAGTTTGTGTGATTTCTGTTATTTAAATGTGTAAGAGCATGTTTTATAGCCCATGATGTGATTCCTCTTGGTGAGTGTCCCGTAGTAACTTGAAAAGAATGCTTATTTTGACTTCTTTGTTTGTTGTTTTTATTGGAGACAAGATCTCACTAATGTTTCTCAGGTGGTCTCCAACTCCTGGCCACAGCTGATCCGCCCACCTTGGACTTCAAACGGGCTAGGATTAAGACAGGGTTTGAGTACATTTTTCAGGCTGATGTTCAATAGCTATTCACAGGCACATTCATAACCCACTGCAGCCCCAAATTCCTGGGCTCAAGAGATTCCCCTGTCTCAGCCTTCAGAAAAGCTGAGACTACAGGTGCACACCACCAGGCTTGTCTTCTCTGGGTTTAATCAAGCATGTTTTACGATTACATTTTAATCTCTCCTATTAACTTTTTTTTTTAAATTTTGAGATACAGTTTTGCTCTGTCACCAGGCTGCAGTGCAGTGGCCTGACATCACCTCATTGCAACCTCCGCCTCCCATGTTTAAGCGATTCTCCAGCCTCAGCCTCCCTAGTAACAGGGACTACAGGCACGGGTCACAATGCCCAGCTAATTTTTGTATTTTTAATAGAGATGGGCTTTCACCGTGTTGGCCAGAATGGCCTCAGTCTCTTCCTTGTGATCTGCCCATTTTGGCATCTGAAAGTGTTAGGACCAGGCCTGGCCTTCTTATTTTATGCATCTTTTACAATATATTTAAGGGTTGTCACAGGAGTTTATAGTATACATCTTAAAAGAATTTGAGGCCTCTTTAAATGAAATTATACTGTTTCCATTTCAATATAAAAACCTCGTAATAGTATGTTTCCAATTCTCACTGATCCTTTGTGGTCCTGTAGTCATATGTTACTTTTCCATATGCTGGAAAAATACTATATATTATTATTATTGTTTTAAACACCTACTTATCTTTTAGAGCAATTACCTTTATTTTTTGTACTTTATTTCTTGGTGTAAACACAAGTTTCTGACATATATAATATTCCTTTGATCTGGTGTATTTTTATTAACATGCTTTCAGTGTCTGCTTGATGGCAATGAATTTCCTCCATTTTATTTTACCTAAGTATTTCTCCATTGCTTTTCATAAATATGCTAAATGGTCATAGAATTGTGAGTTGGCAGGGGTTATTTTATTTACAGTAACCACTGACTCTTTGGTGTCACATTTTCTGATGAGAGGTGTATTGTAATTCTTATCCTCCCTCCTTTGTCAGTAGTCATGCGCTGCATAACAGTGTTTCAGCCACTGGCCACATACACGACAGTGGTGCTATGAGATTACAAAACTATTATCTTTATGGAACTTTTTCTATGCTTAGATATGCTTAGATACACAGATACTTGCCACTGTGTTACAGTTGTCTGTAATATTCAGTACAGTACCTTGTGTACAGGTTCATAGCCTAGGAGCATTAGGCTATGCCATACAGCTTACAGGCATAGTAAGCTACACGATTGCAATCTAGGTTTGTGTAAGCATACTCCATGATGTTCACAGAATGATGGAATCATCCCATGATGCACTTCTCAGAACATATTTCCATAGTTAATGCATGCATGGCAGTAATACATTTCTTTACCTGGGCTGCCTTCAAAATTGTGTTTTTGATTTTAGTTTTCAGCAGTTGATTGATACAATTATATTTGGAGATGTGCTGTCATTTCTTTCTTGTTTTGGGTTTCTTTGTTTTTTTTTTTGGTGTGTGTCTTTTGATATTCATCATGTTTGATGTTCTCTGGGCTTTTTGTTCCTAGAGTTTCAGGGTCTTTAACTAAATTTTTGACCATCATTTTTTAAATAATATTTCTTCTGTTTTTTTTCTTTCTGAGATTGCAAGTATCCACAACTGACACTGTCTGATACTGTCCCACAGTTTTTAGATTCTCTGTATTTTACTCTTTTCACTTTATATTTAAGTTTGGATAGTTTATGTGCCTTTCTGTTCACTGATTATTTCCTTAAGTGTGTCGAGGGTTCTAATGAGCCCATTGAAGGAATCTTCATCTCTTTTCTGTGGTTTTCATCGCTAGCATTTTTACTTAACTTTGTTTTTTTGATGGAGTTTCACTTTGTCACCCAGGCTGGAGTGCAATGGCACAATCTTGGCTCGCTGCAACCTCTGCCTCCTGGGTTAAAGCAATTCTGCTGCCTCAGCCTCCTGAGGAGCTGGGATTACAGGTGCCCACCACCAAGCCAGGCTATTTTTTTTTTTTCTATTTTTAGTAGAGATGGGATTTTAATATGTTGACCAGCCTGGTTTCAAACTCCTGACCTTAAGTGACCCACCTGCCTCAGCCTCCCAAAGTGGTGTGATTAGGGTCCTGAGCCACCATGCCAAGCTTTTCCATTTGATTTTGGTTTCCAACTCTCTGTTAAGATTATCTATCTCATTCTGCATATTGTCTTTATTTTCCACTGAAGCCTTTGACATAACAATTACAGTTATTTTTTCTTTTATGCCTGAGAATTTCTACATTTGTATTATAGCTTAGTAGAGTTCTCATGTTCGTTTTGCCTCTTCAGAGTGTGGTGTATATTCCTTTTACATTGTTTCCTTTTACAAATACCTTTGCCTTGTAGGTCTTTGTTTGTTCGTTTGTTTGTTTTTGTTTTTGGTAAAAGCCAGACACGTATAAAAAATATATACTGAGGTAAACATTTTTATACTTGTAGATTACATTCGTTTTGGAGGGAATACCCTAACAAAGTATCATAAACTGTGTGGTTACATAACAGAAAATTTATCGTCTCACAGTTCTGGAGTCTGAGTCCAAAATATAGGTGTTGGCAGGAATGGTCTGTTCTGAGTGCTGTGATGCATTTCTCCCATGGCTCCAGGTTCTGGTGAGTTGCTGCCAATCTATGGCTTTCCTTGACTAGCAGACACATTGCTCCAATGTCATTTCCCTGTGTTTCTGTACATAAGCATTGTCGGTGTGTATTTTTATGTCAAAATTTCATCTTTTTATAAGGACAGCAGTCATATTGGATTAAGGCAGACCCTACTAAACTAATTTTAACAAATTGCTTTTTTTTTCTTTTTTGAAACAGAGTTTTCACTCTTGTCACCCAGGCTGTAGTGCAGTGGCATCATCTCAGCTCACTGCAATCTTCATATTCCAGATTCAAGAGATTCTCCTGCCTCAGCCTCCCAAGTAGCTGGGATTAAAGGTACCCACCACCACAGCCAGCTAATTTTTGTATTTGTTCTAGAGATGGGGATTCACCATCTTGGCCAGGCTGGTGTTGAACTCCTGACCTTAGATAATACACCCACCTTTTCCTTCCAAAATGCTTGGATTACAGGCATGAGCCACCACAACAGGTCTTAATCCATTGCCTTTGTAAATACCTAATTTCCAAATGAGGTGACATTTGAAGTGCTGGGTTAGCACTTCCATATGTTTTTGGGAGAACACAACTCAACCAATAGCAGAGATTAACTTGTTTCCCTTCTGCTAGGCCTGTAGTAACGGTGTGTTTTTATTAATCAAGCCAGGAGTCAGGCAGAGGGTGATGTTTGTTATTGCTATGGTTATTTTTAGTGCAATAAAGGCTTCACACTCCCCTAGTAATATGGCTCTTTCATTTGTCAAACTGGATTCTACTGTTATTTTTACTCAACTCTTGTTAGTGTGTTATTGGGAATGGGGAAGTCAGTGTTTTCCATGTTCTGATTGAGCATGAGTCATGAGTACGGACTCTGAAATTTAGTCTCAGGCATGTGTGGCCTTCACAGATATTCTTGACCCTCCTCCAGATGCAATGCAGGGCCTAGCACACATTCCCACACCTCACAGCACAAAGGGAAATGACTGGCACGTCTTTCAGGTCCTTTTTTTCAGGGAATTACCTGGTGATATGCTCGCCAAATGAAGGGAAGAAAACTAAGAATTAAAACAAGGGACTCAGACAACAACATCGTCTGTGCACATTTTAAAACCTCCGGACATAAGATAGAAGAGAAAAGATAATTCTTAGGGTTACAAAAACATGAAAGGCCTGGGATGACAGCTGTGCATCATATCACCAAACTTCAGTTCATGCTAAGAGGAAAGAGGGCTTCAGGGGAGGGTACTACAAAGAAAATGAATAGAATCAACAAATTACATGCTGAGTTCACTTTTATTGAGAGCAATTTTAGAAATTAGCAGATATGGGGCTGAAAGAGATAAGCAAAAAATGCAGCAAGTAAGAAATCAGGCAATTTTAATCATAATAAAACAAAATTTGTGTACCATAGAAAGTATAATTATAGTACCTAACTGGCTCACCTGTGAATAATTATATAGTCATATGAACATATTAATTAAATTACATTAATATATTTGGATATTTGTGGGAAAAAACAGAGTGTGTGCCTGGGTGGTAGACTAAATTCTCAGTTGACCTAATACAATGTTAATTTGAAATATCTAACATCAGACATATTACAGCCATGGAGAAATAGCAAGGTCACTAGAATAAATCATGCCTCTGTTTACCAGAAATTTGGCATAGGAAGGCATGACCCAGGAGATTTTTGCTTTTATATAAGCCTGTTTTGTTGCTGGACTGAGCTAATAACTACATAATTTTGGTAAAAATCATAATGTGGAAAGCATTTAAATATTGACTAAGTACACTATCTTTCATCTTAGAATATCAAAAGTACTTTACAATTTATTCCTATTACATTTCTGAAGAGTAGGCCTTTTTAAATAATATTTTATTGATAGTTGCTTAAATAATAAAATAAAACGTCTTTTCTGCTTATAAGTGGTAGAGACAGAATTCAGAATTTTAGAGCTTCTCCCCTAAATAAAATAGAAAATAATTTTTAAATAATTCATCCTTCATAATCTATTACTATACAGATTATATGACATTATAAATCACACCCAGTGGGAAACACAGCCTAAACAGAGTCAGAAAAATATCACTTGAGAAAAATATATGAGACCTGGCATTCAAGCTATAAGATTAAACCTCACCCACTTCATTGTCCAGAAAAATCCTAATATTTCTGGGTTTTACTTTTAGCAGAAGAACTCTTGCCACTCTGCCTACTGTAATGGCTTCGGCGAAATGATTACATTTATGTAGCTGAATACTAAAGAATAAATCCTATCATGATGGCCTCTTTTTCCATCTCCTGGGAAGAGAGTTTTTACAAACAGCACTGGTACGTCTATCCCTTTTGATTTTTCTCTCTTTCTCTATTTTTTAGTAATAGTCTTAGTCTTACCGGGCATGATGGCTCACATCTGTAATCCCAGCACTTTGGGAGGCCGAGGCGGTTGGATCACGAGGTCAAGAGATCGAGACCATCCTGGTCAACATAGTGAAACCCCGTCTCTACTAAAAAATACAAAAAATTAGCTGGGCATAGTGATGCGTGCTGTACTCCCAGCTACTCAGGAGGCTGAGGCAGGAGAATTGCCTGAACGCAGGAGGCAGAGGTTGCGGTGAGCTGAGATCACGCCATTGCCCTCCAGCCTGGGTAAACTCCGTCTCAAAGAAAAAAAATAGTCTTAGTCTTAAGACTGTTACTAATAGTCAGCATTAGTCTTTTTTGGATCATGAGTCTTTAGGCTGTCTTTCCAAATCTCACTGTATTCTATCTTCAGAGATACAAGATGATGACTTGCTGTTTCAGGATCTAAAGTCAGATCTGTATAAAATGAATTAAGAATGTTTTGTCAACCATAATGTTGTGGCTGAAGTCTAAAACTACCATTCCTTACTTAAAATGGAAAAGCTCATTATGTTTTTTTTTTCTTTTATTTTTCAATTTTTTAAAAACAAATTTATTTATTATCTTGTAATTTTTTACTGAATGTTGCTCTGTCGCCCAGTCTAGATTGGAGTCACATGATCTTGGCTCACTGCAAACTCCGCCTCCCAGGTTCTAGTGATTCTCCTGCCTCAGCTTCCCTAGTAGCTGGGATTACAGGTGCCCGCCACTTCGCTGAGCTAATTTTTGTATTTCTGGTGGAGATGGGATTTCACCATATTGGCAATTCCGGTCTTCAGCTCCTGACCTCATGATCCACCCGCCAGCCTCGCAAAGTACTGGGATTACAGGTTTAAACCACGGCACCTGATCTGTTATTGATTGATGGGCTGAGGTGGGCGGATCACATGAGCTCTGGAGTTTGAGAACAGCCAGGCCAACATGGTGAAACCCCACGTCTACTAAATATTCAAAATCTAACGGGGCATGGTGGCCCACCCCTGTAGTCTCAGCTACTCCAGAGGCTGAGGTGAAACAATGGCTTGAACCTGTGGACCAGAGGTTGCAACCCCAGCCTAGATGAGAGAAGGAGACCCTATCTCAAAAAAGATTAAATAAATACAAGTTTCCTTTCAAAAGGCTAATCAGTTTTCAGCATATCAACGCTTCGTTCCAAGCAAGCTAATTTCTCTTAGTTTTTTTTTTTTTTTTTTTTAATGTACGAAAATTTAATCATCCATAAAAGCTGTAATTTAGCCGGGCGCGATGGCTCACGCCTATAATCCAAGCACTTTGGGAGGCCGAGGCGGGTGGATTACGAGGTCAAGAGATCGAGACCATCCTGGTCAACAAGGTGAAACCCCGTCTCTACTAAAAATACAAAAATTAGCTGGGCATGGTGGTGCACGCCTGTAGTCCCAGCTACTCAGGAGGCTGAGGCAGGAGAATTGCTTGAAATCAGGAGGCGGAAGTTGTGGTAAGCCGAGATCGTGCCATTGTACTTTAGACTGGGTAACAACAGCAAAACTCCGTCTCCAAAAAAAAAAAAAGCTGTAATTTAATCTGACAGTAAACCACAAGAAGCAACATTAGAGTTAGTTTAGTATATTATATGTTTCAGCTTTGAAAGCCATAGAAATCAGTTATTCCAGTTTTATTCTTCTATAGGAAAGTAAACCCATTTTTCCAAAGCATTATGCACAATTTTCATTAGAATACCATGACAGATAATATTCCATATTTTTCTTTTTTTCTTTCTTTTTCTGAGACGGAGTTTCGCTCATGTTACCCAGGCTGGAGTGCAATGGCATGATCTCGGCTCACCGCAACCCTCGCCTCCTGGGTTCAGGCTATTCTCCTGCCTCATTCTCCTGAGTAGCTGGGATCACAGGCACCACCACCATGCCCAGCTAATTTTTTGTATTTTTAGTAAAGACGGGGTTTCACCATGTTGACTAGGGCGCTCTCAATCTCTTGACCTCGTGATCCACCCACCTCAGCCTCCCAAAGTGCTGGGATTACAGGTATGAGCCACCACACTGGCACGTGAGGCAAAATTATTTACTCTGAAGCAGGTATCTCTGAGGTCAAGGCCCCATAGTTAGCAAGATTGTGCATATTGGGCAGACTGTTGGTCAGAAGATCCAGCTCTCAGAAGTTTCATCCATTGACTGGTTCTGGAGTCCTGTTGCTTATTAAGAATGTTCTTATTAATCAATGAAAAGTAGTAAATCTGTACTGAGCTCATCAAACATGACAATGGTTATGTCATCCTTACAGTGTGTAAACCCCCACTGCTTTTTCTCATTTAATCCTGGGATGGGGGTAGGAAGAAGGTTCTATCAGTAGCTGACGGGCCTAAGAGCGCAGTGATCTCCGAAACCCATGGCATAAAGCAGTGACTAGGAACAAGGTAGGCAAGCTACCCATTCCTGAAGAATATGGCAGAGGGCCCTCATCTGGCTCCATGATGTAAAAAGGATTCCTCCTATACCTTTGCTGAGCTAGAGGTGCTGCTTCTAGAATCCAAGGCATGCTGAGCAACTGAGTATGGACAGTTACAGGCTCAGTGCCTGTGAGAGCCTAATGTACTGCAATTTAGAGTCTGTAAGCCTTTTGTGGAGGGGGCGCCACTGAAGATGGGTGGATTTGGAACTAACAGCATAAGTGACCTTAAGCATAATTTGTAAGTGATAAATATGTTTCCTCCAAAATCCAAAAAGTGTTAAAGATTTTGGCTTGTTTTCCCATTGCGGGCAATGAGAGGTTTAATAACTGTTTCTCCACAGTATCAGAGAGGGAGTTACTTTCATTTACAAAACAATTTTCAGGCATTTAATCAAATAAGGGCTTCCACTGTGTGGGATTAATGATCCATTCCCTTTGTATAAACTACTTTGTGAGTATTTTCATGGCCTGCCTGAATGAGTGTTTCAAATGGATTACCATGGAGGAGAATGTCATCAGTGTAAATCACACCTGCAGTTCTGGAAGAAATTGAATGAAGTTGAGATCTTCCCTGCAAAGTTTGTGTGCAAAGGCAAGACTGCTGAGGTGCCCAAGATTGGTGGATTGAGGTGCAAGAAATTTCTGTGAGGTAAAGGGAAAGCATGGCCAGGAAGTTTTTGAAATAAGCCTGAAAAACGTAGCCAAATCTTTAGAAGCCTGATATTTACCATTTGCTGATTGAATGGAGTAAGGCATGTCAGTAACATTGGGAGAGATCACCCCATTAAAGCTGGCATCGATTCACTCTGAGATGTCCTACTTCTTTCAAAGTGGAAAAGCACAGAAAATTGGGGTTGAACCCAGAAACAGTAAGATAATCACTCCTAGGTCTTGCATCATGGGTTTCAATACTTGAGTATTTCATTTTAACTAATATTTAGTCATATTGTCTTTTTTCACTGAGGTCAAGAACATCTATTGAATCCCATTTGTAAAGCTATTTAAAAAATGCAAAAGACTTAACTTAATTGCATATTACTTATTGTATCTCTTTATTTTCTCTGTATTTCTCATCCCAGTGTGACCTCTCATCTTGGAAAATTTAGGGAAACCAGTGATTCTCATGGTTAAGACAAAGGATACCTCTTTTACCTTCATTTTATGTTAGTAACATCATTAAGGTAATAGAGGATTCATTGTTTATTTTTCTTTTTATTTATTTATTTATGTGTTTTTGTAATGGAGTTTCTTTTTCGTTGCCCAGGCTGGAGTACAATGGCATGTTCTCAGCTCACAGAATCTCTGCCTCCTGGGTTCAAAAGATTATCTTGCCTCAGCCTCTCAAGTAGCTGGGAATACTGGCATGTGCCACCAAGCCTAGCTAATTTTGTATTTTTGTAGAGATGGGGTTCCCCATGCTGGTCAGGTTGGTCTCAAACTCCTTCACTGAGGTGATCTGCCCATCTCAGCCTCCAAAATTTCTGAAATAAAAAAACCACATTTTTACTAAAAATACAAAGTTAGCCGAGCGTGAGCCACTGTACCTGGCAGGATTCATCATTTAAAATTAGAGGGATTTTTGATTAACTCATTAAAGGCAAAAGATTAAATGTATGAATGTTTTCCAATTGATGCATTTTAACAGATGCTCACATTCAATCATCATCCACGTTACAGAGAAAGAAAAGTCAACGATTATCTTTTAATCTTTTGTGTAAATAAGTTTGGTATATTTTGTATTGTCAACTGAAAGTTGCAAATTAGGAACTTCTGTTTCAATTTGATGTTTTGGTCTACTCCTTAAATCTATAATTAAGTTTTATTTTTTCTTATCTCCCTGACTTTATATGTCCTTTTTTTTTTTTCATTATCTAGGCTGTTCAGCAGGAGACCATTGTCTTTTTATTCTTTTTTTGTAGGCACTGAATACACTGAAAAAGGTGTTACTTTTAAGGTGATTGTATTTTGAAGTTTCTTACCACAAACAACCTTATCTCAGTACCAACACAGTTCTATGGGCACTGGAGGGTTACAAACTTTAGAAACCTGGGTTGTAAGTGTGGTTAAAATTGAAGACTTCAATTTAGAGCAATCAGGCAAGAAAAAGAAATAAAGCATATTTAAATAGAAAAGAAGGAAGCCAAATTGTCTCTATTTGCAGATGAAATGTTTGTATATCTAGAAGACCCCATCGTCTCAGGCCAAAATCTCTTGAAACTGATAAGCAAGTTCAGCAAAGTCTCAGCATACAAAATCAATGTGCAAAAATCACAAGCATTCCTGTGCACCAATAAGAGACTTAAAGAGACATATCAAGAACGAACTGCCATTCACAGTTGCTACAAAGAGAATAAAATACCTAGGAATACAACTAACAAGTAATGCAAAGGACCTATTCAAGGAGAACTACAAACCACTGCTCAATGAAATAAGAGAGGACACAAACAGTCCATGTTAATGGTTAGGAAGAATCAATATCATGAAAATACTGCCCAAAGTAATTTACAGATTCAACACTATCCCCATCAAGCTTCCAATGACCTTCACAGAACTGATAAAAATGACCTTAAGCTTCATATCGAACCAAAAGAGAGCCTGCATAGCCATATCAATTATAAGCAAAAAGAACAAAGCAAGAGGCATCACACTACTGAACTTCAAACTATACTACAAGGTTACAGTAATCAAAACAGCATAGTACTGGTACCAAAACAGAGATATAGACCAATGGAACAGAACAGAGATATAGACCAATGGAAGAGAACACAGCATATCTACAACCATCTGATCTTTGACAAACCTGACAAGAACAAGCAATGGGGAAGGGATTCCCTGTTTAATAAATGGTGTTGGGAAAATTGGCTAGCTATGTGCAGAAAGCAGAAACTGGACCCCTTCCTGACACCTTACACTAAAATTAACTCCAGGTGGATTAAAGACTTAAACCTAAGACCTAACACCTTAAAAACCCTAGAATAAAATTTAGGCAAAATCATTAAGGACATAGGCATAGGCAAGGACTTCATGACCAAAACACCAAAAGCATTGGCAACAAAAGCCAAAATAGACATATGGGACCTAATCAAACTCCACAGCTTCTGTATGGCAAAAGAAAGAGTCATTAGAGTGAATTAGCAACCAATAGAATGGGAAAATATTTTTGCCGTTTACCCATCTGACAAAGGGCTGATATCCAGAATTTACAAAGAACTCAAACAGATTTACAGGAAAAAAACAAGCCCATTCAAAAGTGGGTGAAGGATATGAACAGACACTTTACAAAAGAATACATACATGAGGCCAACAAACATGAAAAAATGCTCATCATCACTGGTCATTAGAGAAATGCAAATCAAAACTACATTGAGATACCAGCTCACACCAGTTAGATTGGCAATCTTTAAAAAATCTAGGGACAACAGATACTGGAGAGGATGTGGAGAAATAGAAACACTTTTACACTGCTGGTGGGAATGTAAATTAGTTCAACCATTGTGGAAGACAGTGTGGCAATTCCTCAAGGACCTAGAAATAGAAATTCCATTTGACCCAGCAATTCCATTTCTGGGTATATATCCAAAGGATTATAAATCATTCTACTATAAAGACACATGCACAGGAATGTTCATTGCAGCACAGTTTACAATAGCAAAAACCTGGAACCAACCCAAATACCCATCGATGATAGACTGGACAATAAAAATGTAACACATATACACCATAAAATATTATGCAGCCATCAAAATTGATGAGTTCGTGTCCTTTGTAGGAACATGGATGAACGTGGACACCATCATTCTCAGCAAACTGACACAAGAACGGAAAATCAAACACCGCATATTCTCACTCATAGGCAGGTGTTGAACAATGAGAACACATGAACACAGGGAGGGGAGCACTACACCCTGGTGTCTGTTGGGGGAAATAGGGAAGGAACAGTGGGGGGTGGGGAGTTGGGGAGAGATAGCATAGGGAGAAATGCCAGATATAGGTGAAGGAGAGGAAGGCAGCAACTCAGACTGCCATGTGTGGACCTATGCAGCAATCTTGCATGTTCTTCACATGTACCCCAAAAACTAAAATGCAATAGCAAAAGAAAGAAATTGACCACTTTAGTGAGCCACAGGGTTCACTGTTTCTTTCCATAATTTTCTTTTTTTCTTTGTTTTTCTTTCATATGCTTTTTTTTTTTTTTTTTGAGACAGGGTCACACTATGTTGCCTAGGTTGGTCTCAAAAGCCTGGGCTCAAGTAATCATTACAGGTAGGAGACACTGTTCCCAGCCATCTCCTCTCCATAATTCTGAATATCAGAATATTTGCTGTAACACAGACACAGACAGCAGCAGAAGCAGCAAAGACATTTCTAGGGTTTTAATTAGCCATCTGCTCTTATGAGTATGAGTCTCAAATGCTATTATTTAATTGTTTGTCTCCACAAACCTCATGTGTTATAAACAATCACCCATGCAACAGTGCTGAGAAGTGGTAACTAATGGGAGGTGTTTAGGTAGCAAGGACTCCCCCAGTGATTGGATTCATGCCAGGCTAATAAAGGGCTTTTGAGAGTATATGTCTCCACTCTGCTTTCTATTTTTTTCGTTGAGCCAGAATCTTGTTTGTCACCCAGGCTGGAGTGCAATGACACAATCTTGACTCACTGCCATTTCTGCTTCTGGGGCTCAAGTGATCCTTCCACTTCAGTCTCCCAAGCCAACTGGGACTCCAGCCACATGCCACCAAGTTGGTCTTGAACTACTGCCCTCAAGTGTATGGCCTGCCTAGGCCTCCCAAAGCGCGGGCATTACAGGCATGAGCCAATGCACTCCGCAGCTCTCTGCCTCTGCTCTTTAGCCATGTGAGAAACTGTTTTTCTCTCCAGAGACTGCAGCATTGAAGGCATGAACTTGGAAGAAGGGATCAGGCACTTGCCAGACACCAAACTTGTCACTGCCTTTATCTTGAATTTCCCAGCTTTCCAAACTGTGAGAAATTAATTTCTCTTCTTTATAAGTTACCAAATCTCAGATATTCTCTCAAATCACAACACAATGGATTAACATATAAGTGATTGTAAATTTCAAGTACTGCTAAATCTCCACATAGTGACTGTTCCTGCTTCACACAAGTGATCACCCAATGAGCTCATGTTTGGTGAAGGGTACCATCTTTCCCCTAAGTGCTCTATAGAACAGGCACCTATTTGGAGTTGAGACACACAACCAATTGGTCAGATTAGAGTCTTCCCCCTGAACTTACATCAGTCAGACCTTCTCTTAGCATCTAGAAACACACCATGGAAAGTTTAGAAAAGCCAGTGATTCTCATAGTTAAGATAAGGGATACCTCTTTTACCTTTACTTGATGTCAGCAACCTCACCAAGATAATAAAGACTCTTCATTTAATCTTAGAGGGATCCCTGGTTAGCTAATGATAAAAAAAGGATTAATTAAGTCTGTGAAAATTTTTCAATTGTTACATTTCAACAAATCAATAAACTGGGGTTCAAATATCATCCAGGTTACAGGGGCGGCAAGTCAACGAGCACCTTTTATCTTTTGTGTTGTGTAGATCCTTTTGATAAATTTTGCATTTTTAACTGGAAATTGCAAATTAGGAACTTCTGTTAGAGGCTTTTGGTTGTTTTTTGTCCTCTCCTTGATTCTGTAATTTGGTTTTATTTTTTGTTCTCTTTATTCTCCTTTATCTGACCTTCATGTCTATTATTTTTTATTTTTGTAGACATTAAATACACTTCACACGTTGTTTCTTTTAAGCTGACTATGCTTTGACAAGACATAATAGTCATTTAATGTAATTATTGCCTATGTAAATAGTAATTTTTACAGCTTGTGTAGAAGTTCAATAGAGAAATAAGGCATGCTTTCCCCTTAAGGTGTCAGTGTAAGTATACCCACAGGATTTGTTTTTAAAATTATAAAAGACATAGCAATATGTCTGGACTGAAATGTGTGACTCAGGGAGACATTATAAAGCACGAGTGTATATTCCTGTTTTTAAATACCAAAATATTTCTCAATTAATAACTTTGGTCAGAGAAATCTCTGTAAGAGCCTCAGCTGAACTCAGTAAAAGCAGCACAAAGCAGCAGAGCTGAAAGTGCAGGCTTGTCATGGGGCACAGAGCCAGTGAGCAAAGCAGAGCAAGAACAGCAATTCCTTGACAGTGGCAGCCAACATCTGGATAATCCTGCTCACAGTGGCCTCTGTAGGGGTCAGTTTGTATAGATAGGGTGGACCCTCCCTGACAATTTGGTTCAGTGTTCAGACTGCTGATGCCACATACTCCAAAATTGTGTGAGATGGATTCTTAATCATGAAATAAGGTTTATGGGGGAATCAGGGTGTCTACACAGTTGGTACAAAAGTGACTTAAGAGAGCAGGAAAAGGAGACTAGTTTGGGACTGTTATGGTGGTCATGGGTGGGGCTGCTGAAAGGGTCCTGCGCTACCTGGGGCTGAACCTCCCACCTGCACCTACAGAGGATGCACCCAGGCTTTCTCATCAGCCTCTCCAGGTGTGCAGAAGGGAAGAGAAGAGTGAGTCCCCCCAAATTATTCAGTCAAACAGTAACAATGAATAAGAGGCTTTATTACAAATGCCCTCCAAAAAACACAGGAAGAAAAGATAGCCACATGCAAAGGGCTCTCTAAGGAGCCCATCACTGGTCTATGACAATACTGATTGTGACAGCTTGGGAAGAAGGGTCAACAGAGAAATAAGGCATAAGCTTTTCTGTAAACTTATCAGTGAAAGTGTACACATGTGATCTGGTTTTTAAATTATAAAATGAAACCTCTCCCAACTCATAGTCCAGAAAAATGCCCATTTGCAGGACTTCTGTATTCCTTGTAATGCATGGACTACAGAATGGCTGAATTTCCCAGCACCCCATCTGTGGGGTTGGTGATGTCAGACCATCTCTGGGAAACGTTTCTTTACAAACACCAACGGACAATGCACCTGTGCCTCTCACTTCTATGTGCCAAAAGTGTCTCCCAGCATCAAAGCCCTCACAGCTCCGGACTGCTGGGTAAAAACAAAATGACTGAGGATTATCAGTAAAGCCTGGATTCGTCCTAGAAAATATCACACTTTTTCTGTCTCTGGAGATAATAAGACTAGGGTGGGCTGTTTCGGGGTCTAGCATCAAGTCCTCCTGAAATGTGCTCATCATTCTTTGGAGACCAAAATAATGTGGAGGGAGCCCCAAACTCTTTTTCCTGAATTTATGTGAGAAGACGGCAGGGGCTTTCAGGTTTTCATATGTGTTGTAGATGTTCTCAGTACCTGTCAGCACATCCAGGTCTCCCTGAAAACCCTTCTCTGTTACTGCATTTAGCAGGTTTTGGAGTACAAATAAATGCTCTGAAATTTGTCTTTGGTTTTCAGCGAGTTTTTCTTCAGCATCGTGCTCTTCAACAAGTAAAGAGGCACAAATTGCAGCTTGTTCCTTTACTAAAAAAATCTTAATTTCGTCAAATTCAGTCTGTAATTCCTTCCTCCATGTTTCCATCTTCCTTTTCACATTAAAAGATTTAAACATTGATGCTTCACGTCGCATCTTGGCATCTTCAATTTTCTCCTTTAGTGGCTGAATGTAGCTTTTGAGCTTTCTCCTGTTTCTGGCTGCAGCTTGCTCAATGGGCAACAGGGGGTGATGCTGGTGGTCAGAGGAGACCCTGCACTGGGGACACAACAGCTCCAGGTCCTTCTCACAGAACAGGGCCAGAGGCAGACAGTGCTTCTCACACAGGGGCTCCGCCTTCTCCTGCCTTTTCCTTTTTCTCCTCATGGCGGGAAGCTGCTGAACCACATCAGTCATGTTTCGAAATTGGGTGTTGCTCCTGAGGTTCTCTTCAGGGCAGTGGTGGAGGCAGACGGGACAGGGGAAGATGTCCTGTAGGTCTTCCCAGCACTGGTGGATGCAGGAGCGACAGAAGTTGTGCCCACAGTGAGTGGTGACTGGGTCCTTCAGGTAACCCAGGCAGATGGGGCAGCTGGCCTCTGCTTGGAGCTCAGCCAGGGATGCTGCGACGGCCATGGTGCAGGGAGGGATCTGTGTGGGGAGACTCCCTTCAGAAGGTGTGATCCTCCAGGAAGGAGGAAGGTGAGAAGATGGCACCCCCTCCGTGTTACCTCCTGCAAGCACTTCACAGGCCTAAATCTGTCTGTTTTTCTCCTTGGCTCTAGAAGCAGCTCCAGTGGGAGGCAGGGCCCAGGGCACCGGCTGATCCCTTGGCACCAGATCCTCCTTTACTGAAATTCGAGCTGGGCTTTTTCGTGGTCTTTCTTAGAAAAAGCCACAGTTACAAGAGGCAATGGAATATAATGGCCACATGAAATACTCCAGAGTGTGACTTTCAACAAAACAAGAAGGCAATTTTCTTCAACGACAAAAGGAGAAAAATAATAAGATCTATTAAAGCAATGAAGACCACATATATCAATGAAAATAACTACCTAAAAAATTTTTCTTTTTTTTATATAAACTCTTCTAACAATAAAGTCCATTAAGATAGAGGAAATCTCATAAATATCCACCAGTTATGATTTCTTATAATGATATTATGATTTTAATATTTAACAAAGGCTCTATATTTAAGACATTCATAGTGCAATATTTACCCATAAGATTATATGTAATTTTGGGTTTGCTTAAAAGTATTGCAAACTATAGGAATTGAGATACAAATTTGTAAGTGGATACAGAGTGTTTGTTGTAGTAATTTTGCTACTACATTACATGCTTTAGATATTCTTTAGTAGAAAACATTATTGAAAAGGCTGACAGCCCTGACAACATGGTGACACTGCATTCTATCAAAAAAATACAAAAATGAGCCCGGCTTAGTGGCACACACCTGTAGTTCAAGCCACTAGGAAGGTCAGGTAAGAAGATCAATTGAGCCTGTGAGGTGAGGCTGCAGTGAGCGATCATTGTGTCACTGGACTCTAGCCTAGGGAACACAGCATGATCCTGACTCAAATAAAATAAAATAAAAGCTGAGCCTTGTTGTCTCTGTGTCACTGTCTCCAAGTCAGACAAGCTCCTCTCTTACTCTCTTTTATGAGCTTCACCTTTCGCTTCTGCTACATCTCAGAGTTCTAAAGTCTCTTGTGGGCAGGGCATGGTGGCTCACACTGGTTGGTAATTTGCCTTTTTCGGGCCGAGGTGGGCATATCAACTGAGGTCAAAAGTTTGAGATCAGCCTGGTCAACATATAGATGAGGTTTCATCCCATCTATACCAAAAATACAAAAAAATAGCTGGATGTGATGGTGGGTACCTATAATCCCAGCTACTTAGAAGTCTGAGGCAGGCGGATCACTTGAACCCAGTAAGCAGAGGTTGCAGTGAGCCGAGACAGTGCCATTCTACTCTGGCCTGGGCAACAAGAGTGAAACTCTGTCTCAAAAGTAAAAATAAAAATAAAGAAATATTCCTGTGTCTTCTTCTCTTCTTCACACTTCACGCAAATCTCTCCACATTCTCTTGCTATTCCACCTTGTCTGGCTTTCAGGTCTGACTCCTCTTTGGCCGCACAAATCTCCCAAATTCAGATGAACTAAACTAGTGACAAAAACAAGGCCAGGCATTATGGTTTTGTGTTCTCATGTTTCGGGCTTGGTGAGCACAAGCACAACTGGACCGCCTCACCCCCGGCCAACTACTGCATTCTCCTCTGACCTCACCTACACTATCCACTCCATTGGGCAGGTGTCTGCAAAGAGAATTTCCTAAGCATTTCCTCAATGCAGTGTCCTTTTCCACCTTGGTTAGGGGAGATTTTTCATTTTCATCCTCACATGGACTGAGCAGAAGTCCTCACAGAATTGCTGCACGCACAAACTGAGCATCTGAGGTCTCCCTAAACCCCTAATCCTGCCTAAGTCACCTGCTTTTTCCCTGAGTTCCCGCTAACCTGCACTTGTGGTCTGAAGGGCGCTCTCCTGATGCAAATCTCCACTTGGATCCAGGCTCTGTGAATATTCTGGAGCTGCCCTTAAATTTCCAGATGTGGGGGTGGTTCCCTCAGCACCACTGTCTACTAAAAATGGCTGCGTATGCCTTTCTTTTTCTAGCTCAGAACAGGCAACACAGAACAGCCTCTCTGTTCACCTGAGAATTCTGAATCTGGTGCCTTCAGAGTTTATAAGCCTGCGGAAAGCTTCCTTTCTGTTTCCTTATTGGACAGACTCCAGATGTAATTAGCATCTGGCCAATGACAGGCTCTGATGAAGATTTTCCACCTTTTTCTCTGATTGCATTTTCTGTCTATGGTAGGGGGTGGGTGAAAAGAATATGAAGACATTGAAAGTGGAAGATTGGATTTCTCTCTCTCAACAGTCCATTGAATCTCCTCTAACCTAATCAGGGATTTTGCTCTGGGCTAATTGAAAATTGGGAATATTTTCCTCCTGTTTTTCTTAGGAAGGTAAATATGGAATTTTTTGGCTAGTGCTGGCCTGCTTCTACTCAGGCAGTTTTAATTCTTTTTGGCTTTTCATGGAAGTGTTTCCAGAGCTAGTCCTTGACTGTTTCCTGGATTCTCAAACTTATTGCAGATATTTTAGCCTCCACAAACCAGTGATCTCTGTGTCAATGTCTCCAAGCCGGACCAGCTTCTCTCCTATCCTCTTTTTTTTTTTTTTTTGAGACAGAGTCTTGCTCTGTTGCCCAGGTTAGAGTGCAATGGCACGATCTCGGCTCGCTGTAACTTCCACCTCCTGGATTCAAGTGATTCTCCTGCCTCAACTTCCCATGTAGCTGGGACTACCGGCACGTACCACAATGCCAGGTTATTTTATTTATTTTAGTAAAGATGGGGTTTCCCTATATCGGCCAGGGCTTTTGATCAGCCTGACTTTGTGACAAGCCTGCCTCACTTACCCTCTTTTTGAGCCTCATCTGTCAGTTCTGCTACATGGCAAAGCTCTAAAATCTCATCTTCTTTCCTCTCCCTTCCTCACAGTTCACACAAGTCTCTCTACATTCTTTTTCCACTCCAACTCCATCTGGCTTCCAGGCCTGACTCCTCCAGGGCCACTCAAATCTCCCAAGTTCAGACAAACCAAATTAATGGCAAGAGCAAGGCCAGGCATTACGGTTTCGAGCTCTCATATTTTGTGGTCACTGACCGCAAGCACAGCTGCCCCTTCTCCCTTGCTACCATCTGCTCCATCCTCCTCCAACCTTGCCTACATTACCCACTCCACTGGCCAAGTGTTTGCAATGGGAATTTCCTAAGCGATTCCTCAAAGTAGCCTCCTACTCCACCTTGGTTTGGCGAGTTTTTCCATTTTCGTGCTCATGGACTGTGAGCAGAAGCCCTCAAAGGGCTGCTCCATTTGCAGCCTGAGCCTCCGAGGACTCCCCCAAACCCTAAATCCACCCAAGGTGTCTGCTCCTTCCCTCAGTCCCTGCTCACCTGCCTTTGTGGTCCGAGGGGTGCTCTCCTGACGCCAGATCTCCACTTGGGTCCAGGATCTGTTAGTATTCCGGAGCTGCACTTAAATATCCAGATGTGAGGGTGGTTCCCTCAGCAGCACTGCCGAAGTGGTAAGAATGGCTTCTCCTGCTTTGGCAGGTCCTTGTCGTCCTTCTTGATCCAGGTGAGAACAGGCAACACAGCACAGCCTCTCCGTTCACCTGAGAGTTCTGAATCTGGCGCCTTCAGAGCTTATAAGCCTGTGGAGAGTTTCCTTTCTGTTTCCCTATTGGACAGACTGCAGATGCAATTAGCGTCTGGCCAATAACAGGCTCTTACTAGTACTTGCAATTTTCTCAGATTTTATTTTCAGGTTAGGAGGTGGGGTGGGTGGGGCGAACAGGATATTAAAGGTGGATGATTAGATTTCTCTCACTACTGCACTCAAACTTCTCTTTTTTTTTTTTTTTTTTTTTTGTAACGGAGTTTTGCTCTTGTTACCCAGTCTGCAGTGCAATGGCACGATCTCGGCTCACCTCAACCTCCGACTCCTGGGTTCAAGCAATTCTTCTACCTCGGCCTCCCTAGTAGCTGCGACTACAGGCTGCGCCAGCATGCCCAGCTAAGTTTTGTATTTTTAGTAGAAACGGGGTTTCACCATGTTGACCAGGATTGTCTCGATCACTTGACCTCGTGATGCACCCGCCTCGTTCTCCAAAAGTGCTGGGATTATAGGCCTGAGCCACCGTGCCCGACCAAACTCCTCTAAATTCATCAGTGATTTGTTCCTGGGTTAATTGTAGTTTGAGAATATTTTCATCGTGTTTTACTCAGGCAGGCAGATGTAGGATTTTTTGGTTAGTGTTGGCCTCCTCCTTATCTGGCAGTTTTAATTCATTTTGTCCCTTAATGGAAGTGTTTCCAGAGTCAGTCCTCGCCTGTTCTCTGAATTCCCAAACTCGATCCAGCGTTTTCAGTCTCCAAAAGCCAGTGGCCTCTGTGTCAGTGTCTCCAAGCCAGACCAGCTTCTCTCTTACTTTCTCTTTTGAGCCTCATCTTTCGCTTCTGCTACAACTCAAAGCTTTAAAATCCCTTTTGCCATTCTCTCCCTTCTTCACAGTTCACAAAAATCTCCTAACATTTTTTTTTGCATTCCAATTGTGCATTTATTCAACACAATTCTTCCATTCTACACAACAAAGTACAAACAGAATGCCATTTAAATGCTACAAAGTTATGAAACTCTAACAGAGATTTTATAGTACTGACTACACAATAAATGAAAAAAAGAAAAAGAAATCAATGTACATGTTGCCATGGTGTCCTGAAAGACCACCATGAAGGGCAAACAGAACCGGGGCTGCAGGATGACCACACAGAGCTGACTTTCTACTCACTCACCAGTTTCTGAGTAGGGTGGTGGGGTAGGGCGTGTGCATGGGCACAAGGACAGACAGAACCATGCACAGCAACTACCATGGGTGAGAGGCTCTTGGGGGATGTCTGATCCTTGAAATCAGAAGAGGCTTCAAGAGGCCGGGCCTAACAAGGTTGGCAGTTGCTTTAAAGCCCGGGATGCTCCCTTTCCAAAAGGACACTGCACAGCAACAGCAAGGGCATGGCTTGGCCACCATCCCAGGTCACCAAGGAAAGGTAAAGCGTGCTTCCACACAGGCAGGGTCACATACCCCCAGAGCCTCACTCGTCCCTGTTGGCTCTGCCACTGAACTGACTCTTAGAAACTAAAAATGGTCAAGCTTTCTAGACAGAAAACTGGAGGGCATCTTGACAGACGCAAGCCAAACCGACAGCATTTCTGCAGCCAGACCCCGACCAGTAGAGGGGTGCTGACTGCTGCCTACAGTGTCTGCCCGAGTGAGGGGTTTGCTTTCCTACTGATCTCCCTTTCTCTAGAAAAGTGACAAAACTGAGCTGGGTGGGGTATAAGTCACAGGGGTGAGAGCTTCAGTGGTCTGCTTATCTATCGAGCTGGAATGGTTCCTGTGGCGGTGTTGGCCTAAGCATAGTGATCACCAGTGCATGGGGCACCTGCGTTTGAGGGAGCAGGACCTTCTCCTCATCTGTGGGGGAGGCCTGTTCATTCTCCTGGGAGGGCAGAATCGCCTTGGGGGTGGCTTAGACAGGGGTGCCAGGACAGCTGTGACAGTGATTTCTCCTGGCCATCTATTTGTCCCCTGTCCATGTGCTCCAGTGCATTCTGAGCTTCATCTAGATTCTCAAACTCTACATATGCAGAGCCTTTGGACAGATGGGGATGTAACCTATCCACAGGCATGCTAATCATTTTAATTTTCCCATGGATGGAAAATACCTCCCTGATGTGATTCTTGGTCACATTCCTGGTGAGTCTCTCGTGTGCACTTTGGTGGGCTTAGAGAATGGGCTCCACCTTTTCCTCTTCTTTAAATTTCTTTCAGGTGGTTTGGACATGGAGCGGGGATGCCACCTGTTGTTGTCTCTGTGTCAAGAAGAAATTGGAGAGCCTGAGGAGCTGCTGGAGCTGTGGGAGATGCTAGAACTTCCTGAGTGACTGGATGCTGAGGAATTGCTGGAGCTACTGCTGGAGCCAGTGCTGGCGCTGGAGCCTGAGCTGGAAATCCAACTGAAGTGAGACCTGGTGCTGCTGCTACCACTGGCCTATTAGTAATTTGCAAACATTGTCCTTTTTTGTGTGGCACAGACCAGCATCAGTGACCATGACCTGAGAACCTAGTACAGATTTTGTCACCAATTTGCCCCCTTTTTTATGTGGATTTGTGCAGTAAACCACCTGCAAAACCACATATGATGTCTTGAGCTCTGGGGAGAACTTCATTTCTTAGAGATAAGTAAGTTCATATGTAATAGGCTGTCCAGATCTCCAAAGCAACTGATTGTGGCTTATCTTGTCCATGCAGAGAATATGTTCTGTAGGTGAAGGGCAGGCTATAACCCTCAGTTTTAGTCTGTACACATCTACAAGAGGTAGATAAAAAAAATTTTTTTTTTGAGACAGAGTATTGCTCTGTTGCCAGGAGCCAGGCTGGAGTGCAGAGGCACAATCTCGGCTTTCTGCAACCTCCAACTCCCAGGTTCAAGCAATTCTCTTGCCTCAGTTTTCCAAGTAGATGGGACTACAGGTGCATGCCACCACACTCAGCTAATTTTTGTATTTTTAGTAGAGACGGGGTTTCATCATGTTGACCAGGATGGTCTCAATTTCTTGACCTGGTGATCCGCCTGCCCCGGCCTCCCAAAGTGCTGGGATTACAGGCTTGAGCCACCATACCTGGCTGAGGTGGATAAAATTAAATAGAAATGGAGTTATTCTTTAGGTACTCTAAATAGTTTATCATCTTTGAGAAGGATTCATAAAATTATTTGCTGGCAGAAGACACATCTCAATGTAACTCACCATTTCCATTTTCTAGAAAATATTTCCATCTATGTCATCTTAATTCATCCTACCATTCCTCTTTCCTGAATTTTACAGTCACTTGTTTATAAGGTTCTGTTCTATGCAGGCTTTAAAGAGAATGCTGATGACAGTATTACACACTTATGCTTTAAGTATAAGAATACAAAAATCACTAATCACCAACCCACCCAGTTGCATAGGTGTTAGATTTATATACAAATATCATTTACAAAATTTATAAAATTAGAAAAAAAAGCATATAAATAATGTAAATCACATTTAAAAAACCTTTACAGATGGTCTTTGACTTACAATGCGGCTTAACAATTTTTCAACTTTGTGACAGTGTTATCGTGACATAACCACAATGAAAGTCAAGGAGCTTTTTAAGACTTCTGATGGGGTTACAGCTTCTACTGAATTCATATGCCTTTGCACAATTGTAAAGTCAAAAAATTATAACTTGAAGGTTATAATTCAGGGACCATATGCTGTGTTGTCATGAATTTTTGACTTAAACATTTTCCATTGGCCAGGCCCAGTGTCTCACACCTCTTAATCTCAGCACTTTGGAAGGTCGAAGGGTAAATTACCAGCTCAGGAATTCTCAACCAGTCTGACCAACATGGTGAAACCCGACCTCTACTAAAAATAAAAAAATTAGCTGCACGTGGTGGTCCACATCTATAATCCCAGCTACTCAGGAGGCTAAGGCAGAATTGCTTGTACCTGGGAGGTGGAGGTTGTAGTGAGCTGTGATTGGGTCACAGCACTTCAGTCCGGGTGACAGAGCGAGACACTGTCTAAAAAAAAAAAATTCCACTATACTATAGGTTTATTGAAATAAAACCTCATTGTAACTTGAGAATCACCTGTAATAAATGAAATAACAAGTGGCATTCTATCTGTTATTCTCTCACACTTTAAAGAAAGACCTCAACATAAATCTGTATGCATATATTTTGTTCTGCTTCTATACATTTAGTTTTCTCTTCTTTTGGGTTTTGTGTGTGTTTTCATTTTGCTTTTCTATTTCTTATCTCTTTAATTGAGCAAAATAGCATATAATGGTGTTTTTAGTGAAGGTTAACTATCCTATACTGCTGTGACAAGTAACCTCTGACATCTCAATGGCTTAGAAACACAAAATTTGTTTTTTTCTTTCCGTTTCCAATACTGGGTCTTCAGCTGTATTGAATGACTCGGAGACCCACGTACCATGACCTTGTGACACACCATCACAGGCTTTGTAGCAGAGGTAGAGCGAGCACTGTGATATGCTCCCAAAGAGTTTAGTAACTTGCTCCTTGCAAACATTCCCTTCATTAGGTTATGAAGGTTCATGACAACAGCGATATGTCATGTCGATGGCTGGTTCCCTTAATGTGATGTGATCAGGATAACACTGCCCCTCTGGAGTCTTCTTTTCTATGTGGGTAACCTTAGTCTAACCATGACGATAACATGACAAACTAAAGTGAAGGTACATTTTACAAAAATGCATCCTCTGTATTCCTCAAACTGTTAGGATCATCAAAATGGAAGTCTGAGAAACTGACACAGACCAGAGGAAGCTAAGGTTACATGATGACTAAATGCAATGTGGCATAGTTGATGGCATCCTGGAACAGGAAAAGGACATTAGGGAAACATTAATATTATCTGACTGAAAAATGCAGTTTAGTTAATGTACCAATAAGGGATAATTGGTTGTGACAAATGTACTAATGTCATGTAAGACGCAAACAATAGAAAAAGATGGATACAGGATACATGGGATCTCTGTAGTACTGTTGCAATTTTGCTGTAAATCTAAAACTATGCAAAAATAAAGAGATTATGGAAGTATATGGAAGAAAGTGAGAGAACATTGTGTTGGTCTTGTCCAACATGCCAGGCAGGAAATCACACACATTGTGTCTGCTTTTATTTTGTTGCTAGAACTGGTAACATGGCTTCAACTATTTTTGAGTTAGCTGTGATCTTTGGGGGCTGTCTTGGCAACAGGATATTATAACCTACAAAGGAAATGAAAGAGAGAAAAAGGAAATCAGAAAAAAAAGAATAGAAGAAGGCGCCTGTGGAGTGTCCTCTGTATGGAGGACCTGAAGTCTCCAAAACCAAATGCCAGCCTGTGAGTGAGCCACCTTGGAAATGAATCTTCCAGCCCCAGCCAGCCTTTAGATAATCGCAGCCCCAGACAGCATGTTGATTGCAACCTTATGAGAGACCCTGAGCCAGAACAGACCAGCCAAGCCACTCTTGAATATCTGACTCATGACAGGGTCGCTGGGTTCCCCCAGAGTAATCCATCCAATAGAAGGCAAAGTGGAAGCTGCAGTGACTGTTTTGGAAGTTCTATACTGTCATACCCGCAACGTCTCATTGTTTCCAAAAATGAGCCCTATTCAGTGAAGGTGCTGCCTGGTTGCTTCTTGTTACTTAAAGCAAAATGGGAGTGGGGACAGAGAGTCTAATGAAGCCAGGACTTGCTGATTTTGCAAGTTCTTAGCCTTTCAGATTGCAAATGACTCTAAACTTAAAACGGCTTCTAGGCAAATCTCAATATCAGGGCACTGCCAGGTAAGTATGATCTAAAAATTAAGTTGAGGGCCTGGCTCTAAAATCTTTTGTTTCATTCTCAGAAAAATCTCAGAACATGTCTCAGAGAATGGCTCGATTAAACAATCGGGCATCTAAGATGCTTATGTTGTTGAAATATATATATATATATATATGTATATTTTTTTGAGACTCAGTCTGGCTCTGTCACTCAGGCTGGAGTTCAGTGGTACCATCTTGGCTCACTGCAACCTCTGTCTCCCAGGTTGAAGTGATTCTCCTGCCTCAGATTCTAGAGTGCCTGGGATTACAGACACCTCCCACCACACCCGGCTAATTTTTGTATTTTTAATAGAAACCGGGTTTCACCATGTTGTCTAGGCTGGTCTTGAATTCCTGACCTCAGGTAACTCACTCATTTTGGCCTCCCAAAGTGCTGGGATTACAGGCATGAGCCACCACACCTGGCCAAAAAAACTCTAAAGTAGAGAATAGCATGTCTTGCAGAGACTTGTAAGTTTGGCTTTTGTTTAATGCCAATAAATTTTATATTTAATCCCAGTAGATTTTATGTAGCGGCTCAGCAATACTGGAAAACCTACATCCTTGAATACTGGTTTCATGTATAACATGAGCAGTAACAACATGTAACTAAGAATGCAAGTAAACTGTTTCCTAAACACACAATATTTGTTAATATTATTAGGTGGGTGCAAAGGAAATCGCAGTTTCTGCCATTACTTTAATGACACAAACCGTGATTACCTTTGCACCAAACTAATACTATAAATTTTTTTGTTACATGACCGTTAGGAAGACACTTTAAAATATATAAATTACTCATGAATAAAATTAAATCATTCATAATTCCCTCATCCAGATTTATTTTTGTGTCTATACATATGTGGTTAGCATAAGTTACATACAGCATGTTCTTAAAAAAAAAACATATAAATGGGTACTTTTATATCTTAGGGTCTCTTTTCCCCAAATGTTCATGTCTCTTTCTTATACTAATGCACACTGGTTTAAATATATATATATGGTTTCTAAATATATATAATAATTTCTATATAGACATATTTATAGTTTCTATATATATTTTCATGGTATATATTTATATGGAGAGAGAGAGAGATGGAGTTATTCTCTTGTTGCACAGATTAAAGTGCAATGGGGCAGTCTCGGGTCACCACTACCACTGCTTCTCGAGGTCAAGTGATTCTCCTGCCTCAGCCTCCTGAGCAGCTGGGAATACAGGCAAGTGCCACCACGCCCAGCTAAGTTTTGTATTTTTAGTAGAGACAGGGTTTCACCATGTTGATCAGACTGATCTTGAATTCCTGACCTCATGATCTGCCCACCTCAGCCTCCCAAAGTGCTAGGATTACAGGCGTGAGCCACCACGCCCTGCACATGTTTTCAAATTGAGAACTGTGTTGAAGTAGAAAGTGAAACCATCCCGCCTCCACCCTCCAGGACATCCACAGTCACTAACTTGATCTATGCATTTTCACCATATCATACTGAACACAGCACACACTACGTATATTTACATGTACATATAGATACAAATGCAATTGGAGTACAAATAATTCACATTTCAGTCAAATGCCAACTGCCTGAATGTTATAGGTAACATTTGGCTGACGCTGAAGACAAAGCCAAATATTAACATAATAGAAGGAATTCCTGTGATGCAAGAATAAATCATATATTTTAACCAAAAAAATTATAAATAAAATTTTATTTTGAAAAAATAAATAAAAATAAAATTATCAGATTTTGCAAGGATGACGTGCTACTGCAGAAACAAGACTTTCTCGGCACCATCATCTGCTAGACTCCTCCTGTGGTCACTCTATTACCTACAACATATTAAAGTAGGTGCTCGCTCTCACCCTAGATTGGTGGAGAAGCAGGACTTTCTGTGTTTCATTGCCTTGGGTTCAGCCGGGGTTTAAACAGAAAAGCACATTCAAATATGGTGATTTCAGTATCATTTAATAAAGGGACTATTTGCAAAACTAGGCAGACTTTAGGGTCACCCAACGTGGAGCTAAGATTCCCTTGAGACCCTGTTTGTATAAGGGGCCTTTTCCAGCCCCAACCCCTATGGCAATGCTACTGATTGAAAGCACAACCATTGGGCCAGGAGCAGTGGCTTACGCCTGTCATCCCAGCATTTTGGGAGGTCGATGTGGGTGGACCACCTGAGGTCAGGAATTCAAGACCAACCTGGCCAACATGGTGAAACCCCTCTCTACTAAAAATATAAAAATTAGCCAGCCACCATAGCCAGTCACCTGTGATCCCAGCTAATCAGGAGACTGAGGATGGAGAATCACTTAAATCTGGGAGTTAGAGGTTGAAGTGAGCTGAGATTGCACCTTTGAACTCCAATCTGAGTGACAAAAGTAAAACTCCATCTCAAAAAAAATTGAATACATAGATGGAGATGGGGCATTCTGGGAGCATGGGGGAAAAGAATGTGGCTCTGAACCTCAGACATGTTGCTGAACAATTCACAGTCCAGACCAGTGACTCATGCCTGTAATCTCAACACTTTGACCATATTATTAAGAAAATAAAGATTTTAAATTTTAGAAAAAGAACAATTCACAGGCTGTTTTCCTGTTTGCATACTGGGGACAATAACTGCCATTTCAAGGGGTGATTATAACTTGATAAGTGTTTGCATAAAGCACGTATCTTAGTGTCCATAATGTGGAAAAGTAAGAGCAGCTGGCAGTAGCAGGCCAAGCACCTAACAAATTAGTCCACATCACATACTGTAAAATAAGAACCTTATTCCTGCTTTGTAGATAATAAACCCAACACTGCATATATAGCAAAAGGAACAACTGAGACTCAAACCCAGTCAGGCTCTAAAAAGTATTTCCAATCACTTTTTTGCATTCAATTATTTGTGACCACTATTATCTAAGAAAATAAGGAGGTAACAGTTTTCAGAATCCAATTCCAGAAAGATAATACATAGTTGAATATTTGAAATTGGGTCCTAAAAATTTTATCCAGAATTTTAAATATTTATTTATTGAGACTGGGTCTTGCTCTGCAGCCCATGTTGTAGTGCAGTGGTGCCATCTGGGCTCACCGCAACCTCCACAGGAGGATCACGAGGTCAAAAGATCGAGAACATCCTGGCCAACATGGTGAAATACCATCTCTACTAAAAATAAAAATATTAGCTGGGCACAGTGGCACATGCCTGTAGTCCCAGCTACATGGGGACTGGTGAAGGAGAATCGCTTGAACCCAGGAGGCGGAGGTTGCAGTGAGTGAAGATCATGCCATTGCATTTTAGCCTTGCAACAGAGCAAGACTCTGTTTCAATAAATAAGTAAATAAGAATAAATATCTCTACTAGCAGTTTGTCTTCAATGTCTGGGCCTGTGGTTGCTGAAAACTCTGGAATGAGTTTGGGAATCCAGAAAACAAAGGCAAGGACTGACTCTAGAAGCACAACCTTCAAGGGACAAAAAAAATTAAAACTGCCTGAGAAGGAAAAGGTCAATGCTAGCCAACAAATATTTCCAATATTTAATTAACCCAGAACTTAATAACTGATTAAGTTAGAGGAGTTTCAATGGACTAGTGAGAGAGGGATAAATCCAATCTTCCACTTTTAATGTCCTCATGTTCTCCCCACCCACCCCACTTCCCAGGCTTAAAATGCAATCAGAGAAGAAGGTGGAAAATGTTCATTGGAGCCTGTCATTGGCCAAAGGCTAATTTCATCTGCATTCTGTCCAATAGGAAAACAGAAAGGAAACTCTCCACAGGCTTATAAGCTCTGAAGGCGCCAGATTCAGAACTCTCAGGTGAACAGAGAGGCTGTGCTGTGTTGCCTTTTCTGACCTGGACCAAGAAGGACACGGCTGACCTGGGAAGGCAGGAGAAGCCATTCTTATTTGGCAGTGGTTCTGAAGGAACCACCCCTCACATATGGAAATTTAAAGGCAGCTCTGGAGTATTCACAGAGCCTGGACCCAAGTGGAGATTTGACGTCAGGAGAGCACCCCTCGAACAACAAGTGCAGGTGAGCAGGGACTCAGGGAGGGAGCAGACACCTTGGGTGGGGTTAGGGTTGGGGAGAGACATCAGAGGCTCAGGCTGCACATGGAGTGATCCTGGGAGGTCCTCCGCTCAAAGTCCATGGGGATGAAAATGGGAGAACTCCCCTAACTGGGTTGGAATAGGACACTGCATTGAGGAAGTGCTTAGAAAATTCACTTTGCAGACACCTGGCCAGTGGAGCGGATAATACAGGCGAGGTCAGAGGACAATGCAATAGTTGGCAGTGAGGGGGAAGGGCCAGTTGTTCAGTGACCCCAAAATATAAGAACACGAAATCATAATGCCTGGCCTTGCTCTTGCCACTAATTTATTTCATTTGAGCTTGAGAGATTTGTGCAGCCCTAGAGGAGTCAGACCTGAAAGTCAGATTAAATGGGATTAGAAACAGACTGTGGAAAGACTTGTGTGAAGTATGAAGGGAGAGGAAGACACAAGAGATTTTATTTATTTATTTATTTTATTTTTTTGAGTCACAGTCTCACTCTGCTGCTTTGCTGAGTACAGTGGCACAATCTCAGCTCACTGCAACCTCCCTCTCTCGAGCTTAAGCAATTCTCCTGCCTCAGCCTCCAAAATAGCTGGCACTATAGGCACCCACCACAACACCCAGCTAACTTTGTATATTTAATAGACACCGTGTTTCACCATGTTGACCAAGGTGGTCTCGATCTTTTGACTTTGTGATCTGCCCGCATCTGCCTCCGAAAATGTTGGAATTATAGGTGTGAGCCTCTGTACATGGCCACAATTTATTTATTTTTTATTGAGATAGGGTTTCATTCTTGTTGCCCGGGCTGGAACGCAATAGCACTCTCTCAGCTCATTGCAACCACCTCTTCCTAAATTTAAGTGATCCTCCTGCCTCAGACTTCCAAGTAGCTGCGATTACAGGTACCTGCCACCACTCCCAGTGAAGTTTTGCATTTTTAGTAGAGAGGGGGTTTCACCATGTTGGCCAGGCTGGTCTCAAACTTCTGACCTCAGGTGATCTGCCTACCTCAGCTTGCCAATGTGATAGGATTACAGGTGTGAGCCATCATGCCCAACTCACAAGGGAATTTGGAGCTTCGAGATGTCGCAGAAGTGAAAGGGGCTCAAAAAAGAGAGTAAGAGAAGCTGGTCTGGCTTGGAGACAATGACGCAGAGACAATAAGGCTCAGCTTTTCATTTAATTTTCTTTCATCTAAGGCCGAATCTTGCTCTGCTACCTAAGCTCGAGTCTAATGGCACACTAAGCCTCACTGCAACCTCAACCTCACAGGATCAATTGATCCTCTTATCTGAGCCTCCCTAGAAGCTTGGACTGCAGGTGTGGGCCACTAGGCCTGGCTAACTTTTGTATTTTTTTAATAAAATAAAGTGTGGTCATGTTGTCCAGATGGTCAGGGTTTTCAATAATGTTTTCTACTGGAGAACATCTAAAGCATGTAATGTAGCAGCAAAATTACTACAACAAACACTGTATCCACTTACAGATTTATATCTCAATTCCTATAGTTGGCAATACTTTGAAGCAAACCCAGGATCACATAAAATCTTATGGGTGAATATTGCGCTATGAATGTCTAAAATATAGAGCTGTTTTAAATATTAAGATCATAATATTATTATTAGAAATCATAACTGGTGAATACTTACGAGATTTCCTCTATCTCAATGGACTTTATTGTTAAAAGAGTTTATATAAAAATAAGAAAAATGATTTAGGTAGTAATTTTCATTGATATATGTGGTCTTCATTGCTTTAATAAATCTTTTTATTTTTTTCTTTTTGTAGTTGAAGACAATTGCCTTCTTGTTCTGTTGAAATTCACACTCTGGAGAATTTCACGTGGTCATTATTTTCCATTGCCTCTTGTAACTGTGGCTTTTTCTGAGAAAGACCACGAAAGAGCCCAGCTTGAATTTCAGTAAAGGAGGATCTGGTGCCAAGGGATCAGCCGGTGCCCTGGGCCCTCCCTCCTGCTGGAGCTGCTTCTAGAGCCAAGGAGAAAAACAGACAGACTTAGGCCTGTGAAGTGCTTGCAGGAGGTAACACAGAGGGGGTGCCATCTTCTCACCTTCCTCCTTCCTGGAGGATCACACCTTCTGAAGGGAGTCTCCCCACACAGATTTCTCCCTGCACCATGGCTGTCGCAGCATCCCTGGCTGAGCTCCAAGCAGAGGCCAGCTGCCCCATCTGCCTGGGTTACCTGAAGGACCCAGTCACCACTCACTGTGGGCACAACTTCTGTCGCTCCTGCATCCACCAGTGCTGGGAAGACCTACAGGACATCTTCCCCTGTCCCGTCTGCCTCCACCACTGCCCTGAAGAGAACCTCAGGAGCAACACCCAATTTCGCCACATGACTGATGTGGTTCAGCAGCTTCCCGCCATGAGGAGGAAGAGGAAAGGTCAGGAAGAGGAGGAGCCCCTGTGTGAGAAGCACTGTCTGCGTCTGGCCCTGTTCTGTGAGAAGGACCTGGAGCTGTTGTGTCCCCAGTGCAGGATCTCCTCTGGCCACCAGCATCACCCCCTGCTGCCCATTGAGCAAGCTGCAGCCAGAAACAGGAGAAAGCTCAAAAGCTACATTCAGCCACTAAAAGAGAAAATTGAAGATGCCAAGATGCGATGTGAAGCGACAATGTTTAAATCTTTTAATGTGAAAAGGATGATGGAAACATGGAGGAAGGAATTACAGTCTGAATTTGAAGAAATTAAGATTTCCTTAGTAAAGGAACAAGCTGCAATTTGTGCCTCTTTACTTGTTGAAGAGCACAATGCTGAAGAAAAACTCGCTGAAAACCAAAGACAAATTTCAGAGCATTTACTTGTACTCCAAAACCTGCTAAATGCAGTAACAGAGAAGGGTTTTCAGGGAGACCTGGATGTGCTGACAGGTACTGAGAACATCTACAACACATATGAAAACCTGAAAGCCCCTGTAGTCTTCTCACATGAATTCAGGAGGAAGAGTTTGGGGCTCCCTCCACATTATTTTGGTCTCCAAAGAATGATGAGCACATTTCAGGAAGATTTGACGCTAGACCCGGAAACAGCCCACCCTAGTCTTTTTCTGTCAGGAGACAGAAAAAGTGTAATATTTAGTAGGCTGAATGCAGGCTTTACTGATAATCCTCAGTCATTTTGTTTTTACCCAGCAGTCCGGAGCTGTGAGGGCTTTGATGCTGGGAGACATTTTTGGCACGTAGAAGTGAGAGGCACAGGTGCATGGTCCCTTGGTGTTTGTAAAGAAACATTTCCCAGAGATGGTCTGAGATTGCCAACCCCACAGATGGGGTGCTGGGAAATTCAGCCATTCTGTAGTTCATGCAGTATAAGGAATACAGAAGTCCAGCAAATGGGAGTTTTTCTGGACTATGAGTTGGGAGAGGTTTCATTTTATAATTTAAAAACAAGGTCACATGTGTACACTTTCACTGATAAGTTTACAGAAAAGCTTATGCCTTATTTCTCTGTCAACTCTTCTTCCAAAGTTGTCACAATCAGTATTGTCATAGACCAGTGATGGGCTCCCTAGAGAGCCCTTTGCATGTGTCTATCTTTTCTTCCTGTGTTGTTGGAGGGCATTAGTAATAAAGCCTCTGATTCCATGTATATATTTTTTTGTTTTGTTTTGTTTTAAAGATGGGGTTTCACCATAATGGCCAGGTTGGTCTTGAACTCCTGACCTCAGGTGACCACCCACCTCAGCCTCCCAAAGTGCCAGGATTACAGGCGTAAGACACCGTGCCCAGCCTCCATGTTTATCTTTGACTCTAGATATTTTGGGTGGTCTCACTCTTCTTTCTTCCCTTCTGCCTACTTGGAGAAGCTGATGAGAAAACCTGGATTCATCCTCTGTAGGTGCCAGTGAGAGGTTCGGCCCCAGGTAGTGCAGGACCCTTTCAGCAGCCCCACCCATGACCACAATCACAGCCCAAAACTAGTCTCCTTTCCCTGCTCTCTCAAGTCATTTTTGGATCAACTCTGTAGATACGCTGTTCTCCTCATAAATCTCACTACAGGAAGGAGAGTCTATTTCTCACAATCTTGGAGTGTGTGGCATTAGCAGTCTCAACACTAAAACAGATTGTCAGGGAAGGTCCATGTGATCTATGCAACTCACCCCTACAGAGGCCACTGTGAGCAGGATTATCCAGATGTTGGCTGCCACTGTCAGAGAATTGCTGTTCTTGCTTTGCTTTGCTCACTGGCTCTGCACCCCATGACAATCCTGCACTTTCAACTCTGCTGCTTTATGCTGCTTTTACTGAGTTCAGCTGAGGCTCTTTCAGAGATTTATATGACCTTAGTAATTTAGAAATATTTTGGTATTTAAGAACAGGAATATACACTCAGGTCCCTTTTATGTCTCTCTGAGTCATGCATTTCAGTCCAGACATATTGCTATGTCTTTTATAATTTAAAAAACACGTCCTGCAGGTTTCACTGACACATCCTACTTTCACTGACACCTTTACAGAAATGCATGCCTTATTTCTCTGTTGAACCTTCTTCACAACCTGCTACAATTAGTATTGTCATAGACAATAATTACATTAAATGACTACTGCGTCTTGTCAAAGTATAGTCACCTTAAAAGAAACAACCTGGGCTGGGTGCAGTGGCTCATGCCTGTAATCCCAGCACTTTGGGAGGCTGAAGTGGGTGGATCATGAGATAAAGAGATCGAGACCATCCTGGTCAACATGGTAAAACCCTGTCTCTAATAAAAATACAAAAAATTAACTTGGCATGGTGGCGCATGCCTGTAATCCCAGCTACTCAAGAGGCTGAGGCAGAAAAATTGCCTGAACTCAGGAGGCCAAGGTTGCCGTGAGCCGAGATCACGCCATTGCACTCCAGCCTGGGTAACAACAGCGAAACTCCGTCTCAAAAAAAAAAAAAAAAAAAAACAGAAACAACCTGTAAAGTGTACTGAATGTCTTTAAAAAGAAGAAAGAAAAAAAAGAAAACATAATGGACAGAAAAGTCAGACAAACAAAGAATAAAAAGAAAGAAAAATGCAACCAAATTCGAGTTACAAGGAGAAGACAAAAAAAACAAACAAAAAAACCTGTAAGAGAAGTTCCTAATTTGCAACTTCCAGGTGAAAACACAAAATTTACCAAAAGAATCTACATAAAAGATTAAAAGGTAATGGTTGTCTTATTTTTCTCTGTAACTTGGATGGTGATTGAACATCTGTTAAAATGCATCAATTAGAAAACTTTCATACATTTAATCTTTTGCCTTTAATGAGTTAACCAAGGATCCCTCTGATTTTAAACGATGAATCTGGCCAGGTACAGTGGCTCACGCTCGGCTAATTTTGTAATTGTAGTAGAGATGGGGTTTCTCCATCCCAGCATTTTGGGAGGCTGAGACGGGCGGATCACCTGAGATCGGGAGTTTGAGACAAACCTGACCAACATGGGGAAACCCAATGTCTACTAAAAATACAAAATTAGCTGGGCCTGGTGGCACATGCTGGTATTCCCAGCTACTTGGGAGGCTGAAACAAGATAATCCCTTGAACCTGGGAGGCCGAGTTACTGTGAGCTGAGAACACACCATTGCACTCCAGCCTGGGCAACAAGAGAGAAACTCCATTACAAAAATACATACATAAATAAACAAAAAGAAAAATAAATGGTGAATTCTCTATTACCTTAATGATGTTACTAAACATAAAATGGAGGTAAAAGAGGTATCCTTTGTCTTAACTACGAGAACCACTGGTTTTCCTAAATTTTCCAAGATGAGAGCTCACACTGGGATGATAAATACAGAGAAAATAAAGAGATACAATAAGTAATATGCCGTTTAATTAAGTCTTTTGCGTTTTTCAATAGCTTTACAAACGGGATTCAATGGATGTTCCTGACCCCAGTGAAAGAAGATAATATGACTAAATATTAGTTAAAATGGGATACTCAAGTATTGAAACCCATGATGCAAGACCTAGGAGTGATTATCCCACTGTTTCTGGGTTCAACCCCAATTTTCTGTCCTCTTCTACTTTGAAAGAAGTAGGACATCTCAGAGTGAATCGATGCCAGCTTTAATGGGGTGATCTCTCCCAATGTTACTGACATGGCTTACTCCATCCAATCAGCAAATCGTAAATATCAGGCTACTCCAGATTTGGTTATGTTTTTCAGGCTTATTGTGACAACTTCCTGGCCATGCTTTCCCTTTACCTGAAAGGAATTTTATGCACCTCAATCCACCAATTGTGGGCACCTCAGCAGTCTTGCCTTTGCATACAAACTTTGCAGGGAAGATCTCAACTTCATTCAATGTCTTCCAGAACTGCAGGTGTGATTTACACTGATGACATTCTCCTCCATGGTAATCCATTTGAAACGCTCATTCAGGCAGGCCATGAAAATACTCACAAAGCAGTTTACACAAAGGGAATGTGTCATTACTCCCACACAGTGCAAGCCCCTTGTTTGATTAAATGCCTAAAAACTGTTTTGTAAATGATAGCAACTCCATCTCTAACACTGTGGAGAAGCAGCTATTAAACCTCTCAATGCCCTCAATGTGAAACAAGCCAAAATCCTTAGCCCTTTTTGTATTTTGAAGGAAATATATTAATCACTTATAGATTTTGCTAAATGTCACTTATGCTGTTAGTTCCAAATCCACCCATATTCAATGGTGCCCCCTCCACAAAAGGCTTACAGACTCTAAATTGCAGTACATTAAGCTCTCACAGGCACTGAGCCTGTAACAGTCCATACTAAGTTGCTCAGCATGTCTTGGATTCTAGAAGCAGCACCCCGCTAGCTCTGCAGAGGTTTAGGAGGAATCCTTGTTACATCATAGAGTCAGATGCGGGCCCTCTGCCATATTGGTTCTACAGGAATGAGTAGCCTGCCTACCTTGTTCTTAGTCATTGCTTTATGCCATGGGTTTAGGAGATCACTGCCCTCTTAGGCCCATCAGCTACCAAAAGAAACTCCTTCCTACCCCTCAACCCCAGGATCAAATGAGAAACAGCAGAGGAGGGTTATACACTGTAAGGATTGTCCGACCTACCCTCTGCGGGAGGACTGAGCTCGTTTGGAAAAAACCGGACCACAGGTTAAAAGAAAATCCTTAAGTTCAGGCTTTATTGAGAGAAAAGAGCCTCCGGGCAGACCAGCCAGGAAGGAGAGGAAAATGGCCGCGCTGCTCAGAGGAGCAGGGCTCTTTTATAGGGGGTTGAAGGGCTGAGGGAGTGGGGAAGCTGAAAGAGCCGAGGTGGTGGGCGTTTGGTCAGTTTGAACCGCTGGGCGGGAAGCTGGGCGGCGGGAAGCCGGGCGGCGGGAAGCTGGGGAGTGCTGATGAGGCAGAAGCCGGGTGGGAGGTGGCTGCGGCGGCGGGAGGGCTAGGGCGGTATGTAGAGTGAGAGATAAGGGAGCCTCTTTGTGGGGAGAGGGAAAGAGAGCTTTCACGGTAGGGGTAGAGTCTTCTAAACAAAGATGACATAACCATTGTCATGTGTGATGAGCTCAGTAGAGGTTTACTACTTTTTATTGATTAATCAGGACATTCTTAATAAGCAACAGGACTCCAGGGTCAATGAATGGATGAAACTTCTCAGAACTGGAGCCCCTGGCCAACAGTCGGCCCAATATGCACAGTTTTGCGAACTATGGGTCCATGACCTCAGAGTTACCTGACTCAGAGTAAATACTTCTTGCCTCACTAATATTCAAAATCTAAATCCAGGTCATACATTTCTCTACATACACTAAAGCCAAAATACAAAGCCACAGCAGGATTTGGAACTCCTTTGTAGTTCTAGCCATTATTGAGAGGGACCAAGGACTCATTTCACTTCCCAGAATATGCAATGCTGGGTTCCTAGGGAATGCATTCAATGGAACTGTACTTCCCTTACTAGATTAAGCTGTCAGCATCACTGAGCACCAAGAAGGCTTACTCAAACAAGTTCAAATTTAACAAAATAAAACATAGTGCATCTAATCAACTGTTAAACATTGGGGTGGAAAGGATCCAAAATAAATAGTTGAAATCTATTTGTATAGTTTTTCACTCTTGAAAACATTTAATCCTCACTCCTTCATTCTTTTCTTTGACTGCACATCTGGGCAATCTGCTAAGAAAGCCCAGGTACTCCCACCTTCAGTGCAGGAAAGAGATTCCAACCACACAATTTCATCCTGAGCAAGTGATCCTTCACCCTGACCACACCTCAACCTCAAGAAAAACAGCCAGCCTGTCATCTTTCTCTGCTCTCATTGTCCATTTTCACACCACAGACCGGCCTCTGTGCTCTCCTGCCACACCCCAGCATGTGACAAACACACCTGTTTCTATCATTCTAGTGTGTATGGGTGTGCGGCATCATCAGTCTTCATATCTGGACTAACTTTGATCAGTGTTCAATTTTTCCCATGCGGGACTGACACAATAATACATAGGATGCTGTATGGTCTCAGTTTAATTTTTGAGATAATATGAAAAAGCCCCAGCATGCAGAAAGAGAGACATAATTGTGTAATAGATTCCTGCAACCCCCTTGGATCCATTACACAGTTTCAATAATTATTATGGTCAATTTTATCAAGATCATGCTCTTTCTACTTTCCCCAAATCATTTTAATGCAGTAATCATACATCTTATTATTGTATCTCTATCTTAAAATAAAATACTAAAGGAACCATTTAAAAGTTTAATTACAGTGTAAGTATCACCTTAAATATATAAATATAGGTCCATTCCCTCTCTGGGTTGTCCACCCTCCCGGCACTTCAAAGTGTTCATGAATCTCCACTCCTCTTATGACATTCTTTAAGAGTTTGTATGAAGTTTATTTTCCAGGTCCCCTCACCCCCATTCTGCTGAAAGTACTAATCACTTGGTCTTCCACTGAGCAGCCCTATCCTGAGGCTACCCCAGGGCCCCACCTCAACCCACCTCATTAACATAAATCCAGTGGTTCCAAAGGGGCTCATTACAAATAACAAAAGACTGGCTGGGAGCCATGGCTGTCATCTCAGCACTTTGGGAGGTCAAGGAAGGAGGATAAAACCAGGAGTTCCAAACCAGCGTGGCCTATAGAGTGAGACAACATTTCTACAAAAACAATAATTTTAAAAAATTAGCTGGGCCTGGTAATGTGTGTCTGCAGTCCTAGATATTTGGAAGGCTGAAGCTGGAGGATCTCTTGAGCTCAGGACTTCCAGGTCACAGTGAATCGTGATTGCACCACTGTACTACAGGGTGACAGAGCAACATCCTGTGCCCCTCGCACACAAAAAAATTAAAAACCCAGCACTTGCCCTCATGCTCCACTCAATGCATGATAGGTTACTTCTTCAGCTCTCACCCCATCATGACCAATCTTCAGGTCCCTACCCCTGTTGCCTTCACCAAACTGGACCCTGGAGAATCAATCAGAGAACAAGATACAATTTTCCTCTGAGACCTGTCACTTCCCTTATGCTGACTGTATAAAGAAAGAAAAATTCCTACAGGGTATAAGACTGAATTGTTCTGAGGTCATCGTATTGTTGAACAAGAAGTGGGAACCACATATATACATATATGTATATATATGTACACACATATATATATGTATATATATGGTTCACTCTTTATTCTGACATCTTAAATGAGAAAGTTTTGTATGTTGTATGAGAATCACAGATTTGGACTTCTCATAAGGGGGTTCACACTAGTTTCACCCTAATTACATCTAATTATGTCTGAGGTGTTCTGCATGATCAGCATATCTACCATTAAACAGTCAACAGAAGTATGAGAAACACAAATCATTCTTGGAATATCTTGAGTTCTGTGACACACTAAATTCTATATTTTAAAAAATGTTTTCCAGGCTGAGCTCCATGGCTCAAGACTGTAATCCCAGCAGTGTGGGAGGTCCAGGCAGAAAGATTGCTTGATGTCAGGAGATTGAGTCTACAGTGAGCTATGATCTCTCCACTGCACTCCAGCCTGAGTCACAGAGACTCAGTCTCAAAGAAAAAAAAAATAATTTTCCAGAAGATCTGTCTTTATTGGTGTTTATCTTTTTTTTTCCATGTGCGCATTTATTTATTTCAAAGATTGTTTGTGTTCCAGCGACATCTTCTCCGAAGGAACCCACCCAGCCTGTGCACAGGCGAGGTACAGGGCTGTCTTCGGTGTTTAAAGTGTTACTGAGGAATACAATCACTGTCAGGAAAGTTCATCACTGCACTTCAGCGTCAGGCCAAACCTTTTCACGGACCTGGAAAACCTGCCATTTTCTTCTTTTTCTTTAAAATGCAGTTTTGACATAACATTGTTAGAGTAAACAACAAACCAGAAGCCTAAATGATGAGTGGTGCATTACTGCCCCGCTCCTAGCTGAGGAAACAGGGCAGCGGACTGTGTTTCGAATGCAAATGGTCATGGGCCCAAGGTAACCTGAGTTTGCCCCGCAGGATTCTGCAGATGCCTTGCCCCGTGCAGGATGCTTTGGTCATCGTGTCTGGGTCAGTTTGGGGCAGTGAGAGAGGGCCTAGCAGCAGGGTTTATGTCAGTCTGGAGGTCTGTTTTCATCTGACAGAGATAAATGTCCTGATTTTCACTGTCCATCAATTTGTACTCAGAAGTTTCCAGATTAAGAGTCGTGAGACTATTACCCAGGAAACACCCACCTTTGGTGGCCACCAATGTAAATTGATCTTTCCCTCTCTGCTCAAAGAAACTTTGCAACTCTCATCTATAGATGTGGCCAGTAAAACCCAAGAAAAAATCCAAATGGCACAAATTTGTCATTGAGTGGCAGCTGGTAGAGTAGCTGTCATAAGGGATCAGCGCTGGTTTTGAACTCAGACTTGAAACTTGGTTAAAATAAAATGCTCCGTCAAAACTCTCATGTCAGGTTTTCAACTAGGAACAAGGAGATGGCTAATTTTGTTATTGCTACAATAACACACACGTGTGTGCAGACAGACACACCACACACACAAAGCTCCATTTCATTCCTCCACAAAGAACAGAGACACCTCCTTAAACAAAGCAAACTGGGAAGGGCTGCTAGCTCATTAAAACCAACATGAGCACCCAGTTCCAGGGATACAGACACAATTAATCTTAGTGTTCACAAGAAATCGCCTTTAAAACCCCACTCGACAAAACTTTCATCCAGACAAACACCAAAAACAAAAGCCCTCAAGCCACAGAAGCTTGTAGTAGAAGTGAAGCGATAAAGGTGATTTACACATCAGCATTTTAAGTATTTGGTGAATCATGTTAATTGATCTTTAACCTTCACGACATTTACTTTATCATAAATACCCTACACCATGGAAAAACAAACCTGTATAGAATAGCTTGAAAAGGAAACATTCACAGTATCAACAGAACCCGTTGTCTCATGGTGCTACCCTGAAGCTAGCCTATGTGTTTTTGTGGCCATTGCTTCATTGGCTCCCTGCTACATTGGTGTTTCCTGTGACTTCAGAAAAGGTCACTGGATGGAGATCACGTGAGCATGGAGACCATGTGAGTGTGCCTGTGGGTAGCAGAGCCCCAGACTTAGGTATTCAACAGTAAGCAGTGCTCATGGGATTCATCTGGAAATAGGATGGTTAAAAACTTTTTTGAGGAGGAGCAAGAAGGCTTAATCTAAAATTCTGGGCCTGGCACAGTGGCTCATGGCCATAATCACAGCACTTTTGGAGGCTGAGGCGGGTGGATCACCTGAGGTCAGGAGTTCAAGACCAGCCTAACCAACTTGTTGAAACTCCATCTCTACTAAATACAAATAAATCAGCCAGGTGTGGTGGTGCAGGCCTGTAATCCCAGCTACTTGGGAGGCTGAGGCAGGAGAATCGCTTAAACCTGGGAGGTGGCAGTGAACCACCATTGCACTCAAGCCTGGGCAACAGAGTGAAACCCCATCTCCAAAAAACATTTTTTTTTTAATAAAAATAGCTTCTGATATCCTCATACTTGAGTAGAGTGCACCTGAATTCCAAAACCAAACAAAAAGAACAATTAAAAACTTCTCATCAGTGTCTGAAATTCTGACACATAATATTCTCCTGGAATTCTTCTATGTCTCAGGCTCTTTTTACCATATGGCCAAGACCAGGAAAACCTCAAGTAAAACATTCAAGTGCATCTGCCCCAAAAGACTAGCTGTGGTGCCCGACTCTGGGGACAGCAACTGGGTAGTACTCATATATTTTGCAACTCCAAGTGCTTTTTTTAACAACAATGATTAAAATTGGAATATAATTTTTAAAAACAAAGCAGGTTGTAAAAGTCATTTTAAAGTCATTCGATAATTCCTGGAACACTGAAGAAGTATGTAATGTGCATCTTAAAGTGAAATTCCTAATGGAATGTTCTAATCTCTCCCCCTAAAGAACAACAACAAAAAACAAATCCTGTAATTTTGGTCTTTATATAGGTTTCTACTCACCAGCGTCTCTGTGACCTCTGAAATATTTAATGTTTAAGGATTAAAGAATGCCTATGGAAGGAAGCTCACCCATCTCCATCTCCAGGACTGAAATCAAGTGTTCATAACAGCCTTTTACATCTCTTTGGAGAAAAGGGAATCACATTAAACTGTCGAAACACTTCACCCAATGATGACTGCTTGTTCACCAGCAGGTCTACTGGAAGGGGCACATTCAGAAGGAGCAGACCAAAGTGCAAACTGTGAATGAACTGAAGTAGAAAGGCAGCTGACGAGGAAAGCGACTAGAATGATACCTGGGGATATTAAAACGGTGTGCCAGGTTCATCACGTTTTCCACCAAAACAAACCCAAACAAGGGCTCCCCAAACTGTGTCCAAGAGCACTGTTGACAGCAAAATTCTCCTAGAAGAAATTTCCTGCAAGTTTAGCCCATTTAAACTTCCATTCCTAAGACTGACACGTGAGACACAAAATAATTTCCTCTACTGCCCTAAAAAGACTTTGTTTTGCCTACTGGCAGCATTTGGCAAAATCCATGTCTCTGGTTACCATATTCTACGAGCGGTCACATATGGCTCCCAACTTCATCCGACAGGCCTGCTGTGCTCTTGTTTAGCAAGTATAACAGGCAGGAAAAAAAACCTGGCTGTCAATGGCTCCACTAGTATTATTAGAGCTTTTAACACAATAGAGAAAAATGTAAAAAGCACGTGAGAATATATATATCTTACACTTGCAAGTAGGCTCAAAGTAAACTTAGAAAAGTATCCGGCATACTAGGCATAGGATATAGAGTTCAAGTTCTATGGCTAATACCGAAGGCAGATGTCTTCTTACATTTGCAACTGCTTTCCCATTTCTATCATAATTTCTCTATTTATAAAAATCCTGCCTATGTTTTACTTCCCTGTACTCAGGGCCAGCTGCATGTTTTAGTCCAAGCAGCAGATAAGGAGAGATGACCAACCCATTCCATTCACAGTGACAGCACAGAAGGGCGCCTCCTTTTTGTGACATGGTCCAGGCATGGGCCCAAAACAACACTTGTTAGTGTGTAGAATAGGTAAACGGAGTCCCTCAAACCTGCCCTCCACGATCCATTAGAGTACATTATTTTTCTTATTATGTTAATCTCCTTCTAATATTTAGCCCTGACTCTTAGCTTTGAGCACGGCCCAAGCTCTGGAGTTGTCAAGTCTCATTTGGCATCTGGTGGCAAGTTAGGCTTTTTCGCCCTCTTTGGGGAAAGCCTGGCTGGAGCCTCAGATTTTGTTTTCCCTTTAAAAGACTAGATGGTTGGAAGAAACCCAGCAAGACAAGCGGGGCATCTGGACATCTGGCGGACATGCTTGCTGTGTCCTGGTGAGGGTGGTAATGCAGGGGCAGGTCTTCTGGCTTGGTGGTCGTGACCTCAGCCCCTAGTGCAAGGCTCAACAGGGGCACCATTCATGGTATTCTTGTTTCTGTGCCTGGAGAGCAGCTTCTTGTTCAGGATCTTGGTGATAGTGACCCCTTTCCTCCGGGAACCCTCTGGCTGCTCCAGGAACACAAGGTCATTATGTGACTGACTCATGTATGGGTCTTTCTGTTGATGCCGCTGGCAGAAGAACAGCTTTGCACCTTTCCTTAGAATTCCTCCTTTATGCTTTTTGGCAGGACCCGGCTCTGAGACACTCATGGAACTCTCTGACAGCTCATCACCGTCGGGGTCCAGCAGGGCCAGGCCACATCCTGGGGCTCCTTTTCCAAGACCCAGGAGTCTGGGTCGTCCTCCAGGGGATTAGGGGCAGAGGGTGCCTGGGCTGACTCGGCTTCCTCCGGCGGGGCAGAGGCTGTGTCTGCCTCTGGATGGGACAGGGCGTCCTTCTGGTGTGCGCTGTCCACGGAGGCTGCACAGTCCTGCATCAGGGCAGCATCGTGGTCCTGGGACAGTGAGGTCTTGGAGATCCCTGATATGATACTAGTGCTTTTCTTCCGTGACGACTTGAGTTTCAGCTTTGAAGATTCGCTGAGTTGCCGAATGGCAACTGCAGCCACTGGATCCAAACCACTCAACACCAACAATTCTGTGTCTGAAGAAGAGAGAGTTTTGCTGATGGGTGCACTGCTGCAGGAGATGGCCTGGACAGAGGTGTCCTTCTCGAGCACCTTCACCTTGACAGGAGTCTTCACTGGAGACTCAGAGCTCAGCGGGGACACCCTCCCCATGTCGACGCAAGGCTTGGTCTTCACAGTGGTGACAGTAGTGACCACAGTCCCACAGGGCATCACCTTGTGGTCCTTTCCTATTCTTGCAGCAGGAACAGAGGAGGGATGGGTGAGGATTTCAATTCACCAGGTTCCACATAAGAAAAGGGGAGAAAGAAAGCAAAACACACTGCCATGTGTGTACCTATGCAACTGTCTTGCATGCTCTGCACATGTACCCCCAAACCTAAAATGCAATAAAAGATTAAAAAACAAAAAAACAAAAAAAAAGAAAAAAGAAAACTCTGACGTGATGGATCCCAGCACTGAGCAGTCGCAGGCAGACCCACTGATCAGCATGAAGCTCTGTGGTCCAGAAGGCTGCTTCTTAAATAAATCCAAAGGAACTGTCGCCATCGCCAGCAGACCTTCTGAGGATCGCCAAGCCTCTGAAATCTGCAGGTGTAACTCCTTCGACTTGGCATTCAACTGGAAGGTGAATTCCTCTTTCCACGTGAGGTCCGTAGTGTTTTTCTTCAGGGTGCTGGAGAACCTCTGAAGAGGATCGTTCAGCTGCACGACACACTCTGTGTTAATGTGGCCTGCAGCATCAGGCTTGCTGAGCAGGAAGGCGCGGATACTCCTCACCAGCAGCTTTAGCTCATGAGCCCTCGAAGGTTTGGGAAGACAGGACTCCTGAGCAGTAGACTGAGCACTCTCTAAGCTCTGAGCTTCCTGTACATTCGTGGGCTTGGTGATCAGAAGCACTGATGGAGAGGCAGAACAAACCAAATGCTTCAAGAGCTCCTTCAGAGTGTCTGACACCGTGCACGTCTCGGCCACCTGGTCCTCCCCGTTCTTTGGGCTGGATAGTAATGGCCATTTCCGGCACACTCATGAAGGACCAGTTAATCTGGAGGTCCTCTCTCCTCTTTCAGGCGGAACTCCAGCTGAGCACACTGGAGACCGCCTCCACCGCCAGCTCCAGGGGCTGCTGCCGCGGGTCCTCCTTGAAGGACAGGAAAGGTGGGCCGCCTTTCCTCTCCGCCTCCTCATTCAGGGTGGTCACCCAGGCCACATACCTCTGGCTCCTCCAGCTGCTCAGCGTCAGGCTCTAGGAGAGCAGCGCGTGGGACCCAGGGCGCGGCCCCTGGCCAGGCTCCAGCTCCCGCCGCCAGGGCTGGGGTCGCGCCCTGGCCAGCGCCCACTGCGCCAGGTACAGGCCCACCGTGACCAGGGCCGCGACGAAGAGCGACACCGGCGCGAACCACGGCACCTCCCAGAGCCACGAGCCCAGCCGGGCCAAGGCCATGGCGCATCCCTGGCCCGCCTCGCCCCAAATTCCTCGGCAGCCCCGGGCGCGGGCAGAGGGCTCAGGATACCGGCTGGCGGGGACCGCTGCTCGCCGGGGGCGTGGAGGGGGCGCGGCGGGGCCCGAGCCCGGCGAGGAGCGCGGCCCGGGCCTCCGGAAGGGGCGGCAACGCGCGGCAGCCGGGGCTGGGAGCAAGACGTGCACAACTGCCAAAGAGGGGCGCGAGGGGACCACGCGGCCGGCGCTCCCGACTCGGCCTCTGGGACGTTCCCGGGCGGTGGCTGGAGGCACTTCCTTCTGCGCGCACCGCCCCCGGGCTTCCAGCCTGGGGCCCAGCGGTGGCCTGAGGAGGCTCTGGCCGCGGGGCGGGCTATTGGTGTTTATCTTTACACAAACCTCAATAAAGAGATATTGAGGTTGATTTTTCTTGTTTTCATGTCCATGAAAGGCTGAAGGGGAGCATCATGGAACCAGCCCTAGATGACTCAGGTAATCTGAGAGCAGGCCTGGGATCCACACACAGGACACACACCCAGACGGAACCACAATGCCTGGCCTTCCTCTTTCCTCAATCACAATTTAAACCAATCTGGAAATTTTATGAGATTAAGAGTGGTGACAGGAAAGGAGAGAGGATTGGTAGAGGAAGGAAAGTCCATTAAGATTAGGGACAATTGTGAGGGAGAAGAGAAAGAGAGAGGATCTGAGAGCCCTGAGATGGATTGAAAGGGGAGCAGTGGCTCAAACAAAAGAGGAGGGATCATCAGTATTTAAACAGACCACATTCTGTGTGAGTACAAGCTAGTGGTCCTTAGTTCAGGAGGCATTGGGAAGTCTGCTCTGACAGTTCAGTTTGTTCAGGGAATTACTTTTTTTAAATATGACCCAATGATAGAAATTTTCTAAAGAAAGCAAGTTGAAGTGGATTAACAACAGTGTATGCTAGAAATCCTGGATACTGCAGGGACAGAGCAATTTACAGCGATGATGAATTTGTATATGAAGAATGGACAAGGTTTAACACTAGTATATTCTATTATAGCTCAATCCACATTTAATGATTTACAGGACCTGAGGGAACAGATTCTATGGGTTAAAAGTACAGAAGATGTTCCAGTGATTTTGGTTGGCAATAAATGTGACCTGGAAGATGAGCGAGTAGTTGGCAAAGAACAGCGCCGGAATTTGGCAAGACAATGGTGTAACTGCGCCTTTGTAGAAACTTCTGCAAAGTATTGATCTTTGTGAGCTGGTCAGACAGATAAATAGAAAAACACCAGTGGAAAAGAAGAATCCTAAAAAGAAATCATGTCTGCTGCTCTAAGCCTGTAGTCAACAGCAGCTCTGAGCCAGATTACAGGAATGAAGAACTGTTGCCTGATTGGAAAGTGCTAGCACTTTAGACTTCAAAAAATAATTCTGAAGAGGCTTCTCACGCTGTATATATTATGTGAAGAGTTTAGATCTTATGTTGCTTTGCACAAGTTCCCTGGAGAAAAAAATTGCTCTGTGTATGTATATCTCTTGGAAAATAAGACAATGGTGTTTCTCCTTTGCAATAGCAGTTATAACAGGTGTGAAAATATACTTGACTCTCATATGGTTATACAAAAGAGCATGGATGCATTTCAAATGTTAGATATTGCTGCTATAATAAAATGATTTTATATTGACCTTTTTATCATGATTCTTCCCTATCGAGCACTAAAAGTTGAACCATTCTACTTTATATGTGTAATGATATTATGAAATGTCCCCTCAACCGCATTGCAGCAGATAACGTTCTTGAGTCATTGACTTCATTTCATATTTAAAAAAATATGGAATATCATTTGTCATCATATTCTAATTAAAATTGTTTCTGCATAATGCTTTGGAAAAAAAGGGTCTATTTTCCTACAGAAGAAAAAAAAACTGGAATAACTGATTTCTATGGCTGTTCTCAAACTCCAGAGCTCATGTGATCTGGCCACATCAGCCTATCAATCAATAACAGATGAGGCGTGGTGTCTCAAGCCTGTAATCCCAGTACTTTGGCGAGTAAATCATGAAGTCAGACTAGCTTGACCAACATGGTGAAACCCCATCTCTACTAAAAATACAAAAATTAGCTCAGTGCTCTGGTGGATGCCTGTAATCTTAGCTACTGGAGAAGCTGAGGCAGGAGAATCGCTGGAACCTGGGAGGCGGAGGTTGCACTGAGCCAAGATCTTGCCACTGCAATCTAGCCTGGATGACAGAGTAACATTCCATCAAAAATTACAAGATAATAAATAAATAAATAAAAACTTAATGAGTTTTTCCATTTTAACTAAGGAATGGTAATTCTAGACTTCTGCCACAACATTATGGTTGACAAAACATTCTTAATTCATTGTAAATAGATCTAACTTTAGATCCAGAAACAGCAAGTCATAATCTTGTATCTCTGAAGATAGAATACAGTGAGATTTGGAAAGACACCCCAAAGACTCATGATCCAAAAAAGACTAATGTTGGTATTCTTGGAAGGAAGAGAAAGAGAAAAAAATTAAATGGGATAGACTTAACGGTGTTGTTTGTAAGAACTGTCTTCCCAGGAGATGGAAAAAGACGCTATCACGATAGGATTCATTCTTTAGTATTCAGCTACAGAAATGTAATAATTTTACCAAAGTCACTACAGTGGGTAGAGTGGCGAGAGTTATTCTGCTAAAAGTAAACACAGTAATATTAGGATTTTTCTGGACAATGAAGTGGCTGAGGTTTAATCTTATAACTTGAATGCCAGGTCTCATACCTTTTCTTCAAGTGATATTTTTATGAAACTCTTTAGGCTGTGTTTCCCACTGGGTGTGATTTATAACCACATATAATTGGTATATTAATAGATTATGAAGGACGAAAAATTTAAAAACTATTTTCTATTTTATTTAGAAGAGAAGCTCTACAATTCTGAATTCTATCTTTACCACTTATAAGCAGAACAAGGCTTTTTATATTTCACTATTTTAGCAACTATTAATAAAATATTATTTTTAAAAGCCTACTCTTCAGAGACATAATGGGAATAAATTGTGAAGTACTTTTGATATTCTAAGATGAAAGTTAGTGTACTTAGTCAATATTTAAATGCTTTCCACATTATGAATTTTATCAAAATTATGTAGTTATTAGCTCAGTCCAGCAACAAAACAGGCTTATATAAAAGCAAAAATCTCCTGGGTCATGCCATCCTACGCCAAATTCCTGGTAAACAGAGGCATGATTTATTCTAGTGACCTTGCTATTTCTCCATGGCTGTAATATGTCTGATGTTAGATATTTCAAATTAACATTGTATTGGGTCAACTGAGAATTTAGTCTACCACCCAGGCACACACTCTGTTTTTTCCCACAAATATACAAATATATTAATGTAATTTAAGTAATATGTTCATATGACTATATAATTGTTCACAGCTGAGCCAGTTAGGTACTATAATTATAATTTCTATGATACACAAATTTTGTCTTACTGTGATTAAAATTGCCTGATTTCTTACTTGCTGCATTTTCTGTTTATCTTTTTCAGCCCCATATCTGCTAATCTCTAAAATTCTTCTCAATAAAAGTAAACTCAACATGTAATTTATTGAATCTATTCATTTCCTTTGTAGTACCCTCTCCTGAATCCCTCTATCCTCTTAGCATGAACTGAAGTTTGGTGATATGATGCACAGCTGTCATCTGAGGTCTTTCATGTTTCCACTACCCTAAGAACTATCTTTTCTTTTCTTTTCTATCTTACATCTAGAAATGTTAAGTCTGTTGTTGTCTGAGTCCCTTGTTTTAATTCTTAGTTTTATTCCCTTCCTTCGGCGAGCATATCACCAGGTAATTCCCTGAAAAAGAGGATGTGGAAGATGTGCCAGTCATTTCCTTTTGTGCTGTGAGGTGTGGGAATGTGTGCTAGGTCCTGCATTGCATCTGGAGGAGGGTCAAGAACATCTGTGAAGGCCACACATGTCTGAGACCAAAGTTCAGAGTCCCTACTCGTTACTCATGCTCAATCAGAACATGGAAAACACTGGTTTCTCCAACTCCCAATACCACACTGACAAGAGTTGAATAAAAATAACAGTAGAATCCAGTTTGATGAATGAAAGAGACATATCACCAGGGGAGTATGAACCCTTTAATGCATGAAGGGTAACCATAGCAATAACAAACTTCAAACTCTGCCTGACTCCTGGCTCGATTAGTACAAACACATCCTCACTATAGGCCTAGCAGAAGGGAAACAAGTTTGTCTCTGCTATTGGTTGAAGTGTTCTCCCAAACACTTATATCAAAGTGCTAACCAACTACTTCAGATGTAACCTCATTTGGAAATTAGGTATTTACAAAGGCAATGGATTAAGGCCTGGCATGGCGGCTCATGCCTGTAATCCAAACATTTTGGGAGACCAAGGTGGGTGGATTATCTAAGGTCAGGAGTTCAACACCAGCCTGGCTAAGATGATGAAACCCCATCTCTAGAAAAAATATAAAAATTAGCTGGCTGCAGTGGTGGGTACCTTTAATCCCAGCTACTTAGGAGGCTGAGGCAGGAGAATCTCTTGAACTTGGAATGTGAAGGTTGCAGTGAGCTGAGATGGTGCCACTGCACTCCAGCCTGGGTGACAAAAGAGAAAACTGTCTCAAAAAAAAAAAAAAAAGTAATTAGTTAAAATGAGGTTATTAGGGTCTGCCTTAATCTAATATGACTGCTGTCCTTATAAAAAGATGAAATTTTGACACAAAAATATGCACAAACGATGGTTCTGTGCAGAAACACAGGGAAATGCCATTGGAGCGATGCGTCTGCTAGCCAAGGAAAGCCATAGATTGGCAGCAACTCACCAGAACCTGGAGCCATGAAAGAAATTCATCACAGCACTCAGAACAGACCATTCCTGCCAACACCCATATTTTGGACTCAGACTCCAGAACTGTGAGACAATAAATTTTCTGTTATGTAAACCACCCAGTTTATGATACTTTGTTAGGGTATTCCCTCCAAAACAAATGTAATCTACAAGTATAAAAATGTTTACCTCAGTATATATTTTTCTATATGTGTCTGGTTTTTACCAAAAACAAAAACAAACAAACAAAAACCTACGAGGCAAAGGTATTTGTAAAAGGAAACAATGTAAAAGGAATATACACCACACTCTGAAGAGGCAAAACAAACATCAGAACTCTACTAAGCTATAATACAAATGTAGAAATTCTCAGGCACAAAATGAAAAATAACTGTAATTGTTATGTCAAAGGCTTTAGTGGAAAATAAAGACACTATGCAGAATGAGATAGTTAATCTTAACAGAGAGTTGAAAACTGTAAAATCAAATGGAAAAGCTTGGCATGGCGGCTCAGGACCCTAATCACACCACTTTGGGAGGCTAAGGAAGGTGGATCACTTGAGGTCAGGAGTTTGAAACCAGGCTGGTCAACATAGTGAAATTCTGTCTCTACTAAAAATAGAAAGAAAAAAAAAAAGCCTGGTGTGGTGGTGGGCACCTGTAATTCCAGTTCCTTGGGAGGCTGAGACAGCAGAATTACTTTAACGCAGGAGGCAGAAGTTGTATTGAGCCAAGATTGTGCCACTTCATTCCAGCCTGGGTGACAAAGTGAGACGCCATCAAAAAAAAAAAAGTCAAGTGAAAATGCTAGCGATGAAAACCACAGAAAAGAGATGAAGATGCCTTCAATGGGCTCATTAGAATCCTCGACACACTTAAGGAAATAATTAGTGAACACGAAGGCACATAAACTAACTATCAAAACTTAAATATAAAGTGAAAAGAGTAAAAAACTGAGAATCTAAAAACCGTGGGATGCTATCAGACAGTATCAGTTGTGGATACTTGCAATCTCAGAAAAAAAAAATAACAGAAGAAATATTAAAAAAAAAAAAATGATGGTCAAAAATTTAGTTAAAGACACCCAAACTCTAGGACCAAAAAGCCCAGAGAACATCCAACATGATGAATATCAAAAGACACATACCAAAAAAGAACAAAGAAACCCAAAACAAGAAAGAAATGACAGCACATCTCCAAATAAAGGTGTATCAATCAACTTCAAACTGCTGAAAATTAAAATAAAAAACACAATTTTGAAGGCATCCCAGGTAAAGAAATGTATTACTGCCATGCATGCATTAACTATGGGAATATGTTCTGAGAAGTGCATCATGGGATGATTCCATCATTCTGTGAACATCATGGAGTATGCTTACACAAACCTAGATTGCAATCGTGTAGCTTACTATGCCTGTAAGCTGTATGGCATAGCCTACTGCTCCTAGGCTATGAACCTGTACAGCAAGGTACTGTACTGAATATTACAGACAACTGTAACACAGTGGCAAGTATCTGTGCATCTAAGCATATCTAAGCATAGAAAAAGATCCATGAAAATAGTTTTATAATCATATAGCACCACTGCCGTGTATGTGGCCAGTGGCTGAAACACTGTTATGCAGCGCATGACTACTGACAAAGGAGGGAGGATAAGAATTACAACACACCTCTCATCAGAAAATGTGACACCAAAGAGTCAGTGGTTACTGTAAATAAAATAACCCCTGCCAACTCACAGTTCTATAACCAATTAGCATATTTATCAAAATAAATGGAGAAATACCTAGAAAAAATAAAATGGAGGAATTTCATTGAAATCAAGCAGACGCTGCAAGGAATGTTGATAAAAGTACTTCAGGTCAAAAGAGTATTATATATATCAGAAACTTGTGTTTACACCAAGAAATAAAGTACATAAAAATAAAGGTAACTGTTCTAAAAGATAACTAGTGGTTTAAAACAATAATAAATAATATATACTGTTTTTCCAGCATATGTAAAAGTAGTGTAAGACTCCAAGGCCACAAATGATCAGTGAGAATTGGAAATATACTGCTAGGTTTTAATATTGAAAGGGAAACAGTACAATTTCATTTAAAGGAGGCCTCAAATTATTTTAAAATACATATTATAAACCCTTGGGAGAACCATTAAATATGTTTTTAAAGATGCATAAAATAAGAAGGCCAGGCCTGGTACCAGCACTTTGGGAGGCTGAAATGGGCAGATCACAAGGTCAACAGATCGAGACCATCCTGACCAATAGAGAAACCCAGTCTCTATTAAAAATACAAAAATTAGCTGAGTGTGGTGGTGCATGCCTATACTCCCTGCTACTAGGGAGGCTGAGGCAGGAGAATCGCTTAAACCCAGGAGGTGGAGGTTGCAATGAGGTGAGATCAGGCCACTGCACTCCAGCCTGGTGACAAACACTCCATCTCAAAAAAAAAAAAAAGTTAATAGGAGAGATTAAAAAGTAATCATAACACATGCTTGATTAAAATCGGAGAAGCCAGCCATAGTGATGTGCACCTGTAGTCCCAGCTTTTCTGAAGGCTGAGGCAGGAGGATCTCTTGAGCCCAGGAGTTTCAGGCTACAGTGGGCTATGAATGAGTCCGTGAATAGCTATTGAACGCCAGCCTGGACAATATACTCAGACCCTGTCTTAATCCCAGCACTTTTGAAGTCCAAGGTGGGCTGACAAGTTGGGGCCAGGAGTTGGAGACCAACCTCGGCAACATTAATGAGGTCTTGTCTCCAATAAAAGAAACAGAGAAGTCAAAATAAGCATTCTTTTCAAATTCTATAGGACACTCATCAAGATAAACCACGTGATGGACTATGAAACATGACTTCACACATTAAAAGAATAGAAATTACACAAATTACATTATCAGACCATACAAAATTAAAACTGATATTATAAAAACTATCTGAGCAATCCACAAAAACGTGAAAATTAGAACACTTTTTTTTTTTTTAATGGAGTTACACTCTTGTTGTCCAAGCTGGAGTTCAGTGGTGTGATATGGGCTCACTGCAACCTCCGCCTCCTGGGTTCCAGTGATTTTCCTGCCTCAGGCTCTGGAGCAGCTGGAATTACAGGCATGAGCCACCATGCACAGCGAATTTTGTACTTTTAATATAAATGGAATTTATCCAAGTTGGTCAGGCTGGTTTCAAACTCCTGACCTCAGATGATCCACCTGCCTTGGCCTCCCAAAGTGTTGAGATTACAGGTGTGAGCCACTGCACCTGATGAAAATTAGTACATTTCTAAATAACTGTTGGGTCAAAGAGTAAGTCTGAGGGATATTAAATATTTCGAGCAAAATAAAAATTCAATATTTCAATGTTTGTGTAGCATAGCTAAAGCAGTGTTCACAGGGAAATTTACAGCATAAAATTTATAACACATTATAAAAAATGTAAAACCAGTAAATTAGTCATTTGCCTTAATAAACAAGAGTGAAGAAAAAGCAAATGTAAAGCTTTTAATTATGAAACATGCAAGACAAAAATTAGAGCAGAAATCAATAAAACTAAAATTGGAAGCAAGGCAGAAAATCAAAAGAACCAAAGCTGATTCTTTGAAAAGATAAAAATAGAGGCAATAAATTGATAATGGCCACAAACAGCCCAACCTAGTATGAAATTTCAAATGCCTGCCCTTTCCACTACCTCAGTGCCTTAGTTTTGGCAATGAATAAGAGATAGAACAATTAGGAAGAAGACTGACTGTGTAGGGGGAGGGGAGTGATGATTTCATGGGACATAAGGTTGGTGATGGAATACTAAGTAGCCAGAAACTGGCAAGGGGAGTGCAGAGTAGGGATACTGGAAATACACAACTCTATTTTTTTTTTAATGAAACTTATCAGATACAGAAATGATTCTATCTTTAAATTATGATTTTTTTCTTGTACAAGGGAGTCATTGAGTTTACCAATCCTCAAATATTTCAGTCAATCCCTGTATCTCTAATAACACTTATTTCACCAATGTCATCCTATTTTTGATGCCTCCTATAATTCATTATTGTAATTTAACCAGATGTGTAATTTTCTCTGGATTGGTGAAAGACTAAGATAACTGGCCAGGTGAGGTGGCTCATGCCTGCAATTCCAGCACTTTGGGAGGCTGAGGCAGGTGGATCACTTCAGGTAAGGAGTTCAAGACCAGCCTGACCAACATGGCAAAACCCCATCTCTATTAAAAATACAAAAATTGACTGGTCATGGTGGCACACATCTAATTCCAGCTACTCAGGAGGCTGATGTGAGACAAGTGCTTGAACCCAGGAGAGAAAGGCTGCAGTTAGCAAAGATCATGCCACTGCACTCCAGCCTGAATGACAGAGCTGGACTCCATCTCAAAATAATAAAGATGACTGAAGCATTGCAATAGTACCTGGAGCTTAAATTTATCCATCATAATGCCAGCTGACCTTGAGTGTGAGTTCATGAGCAAATTTGTGTATTGTAGATTAAATCTCATGCTTCCAGCACATTTGTTTATGCTGATATATTTCATAATACATTGTAGATATTATAACAATATATTTCCCAATTTAAAAGGTTAAAAATATGTAAGTGTAATATGTTTTAAAACTATAATTCCAGGTATAAATGCAACAAGAAGAGCTAACGATCCTACATATATATGCACCCAATACAGGAGCAACCAGATACATAAGGCAAGTTCTTAATGACTTACAAAGAGACTTAGACTCCCACACAATAATAGTGGGAGACTTTAACACTCCACTGTCAATATTAGACAGATCAACCAGACAGAAAATTAACAAGGATGTCCAGGACTTGAACTCAGACCTGGAACAAGCAAACCTAATAGACATTTACAGAACTCTCCACCCCAAATCCACATTCTTCTCAGCACCACATCACACCTACTCTAAAACTGACCACATAATTGGAAGTAAAGCACTCCTCAGCAAATGCAAAAGAATGGAAATCATAACAGTCTCTCAGACCACAGTGCAATCAAGTTAGAACTCAGAATTCACAAACTAATTCAGAACCGCACAGCTTCATGGAAACTGAACAACTGGCTCTTGAATGTTGATTGGATAAACAATGAAATGAAGGCAGAAATAAAGATGTTCTTTGAAACCAATGAGAATGAAGACACAACATACCAGAATCTCTGGGATGCATTTAAAGCAGTCTCTAGAGGAAAAAATATAGCAATAAGTGTCCCCATGAGAAGCAAGGAGAGATCCAAAATTGACACCCTATCATCAAATTGAAAGAGCTAGAGAAGCAAGATCAAAACAACTCAAAACCCAGCAGAAGACAAGAAATAACTAAGATCAGAGCAGAGCTGAAGGAGATAGAGACACACACACAAAAAAACCTTCAAAAAATCAATAAATCCAGGAGCTGGTTTTTTGAAAGGATCAACAAAATAGACAGACCACTCGCCAGATTAATAAAAAAGAAAAGAGAGAATAACCAAAGAGTTGCAATAAAAAACGATAAAGGGAAAATCACCACAGATTCCACATAAATTCAAACAATCATCAGAGATTATTACAAACAACTCTATGCACATAAACTAGTAAACCTGGAAGAAATGGATACATTCCTGGACTCTTGCCTCCTCCCAAGCTTAAACCAGGAAGAAGCCGAAACCCTGAACAGACCAATAACAAGATCTGAAGTTGAGGCAGCAATTAAGAGCCTACCACACAAAAAAAGCCCAGGTCCAGGTGGGTTCACAGCCAAATTCTACCAGACATGCAAGAAGGAGCTGGTACCATTCCTTCTGAAACTATTTCAAACAATCCAAAAAGAGGGAATCCTTCCCAAATCATTTTATGAGACCAACATCACCCTGATATCAAAACCTGGCAGAGACTCAACAAAAAAAGAAAACTTCAGTTCAATATCCATGATGAACATAGAGGCAAAAATCTTCAATAAAATACTGGCAAGCCAATTGCAACAGCACATCAAAAAGCTTATTCACCATGATCAAGTAGGATTCATCCTGGGGATGCAAGGCTGGTTCAACATACACAAGTCTATAAACATAATTCACCACATAAACAGAATCAAAGACAAAAACCACATGATTATCTCAATTGATGCAGAGAAGGCCTTTGACAAAATTTAACAGTCCTTGGTGCTAAAAACCCTCAATAAACTAGATATTGATGGAACGTATCTCAAAATAATAAAAGCTATTTACAACAAACCAGCAGCCAATATCATACTGAATGGGCAAAAATTGGAAGCATTCCCTTTGAAATCTGGCACTAGACAAGGATGCCCTCTCTCACCACTCCTATTCAATATAGTACTGGAAGTTCTAGCCAGAGCAATCAGGGAAGAAAAAGAAATAAAGGGTATTCAAATAGGAAAGGAGGAAGCCAAATTGTCTCTATTTGCAGACGACATGATTGTATATCTAGAAGATCCCATTGTCTCAGCCCAAAATTTCCTGAAACTGATAAGCAACTTCAGCAAAGTCTCAGGATACAAAATCAATGTGCAAAAATCACAAGCATTCCTATACACCAATAACAGACTTAAAGAGAGCCAAATCAAGAACAAACTGCCATTCATAATTGCTACAAAGAGAATAAAATACCTAGGAATACAACTAACATGGAATGTAAAGGACCTCTTCAAGGAGAACTACAAGCCACTGCTTAACGAAATAAGAGAGGACACAAACAGATGGAGAAACATTCCACTTTCATGGCTAGGAAGAATCAATATCATGAAAATGGCCATACGGCCCAAAGTAATTTATAGATTCAACACTATCCCCGTCAAGCTATCAATGACCTTCTTCACAGAACTGGGAAAAAACACCTTAAATTTTATATGGAATCAAAAGAGAGCCCACATAGCCAAGTCAATTCTAAGCAAAAGAACACAGCAGGAGGCATCACACTACAGACTTCAAACTATACTACAAGTCTACAGTAATCAAAACAGCCTGGTATTGGTACCAAAACAGAGATATAGACCAATGGAACAGAACAAACGGCAAACACAGTGAAGCTGGTGACCAGTGGAGAAACTGGACCTTGGGCATAAAAGGCTAGGTCTTCTTGACAGAAAAAGGTCAAAACCTGATTATGCTTCTTACATACATATTTCTCTTCTTGCTACTTTCTCTTGCTTCTCATCTGGAATTTCTTAGCAATTTCAGTCAAAGGACCCAGTTGAGGATTGCTTGTCAATTTCCTTTCTGGACAGCAAAAGTGGCAAAAAGGGCAGGGAAAAGTATCATCTAGATCCTTCCAGGATATAATGATGCAGAATAGACAGAAGTTATGCCCACAACTGATGGTCACTGGGTCTTTCAAGTAGTCCAGACAGATGGGACAGCTAGCCACTGCTCGGAGGACATCCAGGCCTGTCACAAATTCCATTGATTCCTGAACAAAGATGATAGGTAAAGTAATTCTTTTAGCAAGACCTAGCTCTCTAAAGCTCAAGACCAAGTAAGCAGTAGATATTTTCCCTGAGACCTTGACATCTGACCAGCTTTCAGTTTTACTGACTTGACATGTTGATGGCAGCTTCTAGAAACTTGTTAAGCACTCAGCTCCTTAGCTTCAGAGTCTCCTGCCATGGACATTTCACAGCTTGCAGCCTATTGCATATTACAACATATAAGCTGGGCTGTGCTCTTCCCAGTTAATGAAATAAAGTCAAGTTTTCTTCATGAAAGCAGCCTTAGGTCCAAGATAAGAAATCTTTCCTATGAGTGAGAAAAGAAATTACATTACAAATCTGATTCCAAAATCACCAATGTATTTAACATTCACACACAAATCATTAATCAATGCTAAAATTACTGAGTGGAGGTTCTTGGAAAAACAAGATATTCATATTGCAGAGATTCACACCATACATTACTTAAAAAAAAAAAAAGGTGGGACAAACTTATGTGCTTACTGATAGGATAAAATGGCAAGTATACAGCATTGCCTATATAATATTCTTTCCAAAAATACTGACTTTCAAGCTAACCATGAGAAAATTCCTCTAATTCAGATTGTGGAGCATTCCTACAAGACAACTAGTCTGTGTTCTTAAAAAATGTCAATGTCAAAAAACCAAGCATAAAAAAAAAAAGACTCCTATCTAGATTTAAGGAGAGGAAAGAAATATGACAAATACAATGTGTGATACCTCACAGGGTCTGAGATCTTGAAACTAAAAAAACAAAAAAAACTAAACAATAAAATGCTGGGAGTAGGCCAGGTATGGTGGCTCACACCTGTAATCTCAACACTTTGGGGGGCCAAGGCATGTGACTCCCTTAAGGCCAGAAGGTCAAGACCAGTCTTGACCTACTCTCTACTAAAAATAGAAAAAAATAGCTGGACGAGGTGGCGTGTGTATGTTCCCAGCTGCTTGGGAGGCTGAGGTAGGAGAATCACTTCACTGTACCCCAGACGGCAGAGGCTGCAGTGAGCTGAGATTACAACACAGCACTCTACCCTGGGCAACAGAGCAAAACTCTATCTCAAAGAAAAAAAAAAAAGTTGGGAACAAATGAATGTGAGAATCTTAGTATGGACTCTGTATCACGTAATGTACCAGTGTTAAATTGGGCACAATAAAATTACAGTAAGAAGTAAAATGCCACTGTTGTTAGGAGATACATATTGATGCACAGGGGGAAGCCATCTGGAAGTCTGAAGCTTTCAGAAGTTTCAACAACTTAAAAACTGTATAGCCAGGCATGGGGGCTCACATCTTTAATCCCAGCACTTCAAGAGGCCAAGGTGGGCAGATTACCTGAGGTCAAGAGTTCGAGACCAGCCTGACTAACATACAGAAACCCCATCTCTACTAAAAATACAAAATTAGCTGGGTGTGGTGGTGCATGCCTGTAATCCCAGCTACTCGGGAGGCTGAGGCAGGAGAATCGTTTGAACCTGGGTGGTGGAGGTTGCAGTGAGCTGAGATGGCACCATTGCACTGCAGCCTGGGTGACAGAGTAAGAATCCATCTCAAAAAAAAAAAAAGTAGTATAAACAGAGAAAACCTGAATGTGACAAAAAGTTAACAATGGGATGAATCCAGGGAAAAAGTATAAGGATACCCACCCTTTCAAACTTTCTGTAGGTCTGACACTTTCAAAATAAAAGTCAGGTATGAAAACTTCCTGGCTTGCTTTCAAGACACCTACAGGTACCTGATTTTAAGCAAGTCAAATTTCTCCATCAAAGCTTACAAGACACCTAACCCAGCCTGACTAACATGGAGAAACCCAATCTCTACTAAAAATACAAAATAAGCCCAGGATGGTGGGGCATGCCTGTATTCCCAGCTACTCAGGAGGCAGAGGCAGGAGAATCATTTGAACCTGGAGGTGGACATTGCAGTGAGCCAAGATCATGCCATTGCACTCTAGCCTGGGTGACAAGAGCAAAAAACTCTGTCTCAAAAAAAAAAAGAAAAAAAAGAAAGAAATGTCATGTAAATGGTTGCCAGTATGTGCCATTCTTCTTGGCCAAAGGAGCTTTCAGCTAGATGCATTGCAATCTGGATCCAAACAAGAGCCATGAATTGCACTTGCTTATTAGAACTTTCTAAAAAATATTTTTCAATCTATAATATTCCCTGCCTCCACCTTTGTCCTAGACTACCCTCAATTGAAGATTTGCCAATTGCTTTACTATGCCTTTGCCAATTGATTTACTGGTCCTTTTTTATTTTTTCACTTTCTTTATTTTTTATTTTTATTTTTTCGCTTTCTTTATTTTTATTTTTTATTATTTTTTTAAGGCAGAGCCTTGCTCTATTGCCCAGGCTAGAGTACAGTGGCATGGTCTTGGCTCACTGCAGTCTCTAACTCCTGGGTTCAAACAATTCTCCTGCCTCAGCCTCCTCAGTAGCTGGGACTACAGGCATACACCACAACACCCAGTTAATTTTTGTATCTTTCATGGAAACGGGTTTTCACCACATTGTCCAGCCTGGTCTTGAACTCTGTACTGCAGGTGATCTGCCTGCCTCCACCTCCTAAAGTGCTGGGATTACAGGCATGAGCCGACATGCCCGACATGCCTACTGCTTGTTGATATCATTTAATTTGTATCTCAGGTTTTCACTTTTTAAACAAATTACAAGTTTCCCCTCTTTACAATCTGTTGCTAACTCCCCATAAGTCACGACAAAGTTTTTCACCCTGAGCTCACCATTCAGAACCCTCCATATTTCATTATCTTCATCTGGCTCCAGTCCCCTAAAGGGGGGACTGTTTTGTTAAGTATAACAAAAACAAACAAACATAGGTATCTTGCTAAACACTTTGCCTGATTACAGGCATGAGCCACTGTGCCCAGCCTATCTTTTTAATTACTTGTAATACATACATATATACAGATACCTATCTTTACTTACATATAAAGCACATTGCCCAGGCATGGTGGATCACACCTGCAATCCCAGCACTTTGGGAGGTCAAGGTGGGCAGATCAGGAGGTCAGGAGTTCAAGACCTGACTGACCAACATAGGAAACCCTGTCTCTACTAAAAATACAAAAAAAAAAAACCTGGCTGGCCATGGTGGTGCGTGCCTGTAATCCCAGCTACTTAGGAGGCTCAGGCAGAAGAATTGCTGGAACCTGGGAGGCACAGATTGCAGTGACCCCAGATCACGCCACTATATTCCAGCCTGGATGACAAAAATTGAGACTGTCTTATAAGAAAAAAAACACAAAAACAAGCAAAGCACATTGGGCCATGAGTGGTGGCTCACACCTCTAATCCCAGCACTTTGGGAGGCAAGGCAGTGGATCACTTGAGGTCATGAGTTTGAGACCAGCCTGGCCAATAGGGTACAACCCCATCTCTCCTGAAAATACACAAATCAGCTGACAGTGGTGGTGCATACCTGTAATTCCAGCTACTTGGAAGGCTGAGGCAGGAAAATCATTAGAACCCAGGAGGCAGAGGTGGCGGTGAGTGGAGATCTTGCCACTGTACTTCAGCCTGGGTGACAGAGCAAAGCTCTGTCTCCATTAAAAATAAAAAAGCAATTGACATTTCAACCTAAGAGCTGTTATGTCTCATAAGGTTGGAATCCTCAAATGATTGGTAATGATAGTAACTTCCAAAGGCTCACTGTGGTAATGGTGTGCTTCAGAAAATTTCCCTATGCTAATTATGGAGTAAAACAGAAGTTTCCAAATTTTAAAATACGTATTTTATTTTAAACAGTCTTTTGTATCAGCAACAGCATCTACTGATGCAACCAACTTTGTAAAGAATCAAAAATACATATTCCTGGGATGCAGAACCTGCATCCACTGGTCTTGAGCATTCATGGATTTTGGTATCTTTAGGGTGCCCTGGAACCAACACCCTGTGTATATCCAGGAATGGAAGTACATTTAACTTGTGAAAAATTCTAACACCAACTACAGAAAGTATGGACTAATGACCAGGAGTGGTGGCTCAGGTCTGTAATCCCAGAACTTTGGGAGGCCAAAATGGGCAGATTACTTGAGCCCAGGAGTTCAAGACCAGCCTGAGCAACACGGAAATATCCCATCTCTAAAAAAAGAAAAGAAAGAAAAGGAAAGTGAAGAAAAAAGAAAAGAAAAGAAAAAAAAAAACAAATATAAAGAATACTGTCTCTTACAAACTACTCCTCCCACCTACCCACACTAAGTGTGGCTATGGTAATACCAATACTTGCTTAATACTTTCAAAGGGGTACTTTTGAAATGAACAAGAAAGTTAGAAAGTACATGGGAATGGGGGTGAGGTTGCATAGAATGCTCAGAGATGGGAAAAGTTGAAGCTGGAGAAGTTTTAACAATCTTGCATGGCCAGGCATGATGGCTCACACTTGTAATTCCAGCACTTTGGGAGACCAAGGCAGGAGGATCACCTGAGGTCAGGTGTTTGAGACCAGCTTAGACAACATGGTGGAGTCCAGATTGCACCACTTTACTCCAGCCTGGGCAGCAGAGCAAGACTCCATCTCAAAAAAAAAAGAAAAGAAAGAAAGAAAAGAATCATGCCCAGCATCACATAGTAAACTGCAGAGCATTATTAGCAAAAACTGTAAAATTATATTAAAAAATAGGCTTTTCATCTATTTTAGAAAACAGCTGGGCTTCATGGCTGATGCCTGTAATTCCAGCACTTTAAGAGGCCAAGGCCGGCAGATCACCTGAGGTAATAAGATCAAGACCAGCCCCTGACTACATGGTAAAACCTCGTTTCCTTTCTTTTTTGTTTTCTTTTCTTTTTTTTTGAGATACAGTCTCACTCTGTTGCCAGGCTGTAGTGCAGTAGCACAATCTCAGCTTACTGCAACCTCTGTCTCCCGAGTTCAAGTGATTCTCTTGCCTCAGCCTTCTCAATAGTGGGGACTACAGGTACATATCACCACACCTGGCTAATCTTTGTATTATCAGTTTTTTTTTTCTTTTGAGACAGAGTTTTGCTCTTGTTGCCCATGCTGGAGTGTAGAGGCGAGATCTTGGCTCACTGCAACCTCCGGCTTGAGGGTTCAAACAATTCTCCTGCCTCAGTCTCTCCAGTAGCTGAGACTACAGGTGTGTGCCACCATGCCCAGCTAATTTTTGTGTTTTTAGTAGAGACAGGGTTTCACCATGTTAGCCAGGATTGTCTAAATCTCTTGACCTCGTGATCCACCAACCTTGGCCTTCCAAAGTGATGGGGTTAAAGGTAAGTGCCACCGTGACCGGCTTAATCTTTATATTTTTAGTAGAGACGCAGTTTCATCATGTTGGCCAAGATAGTCTTGATATTCTGACCTCGTGATCGGCCTGCCTTGGCCTCCCAAAGTGCTGGGTACAGGCCTGAGCTCCGCTCCCGGCCAGTTAAACCCCGTTTGTACTAAAAATACCAAAAATTAGCTGGGCGTGGTGGCACAAGCCTGTAATCCCAGCTACTCTGGAGTCTGAAGCAGGAGAATAGCTTGAACTCGGGAGGCAGAGGTTGCTGTGAGCAGAGATTGCGCCATTGCACTCCGGCTTGGGCAACAAGAACGGAGCTCTAACTCAAACAACAAAAGAAAACATGTACAAAGAAAAGGACACAAGAGATACTCACTCCAGGTATCATTGTGCCCTCATTCCCTCAAGAAACACACACAAAGCAGTCTTCTCTATTTAAAATCAGGACATTAAACAGCTCTGTAGGCAGGATCACCAACCTAGTTTAAGCCACCTAGGTCTCTTTCCTACACACACAATGGTGCCTCCAATTTCCTAATTCTTTAGCTAAATTGATCTTGTCGAATACAAATATCATTCTTTCATCTTGCAACTGAAAACATTCCACTGGTCTTTTACTACTTCATGGAAGCAGTTCTTAAACCTTACCTTGCATTATAATCACCTGGAGGTGCTGGTAAAAGATTGCAAGGGCCACTTCCCCAGTTTCTGAATCAGTAGATCTGTTTTTTTCCCCCCCTAAGTTTCCAGATGATGCTGCTGGCCTGCAGACTGTACTTTGTTAACCTAGGCTTTAAGGAAAGCAAAGCAAAAAGATCCGTTTAAGATCTAGTCAAAGTTTTTTGCCTAGCTCACCATCACGTCACATATCACAACTATAATGTGATTTTACAGCTACTCTGCAACTCTTTACCTAACGTGCAAAAATCCCTCACTAGGCAGCAAGCTTCTTGGTGGGAATATGTATCTAGCTTGCCTGAGGAATCAATAAAACCTGTGGTAGATTCCAAGATCTTAGTTTCAATTATCATCATACTGGATGATTCTTAACATGCCTTCACCTAAAGCGCCTCATCTACAATGGTGAAACAGTGATTCATACCTGTAACACCTTCGTGAGGGTTAAAGGATGCTTCCATAGATCAAGGGTACAGGTGATGTAGACCAGCGGGCTCTCAACTGGCAGCTACCACTTCACTCCCTTAACTCTCCACCCCAACTCCCAAGCACATACATTAATTCTTTGAAGATAACATGGCCACTTCGTAAATTCTAATTCAGATCATAACATTTTAAGCTTAATTGGGCCAGGCGCGGTGGGTGGCTCATGCCTATAATCCCAGCACTTTGGGAGGCCAAGGCAGGTGGATCACGAGGTCAAGAGATCGAGACCATCCTGGTCAACAAGGTGAAAGACCGTCTCTACTAAAAATACAAAAATTAGCTGGGCATGGTGGTGCGTGCCTGTAGTCCCAGCTTCTCGGGAGGCTGAGGCAGGAGAATTGCTTGAACCCAGGAGTTGGAGGTTGCAGTGAGCCGAGATCGCGCCATTGCACTCCAGCCTAGGTAACAAGAGAGAAACTCCTTCTCAAAAAAAAAAAAAAAAAAATTCTAATTCTACAATCTTGAATTTTTCACAAGACCTTCACCAAAGACTAAGGAGATCTTATCGTGGGCAGGCCACCACTCAGAGGTTTAGGCACAGAGAATGTTCAGGAAGCTGCCGCCTAGTTAAGTCTCCTGGCAAGGCCCTCCTGGGCCTTTCCTGCGGCCTTCCCAGCTCACCTGGAGCAGACGGATCAGTGACCCTGGCCAGGGGGTTCGCAGGACTCACCAAGCACAAGCCAGGAAGGACTCAGACCCCACCCCCACCAAGTGAGCGCCTTCCTGCACATTATTCAAGGCTGAAAGAAGAGCTAATGTGGAGTCTCTCAACTTTAAATAATTTAGTAAAGGCTGGGCATGTTGGTACACACCTGTAATCAAAGCAGGTTCAGAGGCACAGGTGGGAAGATAGATCACCTGATGCCAGGAATTTAGGACAAGCCTGGATAACATAGCCAGACTCTTTATCTACAAAAATGATTTAGAAATGAAAATTTTTGAAAACTTGGTACAAGAGAAACTGAAAGGTCATTTGGCTGGCACTAAAGCATAGATAAATGCAAGAAGTAAAAAAGATGGAAAATGGCCTTTGTGAGGCTCATGAGATAGGTGAGAATGAATGTTGCAACACCCTTTAGGCAAAGTTGAGGATTTTGGCTTTTATCAAATGCAATGGAAAGCCAGGGAAGCATTTTAAACATGCCTGAATATGATTTGAATTGTGATATAATGACTTTACAATTTAGGAAGATCATCTGTTGATGCCTTTAATAAATCCTAGAAAGGGTGTGTGGTTGGCAGTTAAATGCAGGTGTGACTTAGACAATCAACAGATGAAGCCCTGGTTCCTTAAACTTTTGAAATTCCAGTGGCTCCTAAAAAAAGAAAGAAAAAGAAATACCAGTGGCAGCAGCATCACACATATTACTTTGTGGTGAGGTGAGTGTGTGGTTTCTATTTGTTTGTTTGTTTGTTTATTTTTGCCCAGGCTGGAATGCAGTGGTGCCATCTCGGCTCATCGCAACCTCTGCCTCCTGGATTCAGCCTGGGTTCAAGCAATTCTCCCGCATCAGCCTCCCAAGTAGCTGGGATTACAGGCGCACACCACCACACACAGCTAATTCTCTGGGTTTTCAGTACAGATGGGGGTTTCACTATGTTGGCCAGGCTGATCTCGAACTCCTGAGCTCAAGCGATCCACCTGCCTCGGGCTCCCAAAATGCTGGGATTACTTGCAGGTGTGAGCCACTGCTCCCAGCCTGTATATCGTATTATTTAAACTAAAACTATGGAGCCAGGCACAGAGGTTTCTTTCCCTGTCACAGTATGTGGCATTAAAAAAATTACTTGAGAAACCCAAAAGATTATAAATCATTCTGCTATAAAGACACATGCACACGTATGTTTATTGCAGCACTATTTACGACAGCAAAGACTCGGAACCAACTCAAACGCCTGTCAGTGATAAAGAAAATGTGCCACATGTACACCATGGAATACTATGCAGCCATAAAAAAAATGAGATCATGTCCTTTTCAGGGACATGGATGAATACGAAGCCATCATTCTCACCAAACTAACACAGAAACAGAAAACCAAACGCTGCTTGTTCGCATTTGTAAGTGGGAGTTGAACAATGAGAACATATAGACACAGGGAAAACACACACCAGGACTGCTTGGGGGGATGGGGGTGGGGGGTGAGGAAAGGGAGAGTATTAGAACAAATACCTAATGCATGTGGGGCTTAAAATGTAGATGATAGGTTGATAGGTGCAGCAAACAATTATGGTGCATGTCGATGTAGTAAATTTGTACATTCTGCACATGTATTCTAGAAATTAAAACTAAAAAAAAAAAAAATTACATAAGAGGCCGGGAATTGTTGCTCACTTCTGTAATTTCAGCACTTCGGGAGGCCAAATCGGGCAATCACTTGAGGTCAGAAGTTTGAGACCAGCCTGGCCAACATGGTAAAACCCCGTCTCTACTAAAAACACAAAAAGTAACCAGGCCTGGTAGTGGGTGCCTGTAATCCTAGCCACTCAGGAGGCTGAAGCAGGAGAATGACTTGAACTCAGAGAATCACTTGAATCAGGGAGGCAGAGGTTGCAGTGAGCCCATATAGCAAGACTCCACTCCAGCCTGAGTGACAGAGAGATACTTGGTCTTTAAAACAACAGAAAAATTACTTAAGATAGGAAACCCATTGGCCAGGAGCAGTAGCTTATGACAGTAATTCTACCATTTTTGGAGGCCAAGGTGGGTGGATCACATGAGTCAGGAGTTCGAGACCAGCCTGGCCAACATGGTGAAACCCTTTCTCTACTAAAAATACAAAAATTAGCTTAGGGTGGTGGCAGGCACCTGTACTTCCGGCTACTGGGGAGCCTGAGGCAGGAGAATCTCTTGAACTTGGGAGGTGGAGGTTGCAGTGAGTCTAGATTGAGACACTGAATTCCAGCCTGGACGACAGAGGGAGACTCTGTCTCAAAAAAAAAAAAAACAACTCCATCAATATGGCAGTGATTTCTGCAAGGCTGACCACACCTCATAAAGTACAGGGTAATTTAACAGGATGGGCCCACCTGCTAGACACTAATTAACCTGAAGAGATGTGATTCATTTAAATATCCTCCAGGACCACTTGTTCTTAAGAATTTTGTTCTTCCCTAAAAGAAGAGTTCAGAAGCAATCTGGCTTTCACCCTTACTCCTCCACTGAGCCTGTGCCAAGTTTATCAATCATCAGCCAAGGCATATTTTTCATGCCTGTCACATTCTAAGATGCTTTGTAGCCGTGCTCTGTGTCTGTTCCATCTGGATTTAGCAGGTCACTCTCCGTCTTCCTGTCAATATATGTATTTATATAAAGGTCTGAATGGACACATGACAGACTTCTCACAGGTAGTTTGAAATATGTATGTATGTGTATATGTGTGTACACATGTGTGTGCCTGTGTACTCCTGCAGGTTAGAGAAATGAAGTAAAGAGTGGTGGTGAAGGCTTTTTAGAACCAGGCTTCCAGGGGTTCAAACCCATCCTCTGTCCTCCTCTATCTTGTGTGACCTTAGCCATTATCTTTTCTGCCTTTCTCGTCCAGTTAAATAAAAAGGAGGGATGGGGTAATCATAGTTCAACTTGCTTCTTTTGTTGTTGTTCTTGTTGTTGTTTTTGAGCCAGAGTCTCACTCTGTCAAGCTTTCTTTTCTTTCAAAATTATTTGAAAACACACAACAGCTCTTCTGAGCTGTATTTTGTTTGTTTGTTTGTTTTGAGACGGAGTCTCGCCCTGTTGCCCAGGCTGGAGTGCAATAGCACAATCGCGGTTCACTGCAACCTCTGCCTCCTGGGTTCAAGCGATTCTCCTGCTTCAGCCTCTTGAGTAGCTGGGATTATAGGCACTTGCCACCACACTCAGCTAATTTTTTGTATCTTTAGTAGAGACAGGGTTTCACCATGTTGTCCAGGCTGGTCTCGAACTCCTGAATTTGGGTTCTGCCTGCCTCAACTCCCAAAGTGCTGGAATTACAGGTGTGAGCCACAGTGCACAGCCGGAAGAGCTGTTTTGTTCAGATCCTTTTTTTTTTTAAAGGAAAGCAGTTAAAGCTGCCAGGTGAGATGGCTTATGCCTGCAATCCCAGCACTTTGGGAGATGGAGGCGGGAGGATTGCTTGAGCTCAGGATTTTGATTTCAGCCTGGGCAACATCTCAAGACCTGTCTCAAAAAGTATATATGTTTTAATGTATATATATATATATTATGTATATATATAGTTTATGTATATATATAGTTTAATTATACATATTTAAATAGACAAAAATTTTTTTAAAAATTGCTAAAACAACAGACTAATGTTTAAGTTTCCTTAAAAGGGAGAGAAGCAAAGTTGAAAAGGAATGAATCCAAGCTTTGTTGAATTGAGTCATACGCAGAGAAATACAGAGGTATAAGCCACTGCACCTCACCACTTTTGTTTTCTAAGTTTTCATTTCTTCATCTGAAATGAGCAAAGTAATACTTAATCTCACAGTTATTGGGAAGCAGCTTTGCAGAGACTGAAGCCCTTTCTTCCTCCTTCCTTTTTCTTTTCTTCCTAACAAGTGCAATGACTTTTTTAATTAAACAAAATATCTAAACAATTTTCCTAGGGAGCTTAGAGACTCTAAAAATATAACTCCAAAAGTTCTAATACAGAGAATAAACATCTATCTTCTACAATCCCATCATCTGGAAGAGATTCTTGACAGAAAACATCTTTTCTCTTTTTCTTTCTTTTTTTTCTGTCTTTTTTTTTGAGAAAGAAAATCTGGCTCTGATGCCAAGGCTGCAGTGTAGTGGTGCGATCTCAGCACACTGCAGCTTTGACCTCCCAGGCTCAAGTGATTCTCCCACCTTTGCCTCCCAAATAGCTGGGACCACAGGAATGTGCCACAACACCTCAAAATTTTTCTTTCTTTTTTTCTATCTTTTTTATTTTATTTTATTTTATTTTTGTAGAGACAGGCTTTTGCCATGTTGCTCAGGCTGGTGTCAAAGTCTTGTGTTCAAGCGATCTACCCACTGTGGCCACCCACAGTGCTGGAATTACAGATATATGCCACAGTGCTCAGCCTTAACACAAAACATCTTGATCTTCTGTGAAACTGCAAGTTAATCTTCAGAGGTAGCTACAGTAGGGAAAATTTTTTTAAAAAAATTTTTGGCTGGGCATGGTGGCTCATGCCTCTAATCTCAGCACTTTAGGAGGCCGAGGCAGGTGGATCACCTGAGGTCAGGAGTCTGAGACCAGCCTAGCCAGTGAGACCCCGTCTATACTAAAAATACAAAAATTAGTTTGAACTGGTGGCATGCACCTGTGGTCCCAGCTACTTGGGAAGCTGAGGCAGGAGAATCCCTTAAACCCAGAAGGCAGAGGTTGCAGTGAGCCAAGATTGCACCATTGCACTCCAGCCTGGGCAAAAAGAGTAAAACTCTGTCTCAAAAAAAATAAATAAATAAAAATAAAAATTAATGGAAAACTGAGAAATGGAGCTGGATTTGAACCTGGGCAATTGACTCCATACTTCTATCACTGAATTATGTCACTTCCCTTCTGGACATGAAAATAGTCATGAACCACTCTACAAATAAGAAACACACTGACAACATTAACAACTAGTGCTCATTGATAATTACTATTTATTAATCAACAGTAAGATAAAAAAGTAGACCAACAGAAAGCCTGACAGGCAGAGCCCCTAACCCCACTCTGTGAGGCTGGGAAAGGGTCCCTGTGGTGAAGTTGGGAGGATGAGGCCATGGGTGGACAGGACACAGGATGGGATCTGTCCAGTGCAGAGAAGCAGGGGCAGCCGGCCCATTCACTCCGCCACCACTTGACATTCCCATTTCTTGTCATGGCCCTTTAGAGGGGAGCACCTGGACCCTATGAGATCACAGTTTCAAGGGCAGCTGGTGACCTCGGGCTAAGGGCAGTGAGTGGCCCCGCTCCCCAAAAATCCCTCCTGATCCTGTTCCCACTTCAGCAGGTATCAGTGCACTAAATAACTCTATGTTCTGCTGTCACCTCCTGCAGCCAACTGATCAAGTGGGCAGCACTGTAGGGTGTGCATAGACCTCCTCTGGGGACAAGGACTCACACTGGGTCTAGATGATCTCTGAGAGCTGAGGCTGACAGGGCAATGTGTGAGTACTCTTCATGCATCAGCTCATTAATGCTCCCTAATGCCCCGTGGGTTCCATCTGTCTGACCTTGTTCATAGATAAAAACACTGAAATGGAGGCTCTGTGCCTTGCCCAAGATTTGAGCTGAGGTTTGAACCCAGGTGGACGTCCTGAGGTGGGGCATCAGTTGTGGAATCCCCAACAAGCCAAGTGATCCACTTGCTGGTTTCTGTGGATGAAGCCTGGATAGAGCCTGGATTCAGGACAATGCACACAGGACATCACCATTTGCAGGAGGCCCCTCCTGTTTCTAAATCTCTCCACTCCATCTTCACCTGCCTCATCTAGGGGATGAGGTGCAGCTGCTGGGCTGCCTCTAAGAACATCCTGGGTTTCCACTATCCACAACCTCCCCTTGCTCTCCTTCCTCAGAAGCACAAGATCTAAAGCTGTCAACTCTGTACATAAAGAGTTGAGATTAAGAAGGAAACACTCAGCCTGGCCAAGAAGTTTTTCCACCTGTCCACTGCCTAAAGACTCAAGGCAAAGAGCAGAGGGAGAGGCTCAGCAGGGTCTGAGATTGTTCATGGTCCTGGGAGCCAGGAGGGACCATGGCTGCCCTGGGATGAGGGGTAGGGGCTGCACTGAGGCACAGTGAGGGAAGTCTTGAGGGGCAGGGACTTCAGAGAACTCCCGAGGAGCAGAAGCTGCAAGGCAGAAGTCATAATAACTATAGTTATAGCTTAGAAAACCCCTATAGGCTGCTAACATTTGCTGAGGCTCTACATGCCTTTTTTTTTTTTTTTTTTGAGACAAAATTTCACTCTTGTTGCCTAGACTGGAGTGCAATAGCGCTCACTGCAACCTCCGCCTTCCAGGTTCAAGCAATTCTCCTGCCTCAGCCTCTCAAGTGGCTGAGATTATAGGCCTGAGCCACCACACCTGGCTAATTTTGTATTTTAAATAGAGACGGGGTTTCACTATATGTTGGCCAGGCTGATCTCAAACTCCTGACATCAGATGATCCACCCACCTCGGCCTCCCAAAGTGCTGGGATTACAAGTGTGAGCCACTGCACCTGCCCTCTACACACTTTACAAGCTGTTCATATCCCATTTTAAAGAGGAGGAAACTGGGCCTTGATGAGGTTAACAGGCCAAAGCCACAGAGTCAGCAGCAGAGCCCAGAACTGCTCAGTTGGCCACCTGTGCCATGTAGGGCCAAGGCATAGCAGCAGTGTCAAATTCTGCCCACTCTCAAAACCCTCAAATCACAGCCCCAGGACTGCAGAGCTGTCAGGTGACCAGAGCAACACACTGGCTTTCCTCTAGGTGTGCCTCCTCAAACACATGACCATCAACAAGTGTAGGCTGTCCTGCCCCTGCTTGGTGTGACTGTCATTTGAGACATCGCCAAAATTAGTCTAACACCCAAGAAGAACAATCTCAGTGGAGGGAGCGACTAACCAAGGAAATCAGAGCAAGAATGCAGCTAGTCGGGAAGGCACATGGGTGCTCAGGGCTCCTAGGGCAGGACTGCCCCTTCCCTTTTTCTGGGGAGTGCCATCTTCAGCCTTGACAAGACCTCCTCTTTTATCCCAGGAAGTTCACTTGTCCTTAATTCCACTCCCCAAGCCCAATAGCAGCTTGTAGGGCTCCTTACTGGCCATAAAGCCTCTCTGAACTGGATTCAACAAGGCTTATACTTACTCCTGGGGTGTGGAAACAGGAACATTTTTCCAACAGAGTGGCCAGAGGTCAAAATTTCCAACCTTCCCAAAATGTCTGCCAATATTGCCCTGCCCTACAAGCCCCTTCTCAAGGCAGCCCAGGGCCTGCTGAGATGCCCCATGGCCAAGATGCACATCATTCATTCACCCACCCCAGGGTGTAGGGTCCTCTATGCTCACTATGAGTTATAAGAACCCTAAAAGAAGCTGTGCCTGTGCCCAGGACCCACTGGACCACATCAACATGGGGACCTCACCTTTGCCACTCTCAAGATGGCACCACCGCCTCTCACGTCCCTCTCATGCTTAGTCACTCCCACATCAGCATGACCCACAATATTCTTCTACTCTCACCTTTTGAAGACTTTTTTTTTTTTTTTTTGAGACAGGGTGTTGCTCTGTCTCCCAGGCTGGAGTGCAGTGGCACAATTATGACTCACTGCAGCCTTGAACTCCCAGTAGCTTGGGACCACAGGTGCGTGTCAGCACACCTGGCTAATTTTTTCTATTTTTTTGTAGAGATAAGGTCTTGCCGTGTTGCCCAAGCTTGTCTCAAACTCCTGGACTCAGTGATCTTTCTGTCTCAGCCTCCCAAAGTGCTGGATTACAGGCACGAGCCACTGCATGCAGCCTGAAGACTATTATAAAGTCACTTACATGGCAAGTGCCACAAAACCAAGTTGACATGAGGTATTGAGAGAACACTTACAAAAATAGCGAGTGTTGTAGTAATTCCAAAAGTGTTCAGAATCAGGAGATGGTGTGGATATTCCTTGTGAATTCTTAGGGCACAGTTGGATGGCCAACTTCCAGATGGGGTTAATAGTACTTTTCTGCAGGGCAGTTGACAGGGGCCAGAGCCTCAAATCATCAACGTCACTTGACCCATCTTACTCCTTGGAATCCAAGAATATGATTTATGGTGAATTGAGAGCTTAGACGTTAAAGAAGCCAGGGCTAGAATCTGGTGTTCTTTCCATGAACACTTTGGCAAGTGGAAAATAGGCTATAGTTGTGGAGTCTGGGGAGTGAGAATAAAGGGAGGAAACAGAGGGCTGAAGCTCAGGCCCCGATATGCCTAGAGAAGGCTCTTGTGACTGATGGGATTAGAATTAGTGATTTTTCCTTTTGCCAAAGACTCTTGACATGGTTTAACTAATTTCCTTTCTTTCTTCCTGCTGCCTTGCCTTGCCTGCCTTGCCTTGCCTTTCTCTTCCTTTTTTTTTGAGACAGCCTTGCTCTGTTGCCCAGGTCAGAGTGCAGTGCGGCAATCTTGGCTCACTACAACCCCATCCTCCTGGGTTCAAGAGATTCTCCTGCCTCAGCCTTTCAAGTAGCTGAACTGCATGTATGGGCCACTATGCCTGGCTAATTTTTGTATTTTTAGTAGAAATGGGGTTCCACCATGTTGGCCAGGCTGGTTTTGAACTCCTGACCTCAAGTAATCCCACCTCGGCCTCCCAAAGTGAAGGATTCCAGGCATGAGCCGCAGTGCCTGACCCTCTCTCCTCCTTTCAACAGGGTCTTTCTGTTGCCCAGGCTAGAATGCAGTAACTGACTGCAGCCTTCAACTCCTAGGCTCCAGTGATTCTCCCACTTCAGCCTCCCCAGTAGCTTAGGCTACAGAGATGCACCACCATGCCGGGATAATGTTTTTGATTTAGAGATGAAGACTTGCTGTGTTGCAGAGGCTGGGCTCCAATTATTGGCTTCAAGCAATCCTTTTGCCTTAGATTACCAAAGTGCTGGGATTACTGGTTGTGAGCCACCACACTAACTGCTGACATCCTGTCTTTATAATTTTGATATTATTTTCATCATGTATTTTTCATGGGTGTTAATTTTTATTGTTTTCAAAAATGGAGCTAAAATATTATTTTGGTTGCTGAGATTTTTGGCACACTCTTCAGTTTTGTGCTCACTTGTTCTAGTCCTGTCCCTGAGAAAGAGGGAAAAAAATGATTCAGGATGGGACCAAAGACTTCACTGACTTCACTTCCTTTTCCTTCTGATCAAATGTACAGCAAACAATAATTTCCGATATTCAAAGGAAGCTGTAAGAAAAGCAAAATTGCCGGGCGCGATGGAGCATGTCTGTAATCCCAGCACTTTGTGAGACCAAGACGGCCAAATCACAAGAGGAAGAGATTGAGACCAGCCTGGTCAACATGGTGAAACCCCATCTCTACTAAAAGTAAAAAAAATAAGCCAGTTGTACCAGTGAGTGCCTGGAGTCCCAGCTAAATGGGAGGCTGAGGCAGGAGAATTGCTTGAAACTGGAAAATCGAAGTTCATTTGAGACAGGATCATGCCATTGCACTCCAGCCTGGCGATAGAGCGTCTCAACAACAACAACAACAACAACAACAACAACAAAAAGGCTGGAAGGGAGGGGAGGGAAGGGTCAAAACATGAAAGAAGGGACCAGCCTTTACAATTTTCTTTGGTCCACCACCCTTCATCTGGTCTTCTCACTGACTCACCTCTGGGATCCAAATTGGGGTGGCACCATTACTACTGATCCCCTTAACTATCTTGACGAAGCTATGTAAAAAGTATCTTCATGTTCTGAAAATGTTGGAAATTGCAAAGAACTTTTAATAGAAAAATAATTAAGCTGAGTGCTGTTGCTCACCCCTGTAATCCTAGCATTTTGGAAGGCCGAGGCAGGCAGATCACCTGAGGTTAGGAATTTGAGACTAGCGTGGCCAACGTGGTGAAACCCTGTCTCTACTAAAAATACAAAAGTTAGCTGGGCGTGGTGGCAGGCACCTGTAATCCCAGCTACTGAGGAAGTTGAGGCACCAGAATCTCATGAACCTGGGAGGTGGAGGTTGCAGTGAGCTGGAAGCATGCCACTGTGCTCCAGCCTGGGTGACAGAGTGAGACTCCGTCTCAAAAAAAAAAAAGAAGAAAGAAAATAATTTTTAAAATACCGATTCAAAATTTTTAAAGAACACAGATTTGGTCCCCCTCTGGTCTCATTCACCTCTCAGTGAATAAAGATAGCTCTATGTCAAGGATCTGTTCTGGTATGTCAACACGCGTATGTGCACTGGTTATTGAGTTTGGTAGACTTTGGGAGAATCTTTGGCCTCGTCATGATAATGTTGAATTATGTAAAATATCTGCAGTGGTAAGGGATGTATCAAGGCTGTTCGGTCTTAAATGCCTCAATTAATAGCAATAAACACTGGAAACAGAGACAGGTATCAGGAACGTTTCTACCATGCTATACTCAACACCGAACATTTCTTATACAAAGTAAGGACAAGTAGACATTCAAATGACTGAGTGCTTTATTGCACAATTAAGAAATGTGTAACCATTTCATTACTTTACAATGGTAAAACTGATCTGTAACTTTTACATGAATGTGCGAATTTGCACTTGAAAGAGTTTAGACTTCTATTGAACAAGATGTATCTTGACTGTATCTTTTTTAGTACAAAATATACAAGCAAGTACATGATTTAAACATAAATATAACTGAGAATAGTCTATGTTTCTAGTCAAATGCACTTGTGGAAAGCACTATTCATCCACAAAGATGCTTTTAATAAGCTTTGAAAGGGAGACAAACTCCACAGTGTTGTCAGATTTTCTATTTAAAATTACATCCGTATTAACCCCAATCTTTTATTTTAGGAAAATAAGGGTTAATGGTTTATGGTTTCTTCTACTCTGTAATGTTTATAAAGTAAAACTTCTACTCAAGAGATGAACTCGTGGGCCAGCATAGTGGCACATGCCTGTAATCCTAACATTTTGGGGGGCCAAGGAGGCAGATCACTTGAACTCACCAGCCTGAGTTCGAGACCAGCCTGGTCAACATGGCAAAACCCCATCTCTACAAAAAATACAAAAATTAGCCAGGTGTGGTTGTGAGTGCCTGTAGCCTCAGGTACTCAGGAGACTGAGGTGGAAGGATCGGTTGAGCCAGGGAGGTGGAGGTTACACTGAGACTAGAATGTGCCGCTACACTTTAGCCTGGGTGATGGAGCCAGATCGTGTCTAAAAAAAAAAAATTCCTTCAACAAATACAGATTAAGAGCTTGTTTAACATCTGGGGACACCTAGTTATCAACAAAATTCAAATTTAGACAGGACAGTTTCCTTTTTGAGTAATTACATCCCTAAATTCCTTCTGATTTTATATTTCCACAACTCAGCATCTCAGGATGAACAGCACCAAGACAAAGACTACTGGATGATGAGCTCTCATCTTTTAGATACAGATTTCACCCTGAATTGAACTTCACTGGCATAACTGTATTTTAGATGTCAACTTTAAGTAAGCCTGTTAAAGGAATTATCCATACAAAATAATAAACGATACAGCAAAACTTCAAAGAAAATCAAACATTGGCTTCTTATAATTAAATGATGAGAAAGGTTCAAAAATGAATGGTTCCGGCATGAGTTCAAGACCAGCCTGGGCAACAGGGTGAAACCCCATCTCTACAAAAAAATACAAAAATTAGCCAGGTGTGGTGGCACACACTTGCAATCCCAGCCTGTATTTGGGAGGTTGATACATGAGACTCTCTTGAACCCGGGAGGTGGAGGTTACAGTGAGCCAAGAGTGTGTCACTTCACTCTAGTCTGGGCAACAGAGTGAAACTCTGTCTCAGACAAAATAAAAAATAAAAAATGGTTTCATTTTAACATAAAATGAACTACAATTAGGACTTTATGCTTTCTTTTAACTTCAAATGAACAACATTACTCATTAAATCAAAGACATATTTTCATAAACATTAAAGCCTATCATAAAATTGGTAGCAATTAATGGCTTTTCTTAGTCTTTCTCTCTATATAATCAATGAATCAATCGTTTTCTCCTTATTGTACATAGCCAAATGGTCAGTGAAATTAATGTCAGATTGAGCAGTTTTTAGAAAATTACTGAAACATATACAAAGTTAATACTTAGGGAGAATTATAGGAGTAAAAAAGGAGCATCTTAAATTCTTGCACTTCTTATCATGAAAGAATTCTAAGACACTAAAAGTTTTTTTCCTTTTAACCCATAAGAGAATAATAATGTGTAGGAAAAGATATTTTTGTTATGTAGGCCAATAATTTGGGCTTCAGATTGGAATCCTTTTGAATTTATGTTATTTTCCTTCTCAAGAGAAACCAAGAAGAATAAAATTCTGTGAAACTAGTAAACCATCCCAGATGCCTTCAAATGCTCCTTGTTTATATAGGAACTTCCAGGCAATCACGCTGCTGCCATCATGAAGTGCTTTTGTGTGGCTGGGTATCTTTCATTCACTCCTCTTCTTCTTCTGATAGATCCAGTAAAGTTAGCTAGAGAGATCTATATTTGGGAGGCAAGCAAGAAACAAATACATCAAAGAAATACTATCCAGAGCAACAGTGAACACATGCTTATTTTTTTAAAAATAATGTTTTGGAAGTTGACCAGTGTTTCAGTGCTGAAAGCAACTTTATATATTCTTACCTTTCAATAGAAATGCAGCACCTATGTGTCTTCAAAAGGCTGAATTTAACTTTTATTTTATCTTATTTTATTTATTTACTTATTTATTTTGAGACAGAGTCTGACCACCGTCTTCCAGGTTCAAGCAATTCTCCTGTCTCAGTCTCCCCAGGTGCTGGGATTACAGGCATGAGCCACTGCTCCTGGCCTGAATTTAAGCTTTTAAAGAGACTTTTTACATTAAATTGTTTTTTACCTAATAACCTTTATTTGCTCAGTGACCCACATTAGCAATCTCAATAATTTCTCTTAATATTTGGGATTTTTATTCTTGATATTTGTACAACTACAAAAGTTACACGAAGCACACCAGCAAAAAGATATCAGAACCACAATATTGAGTGTTTTATTAAAGAGATAAATGTTTCCTAGGTACCTTTTAATGCTTTTAGACTATTTAATAATTAGTGTTTAGCAGAAAGTTTTAAATATATATTAGTGGCAAATATAATTATCTAATTTTCATTTAAGAGTAAAAGGCAGGTCAAGCATGGTGGTTTATTCCTGTAATCCCAGCACTTTGGGAGGCCAAGGCAGGCGGATCACCTGAGGTCAGAGTTTGAGACCAGCCTGATAAACAAAGTGTCTCTGCTAAAAATACAAAAATTAGCTGAGCGTGGTGGTACATGTCTGTAACCTCAGCTACTTGGGAGGCTGAGACGTGAGAATTGCTTAATCTTGAGAGGCAGAGGTTGCAGTGAGCCGAGATCACACCACTGCACTCCAGCCTAGGTGACAGAGCAAGACTCCGTCTCAAAAAAAAAACAGTAAAAGGTTTCCAGGTGGTGCGGTGGCTCACTCCTGCAATCCCAGCACTTTGGAAGGACCAAGGCAGGAGGATCACTTGAGCCCAGGAGTTTGAAACCAGCCTGGGCAACAGCAACATATAGTAGAACCTTGTCTCTAAAGATAATTTGTTTTTTAATAAAAATAAATAAGAGTAAAAGTGATCTTTTATGGGAGGAGAATTATTAGTGTCACTATTTCCCTAGGTAGTTTTTTTTGGCTTCCTCCTAAAGACATAAAGGCAGCTTCTTGCTTCATTTCTGGAAGCTTCCACCTCCCTTTCACTTCACATCTCACAGTCACGGTGGGGTGTTAACTATGATTAATTTAGCAATACAAATACACAGATGCCTCTTCTGGAATTATGTCTCTCAACTCAGACTGCCTAAATTGGAACATAAAAATGAAATGGGGTGGCATGATGACTCGCACATACTGGGGAGGCTGAGGTGAGAGGAAGGCTTCAGCACAGAAGTTTAAGTAAGACCAGCCTGGAAAACATGGCAAGAACTCAACTTGAAAAAACGTGTATGTGTGCCTGGGCATGGGGGCTTACGCCGGTAATACCAGCACTTTGGGAGGCTAAGGCAGGTGGATTGCTTGAGCCCAGGAGTTCGAGACCAGCCTGGCCAACATGATGAAACCCCATATTTAACAAAATACAAAATTTAGCCTGGCATGGTGGTGCACGCCTGTATTCCCAGCTACTCAGGAGGCTGAGGCATGAGAATTTCTCAAACCCGGGATAAAGAGGTTGCCGTAACCCCAGATCATGCCACTGTACTTCAGCCTGGGTGACACAGCAAGACTCTGTCTCAAAAAAAAAGAAAGAAAAGAAAAGAAAAAATATATATGTGTGTATGTTTGTTGTGTAAAAAAGAAATGAATAAATGAAAATGAGATGGAGTTTTTTGCTTATTAAACTTGCAATATATACATATTTGTCACCCAGGCTGGAGTGTAGTGGCATGATCTTGGCTCACCACAACCTCCTCATCCTGGCTTCAAGCTATTCCCCTGCCTCAGCCTCATGAGTAGCTTTGATTACAGGTGTGCTCCATGACACCCAGCTAATTTTTTTGCGTTTTTAGTAGAGACCGGGTTTTGCCACGTTTGGCCAGACTAGCCAAACTCCTGATCTGCAGTGTTTCACCTGCCCCAGCCTCTTAAAGTTCTGAGATTATAGTCATGAACCACCATTCCCAGCTAAAAAAATTGTTAAATAAATTAAAATGTTACACTGCAAAATATTCTTTTTCTTTCTTCCTTTTTTTTTTTTTTTTTTAGTAACCAAACAAAAAATATACCCAAGAAAATATTGATTTAATGCAAAGAAAGCAGAAGAGGAAGAGAGGAACAAAAAAAGACAGGAGACATATAGAAAAGAAGAAGAAAAATTGCATACGTAAGTTCAATCATGTAAATAATAATATTAAACATGAATTTATGAAATAATCCATTCAAAAGGCAGATACTGTCAGACTGGGTAAAACAAACAAACAAATATGATCTAATCATATGTTCTTTGTAAAGGCATATTTCTGATTCAAGGACAAAAATAGATTGGAAGTCAAAGGATGGAAAAAGACATTATGCATGCAGCAACTGTGGGAAAGCTGAAGTGGGTATACTAATAATGTCAGAATTTTAAAAATTAACACAAAAATGGTTACTAGAGTCATAGAAGGACATTTATAATACTAAAAGGGTCAGTTGAGGAAGACAGAACAATTATGAAGATATACATACCAAAAAACAGAGCCCTAAAATACTTGAGGCAAAATCTGGCAGAATTGAAAGGAGAAATAGATGATTCAACAATGGAGTCAAATTAGAAATCAATAACAAAAGAAATTTGAGAACTTCTTGAATATGTGGAAATTAACAACACACTTCTAAAGAACTCCTAAAAGACTCACAAGGGAAAAAGAGAGCACTTGGAGATAATTGACAGTGAATACTTAGGGAACACCGCTAAAGTAGGACTTAGAGAGAAAGTTATACCTATCAACGTCTACAGTAAAAGAGAAGAAAGATCCCGATTGAATACCTACCATTTCACTTAATAACTAAAAATATAAGAAGAAACAAAACCTAAATCAGGCAAAAGCAAGGAAATAATAATGTTTACAGCAGAAACGAACGAACTGGAGAGTGGAAAATCCATAGCAAAGATCAACAAAACCAAAGTTGTCCCTTTGGAAATAGCAACAACATTGATGAACTTTATTTAGGCTGACCAAGAATAAAAGAGAAAAGACTCAAACTACTACTCTGAAATGAAAGAGGGGACATCGCTGCTAACCTTACAGAAAAAGATAATAATTATAAGAAAATTCTATAACCAACTGTGTGCCAAAAAAGTTGATAACTTAGATAAAACAGACAAATTCCTAGAAAGACACAAATTACCGAAACTGACTCGAGAAGAACTAAAAATTGGAAATAGATTTATAACAAGAAAAAATGTTGGGCACAGTGGCTCACATCTATAATCCTAGCACTTTGGGAGGCCAAGGCAAGCGGATCATGAGGTCAGGAGTTCGAGGACAGCCTGGCCAACATAGTAAAAACCCTTCTCTACTAAAAATACAAAAATTAGCTGGCTGTGGACACACGCCTGTAGTCCCAGCTACTCAGGAGGCTGAGGTGGGAGAATTACTTGAACCCAGGTGGCAGAGGTTGCAGTGAGCTGAGACCACAACATTACACTCCAGCCTGGGTGACAGAGTAAGACTCCATCTCAAAAAAAAAGAAAAAAGAAAGAGAAAAGTAGATGTGAATCTTTGTGACCTTCGATTAATTTCTTTTGAAAAAATACATAATAACTAAAGAAGAAGCTACCAAAGAAAACATAGACTAATTTGACTTCAACAAAATTAAAAACATTTTTTGCTCCAAGGACAACACCAGGAAAAGACATCCACATAATGGAGGAAAATATTTGCACATTACTTTTCAGGTAAGGGCCTTGTATTCAGAATATATATATGTTGTCTTGCATTCAGGATATATATATATATATATATATATATATATATATACATATATATATATGTATATATATACTACAGCTCAACAATATGAAAACAAATAATCCAACTGAAAAATGGGCAAAGGATTTAAATAGCCATTTCTTCAAAGAGACACAAATATCCCATAAGCACAGGAAAAGATGCTCAGCATTTTTAGTCATTATGGAAATGCAAATCAAAACCACAATAAGTTGTCCTTCACACCCTCTGGGATAGCTACAATAACAAGTGCTGGCAAGTACGTGGAGAAATTAAAGCCTATATCTACAGCTCGTGAGAATGTGAAATGATGACGTTTCTGTAGCAAACACCTTGGCAGTTCCTCATATGACCCAACAAGTCTTCTCTTTTATTCCCAGAGAACTGAAAACATATGTTCCAATAAAAACTTATACGCTAATATTCCAAGCAGAATTATTCATATTCACCAAAGAGTGGAAATAACCCAAATATTCATCAATAGATGACTGGACAAACAAAATGTGTTTTTTCCACACCATGGATTTGTATTCAGCCATGAATTGGTGTGGAGTACGGATGCATGCTACTACATGGATGGGCCCTGAAAACATTAAGTGAAAGAAGCTAATCCTAAAGACCACATATCACAGGATTTCATTTATATGGAATATCCAGAATAAGGAAATCTATAGGGACAGGAAGTAGGTCAGTGGTTGTCTAGGACTAGAGAGCTGAGGAGAAATGGGGAGTGCCTGCTAATGAGTGTGGGGTTTCTTTATGGGATGATGAAATGTTTCAAAATTGATCATGGTGATGGTTGCACAACTTAGGAGTATAGTAAAAGCCATTAAATTGTACACCTTAAATGGGTAAACTGCTGTGTAAATGATATCTGAAAAAAAATCAAATATGCATATTCTAACAATTCTACTTCTAGGAATATTTAGTAAGAAAAAAGTGTACATGTGTTCAAATATTTATGCATGCCTGTTCACTGCAACATTGTTCAAAACAGCATAAATACTATAAAACATAAATATTGATCAATGAAGTCAAGGTAAATAAATTAAGGCTATCCATACAGTGAAATGCACTCATCCCTCAGTATCCATGGGAACTAAGACCTCCCTTGGATAAGAAAATTCATGGATGCTGAAATCCCTTATATAAAATGGTTTAGTATCTGCATATAAATTACACCCAGCCTTGCATGTACTTTACATTGTTTCCAGATTACTTATAATAGCTAATGCAATATAAACAATATGTAAATATTTGTTATACTGTATTCTTTAGGATATAATGACAAGGAAAAAAGTTTGAACATCTTCAGTACAGTACAAACTACCATTCTTTTTCCCCCCAAATATTTGCAATCTGCCATTGGCTGAATTAATAAAGAACCCACAGATATAGAGGGCAGACTAGACTATAGTGTCATTCAAAATGACTGTCTCTTAATACCTAAGTGACGGGTTGATAGGTATAGCAAACCACCATGGCACACATTTATGTAACAAACTTGTGTTTTCTCCAGCAAGATCCAAGGATACCAGCCTTGAGGGGCCACTGGGAGTTTGTACCCAAGCTTGTCGCTCCTCTCTCCCCACGGGACATTGGGACTTGTCCTTTCCCTCATCCTCAACCTGGGCCTTCCACAGACGTGTTAAAGAGAAGATTCCTGTCTTCAGTTCTTTCCAGGGGCAGGCATCCTGCCTAGAGTACCTCGTTCCCAAGGAGCCCCCAGTCACGTGGTGAAGCCTAGCACTCATGCAGCTCTTAGGGAATCAAAAACCAGCACTGAAATAAAGCTGAATGACTGAAAAAAAAAAAAGTATGCTGGAACTTAAAATAAAAATAAATTGCTTCCTGTCTCCATATGTACAAATAAATACATCTAAGTAAAAGACAAAGCAGTACATGGATTTCATATGTGCTTTAATAATGTGTATATATGTCATATTTATACACATATAATTTTGTGTATATAATTTGCCATTTGAAAAAAACATGAGGACTAAGTAAAAAATTGAACTAAACTCTAGCACAATTTTGATATAAGTAAAATGTGATACCTAAAGAACTCCAACCCCTCCATATCCCCCACCCTCACCCCCATTCCCATCCCACCCCAGCAAGTTTGCTTTGGCCACTGTAATAAAAAAAGTTATTGGGATACTGAGGCAAGAGAATCACTTGAACCCAGGAGGTGAAGGTTGCAGTGAGCCAAAATCTCATCATTGCATTCCAGCCTGGGCAACAAGAGCAAAACTCTGGCCGGGCATGCTGGCTCATGCCTGTAATTCCAGCACTTTGGGAGGTTGAAGCAGGTGGATCACCTGAGGTTGGGAGATCAGCCTTACCAACATGGTGAAACCCTGTATCTACTAAAAATACAAAATTAGCTGGGGGTGGGGGGGTGGTACATGCCTGTAATCCCAGCCACTCGGGAGACTGAGGCAGGAGGATCGCTTAAATCCAGGAGGTGGAGGTTCCAGTGAACTGAGATCTCGCCATTGCACACCAGCCTGGGCAACAAGACTGAAACTCCATCTCAAAAAAAAAAATAAGTTATATATGGTATACACACCCACAGACACATACACACTCAAGTGAAGTGACAGTTAAAATTTTGATTGAGTAGAAAGGTGAAGAGTAGGAAAAAAGCATGTCTGGGCAGAGAAAATAATGTGTAAAAACCCTGAAATGGTAAGGAACATACGTATTTGACAAACTCACAAAGAAGCACTTTTGCAGTTTACAGTCAGAATTTTATTTCAATTGTAAGAGTAATGAGCAAAAGGACCTGAAGCAGTATGGAAGCCATAATACGAAGAATGGACAAAAGAGAAGCAGAAGAGGATGTGAGGAGGTTGCTGCACAGTAAACAGCAGTTGAGCTCATGTGATGTGAACTGGTGACAAACTGGGAACTGGGAGACTGAATATGTACAAGTGTACAATGGCCAGATCCTGTATTAATGCTTTGACCCACAATCTGCAGCAACCAGCCCAGGAAGCCAAATCACAACCTCTGCAGCAGCTGGTCCCAGATGGTCAAGATTCCGTCAATAACCACCAGCTTCCTTTTCATCCCTCCTCCCTGGATTCTAACTTAAGACTAACTGGAGAAAACCACATATGTTCCGCAAATTAAATGGGATATCCTACTTCTAGATAGCCTGGCTTCAGCTTTCCCACACCAACTATCTCCTTAGTCACATCATACCTAAAGCCTTCCGTTTTTCTCACAACAAAGCTTTCCTGCTTCTCTGCCTGTCTTGGTCCTCTGCCAAACTCAAGTGATGCTGGCTGACTCCCTTGCTATGTAAACTCTGAATAAATAGTCCTGGATTAATCTCATTTGAGTGATCATCTTCTTTTTTCCTTTTTTCTCAGGAGTATGCTAATTCAGTGTAATGAGGTAATTGAGGCTACGGGATAGGATGAAACAGAGAAGGAGAGAATGGAGATACATTCTATTATATCTTGCAAGGTAGAACAGCCTGCCTGGGAGGCAGAGGATCAGGTGAGAATTTAGTAGAAATAAGTAAGTATGGTGCCCTGGAATTGAAGGAAAGGGAATTTTACAGGCTGAGTACGCAGTTGCTAAGTTCTGCTGAGAAATAAGGTGGGGAAATGGATTAGATGGGATTTACGCTAAAATAAATTTTAGATTCCTGAACATCATGGTAGAGAGCAGCTAGTTCAGTTATCTATGGAAAGAATTGTTACACATTTTGTAAGGAGAAATGAATTTTTAAAACAAAGAAAACTGGCCAGGCGTGGTGGCTCATACCTATAATCACAGCACTTTAGGAGGCCCAGGCGGGTGGATCACCAGAGGACAGGAGTCTGAGACCAGCCTGGCCAACATGGTGGAAACCTGTCTTTACTAAAAATACAAAACAATTATGTAGGTGTGGTGGGATAAGCCTGTAATCTCAGGTACTCAGGAGGCTGAGGCAGGAGAATCGCTTGAACCCAGGAGGTGGAGGTTGCAGTGAGCTGACCGTGCCACTGCACCGCACTCTAACCTGGGCAACAAGAGTGAAACTCTGTCTCAAAAAAAAAAAAAGAAAACTTTGAAACTTTAGAACATTGTATACATGTTTATGGGAATATACAATTATTATAATACATGTTTATTATATAAACATCACTATATTTATGTATTGGATATATAAGTATATAAGTAAATATATTTATTATTAAGGCATTATAATCTTTTTTTTTTTTTTTAGTTGGAATCTCACTCTGTCTCTCAGGCTGGAGTGCAGTGGTGTGATTACAACTCACTGCAGCCTCAACCCCCTGGGCTCAAGCACTCCTCCCACCTCAGCCTCCTGAGCAGCTGGAACTACAGGTATGAACCACCATGACAGCTAATGTATTTTTCGTAGAGACAGTGTTTTGCTATGTTGCCCAGGCTGGTCTCAAACTCCTGGTCTTAAGTGATCCTCCCACCTCAGCCTCCCAAAGTGCTGGGTTTACAAGTGTGAGCCATGGTGGCCAGCTGGCATCCTAGTCTTTACCGAAAAGTTTTATTTCATCAGTAAATTAGGAACATAAACATTGTCTTCCAAGCATGACCTTTGGACACTAGACTGTGATTAATTTAGAAAACAGTAATTTTCTGTATTTCATTTAGTTTTATGCAATATGTCCTGCAGATATTTCAGTCCGCACAGGAATGCCCATATTTAAGGCTGTTCTCGGGCCATTCACATTAAGCAAAGGCTTGTACCCTAAGCTTTAGGGGCTAAATCTTGTCTTCAAGGAGCTCACATCTTAATACTATAAAAATCGAAAGAAACAAAGTAGAATGTGATAAATGGCTTTAAAAGCCTACTAATAAAAGGGCTGCGATTGTTACAAGGATGAAGGTTATTGTAAACTAACTGAATAGGGTGGGCCTCATGAGGAAAATGGGCTTTACAATGAGGGGAGGGAGAGAGTTTGGACTTGATGAGGGAAGGAATTTCTAGAAGAGGAAATATCTCCACCACAGAGATAGAAAATCAGAGTTCCATTCTAGAAATATTAGAAAATAAATCTGAAAATGCATGTTTGTGTCTAGTGAGAACAAGGCTTAAATTTATTATCTTAAATTAAAAGATAATAAGTAAAAGCTTCATTTCATTTCTTTGTTTTTTTTCTTTTTTCTTTTTTTTTGAGACAGGGTCTCACTCTGTCACCCAGGCTGGAGTGCAGTGGTGTGATCTCAGCTCACTGCAACCTCCCCCTCCAAGGTTCAAGTGATTTTCTTGCCTCAACTCCTGAGCAGCTGAGGTTACAGGTGTCTGCCACCACACCCGGCTAATTTTTGTATTTTTAGTAGAGATGGGATTGCATCATGTTGGTCAGGCTGATCTCGACCTCCTGATCTCAAGCAATCCACCTGCCTCGTCCTCCCACATTGCTGGGACTACACGTGTGAGCCACGGCACCAAGCCCATTTCATTTCTTTTAGCAATATTTATGAGGCTGGGCATGATGGTACATGCCTGTAATTCCAGCAGTCTGGGAGGCAGAGGCGGGAAGATCACTTGAAGGTAGGAGTTCAAAACCAACATGGCCAACATGGTCAAACCCTGTGTCTACTAAAAATACAATAATTAGTTAGGTGTGGTGGTGCACCTAACTAATGCCAGCTTTTTGGGAGGGTGAGACAGGAGAATCACTTCAGCCCCAAGGCAGAGGTTGCAGTGAGCTGGGATTGCACCACTGCACTCCAGCCTGGGCAACAGAACAAGGCTCTGTCAAAAGCAAAAAACAAACAAACAAAGTGCTGTATTGCAGACACTTTGTTTGATGGAAGATACAAAGATGAATAAAACCCACTCTCAGGCTTCAGGGAATTTACAGCATGCAGAGGGAAGAGGGGAGAACTACAGACAGTTAACACATTCTAATGCCTGGGGTTAAGGACTTCAACAGAAGTATGTAAACAGTGATCTGAGAGCAAAAGTGGGCATATCTATCTATTATAATTGATAGGGGTTTTAAAATCAGGGAAAGTTTCTTAAAGGATGAATGTGAAAAGATATACATTTGAGGTAAAAGGGTAGCTTGAAGAACAGTTAAGAGGCAAAGAATGGACTGCTTTTAAAGTAATAATGAGGCTAACTACTATTTATTTAGCACTTACTATGTGCACAGTATTGTGACGATAGGGTAAGTGCCATAACAAGTTTCATCTGACAGATCTGGCAGTGGAGGGAAGCTTAGAGAGAATAAATGACTCAGCAATGATCACCAGAGAGTGAACTGTGTGGCCAGAGCTTGAATCCAGTTGGTCCAAACACAGACTTCACTTTTATCCCCTCTGGGACAGGCAAGGGGGAAAGAGTGAGATAACAGATGGGACTAGAAAGGTACATGTTGTAACGTGTTGTTTGTCAAATTATTATTTTGTGTTCCATTTGATCTATAGCAAAAGAACTGAGATCAGGACTGAAATATGTTCACTGGATTCAGAAGAAGAAAATCATAATGAACCTTTCCCAGAATGAAAAGGGGAGCCATGTGTTGAAAATAGATGGGAGGAAAAATAAAATGCTGCCTTTTCAAAACGTGTGTCTGTGAAGAGATGAGGAGAACACAGGCTGGTCACTAGAGAGCACTGTAGGGTTACAGGTGGAACTCGTCTTTCATCTCTTCCTCCCTCTTTTCTTTGTTTCTTTTTCTTTCATCTTTCTCTTTCTTTCTTTCTCTTTCCTTCTTTTCTTGTTGCTCTTTCCTTTTTTCTTCCCTTCTCTTTTTTCTTTCTCTCTTTCTGTCTTCTTTCTTTCTTTCTCTCTTGTTTTTCCATCTTTTTATTTTTTATTTTTTTATTTTAGATGAAATAGGTCAGCGTTGACATATTGAACATTCTGGTGGAGCAAGGGAGTATAATTGCTGGATCAAAGTCCTTGATGTGTAGGGAGATTTCCCATGCCCAAGAGAGGTGTCTTTTATTGAAAGACTAGGGGCCACAAAGAGGCTCATGCCTATAATCCCAGCACTTCAGGAGGCCAAGGTAGGAAGATTGCTTCAGCCCAGAAGGTCAAGACCAGCCTGGTGAGAAAGTTAGATCCTGTCTCTACAACAAATCTTAAAATTAGCCAAGCATGGTGGCACACACCTGTAGTTTCAGATACTTGGAAGGCTGAGGCAGGAGGATAACTTGAGCACTAGACTTTGAGGCTACAGTGAGCTATGATCACGCCACGGCACCCAGCCTGGGTGACAGAATAAGATCCTGTCTCAAAAAAAAAAAAAAAAAAAGAGAGAGAGAGAGAGAGAAAGAGAGAGAGAGAGAGAGAGCTTGCGAGAGAGAAAAAGACTAGAAGGGAACATAAAATAAGCATTGTAGTTGTAGATGTCTGTAGTTTGAGGGCAAGGTTAGATTTTGAGGCTTAATAACCTCCTTTATTTTTTATTCTTTTGAGATGGAGTTTTGCTCTGTTGCCCAGACTGGAGTGCAATGGCGTCATCTTGGCTCACTACAACCTCCACCTCCTGGGTTCAAGAAATGCTCCTGCCTCAGCCTCCCAAGTAGCTGGGACTACAGGCACCTGCCACCATGTCTGGCTACACATTTTAGTAGAGACGGGGTTTCACCATATTGGCCAGGCTGGTCTTGAACTCCTGACCTTGTGAGCCACCCGCCTTGACCTCTCAAAGTGCTGGGATGACAGGGTGAGCCATCATGCCCAGCCAATGACCTCCTTTTTCACCACGAAGTAAGAGGATTTATCTTTTGCTGCGAGTTGGAAGAGGAGACTAAGAAGTGTAAGGAAACTAGAGGTGATTAGTCTGAAATAATAATTGAATAGGAATATGAATTGCAGAAGAGTTATTCCCAGAGAGCCCAGCTAAAGCTAGAGATGAAATGCTCCACTGAAGTAGAGATTCTTTGCTCAAAGCAGAGTTGGGTTTCTGTTAAACCCAATAGGTAGAGAGAATGCAGTGAGAAGGATCCAGATGCTAGGACAATTGCAGGAAAATTTGGGAAGCAGGGCAGGTTTGGTTAAGGGGGTCAGTTGCCACTGACTGCAAGGGGGTGAGAATAAAGTGAAAAACAGGAAACTAGAAGCACTGTTTGAATAGCAAGTGAGGACGACAAAAGAGTATTAGCTGGACTTAATTAAAAGTAATGTATTAAAAGATACTTTTTACAAAAATCTTTTCATAGTCATTACCTTGGAACTTGAAAATGGGCAATAGGATAGAGTGGGGAAATTTTACTTTTGACTTTACATTCTTCCATACTGTTAGAAATACGTTCTATGCCATGAGCAAGTATTACAATTGTTATTAAAAGCTAGCTAGAGTATCTATTAACAGGGTATGCAGTTAACTAGAGTACATATTAATTAAGTACTTTTTTAGAGACAGGGTATTGCTTTGTCACCCAGGCTGGAGTGCAATGGCACAATCATAGCTCATTGCAGCCTCAAACTCCTGAGCTCAAATGATCCTCTCTGGAGGCCTCAGTCCTACAGGCACATGCCACCATGCCTGGCTAATTTTTTTTTTTTTTTTTGGTAGAGACAAGGTTTCATCATGTTGCCCAGGCTGGTTTTGAATTGCTGTACTCAAGTGATCCACCTACCTCCGCCTCCTAAAGTGCTGAGATTACAGGCATGAGCCACTGTACCTGGCCTTAGAGTACATTGTTTTTTTTTTTTTTGAGACGGAGTTTCGCTCTTGTTTCCCAGGCTGGAGTGCAATGGCGCGACCTCGGTTCACCTCGACCTCCGCCTCCTGGCTTCAGGCAATTCTCCTGCCTCAGCCTCCTGAGTAGCTGGGACTACAGGCACGCGCCACCATGCCCAGCTAATTTTTGGTGTTTTTAGTAGAGACAGGTTTTCACCATGTTGACCAGGATGCTCTCGATCTCTTGACCTCGTGATCCACCCGCCTCGGCCTCCCAAAGTGCTGGGATTACAGGCTTGAGCCACCGCGCCGGGCCTAGAGTACATTCTTAAAATAAAAGCACTGATGCGGTGAGATTTTACTGTTGGAAACGAGAAGTCCTTCCAGTCTTAAGTCCCTACTTCATTTCCTACTGTAGGGTCCTCACATTAACCTGTAGACTTCCATTTCCTGACACCCTTCCTCTTGTTCTCCTTCACTCTAAATCACTTAGGACTGAAGGTGATGCGAAAATGTTTCTGAGAAAAGAAATCAAGGAATTGAACTGCATACCGCACAGATTTTTCTGTCTAATGAATTCGGTTGCATAGGCTGGGATCATTAGGGATGACCCTAGGAGGTGGAAAAATTGACAGAGTAAAGATAATATGACATTCCTATTAAATGAGCTAAAGGTCTAAACACTCTAGAAGGTTAGTCTGGAAAGCTTCCCAAGTCAGTTGTTTACCTTACCTATCCTTTTACAAACCCTTTCTTGATCCTACCTGAATCAGATAACCCCATGTGATTTTATCTAAAGCATCCGGAAAAAATAGAGGAAGAGAAATGAAAGGAGTGTTTTGCCTTAGAGTCCACTACCTAGCTTTACAGTACATTTACCCAATTATCAAAGAGCCTTTGTTGCCAAACATATAAAAAATGTGAAAGTATTTGGCACAGTGAGAATTCTGTTATCAGATCTGAAGGTAGCATTTGTTATTATAGTGCTGGTTGAGCAAGGTCTTGGAAAATTATCTTAATGTTTATTTGACATTAGCTCTTAGAGTAAATTCCAACAGGTGACTTTTAAAAAACGCTCATCAAAGAATTGCAGCTGGAATGTAGAACTAGCCTAAAACTGAGAAGATGGATGCTGTAACCCAAGCAGTTTTATAAACTATCAGCCAACTTTTGTAAAGCGTTGCTATGATTAAGTAGTTTGCATAGTTTTTATGTAAATTTCCCTTTGGTTTACAAACTTGATTTATAGGTCAAAATTTCCTTCAACTTTAAAAATTCAAATTTCACTACTCTTGTTTACTTCTAACACTGGTTTCTGTGGTATGTGATTGGAGGATAATCTGTGGCTATCTAAAGACTTGTGTTTATATTTTGCAAGGTACCTTTCTTTGTATATGCAGGAATTCTCTTGTTATTGTGAAATCTGTCCTCTCCTCTTTGTTATTTATGAAGGAGTGCTGGAAAAATCTGGGGTGTCTCCAGTCCTCTTAAGCACATATTTTGACCATTATTTTATGTGTGAGACTAAAATACTCTGCTGGAAGCATTATTAACACACACCAAGAGATACTTTAACATAGAAAATCTTTTTAAAGTATGTTTCAATCACCATTAATTGGCTTCTCAGAAACCTCTTATTGTATCTTTCTGGATTCCTCCACCAAAGTTGTTTTTCCTGTTTTGATAACAAAAATTAATTTGTTATAGTTATAGGCGAAGAGAACTTGACTTTTTTTGTCTCAGGCCTTTTCATAAATGCTCTTCCTTCATTTAATTTTCTACAGAGCTTTCACCAGGTTTGAAAAGCATACATTAAGCAATACTCATAGCAACCGTTCTTTCCACTGAATGAATGGAACCATAAAGGTTACTCTACAGGCCATCTGAATAAGCTAATTTAGCCACTGCCTGTGTATGTTAACCAGAAGAGGAATATTTCTGTGCCATTTTTTAAGGAAGATGTATCTTAAATGTGCATTTTTTAGTATGAAGTGACTTAAACTTGGACAGTGTTTGAAGTTAACTGATTCAAGCGGTATTACTGGTAATCATGATAGTGTAAAATTATTTAGCATGTGTAAAAATAAAAAAGAAAGGAGCAAAACTCTACCAGAATTTTTATCCTTAAGATGCGACTATCAAGATCACTACTATTGATGAGGTTGGAAAGCTGCCATTTCATTAAGTGTACCTTTTCTATTAAAATAAAGATTTTTGGAAAAATATAAATCCTGAAGGCCTGGTGTGGTGGTTCTCATCTGAAATCCCAGCACTTGGGAGGCCAAGGCAGGTGGATCGCTTGAGGCAAGGAGTTTGAGACCAGCCTGCGCAACATGGGGAACCCTCATCTCTGCAAAAAATACAAAAATTACCCAAGTGATGGCACACACCAGTAGTCCCAACTACTTGGGAGGCTGAGGTGGGAAGATTGCTTGAGCCTGGGAGGTTCAAGCTGCAATGAGCTGAGATCACATTTCTGTACCCCGGCCTGGATGACAAAGCAAGATCCTGTCTCAAAATAAAGAGTAGAAAAGAGGAGAGGAGAAGAAAGAAGAGGAGAAGAGATGACAGGAGAAGAGAGAAAAAGAAACCTTGAAGTATTGATGGTAGTTCATCATTGGTGTGGTGCTGGGTGAATACATTCAAATGGTTTCATGCACAGTGGTCTTAATGGGAAATCAGCTTGTTTGGCATAACATCCACAATAATATTACCCCCATATAGCTGTTACTGATTCAACAGTATCAAGATTTTCATACATTGACCTCATCTGCCTAATTTTCTTTCTTAACTGTTAAAGCAATTCCCAAAAGTCATGTCATGCATTTCACTCTTTCATTTATTGGTATGTATCTCGTAAGCCTTGACATCACCACAAGCCATTATCACATATTACAAACTGTGAATAAACATTCTCTCGTATATCTATCTTGGAACATTGCATAAACGTAGCAAAACTATTTTCTGTCAGAAATACCTCAGGGGAAGGGTACTCGTGAATGGAGAGGCATACATCTCCTCTGAAGGCAATTGTGTTTGCGCAGTTTTCTTCTCATGGCCAAATTAACTGAAGGAAAAAGAGAGCATTAGGAGCAATTTTCAGAGGTTTAATTATTGTTTAATCTAGACAATGTAAACATATATTTTGGAACCAAACTAGACTGTGGTTACTTGCTATTTGTTCAGATGTGATTCTGAAATTAAGAATCAATGTGATGCATATACACAAGGGGTGTTCCTAACAGTTCATGTTAATAGTGAGATCTTCTTTTACATTTATTTATTTATTTAATCCCTATTGTTAAGCAATATACCAAGGTCTAAAGAGTAATATCCTCCTCCTTTTACATGATTTTTTCCTAAATGCTCCTAGACCCTTTATTTTATGTAGCAAATTAATCACAAATATTTTGTGAGAACATTGTCCAAGCTATTCTGTGTTTCCGAAAAGTATAAATGGTTTGAATAGTGACTGCTGTAAACAATAAGAAGTGATCGAGCTGTTTTCTCAAAGTTGCTGACTTGAAACTTTTTAAAAAATTTATGTAAAAGAACAGACCAGGGGATATCATTTAAAATAAATTCACAGTGGTCAAACTTCCAATTAACTAAAAAGCAAAGTCTGAACTTTTAACAAGTAATGCATCATTTTCTATTCTAACTGGTGAAGCATATTATCATGTGAATAATCTAACATATTTGGATGTAAATATTGCCACCTTTTTATTTAAAGTTGGGTTTGTGAATTTCCTGAGTCAGAAAACTTTTAACTTTCTACTTTCTTTTCCTTTTTTTTTCATTCTTTCTTTTTTTAACTTACCAGTTCTTCAAAATCTTAGCTATTTGGATTTGAAGTAAAAGTACATTAGAATAATTTTGTGTACTAAATTTCTGTTAAATACAATATAGTTGATATCATCTTTGAAGATGTGTCAAATAAATTAATATTATATATCTTTACCATACATATTTTTGACACTTTTTTGCTCTATAAGCATAATAATAACAACTGCACTTAATTGTTTAAGTGACATGCCTAGTTTCATAACTAGAAATAACAGCTATTGACTTGTTTTAAGATTTCATCTGCATTTTGTCACATTATGCTTTTTGTATGTTAATTCAGTCCCTACACCAGCCAGCAACATACTTATAAAGAAAATTATTTGGAGTTCCCATTTTACCCAAAAATTTATAGATTTCTTTACCTCTGTAATGAATAGACCAACATTTCTGTTTCATTTTACTTGTAAAGACAACATATGTACAATAGCTTGGAGATCTATTTTGTTTGCGTTTAGAAAAAAAGTGGTAAAATACTTATCATTTCAAAGTCAAGCTATTTTTAAAATATTGAAGTAATAGACCCAACAGGATAGACAGCATACTTTCAAAGTCCTACACATTTATCCCCAGTTCTACTAACCGCAAGCACACCTAAGTGGCTTTCAGATAAACACAATCATGCTCAGAGACCCAGGGATGCAACTGGCAAAACAAGTTACTTGTACAAATGGTATCAAAGGCCTACCTGGTCTCTGTCCGCTGATAAGGAGAAGACTCATAATAAATATAAAAAATGCAAAAAGGAATTTCTGAAATCTCATTTTCCTACCGCACAAAAGTGGAGCAATGGCTCTCAATGTAAACCAAACGATCTGTAAATAGTCTGTGCAATATCTGTGTGGCTGTCTTCACATTCTAATGACAAACCTCAGAGAACTGCCAGCTGCGTTTTCCAGGAAGGTTAATGATCACATCAGACAAGGTTGCCGTGCTCTGTACTGTGGTCAGAGCCTCCCTCAACCTCAAACCCCTCCTCCACTCCTCTCCTTTCTCCTCTGGCACTCCCCTTTATTTCCATAAGCAAATATTGGTGAAATAAACCATTCAAGCATGCTGTAATTTCAGTGGAACTATACTCTGAAAGCTCCAAAAAGAGACTGACTTAAATTCAATCTGGATACGAAGAAATATGTAAAACAATATGTGACACTGCCTCCTCCCCTTACCATTTGCATCCGTTTAAACTTTGCTTATATTGGTCCCACATGCAGAAACCGGTGGAAATGACAGGAAGTCTCTCTTTTGTCCTTTTCAGAAGGAATTCTGAAGCCCTAACATAAGACCCCCAAATGCTTTGTGGCAGAACATATGCCGAAATGCTTTATCTTCACCAAGCCTACTACAAAGAGGTTCCTGTTTGCACTAACCCTCCAAATTACCTAACTCATGTGGGTTTGTATTGGTAAAGATTTTGGAAATTTTGAATGTTTTGAAATAAATCTGCAAAACATTTACATTTCTTTTAATATTTGGTAAATGCAATTTTAAAAGTAACGAAGATTATTTGCATCTGCAAATGTCCAGGATTTTAAAAAAGGAAGTTCAAGCAAGCCACAAACTCATGAAATCTATGTTGTGTTAAAAATTTATGTGTGCTGGAATACCAGGCTAACACACCACAGTCACAGAAATTGGAGATGGAGAAAAAGCATCTTAGTTTATCTCCCAATGAATTCAGAAGACACAAAAACAATCTAGTCTTGGCCTTCTCACACATACACCAAGATCTCTTTTTGTTTCAAGAGAATATGTCAGATAGAGCTGTCATAAATGGAAATGACTATACTTATTATGTAAGTATAATAAATTCCATTTATGACAGCTATATCTAACATATTTTAGGTAAAATGCAAAATACCAAAAGAATAGTGTAGATATAGCCTGAAAAAGAACAACTAGAGTACTCACTCTAAAGCATATGGAATTTGTTTTGAATTGTTAGGAGTTTTTGCTGTATTTGGTTTCTTTAGACTCAGGAAGTTGGTCCATAACCTTGGGCCTCCTGAGGTTTGAATTTAATGCCCAATTTGTCTTGATGTACAATAAGTCAATCTGTAAATTTCCCTACCTGTCTAGTTAGGCATGCAGTTTATAACAGGCAATGGCATACAGGGATTCTTAAAGTCACTCTATTGAAGTATTGAAAATATATTGACCTATTTGGGACTTGAAGCATAGTGTTAAAGGATACTACTTTACCATGCTGTACATCGCTTCGTAAAATCAATGGGATACAATACAGTTTGAACTCATGATATAAAAGTGACTTATGAATGGCAAAGAGTTGCATTCTAACAGAGTTGAATGTTAAATCAATAAGAGATCAATATAGATTTTGGCACTAAAACTTCGCGCCACGTTTTAAGTCTATTCTTCTTATAGTAGTGAGTCTTCTTTATAGATAAGATGGAGACCTACCACAGACAGCAAATATTGACTAACATTTTTACATTTCATTACCAGGTAGTCAACAATGAATTCCTAGAATATCGCTAATATATACCAGTGCCGTGGAAGACGCATGTGTCCACTGATCAGGACTGAGCAAACTGTTATGTTTAAGTTATGTAACCACATAGGACATACTTTTTTTCATAAAAAAAAAAGTGATGAAATACTTGGTTTTCTACCTGAAAGAGTGCTTATGTGTTAAACTCAAGAAAATTTAGACGTGATTTATTTTACATATTTTAAAATTATTGTTTCGAAAAAAAAGAAAAAGGTGTTTAAACAGTTGACTTCTGGAGTATAGTAATAAAGTGATTACACAGTTAATGAGCAAACTGAAATGCTAGACAGGAGGGACAATGACAAGTAATGCAGCATTTCTGTGGAATGGAGTACAAAGTAGCAATGAACTATTCATCTTAGTGCTGAATAATTAGATGTGGTGAAATCTTGGTAGGAAAGTGTCAGAACAATGCCACTGGCTCTGCAAACAGCACTTTTGGCCTGCAACTATAGGAGAACAAGGAATCTTCTTTGTTTACATGAACACAAACCTAGACTTCCACCCAAGTGACAGTCTTTGTGAGAGAGGCAAGCACTGTGCCTCTGGGCCAAATCCTATATTAAGTGTGTAGCATTCATTACTTCGCATAACCCTCCCAAAACACTCTGAAGTATGCCTCCCTGTTTACCAGATGAGAAAACTGACAGCTAAGGAGATGTAGCCTCCAAGGGCTGGAAGAATAGATCAGATCCAAATTCCATAATCTCAGCTTTCAACCATTTTACTATCCTTCCTTTTAAGGCCCAAATCCTAGTTCTTACTAAAAAAAAAAAAAAAAAAAAAGCTTATCGAAGTTATTATAAAATAAAAGATAAGTTAGCAATATATTTCTTTTTTGTTTTGTTTTCTTTGTTTTGTTTTGTTTGTAGATGGAGTCTCGCTCTGTCCTCCAGGTTGGAGTGCACTGGTGCAATCTCTGCTCACTGCAACCTCTGCCTCTAGGGTTCAAGTGATTCTCCTGCCTCAGCCTCCCCAAGTAGCTGAAATTACATGCGCCCAACACCACGCCTGGCTAATCTTTGTATTTTTTTTTTTTTAGTAGAGATGGGTTTTCATGTTGGCCAGGCTGGTCTCATACTCCTGACCTCAGGTGATCCGCCCACCTCGGCCTCCCAGAGTGCTGGGATTACAGGCATGAGCCACTGTGCCTGGCGGTTAGAAATACTTTATTGTATGAGGTTGAATACTGTGCCACCTAAAATTTATGTCCATCTGGAACTCAAGATGTGGTCTTATTTTAAAATAGGGTCATTGCATGGGGCACGGTGGCTCACACCTGTAATTACAGCACTTTGGGGGGCTGAGGTGGGTGGATCACCTGAGGTTGGGAGTTCAAGACCAGCCTGACCAACATGGAGAAACCCTGTCTCTGCTGAAAATACAAAATTAGCTGGGCATGCCTATAATCCCAGCCACTTGGGAGGCTGAGTCAGGAGATTCCCTTGAACCTGGGAGGCAGAGATTATGGTAAACCGAGATTTTGCAATTGCACTCCAGCCTGGGCAACAAGAGTGAAAGTCCGTCTCCAAAAAAAAAAAGAAAGAAAGAAAGAAAAAAAAAATAGGGTCACTGCAAATGTAATCAGTTAAGATTGAGATCATCCTGGAGTAGGGTGGGTCCTAAATCCAATGTGGTAGCTGCTGTCCTTAGGAAAATGAAGAGGGCCGGGCGCAGTGGCTTACACCTGTAATCTCAGAACTTTGGGAGGCCGAGGCGGGAGGATCACCCGAGGTCAGGAGTTCGAGACCAGTCTGACCACCATGGAGAAACCCCTTATCTAGTAAATTACAAAAATTATCTAGGCATCATGGTGCATGCCTGTAATCACAGCTACTCGGGAGGCTGAGGCAGGAGAATCGCTTGAACACGGCAGGTGGGTGGGTAGTGGAGGTTGTGGTGAGTGGAGAAGAGCCATTGCACTCCAGACTGGGCAACAAGAGCGAAACTCTGTCTCAAAAAAAAAAAAATAAATAAAAAGACCGGGCGCAGTGGCTCAAGCCTGTAATCCCAGAACTTTGGGAGGCTGGGGCGTGTGGATCACGAAGTCAAGAGATCAAGACCATCCTGGCCAACATGGTGAAATCCCGTCTCTACTAAAAATACAAAAATTAACTGGGCATGGTGGCATGCACCTGTAGTCCCAGCAACTAGGGAGGCTGAGGCAGGAGAATTGCTTGAACCTGGGAGGCGGAGGTTGCAGTGAGCCAAGATTGTGCCACTGCACTCCAGCCTGGCTCCTGGCAACAGAGTGAGACTGTCTTAAAAAAAACAAAAAAGAAGAAGAAGAGGAAGAAGAGACAGAGACACACAGACGGATAGGTGAGGAAGAGCCCTGTGATGACAGAGGCAAGGATGAGAGTTGTACTGCCTTGGGCCAAGGAACCAATGCCAAGGATCACCAGCAACCACCAGACATTAGGGAAGAGGCATGGAGCAAAACCATCCTTTGAGTCTCCAAGAAAGAATGACCTCTACTGACACCTTGATTTTGAACTTCTGGCCTTTTGAGTTTGGAAGAATTAACTTACGTTGTAACAAAGTCACCCAGTTTGTGGCACTTTGTTACAGCAGCCCTAGGAAATCAATACATTTCTGTACCTACATATATTCTATAAGGATATAAAAATCCCTATGTAATCCAATAAAAATATACTTATTTTTATAGTGGTATACTATATATGCCAGGTATTTAACCAATGTTATTTTGTTTACACATCGTAATCTTATGATGTAAGTTCTATCTCCATTTTACAGATAAGGCAATAAACTCAGAGGATTAAGTGATTTGCCCCAAATAAAATAGCTCATAGCAAAGTCAATATGAGGCCTGTAACTCTCAGGCCTGGGCCTCTCATCCCTTTGATGAGGGATCTTGTGCCCTAACTTTTCCTGGGAGATTCTTCCTAATTGATGTCATCTTTGCCACTTTCATCTTCCTTCTTTCCTTGTTTGCTGCGTCCCTCTCTCCCTGTAAAAATACTCTTTCCAACCTAAAATTTCTCTCCCTTTGCCCATTATCATTCAGCTAGATGTCTGAAATGGAGTCCACCCTGATTGTCCTACTCCCCCACCAGCTTCTCCTTGATATTGGACTCCAGCTTTCCCCACTATACTCAAATTAGTATGTCTCAGAGTTTCACTCTTTCACCCAGCCTGGAGTGAAGTGGTACAATCTCAGCTCACTGCACCTCCACACCCCACTTCAGGTTCAAGTGATTCTCCTGCCTCAGCTGGCTGAGTAGCTGAGACTATAGGCGCCTGGCTAATTTTAGTATTTTTAGTAGAGATGGGGTTTCATCATGTTGGCTAGGCTGGTCTCCACCCCCGACCTTAGGCAATCCACCTGCCTTGGCCTCCCAAAGCACTAAGATTATAGGCATGAGCCACTGCCCCTTGCCTAAACTTTCAAATGTGGCTTTTTCTGTGGACACTTCATGGCATCCAAATTAGGCTACTCTCTGCTCACATTTTTCTCTTTTCTTCTTTTTGTCATGCTTTGTGTTTCTTTTCCTGTTTTCTTTTTTTTTTTTGAGACGAAGTCTTGCTCTGTCACCCAGACAGGAGTGCAGGGGCCCAATCTTGGCTCACTGCAACCTCTGCCTCCTGGGTTCAAGAAATTCTCCTGCCTCAGCCTCCCAAGTAGCTGGGATTAGAGGCATGTGCCACCACGCCAAGCTAATTTTTGTAATTTTATTAAAGACAGGGTTTCACTATGTTGGCCAGGATGGTCTCACACTCCTGACCTCAGGTGATCCGCCCAACTCAGCCTCCCAAAGTGCTGGGATTACAGATGTGAGCTACCGCACTGGCCTTGTGTTTCCTTTCTTTAGAAAAACATCTGCTGTGTTTGTCTCAGTTTTCCTTAGTTGAAGTCCCACTAGTTCTTCAGGGTTTAATCAATCATTCAAGATCAGTTCAACAAATATTTGCTGAGTACTTAAACTACTTCTGTGTCGAAGGCTTTGTTGTGTGTACTAGGGATAAAAACCAGGAAGTAGATGTGTCACTACTCTTGAATATAATGCTTATTCATTACATTTAATTAATTACATTTTCTTATAAATTAATTGAATTTTCTCTATAAGCATTTCGTGATTCCTACCAACTGAAGTGATTTTAGTTATGTTTCAGGGATCTGGAAATTTCCCTGTTATCATAGCCTTTTCATCACCATAGGGTTTAATGCCTCCCTTGTGGGCCACAATGCATTCATTCTGGTCTGACAGTTTCTATGGAATTCTGCAGAAATAAAAACTCCTTGAATGAAGAGACTTGTTCTTCCCATTTTGTTGTCTTCTCCAGAATCTAGAATACTGAATCATATTTAATTGAGTATGAAAATAATGAGATATTAAAATGACTGCATGGGTGAGAACTTAAAACCAGTATGACTCCAGAAATGAAAATTGTAATAAAGAAAAGGAATATGTGAAAAATATTTACCTGGAAAAAGTGAAAAAGAAAAAAAAAGAGATGAATTCAGGAATTAATTGCTGTAAGTACTAAGACAGGAGTTTATGGAACTTGACCTAAGTTAAGGGTAGAAACTAGATTACCTTTCAAGTCTGAAAAGCTGTGTCCTTTACACTCTCTAACCTGGCATTTATCTAACACTACAGAATGTACACTTCATGAGGGTAGGAAGTTTTAACTGCTTTCTTCACTGTTTATTTTCAATATTCTACTTGATAAATCAGTACAATTCCATGCTAACTACACCAGTGTAGAAGAGACCTTAATCTTATCAGGATCGGCTCATGATTCCTGGTTAGCATACCTGTCTCTATTTGTGGTCAGATTAGCTCCTGCCCACAGATGGAAGCATTTAAAACTAATCCTGGTGGAGACAGAATGTGGCTCAATGTAGAGTGCAACGTCTCAAGTGTGCTTGCTATTTGATTCCTGATTGTTTGGATGGTGTTCCTGACCCCTTCCCAATACCTTGTTTTAACTTCAGGTATCTGCCTGTGGCCTTCTTTCTTTTGGGCTTCCCATTTCTTCCATTTAACTGCTTTCTGACTCTTGCTGGATTGACCTGGGTTTGGTATGCATTTTTCTTTTGATCCTTTGTTCCATTTTGATTACTTCCTGGTATAGACCATATAATGCTTTTTACTTTTCATCCCTTACATTAGTTCTTTTTTTTTCTTTTTGAGACAGAGTCTTGCTCCGTTGCCCAGGCTGGAGTGCAATGGCAGGATTTTGGCTCACTGCAACCTCTGCCTCTCGGGATCAGGCAATTCTTCTGCCTTCACCTCCCAAGTACCTGGGATTACACCACCACACCCAGATAATTTTTTGTATTTTTAGTAGAGACAGAGTTTCCCCATAACTCGAACTCCTGATCTCCAGGCCATCCACCCAATTTGGCCTCCCAAAGTGCTGGGGTTACAGACGTAAGCCATCAAGCTGGGCCTCCCCTACCTTAGTTCTTTTAGGCCTACCTTAATTCTCCAATTAATTAACTAATAATTTACTTAATTAACTTATTATCTAATTAATTCTTACTTAGTTCTCCTAGGCCTACCTAATCTACTGCCATTCTTGGGTCCCAACTAGCACCAAGTGGAAAGCTAACAGTCAAAGTTATAGAAAGTAGAATCATAGTAAATCAAAATCGTTCGTTTCGAAAACTTGTGCGAACAAAATCGGCATTCTCCTTGCTTAGAGGAAATGATGAATTATACATATTGGAGATATCAAATGTATACAATTCGAATACTGAGTATGGTAAAACATTTATTCAGTACAATGCTCATTCAAAAATTTTCCCAGGATCTTCTTGGGCACATGTGCTGGTTGAAAAAACATTACTGATCATAAATGCTGCATCAGCCTAATATCTGAGCCAAAACATATATTTTTGCAAGAACTCATAAGTCCAAAAAAGGCATACACTTTTGAGAGTATGAATACCTTCCTAACCCTCATATGTCTGGCAAACCTGAAAAAAACAACACAGGAATAGGAGTAATAGATTCTTTATATTGCAGAGGTAGCAACATATGTGGAACATTCAGACATTCCCCTACATAGTGCTGATTCTTACCCAGGCTACTTGAAAAAGTGATTGACCAAATGGTATGAAGATCTTCAGTTATTGTGATAAATTAAAAGGGATAATGGTGATCTTTAGATGGTTTTCTAATGAAGAACAAACTAGGTATAAATAACTTAATTGCATAAAAGAGATCCTATTTAGTAATACTTTAAATAAAAAATGTGAGACACATTTGGATTTATCCTCTGCATCCCTACTTTTAACCTTGTTTATGTGCTTATTTCATCAAAAACAGTCTCAGGAATTTTCATAATAAACCCAAATGACTCCTAAGCATCAATTATTGTTTATTGGAAAAATTCTATAAAATATAAAACTGCTAGTAAACTCTGGGCTGGAATTCTTTAAGTGCATATTTAAGGATTTGAAATACATGAAAATTTGAATCCTTTTTGAACTACACTTCTTGAACAGCCTAGTGTTTAGCATTAAACAAATAAATCAGAAATCTCGTATTTGGTGATTTTGTTCATGAACAAAGGTGAAGGTAGTTTAGTGTAATGGAAATAGCATGAACTTATAGGTCCAGGCAAGGCAACTTGAGTGTTTAGTCCTGGCTTCTGTCACTAAATCATTTGGCTTTGGTCAAATTATTTTTATCAGATTCTTCATTTAAAAAGTAAGGTATTTAGGCTTTAACTTTACAGATTTTTTTTTTTTTTTTTTGAGATGGACTCTTACTCTGTTACCCAGGCTGGAGTGCAGTGGTGCGGTCTCTGCTCACCGCATCCTCTGCCTCCCAGGTTCAAGCAATTCTCCTGCCTTAGTCTCCTGAGTAGCTGGGATTACAGGTGCTCACCACCAGGCCTAATTTTGTATTTTTAGTAGAGACTGGTTTTCACCACGTTGGCCAGGCTGGTCTTAAACTTTTGACCTCAAGTTATCTGCCCACCTTAGCCTCCCAAAGTGCTGGGATTACAAGCACGAGCCACCATGCCCAGCCAACTTTACAGATTCTAAAGTTCTATGAAACTCTGACTTTGGGGTCTACTTAGAGTTTCTTTGGCTGACTATTTAAGAGGGCTAATAAATGCATTTAATCAAAATGAGATGAGTAAATAGTATATGCAGGTATTTTATTGTACCTTATGAGAAAGAAAATATAATACCAAATATTATGTCCCAAACACATGAGGGTAATAGCATACCAATTAATGTATGGTTAACAAAGTACAGAAAATCTTGTTGATCAACATTTGAGACTTTCGTTCTTTCTTTTTAGATCCTAATTTCACTCTATAGTGACATTCTGCAAAAATATCATTTCTCTTTTCCAGAGAATCTAGTCCAGTTAATGTTATCCCAATATACTCAGCCTGGTTGTCAAGCACTGCCATGCTTTGCTTGATTTTCATCCCGATAATTAGTCAAGAACGATTGCCAATTCTCTCCTTTGTTTTCTGAGATGGAGTCTTGCTCTGTCACCAAGGCTGGAGTGCAATGGCACGATCTCAGCTCACTGCAACCTCCGCCTACCAGGTCCAAGAGATTCTTCTGCCTCATCCTGAGGAGCTGGGATTACAAGCATGTGCCACCATACCTGGCTAATCTTTTTGTATTTTTAGTAGAGCCAGGATTTCAGAATGTTGGTCAGGCTGGTCTTGAACTCCTGACCTTGTGATCCTCCTGCCTCTGACTCCCAGAGTGCTGGGATTTACAAGTGTAAGCTACCATGCTCAGCCACAACTCTCTCCTTTTTTTACAGTGAGTACCCACACAGGCTATTTTATAAGAATATTGGTTACAGTTCTCTGTTCCTCCTGACCTAGCTAGAAGATGTGCTTCACTATTATTCATGATATTATTACCTCTGCATTTTTCAAACTTGCCACCTGAACAAGAAATGTTTGTGATCAGTTACTCAATGACTATGAGGATTTTAGATTTGTTGAGCCCATACCAGAGACAACAACTTTTTATTTTATTTTTTATTTTTTTTTGAGATGGAGTCTCTCTCTGTCGCCCGAGCTAGAGTGCAAAGGGGCAATCTCGGCTCACTGCAACCTCTTCCTCCCCAGAGCAAGCAATTCTCTGCCTCAGCCTCCCAAGTAGCTGGGATTACTGGCACCCACTACCATGCCTGGCTAATTTTTTTGTATTTTTAGTAGAGATGGGGTTTCACTATCTTGGCCAGCCTGGTCTTGAACTCCTGACCTCGTGATCCACCCGCCTCAGCCTCCCAGAGTGCTGGGATTACAGGCATGAGCCACTGTGCCTGGCCCACAACAATATTTAAACTATTTTATGTACTTTCGAAGTCCAGTAAAGTCATAGAAAATATGTATTAGATATATGTATGTTCTATATATGTATACATTATGTATGTATATATGTGTGTATAGTATATATTATACATGTATTCTCTCTCTCTCTCTCTCTCTCTCTCTCTCTCTCTCTCGCTCTCTCAGGAATGCTAAAAATAAAGTCCAGGGCCTGATGGCTCGCGTTTGTAATCCTAGCACTTTGGGAGACCGAGGCAGGTGAAGCACTTGAGGTCAGGAGTTAGAAACCAGCCTGGCTAACAAGGTGAAACCCTGTCTCTACTAAAAATACAAAAAAGTTAGTTGGGCATGGTGGTGGATGCCTGTAATCCCAGCTACTTGGGAGGCTGAGGCAGGAGAATAGCTTGACCCCAGGAGGTGGAGGTTGCAGTGAGCATAGATCACGCCACTCTACTCCAGCCTGGGAAACAGGGCAAAACTGTTTCAAAAAAAACAAAGGAGGAAGTTCAATATGCTTCCTCTTTACAAATGAGAAAATTGGCATTAAGTGACTCGTTGAAGTCCAAAGCAAGTTAGTGATAGAACAAAATGTGCCCCAGTAACAGATTTTGTTAGAAGCAGACTTAATATGAAAGATCATCTCTATATCACCTATTATGTACCAGGAATTGTTGTGGGAACTTGATTTGAATTAACTCATTTAATCCTCATAACATCCTCTTGTGTCTGCTTTACAAATTAGGAAATTGGAGTATAGAAAGAAGAGAGATTTTTCCAAGTTTCCTTAACTAGGAAACAACAGAGCTAGGATTTGAAACCAGTGAGACCCTAGAGTTCTCGCTGTTCGTTGCTTGCTACCTCTTCACCGCTGCAGATATAAAACAACCCTTATTATACTTTAAACCTGGTGTTGATTCCTTTAATATTTATTGTGAAAATTATTTTATATTTTTATTGAAGCTACATTTAAATTTTAGGTTGTGTTCATAGTTTTGTCTTTAAACATACACATCACATTGGATTTCTGACTCGGCTGAACTCCTAGTCAAATCCTTTTTTGCAGAAATATGGTAGTTATAGAGTTACAAAGTACGTACGTATATACTAAACAAAAATCATCCAGGTTAGAATACTATTTTCTTGTAATAGCTTCGAAACATGCAATTACTCTATAGCAAAAGTACAAAAATCTATGGATAAAAAATCTCCATTAAAGATTGGTATACTTCTGTACCAACTAGTTACCAGGAAAAAACTGAAAAAAAAAAAAAAAAAAAAAAAAAGTGGAAAAACTGGTGTACTAACTTGCCAAGAAGTAAATTAGATAAATAATTGTAGGTGTGTGCTTTTACTTCTGCACCCTTCCTTACTAAAATCAGAGCTACACTTTGAAGTTACTTCCTTTTTAAAAGTGTGTAAACCCCCACATATGGATCCAATTACTTAATTTTCTTCAGCGTTCTAATGACAGTTACTTCTCATCCTCTAACTGACCCTTTGTCCTTTTGGAAGAAGCCAATCAGTAGCAGATGCAGTGGGGTGTGGTGCACGGTGCATGGGGTGTGTGTGTGAGTGTGTGTGTGTGTGTGTGTGTGTGTGTGAAGAAGAATGTCTATGGTAATCAACTCATTTGAAAACGAAGAGAATAGAGTGGGAAGTAAAAAGGGAAAAATGGGAGGATGTAGAAAGAAAATGAAAAGTGGAGGGGGCAAGACAAAGGGAAAAGCTATAAAGAGGGAGCTTGGGTGTGAAGGAATTTCAATGACTTTTTTTATTTGTTTACTTTTGGGAAGATCTGTTTTGCAAATTTAATTCCCACACAACAAAATTGCTTCTGGTAAAATGGAGCCTTAAAGTAATACCAATTTAAATGCATTTCAGGAAGTTGTAATGCTAGAATGACAATCTCATGGGAACAATTGAAATTTTGAAAATACTTTGCTAGTCATTCATCACACCTCAGCATGAGAGTCAAAGAAGGTGGTTAACATATCAGTGTTTTCTCATGATTATAGCAAAGAACAATGGAGAGTTATTTTTCTTTAAATCTCACCTTAAAATTGACAAAGGACGTCAACCTCTTCCCTTGATGTTTACTATTGAATCTCTGCTCTCTTTCTGATTATCTTTTAATCTCACTTATTTTTTTCATCTGATGAAGCATAATTTATATTAGAAAATAGAATGGAGGAAAAACTTCAACTCAAAGCTACTAAGGAGATGGCTGTATTCTCTACCCTTTTGGAGACAATATTCCTTTATATTTGATGAGTTTTCAATGCTATCTACGGATTGAAGGTTAAATTAGCAATGAAACTCTATAACAACATAATTGTAATCAGAGAGGAGATGCCCAAACTGAGAAAAAGAATGTGTACTCTAGAATAAGATCAGAGGGAACCACATACTTGTACTCTCTGGGAGCACTTTTATGAGTTAACAAGCACTAGAATTTTATAGTTGAAACCTGCAACATCGTAACATGCTCCCCACAGATTGTCTATAACCTAGAAGTGCTTAGTTTGTATATATTCTTACAGGAAGTTCTACAGCATAATGGATGCATTCGATTACAGGAATAGGACAATCTAGTTTTATAGAGGCGAGTCTAGCAAGTAGAGTCCGCATTTAATAGAAGTAGTTCTATTACACATATTTAAAATTCAAGCATAAAATCCTTTTCACAGTCATAAGCTTCTTTTCAGCACTTGACTGCTTCCTATGAAATGTATTTACCCTCATAATAGTTCTAGTAAACAGACCCTGTGATTTGGGTGGCTTGAGCCCATCTGGCTCTCGAGCCAAGATGGCAAATTTATAAATCCATTTTAATTACATCGTTTGATGAATGTTTTATTTCTGTATCTAAATTTACATGTCTACCTGAATTTAAGATTTTATGTCTATCATTGTTACGGAAAAAATATCTCTTCCTAAATTGTGAGCAAGTGATACTAGAAGAATAAAGTGCTTGCTAAGGACCAGCCATGCATGACCTACCCTTCTGATGAGAGTGAAAGAGCTGATTTGTTTCCAAGTTATTCACGAAGGTGGCACTTTTATTCTAGGTGTTCACCTTTTATTACCTTAAAAAATTTAAATGTACGGCACACATGGTGTATTTCTAACTTAATCTCTTTTTTGGCATGGGTCAGACATCGTTGTTTTTTTTGAGATGGAGACAGCCTGTTGCCCAGGCTGAAGTGCAGTGGCATGAACTTGACTCACTGCAACCTCCATCTCCAGAATTCAAGCAATCGTCCTGCCTCAGTCTCTCAAGCAGCTGTGATGACAGGTACCCTGCCACCATGCCTCACTAATTCTTGTATTTTTAGTAGAGACGGTTTCACCACGTTGGCCAGGCTTGTCTTTAACAACTGACCTCAAGTGATCCACCCGACTCGGCCTGCCAAAGTGCTGGAATTGCAGGCATGAACCACCATCCCCAGCCCAGACATAGTTCTTGATGTTCCATTTAACACCCCTTTGGCCTCCACAGAATTTTGACCAGCTGCAGTCACTCATGCCTGTAATCTCACACTTTGGGAGGTCGAGATGGGAGAATCACTTCAGTTCAAGAGGTCGAGACCAGCCTAGGCAATACGTTGAGACTTCATCTCTATTTAGATTAAACTAAGATTAAAAACAGAGAGAAGGAGGGAGAAAGACCTCATCTCTGCAAAAAATTTAAAAATAATAGCCAGGTGTTGTGCCTTGTGCTTATAGTCCCAGCTAGAGATGGGATTTCATCATTTTGGCCAGGATGGTCTCGATTTCCTGACCTTGTGATCTGCCCGCCCTGGTCTCCCAAAGTGCTGGGATTACAGGCGTAAGCCACCGCACCTGGCCTAAATACTTTTTTTATTTGTGAGTTTTACAAAGCTAAAACATGGTCTTAAATGAATTATGAATACTCAAGGTTTTATTACAATTATAACTCTTATTCCATTTAAATTAACATATTATTTAAAAGCAAATTTAATTTCTATCAGTCTATCAGAATTTCAGTTTCCAATTTAGTCAATATTTAGCCAATGAACAGAGATAATACATTCATACTGATGATTTAAAAATTTCTGTAAAGATTTCTATTAATAAATTTAGTTTCTCCATTTTTTTTTTTTTTTTTTTTTGAGACAGAGTCTTACTCTGTTCCCCAGGCTGGAGTGCAGTGGCACAGTCTCAGACCACTGCAAGCTCTGTCTTCAGGGTTCCACCAATTCTCCTGCCTCAGCCTCCCAAGTAGCTGAGATTACCAGAGCCTGACACCACACCTAACTAATTTTTTGTGTGTTTTTAGTAGAGACGTGGTTTCACCGTGTTCGCCAGACTCATCTTGAACTTCTGAGCTCATGTGATCCACCTGTTTCCACCTCCCAAAGTGTTGGGATTCCAGGCATAAGCCACCTCTCCCAGCCTAGTTTCAGTATCTGTTTTTTAAAGAGTAGCTCAAGGGTAACCAGTTTGCTCAAGAACTACTGTGGACCCCTGCACCATCAAGTAGGAAGGGAAAAAAGCTACTAAGTAGTTTATGAATAATTGTTTCCTGACTACTTCCACTACTAACACATTTTGCAAAAATCTCTATTCTGCATTCCTTCCCTAAATATATTTAAATGGGCTTGTGCTAATAGAATTAGCAATGTGCCAAGAACAGGGCATTGTCTCAGGTTAGGAGTGAAGCTCAGATGATTGCTAGGTGCAGCCCAGATGACTATTTCCCAAGTTCTCATATACGTCAATGTTACCAAGATTCTTCCTGCTCTCAAATGCCCACAACTGTTGATGAATGAAAGGTGATAACTTTTTTATCTTCATACCAATGGTCTTTCCATACCCTGTCTGGGAGTGAGAATTGATCAAATACCAAGCAGTCCCTCTTGAATGTGGAGTAAGACCTAATATTTTCAACATCAATGTACTATTAGTAAATGCTGCTCTTTAAGTGGGGTATTTCATAGGATATATTGATTGATAAATAAGAGTGTGAACATGACATCATGAACTGACAGCAACCAAGGGCTTAACAAGCAAATGTGCTTTCCTAACTATACAATTCTAAGACAATGATTTATCAAAGATGCCACAGCTTTTTGGGCAGTTTAATTAATGTCCCAGATATTATTTGGAGGGAAAATACATTTCATCAGCAACAAACATTTTAATTTAAAACAGGGCAACCATTTACCATGTCCATGGTATGTGAGAGCACCATGACGGCACACATTCTTCTAAAATATCCACCACATTCGGAGGCAGAAACTATTGTTGCTCCATTTTACTGAAGGAACAGTGCAACTGAGCCACAGAAAGGTTAATAATTTGGCTGTGCTCATAGGGATGAGAGTGAGAATCAGAATTAGAACCTGGATTCCTCACTGCTACCCACTCTACTAGCCTGCAGTTCCCAACAATGTTGTGACTTACCACACGGACGTTATTCTCAGCACACTTCTACTACGGTAGACATGCACAAATAATAAACATTAGATATACCAAAGCTTCACAATAAATCTGTCCTGGGCTCAGATAAAATAAGGAATTCCTCCGGAGGTGGAAGGATAAAGAAAAAAATGGCTTAAATGTTGCATAAGCAAAGTGAAAAAATGGCACATACAGCAGGAACTCAATTTGGTAACAAAAACAAGAAACAGAAAAAAACTCTCTCTGTGTATTTGTGTGTATATATATATGTGTGTGTGTATATATATATATAGATATTCTTTTTGTTGTTGTTGTTGTTTCTACACAGAGTCACAACACCTGGGCCTATATATTCTTTTTTTATTTTTTATTTTTTTTTGAGATGAAGTTTTATTCTGCCCAGGCTGGAGTGCAATGGCGCGATCTTGACTCACCATAACCTCTGCCTCCCAGGTTCAAGAGATTCTCCATCCTCAGCCTCCTGAGTAGCTGGGATTACAGGCATGTGCCACCACACCCTACTAATTTTGTATTTTTAGGAGAGATGGGGGTTTCTCTATGTTGGTCAAGCTGGTCTCGAACTCCCGACCTCAGGTGATCCACCCACCTCCCTTCCAAAGTACAGAGATTATAGGAGTGAGTTACCACACCTGGCCCACCTATAGATTCTTAAAAATTGGAAGGAGATGTACCATTTTATTGTAGTAGCAGTGGTTATCTCTATACAGTAGAATTGTAAGTGCCATTTCTTCTTTGAGATTTTTGTATTACCTGCAGATGACAGGTATTGTTTTTCTGATTTAAACTTTAGTAGAAACTGGGTGTGGTGTCTCACGCCTGTAATCCCAGCACTTTGGGAGGCCGAGGCAAGTGGATCAACTAAGGTCAGGAGTTTGAGACTAGCCTGACCAATATGATGAAACCCCGTCTCTACTAAAAATACAAAAATTAGCCGGGCATGGTGTTGGACACCTGTAATCCCAGCTGCTCAGGAGGCTGAGGCAGGAGAATACCTTGAACCTAGGAGGCAGAGGTTGTAGTGAGCCAAGATCACACATTGCACTTCAGTCTGGGTGACAAAAGTGGGACTGCATCTCAACAAGAAAGTGAAGATGTTGTCTCTTGTGCTTGTCACTCTATCCATAGACTCTAGAATAGTGCCTGATACACAGCAAGCAGTCAAGAAATATTTGATGATTATTGAATGAATGTAAAGATAGTCTCTGCATGAGCTCAAGGATTTCAAAATGCATCTGAGTGTGAAGAAGTGGGTTTTGAGGACTTAGCTATCACTGCAGGAAACCCTTCTAATTTTGCTGTAATATTGAATGATAATACTTTACCTTTTGCTCATAAATACCTTTGTAAATTCAAAAAGCCTAACTCCAAATAACAAAATATAAAGAAGTTATAGATGCATATGAAGGCACTCATTAAATTTTAGTAGTGATAAGGCAAAGAAATGTTGAAGGACAAAGAACAAAAGGAAGATAATTTAACATTTCTGCAAAAACAACTAACGTTTGGAAGCCTTAAACAAACTAGAAAATGATATTTTCCAGAATAACTTCAATCTGACATGTACATGCTTCTATATTTTGACCACCCATGCTATAAACAATTTTTTTTTTTTTTTTTTGAGATGGAGTCTTGCTGTGTCGCCAGGCTGGAGTGCAGTGGCAGTGGCACAATCTTGGCTCACTGCAACCTTCATCTTCCTGGTTCAAACTATTCCCGTCTCAGCCTCCTGAGTAGCTGGAACTACAGGTGCATGCCACCATACCTGGCTAATTGTTTGTATTTTAGTAAAGACAGAGTTTCACCATGGACAGATGGTCTTGATCTCCTGACCTTGTGATCCATCCACCTTGGCCTCCCGAAGTGCTGGGATTAGAGTCATGAGCCACTGTGTCCAGTTGCTACAAAACATTTTTATGACTCAACTACATTAAGTTTATATTGTAATGCAGTTGGGAAGTTGTTTTTCTTATTTTATGAAATCATCTAATTTGCACGGCCTCCAGACAAAGTTAAGAGTTACATTCTGGGAACGATTCAAGGTGGCTGATCACTAACATCTCAGGATTGCAGCTCCCAGTGAAAGTGCAGAGAACGAGAGGACGCCACACTTTCAGACAAATTTTGGTTGCTCACGGAGCAGAAGATTCCAAGTGGAGGAGCTGCACGGGTCGCCAGCGTGACTCTTGTGGCCGGTGCAGCGGCTTTGCTGGCACCTCGGCGCGGCAGCTCTTGGTGCAGAGTAAACGGGACTGGTTCCCCTTCTGACCGAGGTTTGGAGTTCCGGGAAGGCAGAGTTGCCTATTACGGACTCAAGAAGGAAGCCAGACTGGAGATTCCTGGGCAGAAAAGCACCATCAGTCTTAACGCCGCTGTTTTGGCCGGCGCAGTGGGTTGCTCATATTTCACCCTGGGAATTAACAACTTGGACGTCCACTCAGAGACCTAATCTGAAAGTTGGTAATTACAAAGACGACAGGTGGATAAATTTACAATGATGGGAAGAAACCAGCATAAAAAGGCTGAGAATACTCAAAATCAGAATGCCTCTCCCTCTAAAGAGGATCGCAGTTCCTCATCAACAAGGGAACAAGGCTTGATGGAGGATGAGCACATCCCATTAACAGAATCAGGCTTCAGAACATGGATAATAAGAAACTTCTGTGAGTTAAAAGAACATGTTGTAGCCCAATGTAAAGAAACTAAGAACTTTGAAAAAAGGGTTGACAAAATCCTAATGAATAGACAACTTAGAGAGGAATATAAGTGAATTAATGGAACTGAAGAATACAATACAGGAACTCACAAGAAGTATGCACAGGTTTAAACACTCAAATTGTTCAAGCAGAAGAAAGAATATCAGAGGTCAAAGTCCAACTTAATGAAATAAAACGAGAAGATAAGATTCAGAGAAAAAAGGATAAAAAAAAAATGAGCAAAGTCTCCAAGAAGTGTGGGACTATGTGAAAAGACCAAAATAACGTTTGATAGGTATAACTGAATGCGACGGAGAGAATGAATCCAAGCTGGAAAATATTCTTCAGGAGATTATTCAGGAAAATTTTCCTAAACTAGCAAAGCAGGACAATATTCAACCCCAGGTAATACAGAGAACACCACAAAGATATTCCTCAAGAAGAGCAGCCCCAAGGCACATAATCATTAGATTCACCAGGGTTGAAACGAAGGAGAAAATATTAAGGGCAGCCAGAAAGGTCAGGTTACCCACAAAGGGAAGCCTATCAGACTTACAGCAGATCTCTCAGCAGAAACTCTACAAGCCAGAAGAGAGTGGGGGCCAATATTCAACATCCTCAAAGAACAGAACCTTCAGCCCAGAATTTCATATCCAGCCAAACTAAGCTTCACAACTGAAGGAAAAATAAAATCTTTTATGAACAAGCAGGTACTCAGAGATTTTATTACCACCAGGCCTGCTTTACAAGAGCTTCTGAAAGAAGCATTACACATAGAAAGAAACAACTAGTATTAGCCTTTCTAAAAATATACCAAAAAGTAAAGAGCATCAACATAAAGAAGAATTTACATCAACGAATGGATAAAACAGCCAGTTAACATCAGATGGCAGTAACCCTAAATTTAAATCAACTAAATCGAAAGATACAGCCAAAACCCAATGGTATGCTACCCCAGACCCATTTCACACGCAAGAATACACAAAGACTCAAAACAAAGGGATGGAGAAAGATTTACCAACCAAATGGAGAGCAAAAATAAATAAATAAATAAAAAGCAGGAGTTGCAATTCTCATATCTGATAAAATAGATATTAAAGCAACGAAGATATAGTGGTAAGAGTATCAATGCAACAACAAGAGCTAACGATCCTAACACCCAGATACATAGAGACTTAGACTCAATGAGACAGAAAATTAATAAGGATATCAAGGACTCAAACTCAGAGCCGGAACAAGTAAACTTAATAAATGTTTATAGAGCTCTCCACTTTAAATACACAAAATATACATTCTTGTCAATACCACATCACACCTACTCATAGGTTTAAATGAAATATTGATTGGCCATTATTAATACCTATTTTTTTTTAGAATAAAGCAACATTTCCGTTCTCTCTCCCTCTTTTTCTTCCTCTTTCTTCCTCTCCTTCACTCCTTTTTTTTCTTTCCTTCTCTCAAAAAAAAAAAAAAAAAAGTTACATTCTAAGAGTGTACTGTCACTGTTCACATAGAACAGAAAATGCAGCCCAGGGCTGACTGGTAGGTAAGACTTGTCTGGTGGGTCACAAAATGCCACACAGAGGGAGCCATTCAAACACCCTGTCTGCTCCCTTTGTGTCCAGAGAATCAGAAAACAACCACCAACTGGCAAAGATCGCCTCTGGATTAACAACTGGTAGCTTTAATTTATGCAAATGTGTAAGCTTCAATCTATGTGCTTTACAAATTAGATTAATAGTATCTATTTTGGAGATTTTGTAAACCCTGAGAAATTAAAACACCTCGGTCTGAAGACATTAATTATTACTTTGATTTTAAAACTGTATCTAGATAATAGACTCACAGAAGGGATATTGAAAAGACCAGCTCTTACACATTATTTTGATTTTCTTTGAAGTCTTAAACTGAAGGAAGTCATTTAATTCAATTACAGTTGGCCCTTAGAATCCCTGGGTTTAAATCCCCAGTTCAACCAATGAAAATATTTGAAAAAACAAAAACAAAATAACAGTAAAAATAATACTAATAAAACTACAATGTAACAATAATTTACATAGAATTTACATTGTATTAGGCATTATAAATAATCTAGAGATAATGTAAAGCATACAGGGGAATGTGCACAGGTTAAAGAAAAATACTGCGTCATTTTTTCTATATCGCCCAGGTTGGACTTGAACTCCTGTGCTCAGCAATCCTCTCTCCTCAGCCTTCCTAGCCTTCCAAATAGCTGGAACTATAGGCCTCACCCACCATGCCCAGTTTACTACCGCATTTTATATAGGAAACTTGAGGATCCTCAGATTTTGGTATCCATAGTAGTTCTGGAACTGATTCCCCATGGAGACCAAGGGACAATTGTATAATTTTGTCATGTTGGCAAAACTGCCTATATTATCTTCCATGAAAGTTTCCAGAACCAAAAGAATAGTCAAATATGTGATGTATGACAGTTATTTACCTCAACTGTTTGGCACTACCACCCTCAACCAAGATCATTTGTGTCTTGTTTTAGATTTGGAAATTTTAAACCATAGATTGATCCTTCCTTTCTTCCTTCCTTCCCTTCCTTCCTTCCCTTCCTTCCCTCCCTCCCTCCCTCTTTCCCTCCTTCCCTCCTTCCCTTCTTCCTTCCTTCCTTCCTTCTGTTTTTTGAAGATAGGGTCTCACTCTCTTGCCCAGGCTGGGGTACGGTGATGTTATCTTGGCTCACTGCAACTTCTGTCTCCCAGGCTCAAGTGATCCTCCCACCTGAGATTTCCAAAGAGCTGGAACTACAGGTGTGCACCACCACATTCAACAATTTTTTTTTTTTTTTTTTTTATAGATATGGGGTTTCATTATGTTTCCCAGGCTGGTCCTGAACTCCTCGGCTCAAGTGATTCACGCGCCTTGGCCTTCTAAAGTGCTGGGATTACAGGCGTGAGTCACCACACCCAGCCAACCATAGATCTTTCTGCACCCACTCCAAATTTAAGTCCCATAGAATGTAGAAGTATGAGAAAGAAGAAAAAGTGACTCATAATCCCACCACTTACAGACAGCCACTATATTTTTTGACTATCCCTTCTCTTCTTTAAAAATATTTTCTCCTATTCTCATCCTCATGTTGCTCTTTCTCTTCTAATAAAATACCTGTCTACATACTTTATGCTTGATGTGTTAATCTATTATTTTATCCATTAGAATGGTGTAAGAGAATGCTAGTATGGTTAAATTTTGTCCTATAGTAAACAGCCTTAAAAAATTGTGCCTAGTTTTTGGATGCTTCTCTTTTTTTAAATCATCAGTCAGTAGTAATTTATAAAGTAAATATTCTTCTATAAAATTTTATACTCCATATTAGGGCAACATGTCATATTTCTCTCTAGAGAGAGACATAAAAACTTGGGAAAGGTAAAAATATTCCCCCTAATTAATGGACTTGCTTTGGGAAGTAATCCAGGTTTTGGGCACGCTACATGATAAAGGAATTAGGAAAAGACATTTAATGGTTTCCAGCTAATTAAAAGTGGCACTTAGACTTATTATAGACGACCAGTGTTCAACTTCTCTTTTTTTTTTTTTTGAGTTGGAATCTTACTCTTTCTCCCAGGCTGGAGTACAGTGGGACATTCCAAGCTCACTGCAACCTCCAGCTCCCTGCTTCAAGTAATTCCTCTGCCTCAGCCTCCTGAGTAGCTGGAATTACAGGCCCACACCACCACATCCGGCTATTTTTTTTTTTGCATTTTTAGTAGAGGCAGAGTTTCACCATGTTGGCCAGGCTGGTCTTGAACTCCTGACTTAGGTAATCCACCTGCCTTGACCTCCCAAAGTGCTGGGATTACAGGCGTGAGCCACCATGCCCTGCCTGTGTTCAACTTTTTACCAAATTTCACTTGTGTATAAAAATGGAAGTTGCAGTTGGGTGAGGTGGCTCATGTGATTGCAGTTGTGATTGAAAGCTTAAATTATGGAATAAGAGTCTACAAGATTTGCCTTATTTAGCTCCACGTCTTGCTCAGTTGCAAAGCTGTTGCTGTTTTCATTTGTCCTATCGTACCCTAGGATAAATGTAAGTGCTTTTCAGTGTTGTTGGTATTAGTTTCATCCCTATTAAGAGAAAAATTTTAACCCTGATCTTATCAGAATATGTTGACTACCCAGTGAGAATGGACATCGAGAGGGCTTAGGCAGTGTATGCGTGTGCATGGATGTGTGTGCGTACGAGTAAGTTTGTGTGTGTGCATGTGAGAGTGTGTGTGTGAGTTGTGTGTGTCTGTGTGCTGTAAATGGGTATGGGAGGGGGAAAATTCAGATTTCACTGAATTGTAGGCCTCTGTCTGACCGTCACGTCCTCAGCCATTTCCCTATATGGAATTCACATATAAAATATTGAATTAATTTATAATTTAGATAATTTAAAAATTATGAGGTACTTATTTTTTTAGGACTAATATAGATTTCTAGAGATGTAAAAAGAAGAACCAATATCATTTCTGTATTTTAAGGGACAAGAAAATGACAATGAAATGAAATGGTTCCACCATCACCGCTTGGATTACTATGGGGAAGAAGACGTAGTCAAGACCTTTATCGGAGAAGAGAAGTTTATTCCCCTTGTCATTCACCAAAGAGAATGTTAAAATTACATATCAAGCAAAGATCTGTCTTTAAAGGTATTTTCATATTGATGTCCTTATGACCTTTTCATTGTTTTCATGGGTTGTACTTAAACTTACAGACTTATAATTTTTCTCTCTCTCTTTTTTTTTTTTTTTTTTTGAGACAGCGTCTTACTCTTTCTGCCAGGCTGGAGTGCAGTGATGTGGTTTTGGCTCATTGCAATGTCTGCCTCCGGGTTCAAGCAATTCTCCTGCCTTGGCCTTCCGACTAGCTGAGATTACAGATGCACACCACCACACCCAGCTAATTTTTATATTTTTAGTAGGGACATTTATATTTTTGCCATGTTGAACAGGCTGGTCTTGAACTGCTGACCTCAAGCCTTCCACCCACCTCGGCCTCCCAAAGTGCTGGGATTATAGGCGTGAGCCACCACACCTGAGCTAATTTCTCTTTTAAAAGGCTCTTTTAGTTACACTGAGTAAAGCATTTGAAATAGACTTAGCTATCATCACAGAGTAGCCAACAAACATACTGACTTTAAAAATAATTCAACAAATCACTTTATACATCTCTTAATTACAAAAATGCTTATTAAGGCCACCAACACTGTTTTGGCATCAGATGCTTTCAAGAAGCTTAACTCTTCTAAAAGCATTAGCATTTCATGACTTAGAATAGTCGAAACAGATTTAGCCATCCATCTGTGATTTTATTTCCAAACTTTTCCATTTGATTAAATGGGCAATCAATGAATCTAGAAGTAGCTAACTACACAATGGTAATGGTCAAACTAAAGATTAGACATAAAACCACTTTTGCTTTTGCAGACAATAAGGCCTTCTTTTTCTCTCTCTGCCATGGAATCAAATTATTTTTGCTAAGGAAGATTCTTATGCCCCATAAATATTCTTCAAAGAGTAGCACTTTTCAACTCTGGAATGTGGCTAATAATATATATTTTCTCCCAAGAGGACTAAGCCTGAACCTCTTTATTCCTTCTATGTACATTACATATTTTAACTCCTGCCACTAAATCAAGAAGAATTAAAACACTGAAATTTGCAGTGACATGACAGATATTTATTTTACCATGGATATCAGGTCAGAGGAGAGCACTGAAGACTCTATTCTCTCCAAACTATCTGTGGTAGCTGGTCCCAGGCGGACACCCCGTTTAGCCAACTGTGTGGCATGCATGCAGTACAGAAAATGCTTTATTGATGTTATTTACAGTGACATTTTGAGTGTATCACAGGAATCATCATCCGCATGTTTCACATGGGAATGGAATTTGCCTTTTTGAAGGAATTTGGAGAACATTGCCGCATGCGTTTCTTTCCTTCTTGATTTCCCTTTCTTTTCGTTTATTTTAATTTTTAGGTCTCTCATTTTATTTCAAAAAAGATAGTATAATGTAGTAGTTAAGAGCGCTATATTCTGGAATCAGAAAAATCTGAGTGCAAATTTTAGCTCTACTACATATTGACTGCATCCTTTAATATCTTCTCAGAAATTGAGAATGAATTCTGATTGGAGAAGGGTGAGGAATGAATGAGAATGCTTGTAAAGCACTCGGTGCTGAGCTTGTGAGCGAAACACTGCTTTGATTATCGATGGCAGCCCTATTGCACTTAGAATGGCATTCAGGTTGAGACAACAATAGCTGGTGAATGACATACTCAATGGAGTGCAATCTTGCAGCATATCCAGTTTCTTTATTATTGGTAACGTGGCTCATTAGTCTCATTTCCTGCTGCCTCCTTCACCTGTCCTGGTGTAGGGTGTGTGGGGAAGAACAGATTTGACTATAAGACAAGGGAACAAAATATGGGAATTTTCATTTGGTGGCAGAAGTTACAGAGGCATGGCATTACACATCGAATTTGGGTACCTTTAAGCATTCCATGATTTATGGGGTCCTTAACAGTCTCAGCACTTTGACCGTATGTATTAATGATTACCTTTGAGAGACCTGACTTCAGTCCTGTGCCAGAAATGCAGTGTGTTAGAGAATAGTGAAACCTTTCTGAAACTCAGTAGTGTGACTTCTGTTTCCTCAATCTTGTTATCGCAAACACTCAGGTTCTCTTGCTGCTTCCCATAGTGATGGCTTTTTTTAAAAATTGCATTTTAGGTTTTGGGGTATATGTGAATAACATTCAAGATTGTTGCATAGGTACACACATGGTAGTGTGATTTGCTGCCTTCCTCCCCATCACCTGTATCTGGCATTTATCCCCATGCGATCGATCTCTCCCCAACTCCCCACGCCCCACTGTCCCTCCCCTATTTCCTCCTGACAGACCCCAGTGTGTGGTGCTCCCCTCCCTGTGTCCATGTGTTCTCATTGTTCAACACCCGACTGTGAGTGAGAACATGTGGTGTTTGATTTTCTGTTCTTGTGTCAGTTTGCTGAGAATGACGGTTTCCAGTTTCATCCATGTCCCTACAAAGGACACAAACTCATCGTTTTTTATGGCTCCATAGTATTCCATGGTGTATATGTGCCACATTTTCCCTGTCCAGTCTATCATTGAGTCATGGCTTTTAATGTCTACCTTCACTATTTAGCAGGGATTTGACTTTGCAACAGCAAGCAGCATCTTAGTTCCTACATTTATCTTTTTACTTTTTAAGTTAAAGAATTATATTTTGGAAACTCTAGTCTATCACCCAGACTAGAGTGCAATGACACCATCATAGCTTACTGTTGCCCTGAGCTCCTGGGCTCAAGCAATCCTCCCACTTCAGCCTCTTGAGTAGCTAGGATTACAGCTGCATGCTAGCACATCCATCTAAGTTTTACTTTTTTTGTACAGAATGACCCTCAGGTATATTCACAGATGGAGTCTTATTATATTGCCCAGGCTTGTCTATGAACTCCTGGCCTCTAGCAATCCACCTGCCTCAGCCTCCCAAAAGGCTGGGATTAGAGGCATGAGCCACTGCACCCACCCTACTTTTTTTGATGAATCAGTAAGATGTGGAGAAGTCTTAAATGCAAGGAAAGAGTGTGGTTGAAGCTAAGAGAATACACTCACCTACACCTCCTATTGTATTTTAACATGGCTGCCTGGCTGGATTAGGCTGTCATGAATGCCTCATTGAATGCAAGGTAATTGTGGACTACTGCCTCTCTCTCTGCTGATACAACCAAACTTCCTGGTTCCAACAACTTGCTCATGATATAAATTCCAGGGCACAAAATCCCACACTTTTTATAATGGGTTTCAGGCCCATTACTGGTAATAATTTTAAATTGTTTGAATTCATGCCCCAAGAGAGAACTTTCTGCTTTTCATTAAATGTTACTGAACAGGTGCTGAGCTCTGCAGGGTTTTTAATATTTTCCAGTCTCGTCTGTGCTAAGTCACACTTAAAAATAAAATATTAGAGTTTCTCCCAAATTTCAATAGTCACACTCGTGAAAGAGTTTAGATGAGCACGCATTTCACAACCTCTATTTCGCATCATTGGTTTGGATTTGAAAGAAAAAATTCTCTTCTGATGGAATAATGCGTTGGAGATAAAAGGTAGGAAAAAATTACAGATTTGTCTGTATTACACATTTGGTTGCACAGAAGTTCTAAGAACACCATTTTTTTCTTTCTTTTTTTTTTTTTTTTTTCTGTTTTTACCACACCAAGATGTATCAAAAGGAAAGCTGCTCTGCTGGGAAATGTTTGAAGTAGATACATTTGTGCCTAGGAGTTGGGAGGTAATTACAAGACAAATGACTCGCACATCCGGTAGATTCATGGAGGGTTAAACTAAATATTTCAAGCTGTTATTTGGTCTGTTTACTCACGTTTATATAAGGCTAACAACTTCCACTACAGCCTTTCAGGCAGTTGTTCCCAGGTGTCTCCTGTTTAGCTGTTGGGTTCATTTGAATTACTTTATGAGGAATATTTAGAACAGAGAGAGATGGGATGATCAAAGGTGACTGGAGCTTCTCACCACCTAGGGAGAATTCCCTGGTTCTACTGTTCTTCACTGCAGCTGTGGTGTGAAGTGAGAGAACAAGACTCCCAGTTGCAAAAGTAAATTATTTTTTTAATGATTTCTATTGTAACAGGCTTGCTAGAAAATTTAAAGGAAGAGCTGAGTCACTGCAAGCCGTCTTCTTTGATTTTGGATACTAACAGACTTATTTACTTCATTTTAATTTTTTTATTGGTACATAATATTTGTACACAGTTGTGGGGTACATGTAAAACTTTTATTACATACATGGAATGTGTAAAGATCAAGTCAGGGCCCTCAGCCCATCCATCACCATGAGCATGTTATCATTTCTACGTGCTGAGAACATTGCAAGTCCTTGCTTCTCACTTCTAACAAATTGTTGTTAGTTATAGTCCCCCTATTCTGCTATCAAATATTAGAACATATTCCTTCTATCCAGCTGTATGTTTTTGCCCATCTAAATGCTTTAGATGGGTACAAAGTTTTTATTGAGACAATTAAAAACTTCTCTACATTTGGTGTAGATGATATTTGGGCAGGTGATGATTTTGTAGATATGTATGAGAATGTTTTGATCCTTAGGAGATGCATGTTGAGTGTCATGATATCTAAAACTTATTTTGAAAAGTTCCAGCCAAAAATACAGAGATAAAGGAAATAGGATAAATTGTTAAAATATTGTTAAAATCTAATTGTTCGGTGTGTGCTCCACCGAACTTTGCTTTAAACTTTTCTGTATTTGTAATTTTATATAATAGAAAGTTTAAAATAGGCCAGATGTGGTGGCTCATGCCTGTAATCCCAGCACTTTGGGAGGCTGAAGCAGGTGGATCATTTCAGGCCAGGAGTTTGAGACCAGCCTGGGCAACATGAAGAAACCCCATCTCTACTAAAAATACAAAGAATAGCTGGATGTGGTGGCATATGCCTGTAATCCTAGCTACTCAGGAGGCTGAGGCAGGAGAATTGTTTGGTCCAGGAGGTGGAGGTTGCAGTGATTTGTGTTAATGGTGGCACTCCTGCCTGAGCAACAGAGCAAGACTCTGTCTCATAAGTAAATACATAAATAAACAAACAAGATTATAGATGTAAGCTGAAGGCTTCTTTCCCTTAATAAAACTGAAACCAAAGAAACAGAAAAGCCCTAGCAAAAATCTTCTCTGGATTCTGTTTCCTTCTTCAACAAATCTTTTACCTTTTCTTCTTAAAATAATTAAGTCAGCTCTTACCAGATTTAGGTCCTTCTCTCCTGTTTGCTCTTCAATTTCCTGCAATATCATTTCTGTTTGAAATCAACCTGACAAAGCTCTCTTATAAACAAATTGAACGGCTTTTTCTGGCTTTTCCACTTATATCTCTTTTTAACTCAGTTATCTGACGTAGTTGAGTAAGACATCCTTGAGCTTTTTCCTTCCATAGCATGTATCATTTTTTTCTGATTCTCATTTATTACCCTCCACTTCAGTTTCCTTTGTTGCTCTGTATGGTGAGCTGATAATGACCCTCAGGTATATTCACATCCTAATGCCCAGAACCTGTGAATGTTACATTCTATGACAAAAGAAAGTTTGCAGATAAGAATAATGATCTTCAGAAGGGGAGATTATTTTGGATTAACCATTAGACAAGTTGCAATTACAGTGGTCTTTATAAGGACGCTGCAGCAGTAATCAGAGTTGGAGCAGGAGAAGGCAATGTGACAGCATTCGCAGACACTGGAGGAGGTGCTTTGAAGCTGAAGGTGAGGCCTGAAACTAAGGAATGTAGGTATAGCCACTAGAAGCTGGAAAGGACAAAGAAATAACGATCTCTTCAAAACCTCCGAAGGAACAGGCTCTTTCCATACATTCACATTAGCCCACTAATGCTCATTTTGGACTTCTGACCTACAGAACAGTAAGAGAATACATATTTGTTATTTTTATTTGTTACTATTTATTTAGTTTTCAGATAAAGTCTTACTCTCTTGCTCAGGCTGGAGTGCATTGATGTGATCTTGGCTCGCTGTAACCTCTGCCTCACAGGTTCAAGTGACTCTCCTGCTTCAGCTTTGTAAGTAGTTGGGATTACAGATGTGCACCACCATTCCTGGCTAAAGTTTGCATTTTGAGAAGAGATGGGTTTTCACCATGTTGGCCAGGTTGGTCTTGAACTCCTGACCTCAGATAGTCTACCCACCTTGGCCTCCCAAAATTCTGGGATTACAGGTGTGAGCTACCATACCTGGTTGATATTTATTTTTAGCCACTTAATTTGTGTAGTTTGTAACAGCAACAGTAGGAAACTAACATACTCTACCTTTGTCAGTTCTAACCTAAACCATTGTGTCACCCCAGAGCTCCCCGTGGGACCTTCTTTTTTCCTTTCTTTATATTTTCTCACTTGGAGATTTCACCTTCTCTCAAGGTATCAGCCATGACCAGTGATTCTCAGGAATATGTTTCACAATCCACAGACTCACATCAACTTTCCACGTTACCTTCTCCTTTGGTGTCTTGCAAGAAACTCAAATTCATTATCCTATAGACTATGTAAACGAGGATTCACCAGGAAGCTTCAGGTTTCTTCACTTGCACAAGTCTCTTTCAATATTCTAGGAGGGTCCTAGAAATTTGTATTGGTTATTTTAAAATTATTTTTCTTTTTTTTTGAGTTAGAGTCTCACTCTGTCACCAGGGTGAGATCTTGCCTCACTGCAACCTCCGACTCCCTGGTTCAAGCAATTCTCCTGCCTCAGCCTCCTGAGTAGCTGAGACTACAGGCATGTGCCACTAGGCCCAGCTACTTTTTGTATTTTTAGTAGAGACGAGGTTTTACCATGTTGATCAGGATGGTCTCCATCTCCTGATTTTGTGATCTGCCTGCCTTGCCCTCCCAAAGTGCTGGGATTACAGATGTGAGCCACTGCACCTGGCCACTTCTTTTTTTCTTTTCTTGAGATGGAGTCCTACTCTGTCACCCAGGCTGGAGTGCAGTGTCATAATCTTGGCTAACTGCAAACCCTGCCTCTCCCAGGTTCAAGTGATTCTCTTGCCTCAGCCTCCCAAGTAACTGGGAGTACAGGTATACACTACTATGCCCAGATAATTTTTTTGTATTTTTAGTAGAGATGGGATCTTGCCATGTTGCCAAGCTGGTCTTGAACTCCTGACCTCAGGTGATCCACTCTCCTCTGCCTCCCAAAGTGTGAGCCACCATTTTCAGCCTTAAAATTATTATTATTGTTTAATTGTACTTTAGGTTCTGGGGTACATGTGCAGATCATTCAGGACTGTTGCACAGGTACATACATAGCAATGTGGTTTGCTGCCTCCATCCCCCAGTCACCTACATCTGGCATTTCTCCCCATGTTATCCCTCCCTAACCTCCCCAACTAACACCTGCTGTTCCTCCCTTGGCAGCCCCCAACAGACCCCAGTGTGTGATTCTCCCATCCCTGTGTCCATGTGTTCTCATTGTTCAGTACCCGCCTATGAGAGAGAACATGCAGTGTTTGATTTTCTGTTCTTCTGTCAGTTTGCTGAGAATGATGGTTTCCAGATTCATCCATGTCCCTACAAAGGACAGGAACTCATTTTTTATGGCTGCATAGTATTCCATGGTGTATAGTGCTACATTTTCCTTGTTTAGTCTATCGTTGATGGGCATTTGGGTTGGTTCCAGGTCTTTACTATTGTAAAAAATGCCTCAATGAACATACATGTGCATGTGTCTTTACAATAGAATGATTTATAATCCTTTGGGTATATACCCAGTAATGGGATTGCTGGGTCAAATGGAATTTCTATTTCTAGATCCTTGAGGAATTGCCACACTGTCTTCCATAATGGTTGAACTAATTTACACTCCCACCAACAGTGTAAAAGTGTTCCTTTTTCTCCACATCCTCTCCAGCATCTGTTGTCTCCAGATTTTTTAAGATCTCCATTCTAACTGGCATGATGTGGTATCTCCATGTGGTTTTGATTTGCATTTCTCTAATAATCAGTGATGATGAGCATTTTTTCATATGTTTGTTGGCCTCATATATGTCTTCTTTTGAAAAGTGACTGTTCATATCCTTCTCCCACTTTTGGATGGGTTTGTTTGCTTTTTTCTTGTAAATCTGTTTTAGTTCTTTGTAGATTCTGGATATTAGCCCTTTGTCAGAAGGGTAGATTGCAAAAATTTTTTCCCATTCTGTTGGTTGCTGGTTCACTCTAATGATTGTTTCTTTTGCTGTGCAGAAGCTCTGGAGTTTCATTAGATCCCATTTGTCTATTTTGGCTTTTGTTGCCCATGCTTTTGGTGTTTCAGTCATGAAGTTCTTGCCTATGCCTATGTCCTGAATGGCTTTACCTGGGTTTTCTTCTATGGTTTTTATGCTGTTAGGTCTTACATTTAAGTCTTTAATCCAGCTGGAGTTAATTTTAGTGTAAGGTATCAGGAAGGGGTCCAGTTTCTCTGCCTTCTGCACACCGCTAGCCAGTTTTCCCAACACCATTTATTAAACAGGGAATCCCTTCCCCATTGCTTGTTTTTGTCATGTTTGTCAAACATCAGATGGTTGTAGATTTGTGGTGTTGCCTCTGAGGCCTCTGTTCTGTTCCATTGGTCTGTATCTCTGTTTTGCTACCAGTACCATGCTGTTTTGATTACTGTAGTTTTGTAGTATAGTTTGAAATCAGGTAGCATGATGCCTCTGGCTTTGTTCTTTTTGTTGAGGATTGTCTTGGCTATGCGGACTCTCTTTTGCTTCCATATGAAGTTTAAGATGGTTTTTTCCAGTGCTGTGAAGAAGGTCATTGGTAGCTTGACGAGGACAGCATTGAATCTCTAAATTACTTTGGGCAGTATGGCCATTTTCATGATATTGATTCTTCCTAACCACGAGCATGGAATGTTTCTTCATTTGTTTGTGTCCTCTCATGTTTCCTTGAGCAGTGGATTGTAGTTCTCCTTGAAGAGCTCCTTCACATCCTTTGTTAGTTGTACTCCTAGGTATTTTATTCTCTTTGCAGCAGTTGTGAATGGGTGTTTGCTCATGATGTGACTCTCTACTAGTCTGTAATTGGTGTATAGAAATGCTTGTGATTTCCATACATTGATTTTGTATCCTCAGAATTTGCTGAAGTTGCTTATCAGTTTAAAGAGATTTTGGGCTGAGATGATAGGGTCTTCTAAATATACAATCATGTGGTCTGCAAATAGAGACAATTTGACTTCCTCTTTTCTTAATTGAATACGCTTTATTTCTTTTTCTTGCCTAATTGCTCAGGCTAGGACTTCCAATACTATATTGAATAGGAGTGGTGACAGAGGGCATCCTTGACTAGTGCCAGATTTCAAAGGGAATGCTTCCAGGTTTTGCCCATTCAGTATGATATTGGCTGTAGGTTTGTCATAAATAGCTTTTATTATTTTGAGATATGTTCCTTTGATATCTAGTTTATTGACAGTTTTTAGCATAAAGGGCTGTTGAATTTTGTCAAAGGTCTTCTCTGCATCTATTGAGATAATCATGTGTTTTTGGTCTTTGGTTCTGTTTATGTGGTGAATTATGTTTATAGACTTGCATCTGTTGAACCAGCCTTGCATCAGTGGTATGAAGCCTACTCGATCGTGATGAATAAGCTTTCTGATGTGCTGTTGCAATCGGCTTGCCAGCATTTTATTGAAGATTTTTGCATCTATGTTCATCATGGATATTGGCCTGAAGTTTTCTTTTCTTGTTGAGTCTCTGGCGGATTTTGGTATCCGGATGACGTTAGTCTCATAAAATGATTTGGGAAGGATTCCCTGTTTTTGGATTGTATGGAATATTTTTAGAAGGAATGGTCCCAGCTCCTCTTTGTATATCTGGTAGAATTCAGCTGTGAACCCATCTGGGCCTGGGTTTTTTGTGTGTGGTAGGCTCTTAATTGCTGCCTCAGCTTCAGCCCTTGTTATTGGTCTGTTCAAGAGTTTAACTTCTTCCTGGTTTAGGCTTGGGAGGGTGCTAGTGTCCAGGAATTTATCCATTTCTTCCAGGTTTACTGATTTATGTGCATAGAGTTGTTTGTAGTAATCTCTGATTGTAGTTTGTATTTCTGTGGAGTCTGTGGTGATATCCCTTTATTGTTTTTTATTGCATCTATTTGATTCTTCTGTCTTTTCTTTTTTATTAATCTGGCTAGTGGTCTGTCTATTTTGCTGATCTTTTCAAAAAACCAGCTCCTGGGTGTATTGATTTTTTTAAGAGTTTTTTGTGTCTCTATCTCCTTTAGTTCTGCTCTGATCTTAGTTATTTCTTGGCTTCTGCTAGCTTTTGAGTTTTTTTTAATCTTTCTCCTCTAGCTCTTTCAATGTTGATGATAGGATGTAGATTTTAGATCTTTCCTCACTTCTCATGTGGATATTTATTGCTGTAAATTTTCCTCTAGACACTGCTTTAAATGTGTCCCAGAGATTCTGATACATTGTTTCGTTGTTCTCTTTGGTTTCAAAGAACATCTTTATTTCTGCCTTCATTTCATTTTTTATCCAGTCGTCATTCAGGAGCCAGATGTTTTTTTTCCATCAAGTTGTGCGGTTCTCAGTTAGTTCTTAATTCTGAGTTCTAATTTCATTGCACTGTGGTCTGAGAGACTGTTTGTTATGATTTCCTCAGCATGTGCTGAGGAGTGATTTACTTCCAGTTATGTGGTCAATTTTAGAGTAGCTGTCATGCAGTGCTGAGAAGAATGTATATTCTGTGGATTTGGGGTGGGGATTTTTGAGGTGTCTATTAGGCCTGCTTGGTCCAGATCTGAGTTCAAGTCCTGGATGTCGTTATTAATTTCCTGTCCCATTGATCTGTCTAATATTGACAGTGGAGTGTTAAAGTCTCCCACTATTATTGTGTGGGAATCTAAGAGTCTTTGTAGGTCATTAAGAATTTGCTTTATGTACCTGAGTGCTTCTGTATTTGGTGCATATATATTTAGAATTGTTAGTTCTTCTTTATGCATTGGTCCTTTTACCATTATGTAATGCCCTTCTTTGTCTTTTTTGATCTTTGTTGGTTTAGAGTACATTTTCTCAGAGACTAGAATTGCAACTATTGCTTTTTTTTTGCTCTCCATTTGCTTGATAAATCTTCCTCTATCCCTTTATATTTAGCCTATGTGTGTCCTTGCATGTGAGATGGGTTTCCTGAATACAGCACACTGAAGGGTTTTGACTTTTTATCCATTTGCCAGTCCGTGTCTTTTGAATGGGGCATTTAGTCCATTTACATTTAAGGTTAATATTGTGATGTGTGAATTTGATCCTGCCATTTTGTTGCTAGCTGGATGTTTTGCCCGTTAGTTGACACATTTTCTTCATTGTGTCAATGGTCTTTACAGTTTGGTACATTTTTGGAGTGGCTGGTACTGGTTGTTCCTTTCCTTGTTTAGTGCTTCTTTCAGGAGCTCTCGTAAGGCAGGCCTGGTGGTGACAAAATCAGCAATTGCTTGTCCATAAAGAATTTTCTTTCTCCTTCACTTATGAAGCTTAGTTTGGCTGGATATGAAATTCTAGGTTGAAAGTTATTTTCTTTAAAGATTTGAGTGTTGGCCCCCATTCTCTTCTTGCTTATAGGGTTTCTGCCAAGAGATTTGCTGTGAGTCCGATGGGCTTCCCTTTGTGGGTAACCTGACCTTTCTCTCTGGCTGCTTTTAGCATTTTCTCCTTCATTTCAACCGTGGTGAATCTGACGATTATGTGCTGTGGGGTTGCTATTCTTGAGGAATATCTTTGCGGTGTTCTCTGTATTTCCTGGACTTGAATGTTGGCCTGCCTAGATAGGTTAGGGAAGTTCTCCTGGATAATATCCTGAAGAGTTTTCCAGCTTGGATTCATTCTCTCCGTCACATTCAGGTACATCTATCAAATGTAGATTAGGTCTTTTCACATAATCCCATATTTCTTGGAGGCTTTGTTCATTTCTTTTCACTCTTTTTTCTCTATTCTTGCCTTCTTGCTTTATTTCATTGAGTTGATCTTCAGTGTCTGAGATCCTTTCTTCTGCATGGTCAATTTGGCTGTTGAAGCTTGTGTATGCTTCACAAAGTTCTTGTGCTGTGTTTTCCAGCTCCATCAAGTCATTTATATTCTTCTCCAAGCTGTTTATTCTAGTTAGCATCTCATCTAACCTTTTTTCTAGGTTCTTAGTTTCTTTGCATTGCGTGGCTCCCTGTCTTGGCCCCCTCCCTTTCAGTTGAATAGGCGGCTCTGTCTCCCAGGCATTCCAGGCTCCAGTCCAAATGGCCACCCAGGTTTGTGTGAGTTTCCATGTGCCAACTAGGCACTGTCTGAAACTGCCACGCTCAAAACTTGTGGCTCTTTTCGGCCCAGGAATCTCCTGGTCTGTGGGCAGTGAAAACTTGTTTGGACATACGGTGAGCAGTCACCCTCTGCACTGTTCTTGCTGGGAACTGCACTCAGGAGGTGTTCCTATTGGCCATCTTGGATCCTCCCTTAAAATAATTGTCCACAGTCATAAAGGCAGTAAGTTGCCTTTTACACCATAGTCACAAAAACAAACCCAGCATTTGGGTATTCTGAAGTTTGTGCAATTACATGTACCTGACATGCAGTAGGTTGTTAACGATTCTAGCAATGCTATCCTCAGATGCTGCATTTTGGTTAATAGCATCAAAATCTTGCCTTACAAAAGTCAGTGACTTCATAGTAATCCTTGATACTTCCCATATCCATTTCTTACATTTAAGCCAGAAAGTCCTATTGGTTTTACCTTTCTTAATTTCCTTAACTTTGGTGTCACCATATCTTATCACTTCAATCTTTGAGTTTTTTCAGGTTTTCATCATTTATTTCTTGATGTATTCTAATAGTCACCTCTTTTGTTCCTGTGCTCATCTACTTCATCCAGTATAATCTGTTTGCTGCTGACACATAGGTCTTCCTAAAGGCAAAATGTAATCAGACCTCAACAGCTTAGTGCTTTGCAATGTGGAATCTATTGTCCTATATAATTGACAATAAAGTCTCTAGAGATTAGTGAACTAACAAGCATGATAGTCATTGATTATTAGAGCTTCTGTTCCAGGCGTGTTTTGCCCAGAATGTACTTTCTTAATTTAAATTTTATTCCTTCAGTTAGAGTTTTCCTACACATCATTGCTTAAATCTCAATCTCTATTTATCTTGCTTATGGGTTTGTTTGTTAGTTTACTTGTTTATAATCTTTGTTCCAACTGGAATGTAGCCTGTGAAGAGAAGGAGCTTTCTTTTTTTTTTTTCCCCCAACTCTTATTCACTGATGCATCTCCAGCGCTTAGCACTGAATCTGGTAAAAAAAAAAGCAGAAGCTCACTGAATATTTTCTGAGTAAAAGTGCTAGGCTAGGATATTAAAAACTAATAAATAAGTCAATCCATAACACCGTTGCTATCACATTTATTTAATAAAAGAAGTGATATTATAATACCGAACATAGGAAGATCAAGATTGTACAATAAAAAGAACATTTAAAAAATGGAGTCAAATTAACTTTATTAAAAAATTCTGGTCTGGCACAATGGCTCACGCCTGTGATCCCAGCATTTTAAGAAGCAAAGGCAGCAGATCACTGGAGCTCAGGAGTTCAAGGCCAGCCTGGGCAACATAGTGAGACCCCATTTTTACACAAAATACAAAAAAAAAAATAGCCAGGCGTGGTGGTGCATGCCTCTGGCAGGAGGTTTGCTTGAGCCTGGGGGTGGGGTGGAGGTTTCAGTGAGCCAAGATTGCACGACTCTACTCCAGCCTGGGTGCTGGGTGGCAGAGTGATATCTTGCCTCAAAAAAAAATTCCTACATTATTCTTATCTTCTTTTTCTTTTTCTTTTTTAAGACGGAGTCTCACTCTGTCTCCAAGCTGGAGGGTAGTGGCGTAATCTTAGCTTGCTGCCACCTCCACCTCCTGGGTTGGAGCAGTTCTCCTGCCTCAGCCTCCTGAGTAGCTGGGACTACAGGTGCATGCCCACCACACCCAGCTAATTTTTGTGTTTTGGTAGAGATGTAGTTTCACCATGTTGGCCAGGCTGGTCTCGAACTCCTGACCTCGTGATCCCCACGCCTTGGCCTCCCAAACTGCTGGAATTACAGGGGTGAGCCACCATGCCTGGCCCATTGTTTTTATTTTTGAACTTTACTTTTCATGAAAACATTTCCTCATATCTAGCCCTATAGCTGTCATTAAGAAGAGCTTTCGAAAGTCCAGTCCTTCTCTCTTTCCTGAAAGTGTCGTGTGCTAAAATAATTCTAGTAAGTCGCTGGTACAGAGCACACAGTAGGCCCATGTGTTCACCATTGCATTTATTTTATACATTTCTTTGTACTTGAGCACAAGCTTTGCCTCCAGACTTCTCTCCTCCAGACTGCCTCAACGTTTAATTTGCAGCTCAAATGTCAGTTGCTCTACTAGGCTTTCCTGTGCATCCTTGGGTAATATGAGTCTATTACATGTTATTAATACCATTAGTTTTTTTGTTTTTTTTCAGAGACAGGGTCTTACTTTGCTACCTTGTTGCCTAGGCTGGGGAGGAGTGGTGTGATGACAGCTATTGCAGCCTGGAGCTCCCAGGCTCACTGATCCTTTTGCCTCAGCCTCCTGATTAGCTAGGACTACAACTGTGTGTGGCCTCACTGTGCTACTTTTTTATTTTTATTTTTTGTAGAGACAAGTCTTGCTATGTTGCCAAGACGTCTCCAGCTCCTGGCCTCAAGCAAAGTACTGAGATTTGACCTTGCAAAGTACTGAGATTACATGCGTGACCTGCTGTGCTCAGCAACACACTTCTTTTTACACTTACTATGGTTGAGTTATAATTTGTATTTTAAAAATTTATTTCTAGGCTGGGCACGGTGGCTCACACCTGTAATCCCAGCACTTGGGAGACCGAGGCAGGCAGATCGTGAGGTCAGGAGATCGAGACAACCCTGACCAACATGGTGGAACACCGTCTCTACTGAAAAATACAAAAATATCAGCCAGGCTTGGTGGTGCGTGCCTGTAGTCCCAGCTACTCAGGAGGCTGAGGGAGGAGAATCGCTTGAAACCGAAAAACAGAAGTTGCAGTGAGCCGGGATCATCATGCCATTGCACTCCGACCTGGTGATAGAGCGAGACTGTCTTAAAAAAAAAAATTTCCTTAAATTGCGTGTTCCATTATAAGAGGAAGGTGTTTTACTATTAGGAGTTGTCAGCATTTGAGGAGTGGATACCCTAGGCCACAAATTTAATCTGACTTTATTTGGTCAAGATATTTAACTAATCTGAATTGGGTAGTGTGTAATAACAACAGCTATATGCCAATTCTATTGTAAACACTTTATGTACGTAATCTTATAGAGCCCTCAATTCTGTAAGACTGTTTTACCCACATATTAGAGATGAAGATAAAAGTGATTCAGAAAGTTTAAATTTAACTTGAATGAAGTCAAATCAGTGGCAAAGATGAATTTAGAAACCAGATCTTTCTGCCTCTTGCTTAGACACTGATGTAACATTGTGTAAACCTGCACTATCTTAGCCAGACAACAGGCACTAGCCACATCTGCCTGTTCAGCACTCCAAGCATGGCTACCTCCAATTGCAGTATGCCATAAATATAAAATACATGCTAAAATTTGAAGATTGTGTATTTTAAAATGAATATAAAATATATTCATTAATAGACAATTTTTTAATCTGATTATACATTGAAATGATAATGCTTGGAATATATTACATGAATAAAATATATTAATAAAATTAATTTTACTTCTTTTTTACTTTTTTAATGTCGATTCTAGACAATTTTAAATTGCACATGTGGTTTGCATTATGTTTCTACTAGGCAGCAGTGGCGCAGACTGTTGCTTTTTAAACTGTGGGTTGGGACCTACTAGAAATTCCAAAATCAATGTAATGTGCCAGAATCAGAGATTTAAAAAATTTTAAAACCAGCCAGGCGTCGTGACTCAGGCCTGTAATCCCAGCACTTTGGGAGGCCAGGGCAGGCAGTTCAAGAGATGGAGACCATCCTAGCCAACATGGTGAAACTCTGTCTCTACTAAAAATACAAAAATTAGGTGGGCGTGGTGGTACACACCTGTAGTCCCAGCTACTCGCGAGGCTGAGGCAAGAGAACTGCTTGAACCCAGAAGGCAGAGGTTGCAGTGAGCCAAGATTGCACCAATGAACTCCAGCCTGGTGACAGAGCGAGACTCTCTCAAAAAAAAAAATTTTTTTTTTTAAACCAGATGGATTAGAACAGAACAGAATGGACTAGAAAAGAAAACTGAGTGTAGCATGTGTAATAAGGTGAGCACTGTTTGGTGAAACTGGTTTCAGTCGTTTCAGGTTGTTTCCTGCCTGTAATCCCAATACTTAGGGAGGCGGAGGCAGGAGGATAGCTTGAGACCAGGATTTTGAGACCAGTCTGGGCAATATAGCAAGACCCCATTTCCACCCAAAAAAAAGCTTGTTTCAATTATAGATATGTATTCGTAATAGCCATAATGTGAAATGTATTTCTAACCTTCTCTCCTTTCATACAACACAATATGAAATGTATTTCTTAGTGTGAATCTCTGTCATAAAACTTGGAAAATAACTGGTATAGATAGCCATAGTCTGTTTTGTTCATATGTAGAGTCCATTTCCATTAGAAAACATTTTCAACTTTCTCAAAGTTATTTTCATTTTCAGAATCACTCTAGGGTTCTGGATGGAATATGTTCCTATGATTTTGCTGTCGATCCTTTAGCCTCCATGATAGTTTTCCTAGACTGTCACCCATCATTTCTTTACTTTCCTTCTTATGCAGCAAATTCCATGATTTATCACTTTAATAGCACCTTTGGGCACAGTCCATTGACTCTTGCTTTGACACATAGCCCTGGCAAAACACTAACTCTGGTTAAAGCCTCTCATCTACTCATGCACCTGAATGCCATTGGAGACTATCACACAGCCTTGTTGCGTATTTTCACTTGCCCTTCGTACTGCTCTGCGATCCTACTATGTCTCCCTAACCGGTGGTTGTCTAACATGCATCAGAACCACGTGCGTTTTATACAGATTGCTGGACCCTACCATGAGTTTCTGATTCAGTAGGCGTATTGGCTATCTAGTACTGTATAATAAATTAACCAAAAACTTAGCACTTTACAATGAACTTTAAAAAGAACAATCTCACCATTTCTGAGGGTCAGGAATCTGGAAGAAACTCCACTTAGTAGTTGTGGCTTAGGATACTTGGTGAAGCAGCAGTGAAGAGGTTGGCTGGGCTGTAGTCATCAAAACGCCTGGGGATGCACTCCCAGACTTACAGGAATGGCTGTTGGCCAAAGCCATGTGGGCTTTGCCACGTGGGCCTCTCCAGGCCAGCTGGTTTTGTATAGAACAAGTGGTAAGAGAAGTGAATACCAGGAGGCAGGGACCATTGGGGACCATCTTAGAGGATGACCACCACCATTGTCTAAGGTGGGGACTGAGAACTTGCATTTTTTAGCAATTTTCCAGGGGGATGCTGATGCAGTTGGTCAAGGGATCACACTTTGAGATTTGAGATTTACTAACCTGGTCCGTTCACTCTCCTACTCTGAAGACCAAAGGTTTCAAACAGCTATCATTCAGACTTGGAAGCTTGAGTGATTTTAAGGTAATCAGTTTTCCTATCCTCAATTTCCATATTTTATATGAAAATTGATATATACACACACATATATAAACATATATATATGCACACATACATATATAAACATATATATGCACACACGTGTATATATACATAACTTTCCTAAAATCTATCTGCTTTTGCAAGAAGATTGAGAGTTCCCTTTTCCTGTTTTTTTTTCTTCAAATTTTATGTTGTTTTTATTCATTGTGTACTGATAATAGTTAGGAAACTCAATATAGAAAAGTAGTTGTTTTTTTTTTTTTTTAAAAAAAAAACTTGGCCAGGTGCAGTAGCTCACACCTGTAATCCCAGTACTTTGGGAGGCTGAGGTGAGAGGATCACAAGGTCAGGAGTTCGAGACCAGCCTGGCCAATATGGTGAAACCCCATCTCTACTAAAAATACAAAAAACAGGAAATTAGCTGGGCTTGATGGCAGGTGCCTGTAGTCCCAGCTGCTTGGGAGCTGAGGCAGGAGAATTGCTTGAACCCAGGAGGTGAAGGTTGCAGTGAGCCGAGATTGCACCACTGCACTTCAGCCTGGGCAACAGAGCAAGACTCTGTCTACAAAAACAAAAACAAAAAACTCACCCAAAATCTTATAAGCCTTATGAACAGAAAACAATCTGACTTAAATACCAGTTATTTTTGCAAAGAATAATAGAATGATTAATAAAAAACAGTCAAACACAAAAATATATAAAATTATTTGTTTAAAGACAGGGTCTCATTCCTGTTGCCCAGGCTGGAGTGCAGTGACATGATCGTGGCCCACTGTAGCCTCAACTTCCCATACTCTGGTAATCCTCCCACCTCAGCCTCCCAAGTAGCTGGGACTACGGGCATGTGCTATGATGCCCGACTACTTTTTTTGGTATTTTTTGTAGAGATGGAGTTTTGCTATATTGCCCAGGCTGGTCTTGAACTCCTGAGCTCAAATAGTCTGTCCACCTCAGCCTCCCAAAGTGCTGGGATTACAGGTGTAAGCCACTGTGCCTGGAAAAATATATATAATTAAAATTGAAATGGTATTTTTTCTATTCACCTTCCCCAAATTATTTGAGAATCATAATATGAACATTTATTAGAGATGACTAATAAAAGGTTATGAGTTGGAAGAATGTGGAATGTATCTGTGTTTGTGTATATATGTGTGAAAAAGAGATTTTGCTAGGGAAATTATTTCGGGAAGGTGAATAGAAATACCATTTCAAGTAGAAAAAGGAATAACGTAAATTATTCTGTTGAAGAGTCTTGTATTTTTTAAATGAATGATTCTGGGTATCAGATTATCATGCTATTTTGATTTGCTAAGAAATAAAATATCTAAAATGTGAACAGGTAAAAGAATGACCACTTTTTTTAAACTTTTTGTTTTGTTTTTTAAACAGAGTCTTGCTCTGTCTCTCGGGCTAGAGTGTAGTGGTGTGACCTTGGCTCACTGCAATTCTGCCTCCTGGGTTCAAGGGATTCGCCTGCCTCAGCCTCCCAAGTAGTTGGATTACAGGCATGCACCACCAAAACCAGCTATTTTTTTTTTTTTTCTTCTTCTTCTTTGTTTTTTTAGTAGAGATGGGGTTTCACCATGTTGACCAGGCTGGTCTCAAACTTCTGACCTCAAGTGATCTGCCCACCTTGGCCTCCCAAAATGCTGGGATTACAGGCGTGAGCCACTACTTCCGGCTGATCACATGGTTTTTTAATATTATATTGGAACATTGTCTAACAGACTTACCCATGAATTATCTAATTTTCTGGGGATAAATACCCTTTTAAACTTACTCTTTCCTGTTGATAAAAATATTTTATAATTTAAAAATTTACCAATTCTCTAAGGGTAGATGCAGAATTTTAAAAGACTAATAGCAATATATTTTTGTCCAATACAATTTTGTCCAGTAGATATGTGAATCATTTCTGTTCTATAGAAACAATAACTCAGGCTGGGGGCAGTGGCTCACACCTGTAATCCCAGCACTTTGGGAGTCCAAGGTGGGCGGATCACGAGGTCCAGAGATCAAGACCATGGTGAAACCCCATTTCTACCAAAAATACAAAAATTAGCTGGGTGTGGTGGCACGCACCTGTAGTCCCAGCTACTCAGGAGGCTGAGGCAGGAGAATTGCTTGAACCTGGGAGGCGGAGGTTGCAGTGAGCTGAGATTGCGTCACTGCACTCCAGCCTGGCAAAACAATGAGACTCCATCTCAAAAAAAAAAAAAAAAAGAAACAATAACTCAAAGGTTGTATTTGTATTGCCCTGTAGGGCATTAACCAGTTTTATATCTAATTTAGCAGTTTTATTTCATCACACTTCCTTTCAGGAAAAATACACATGGTCTCTGCTATCTCCCTTTGAGCTTGCTTTACCATCTTGCTACTTCCCTTATTAATGGGTCCTTCTTCAAATATATCTTTGGTTACCTGCTCACTTTATATTTGTATGAGTCATATTTTGAATTTTTGTAAAGTAGATTTTGTCAAATTTCAGTGACTATCCTTTTAAAAGTCTTACTTAAAATATCTATATTTACAATGTAGCAGATGTTACATCCTTAGCAACTTTTAAAAGTCATAATGAAAAACTTTATATGCCAATTTAAAAATGTGTAGGCCAGGCATGGTGGCTTACGCCTGTAATCCCAGCACTTTGGGAGGCTGAGGCAGGCAATCACTTGGGATCCTTTGGGAGGCCAAGGCAGGAAGATCACTTGGGCGGGCCAGGAGTTTGAGACTAGCCTGGCCAACATGGCAAAATTCTGTCGCGACAAAAAATATAAAAAATTAGCTGGACGTGGTGGCACATGCCTGTAGTCCCAGCTACTCAGGAGGCTGAGACACCAGAATCACTTGATCCAGCCTCCTTGTGATCCCCACCACACCCAGCCTCCTTGTCTTATTACTCTTGGTGTCTGTCTAGTTTCTGTGCCTTACACACAGCTGTTCAGAAAATGTTTGCTAAATGAATAAATATATTGACTTATTTTAGGCTGGGTGTGGTGGCTCATGCCTGTAAGCCTACCACTTTGGAAGGCCAGGGAGGGTGGATCATGAGGTCAGGAGATGAAGACCATCCTGGTTAACACAGTGAAACCCTGTCTTTACTAAAAATACAAAAAATTAGAGGATGTGATGGTGGGCACCTGTAATCCCAGCTACTCAGCAGGAGAATCATTTGAATCCCGGAGGTGGCGGTTTCAGCGAGCCGAGATCACGCCACAGCACTGCTGCCTGCACGACAGAGCGATACCCTATCTCAAAACAAAACAAAAGTGTAAAGATAGAATTAAAAAAAAATTATCTTAGTGTGTATTTCAGGAAAAAAAATGCCCTGGGTGATTATTTCATTACTTCTTTTGCCTTAAGCTTTCAACACCTTCTTTCCTTTCTCTTAATTGTTCTCCGTTTTGACTTTGCGTCTTTACTATTTCACTGATTAAAATGGGAGCACTCACAGAAAATCTGCCACGTCTCTTCACTGTCCACTCAGTCCTTGTAGACTGTGCTTTTCTGATGCTCCTGGTCTGTTGCTGTGCTCCCACCTGTCAGTCTGCTGCTGTTTATTATTGTGTACATGCAAGGATAGTCTTCCGAATCAAGAGCTAACACTTTCTGTGTTTGCCTACTGTTCCTTTTTTATTCATTTATGTAATAATCCTCATTTTTTTAACATACCCTCATAATAGTAACAGTTTTTAGAGATGACAAATAAAAGGTTACGAGTTGGAAGAATCAAGAGCGTACGTGTGTTTGTGTATATATGTGTGAAAAAGAGATTTTACTAAGGAAAGAGCAAATGACAGAAAATCTTTATTCATTTTTTAATTATTTTATTTTTATTATTTTTTAAATTTCTAAAAAGTAAATTTTGTTTTGTGTTTGTTTGTTTTATGAGACAGTGTTTCACTCTATCATCTGGGCTGAAGTGCAGTGGCACAATCTCAGCTCACTGCAACCTCTGTCTCCCAGTTCAAGAGATCCTCCCACCTCAGCCTGCCAAGTAGCTGAGACTACAGGTGCACGCCACCATGCCTAGATAATTTTTGTATTTCTTTTTTGGTAGAGATGAGGTTCACCATGTTGTCCAGGAGGGTCTCCAACTCCTGGGCAATCCACCTGCCTCTACCTCCCAACATGCTGGGATTACACGTGTGAGCCACTGGGTCAGGCCAATATTTATTGATTTCCAGAGATTGGGACAGAGACATAGAAATCAAGTTTTATCTCAGATTTCACTTTCTACTAAATGTTTATATTATAGTTATAAAAGGAAATTGAAGGGAATATTGGCATAAATAAATAAACTTTCCCATCATTCTTTGTACCCCACCCCATTCTGTCCTTAGGCCCATCCACCAGACTGTGAAATTCCCTGGCCAGGTACTTTGTCTTATTATTATTATTATCATTATTTTTTGAGATGAAGTCTTGCTTTGTTGCCCAGGTTGGAGTGCAGTGGCCTATCTCGGCTCACTCCTGAGTTCAAACAATTCTCCTGTCTCATCCTCCTGAGTAGCTGGGATTATAAATGTGTGCCACCACGCCCAGTTAACTTTTGTATTTTTAATAGAGAGATAGAGTTTTGCCACGTTGGCCAGGCTGGTCTAGAACTCCTGACCTTGTGACTTGCTCATCTCAATCTCCCAAAGTGCTGAAATTACAGGCATGAGCCACCACGCTCAGCCTCCTTGTCTTATTAATCTTTTTTTAAAATTAATTATTTATTTGAATAACAAGTTTAAGTTCGAGCTGCAATGTTGGCAATGCAGGTTTTTAACACAGATCACAAAAAGCGTGCACAAAAAAGGACTGGAGCAACTGACAAAATAATGCTCAGAATTAGGCTACGTAGCTGCTGATTTTAAGAAAACAAAAGGCCTGAAATCACTATACAAAATATAAAATGTATTAAACACTACCATCCACAGAACAGTCTTTATTATTGATCATATTTAAAAATTATTTGAGTAGTTAATTATATATTGAATTGTAAATGAGTATCATACATGAACCTCCTTTTGGAAGGCAGTTCCTTGTAGCACTATAGAACATCTAATTACATTACAAAAAATATCCTTTTTTGCTATCCATAAAGAAAACAGTTAATGGTATTACTGTAAATATCAGGAAGGCTACAAAAAAAGAAACAAGACTTCTTTTTTGTCTTCAACGTGTTTTCCATGCAGTGAAGCACCTGCCGTTTTGAACTGAATGCACTACTGGAGAATGTCCTGGATCCAAGATGCTCTTGAGAGACAAGACTAGGCTTTCCAAACCAAAGACTCAACGGAATCATGCAACCCTCTTACGACTGGGATATCGTCATGTGCCACGTGCCCCTTACCAATGCCGTCTCTCCAGAAAACCATTCAAGACACTTAAAAAAAAAATCAGACTTATATGATAAATATACACAAAATGAAAAGACACCAACTGCTATCTGACACGACTATTGGTAATGTCTGTGCTATGTAAAAGCACCTTTTAAAAGAGCCTATGCGGCAAGAGATAAGTGTCTAAAGATTCAAAATGAATCAACAGTATTGGATAACAATATAATTCTCAACTCAGAAGCTGCCTCAAGATTAGGTGCATCTTTAGTTAATGTAACAGGAAGAAAAGGCAATGGATTTTATTTTATTAATTGAATCCACTTACAAACCAACCTAAGGTCACCAGATGTGTAGACACAATGAGATTTTTGTTGTTTATAGTCTTTAATTGAAGTGATGATAAAGGAAACAGAGCTATTTAAAAACAAAACCAAATAGCTTTTTCTGTCTAGATTAAGAGGTGGCCCCTGGTGTGGGATTCACATTTTGAGTGGCCACTTGCGGTGCGACCTCGATGATCCGGGGTTTGTCTATGATTCTGGCTGTGCGGTTGCCCTTCTCTACAATCCCAATAATCCATGCTTGGTGGCTTTCACCATATTTGGGAGACTTTATCTCTGCACAGAACCGAGCTGCTTGCTCACGTGGTAAACAGATCAGAAGGCCGCCTGAGGTCTCCGGGCAGGTCCCGTGCATGAGGCCGAACATGTTTCCACAGGCCTTGCTCACCGCAGCCATCTTGGCCAGCACCGGGAGGTTGTGAATGACGAACGACACCTCGTTTCTCTGTTGCTTGGCCAGGTTCTGCGCATGGCCCAAAATCCCGAAGCCCGTGATGTCAGTGGCCGCATGGGCGTTGAATGTGTGCATGAGTCCTGCAGCTGTCCTGTTGAGCCTCGCCATGTTCATCATCGCCTCCTGGTAGGCCAGCTCTTCATCTTCTTGGGTGACAACTAGCTTAATCTTATTCCATTTCTCAGGAATATCCAGCCACTGGTGCACAGCCACTGCCACCTGTGTCCCCAGGGGTTTCGTCAACACCAGGACGTCCCCTGGCACTGCATTGTCTGGCATGATAAATTCATTGGGCTGGCAGACAGTGGTAGCTACTCCTCCCAGCACAATCCAGGGGTTTAGTACTGTTTGGCCGCCCGTTACAGATGTTCCTGCTTCCTCAGCTGCATCTTTAAAACCTTGGATAATCAGGGGCATCACTTTATCCCTTTCCCTGTTGGTCATTTTATTACTGATTCCAAGGAGCATCAGCATATTGTCACATTCCGTGACCCCCATTGCGTAGAGGTCACTGAGGACATTGGCACATGCTATCCTGCCCATCATGTAAGGGTCGTCTACGATCGGGTAAATGTAATCTGTGGTTTGAACCAAGCAAAGTCCACCATGCCTCAAAGGAATGACACAAGTATCCATTCCAACGCCAAGCCTTGGCATAACGGCTCCCAGAAACTGCTCATCTTCTTGGAAGTGGTTCTCCTGTAAAGATTCCAGCAATTTCTGCAGGACATCTTGGGGCACTTTGCAGCCTGTGCCCTTCAGTTCAGTGAATCTGGTTAGCCGGAAGCTCTTGTTCAATTCGTAACTTTCTGGGTTAAAGGACTCCCGAGTAGACATGGTTCTGGGGCCCGCTCTCCTCACAGCTCAGCCCCTGCCCTACCTCTGCGGTTGGCTGGGTTCTTTACGGATCCACCGGCTTGCTTAGCGCCCTCCGCCTCCTCCCGAAAACGGGCCGCGGGCCGCTCCCACAATGCACCGGGCGCGGCCGGGCTCCCTTAAGCGTCGCCTGAATAAAAATGCCGCGCGGCGACGGTTGGGGCCTGGGCCCGCGCCTGGACGCCACGGGGGGCTCGGCTGGCTCGGCGCGGCCCTGCAGGAACCGGGCCTCCGCGCTCCCGCCGGCTGGGCGCGCGGGGGTGTCTTATTAATCTTGATGTCTGTCCAGTTTCCGTGCCTGACAGTTGTTGTTCAGAAAATATTTGTTAAATGAATAAATATATTGACTTATTTCAGGCCAGGTGCGGTGGCTCATGCCTGTACTCCCACCACTTTGGAAGGCCGAGGAGGGTGGATCACAAGGCCAGGAGATCGAGACCATCCTTGCTAAAATGGTGAAACCCCGTCTTTACTAATAACACAAAAAATTAGCTGGGTGTGGTCATGGGTGCCTGTAATCCCAGCTACTCTGGAGGCTGAGGCAGGAGAATCACTTGAATCCCAGAGGCGGAGGTTGCAGTGAGCCGAAATGGTGCCACTGCACTCCAGCCTGGGTTACAAAGCAAGACTCTGTCTCAAAAAAAGAGCACCTTATTTCAATAACTTTTTATACACTGTCTTATAAAGTGAGGAAATTTGTATTTTTAAAATTTATTCAACCCATTTATTATGTTTTTACTATGGCATTTGGATGGATTCTGTGGTTGGATTCAATGGTGAACAAAGACAAGCATGGTTTAGTAACGGTCTGGATATTCAGGGCTCATAAATTCTAAGATATAGGCAAGATGAATTATTTTATGCTGTAACTCAATAGACGTGATGGAAACTCACAGCTGGAAGGAAGTTTAGGTATAATCTAATCTCATGGCCTTATTTCATAGATGAGGTAACTAAAAGTCAAGAAAGTTTAAGTGATTTGACCTCATATCATACAGTTGCAGCTCTTATCACAGCTGTGAACTCCCTTCCATGGCTTCATCCATTAACAGTCACCTTGTGGCCAAGCATTTGAATATGTGGCAAGCTTTTTGTTGTTGTTAATACATGGGTTTTTGTGAATTGTCAATTGTTTGCATCTGAATTTAATCCAGCCTTTAACTCTCAGGTTCACATGGTCATCTGCTCTTTGCAACTTGTCATCTATGGAGTATTTATGACAATATCTTCATTTGGGAAATAAGGTAAGTTGTTTTCCTTGGAAGTGCTTCAGAAATGCTGATTCATTTCAAAAACAAACACTTGATTAATCTGTGGCAGCAGCAGTGGGCAAACCACAGACGACAGGCCAGATCCGGCCTGATACTTATTTTTCTACAATCATGAGCTAACAATGATTTTTATGTTTTTGGATAGTTAAAAATGAAAAGAAGAATAATATTTTCTGACATGTGAAAGCAATATGAAATGCAAATTTTAGCATCCATTGTTACAGTTTTATCCACCGATAGCCACCGATATTTTTATTCAGGCGACGCTTAAGGGAGCCCGGCCGCGCCCAGTGCATTGTGGGAGCGGCCTGCGGCCCATTTTCGGGAGTAGGTGGAGAACACAGCCATGTGCATCTGTTTAAGTATTGCCTATGGCTGCCTTCTGAGTACACCAGCAAAGTGAAATAGGTGCAGAATAAATTATATGGCACTCAAAGCTTAAAATATTTATCATGGTGGTGCACTGGCTCACACCTGTAATCAGTGCACTTTGGGAGGCTAAGGCGGGCTGATTGTTTGAGGCCAGGAATTCGAGACCAGCCTGGCCAACATGGCAAAACACTGTCTCTACTAAGAATACAAGAATTGGCCAGGCGTGGTGGCAGGCACCTGTCGTTCCAGCTACTCGGGAGGCTGAGGCAGAAGCATCCCTCGAACCCGGGAGGTGGAGGTTGCAGTGAGCCGAGATCGCACCAATGTACTCCAGTCTGGGCAACAGAGTAAGACTTCGTCTCAAAAAAAAGTAATGCAAAAGTTAGCTGGGTGTGGTGGCACGTGACTGTGGTCCCAGCTACTCAGGAGGTTGAGGTGGGAGAATCACTTGAACACAAGAGGTAGAGGTTGCAGTGAGCCGAGATCTTGTCCCTGTACTCCCACTCCAGCCTGGGTGACAAAGTGAGTCTCTGTCTTAAAAAAATTTTACATATATATATATATTCTAGCCCTTTACCGAAAAAGTTTACTCATCCCTGAATTACAGCAATGAATACCATACTATACTTCCCTCTCACTCCCAATGCTTAAGAGACATTTAGATAGGAAAATTAAGAGTTGTTTAATAGGAACCAGTGATTTCAATAGCTTTGTGGAGTAATCCAAAGGTTTATCCCTAAATTGCAAGTAACCCAAAATTAGTCTAGATTTATTTTTACTTATTTTTGTTGTTGTTGTTGTTGTTTTGAGACAGAGTTGCTCTGTCACCCAGGCTGGAGTGCAGTGGCATGATCTTGGCTCACTGCAACCTCTGCCTCCCAGGTTCAAGTGATTCTCTTGCCTCAGCTTCCCACGTAGCTGGGCCTACAGGCGCCTGCCACCATGTCCAGCTAATTTTTTGTATTTTTAGTAAGTGACAGGGTTTCACTGTGTTAGCCAAGATGGTCTCGATTTCTTGACCTCGTGATCTGCCTGCTTTGGCATCCCAAAGTGCTAGGATTACAGGTATGAGCAACCGCGCCTGGCCTTTGATTTATTTTCACTTTCTCTTCTTCATTAATACTATGTGTAACGTCTGTGTATTGCTTTCCCTGATGAATTAAAGCTTACAAGTGATGTTTGCATCTGTCTGTCAGACATAAAAAGCTTTCTGCAGCATACCAACAGAAGGTATGCATTGAAGTAATTTGTAAAGAGACAGCAAAGAACAGCCTTGACACGGATGTGACTGTGTTGTCTACAATGGACGTGGTTCTTTGTGGTTACTGTGTCTCCAGCTTCTTACACTCAATGCCTAGAAAGTTAAAACTATATATTTCACATGGATTTAAAAGCTTAAAGTTCTTTTGAGAAGGGAGTTCTGGGCTGATAATGGAAACAGCCAGATACAGTTTCTTCTTAGACTTAATGGAGACTTCCTCAGTTACTAGCACACATTGTACGACAACTTCCCCTTAGAAACTTAGAAATCAAGTTTACTGACAGTCCAGTGATAAAGAAATACTGAAAATGAATACACATATGAAAGTGTTTACCCTCATTGGATGTTAAAATAAAGCAACTTAAAACAGTGATGAGATACCAGTTTTTATACATTGAATTACAAAGAAGAGAAGATTGCACTTTCTTTTTTAAAGACAGGGTTTCACCATGTTGCCCAGGCTGGTCTCTGACTCCTGGCTCTCAAGTGATCCTCCTGCCTTGGCCTCCCAAAGTGCTGGGATTACAGGCGTGAGCCACCAAACCTGGCCAAAGATTACACTTTCTAATATTGGCTGTTATGTAGTGACATCATGAATGTTGGTATTCTTTTCTGAGACAAATTTTATTTTTTGACACTCAAAGGATTTCCAAAAGAGATGTAAAATGCCATTCAAGATAATTCACTTGAATACTGAAAGTTTTGGTACAATAAACAAATACCAGGTCAGTTGCAGAGGTGCACACCTGTGGTACTGGCCACTCAGGAGGGCCAGATGAAAGGATTACTTGAACCCAGCAGATTGAGGTCAACCTGGGCAACATACTGAAATCACATTTCTAATAAACAAACAAATAAATAAATAAATAATAGATGGAAATTCACAGTCTAACTTAAATCCCATTTTGAATATGCTGTCGTTCAACCAAAACACAAATCTACCATGCCACTCGTCTGCTTAAAATTCTTTGAAGCTTTCCAGTAATCTGCTGAGTAAATCTAGTTTCTCTAGAGAGGGATTTAAAGTCTCTGTTATATTGGCCTGGACCTCTCCCCTCTTCTTCGTTGCCATTCTACCTCTACAATAAATTCTCTTCCCACTTATCCATGTAAACTCATCCCTCCAACAATTGTCCCCCAATCACTTCTGCATTTTTCTTTAAATTCTTTCCTGGATCATTTGCAAATGCTGTACTTTCTCCCACCTTAAAAATCAAATTCTCTCTGGGTAGTCTTCAGCTATCATACCATTTCTCTCCTTAAAAAAAAATTAATTAATCTTTTTAAAGAGTTGCCTATACGTTTTTATCATTTGTCTCCAATTTTACCCCTCTCATTTTTTTCTTGAGCCCACTCAATTTTTTATTGTTTAATATAGAAAGATTTAAACAACCTAAAAACAAAAAAGAGAGAGACAATTGTAAAATGAATACTCCAACACCCATCAGTTAGCCTCTACCAGCTTATTTCGAAGTCAATCACAGGTATATGAACACATTTAAATAAAATTTCAGACTCATCACCCCACCATACTATTCTTGTCAAAGTTAAAAATGACCTTCATATCATTTACTTGGTGGAATAAAATGCAAGCATATATACAGTGTTCTGTAAAGCAATAATTTGGATTGAAAATATACATATTATTAAAAATAGAAAACACAAAAATTCTGTCACTTAGAGATAATCATTGTCCACATTTTAGTGTTTATACCTTTTTTTTTTTTCTTTTTTTGATACGGAGTTTCGCCGTTGTTACCCAGACTGGAGTACAATGGCACGATCTCAGCTCACTGCACCTCCACCTCCTGGGTTCAAGCAATTCTCCTGCCTCAGCCTCCTGAGTAGCTGGGACTACAGGCGCGCACCACCATGCCCAGCTAATTTTTGTATTTTTAGTAGAGACGGGGTTTTACCTTGTTGACCAGGATGGTCTCCATCTCTTGACCTCGTGATCCACCTGCCTCAGCCTCCCAAAGTGCTGGGATTATAGGCGTGAGCCACCGTGCCCAGCACCTTTTTTTTTTTTTTTGAGACAGAGTCTTGTTCTATCACCTGGGCTGGAGTACAGTGGTGCTATCTTGGCTCACTGCAACCTCTGCCTTCCTGGTTCAAGAGATTCTCCTGCTTCAGCCTTCTGAGTAGCTGGGACTACAGTCACCTGCCACTGTGCCCAGTTAATTTTTGTATTTTTAGTAGAGACAGGGTTTCACCATATTGATCAGGCTGTTCTCAAACTCCTGACCTCAGGTGATCTGCCTGCCTTGGCCTCCCAAAGTAGTGGCACTAACATTGTTCTCTGCAGCCTCAACCTCCTGGGCTCAAGGTTCAAGTAATCTTCCTGCCTCCATCTCCTGAGTAGGTGGATCCACAAATGGGCATTACCCCACTTTGCTAATTTTTAAATTTTTTTGTAGAGATGGGAGTCTTCCTATTTTGCTCAGGCTGTTCTCAAACTCCTGGGCTCAAGAGATCCTGCCACCTTGACCTCCCAAAGTATCTTTTAATGTTCAATGTTGCAAGTCTAAATAGTCATTTTGTAGAGCTCTTTAGCATTCCATCACTTTTATTTTGCAAATAATCTTCTCTATTTGTACATTTGTGTTTCCAATTTTAACTTTCATAAATGTTACATGCATATCATCCTTTTAAAGATCTGTATGCACGTGTGTTGTATTTTTTCAGGATAAATTTCTGTATTAGAAGTGGGATTTCGAGTAATGCATATTTTTAAAGCTACAAAGCAGTATTTTTTCAAAACTATAAGTATTTAGTCCACAGGATACTAGCCAGCTGGCAAAAGAAGTGTTCTTACTGGTAACAGTTGCTCACGAAGAAAATAAAAAAAAGCAGATGTGAAAATGCTGTGATTCTTGAAATGTCATGCCGTTTACCAAAAAGACTCTGTGGTGCCTGGGTGATGAGCATGAATTAGAGGTTTTCTTTAAGACCATACAAGTCGGCCAGGTGCGGTGGCTCAAGCCTGTAATCCCAGCAGTTTGGGAGGCCGAGGCTGGTGGATCACGAGGTCAACAGATGGAGACCATCCTGGTCAACATGGTGAAACCCCGTCTCTACTAAAAATTACAAAAAATTAGCTGGGCACGGTGGCACGTGCCTGTAATCCCAGCTACTCAGGAGGCTGAGGCAGGAGAATTGCCTGAACCCAGGGGGCGGAGGTTGCGGTGAGCCGAGATTGCGCCATTGCACTCCAGCCTGGGTAACAAGAGTGAAACTCCGTCTCAAAAAAAAAAAAAAAAAGACCATACAAGTCTAATAGAGTAGAAGCTTCATTTATAAGCAGCCTCAGATTTTCCATCTAATAACGGTGGGTCATGGAACCTGACCAGCCCTTTACTCAACGTGTATACTCAACCTTGACGGAAATAGATTATCAGAATCAAAAACTGAGAACTGATAGAATAAGCCTAGTTTAGGAATAAAATCTTCAGTCCAATTTTTCAAATTAATCTCATTAAACATAATTTATTTTATTTGTAGGTTTATATTTAAGATCCTTTATGTGGCTAGAAAATACTTTTGAGTTATTCTTATCTTTCACCCAGTGAAATAAATTGCTTTATAATATCCTACAGAGATGATCATTCTCAACTCTTCCAATTACAAACTGATTAATTTTTAACATATTTACTTTTTATTTATAAGGAAGACCACTTGGACTGATTTACATTTTAAATTTAAAAAAATAATTAAATTATTTTCTATGATAATAAATTATATATTTCTGAAATACCTAGCCATTGTTTCTAATCCCAAACTCTGTAGCATTTCATAATAAATCTATAATAGTTCCTGTTTTTTTTAAACTTTGCTTACCCTTTCCCTGCAGTATCTATTTTTTATTTTTACAGACAAGGTCTTTGTCTGTTGCTCTGGCTAGAGTGCTGCAGCACCATAATAGCTCTCTGTAACCTCAAACTGGTAGACTTGAAGGATCCTTCTGCTTCAGCCACCTGAGTAGCTGGGACGATAGGAGCACGCCACCATGCTCAGCTAATTCTTTACAATTTTTTCTTTTTTGGTAGAGATGGGGGTCTCATTAGGTTGCCCAAGTTGGTTTCCAACACCTGATCTCCAGTAATCCTCCTGCATCAGCCTCTCTGAGCACTGGAATTACAGATGTCAGCCACTGTGCTGGTCCCTAGTTACTCTTTTAAAATAATATTTTAAGAAAATTATCTATCTTCCTTCCCTCCCTCCCTCCCTCCCTCCCTCCCTCCCTCCCTCCCTCCCTCCTTTGCTTCCTTCCTTCCTTCCTTCCTTCCTTCCTTCCTTCCTTCCTTCCTTCCTTCCTTCCTTCCTTCCTTCCTTCCTTCCCTCCTTTCTTCCCTTGTCTCCTTTCCTTCTTTCTTTCATTCATTCTTTCTGACAGTGTCTTGCTCTGTCATCCAGGCTGGAATGCAGTGGTGTAATCACCACTCACTATAGCCTTGACCTCCCATGCTCAAGCCATCCTTTCACCCCAGCTCAGCCTCCCAAGTACGTGGGACTAGGGTGCAGCACCACTCCTGATCTGTCTTTTGTTTTGTTTTTTAACATTTTTCATGGAGTTTGTGGGGCAGTCTCACTGTGTTGCCTAGGCTGGTCACAAACTCCCAGGATCAAGTGATCCTTTCACCTTGGCATCCCAAAATTCTGGAATTACAGGCATGAGTCATCGAACCTGGCCAAAAATATCTTTGAGCATTTGGAAAGAAACTTCATGCCTCTCCCTGAGCTTTCTGTTCTGAGTGTACATCTCTAGTTTCCTCAAGAAATCTTTATGTGACAATTGTATATTTTATCCTTTGCCATTCTGAGGGGGTCCTAGTTTGTTCCTGCACCTTTTTATATGTAATGTCAAAATCAGAAAATGAGGTTTTTGCCTTAGATATGAATTCTGTCGGGATCATTGTGAATATTTGTTCCCATAATATATGCATGTCGGTGTATGCTGCAAATGTATTTGTTAGTAGTTTATCTTTTAATAGACCAAGTACTTGTTTTCATCCCACTGATTTCACTAATCAGTATATTACTCTGCTTTTTTTCTGACAAGAGGCAGTGATGTAGATGATTTTTAAAAAGATATATTTTTTTTCTGATTAAATAAATAGCACATGTGGTAAATGGTCATATACTAGGTTGGTGCAAAAGTAATTGCTGTTCTTGTCATTTTTTAAAAAATATGAAAACAATAGCAAAAACCACAAGTACTTTTGCACAAACCTAGTGTTACAGAAATGTTGACTTAGAACATGGACTTTTCTATAATCTCTCTCCTCTTCACATATGAATGTAAATAATTGGTAAACATAATTGATAGATTTCCCCCACCTCTCACGTATTTATATGTAGAAGCACCCAGAGGAAGAGGGCTTATTCAGAGCTTGGGCTTTGAAGTCTGATTGTCTTAAATTCTGACTCTGCCACTCACTAGTCAATGCAGTTTCCTCATTTTTAAAGTGATGATAATATACCTACCTGATCAAGATGTTGTGACTATTCAGCGAGATAACATGTAAAATGCTCCAGGATGGGTGCAGTGGCTCAGCACTTTGGGAGGCGAGGCGAGCAGATCACAAGGTCAGGAGTACAAGACCAGCCTGGCCAATATGATGAAACCCCATCTCTACTAAAAAAATAAAAAAATTAGCCAGGCGTGGTGGCGGGGTGCCTGTAATCCCAGCTACTTGGGAGGCTGAAGAATTGCTTGAACCCGGGAGGCAGAAGTTGCAGTGAGCCAAGATCGGGCCCCTGCACTCCAGCCTAGGCCACAGAGTGAGACTCTGTCTCAAAAAAATATATATATATATATTGCTCCATACACATGTCATAATATTAAGTTTTCATTTAAGGTTAGCCATTTTTATGTTTCTATAATGCATATTATATATCCATTTAGTGACATGGGAATCACACAGAATTTTATTTTTACTTAATAATATATACCTATGCCTTGAAGCTTTTTCATATTATATAAATGTAATTGTTAATTTCAATTACATTTTTAAATGGCTGCACAATATTGCAGGTAGTATTGTAATATTATGTAAATGTATCTTAGTTTATTTAAATAATGCTTATCTGATAAACATTAAGTGTAACCTCAATGGTATGCTGGAAGTTGTTTGTACCCCCTTAGAAGAGCTGATTGTCATACCTCTTCACACATTCAGATGAAGTCACATGAGTAGCTTGAGATCAGCTAGTAGTAGTATTTACACTATGGAAATTGGCAAATGCTAGGTCAGGGGTTTAGGACATACTACCCCAAAGTATACCATCTTAGCATATTTAGTATTTTAAGCTGATGGAATTTGAGAAATAGCATGCACAAGATTTTATGATCTTTTCCTGAAGCAGGTTGTAAGACTCCTTCTGAGAGGTGTCTTTCCTCTACTCAAAGAAAAGGAATATCCTTATCTCTGAAAACACAGTAACACCAAAGGGAATCTGAGTAAACAGATCTGGCTGGTTTTACACTTAGGACTTTTTTTGTCCTATCGCATTTTTCCATGACTCTACTCTTCACCAAACCAAGCATAAAAATACTCAGGCTTAACTGCTTATTTGGGTCTTCATTGCCTAATGAAGGCTCCTGTACCACAGAAAACGTAATATTAAATAAATTTCTGTGCTTTCCTATTGTTATTCTGTCTTTTTTTCACCTAATGAAACTAAGATGGGTAGAAGGAAAGGTGTTTCCTTCCCTGCAGTCGCCACCCTCACATACACCATTTTCCGGTACATAGTTACTCAGGCTGGTGTCAAACTCCAGGTCTCAAGTGATCCTCCCATTTCACCATCCTAAAGTATTGGAATTACAGGCATGAACAACCACACTCAGCCTAAAAATTATTTTGTAGAATGCCTTTTCTATGTCTGTTGAGATGATCATATCATTTTTGTCCTTCATTCTGTTGATGTGATGTGTCACATTTATGGATTTGTGTATATTGAACCATTCTTGCATTCCTGGTATAAATCCCACCTGTTTGTGGTACATTATCTTTTTGATGTGCTGTTGGATTTGGTTTCCTGGAATTTTCTTAAGGATTTTTGCATCTCTCTTTTTTTTTTTTAATTTAAGGATTTTTGCATCTATCTGATTTTGCATCAGTAATATTATTGACCTATAATCTTTTTTGTTATTACTGTTGTGTCCTTGTCTGGTTTTGATATCGGGGTAAAGTTGACCTTACACAATGTGTCTCTTCAGTTTTTTTGGAATAGTTTCAGGAGGATTGGTATTAGCTCTTCTTTGAATGGAAAAAATTATCCATGACACTTGTTGAAGGCAGTAAGACTTTATTCAAGGGGAGACTATCGAGATAGGTGTACAGAGTTCTTCCGGGGTCTTGCAGTGGGGTGAAAGATTGAGCTCAACTATTAATACAACAGGAAAAACTGAGAATTTATAATCTAGGAGCTGAGTGGGGTTCAGTGGGTGGAAACTAAGCAAAAACATCAAGGGTAAGGGGATTCTGGCTAAACCAAAGTAATAGGATTCTTGCTGAAGACAGGCCTGGGTAATCAGACATCACCTGGGGGCTAGTGGAGGCTAGGAAACCTAACCAGGTGTATAGAGTGATCAGATATGGAAGGAGGGAAGTTCTGATTGAACTGAGCTATGAGAATTTCTGCTAAAATTGAACAATGAAGAGATCAACACTCAGGGTCATTCTCTGGGTTGCTTAAGACTGACCCGGTTTTCACTGGGTTCTCAAGTTCTCAAGCATACTGCAGAATGTGCTGAGAGAGCAACATCCTGAGATAAGAAGGAGATGACCAGAACAGCCCAGACTCTGTCCCAGGTCCTCCAGAGCAAGCTGTCCTTCAATGAGTTAGTCTAGTATGTCAAGAGACCCTCGGATATAAAACCCAGGGTGGGTGGCTTTGCAGAGTTTCAGCTGTGGTAGAAGTGGAGAAAGGCCACAGACAAGACTCCATCTGCCCAAGGGAGCTTTCCACAGCCTTGGAGGACTCATAGCCTTCCGTATTTTCTTGCTGCATATTTGTAAGTAATATATCCAGTTCATGTATCTGTGGCGTGTGAGGCTGTTCTGTTTTACTGGACTCAGACAAGTTGGCAACCAGTGCATCATGAACCTGCTTCACAAACACAGAAACCCCAAAATCAGGTCCTAGTTCAAAAGAGCTCAGAAGAGCTTGAGTAGAGTTTGGCCCAGGAGAGACTCTTTGTCAATGCTATTGTGTAGTTTCCTTTTTCTGATTTGGACATATGACTATTGTTCTGAAATATATATTTTTGCACATTAGTGAGGGTTTTTCCAAAGCAATATCCTCAAAGTAAAAAGAAGAAACAAAACAACAGAAAACTCACATAAAACTCAATTTGCTCCCTATAGTACTTCCTTCCTTCCCCTGTCCTGGCAATGAACCAGAAAGTGAAGGAAAGTCGTCTGACTTCTGTGCAGGCTATCTTTCCCTTCCCCTGCTGGATATCATCAATGCTGGTCCTTGCTTCAAGGAATTATAGTGACTTGGCATTAATAATGTCACTACTTTCAATTAATATAAGGTCCTGTGTGCACAAAAAAGTTTGATTGAAATCTTTTGGCTTTAGCAGTAACTATCAGATGGTCACTGGAGGTAAAGAGATGTTTTTCCAGATGTATCTTCTTTCAGGTTTTTTTTCCCTGAAGTAGATGGATTACAGAGAAGGTGAAAGGAGATGTAAATTTGACCCCTAAGTAGATTCCATCCCTATTCTCATTACAATGAGAAAGTTGCTGTCACATCACAAAAAAACTTTCTTTTTACTTATTTTCTGAACAAGAAGTGGGCTTGTAAAACGCAGATTGGTTTTTAAAGGTACATAGAGATATACAATAGAGAACATCTATCAAGGAAACATCAGGAGGGCCCATAAAAGATGAACATAAAGAAAGTGAGCTAATCCTCTGTGTTCATTGCTGTTTTTCCTCCCATTCTTTCACCCCCATCCAGGAAGGTATTGTAAAGCAGTATAGAACCGAATAAGAAACAAACGGCTAGTCTGTGCTGAAAGGTTTTGTGCTATTCATACTTGCCCCACTTATTTTGAAAAAACCCAGATAATTTATTTGACAGTTTTAGATAGGGTTGTCACTTAGGGGTGAAAAGAAGGAAGAAGAAAAAAGCCAGAATCTAGGCTGTGGTCTGAAGATTAAGTGGGGGCCAGACAAAACAGAAGACATCGAAACGTCATTTGCACACCACAGCTGCATGGTACAACTGATTTAGCTACAAACTAAAGTGCACAGCAGCAGTCTTAATATGAACATAGTTATACATTTTGTGTATAATGAAATTTCACACAAAAATTCCAAATTTTAGAGAACAAAAATGTCAAACTGGCCATATGTATAAAACATATTCTTCTAAGTAAATATTAGAGCAGCCAGTGTGATTTTTATTCTCAAAAAGCAGAAACCACAGACTGCTAAAAATTTATGATTATTGTTTCTAATTGTTCTGAGAATAAAATGGTGTATTTGCTCTGGGCTAGCACATGTTAATAAAAGGAAATTGCTAGAAAGTTTAAAGAAATTGGAAAATTTGTAAACATTAAATTGTATTTATCTTTAGGGAATGTTAAGTAGGACTTGACTCTATATCAATTTTTTGGGGAAAAAAAGGTGGACCTAAAATGCAACTTACAAATAATTTGAAGAAAACTTGAATATAACTAAAGTACTTTTTGTTTCCCCATGTAAATTTTCAAATTTATCTTTTGGTTCCAGTCCATGAAGTCTTATCCCCATGACCCTTTATCAAGCTGTGTGACCTCCAACAAAACTCAGGCATGATTAACATTTAATTAAGCAGGAGGGGATTCACGGAGAACATTTACAGGGCTGAGGGCTGTAGTTTTCTGTTTGAAGTTACATATTATCACTTATCCTCGTATTAAGTAAATATAAAAGGGTTCATTGGTTCATCAACCCAATGATTGGCTATAGCTTTTTTGGGTGGGGCCATACTAAAAACTTGATGGGTAGATTTGGGGATAAAGGCAATTCTTACAACATCAAAGCCTCCTTCCCTTCTATTAAAAAAAAAACAAAAACAAAGCATGATGCCAAAAATAATTGTAGAAAGCCAAATGAAATAAACTGATTTCATTCAATGTCACTAAGTTTTCCATTATCAGCCTGTGACAGTGAAAATTCCCGAATGTTCTCAATGGTCTTATATTTTAGAACGGTTACCTCATGTAATTAGTATGTACTTCTTTTAAAAAAGGACTGCTTCATCTGGTTTCTGGCTAACATGCATCGTAGGTACTGTTTTTTTTTTTTTTCCATTTTCTTCTAAACCCCTTTGGCATAGTTTTCTCTGACTTTGAGGCACACTTGTTTTTAATATGAATGACTGCCACTATTCATGATGACAAAAAAACTCTTGGGAAGGCATGAAAACAGCCAAAAGTAAACATAGCTGTGGCCATCTCCTGCAGAACCATCACAGCTTCCATAAAAACACATTCCTGGGGTTTAGCCTGGGAAATTTGCAAACTTTCCAGGCTAAACCCAGGCACATTGTCCCTTTCTCTTCTGTCATGTAATCTACAATATAGTTGTCTAAAAGGCACTGAGCTCCCTAGTCCTTGGAATAGTATTATCTTGTTCCAAATAAAGTGCAGCTCTATGTCAGCTCTTCTGCCTGGTTTTCTTGCCCACTGAACAGAATTGAATGTGGTTGAGATTAATACTGGTGCTCAGGGCTGTTGCCTGCATAGTTCATTTCCACACGCTTCTCAGCTGTTTTTGTATTTCCCAGTCTTAGCAGTAATATTACTTACTAAAAGGTAAAATGAAAGCTTTATTCACTGCTCACAATGTCTGGGAATGGGAAAAAGAGTTCAAATTCTCTGGCAATTTGAATTATCCTCAGAAGTCCTTTTGTGTATTTACTACACATAAAAATGGGTAAAGGCATAATTGGAAGAACATTTGTTCAACACTGAAATGAAGAAACAGTTTCAAAGAAGAAAAACCAATCATGAATTGGAGAATTAAAATGCAATAAGAATTTTATTTTTCTGGTTTTTGTTGTATAGAAATAATACAAAATTTAAGTAATACAAACAAAATTGCTTTGGAGACAAAATTTAAACAATGTGGTATAGAAAAACCATCAAGATATTTTATACGATGGAAACTGCTAATGGCTGCCATTTATTGATTTTTTCTTATGGGCCAGTCACTGTTCTTTATTTTACCTTACCCTTCAGTTACTTTTACCAGATTTAGCACATCATTAATGCAACCCCTCTCCCCAAACCTAGCTCAAACAGATTTACTCATACATTGGAGAAATAGCAGAGAAAAACTGAGAGATCTTTTATATATACACTATAGCTTTTAAACTTTCCAATGGTAATAGTAGGAGTAGGAGCTAGCTGTGAATTAAGACCATTGCTTTTCCCATGATGAAACAAAGACAGGCTAGGAGATGCTGAATAACTTGTTCATGGTCTTAAAGACAGTAACAGAGCTAGGATTGACTCAAGATGCTTAACCACGTACTATACTGTCGATCTCCTTTGATGCTTGTAATATAAAATATCACAGGAAAAAAGGTTATAAATAGCTTTATTAGTTCAAATGAGATTTTATTATCAAATTTGGCAAGGTTTTCGTGCCTTATGAACGCAGAGGAAACTTTTGATATTTAGATTTTGGAATTATGATAAGGGATCATAGTCTTTAAAACACAGTACTAAAAAGGTGGTTTTGAGCATGTTACCGTTGTGGAAAGGAGCATGCTTTCCCAGAAGGAAAAGAGCAGTCTCTGAAGCCTCATGTGCAGCCTCATATTTGGAAGAGTAGTCCCTTCTACATAAGCAGTGTTTTATATCTACAGTAAATCACCTATACAAGTCTTTCCTTGATGAAAAATAAAGCTGTTACATGTATCAGGTTCTTTCTTATGTTCTCACTTTTGAGGGGACAGTTTGAAGTTTCATATATATTAATCAGTAAATCGTCTTCCAAATTCATTTTAACTCTACTCTAGAGCCAGTTCTGCCTGAAAAACAGAATCTCCTCTTTTGAAAATATTCAGCCTAATTTATATTTAAATTGGGAAAATTTACCTCATCCCTTTAGTTGCTTTTACTGGATTTGGCATATCACTAACATAACTCCTCTCTCCAGACCTAACTCAAAGAGATTTACTCATATATTGGAGAAACAGCAGAGAAAAACCGAGAGATCTTTTAGTACATTTTATGCAGTCTGTACAAATACTGGGAAATTACAGATTTTTAACTCATGTTCATGAATGTGTGCTGAATCCATGTCAGAATTGTTGCTATGTAGGTTTCAAGCATAAACCATGTCCTTTATGAGCTTAAAGCACAATATAAGACGATATATGCAGTGGTTACCTGACATTAGGCATCTGTCATGAGACAGAATAAAGTGACTGGAAAATGATTAGCTCTACTGGAACACACTGGAGCTGAGTGCAGTGGCTCATGCCTGTAATCCCAGCACTTTGGGAGGCTGAAGCAGGTGGATCACTTAAAGTAAGGAGTTTGAGACTAGACCGGCCAACATGGTGAAACTCCATCTCTACTAAAAATACAAAAGTTAGTTAGGCATGGTAGAGCATGTCTGTCATCCCAGCTACTTGGCAGGCTGAGGCAGGAGAATTGCTTAAACTGAGGCAGAGGCTGCAGTGAGCTGAGATCGCACTGCTGCACTGCAGCCTGGACAACAGAGTGAGCCTCTGTCTCAAAAATACCACACTGGAAATCAGGCATTACAGCTTGTTTGTATATTACCTATGGTCACAACTCTTCCTGGTTGATGTTTATACGTGTTCATTTGTTTTTTTATTGAATAAATAAAAATAATATTTATAATTATTTTATTTATCTATTTCTTAGAGACAGGGTCTCGCTCTATTGCCCAGGTTATGGTGCAAGTGGTGTGATCATAGCTCACTGCAGCCTCAAACTCCTGGGCACAAACAATCCTCTCACTTTGGCCTCTCAAAGTGTTGGGATTATAGATGTGAGCCACTCTACTCAGCCAATAGAAGTTTTTAAAGTACCAAACCAGAAAATACTTTGACAATTGATATACAGATTAAGTTACATGCATGTATGTATCATCTATTACTTTATGATTAATATATTTAAAATTATGTTTTTATTTAATAAAAATTACTACACAGCCAAATAAAATATAGAGAATATTTTAATTTTTTTTACTGTTCCCAGAAGGCGTCATATATAATTAATATGAGTTCTTCTCTCTTCACTGAGCTATGACACAATTCCACATCACACATGTGATGTTTTCCTGTCTCTCACTGCAAGGCCTTACAAAATTAGATAGTAAAATGAAAGTATGGTTTAGCATATAGTAGCCTGAATGGTAGGTAGAATAGTTAATCCTGGACTTACTAGAAATTATTAATTTGTTGATATTAGAACTATTTTAATATATCTGTATCCCAAAGTCATTATAAAAATGTCTTTGGAATTGGGAGGCTGAGGTGGGTGGATCACGAGGTCAAGAGATTGAGAACCTCCTGGTCAACATGGTGAAACCCCATCTCTACTAAAAATACAAAAATCAGCTGGACATGGTGGCACACGCCTGTAGTCCCAGCTACTTGGGAGGCTGAGGCAGGAGAATTGCTTGAACCCCGGAGGTGGAGGTTGCAGTGAGCTGAGATCGGGCCATTATACTCCAGTCTGGGTAACAAGAGTGAAACTCCATCTCAAAAAAAAAGTCTTTGGAATTACTTGGTAATTGCAGTACATAATATTAATAACCACATTTTAATAGATCTTTCCTTTATGTTACTGAAAACTCAAGCTGAGCACAGTGGCTCACACCTGTAATCACAGAACTTTGAGTGGCCAAAACAAGTGGATCACTTGAGGTCAGGAGTTTGAGACCAGCCTATTCAACATGGTGAAACCCAGTCTCTACTAAAAATACAAAAAGTAGCCTGTGTGGAGGTGCATGCCTGTAATCTCAGCTACTAGGAAGGCTGAGGCAGAAGAATTGCTTGAACCCAGAAGGCAGAGATTGCAGTGAGCCGAGATTGCACCACTGCACTCCAGCCTGGGTGACAGAATGAGATTCCATCTCCAAAAAAAAGAGAGGAAAAAAAAAAAAGGCTGGGCGCGGTGGCTCAAGCCTGTAATCCCAGCACTCTGGGAGGCCGAGGCGGGTGGATCACGAAGTCAAGAGATCGAGACCATCCTGGTCAACATGGTGAAACCCCTTCTCTACTAAAAATACAAAAAATTAGCTGGGCACGGTGGTGCGTGCCTGTAATCCCAGCTACTCAGGAGGCTGAGGCAGGAGAACTGCCTGAATCCAGGAGGCTGAGGTCGCAGTGAGCCGAGATTGCGCCATTGCACTCCAACCTGGGTAACAAGAACGAAACTCCGCCCCCCCCCAAAAAAAAAAAGAAAAAAAAATTTCGAATGGTTACAAGCTGAGCCTAGCTTTATGTAGCTCAGTTTAAGACCTAACTGAACGTGTAGTTCATTTGTTATGTCTAAGTGCTATGCTATTATTTTCATTAACTATGCAACATTTTATAGAAGGAGTTGTTGATTTTAGTTATTGGGATACAATCTATCAAACAACTTTAAAGGTTTTTGTTTTTGCTCATGAATTTGTACAAATCTACTTTAAAATGAACATTTTTCATATTAAAAGAGAGCACAATGGTTTATTTGGTAAATCATCAAAGCCTGAAAATTAAAAGGAAGTTTAGATTTTTCTTAGTAAGCTATGTGATATCCTAGGTTTGTGTGTTACTATATTATATGTATAATTGTGACATTTATTGTGCTGCTTCTGATCCTGACAGAATAAACCTTTGATTTTGTACTCAGGTTAAAACAGAATGTGTTCCTCTGTCCAGATACACCTAGGTTTTAACGTTTTATTCAGGTTATATTTATCATGCTTTTGAAGAAGGAAATAAATCACCATCCTTCTTCCATACAAGTCAAACAAATGAATGTAAAAATGTCACTACCAGTTTCATGATTTGATCTATTCAAGATATGATCCCAAAACATACTCAGAAGTACTCAACAAATTTACTCATTAATTTACTTCTGGTCTGTGTAGACATTTTGAACAGTCTTTCTTAAATCGCTGAGGAAATATGTACATTCTGTTGATCTACATTCCCAGGCCCTTTGCCACTCACTTAAGAGACACTAAAACAATGACATGGAGTTTATCTAACTACTGTCCCCTGCCACCATCATTAACCAACAAAAACAAGCAAACACTGATAAGTCCTCAGAGGGCCTTTTACAAATGTGTTAGCTCTTGGAAATGCTTCAGGACCTCATTCTTCCGATTTAGTAGAAGAGAAAGAACTTCTTCCACCGTGATATTGATGAGCACACCTGACTTCCAAAATTCAGGTTAATGGCGGACTTACTTTCTTTAGATAGACTTCCAGTTCAAGAGATTACACAGTGTAAGATACATTTCTTAATTGGGCCCATTTCCTAATTGGGATACATTTAACTGTGGTGAAGGGAAATGACAGATTTCATAAGACTGCTCAGATAAGCCTTCACATTTGCTGGTTATTCATATTTCTTCATTTCAGAATATGAGTGGTAGTTTTTTTCCCCACCTGAGTCTCACTTTGCATTCATGTTTCTGCTCCTTTATAGAACACAGAGGTTCAGGCGCATTACAAGTTAAAAACATGCAGCATGTGAACACTAGCTTTACTTTTACTTTTATCCAAAGGGAATCTCATCTCATTCCTTCAAAATCAGAATTTTTCAAAAAAGTATTTTGAATGTGATTGTGTTTCATACCAACACAAAAGTGCCATTTTTGTTGGTGGAACAGAAGTAAAAGGTTCATTAAGACAAGCCTATCAAGAGGACATCCAAATAGAATCCAATGGAGATTTATTCAAAACACAGAGCATTGGCATCTGTGGAAGAGTGCCACAAAAGATGAGTTAGCCTGATGGAGGGAGGAAAGAGCATTTTAGGCCCAAGGAAATATAGGCAGAAAGGTGAAAGTGCCTAGAGAACGCCAGGAACTTAATAGCAATGATCAACAGGACCAAAATTGGGGGGGAAGGCAGGAACAGTCTGAGATGTGGCAGGAGCCCTCACAGACACCAGATTTTGCATGGCCTTGCTGGAGAAATTAGAAAGTTTTAACTTTGTCATGACCACAGTGGGAAGACACTGGAGAGTTTTAGGGTGTTTCTGTTGTGGGACAGGAAAGGTTGAGAGGTAGATGGGATGACTGTAGGTCCCATGAATAATTAGCAAAGTTTTGAACAGTGCACTCTAGGTCCATGGTGGAGAACATGTGGAAGAGAGCTAGTGCGGGTGGGAGGCCCCTTCCCACATCTTGATGAGTGATGATTGTAGCTGGGGTTCAAGTGGTGGTGGTAGAGGGAAGACACATCGATGCTTCAGGGCTCCAGGGTTCTTTGTAAACAGTTTCAGGAAAAGACAAAGGAAAGGAATTTAATGAGTAATGGAGGAAATACCGAAGATAAAGTGGGAATATTGATGCTTTCTTTTGGCATATGGAACAAAGCCCAGTTTTTAATATGAAGTTTCTAATCTCTAATGTACAATGGGCAAGATGTTATAATTCATTTTAGGAAAATTGAAAAAAAAATTCAACTGAAATCATTTAATATCCAACAACATATATTGTAAAATGAAAATGAATGAAGCTTTTCTTTATAGACAGTTGATTTTAAATTTCTTAAGTGAGTAGGCCAGGGAAGACACGGTTTGGTATGTATAGCAAGAGATTTAACTGGATACTTAATCAAAATTACAGATTTTTTTCCCTTAAATTCTTTCCTTACACGATGATGCTATGATGTAATTGGTGAAATTGCTCCTAGTTGACCCATAGAACTAATGAAAGCTCAAAGCTGAGAAGCCTGTATAATTTGATCTACCATATGGTCTAAACTATTTAGAATTATATTATTTAAACTGCAACTAGAGTAGCAAAAACAACAAAGTACCTTTGCTTTTGGGTTTTTTCCTGAGTGAAAAGGATTTTTCTTCTTGATAAAAATGTTTGCTGTGGTTGGCATTGTCTTTCTAAGAAGAGTTTTGAGTTCCCTACACAGAACTAATTTCAGGACTTAGACTGACAAAGGGACAAGTAAACATATTCTGTTTCGTTCCAGAAAACTCCAAGATCATTCTGTCTTTTCCAGATCTTTATTTAAAATATATCTGTTCAAAATGTAATCTTTTTTTGTAATTTTGTAATGTTTTGTTATTTTGGAATGCACACTTTAAAAAAAAAATAGAGATGGGGTTTTACCCTGTTGCCCAGGCTGGTCTTGAACTTCTGGGCTCAAGCAATCCTCATGCCTCAGCCTCCCAAAGTGATGGGATTATAGGCATGAGCCACTGCACCTGGCCTGGAATGCATGTAATTTTACTCCCTCTTCTCTCCCTATTTTTTGCAGAAAATTACACAAGTCTGAGTCTTACGAGTCACTGTAAGACAAACGACGGGGGCAATCTTGAGTCCTTTTTAAGAAAAGAGGTTGGTTTATTCTTCACCACTGCCACCCTGGGGTCTCTATGTACAGGGCCCCCTGCTTTGCCTGTGACCCCAAGGAGTAATTTGAATCTCTTATGCCATCCGTTAGATGAATTATTAATTCTTTCATTGAGCCTGGATATTATTATGTGATATTCAAATTTCCAGACCCCTCAGAAAAACTTGCAACTGCATAAGGTCCTAAAGTCACTCATGGAACATTTTCAGTGACGTGGGGAGGAGGCAGAGAATTCCCAAAGCTGAACCCCTGAGGTTAAAATTTTCAGTGCCTCTCTTGTAAATACAAATTTGTGTTCTGAGATCTACAGACTGAAATCCACACCTATAAATTCATCTCATTTATGACGTTCTGAGATTGTTCCTATCTCTTTGAAGAATGTCTTTCTACCACTGAGAGTAATTTGAAATCTTAGATGTGGGTAGAAAGGTTTTTCTTACTTCAGCCTGAATGATTTGATTACTTTACCAATAAAGGTCAATTTTTTAAATGTTTGATTTGTGATTTAATTTTTAAAGTCTTTCATAAACTGAGCCCTAACTTGCTTCTCCTTTTTGAAGTCTTGTATGAGCAATGTTGCGTTCCTACAAATGTTGTCTTGCATTGATGTTTCAAGGAGGGAAAGCAGTATAAAGCAGTGCCTCCTGCATCATACACTGGGGAGCAAGACTCCACAGTTTATGTTTTAAAACGGCTTCCCAAGTGATTCTGATGTAACCATGGACTCATTTACAGATTGCCTTTAAGAGCTCTCTAAGCATTTTCTTGGACAGAGTTAATTTACTTAGAAAAACTCCGTATTTGGGTTGGGCACAATGGTTCACACCTGTAATTCCATATTAAAGGCATAACTATATGAAGTTCTCAGCATTCAAGGTCATTGATTACTAGATTTAAAATGAACGCAGTAGTCCAATTCTTGATTAATCCGAACAACAAAAAACATATCATAAGCTACAAACAAATAGATACATACAAAAGTACTCATTTTGTCAGTAGAGTTTACAGTCTTCCTGGAAGGTAAGAGAAGACTAAATATATTTCTTAACAATGATGCTAGGTTCCTTGAAAAGAAATGGGATTGGCTTTGTAATGGCAATGGCCTGAGACCTAATTCAGCCCAACATCACGTTAGGATGTTGTTAATTATTTCAAGCAAAACTTTTGCAGAATCTCAATCTCCTTCTCCTTCTTCCTCCTTCTTCCTCCTTCCTCCTTCCTCCTTTCTCCTCCTCCACCTCCTCCTTCTCCTCCTCCTCTTCTTCCTCTTCTTTGTTTCTTCCTTTTTTTTAGACAGGCTTTCACTCCCATTGCCCAGGTGGTAGTGCAGTGGCACATCACTGCTCACTGTAGCCTTGACTTCCCAGGCTCAGGTGATTCCCCCACCTCAGACTCCCGAGTAGCTGGGACTATAAGCGTGCACCACCACACTCAGCTAATTTTTTTGTATTTTTAGTAGAGACAGATTTTCACCTTGTTGCCCAAGCTGGTCTTGAACTCCTAGACTCAAGTGCTACTCCTGCCTTGGCCTCTCAGAGTGCTGAGATTATAGGCATGAGCCACCATACCTGGCCTCTTTCTTTTATATCCTCTTCCAGGTACTTCCAGATTCACAATACTGTTGACATCACACACATTTATCACAATATTGTGAATAAATGTGAGTATCTATTTGTCTATTACCATTAAAGACTATAAGTTTCATGGTAGGACCACAACTGTTTGTTAGTTGTGTTGCTATCATTCTCTACAGTATCTGGCACATTGTGGGTGCACAATAAATATTTGTTTGCTAAATCAGTGCATACCTGAAACAAATGTGATTTAATTTTATTCATAATTTATGTGCTAAAAATAAATGATGAAGCGCAACCTGAGGTCTCTCGAGGAAGATAAGTAATACCTTAGTTAATCCTAGCAACACTGATACTATACAAAGCACAGTTGCAGAAGAAAAGCAAACTTTATGTTTTTTTTGCAAGACATTCACAATTTTATTTAAAAACGAAGGCATACATACACAAAGTTAACAACTCAGAATAACGTATGAGGGTTTGTGTATGACTGAAAATTATGCACTTTTTTCTTTCTTCTTCTTCTTCTTTTTTTTTTTGAGAAGGAGTCTTGCCCTGTCACCCAGGATGGAGTGCAGTGGTGGGATCTCGGCTCACTGCCATCTCCACCTCCCGGGTTCAAGTGATTCTCCTGCCTAAGCCTCCCAAGTAGCTGGGAATACAGTTGACTGCCAACACACCCAGTGAATTTTTTGTATTTTTTTAGTAGAGACGGGGTTTCACTATGTTGGCCAGGATGGTCTCAAACTCCTGACTTCATGATCCACCTGCCTTGGCCTTCCAAAGTGCTGAGAATACAGACCTGAGCCACTACACCTGGCCGATACGCACTTTTTTTCATAGTTATATTTTACCAAACTAATACAAATTTTACTAAATTTTAAAACAGTTTATACTTGCTTGTTTCTTGAGTCCATACTTGTCTGCTATAAATGTAAAAGGGTAAGTTCAGGAATTAACCTGAGCAGTATTTGAGAATCCATACGAGTTAAATGTTTCTTTAAAAAAAAATTCTTAGTGAACAATGTAAGTTAAAATTACGTATCTGCATTAATTTCCAGTAAGATCATTTGGGTATTCTGATGGCAGTAATAGTCTATGGAAGGTCATTTTGAATTTGGCAGTGTTGAGGAAAATTATTATCAAAATGTATTTGTTGTGTGCTTTCTTGGTTTCTCAGCTGGGCAAAGACAATGCTATATGTTTATCAAACCATTTTATCTTTGTCCTGAGCACACTGGAAGATGCATTTTCCGGTTTCCTTGCAGGTAGGTGGGATATCATATCATTAATTCTGGCCAGTGGGCTACTGGTGGCAACCATGTATGTATTTTCATATCTGGTTCATAAAAGTCTCTCATTCGACTGGGCGCGGTGGCTCACGCCTGTAATCCCAGCACTTTGGGAGGCCGAGGCCGGTGGATCACGAGGTCAAGAGATCGAGACCATCCTGGTCAACATGGTGAAACCCCATCTCTACTAAAAATACAAAAAAAACTTAGCTGGGCATGGTGGTGTGTGCCTGTAATCCCAGCTACTCGGGAGGCTGAGGCAGGAGAATTGCCTGATCCCAGGAGGCGGAGGTTGAGGTGAGCCGAAATTGTGCCATTGCACTCCAGCCTGGGTAGCTAGAGTGAAACTCCTCTCAAAAAAAAAAAAAAAAAAAAAGTCTCTCATTCACAGTTATCTCCCTTTCTTCTTATGAATGATGTGTTGAAGTGGCAGCATCACAATGGAAGTAGTCTTTGTCTCTAAAGCCCCACTTGGACGTAAGTAACACATCTACAAAACCAAATTGTCAACCATCTTCAACATGAGAAATAATACATGTCTCAGGTACTGATTTTTCCTTTTCTTCTCTTTTTAAACTTTAGTTAAAACAGTATAGCATAGGTTCCCCTGACCAATTCCCAGTTCAGCCTGTGTGCTAAGGATGAGCAGGTGTTCTCCTCATATTACTTAACATTTTCATATACTCTGAAACACTCTCAGGTTGAAATAATATTTTCTCAAACTTTAATATCTTTATTAATCTTTGTAAAATTGGCTGTATACATTATTTTCCATGTTTTGTTAAGGACTTTGTGACTTACTGAATGTTAAGTGAAAAGTGTAAGGAGTTTAAAAAAAAAGATAAATTATACAAAAGTAGACTTAAAACTACCAAAGATTTCAAGAGAATTCCAAGAGAAAGCAAGGGGGAAATTCCAAGAGAATAAAAGTTTATCATTGATAACTGAAATTGGATTCGTTTATATTAGAAAGGTATGAACTTGAAAAAAGAACTACCAACAGACACTTTGGGGGGGGGGGTTAATCTGATTTTTTTCCCATTTTTTTTCTTTAATTATTTGAATAATGCTAGTTAATAGAGATGTAATTCATACAAATCATATAACACATTTTACTTTTTTAAATTTTAAGGATTTAATTTAAATTTAATTAAAATTAATTTTTTGAATTATATCACGTTTGAAGTTCAAAAGATACTATATTTGTGTATATACATCTATATATTTTACATACACAAAACAGATTCAATGAACGGGTATTCCAAAAAAATGCCAAACTGAGGTACCAAGACACTGGGCAAATTCCTGAAACACTCTGTGCCCCAGTTTCCTTACTATGAAATAGAGGCAACTGCGGAGTCTCCAGGATGATGGTGTCGTGAGGAGAACTCCATAAGGCCATGTAAGGCAAGCCCTTAGCAGGAATCTTGCTCACAATAAACACTTAGGACTAAAACCTACCCAAATGCAAAGACAGGAGGCCAATGTAGCTCTTCCAGTATCAAATGAAGATAATAGTGGTATTTCAAAAATCTAACCAAAGACATCTACATAGGGTATAGGAGCCTCACGGAAAGATCTAAGGAATTCTAGCAAAAGAAAACCGAATAGGACTCATCCCAACATGAAGAGAAAAACAATACAAATCCCGAGAAGGGAAATTCCAAAGTCCCCTAACATAAAAGGAACGCCTTTGTCCCTAAGCGTGTGGTGTCCACGCAGGGGTTTGTCCAACTGGGGTTGAGTATTTCTGTAGAGCTTCAAACAGGCTGACCTTGAAAAAATCCCAGCCTTCTAGATGAAGTTTGTGGAGACAAAGATGCCATTGTCTCTCTCTCTCTTTCTCTCTCTCTCTCCCTCTCTCCCTCTCTCTCTCTCTCTCTCTCTCTCTCTCTCTCTCTCTCTCTTTCTTTTTTTCGAGACGGAGTTTCGCTGTTGTTACCCAGGCTTGAGTGCAATGGCACGATCTCGGCTCACCGCGACCTCTGCTTCCTGGGTTCAGGGAATTCTCCTGCCTCAGCCTCCCGAGTAGCTGGGGCTACAGGTGTGCACCACCATGCCCAGCTAATTTTTTGTATTTTTAGTAGAGACGGGGTTTCATCTTGTTGACCAGGATGGTCTTGATCTCTTGACCTCGTGATCCACCCACCTCTGCCTCCCAAAGTGCTGGGATTACAGGCGTGAGCCACAGCGCCCGGCTTGAGATGCCATTTTTTTTTTTTTTTTTTTTGCATGAGTAGTTAGTTATTCTTCCACTGCCATGAGCTCTGAAGATTTGCATTTTTGAGCAAAGGTATCTACCCCTCAGATCCAAGTTAGTCCTGGCAGAAGAACCTCTGGAATTTGCTTCTCAGTAATGAAGCAGGTAGTTTTCTTACTGCCTTCTCATGCCAACTAAGCTTCAGGTGGCTCAAGGCTGCAAAGATGCTGGTTCTCATTTTAAAATGACCGATTTCTATTACTCCAGAAAAGAAAGTCTAATCATTTAATCTACGAACTAAGACTTTTCCTTGTTTATACTTTTTATTTTATTTACTTATTTTTTTTAAGAAGGATCTCCCTCGGTTACCCAGGCTGGAGTGCCATGGAGCAAGATCATGGCTCGCTGCAGTCTCCACCTTCTGGGCGCAAGAGACCTTCCCACCTCAGCACGGATCCCCCACCTACCCACTAGCAGCCAGACCACAGGGACGCATCACCACAACCAGCTAATTTTTTTATTTTTCATAGAGGTAGGGTTTCTCCAGGCTGCCCAAGCTGGTCTCCTGGACTCAAGTGATCCACTCGTCTTAGCTTCCCAAAGTGCCTGGCCTACGGGCGTGAGCCACTGCTCCCGGCTCTAATTTTTTAAAGTAATCAATTTGGTTCCTTCAACATACATTCAACTGAGACGAAGTATTACTATTTTCCTCTGGGGTTGGGCATGGTGGCTTATGCCTAAAGGCTGTATGTGGAAAAATCTCCTTTCCATACTTATTCCCAAAGTCTTAGTTCTCCTCATTAGGAACAAATAAAGCTACCAATTTCCTGTTTACTCTTCCAAAGTTGATATACAATTGTAAGCAACGATGTATCTATATCTACTCAGTTCTGCCATTATAGCTTCAAAGCAGCCATAGTCAATAAAAAAATGAATGAGCACCACTGTGTTACTGAGGGAATGTGTTCAGTTTCTGGGTCCACAAGAGGGCATAGTTTTAAGGGCAAGAACTTCCCAGCGTCATGCCCCGCTCCCATCTCTCTCCATCCAGGAGATTTAACGGTCTCTGTTTTAATTTTCGAGGGCACGGGAAGAATCAAAAGCCAATCACTCCAGCGGAAGTGCTAGGGAACTCCTTTCATTGGCCAGGGGTCTTAAAGAAGGTGGGGTTCCTCCCAGGCTAAAAGTCCCCTTCGTCCACACCCCTTTGGACTCCATGTTTGGGTCTCCTTACACGAACACTCCTTTCATGGAAGATGTCTTTCTCTCTCCTGGATTTCCCCTCTGGAGTCCCCTTTCACACTCCTAGTGGAAGTTTTCTCTCTTCTCCTTTTTTTCTCTTTTCTCTACCTAAATAAAATAACTTTCTGCAAAAACTCTGTTTGAGATTCGGTATTTACTTTTTTTTTTTTCTTGGGAAAATGGTAATGAATTTTTTTTTTTTTTAATTTTTTATTGGATTTTAGGTTTTGGGGTACATGAGCAGAGCGTGCAAGACCGTTGCGTAGGTACGCACATGGCAGTGTGCTTTGCTTTGCTTCTCATTTGGCATTTCTCCCCAGGCTATCCCTCCCCACCTCCCTCTCCCACTGGCCCTCCCCTTTTCCCCCCGATAGACCCCAGGGTTTAGTACTCCCCTTTCTGTGTCCATGTGTTCTCATTTTTCATCACCCGCCTATGAGTGAGAATATTCAGTGTTTCATTTTCTGTTCTTGTGTCAGTTTGCTGAGGATGATGTTCTCCAGATTCATCCATGTCCCTACAAATGACACAAACTCATCAATTCTGATTGCTGCATAATATTCCATGGTGTATATGTGCCACATTTTTCCAATCCAGTCTATTATCAATGGGCATTTGGGTTGATTCCAGGTCTTTGTTATTGTAAACAGTGCTGCAATGAACATTCGTGTACATGTGTCCTTATAGTAGAACGATTTATAGTCTTTCGGATATATACCCAGTAATGGGATTGCTGGGTCAAATGGAATTTCTATTTCTAAGGCCTTGAGGAATCGCCACACTGTCTTCCACAATGGTTGAACTAATTTACACTCCCACCAACAGTGTAAAAGTGTTCCTTTTTCTCCACATCCTCTCCAGCATCTGTTGTCTCCAGATTTTTTAATGATCCCCATTCTAACTGGCGTAAGATGGTATCTCAGTGTGGTTTTGATTTGCATCTCTCTGATGACCAGTGACGATGAGCATTTTTTCATATGATTGTTGGCCTCATATATGTCTTCTTTCGTAAAGTGTCTGTTTATATCCTTTGCCCACTTTTGAATGGGCTTGTTTGTTTTTTTCCTGTAAATCAAAACAGCATGGTACTGGTACCAAAACAGAGATATAGACCAATGGAATAAAACAGAGACACCGGAGGCAACACAACATATCTACAACTGTACAATCTTTGATAAACCTGACAAAAACCAGCAATGGGGAAAGGATTCCCTGTTTAACAAATGGTGTTGGGAAAACTGGCTAGCCATGTGCAGAAAGCAGAAACTGGACCCCTTCCTGACACCTTACACTAAAATTAACTCCAGATGGATTAAAGACTTAAACATAAGACCTGGCACGATAAAAATCCCTAGAAGGAAATCTAGGCAAAACTATCCAGGACATAGGAGTAGGCAAGGACTTCATGAACAAAACACCAAAAGCATTGGCAACAAAAGCCAAAATAGACAAATGGGACCTAATGAAACTCCACAGCTTCTGCACAGCAAAAGAAACAGTCACTAGAGTGAATCAGCAACCAACAGAATGGGAAAACATTTTTGCAGTTTACCCATCTGACAAAGGGCTGATATCCAGAATTTACAAAGAACTTGATATTTACTTTTACGAGCTTACAGCGCACCTGCTGTGGTCCCATCTCTCATTCTTGAAAGGGCAGAGACCAAGAACCTACAACATTCTCTCTGGGGAGCTGGGCCTCCCTAGCGTCCTCCAAATTTGGTTATATTACCACAATACCATATTTACAAAAACTGGGTCGGGCATGGTGGCTCACGCCTTTAATCCCAATACTTTGGGAGGCCAAGGCGGGTGGACTACTTGAGGTCAGGAGTTCGAGACCAGCCTGGCCAACATGGTGAAACTCAATATCTACCAAAAATACAAAAATTAGCTGGGCATTGTGGCAAATGCTTGTAATCCCAGCTACTTGAGAGGCTGAGGTGGGAGGATTGCTTGAACCCATGAGGCAGAGGTTGCAGTCAACTGAGATTGTGCCACTGCACTCCAGCCTGGGTGACAGAGCAAGACTCCACTCAAAATAAATAAATAGATAAATAGAAATTAAAATTAAAAAAACCATATTTACAGAAATGGGTGGGCAGCTGTTCTTAGTTTGTCAACACCTACCCTAAGGCATTAATGCCATGAGTTAATTTCTCTCCTGTGTAGTTAGAATAGACTAGCTATGTACAACCCTTGGGAGAAATGAAAAAATAGCCACTGAAATCATTTTCTGGATGGCGAATTCTCTTGCAAATTGTTGTTGAGAAAGGCTGTGGGATCTAGAAAACCATCTTGCAATTGATGTCAACTGATCCCTTTGGAACCTGAGAGATGTGTCTCTGGAAATGGTAGGCTGTGATACCCCTTTAATTCCTATTTAGTATCTTCAGTTTGTGACCTCTGCAATGTCACTGTGTCCTAGCCTCTGAAGTTGGGTTGAAAGCATACACTGCTGCCTCCTCTGTTCTCCTTCTAATTCCCTAATGTACCACACTTAATTAATGTTAACTGTATTTTTAAACAAATCTAACCTCATGAATAGTAGTTGTAATCTTTGTTCAGTGGATAGGAAACTAATGGCTAGAGCACGAAAGATATTTATTGATGGGGGGAGCTCATGTAATTTCTGAGAGAAAAATCAGTGGCCGGAAGATTAATGACTCAAGCTCCGTAGGAAAGCATGTAGGGTCCAGCCTGTACACACAGATTGGGCCTTCAGAGTCACTTCTGGGTTATATAAGGTGGGATTAATTCTGAGATTGGGGAAAAACACAGTTCACTTGTCTCTCCACATTTTTCTCTCCATGTTTTTACTTCCTGCAAGACTTATGGTCTTTTCCTTGTACTTTAATATTTTTTCCATGGGGACTTAGAGATGAAAGAAGAAAAAGTTAAAACTTAAGCTTGTTGGTTTCGATTCTGGTTAACTCTTCAAATAATAGATTAAACTTGAGAGAAGCCTGAAACCACAGAATGAAGTCATCTCTTGTATAATTTGTGAACCTTATTTATTCTTTTTCTATTTCCAGGGAGCACAAATTGCTGGTTTTACTTTTAGAAAAATGTATATTTCTTTTCCATTCATTAGATAATGATCCTTTTATTTGGATTGATAAATGCAGAGGTAACATTTTGAATCCATCTGTGTATTTCATCACTTTTATGAGTGCCCAAAATATAAAGGTTTTCTTAGAAATAAGTGCTTCTGAAGTCCTGTCTTTTCTTCCCAAATCAGAGCAAAGAGAAATAAAGTGCTTCAGTCTTTTATCAGTGAAAATACTGACAGATGGAAAATAACAAAGAATAGACTGTTTTCCTGGCTATTGTAAGGAAAAATAAAATGTTTACTTTTTGGGAACACTATACCTTTCTTTCAGTCTCTCTTTCTCCCCTATCTTGTTTTCCTTGATGGACTCTTTCTCTTATCTGAGCAAACTTTTCTGTTTGTTTGTTTGACTCTTATTCTCTGAGTGAACAGCAGAGTGACCCATTAGCTCCAGCGCTGGGTTCTGACTGTGTCAAGAGTAGAAGTCTGACATGCCATTTTATCCATCATATTTCTCCAAATATTAACTCTCCTTTACTGCCCTTTAAATACGTCACAAAATGGAAACCCATTTTGAATAAAAACAGCTGATTCTCTGGGAGATGCACGAGGAAGCTATGGTGAGATTCTGGGTTTCTCTATTTAGCATGTGACTGCTGGAAAGTTGCTATTAGATCCAGAGAAATTTCTTGTTAAGTGTGATTAGCCTTCAGAGAAAATGTTTATTTCTTACATCCTTCTATTGACAAAAAATAAGGTGTCTATATTTATAATAAAATTCAGAAGGCAAGTATTTATTTAAACCTAACTGCACACATAAAAACAGAAGGCATTTGTGATGGGTAGATTTCAAAAGGTCTAAGATTTATAATAAACATTCCAACTTCTTATACTTATTCAAACTCCTTCGTCGAGAAATCAGGATGGGTTGCTATGAGAACAGAATTTCTTAAGAAAATTCCTACACCTTCAAGTTAACTTTTTCATTCAATTTACTATTGCTCTGGCTACAAATCAAAAATGATAGAACACTTTAAGTAAAAGATGGTAAATTAGTTACGTTGCAAAAATATGTTACGCTTGATGAGAATATCACTGAATAAGTATCTCAGTTATTTATCTGAAATAGTTTGTCTATCCTTATAGGCAAATATGAATGGCAGAAATCTTATGTTCAGTGTAATATCACTGTTATACAGTAACGATGAGAAATACAGTTACTTTTGAAGCACTATTTTTTTGAGACAGCCTCCTCTGTTGCTCAGGCTCTGAACTACAGCCACGGACCACCACCAGCTAATTTTTGTGTTTTTAGAGAGAGGGTTTCACCATGTTGGCCAGGCTAGTCTTGAACTCCTGGCCTCAAGTGATCCACCTGTCTTGACCTCCCAAAGTGCTGATATGAGCCACTACAACCGGCCTTCTGAAGGATGTGGGCTTGCCTTGGTAGATTGGTTATGCTTTGGGTAACAAAATAATAGCCTGGGGTTTTGGCAGTTATTTATCTTCTTCTTCTTTTTTTTTTTGCTTGTTTTTGAGATGGAGTTTGGCTCTCGTTGCCCAGACTGGAGTGCGGTGGCACAATCCCTGCTCACTGCAACCCCTGACTCCTAGGTTCAAGCAATTCTCCTGCCTCAGCCTCCCGAGTAGCTGGGATTACAGGTGTGCGGGACCAGACCCAGCTAATTTTTATATTTTTAATAGAGACGAGGTTTCATCATGTTGGCCAGGCTGATCTCTAACTCTTGACCTCAGGTGATCAACCCACCTTGGCTTCGCAAACTGCTGGGATTATAGGCGTGAGCCACCGCGACTGGCCTTTGGCAGTTATTTCATAAACATGTCAGGGAGATTTTATTTTACATGTCCTCTTTACTATCTAGTTTCACAGGGTCTTTAAATTTTTAATTTTTTGAGATAGGGGTCTTGCTCTGTCACCCAGGCTGGAGCTCACTGCAGCCTCAAACTCCCGGGCTCAAGCGATCCTCCCGCCTCAGCCTTGTGAGTAGCTTGGACTATAAGCACACCCAAAGCACCTGGCTCACCTGACAATATTCCTAATTGTGAAGTGCTTCCCATTTCCAATCAATGGAGTAATACAGGTAAGATGGGCTAAGAGAGTGAATGGAGCCTTATCCAAGTATTTGGAACCATGTTGTAGAATTTTCTGCTTTTCTGAAAAACTGTATCAGTAAACTTAAAAGTCCAAGCCTCCCAAAATGATTTGCAATAACAATAGCTAGCCTTATTCAGCAATGATCCTAGGCATGGAGTTACACATTTTACTTATGCTATCTCTCATCCGTTCATCAACCCAGCAAAGATTTTCTAAAATTCCCAGTTTTGTTCAGGAAGAACACCAAGGCTCAGGGAAATTAAGTAATTTGCCCAAGGTCATATAATAAGGAAAGGCTGGAGCAGACGCAAAGGCCAGTCTCTGTTCTCTCTAACTTAGTAAGCCTTTAAAATTTTTAGTACTCTGACCTGGGTGACTGCTTGATTAACTTTGTAAACATTCTGTTTACACTAGTATGCCTATCTCTGTATGGTAGAAAAACATCTTTTTTTTGTTTTTCTTGAGATGGAGTCTCACTCTGTCACCTAGGCTTGCAATCTCAGCTCACTGTAATCTCTGTCCCCTGGGTTCAAGCGATTCTCCTGCCTCAGCCTCCCAAGTAGCTGGGGTTACAGGCGCCTGCCACTGCACCAGTCTAATTTTTTGTATTTTTAGTAGAGACGGGGTTTCACCATCTTGGTCAGGCTGGTTTTGAACTTCTGACCTAGTGATCCATCTGCCTTGGTCTCTCAAAGTGCTGAGATTACAGGCTTGAGTCATGGCGGCTGGCCAAAAAACATCTTTATTGAAGCTTTCTTGAAAGTGAGCAGTATAGGGCAAGGGTAAGGGCAGATGAGGTGAGTCCATCATATGACTGAAACTCAGTGGCAATGGAGACCTAAGCTATGGTTCTTATGAGACACAGTTAGTATCTTCGGCTGTATTGTGGATTCCTTCCTGTCACTATAATGCTGTCAGCATTGAGTGTGATAGTTTAATATCTATAAGATTTATAAATAACAGGCCAGGCATGGTGGCTCATGCCTATAACGCCAGTGCTTTTGGAGGCTGAGGCAGAGGATCCCTTGAGTCCAAGAGTTGGAGATCAGCCTAGGCAACATATAGAGATCTTGGTCCTACAAAAAAAAATTTTAAATTAGCTGGATATGATGACACATGCTTGTAGTCACAGCTACTCGGGAGGCTGAAGCAGGAGAATCACTTGAACCTAGGTACTCAAGGTTGCAATGAGCTATAATCACAACACTGCACTCCAGCCTCGGTGACAAAGCAAGACCCTCTCTCTCTCTCAAATTAAAATAAAAATACATATATACACATATATGTGTGTGTGTGTATGTGTATATATATATATATATATATATATATATATATATATGTAAAATAGAAAACTTTCAACTTTTAGGATGAGTAAAGGGCACAGAATGACAATTTTTCCTGGATGCTTATGCTTCAAGGATTTACATAGTATTGGGACCAGAGCGTTACAAAAACTCATGTCTTTGTAAACTGTGTCCCTTCAGAGAATGTAGACATTTGCGTTTTAAAGCGTACTGAGGCAATGCTAATATTTCCATTTGATGTAAACATTTCAAAATTTCTGCTATAAATCTGTACAAATATATAGTGTTTTTCCCTCCTTCACTTATTTCAGATACAGAAACAATAGCACAGTTAATTACAGCTTTTCATTATCGTTTGTTAGGAGAATTAAGACATAAATTATCATGTGTGTTGCAAGACCAAAAAAAAAGTGATTAAAATTTATTGGTTTTTATTTGTTTTATCTTACCAAATTGTAACACATGTAGTTTTCTTCTTTCTCTGTGTTCTATTTTACTATTATAACCACTTTGGCCATTTATTATTATTTTTTGTATAATCCATTGCAGCTAGAATACTGTGTAGTTCATAGCAGATATTTTGGATAAAGCTGAGTCACAGAAATGTGATGAAGCCATTTCCTGAGTACTGATTTTATTAATAGTTATTATTATCATGTTTAATTAGTAAGTGATTTTAACTTTCTTGATTATCCTCTTGTCTTGTTTACTGTGGATAAGTAGTTCCCATGGATTAATTCCTCTGTCTTCTTAGCAAGAAATATCTGGGGCTATGAGATCATAGCTAAACAGCTTCAATTCTATGCTCTTCTGAGCAATTTTTCTTCTTTTCAGACTTCTTCCTTTTCTTTTCCTTTATTTCATGTTCTTCCTCTACGATAAAAACAAATTTAGAAAAAAGAATGTAAATTCACCATTTGGAAAAAGTAGAAATTAACTTTGATTACAAGGAGACTTGGGTGCTCACTAATGTAGCTTTTCCTATTGGCTAGGAAAGGGATTAGACCCAGGGAAAGGGGCAGAGCAAGGACTAGAGGACATTTGCTCACTGAAAAGAGGCTAGAAAACACTTGTTTTCTTCCTAGGTAACGTTTTGGTTAAATATCACAAAGGCTAATGACATCTTTTGTAAGGTGTGAACTGCCTCTGATCTAAGAGGCACTAAGATTATAAATAGTAAGAACATTAAGATTGATGTCAAAATTAATGGCACGGGAGAAACATGTCACATAGAAAGACAGAGAAAGCTGTAGAGGGCTGGGTGCTTACGCAACTGGTGATAGATTTTGGGAGCCCACTCTCCACAGACTGGAAGCCTGAGGGGTACTGTCACTTGTTCTGGTAACCCATTTCCATCTGTTCTGGGGTCCCTGGACCTAGTGTGTGAGCTATGGAGATACCATTTCTTAGGCACTAGTTGACATTTTCAGAAATAAATAAGTTAAACAAGCTGGGCGTGGTGGCTCACGCCTGTCATCCCAGCACTTTGAGGCTGAGGCAGGCAGATTACTTGAGCCCAGGAGTTTAAAACCAGCCTGGCCAACATAACAAAATCCAGTTTCTTCTAAAAGTACAAAAATCAGCCAGGCTCGTTGGCGCATCTGTAATCCCAGCTACTCAGGAGACTGAGGCAGGAGAATTGCTTGAAACTGGGAGGCAGAGATTGCAGTGAGCTGAGATCGCGCCACTGCACTCCAGCCTGGGTGTCAGAGAGAGACTTTAAAAAAAAAAAAAAAAAACCCTAAAAACAATTAAACACCCTTTAAATGTAATTGTGACTGCCCTCTGGAACTTCATGAAATAGAGGCTAAAGCATCCCTTAGGCAAGAGAACCGTGAAGAGCTGAGGAAAACTATTCAACTAAAAGGCTCAGGTATTTCTTTACTCTTAGCCACCAGTTTGCAGAATGATGCCTCATAAGTCATTTTATTCCTCTGGTTTGGTTTTCTAAATGTTTTAAAGGGGTTGTGTTGGGTAAGCCTTAAAGCACCTATGGCTTTGAAATTTTACTTCTATCTCCTTGATTGCACATACTGTCCATTTATATTATTAGTCCCGTGCCAATTAGCACCATTTATCTTCAATCATTCATTTGCTCATTCATTTATGAATTCTTACTGAGCACACCCCATGCTTCAGACTATGTATTAGATGCTTGGGATACATCAGTGAATAAAATGGACAAAGATTACTGCCTCCTTGGGACAGTTAATATTTTGTCAGCTTGAGTGGGCCATGGGTGCCCAGATGAAACATTACTTGTGGGTGCATTGCCAGAGTGTTTCTGGGTGAGATTAGCATTTGAATTGAGGGACTCAGTAAGCAGATAGCCTCCCCCATGTGGGTGGGTGTCATTCAACCTGCTGAGGGCCTGAATAGAACAAAAGGCTAAGGAGGAATTCCTCCCTTTTTTCCTGCCTCACTGCTTGAGGTGGAGATCTCATATCACATTCTTCTGCCTTATGTTAGGCTGTTCTTGCCATCCCTGAGACTGGCTAATTTGTTTATATTTAATTAATTAATTAATTAATTTCTGAGATAGGGGCTTGCTCTGTTGCCCAGGTTGGAGTGCAGCGGTTTGATCTTGGCTCACTGCAGCCTTGAACTCCTGAACTCAAGTGATTCTCCCACCTCAGCCTCCTGAGTAGCTGGGCTTACAGGCGTGTGCCACCATACCCAACTAATTTTTGTATTTTTGTAAAGATCGGATTTTGTCATGTTGCCCAGGCTGGTCTCGAACTCCTGAGCTCAAGAGATTCGCCCTCTTTGGCTTCCTAAGGTGCTGGGATTACAGACATAAGCCACCATGCCCAGAGACTCAGTAATTTATACAGAAAAAAGGTTTGATTAGCTCAGGGTTCTTGAGGCTGACCAAGCATGGCACCAGCATCTGCTCAGCTTATGGGGAGGCCTCTGCGAGCTTTTACTCATGGCAGAAGGCAAAGTGGGAGCAGACACTTCACACAGTGAAAGCAGGAGCAAGAGAGCAAGGGGGAAGATGCCACACACTTTTAAACAGCCAGCCCTCATGAGAACCCACTCACTATTACTAGGACGGCACCAAGAGGATGGGTGCTAAACCATTTATGAGAAATTCACCCCCATGATCCAATCACTCCCCCCACCAGGCCCCACCTCCAACATTGGGATTACAATTCAACATGAGGTTTAGAGGGAACAACATCTAAACAATACCATGCCTTCAGGTTGGGGTTTACGTCACTGACTCTCCTGGTTCTCAGGTTTTCGGACTTAATGGAATTATACTATCAGCTTTCCTGGATTTCCATCTTGCAGAAAGTAGATCATGGTATTTCTCAATCTCCGTAATCCCCTAAATCAGTTTCTCATAATAAATCTCCTTTAAAAATAATTCTATCAAAAAGATACCTCTACTCATGTTGATTGCAGCACTGATCACAATAGCAAATATATGGAATTAAACCTAAGCATCCATCATTGGATGACTGGATAAAGAAAATGTGGTATGTATACATCATGGACCACTTAGCCCGTACAAAAGAATGAAATCATGTCTTTTGCAGCAATATGGATGGAACTGGAGGCCATTATACTAAGTGAACTAACTCAGAAACAGAAAGACAAATAAATGCTGTGTGTTCTCAATTACAGGTGAGAGCTAAACAATGGGTACAAATGAATATTCAGAGTGGAGTAATAGACATTAGAGACAATAACAGGTGGGAGAGTGGGAGAGTAGTTAGGGATGAAAAATTTCCTATTGGGTACAATGTTGACATCTTCCCACATCCCCCAAGTTTACCTTCTTGGAGACAGAGATAGACAATAAATAACAAAATATAATAAATAAGAACATTTATGGCATATTACCATGTACTATATAAAAAAGTTTCTTGGGCCGGGTGCGGTGGCTCACGCCTATAATCCCAGCACTTTGGGAGGCCGAGGTGGGTGGATCACGAGGTCAAGAGATAGAGACCATCCTGGTCAACAAGGTAAAACCCCGTCTTTACTAAAAATACAAAAATTAGCTGGGCATGGTGGTGCGCGCCTGTAGTCCCAGCTACTCGGGAGGCTGAGGCAGGAGAATTGCTTGAACCCAGAAGGCAGAGGTTGCGGTGAGCCGAGATCGTGCCATTGCACTTCAGTCTGGTTAACAACAGTGAAGCTCCGTCTCAAAAAAAAAAGGTTCTTGGTAAGGAGGATCAGGAACACTAAGTTAAAAAGAAGTTTGAAATTTAAATGATGTGGTAAGCCTAAACCTTATTAAGAAGACGACATTGAGTAAGTACTTGAGGGAGATGAAAAAGAGTCGTCCACGCAGTGAGAACAGCCAGTAGAATGACCTAGAGCAGGAACCCGTCTGTGTATTCCAGAAACAGCTGGAAGAATGGTGTGGTCAGAGGTCGTAGAGAGGGATACAAGAAAGAAGATCAAGAGGCTGGGGGAAAGACGTTTGGCTCTGTTAGCCATTGTAGGAATTTTGGCGGTTACTCTAAATGAAATAGAAAGTCATTACAAGATTTTGAGCCAATGAATGGTATGATCAATTACTGCAGTACTCTGGGTGAGAGATGATGGCGTCTTGGATCAAGGTGGTGGTAGTGGATGTTTAAGGGATGTGATCAAAATCTGGTTGTATTTTGAAGCTCCAGCCAACAAGATTTGCTGACAGTTTGGACATGGGTTATGACAGAAAGAGATTTGTCTTGAGTTATTGGAAAGCTGGAATTGCCAACAACTTCGAAGGGAAGGCAGTGGGTGGAAGAGGTTTTGGAAGCAAGATCAGGCATTAAGTTTGGGTTCTGACTTTGAAGTAGGGATGCTGAGCAGAAAAGAGGTCTAGGCTAGAGATATAAATTTGTGACTCATCAGCTTTCAGATGTTGTTCAAAGCCAAACAAACAAAGTAAAAGCGATCACCAAGGGAGTGTGTGCAGATAGAGAAGAGGTCAAAGGGCTGAATCCCAGGCATTCCAGGATTAGGCGGAACCTACAAAGGAGATACACAAGGACTGATAGGGGAGGTAGAGGGGGAACCAACAGATGTATATCTATGTATTTCTCATTATTGAGGGAATTCAGATTTAAAATCATCACCACATTAACACTTTCGGCAATTGTGAATAAATTAAGTTTGCAAACTGAAGAAAAAGAACAGAATGAGGAATGATGCTGCAGAATTTATTTTACACAGGGTGGCTTGAACACAGCCCAGTAATAGAAATAGTGCATCTATTGATGGGCTAGTTGAGGATTTTTCAGAGGAAATGTTTCAAGTTTGCTTATATTTTGGGTAAGCAAATTCAGGCATTAAAGTAGTTCTAAGCCCATTGAGAATTAGCCCATAAGCTGGATACTTGTATAAATTTACGATAACATTGCTACCCTCTCGGAGTCCTTTGAGGATGTCACCAAGGAGTGAAGGTGGGGTTTCTATGCAGTGTCTGGTAACCTATGATGAGAAGCTAAATGGAGGGAATTGAGATGGTTTGCACTCACTAGACTGTGGTTCCTTGGAAGGTAGTCACCTTTATGCCATGTAATGCTGGCATATTATAAGCAGTTAGTAAACCAGTTATTAAATGCATCACTAACTGATTATAAGTAATACTTGATTGCTTGTAACATGCCAGGCCTTAGAAATATAACAATGACTAAAAAATACAATCTGAATTCATTTATTAAGCATTCGCTCTTCCCAGCAACCCTGTGAAGTAGGGTTATATTCAATTATCTTACTCTAAACATTAGGCTCCTTCTTTTTTTTTTTTTTTTTTTTTTTTTTAGTTGGAGTCTCAGTCTGTCACCCAGGCTGGAATTCAGTGGCATGATCTCGGCTCATTGCAACCTTGATCTTCCAGGTTCAAGTAATTCTCCTGTCTCAGCCTTCAGAATAGTTGGGATTACAGGCACCCACCACCACACCTGGCTGATTTTTGTATTTTTATTAGAGATGGGGTTTCGCCATGGTGGCCAGGCTGGTTTCAAACACCTGACCTCAGGTGACCCACCCACTTCAGCTTCCCAAAGTGCTGGGATTACAGGTGTGAGCCACTGTGCCTGGACCCTACAAAGTAGATCTTATTAACCCCTTGTTATAGGTGGAAAAAACTGAGGGTCAATGAGATTAAGCTAATTTATCCAAGGAGTCAGAAGCAAATTTGAGGTTTGAATGCAGAACTTTCTGATTCAAAGTCATGATACTATGTATCCTTCATTAAAATTAAATGTTGGACAATTACGTAGCAGAATTTAGAACTTGCAGTATAAAAACAGATTTATTAGTTTTGAGAGTACCATTGAGTAAGAGTACAATTTTATCTTCTCATTGCAAAGTATGTAAAGTAAGAAGTGAAAGTTATTCTTTTCTACTAGAGTTTATGTTAAGAGGTAATAAATAGTTCATGGCTGGGTGCGGTGGCTCATGACTGTAAACTCAGCACTTTGGGAGGCCGAGGTGAGTGGATCACGAGGTCAGAAGTTCGAGACCAGTCTGGCCAACATGGTGAAACCTCCGTCTCTACTAAAAATATAAAAAAATTAGCCTGGTGTGGTGGCAGGCACTACTCGGGAGGCTGAGACAGGAGATGCGCTTGAACCCGGAAAGCAGAGGTTGTAGTGAGCTGAGACCACACCACTGCACTCCAGCCTGGGCGACAGAGTGAGACTTCATCTAAAAAAAAAAAAAAGAGGCAATAGTTCATCGTATATATTTCCAGATTTGAAAAAATATTTTTATACTTTGTTTCTCTTCCTCTGTCTTGTATCTCTATAACATATATTCATTTATTTTAGTTTTTATTGTTGGTTTTTTTGGTGGGGGGATGGAGTCGCTCTGTCACCTAGCTGGAGGGCAGTAACAAAATCTGCGCTCACTGCAACCTCTGACACCCAGGTTCAAGTGATTCTCCCACCTCAGCCTCCCCTGTAGCTGAGACTACAGGTACATGCTACCACGCCCAGCTAACTTTTTTGTAGTTTTAGTAGAGACAGAGTTTCACCATGTTGGCCAGGATGGTCTTGATCTCTTGACTTGTGATCTGCCCACCTCAGCCTCCCAAAGTGCTAGGATTACAGGCATGAGCCATCATGCCCTGCCTTATGGTTAGTTTTTAAACAAAAATGTGACTGTACTAAAAGCATTTTTCTATATGTTGTTTTTTTTACACTAAAGATTGTGGAAATTTCCCCATATATAAGTCTACTTTTTCTCCTCCTCCTCCGTCTTCCTTGAAACAGGGTCTCACTCTGTCACCCAGACTGGAGTGCAGTGGTTCAATCATTCATGGCTCACTGCAGCCTCCACCTCCTGGGCTCAAGTGATGCTCCCACTTCAGCCTCCTAAATAGCTGGAACTACGGGTGTGCACCACGGCTACCAACTCATTTTTAAGTTTTTTTGTAGAGACAGAGTTTCCTTCTGTTGCCCAGGCTGGTCTGGAAATCCTGGGCTCAAATGATCCACCTGCCTTGGCCTCCCAAAATGCTGGGATTTCAGATGTGAGCCACTGCACCCAGTAGGTTCCCTTTTCAATCTGCCGATTGTGGCTTTTGATGTGTAAGTCTTTAAGTGTGATATAGTTTATGTCATTTATGTATAGGTATTTGTATTTACTATTGTTTATTCTTACTTTTGGCTGCATGTGAAGAAGTCATTGCTAAGTCCAATATTATAATGCTTTTCTTGTGTTTTATTCCAGGAGTTTATATTCTTGAGTCTTACATTTAGATCTTAAACCATTTTGAGTTAATTTATGTATATGGTGTGTTACAGACTGAATGTTGCTGTCCCCCTTAGCCCCAAATTCATGTGCTAAAGCCTTAACTGCCAGTGTGTGTGTTTGGAGTTGGAAGCTCTAAGGAAGTCACTGAGGTTCAATGAGGTCATAAAGATGGGGCTCTGGTCCAATAGAATTAATGTCCTTATAAGGTGAGACACCAGAGATCTTGCTCTTTCTCCCTGCATTTACACAAAGAAGAAATCATGTAAGCAAACAGCAATATAGCAGGTGCTTACAAGCCAAGGGAAGAGGCATCAGAATAAAACCTACTTTACCAGTACCTTGATCTTAACCTTCCCAGCCACCAGAACTGTAAAAAATATTTTTTTTTGTTTTATAAGCCATCCAGTCTATGGTATTTTATTATAGCAGCCCTAGCAGACTAATATCTAGTGTAAGATGAAGGTCCAACTTCATTCTTTTGTATGTGGTTATCTAGTTTTTTTGTTTTATAATTTTAACTTTTATTTTAGATTCAGGGGGTACATTGTGGGATGTTGAGGTTTGGAATACAAATGATCCTGTCCCCCAGATAGTGAGCTTACTACTCAAGGGTTAGTTTTTCAACCCTCCCTTCCTCCCTCCTCACTCCGTTAGTCCCTAGTGTCTATTGTTGTCCACGCTTATGTTCACGAGTACCCAAAATTTAGCTTCTGCTTATAGGAGAGAACCTGTGACATTTCATTTCCTGTTCCTGTGTTAATTTGCTTTAGAAAGCATTCTCCAGAATCAGCAATATTGCTGCAAAAAACATGATTTCGTTCTTTTTTATGGCTGCATAGTATTCCACGATATTCAGTTTTCTTAACACCTGTCATTGGAGAGAAGGCCCTTTTGCAAATGAGTGAGCTCTATTCTAGTCCATTGGTCTGTTTTTCTGTTTTTATGCCATTGCTACATCATATTAGTTACTGTGGCTTTGTAATGTTTTGAAATCAGGAAGTATGGGTCTTCCAACTTTTTTCTTATTTTTCAAAATTGTTTTGACTAGGGTACCTTGGGATTCCATATGAATTTTATGATGAATTTTTTATTTCTGCAAAAAGAGTTATTTAATTTTGATAGCAACTTTGTTAAATCTGTAGAAAACTTTGAGTAGTCTTTAGACTTTTATATGTACTGAAGTGATCTTTCTTAGTATTAGTCACAGTTCAGATGCTAAATTCACTAATTAGTAATGCTAAAAGAAAAATAAAGAAGAAAAAACCTTTTGAAAAAAAATTCATTACTTGAAATGCTGTCGAATTTCTTTTAGGAATTATAGACATGTATCTTCATGTTATTCCTTTCCTCAATTCTCATATAGAAAACTTTAATTAAATAAACTGTGAAAAAATAATTATTGCTAATAATTTATTGGCAAAATTTACATCAAGACTAAGTTTCCCAAAAGGTGGAGAAATTCACCAAAATATTGCCTAAATATTATATTACTTCAGAATACTCCTATTATTTTGGTCAACGAGTTCTTACACATCTTTAAAAAATATATTTTCAATTATCTCCCCATTTTTAGACAGCTTTCAATAAACTGCTCTGAAAAAGATTGATGATAATCTAAAATTTTGCTACTTAAAGTATAGTCTGAGGCCCAGCATTATGAAATCACTTGAGAGCATTCTTAAACAATGCATCATTCAGATTTGCTAAATTAGATTTTGCATTTTAACAAGATCTTTAAGGAATCAAATGCACATTAAAGTTTTGAGAAGCACTGATTAATGCATAGCTAATTCAGTGGAACTTTGTGTAGCACAGATCTAAAGCATCAGCTTCCCCTGCCTCACCCAGAAAATCTTGGGTAGCTGACAATAATATTGAACAGAAAACCAAATACCACATGTTCTCACGTATAAGTGGGAGCTGAGCTGTGGATATGCAAAGGCACACAGAGTGGTATAAATACACACTGGAGACTCAGAAGTGGGGATTGTGGGAGGGGGTGAAGGTGATAAAAAATCACCTACTGGGTACTATGTACACCATTCAGGTAATGGGCATACTTAAAGCCCAGACCTCACCACTACACAATTCATTCAAGTAACCAAAAACCACTTGTACCCTAAATCTATTGAAATAAATTTAAATAATAATAGTAATACTGACAACAAAATGTGAGACCCATTGCTATAGATGATCACTGTAGACATTACAATTAGTTTGTTAGGAATGACTAAACTTTTGGGAGGCCAAGGCAGATGGATTGCTTGAGCCTAAGAGTTCGAGATCAGCCTGGGCAACAGTGAAAATCCCGTCTCCACCAAGAAATTACAAAAATTAGCTGGGTGTGGTAGTGTGTGCCAGTAGCCCCAGCTACTCAGGAGGCTGAGATGAGAAGATGGCTTGAGCCTGGCAAGCAGAATTTGCAGTAAGCTGAAATCGCACCACTGCAGCCCAACCTATACAACAGAGCCAGACCCTGTCTCAAAAAATAAAGAATAAATGACTAAAACTACCAATTGTATTATAACTTTTAAAACTTAGCGATTATGTCATGTCTTCTTTCATAGTAGGCAAATAAATTTGTATGTCTAACAGATTTAAATGTTTTAATGATAATTAAGAAGACATTAATCTATTGAATGTAATAAATTTTTGAGAATAAGAAAAAGTCCAAGATAACATTAGAAGTAGCTATAAAGTAATAATAAAAGAGGATAGAAGTTATATATGATTAATTAACATGTAATCTACTATTGGTTGATTGCCCATCTGCATTTTTCTTTGAATGTATATTTTTCTAAAAATTGTTAAGGTCTTTTATTTTGATTTCTTAAGATAACCTCTGCAGCATTTGTTTCTTGCATTAAAGTTCTGTAATTACACATTTTTTTCACCATAAAATCTAGAGGTAAAACTAGATCAATAGCTAAATATACCCAAAATGTATAATTTTTACTTATGAAAAGTGTTTCTTTGACTGAAAAATATTAACCTTGAATATTGTAAGGGTTCTGTAAAGTAAAAACAGAAAACTTTATTATTTTTTGTGTCAACCTTAGTCACTTTGAGGTTTTCTGTTTTATTTTCAGAAGCCATGGTTACTGGAAGCATGAGAGTCAAAACTAAGGCTAATTTACTTTATTTGCAATCATAAGAATTTATACCCACTCCCACTGCTTCACTGGAATAATAAAAAAAGGAATTTGTAAGTGTCGTGATTTTACTTAAAGTGAATTATTTGTATGTTGAAATTTATTGGATAACCTTACTAGTGATTTTGCAATCTTTAACATATGCAAATAATTTAGTTTTCAGAGCTTGTTTTAATATTTGAATACAAACTCAATTAAAATAATTTAAAAAACAAAGTATTATTCAATTGAGTGATAACAGGTAAAGTAATTATTTAGCTTGTAAGTTTTCAAATTGCCCATTTAGGTGTTTTAGTCATCATAACATTTCATATATATTTTTTAGAGTAAGGATTTTGCTTAGTAAAATGTGCCTAGAAGAATTCTGATGCTGTGTGCAGCCTATAAAAAACTAGCGAATCATGTGTTCATTGCTTATCCAACAATACTTATTCCAGGAGTTTTATATTTTTGAGTCTTACATCTAGATCTTTAACCATTTTGAGTTAATTTATATATAGGGTGAGTTGTAGACTGACTGTTGCTGTCCCTCTTATCCCCAAATTCATATGCTGAAGTCCCAACTCCCAGTGTGTGTGTTTGGAGATGGAAGCTCTAAGGAAGTCATTGAGGTTCAGTGAGGTCATGAAGATGGGGCTCTGGTCTAATAGAATTAGTGTCCTTATAAGGTGAGACAGCAGATCCCTGCATTTACACTAAGAACAAATCATGTGAGCAAGCAGCAATATAGAAGCTGCCTACAAGTCAAGAGAATAAAACCTACTGCACCAGTTTCCTTTAATGTATTGTGAGATAAAAGTAGGCAAAACGTGAAGAGAGGAAAGTTGAAGTCTCCAAATGGATAAATGTGTATTGTAGGGACTTAAGTCCTCTTCTATGCATAACTAGATTTCTAGTCTTTTGTTACATATAAACATTCCACATAACAGTTTTAGACTTGTTTAATGTATCATGGAAATTACTAAGAGATCTCAGAGAATAGGGAATCAGAGAGAGAAACACTAACTTCAGTTTTTGTCAGAGAAGGATAAAAGGTGAAACAGAACTTATTCTCAAGAGCAAGTACCATCTTCCAACATTGCTTATATCTTGAGTTGCAGAAATGCACTGTGGTAATGAAAACACATTTGTGACAAAGCATCGGATTAATACAATTTAGCTAAAGCCTTACATCACTGTAATAACTATGGGGTAAAATTCATTTGAATTCTTTTTCCACTTATACATCTTTTATATAGGCCGGGCGCGGTGGCTCAAGCCTGTAATCCCAGCACTTTGGGAGGCTGAGGCGGGTAGATCATGAGGTAAAGAGATCGAAACCATCCTGGTCAATATGGTGAAACCCCGTCTCTACTAAAAATACAAAAAATTAGCTGGGCATGGTGGTGCGTGCCTGCAATCCCAGCTTCTCAGGAGGCTGAGGCAGGAGAATTGCCTGAAACCAGGGGGAGGAGGTTGTGGTGAGCCGAGATCGCGCCATTGCACTCTAGCTTGGGTAACAAGAGAGAAACTCCGTCTCAATAAATAAATAAATAAATAAATAAATTTTTTATATAGGTGGGAGCAAGATTCCAAAAGCTAAATTACTAAAAATTATGCATTGAGAATATCATGCCTCTACCCAGTGAAGTTTCTTTTAGAGTGGACAAATATTTTGGCAGTCATGAAAGTGCAATCATTTAAAATGTTCAGGTTCAATGACAAGAAGACTTTTATATAAGTACAAGATTCTTAAGTTATTCCTTAATCCCATTCATATAGATATTTGAGAAGCTTTTTTGACATTACATATGGAGTGTAGATAAAGCAGACACTGAGATCTGCCTGAGTGGGTTCATTCGTACCTCTGCTGGCCTTTGATTCTCCCTCAGTGCTTAACACTAATGCTGCTGACAGACCTGTTTCTGCATTCCAGCGTTGTCACCTAATTATTTGCAGAACTCTGGAATCTGCAAACATTCAGAGGCTAGTGTTGAAACTGAAAAATTTCATATAATAATTAAATTATTCTTTAATTCTTGTTATGTGTATAAGGAAAAATATCCGGGAATAGTCACTTTTGAGATTTTTTTTTTCCTGATCACAAACAACTTTCAAGTAAGAGCAGCAGCCTTGCACACAAGTCAGTTTCTTGTTTTTATTACTTCTTAAATCTCAAGTTCCACTGATGCTTCAGAACTCTCCAATTTTCCTGTTAAAACATAAAATCAAACCTGTTTTTCTTTCTGAAATGATAAATTTTGTACTGAAACAGCATATAGACTACCAGAGAATGCTATTTAAAAATATTTAAAATTTCCAAAGAAGAGATCTAAAATATAGCACATGTTTTTAAATCTAGTTCAAAAAGTGCTCTTCTAAATTAGAAGAAATGTACTAGATTCAGATTGGCCATGAGTAGTTTATCTGAAATATTTTTCCATCAGTACTACCTCTAGAGCATTAAGTTTGGTGATTCTGCTTCTCCTTTTATAAAAAGAAAATTCTAATATCTCTCACAGTTTTACAGATAGGACAACGAAGTGTATATATCTCTGTAAATAGTGTTACTGATCAGAAGAATTGACTCTAGCAAGTCTCAAGAGTTAGAGAAAGCAATTATACTCAGTTCTCTACTTTTCTGAAACGTAATTATTACATAGCATTAAAAACATTCTTTCAAACAGGGATCAGTGGGTTCAATGGATTGCTGACAATATTTATTTTCCAATAAAATCAAGTTTTTGAAAATACACCTGAGAAACATTTCTGCAATCTTCCTAATATATATAATGTAAAACTGAGGATGGTGGGAAGAATCTTTGAAGAACTGAACCCAGGAGCTGGGTGTAGAACCTAGGCAGGAAATGGTATTATAATTCTAGAAAATTGATGATAATATGTCCCCCAAGGTAGCAGTACATCTATATATAAGTAGATTGCCAAAGATGTCAAAAGAACAAACGTGTCTAAATCAGAAAGTGACGCTATGTTTAAAGACTTTCTCTTACATAGCTGATGTAAAGCACTAAAAAGACTCTAAGAGAACAGGATGAAAAATAGACCTATATCCTTTGGGCATGTGTTTACATGAAATACATTTTTTGAAAGGGATAGAGATTTGGAAGTAAGGATTAAAAGATCTAGAATATCCATTATCCAAGTAAAGTGAGTTCTAGTTCATGACATTTGAGATTCGACTGTCACAGAAGAGAGAAGACGGAGAACACTGGGCCTACTCTGACTGTATCCACTAGTTTTGGTTTAAAAAAAAAAAAGCCCAAATGCTTATTTTTAACTTTGAACAACAAGAATAGAGGGAAAAAAAGGAGAAAGAAAGAAAAAAATAGAAGAGAAAGAAAGAAAAAATGAGAAAAGAAGGAAATAAACCAAAATATAAGAGCAACAGTGTGTTTTCCCCTAGAAAATAGGCATTTCTTTTTTTTTTAATTGAACACTTCATGAACTTTCGTGTCATCCTTACACAGGGACAATGCTAATCTCCGTCTCGTTCCAATTTTAGTGGACGTGCTGCCAAAGTGAGTACGGTTTCTTTCTCTAAACATCTTACAGTAGTTTAAAAAATCTTGGCACACCATTTAGTATCTTTCCTAAGTGCTGTCCAGGAGATAGTAATTAATTCCAATTTACCACAAGCGCCAATATCCCATTGTTAAGTGGTTTTAAGAATTATTTAATGAAAACTCAGAGATATAAACAAAGAAGATGGAAAATGACTAACATACAACTGTCTATCCCTGACCTGACTTCATGTCGCTTCCCTCCCTTAAGCTGCTGTCCTTAAACATTTCTGGAAAATGTTCTTTCATTTATTGGTGCCACTAGCAATTCCAAGAACAGAGTTTGAGCTATGATTCCTATTGGTTTATGTGTGTTTATCTAAGCTCAAACAATTTTTTAATTAAATGTTTTTGTGTCCTATACCTACTCATTTATGATTAAATTGTCCATCTGGATGAAGTCAAGCAGGCTGTAAGCCTTTTGACCCAATGTGAAGTGTCCAAATGTTCAAACAAGGCAGTGACAACGTCCTTTGGGATAAGGGAAAATTTAATCCGGCTTTATTGGCTTGGATTCTATACCTAGAAAGCCTTGCCACTAGCATTCAGGCATTTAGGCACACAAAAAAGAGGGATTTTAGTAGCTGAAGTATAAACACATTTTCTGGGTAACTAGTTTCTGACTCAAGAATGGTAGAAGAAAGCACTAGAATTCTAGCAAAAAATATGCATAAAAGCTAAAATATGTTTTCAAAAGTCAGAAAATATTAATCTCTTTTTTTGTTATGCATAAATCCTAGGGTTTCTGGCAATAATTTAGATTATCTGTAACAGAATTTTAACTGCCCCTAAGGAAATGTAGTAATCACCATTTCTGGAAAGATGTCTTGGATGTACTCTTTCAGCTGGAACACGGACTAGGCCCTGGGAACAGTTTTCAGGTAGCTCCTGAATGGCATTTTGAGTAGCTGCTAGGATGGTTTAAGTATAACCCATTACATAAAACTGGAGCCACAATGCTGTAACTGCTGGCTGGGAATTGTTTCACTGAGCAAATAGTTTAACAAACATTCATCTTTAGCAAACATCCTTCAATCAAGATTCAGTTCCTGGGAACTTGTGTCACAAAAATAAGTTCTATTATTTTTCTCAAATCTGTGAAGTTGATTTTTCCTTATGGTTATAATATTTAGATTTAAATTTGGTAATGGTTTATTTTATACGCTTTCTTAAAAGAGCTGGATGTCTTGACCATTTCTGGTGGGAAACCATAGTTTATGTGGTCTTTAGGGACAACCACTGTCCCTCATAGTATGTGATTTTTACTAGCTACAAATTGATGTTCAGGATGGGATTTAGGGAGCCTGGAGAATCTGGGCTATTTGTAGCCATGGCACTTAATAATCTATTCCAAATGATATTCTACTTCTACCATTATAAGAAACTATCTGATTCTTAAAATTCTCAAAAGGTAGATTTGTTTTTGTTAAAGATATATGTATATGTGTGTGTATGTTTTATATATATATATATGCATACTCACATAAGAAGCTTAAAGATTATGTAAATATATGAATTGCATAGCTGAACACTGATTAAGATTAAGCTTAAAGATATATATGTATATATACACATACACACACACACTCAATAAGTTTCAAGATTATATAAATATACGCATTGCATAGCTGAACATTGGATCTGTGTCTCAACTTCATTTCAATAACAAAGAAAATATATTTGGTACCTACATAAATAATTCCTTGAATATGGTTGCTCTCATAGTTTCCATCCCATTTGATTTTCACAGAAACCTTGATATGTGGTGTTGTCTCCATTATAAAGAGCAGGAGATTGAATCTCACTAATGCTTGATGATGGACTTTGAACTTTGGAGTTAGCTAATAAAATTTTGAAAAACAGAATGTAAACAAACAAACTTAAAAAACAATCAAAGAAACCCATTTTGGAGTGTTTTCAATTGCTCTTGACTTGAAGAAATCATTCTTCTTTGAGTAAATGTTACAAGATTATTTGTACAATTTAAGGGATTAAAAAAAAAAAACCCAAACGAATAAGCAAACAAACCTTGGGGAGCGGCTGGTGAGAGCAAAAATCATTTAATTTTGTGTGTGGCTGCCAATCGCTTCTTTTCCAAACACACAGCACCTCAAAAGCACCCTATTTATATAATTAGTCCAATGAGCCAGCTATGGCACAACTCCTTGAGATGATTCTGTATTGCGATTCTCAGGCTCATAAGTAGGATGCAGGATTCCCAAACTAGGTCTTTCTTATTTCCATCTCAACAGTGTAGGAGGTAAACTGTTAGCAAATCTTATTTCTCACAGCATCTTTGTAGTCCCTTAAACAGGAATCAACAAACCATATTCTTCAGTTTGGCCTTGGGGCTGGCTTTCCTTTCATATGAAATTCATTATACACTGTCTGAGTCTACCTGTTTGTGGTTGTTTTGGCATCTTTTCAAAAGTTTTCTTACACTCATCAAATGGCTTTTTCTGTATCAGAAAAAAACTTTATCCGAAATGTGACATATCATACTATCAAGAACCAATGGCATTTACCCACCACAAATAAAACTCCTTTTTGTTTCAGAGTTCAGTTAGAGAGCTAGCCATGCTGTGGTTATTAGTCCATAGTAACTCAAAGGCCAGCAGTCTTGGGAGTCAAGTTTGGAATGCCTTTTATCCCCTAATTATATATTTTGTGTCTCTCTAGGGAGTGGTGAGAAAGTCTTGTGCAGTTACAACTCCGCCAGTATCAGTCTCAACTCCCAGCTGGGCCCTCGCCCCCAACTCTCTTCATAGTTAGCTGTACCTTCAATTTTTATTTTTAGGGCCACCATTCTTACTTCCAGCAAATGATGTGTGAGCAGGGGAATTTATTATGCTCTGGTGAGGGAAACTAATGCCTGGAATTCTTGTCATTTCCAAGTTACTAAAGCAGTACTTTGAGAATTAATTTTAAAAATTTTATGACATAAAGAAAACTGCTTCTTTATTTCACATTTTCTGTGTGTGTGTGTTTTTTTTTTCTGTTTAAGTAGCTACAGGGAAATTCATATAAATGAAGTAAAAATGTCAGTACAGGTAAAAAATTAATTATTTTATTTTAGCAAGATATGTCACATATTTTTCTTTTTATGTGTGTATGTATTTATTTTTTCAGAGATGGAGGTGGGGGTTGCTGTCTCACTATGTTGTTTAGGCTGGTGTTGAGCTCCTGGCCTCAAGTAATCCTCCCACCTTGGCCTGCTAAGTAGCTGGGATTACAGGCGTGAACCCAGTTTATGGATCACATGTTTTTCTAAGAAATATGAAGAAAACACTGTTTTTTATATTGGCAGACATTTATATTTCCACTGAGAAATGGAATTGAAATTCCTTTTTTTTTGAGACAGTCTTGCTCTGGCACCCAGGCTAGAGTGCAGTGGCAAGATCTTGGCTCACTGCAACCTCCACCTCCTGGTTTGGAACAATTCTCTTGCCTCAGCCTCCCAAGTAGCTGGGATTACAGGCGCCTGCCACCATGTCTGGCAAATTTTTGTGTTTTTAGTAGAGATGGAGTTTCATCATCTTGACCAGGCTGGTCTGGAACTCCTGACCTCAGGTGATTCACCCTCCTCAGCCTCCTAAAGTGCTGGGATTATAGGCATGAGCCACTGCACCCAGCCAGAAATTCCATTTTTATTTAGAAATTAGTTTAAGAGATCTAATAAATTCATTTTATTAAAATAATTATTATGAGTAAACTATTATAAAGTCTTAAAAAAGCATCCTGTAGAAACAGATATCCACAGTTATTCATAGAGAACTTTTGTTAAACTGTGAAGTACTGTTTACATATTTTATTATCGTTTCTATATTAATTTATTTGACATTTGACCTGAACATTCAGAACTTTGTTATTCAGTGCTGAATTAAGTAATATTCTCTTTTAAGTTTAGGAATCTCTCCTATGATGTTTATATCCCTTAAGAGACAAAGTAGTAATTTATAGGTTTGTAAAGAATCATCGTTTAGCCGGGCACAGTGACTCATGCCAGTAATCCTAGCACTTAGGGAGGCTGAGGTGGGTGGATCAAGAGGTCAGGAGTTTGAGACCAGCCTGGCTAATGTAGTGAAACCCCATCTCTACTAAACATACACAAAAATCAGGTGGGCATGATGGTTCATGCCTGTAGTCCCAGTTACTCGAGAGGCTGAGGTGGAAGAATCGCTTGAACCTGGGAGGTGGATGTTGCAGTGAGCCAGGATCATGCCACTGGACTCCAGCCTGGGTGACACAGCGAGACTCTGTCTCAAAAAAAAAAAAAAAAGAAAAAAAAAAACGAGATTCATTTTATAAATGTATGTAGGGTGCTTACTAAGATAGACAGGCCCATGAGTTTTGACAAAGGCAGACAAATGCATCACCATCATTAAGATGTGGAAGAACACTCTCACATGCACAGTCCTGGTGCTCCTCCTTTGTAGTCAGATCTTCTCCCTGGCCTGAATGGGGCCTGAATGGGGCCTGAATGGCTGGCAGCCCCTGGGCTGTTTTCTGTTTCTGTGGTTTTGCCTTTTCCAGAATGTTATACAGGTGGAACCACCTTCTGAACTTGACTCCTTTTGCTTGGCACAGTGGCTCTCACCTGGGAACAACCTTGGCCTCTTCAGGGGACATCTGGCAATCTCGGGAGGCATTGTTGGTTGCCACAACGAGGGGGACTGGGAAAGTGCAGCATGGATCTAGTGGGAAGAGGCTAAACATCCTCCCATGCGCGGGACACCTCCTATAACAAAGAATGATCTGGCCTAAAACAGTGATGAGGTTGAGAAACACTAACTTAGCAAAACACATTTGAGATTCATTCGTATTGTTGCATGTATCAAACAGTTGGTTTCTTTCATTTTTTATTGCTTAATAATATTCTGTTTCATAAATGTATTATAGTCTGTTTATTCATTTACCTGCTAAAGGACATTTGGGCTGTTCTCATTTTTTTTTGGTAATTGTGAATAATGGTATAAACATTTGTGTATATGTTCTTGAGTGAGGGTAAGTACTGGGAGTAGGATTGTTTGGCTGTTTGGTCAGTATATGTTTTATCTTTATAAGATATTCCAACTGCTTTCCAAACTGGCAGTAGCATCTTACATTCCCACAAGCAATATACTAGAATTCCAGTAGTTCTTCATCTTCAGCAGTACTTGGTGTTGTGTGTGTGTAAATTTAGTATATGTAGGGTCAGTAATGGGGGCTCACACCTAGAGGTGGGACAATTGCTTGAGGCCAGGAGTTTGAGACCAGCCTGGGCAACATAGCAAGACCCCTGTCTCTACAAAAATGAAAAAATAGCCTGGTGCTGTGCCACATGCCTCTAGTCCTACTTGCCTCTAGTAACTCCTTGTAGGTGGAAATAAGAGGTTAAGCCCAGGACTTTGAGGCTGCAGTGAGCTATGACTGTGCCACTTTACCCCAGCCTGGGTGACAGAGCAAGACCCTGTCTCTAAGAAAAATAAAAAGAAAAAAAGTAGTATATGTATTTAAATTTTAGTCATTCTTAGAGATGTGTAGTAGTATATCATTATGGTTTCAAATTTGTCTGTTTTGGCTAATTTTTAGGATTTTAGAATTTAATGCACATTTTCTGAGATTTCAAAAATAGTATAAAAACAGTGTTTAGTAATACACACAGTTATTAATGCCTTCGTGGACATTCATTCTCTACTTCTTCACTGTAGAGCTACTGATCCTTTTACAGCTTCTATTTTAAGAGAATCCAATTTATGGGCATTAGGATTCATTGATCTAAAAGGGCCTTCAGGATATACGTGGCCTACGCCCTTGCCTGCTAAACAGATTTTGAGAAAAAGAGAAGAATCTATTCTTTTAGTTTTTTGAGACAGAGTATCACTCTCACCCAGGCTGGAGTGCAGTGGCGCAATCTCGGCTCACTGCAACCTCCAATTCCCGAGTTCAAAGATTCTCCTGCCTCAGCCCCCCCGAGTAGCTGGGACTACATGCGCTCGCCACCACGCCCGTCTAAATTTTTTTTTAAGAGACGGGGGTTTCATCATGTTGTCCAGGATGGTCTCAATCTCCTGACTTCATGATCCTCCCGCCTCGGCCTCCCAAAGTGCTGGATGACAGGTGTGAGCCACTGCGCCCTGCCGCTATTCGTATTTTTAAATATGATTAAGGGATTATCTGTAATAGCTGCATGCATTGCTCACAGTTCACTGGGGAAAAAGACAAAGCTTTGGCATTCCCAGCGTTTAGCATGCTGGCTGGTGTGAAATTAGTTCTACACAGGCAGCACCGGAACCCAACAGAGCACTATTATTTTTCTTGGATTCAGGTGTTTGTCAAACATTGCCCTCTACTGGCTAGCAGCTGCAATTACTTCTAATAAATACAACCCAATTTGTAGCCTGCTCTCGAAATTTGCTGTTTCCACCTCTAACAATCCATATTAAATAGATTAATAATCCTTCCTTTAAAGCACAACTTTATTGATTCCTCTATACCTCTAAAGAGGGTGTGTCAGGAGCATTAATACAGAGAGGATATTTTTATTTCTTTTAAAATAAACCTGAAATTTGCCCTAGTAGCTAATGAACAGTCTCTTTCCAGGCAAGTTCGTGGCTTTCAGGTGAGATAAAACTTATGCAGGAAGACCTCAGTCTCACTAACAGCCATGCCTTCTTAATTTTGGACAATTTGGTTTATAAAGGCAGAAAATTCATTGTGTTAAGAGAGAACAGAAAAATTGCAAAAAAGTGTATTGACAATTTTTTCCATGAAGAAACATTTGCAGAAAAAAAGTTTTGAAACTATTGGAAATAATAGAAAATCTACAGATTGGCCACTAATCTCAGTTTGGTCTTTTGCTAATAGAAGCTTTCTTCATTTTTATGAAGCAAAAGCAAAAGCTTCCAATTCAGGATCCAGACATTTTAGCATTTTTTCTGAACAATTTAACTGGGAACCCTGGTGCCTGTGGCCTTTGGCATCCACAGAACTATGTTGTAAAGTATTAGCTCAGCATGCCTGATAGTTTAGCTGCACACTACGGAAATAGCTGGGGTGACCAAAATGTAAACCCACCTCTAATTAGTGAAGAATTAGAAATGAACAAAGTCCTCATCCACATTCTCTAAGACTACACTGTTTTAGGCATACATATTCAAATGTCAAACTTCTCTGTGACCAAAAGACATGTAATTGATGTTCAATCACACCTAGTTAATTACAAACACAACTTTAAGGTAGTTAAAGAAACCCTCAGTTGAAAATCATGTAGTCAATGAGCTGGAGTTTGTAGGTTCGTTTGTTTTGTTTCTTTCCTGTTTGGTGAGTTCCATTTTACACTCTTTCCAGGGTTAGAGGCTATGTTTTAATTCACAAAGAGTTTATTGTTATAGTAAACAATGGTGGATTGTTTGTATAGGTCTATGTTTGTTCAAGGGTACCAGAATTTAGAAATGAGAGCTAACTTGGCAACTTGCGTAGGGTCGCACGGTTAATTCTAAGTCAGTTCATATTTTCACACTTACCCCTGACTCAGGCACGGGAAGGAGAACATGGGCCATGGTCATGTTCACTGAGCCCTTCCTGCCTCTTCCTCTCCTTGGGCACATTGCTTTTGGGAGTTTCATTTTCCTTATCTCCAAAGTAGACATAGCATTACTTCCCTGCTTTACAATGTGGGCATAGGGATGAAAGGAGGCTTAAATATGTTAAGTGCTTGGCATACAGCGAACACTCAAAATATTATTTTTGTGCTACAGATATAATCAGTTCTTATTTGGCAGACAACCCAAATTGTGTACCAAGGGAAGAGTTTTTTCGTCGAGTCATCACGTATAACTCCCTAAATGTATGCTGGTAGTATCAAATTATTTTGCATATTATTAGAGGTGTATATTAAACTTTTGTTTTGCGTTACATGTTGATTTTGGAGCAGGGTGAAGTGGCAATGCAAAAAAAAAATGAAAATCTATTTGCATGCATAAAATTTGTACCTTCCCTACTTGATTTTGCCTCACTACTCTTGAGTGCTATAGGGTTTATGTTTTATTTATTTATTTATTTGTTTATTTATTTTAAAATAGAGATGGCATCTCACTATGTTGCCCAGGCTGATCTCAAACTTCTGGGCTCAAAATATCCTCCTGCCTTGGCCTCTCAAAGTGCTGGGATTACAGGCGTGAGCTACTGCATGCGGCCAGGTTTATGACTGACTCTGGTTTGTGAGTCTAGCTTTGAAAAAATGGGAGGGATCTTCTTAAATAGCAAGCATGCTTCTTGCTGTCCGATTAACACAGAATCACAGCAGTGGCAATTTTTCTTTATAAATATATATCTCTAAATCTTAAACTTAAAACTTCATGGTTGGCAGGCCCATAAAAATTGTAAAGATCAGAAATTTATTCACTTTACACATCATTTCATAGTTTTTGAAGTTTCTTTCAAAATTCCAGCTGTGCTGAGTGGAAACACATCCACTGTTCCTGTCTCCTTTGCCCCATCCACCATCATCTTCCACTGTAGTCTGAAGGATCTTTACAGATGTATATATATATAACCATGTTTCTCCCCTGCCTAAAATCAGTAACTGTTGTCCCTTGCTCCTGAGAAAAAATCAGAACTCCTGACCTTGCCTCTGGCCCCCTTACCTCCTTTGTCCTAGTCATCCTGCCTACCTACCCCTCTGTGATCAAAGCACAGTTGGGATCCTTTCAAGTTCCTCATGCCCCTACCATGCAGTGGCCTTCCTGTCCTTCCCACAGAGGAAATGCCAGCTCTCTTTCTTCCCCGTTCTCCCTTGCCTTACCCTCACCGCTATCAGTGCTCATCAGCCTAAATGTCATTTGATGAGAGAGATTTTTCTTGGTCTCTTACATGTAGTTGAATCCCCTTGATGGAGATTTCCATCAAGGTGCTTTGCATTTCTTCCTAATACTTTTTTTTTCTTAATACTTTTAATAGTTGTAATAAAATAGTCATGTGGTTAGACAGTCAGCGTCTCCAACATTATGTCTGTAAGCTTTATGAGGGCAATTTTATTCAAAAAGAATAGTCAACATTTGCCATGGCAAAGGCAGGCTAAGCTTTCAATAAGTATTTGTCAAGTACATGATTAAATGATGTGTTCAGTACTGTATTGCCAGTGTGTACAATATGGCAGATGCTCCATCAATACTTGTTTAAAGAGATAATCAGTATCAGGCCAGGTGCCATGGCTCATGCCTGTAATCTCAGCACTTTGGAAGCCTGAGGCAGGTGGATCACAAGGTCAGGAGTTCAAGACCAGCCTGGTCAAGATGGTGAAACCCTGTCTCTACTAAAAGTACAAAAATTAGCCAGGCCTGGTGGCGGATGCCTGCAGTCTCAACTATTCAGGAGGCTGAGGCAGAGAATTTCTTGAACCTGGGAGGCAGAGGATGCAGTGAGGCTATATTGCACCAGTGCACTCCAGCCGGGGTGACACAGTGAGACTCTGACTCAAAAAAAAAACAAGAAAGAAAGAAGAAGATGATGAAGAAGAAGAAGAAGAAGAGGAAGAAGAAGAAGAAGAGGAAGAAGAAGAAGAAAAAGAAAAAGAAGGAGAAGAAGAAGAAGAAAAAGAAGGAGAAGAAGAAGAAGAAAAAGAAGGAGAAGAAGAAGAAGAAAAAGAAGAAGAAGAAGAAAGAAGAAGAAATAATAATCAGTATCAGAAAGCAAAGGGGGTTTTATGTGGAGTGACTTGTAGTGAATCACAGAGAGAGGCCCCGGTCAGGCGATGAAAGCCTAGAGAGATGAGGGAATGGACTATTGGAGTGCTCGAGCAGCACACCAGAGCTTTTTGAGTGGAGAGTTTTTCAAATTTTGCCTATTTATGGAGTGCAGGAGGCATTGCATTTGTAATCACTGTGTATGGTTCTGATGCTTGCTGGCTATGTAACTTTGGAAAATTATTTAATTCCATTTCCTAGATAAGAAAGGAAACAGGGATCATCCTACTTCCCCAACCAATGTCAAAGGTTTATGAGAATCCAGTGACAAATGTGAAAGTACTTTGTAAACTCTAAAAGGCTGTATATGTATTATTATTTAACTGTGGAAGGAATTTATAGCATGTTTGTGGTAAAGTAGTAAGAGTCAGTAAGTTCAGAAAATATAAATGTCCGTCTCCCAATTCCTCTCCCCAGTTACCCACTCTTGTCAGTTTCTGTGTGTTCTTCTCTTAAACATCATCTATAGATTGACTGATCTGTGTATACATCCACACAAACGTATGTCCGTATATGTGTGTATACACTCACAAATATAAATGTAAACCTAAAACCGCAACTCAGATCCTAATGTTATTCAGCATCACGCTTGTCCACCTACTATATCTTGGGCATTTTAGAATGCTTTAGAGCATATGGAATGCTTTCATCGGCTGCATGGTATCCATTGCGCGCATCTGCTATGATTTTTGTTTTTTTTTGAGACGGAGTTTCGTTCTTGCTACCCAGGCTGGGGCTGGAGTGCAATGGCGCGATCTCAGCTCACCGCAACCTCCGCTTCCTGGGTTCAGGCAATTCTCCTGCCTCAGCCTCCTGAGTAGCTGGGATTACAGGCATGCGCCACCATGCCCAGCTAATTTTTTGTATTTTTAGTAGAGACGGGGTTTTACCATGTTGACCAGGATGGTCTCTATCTCTTGACCTCGTGATCCACCCGCCTCGGCCTCCCAAACTTCTGGGATTACAGGCTTGAGCCACCGCGCCCGGCCTGCTATGATTTATTTTATCATTTCTGCATTGATGAACATCTAGCGCTTTCCATCTTTGCTTAATTTGATTACTTATCTTCTCTGCTTAAAATTGTTTCCGATTTTAACATTCTCTGCTTCCATCTCATGCATGTGGCAAGAGGTTGGAGACTTACAAAGCAGTGCTAGAGTAAAGTTGACTTTACAATAATACTAATACTTCTAGTTTCACTGCAGTTTCAGAACTGTTCCCGGTGTAGCGTTTCTGCTGTGGCAAAGCTGGCCTGTGACTTTCTATCTTTTTATCCCTTTTTAAGTGCCCTGTTTAGACATGTTCTTTTAATATTTCCCTTTATGATTTTCTATTTTTTCTTCCTTCATGACACAGCAAAAATGCTACCTGCTCCCACAAGTCTGTATATGTTGTTTCACACACAAATTTTTGGATGCCGTAGATTTCCTCACAAATTTTTCTATGCCGTCAATTTTCCCCCTATTTTTTAAGAACAGGCATTTAGTGAGTTGTTAACAGTGCTCACCTCACTAACCAGAAATGAATGCAGATATAGATACTTTGTAAGATTTATTTAGTTGTTTCTGATTTACAAATTATATAATTTATACAATCTTAATTAATGATGGATGGGGTGGGCCATAGTATACTGCTCAGAGTCTACTGCCAAATGTCTATCAATATGTAAAGATTTACTTTGCCACATGTGAGTGTACAGCCCACTTCATGGTGCCGTTCATGAGATGGCAGGCTAAGTGGAAGGAGTAATGTCATATGGTTAAAATAGGATAAAGCCTTTCCTTCTGGAATGTTAGAGGAATTTTGATTTTATTTTATTTTAATTTTTTAAGATGAAGTCTTACTCTGTCACTCAGGCTGAAGTGCAGTGGTGTGATCTCAACTCACTGCAACCTCTGCCTCCCGGGTTCAAGCAATTCTCCTGCCTCAGCCTCCCGAATAGCTGAGATTACAGATGCCTGCCCCCACGCCTGGCTAATTTTTGTGTTTTTAGTAGACACCAGGTTTCACCATGTTGGCCAGGCTGGTCTGGAACTCCTGACCTCAAGTGATTCGCTCACCTTGGTCTCCCAAAGTGCTGGGATTCCAGACCATTAGAGGAATTTTTCAACATCGGATTAGTGCTGAAAGATTATGTGTTCACTGAAATGTGCAAGTATTTTGCCTCATTAATATTGAAAAGATTGTGGTCAGGGCAGTGAACCTGCTTAGTCAACAGTGACATACAGTGACCAGCTGTGTAGTGAAGTAATTCTGGAGGTATTTATAGGCTTTGCAAGGGGTGACTGAGCCAGAGTTGTGACTATCTCATAACAATTGCTGTGCATTTAGTGCTGTTTTCTGTTTCTTCAATATTCCTTTACAGATACCACCATTCAAATTCTGGAATTCATAAGTATGCCTGAAATATTTTTCTTTTTTTGCCAGTTAGTTAATCTTTCCAGAACAAAGAAAATGTCTTTTATTTTTTTCTTTTCTTTTTTTAAAAGACAGTGTCTCTCTCTGTTGCCCAGGCTGGAGTGCAGTGTCCAGATCTTGGCTCACTGCAATTTCTGCCTCCCAGGTTCAAATGATTCTCCTGTCACACCCTCCTGAGCAGCTGAGATTACAGTTGTGCACTACCCACCCAGCTAATTTTTACATTTTTAGTAGAGATGGGGTTTCACCATGTTGGCCAAGCTGATCTGGAACTCCTGACCTCAAATGATCCATCCACTTCAGCCTCCCAAAATTGTGGGATTACAGGTGTGAGCCATCACACCCAGCCCTGTGTCTTTTATTCTTTGGAAGTACAGTGTCTGCTACAGGACTGAGTAGCAGGTACTCATCAAATACTTCTTACCATCAAGTGGCACCCAGTGTCACCAAAATAACCCAAAACCAAGCCAAACCAAACCAAAAAACCCTAACAAAAACAAAACCAGCAATAGTTTGAAAGCCACTATAGCTGAGGTAAGGCTTACTTCGACAAAACTCCACTTGTTTGGAGTTGAATAAACAGTGAGTGCAGGACAAATGCTGAAGAGAATTCTGCTGACAACAGCAGACAGGGCAAGTCAGGAGATGGTGGGTGCTCTGCTACGACAGGCTGGGAGAGTGACAGCCACAGGAGCAGCACCCTCCACACAACAGAGTCCAGACACAAGCCAGTCTGAGCAACCACGAAATAACAAAATGTTGCTAGCAGGGAGCACTGCCTATCAAATACATTATAACATTTAAACTCTCACCTCACCCCTGTGTTTGTAATTTATTATCTTCACCAAATTACAAAGGAAGAAAGTGAGTGTTGGGGCATTTTCATAATTTGCTCAAGTCACACTGCAAGGACATAGTTGGGGCGGGTTTTGGCAGCATCCCAGACTGACCCTAACACATGTATTCTTTTTTTTTTTTTTTTTTTAGCCCAGGCTGGAGTGCAGTGGCATGATCTCTGCTCACTGCAACCTCTGCCTTCTGGGTTGAAGTGATTCTCCTGCCTCAGCCTCCTGAGTAGCTGGGACTACAGGCATGTGCCACCATGCCTGGCTAATTTTTGTGTTTTTAGTAGAGATGGGATTTCACCATGTTGGCCAAGCTGGTCTCAACCCCCTGACCTCTAATGATTCGCCTGCCTCGGCCTCCCAAAGTGCTTGGATTACAGGCATGAGCCACCACACCTGACCCACATGCATTCTTATTATTGTTTTCTAGTGACCTCTCTGCATAATCTCCTCATGTAGAAAGTGCTGTAGGGCCTTTTGGCACAGTTGTGCTGTACCTTGGCACAGTTGGACAACAGCAATATCTGTCATATCTAGATGAATTCTTAACAGACATCAAGTTTTGAAATCTAAGACTTTCTAAAATAAAGTTTATTCTAATCCCAGATTGGGGGGTCTGCTGGCCTTGGACTTCCTTTCTCTAAAGCTCTGTGCATCATGAACAAAGTCACCAAGACTTCACCTGCCGGTTACAACCATCCTGGAAGGGAGTGTCTGGCATGGGGATGCTGGAGAGCTACTGTTTGTCAAGCGGCTGGACACACCTTTGATGAAGGATCATTACCTTCCAAGAATATCCTTATAATTCCCTGATGGGTCACTTACATTTTATCACTTCCTACTGGTCATTACACCACACAAATTTCAAAGACAGGGACTAGTGTGCAGGTGGGCAGCAATATAATTCAGGCAGGAAATAGCTGCTACTGCTGCGTCACTATATTCTACCTCTAGAGATACAAAGAGGCTGTTATACCAATCTCTTCTTAACTGATACTGCAGCTTCACAGCGGTAAATTTTAAAACAAAACAACAATAAAATAGGAGGAAAAGGATTCTTTATAATTTAAGAAAATACAGGGAAGCAGTGGTCTAGGTAACACAAAAAAAATGGAAATAGACCATGCCATTTATATTTGACCTTGGCATGTATCATACAGTTTCTTTCGCCCAGGGGGCATGCCTATCCTGGTTATGTTTTGTTTGACAGACATTAAAATACATTTTCAATTCATGAATATTTCAAACCCAAACATTACAGAAAGGTGATCAAATATATATCGAGGACCATCATGAAAAGTCTGTGTACATGGGATTGTGTTATTCTGAATTAATTTATGCCTTATGTCACTGAGGTTTCCAAGGAGGTTTATGAACAGCTCGTATTATCTTTGCGCACAAATCAGCCTGTGATTCTGCTCATCTACAAGTTCATGAGCTCCTAATGAGTATTTCTGAGGATTTTAGATTTAGTGTAGTATTACAACAATACCTGCCTCATAGGCTTAATCTGAGGAGGAAATGATTAATGTAAAGCTACATGAATACTACTCAGTAAAAAGTGGTAGAAAGAGCTATAGAATGAAGAAGAAAGATGATGTATAATGCTTATGAAATGTGAAACTCATATGCTGAGCTTCGCTAACAACGTAAGCTGTAAGTATTTATTAATGTATTCAGTAATGAGTTACTAAAAACCATCTATGTCCCAAACAGTGGTCTAGGTGCTGAGATGAGCAGTGATTAAACATCTGCATTATGGAGCTTCCTTTCTAGATGACATGCTAAGCGTGATATCTTATTATCTTTAAAACATAATTTTGTTAGTTTGCTATTTTATTTTTGGCCATTCAAGAAAAGCCTTCACCCAGAGATGAAGAATTTTATTTTTATGTGAATAGGGATCATCATCTTGTGCTTTTCCACCTGTCTCATCTCTCCTATGAGACTGTAAACTCTAAGCTCCAATACAATACTCTTCTTGTTACTTTTGATTCTATAGAGGATACCATTAGCAAAAAAGATTGAAGGCAACATGAATAAACTTCAAGGGAAAGACTGGTAATTGGCGAAATTTTCATCCGTGCCCATGCCTCTACGGTGCCTTCTTGCAAACAGCATGGAAAAAGTATCCTTGCTGAATGGTCAGCCAAGTCAAGTAACAAATCGTGAAACTCTATTTCATTATTTTATGGTCTCTTTACCTATTAGTATAAAGATAACCAACAGTATAGGGTGATGAAGATGAGCACCAAATTTGTGATCTATTAAATGCACTATAAAAGTTCCACATGAAGGGGGATCATTTTGGGTTAGACTGATTAAAGAAGAAAGAAAATGACTTATTTGAAGAATAAGTAAGATTCAGGTAGAGGGGGAGGAGGGGATTATTGGCAGACAGGTGGACATTTTCTACCTGGAAGAATAAAAATGCTCAAGAGCCTTGGAAATTTTAATTTTATTCTGCAGGAAATGGCCACTTAGGGAAGGTGTTTACTTGGGAGATTGACATATAGTTTTGTGAGTTGCCACCAGCTTTGCAAAGAGGAACAAAACAGAATACAAAGTATCAGAGTACCTGACCTGTAGGGAGGCTGAGTTTATGAAACTCATTTCAGCTGCACACACATGGGTAAATGTGTTGTAGGTGAGGGAGCAGATATGGAAGAGGGTTTTACTGAGAAAGTTCCAACGTCCCTGAGCTGGAGCCCCTAATGTGATTCTTTTCTAGTGAGCCATTGTCTCTTTTCTCTGTGCCAGAGATAGTTGTAATCCTGCTAAGCAACTACAGTCTTTTTTAAATCATATACACACCAGATTATCATATACAGGAAGCAGATTGAGTTTTGTCAAACACACACAAACACACACAGACACAAACACACACACACACCCATACACGCAGGTGCACACAAATAAGCAGACTGATTTTATTCAAGCTATTATTATAGAGAGAACACCTCAAATCCAGAGATCGCAGTAGCTTGGCAGGGTAGTTTTACTTTAGACTTTTATAGAGAGCAGTAGAAAAATTATAGTTGAGATGATTACAGTTGGAATTGTTTTGCAATCAGGAGAAGTCCCAGTCAAATAGCTGTAAGGCTAATGTTTAGCTCTATCTGGCTAGTTTCAGAAGTACAAACAGTTCAAATCTCAGCTAAATCATTCGTGAGACAAAGAACAAGGAGTTGAAAGGTCTGTGTCTGTTCTCATCTGCAGCTTCAGACAAAAAAGGAAAGGTCTGTATTTGTCCAAGTCTCAGGTAAACAAGGGAGTCTTCAGGGGTCTTAGGGATGTCAGGGGAGAGTGGACGGTGAGTCTTATCTATGTCATAGCAGGGAGGGTAATTCTCTTCCTTAAGCCATTTCCTGGAAAACAAGAGCATGGAGATTTCAGAAAATAAAAAGTTGGAGGAATTTCTTGACTATAGCTGCTTTCTAGAAGCACAGAATTCAGATAAAGTTCAGTGTGTTCAGTTTTCTTCTCTGAGCTAGCTTTAAAGAAAGAAAAGAGCCAAGTGAAGAGACTTAAGAGCACGCCTCCAGCTATATCCTTGGATGGTAACTGATGTTGACTAACATTTCTGAGGGTATAATTCTGTAACAGGAAATTTCTTTTTAATTGGAGACTAAACGGCACTGGAGTAGATCATTTAAAGTGAATTTACTTGAGCCAGGGCAAAATTTAATAGAAAACTAAAAAAAAAACTTTGAATGAAATTTTATGTTGAAACTTTAAACTAAACATAATGAAAATAAAATTATGTTATTCATTTAATAAAAATGCAGTTTGTAATCTCAACTATAAGTTAATTTTAGACAAAGACTGGATGAGATGTTGATTTGGGTGGGTTGGGGCATCACTTTTCTGACACGTTGGCACCAAAACTCCATACAATACTCTTCTTGTTACTTGTGATTTTCATAGCACAATTCTATAGAGGATGCTATTAGCAAAAAGTATTCAAGGCATCATCAATTTTCTGAGCTGTCTTTCACTTCTTTGGAATTCACTTCTCATTATTTTGGGGTACTTATGAACCCATCTCTTCCTTATTGGATAGGTAGTCTAATTCCACTAAACACCCATTTGTCAGTGCTTTTGCCTGAGGGATTCCAGTGGCCCTAACTTTACCTTCCATCAGGTTTTCATCTTTTGTGATGTATGCGATGTCACCTTGTCATTGATTTGTGTGGAATGGACTGTATTACTAGACATTTAAAACAAAGACATTGACCTAGTGTATGGTTTAAGTGAATACAAATTGTATTGGTTTTGTAATAAATATTTTTCATGATGATGACCCTTATTGCTCTATCTAAATTCCTAATCATGAAGACTCCCAGGAAGACTCCAGTAACAGTCACGCTTCTGCATTTTATATCCTTTATTTTATTGAATTTTCACTTCAACTCTGCAGGGAAGGTACTATTATGTCCCCAATGCACAGATGAGGGAATGGAGGCTGACATGGTTTGGTTGTGTCCCCCAATCTCATCTTGAATTGCAGTGCCCTAATCCCCACATGTTGAGGGAGAGACAAGGTGTAGGTAATTGAATTACGGGGGCAGTTACCTCCATCTGTTCTCCTGATAGTAAGTTAGCTCTCATGAGATCTGATGGTTTTTTAAGGGGCTTTCCCCCAACTTCACCCATTCTTCTTCTTCAAGCCACCAAGTGAAGCAGGACATGTTTGCTTCCCCTTCCACCACAATTGTTAAGTTTCCTGAGGCTTCCCCAGCCATGCTTAACTGTGAGTCAATTAAATCTCTTTCCTTTATAAATTACCCAGTCTTGGATATATCCTTATTAGCAGCATAAGAACAGACTAACACAGAGGCTTTGAGAATTTGTATGATATTCCCAAAGGCGAATTACCCGATGGCAGAGCCAGGACATGAATCCAGGAGTGACTAATCACAAATTTGTCCTCTGTGCTGAAATGGCATGCCAGCCTCCTCCGTATCAAGTTCACCCATTTTTTTCCTACTTTAATTTTTCTTTTGGCCTGAATGTCCTTATCTACTTATTAGAAAGTAAGTTATATCTTGTTATATCATTTTTAGCTAATTTAAGCCCTTCATAGAAAGAAAGACAAGTATATATGCATTTTTGTTTTAAAGCCAAGTATCAGATATCAAGGTTATCTGAAGCAAAAGTGTGCTGGTTAGGCACACTTCAGGTTCTGGAGTCCTACACGCTGGAGATCAACTCCTGGCTCTCTGTCTTCTTAGATGAGGGATCTGTGGTAAAGTGGAAAACTCCATTATTCTTCCTTGTGAAATAGTGAAGTTATTATTACTCATCTCATGGGATGGTTTTAAGATTAAACAACAATGCATCAGAAATGCTTCATGTTCTGTCTTTTTCATGGAAGGCTCCTGATACAGGTTGGATCTGTGCCCCCTCCCAGATCTCATGTTGAAATGAAATTCCCAGTGGTGAAGGTGGGGCCTTGTGAGAGGTGATTGTGTCATGGGGGCAGCGTCTCATGATTTAACACCATGTTTCTTGGTGCTATCATCATGACAGTGACTTCTCATGAGATCTGTTTGTTTAAAAGTGCATAGCACCTCCCCTCCACATTCTCTCTCTTCCTCCTGCTTTGGCCGTGTGAGCTGACTCACTACCCCTTTGCCTTCCACCATGTTTGGAGGTTTTCTGAGGCTTCCACAGAAGCAGAAGCCACTATGCTTCCTATACAGTCTGCAGAACTATAAGCAAATTAAAACTATTTTCTTCATACATTACTCAGTATCAGGTATTTCTTTATAACAGTGCAAGAATGAACTAATATTGCTGCTAATACACATTTCCATTAGCTTTATGCTTACAGGCAAATAATATAGACAGCAAACAGTGTACTAAACTGGAAATCCTGCTTCATTCTAATTTCCACTACTGCTAAATAATTTCATTTTTGTAAATTTTTAAGTCACCAAAATGAGACAACCATTTTTTTTTTCCCCCAGGTTGAATGGATTCTTAAAATTTAGGTTGAAGAGGTTGGGTGTGGTGGCTCATGTCTGTAATCCCACCACTTTGGGAGGCGGAGGCGGGTGGATCACGAGGTCAGGAGTTCAAGACAAGCCTGGACAACATGGTGGAACCCCGTCTCTACTAAAAATTACAAAAATTAGCCAGGTGTGGGGCAGGCACCTGTAATCCCTGGTACTTGGGAGGCTGAGGCCGAGAGGCGGAGGTTGCAGTGAGTTGAGATTGCACCACTGCACTCCAGCCTGGGTGACAGAGCAAGACTCTGTCTCAAAAAACAAATAAACAAAAATTTAGGTTGAAGATTAAAAGAAGCAAGGTAGAAGTAACGTGGTTCCAAGATGTTATGAAATACCAGGCCAACCTTGAACTCACTACCTCCAGGCTGCCTGTCCTGGTGAGAGAAATATATCATTATGTAGTTATAATAACTGCTATTTTGGTTATACTCTTTCTTACAGCCAAACCCATTTTGAACTAACACAGTGGAAACAATTGTGAGCAGGAAAAAGGCTTTATGGATTCCAATTATGTTTCCCAATTTGCAAGTCAGCAAGAACTGGAATGTCCATTTACTGCGGCTCTGTGTTTCCTAGTTATGATAGTGCTGTAAGTCTGTAGGACAGAGAATAGACTTTTAATTCATAGACAGCACTTATTTTATAGTCAAGAATGATGGGGTTGGGGATAAGCTAGGAAGCACAAATAATATTTACTCTTTATGATTTTATCTTATTCTTTATGAATATATATAATTTCCTTATCATATATTTACACACACATACACACAAATAAATATAAATTTTTGGTCCCCAAATGTATCATTTCCCCCATTGTCATCAATTTTATCTGAAATGTGGTGATTTCTGAACTACTCAGCAGAATCATTTAAATTATATATTTCTTTTATTAACAATTGTTATTACTGGCAATGAGTTAAAATGTGATATTGGGTTTTTAAAATACTTCTACATATATATTTTAAAATGTTTGGGCTTTACCAAGAACTCATTAAAAAACTCTAGCCTTTTTTCTTTGTATGTTTAGTTGAATGAACACACATACGCACACACAAGCCACAGCACAAAAAACGAAGTTATCCTCACACACAGGATAGAAACCAAACCAAATCTGAACACACAGCAAGATGACAGGGAGGGAAGAGTACACAGTAGCCATAAAGAGCTTTCTTTTTTTTTCTTCTTTTACCTTCATTACTGTCATCCGGAGTGGTGTAGATGGAAGCCAGGGTAAACAAGGAAAAGATCACAAAAGCCAATAAAATGAATGCCATTTCCAGGTTGGTAAAGGGAAACTCCATGAGCCACCACCAAAAATATCTTCTCCTACAATAGAAATAAAACACTTGCTCAGCATACTCTAATCCAGAGAAAGCTTGCTCAGCAATAGTTTATTTTAGAATTAAACACGTGTGAGATTTACTAAAGCTTGTTAAAATACTTCTGTGTACCCGAAACAATGTATTTGGCACAGGCCGAAGTGAAATGTGTTCTCATTGTTTTGAAATTTAGCATGTAATTTCACTGTGTAGATTGGAAGAGAACCTAGAAGTCAGAATGGCAGAGTCGACTTATGTTTACACAGCGTTGTGAGTTTTTTATACAACTCTGGGAAAATAGGTAAGGGATGATGACATACAATGAGCATTTAACAGGGACCAGACATTTGAAAGAGCTTGAGCTATTTCCTTTTTTAATCCTCATAATAACTCATAAGTGAGGGTACCAGCATTGTCTCCATTCCATAAATGAAGAAACTGAAGCATTAAGATGTAACTTACCTTAAGTTATAAATCTAGTATATGGCAGAGGTAAAATATCAACTCTGGGAATCTGAATACAGAATCCTCACTCTTAATCAAGATACTGTATTAACACTCCACTAACCAACCAACCAACCAACCAGCCAGCCAACCAACCAGCCAGGCAACCAATCCCAGACCCACTGCAATGGTTAGAATCACATTTTGTACAAGTGTGATGTGGGTTGATCGGATAGGAGTTTTTATGTTAGGTAGTAGGAGAAGATACAGTGGGTGAAGCAAAATAAATAAATAAATAAATAAAAAGGAAAGAATTTAATGTCAAGATGAGAGCTTGGTCTTTTTTCCAATGATATTAGATGAATATAAGGTCTTTAGTGGCACGAAGACATGATGAAGCAGTATTTTGAGAATACTGATTGCATCTCCATGTACAAGAGAATGAAGGAAGAGAATGGTAACTGGGAAAAACTAAGAGTGAAAGTTTTAGCTCTGTGTTAGGATTTTAGCAGCGAGGATGAAGAGGGAGGGATAAAGCTCAGCGCTGATTTGATGGAAGAGCAGATGGATCCTGGCAGCTGTTGGCTATATGGGATGCAGAGGGTGCCCCAACATTAATTAAAATGAAGGGAGGAAGAGGGGAGACAAAGATCACTGGGAAAAAGAGACCCACAGAATCACCTGTGAAATCAGTGGTAGGAATACTAATTCCTCAAGCTTCCTTGTGATTAGTAGAGATGCAGATACACTCTCACATATTCAGCCATTCGTCAATATTTTGAAAATGAGTTGATCTTGCTTATGCTTCTTCAGAGAATATAACGAATATTAACTTTCCTAAAGCAGCACAGAGTAAGGTTATTTTTACTGTCAGTTTTCTGTGAGTACTGTTTCCTGAAGAAAAAATAAGAACAAAAAAACAAAAGAAAAAATAAATTGTGCCGTCTAGTGGTTTCTAAGTGCTATAGGTTGGAGAAAGAAAGATGAATTGCTCAAACTCTCTAAAGACGTTTCACTATATATATGTGGTACTTTGTGCTCATTCATGAAAAACTGTTTCTCATATTCTCCAGTTTTGTCCTATGACTAGAATATCAACGGATTTTAAGGTAGCTGTTCCGGAGAGGAGGAAGCTGTTAATGTTTTCTGAACACACAGCTCATATGTGGTGAGTCTTTCTTCCCTTTCTCCCTCTCTCCTTCCCTCCCTCCCTCCCTTCCTTCCTTCTTTCCTGCCTTCCTGCTTTCCTTTCTTCCTGCCTGCCTTATTTTTTTTTTTTTTTTTTCTGAGACAAAGTCCTGCTCTGTTGCCCAGGCTGGAGAAAAATGGCGTGATCACTGTTGACTGCAGACTCGGCCTTTTGGGCTCAAGCAATCCTCCCATTTCAGCCTCCAGAGTAACTGGGGCTATGGGCACGTGCCACCATGCCCAGCTAATTTTTTGGTTTTTTTTTGGTAGAGACAAGGTCTCATTATGTTGCCCAAGCTGGTCTCAAACTCCTGGACTCAAGCGATCCACCCACCTCGCCTCCCAAAGGGCTGGGATTACAGGCATAGCCACTGAGTCTGGCTTCTGATGAATTATTTCTAGCCATCTTGGATGCTGTCATTCTAGGCATAATAAATGCAAACTAATGGTCTTTGGATTTGCAGTAGAAATTGAAAGTTGGGGAAAAAGACATGAGATAATTAGATATTGGCCGGGCGTGGTGGCTCAAGCCTGTAATCCCAGCACTTTGGGAGGCCGAGGCGGGTGGATCACGAGGTCAAGAGATCAAGACCATCCTGGTCAACATGGTGAAACCCCGTCTCTACTAAAAATATAAAAAAAATTAGCTGGGCATGGTGGCGTGTGCCTGTAATCCCATCTACTCGGGAGGCTGAGGCAGGAGAATTGCCTGAACCCAGGAGGTGGAGGTTGCGGTGAGCCGAGATCGCGCCATTGCACTCCAGCCTGGGTAACAAGAGCGAAACTCCGTCTCAAAAAAAAAAAAAAAAAAAAAAAAGAGATAATTAGATATTGTCAGACATCTATGACTACGGAACTTGGAACCTGACTACCTCCTCGTTGAGTGCTGAGGGCAAAGAGGCCTTGACAAGGTGCTCTCCACCGCTATGTCCTTAATTCCAGAAGAGTTGATTCCTACATAAATCAAACAGCCAAAAGTTATTTTCTAAATACAAAGATGATGCTCCTGTTGCCTACACTGCTCCCCATTCTTGCGTGTCCTTGCAAGTGCATCTGAAGAACAATTGGTTGTATAACCTGCATTTCTTTCTGGGTTGTGTATCTGTAGTCTGTTCTCTGGAACATTTTCTCAATCTCAGCTAACTTGGTGCAAAAATATATTACTTGTTCCCCACAGCTTCTCTAAGGGTTAGGACCAACTGCAATTATTATTTAGTAGCAGACTGTAGATAAATTATATTCATTTTTGCTTGATAAAAAATTAATCTTACTCCTTTTATGATATCATATACCCTATCACATTTAAGCTTATCTAAGCTTAGTTAAGTCACAGTCATTTACTAGAGACTAAAGCATGGTTATCTTGATATGTCATTATTTCTGAGATAATTCTAGGAAGCAGATTAAATTCGGACACTATCTTCTTGATTTAAGAAGGGAAATGGGTCTTTGGACTATCCCAACCCCACCATTCTGTATTCCTACTATCCTTCAGCATTGGGAAGAAAATGCTGTTTATAAATGTAAATCAGATCACACTCCTCTTCCACTTAACTTGCAAATGGCTTCCCTTGGAATAAAATTCACACTCCCAGTTCTTCCCTATTTGGCCCTCATCACCTGCCCCACATTCTCTCTAATGGTAGCACGTGTCATACTTTGCATGCTCCAGTACTGACCTTGCTTGTGTTCCTGCCCCTGCTAAGCTCATCCTCTCTTCCTCTTGCCTGAGAATCTCCTCCACATTCTCATTTGTCTACTTTCTCTGTGTTTTCTTTTCAGTTCAAATACCACCTCACCACAGAGACTTTCTTTGACTTCTAATCTAAACCAGGTTCTCAGCACTGGTTTATTTTCATCACAGTTATTATTCTCCATTGCATTTTGTTGCTGTTGTTTCTTTGTCTGTCTTTCCCCATGAAATGAAGTTCTATGAATCCAGGTCGCTGTGTTTATCTCTGTGCCTGTAGGCTTAGAAAAATGACTGGCATATAGTACATTTTCCCGTAAGTATTCGTTGAGTGACCATAACAAATAAACAAGTGGATGAAAGCAGCACAGAAGCAGGCAAGTTGGTGCAAAAACGTGATTTTCATAGTTGTGAATGGAAACTCTGGATTGAAGACATACTCGGAAATCTCAGCGGCATCACGTACTCCATTACTTGAGAAAATCCCACCCAGAGGATAAGAAGTATATTTTGAAAATGGCCTTAAGGTTGCCATAAAATTTGTGGTTGGGACTCATGTTTTTTCTTGCTGCTGTTATTGCCCTCACGGGGCTCGGGGCAGGGGATGTGTTTCCTTTCCTTTGTTGCTTTATTTTTCTGTCTAATGGTTGGTGACCGTGCTGACTGCCCTCTGTGTGCCATCCATTCATTGTCCTGCGGCCCCCTTGAGTGCTGTGATGATTGCTTGGGGACAGCGTGGAACAAGCTTTCCTTATTGAGTCTCCTTCCTAATGCAGATGCCGGGTGCATGCACCAAGGGCCGAAGGGACTAGATAAAATGACTGCCTTCATCTAAAGAAAAATCTGCCAGGGTGAAAAATAAAGGGTTTATTTACAGGAAGTAAATATACTTTTCTGAGCCGTGGGAATTTAGTGTTTTGAATTCTTACAGCCTGCTACATCAGAAAACTACGGGCTGAAAAAATTTCTGTGAGATACTGCAGTGCCCACTCCCTATTTGCCTTCAAAGACTTGGTGGAAAAAGTCTAAAGGCTACTAACGAACGTGCATGCCATTTCTGTTGCTTGCTGGATTTATCTGTCTTTTTTTTTTTTCTGAGACAAAGTATCCCTTCCTCCTTAGAAAATTCTGAAAAAGGCTAACCTGCTGCATTGAATGCTTATCTAATTTAAATAATCTGAAACCAGTGGCACTTTTTTTTCTGTTTTATCTGTAGGAGGGTGGATGGCTATACAAGTGATTCTGTCATGGAGCAAATCTTGTCTACAAAACGAGGCCTTGAACTATGCCTTTCATCTGTGATACACAGGCAATGCTCGTTAGTATCTGCATATGGTTTCTGAATTACGTTTGAACACTTACATAGGCAGAAAACTGTTTTTCTTATTTACTCCCTGAGGCCAAGTACTTGCAAATCGCCGTTTGACAAATGATGTGTCCCATCTCCTGTCACTGTTGTCCCTACTTGACATCATAACCTGCTACATGTCTCTTTGATTGATTTTCTCAATCTTTCTTTTCGATGGATCCCCTATCATATTGCCTTCCTCTGTTTCTTAGGGCAACCCCCCACGTTTCAAGTCTTCTTCTGTTCACACGAACAAAAAAGCCATCTTGTCCCTGAGAACTTTCCTCCAAATAAATTTTCAGGTTTGGAAAGAAAGTCAAATATCAACTTGTCCAGACATCATACAATCATTGAATTTTCCCTAAACTGTTTTGGTCAAATAGACACCCGGCCTGAATTCCTCTAGTGAAGAGGAATTCACTATCATTGGTGGTAATCCATTTAATCTCTGGATAATCCTGCTCTTTAGAAAACTCTATATTAGCTAAAATCCAGTTCCTTATAACCATTACCATGTGGTTGCTAAATGCAGAACTAAAAAGTTCTTGTATGAGAGGGGTCCTCAGATATTCGAAGACCAGGAATTGTCATGTTGCCTGTTTCTCTGGGCTTTCTTTCCTTTGTCTAGACAAATTATTTTATGGGACATAATTCTGTGTCCTTTGTCCCTTTTGATTTCTCTCCTTTACTTCTAAACCTCTCTAAAGTAGAGTAACCAAGCCGAAGGCAATATTTTGGATTAGGTTGACTAGATTCCAATAAGGCAACATCACAGTTTTTTCTTGTTGTTTGTTTGTTTGTTTTTGTTTTTTGATACGGAGTCTTGCTCTGTCTCCGGGTTGGAGTCCAGTGGTGAAATCTCGGCTCACTGCAAACTCTGCCTCCTGGGTTCAAGTGATTCTCCTGCCTCAGCCTCCCGAGTAGCTGGGACTACAGGCATGTGCCACCACACTCAGCTAATTTTTGTATTTTTAGTAGAGATGGGGTTTTATCATGTTGGTCAGGCTGGTCTCAACCTCCTGACCTCAGGTGATCCTCCTGCCTCAGCCTCCCAAAGTACTAGGATTATAGGCCTGAGCCATGGTGCCCAGCCACACCCACCACATTTTAACTCAATGATCTGCCAATGGTCCGGTTGCCAGTCAGTCTTCATTAAAATATATATATATTTACATATATAAAATTTCTCTAATGATGAGGAATTCGCTATTATTGGGGTCATGAATTTCCTACACTGATAGTGAGTTCCTTGTTACTACAGGAATTCAGGCTGGGCATCTATTTGACCAAAACACTTTGGGAAAATTTCAATAATTGTTAGTTTTTAATGTATTTAATATCACTTTTTGAGTTTCTAAAGAATGATTTAAAAATTACAGTTATTAATTTTAGTAATTATGAATAATGTATGTTGAAGAATTTTGGAAATTAAAGAAATATATATATGCAGCACTTTCTATCTACTAAATCTCTTATTTTTCTTATCATCTCACAGAATGTTTGAAGATTCCTTTGGCTTTATGTCACCCACAAAGTGTATTTTCCCCCCAATTTTATTGAGCTATGATTGGCAAGTAAAAATTGTATACAGTTAGGGTGCGTAACTTGATGTTTTCATATAAACACACACCCACAAGGTTAACAAGCAGGTGTTCTATGCCTTCTTTTAAATCTTTGGTGGAAACATTGCCTGAAATAAGGCTATCTCTTTATAAGAACAAGCTAAATATACTGTGATTGTTGAATTTGCTTAACCTATAGGCTTAGGAGATTGGTTTTTAGAGTTCTAGGGAGGATCACAATGAAATAAAGAACTTCGAACTGTGCCTGGCATTTGGTGAATGCTTAATCATACAGTCATTGGGATTCATCCCCCTTTCTGTGTCTACTAGAAATTCTTATGTTTATTCACTGTTGCAGATTTATTTTTTAAAAAGCTTTTTTCTTTAGTTTTAGCCTGAATTTCTATTTGGTTCATTGGTAAAAATTCTGAGATTTAAAATGTCTTTTAAAAAATATTGTTCTCATCCTTCCTGATGTACACTTTAGTTTTCAGTTTATTATTTATTTATTTTGAGATGGAGTCTCATTTTGTTGCCCAGGCTGGAGGGCAAAGACACGATCTCAGCTTACTGCAATATCCGCCTGCCGGGTTCAAGTGATTCTTCTGCCTCAGCCTCCAGAGTAACTGGGATTACAGGTGCGTGCCACCACACCTGGCTAATTTTTGGAATCTTTAGTTAGAGATGGGATTTCACCATGTTGGCCCAGTTGGTCTTAAACTCCTGACCTTGTGATTCACCCACTTTGGCCTCCCAAAGCATTACAGGATTACAGGTGTGAGCCACTGTGCCTGGCCAAGTTTTCAGTTTAATAACACTTTCTGCTTTTCCAAAGGATGATTCAAAAATTCTAGTTATTATTTTTTGTGATTACAAATAATATAACATATGTTGAAAAATTTTGGAAACTAAAGAGAATATGAAAAGGGAAATAAAATCATGCAAGGGTTTGTGTTTTTATTTTGATATTCTCATTGAATGATTTGAATTATTTAGGCAGTGGGCATTTAAAAGGTTGAAAGAAGCATTGCCAAATTTGCAAATCTCTAAGATACAGATTTACTAGTTCCTTTCCCCTTCATAAGGACATATGCACTATATTTAACTCAAGCTCATGTTGTGGATGATAACTTTCATTTATTTCTTTATGCTTTTTGTCTTTAGCTAGATGTTTATCCCCTAAGGAAAACAATTAGAATTCCTTTGTGCTTGGAAATTATTAGATCTCCAAAGTCATTTTAAGTTGGAGTAATTAGAGCTTTGTTTTTGCCCAAGGAGAGCATGAATTCAGGTATCTTCAGGTTTTCCCCTTTGCATGTTCTTCGAAGTGTTTCATTCTTATAGACAGAGTGGAATCACATAAACTCACCCACAACTGAGTAGCTCTGAAGCTCTCAGTCTAATAGCTGAAGTGTGCGCTAAATATAAGCAAATGTTCTATACATTGTTTCATAGCAGCATTGTGGGCTCTGATTTGGTATTACATATTTTATTTTTCTTTTTTTTTTGAGTCAGAGTCTTACTCTGTTGCCCAGGCAGTGGTACGATCTTGGTTCACCACAACCTCTGCTTCCTGGGTTCAAGCAATTCTCCTGCCTCAGCCTCCCAAGTAGCTGGGATCACAGGCATGTGGCATGGCACCCTACTATTTTTTTTTTTTTTTTTTTTAGTACAGACCAGGTTTTGCCATGTTGGCCAGGCTGGTCTTGAACTCCTGACCTCAAGTAATCTGCCTGCTTCGGCATCCCAAAGTGCTGGGATTACAGGTGTGAGCCACCACGCCTGGCCAGATGTTGAATACTTTCGATTATTTGATTGAATTAAACATTTATTCGATCATCTTGGTTGAATGAGATATTTGTTAAAATAGAAGAAGGCTTTACTTAGGACAGTATACCTTATTCCCAATTCTGTGACTTTCCATTGATGTTAGGTTTATCTCCAGTCTTTGAAATCCCTAAAATTTTGCAGGGATTATTCTGTTTTTGCCCATACTTGTTATCCATTTAAAGGAAGATATAGTTGTAGTCCCCTTTCAGTCATAAGCTTCACATCCCAAAGTTTCTATTTAAAGTTGCAAGGAGTTTCCCATTTTATAACCACTAGACCCTGTAGAGTGAGCTCTGTGTGAGCCTTGGGGGTGGTGGCATGTGGAGGGGTGGGGTGGCTCTCTTACATTTCTCCTCCCTCCTGCTGACATTGGCTGAGCTAGCAGGAGCTCTGGAAGTGGGAGCCAACACAAAGCATAAGAGACCTCATTAAAGTGAGCCTTATGAACAGCATGGAGATTACCTGTCACAAGTCGAGTATAACTATGACAATTAGCTATTGGGCTGCTGGACAGTAGAATTGACCCAACTCTTTGCAACGGCAGATTCTATTGCAGGTATGAGGAATTGACGGTGGCTTCTTTTATAATGTGAATCAGTGTTGTAATTTCTATCTTGCTAGGTTTCAAAGAGCAGAAACTGTAACTACCCTGCCAAGGTTCAAAGGTGATTTATGAATTTTTTTACGATTATGTGATGGCCCAGTAATAGAGTTAAGATAATTATGCAAAGAATAGAAATCAATTCAAGAAAATTGTTCTATTTGTTTTCTAGAACTCTTAAATGAAATTGTTGATTTACTTCTTTATAGTAGAAAGAATATTTCTCTGATAAAGTTAAGCTATGGCATAAAGATAAATTATTAGTAAATCCTGTGATTTTTCTTTTAAATGAAAAATTGATACTTAAATACTTCTGTATTTGAAAATACAGTTGGTTTCAAAATAGGAAGAATAACCAAGGCCTTTAATCCTTTGGCCTAGAATGGCAATAAAAAATTTATCATAGATGGGCAATTGGTTTTGAGAAAGTATGTAACATTCCTAAACTTCAAGAAATGTAAATGATTTCACTGAACAAAGATCTCATGCATCCTTAGACTTGTGCATACTATTTCTCAAACTTAATGTGTTTAAAACATAATTCCTTCTTTATCTCATCCTTTTATTCCCATTTTCATTTGACAGTAGTTTCATCTTCCTAGTTGCTCAGGATAAACTCCTTGAAGTCATCCTTGACTCCTTTCTTTCACAGTTCATATCCTTGTCTATCAAGAAATCCTATTGGCTTTATCTTTTTTTTTTTTTTTTTGCGGCAGAGTCTCACTCTGTTACTCAGGCTGGAGTGGTCGCACGATCTTGGCTCACTGCAAACTCTGCCTCCTAGATTCAAGTGATACTCCCATCTCAGCCTCCTGAATAGATGGGATTACAGGCACCAATCACCATGTCTGGCTATTTTTGTTTTTTTCAGTTGAGTTAGAACTTCATCATGTTGGCCAGGCTGGTCTTGAAGCCCTGACCTCAAGTGATCCACCTGCCTCAACCTCTCAAAGTGCCCTTGCTTTTCTTGTCTACTCTTAAGACAGCACTTTAAGATTGTAAGGTATACTGCATCACCTATCTGGTCAACACTCTATTATGGCACCTATTTCACTCAGGTTAAAAGCCAGCATCTTTGTAAATGGCCTGCTGGAAGACCCTAAATTATCTGGTCTGCATTTTGTCTCTGACTTTCTCTCCTACTTTCCTCCCTGTCACTGGCTCCACTGTGGGTGCACAGTCCTCCTGACTTTTGCTCCTTCCCTTCAGGCATATTTCCACCAGAGGGCCTTTGTGCTGGCTATTCTCTTTGCCTGGAATGCTCTTCCTCTGGAGACCTGAATGCCTTACTCTCTAATTTCCTTCAAGCCTTTGCTCAGATGTGTTACTTTCTCAGTGTGGTCTACTCTCACCATCATATTTAAAGTTGGAATTCCCCCAGTCTCGTTAGCCTGCTTTGTTATATTTTTGCAAAGCAATTAGCACCTTCAAATCTTTACTTATTTATTATATTTATTGTTTAGTATAATAGAATTTAAGCTTCACGAGGATGAGTATTTTTGTGTGTTTTGTTTGCTGAGCCTAGAACGGTACTTGGAATAGTACCCAGCTAGTAGTATGAGCTCAATTAGTATTCAGTGAATGAATATGATTCAGTGAATGAATGAATGGAGAATGAATGAAGATCTAATGAAGTGGATATAGATTTGCCTGGTGGAATGATTCCTCATTGATAGGCATAACTATAGGTCACTATAAAACTAAATTTGATAGGGAGATTAGTTGAATGAAAAAAGCTTACCCATTAGAATCAAACCTGACTCTAGCTCCTGGCACTTACAGATATAGTTTTTGTATTTTTGACATAAGAATATTAATATCTATTTCAGGGTTGTTGTGAAGATTAAATTAATTAACATATGTAACATACCAAATATAGTAACTGATACCTTGTAGGACCTCAAAAAATGATAGCTAGTGTTATTAGGAGTCTCCTCTTCCATGGAAAGATTATGAGGAGCTCTCACAAGATGAGTGCATTCTATCAAACACTTAAGAAGAAAAAACCTTACATAAAATCAGAAAATAGAGGCAGAGGAAATAATGCCTAATAATTTTATGAGGCCTGCATTAGTTCTGCTATCCAAACCTGGCAGACATTACAAAAACAATAACAAAAATAAATTGCAGACTAATATTCTTAATGTACATAAACACAAAAATCCTAGTAAGATGATAGCAAATGAAATCCAGCAATATGCATAAAAGGATACTATCATGAGTGAGTAGGGTTTATTTTAAGGTTGGCTTAACATTTGGAATTCAATCACTGTAATGTTCCCTATTAACAGAATAAAGAAGAAAAACTACATATACGATCATTTCCATAAATACTGACAAGGAATTTGAAAACAATGAACACTCTTCATGCTAAAAAATATCCAACACGTTAGGGATAAGCATGATCTTCCTCAATTTGATAAAGGGCATCTGTGAAAAATCTAGAGCTAACACTATACTTAAGGTGAACTATTGAATCCTTTGCTCCTAAGCAACAGTATTTACTTCGATCATATATATTCAACTTACACTGAAGGCGCTAGTTAGCCAATGCCATAAAGTTAGAAATAAAAATTTAAAAGCCTAAAGATGACAACTTAATAAATAAAATGAACTCTATTTTTAGATGATATGATTGCTTATGTAAAAAATCCTTAGATTTTATAAGGTAACTATTAGCATTTAGTAACATCTTAGGCTACAAGGTCAATATTCAAAACCCAATTGCATTTCTACATATTGGCTTCAGTAAGTGCAAAATAAGAAAGAAAAACTATGTTTTAAATAGAATTCAATAATTTAGAAATAAATTAACAAAAATACCAAAGATATGTACACTAAAAACTACAAAACACTACTCAGAGAAATCAGATATGATCTAAATAAATGGAGAGATACACGATATTTATGTATTAGAAGACTCAATATTGTTAAGCTTTCTAGATTAACGTATAAATCCAAGGCAATTGTAGACATAATCTTACCACGCTCTTTTGTAGAAATTGACAAGCTGATTCTAAACTTTCTAAGGAAATGCAAAGATTGCATCCAAACTTTTGAAAAAGAACAACGTAGGAGGACTCATACTACCTGACTTCAAGACTTACTGTAAATGTATACTAGTCAAAAGAGCGTAATATTTGCATAAGCGGTGGCAAATAGAGTGGTGACAGTAGTGGCACTAAATAAAGAGTTTAGAATTAAGATCCACCCTTACCAATATTTGATTTCCTACAAAGACTCCAAAGCAAACCAGCAATCAAAAGAAAATGTCTTTTTGAAAACAGTCGTGGAACAATAAGATATTTATAAGAAAAAAAGAAAACCCTCCTCCACTTCTGCTTCAGCAACATATGAAAAATAAATTCAACATAGTCTTAGAACTGAATGTAAAAGCTAAAACAGTAAGACCTCTAGAAAAAAGCATAGTGAAGTATCTTTACCACCTAGTGGTAAAAAAAGATAGGACATTAAAATTAATAACAAAATAAAAATTTGTAATTAGACTTTTCATCAGAGCTTAAAGATAGTGTTCATCAAAATGCAACATTAAGAAGATGAGAGGAGAGGACTCAAGATGGCACTGTGAGAACAACCCAGGATTGAAGCTTGCAGTCATTGCGCAGAGGGGGTGAGTCAGGGCTGCATTTCCAGACGGATCTTTTTTGCCCACAGAACGGGGAAATTCCTAGGTATAGAGGAGATACGGGATGCCAGGCAGAGGTTTTGGCTGGTGTGCAGCTGGCGGCCAGTGCGGTGGTGGCCCGCGCTGTGGCGGTGCTCCACAGCGCTCCCCACAAAGCGTGCTCGTCCAGGTGCCCTGTTGGGCTGGCAACCTGAGACTTGCGAGGGCTGAACCTGAGACTGAACGGGACTTGGGCAGTGAGCCAGCCCAGGAGATTGCAGGGTCACAGCATTTGGGATAGTGCAGTGGGACAAACAAAACGGCGATTCCAAACGCTCCCCGTGAAGGGGTTCCCTGAGGCCGCCGCTCCATGGGGGAGGGGCGTCCGGCATTATTGAGGCAAACCGCCACTACTGAGGTACACGCCCATTGCTGAGGCAGCCTGCCGTTGCCGAGGCAACCCGCTACAACAGAGAGACTCCCCCACAGGGCATAGCCCGTGGCAGCAGGGCGGAGACCGCAGCAGAAGGGCAGAGCCTGCAGCAACAGGGAGAACCTCACACTAGCAGGGTGGAGCCTCGGCAGGCAAATAGTGACTAGACTGCCTCCTATCTGGGCAGGACAGCGCGACGGACACTCACAAGGAACGTCCCAACCCCCCCAGAAAGAGCATCTGAGAAAAAAAGGTTTTTTTTTATGAGTTCTGTTGCAGCAGAATTAAACATAGCAGCCTAACAGCCCTGAATGAACAACAGAGCTCACAGCTCAGCACTTGAGCTCCTATAAAGTACAGACTGTCTCCTCAAGCAGCTCCCTGAACCCTCTATATCCAAAAGACTGACATTTGGCAGGCATTATTCTGGGACAAAGATAGCAGAAAAAGAAACTGGTAGCATCCCTTACTATTCCACAGCTGCTATAGGTGCACCCCAGACAAGCAGGGCCTGGAGTGGACCTCAGCAGTCGTACAGTGAAGGGGCTAGACTGGTAGAAAGAAAACCAAGTAACAAAAATACTTCATCGTCAACAATCTGGGTGTCCACTCAGAGACCCAATTGAAAAGTCAGCAACTACACAGATGACAGGTGGATAAATCCACAAAGATGAGAAGAAAGCAGCGCAAAAAGGAGGAAAACACCCGAAACCAGAACACCTCGACTCCTAGAAAGGACCAAAACTCCTCACTAGCAAGGGAACAAAGCTGGACGGAGAATGACTGTGACGAAATGACGGAATTAGACTTCAGAAGATGGATAATGAGAAACTTTTGTGAGCTAACAGAACATGTTTTAAATCAATGCAAAGAAACTAAGAACCTTGAAAAAAGATATGAAAAAAGATATGAGGAAATGATAACAAGAATGGATAACTTAGAGAGGAATATGAATGAACTAAAGGAGCTGAAAAACACAATACGAGAACTTCGCGAAACATGCACAAGTTTCAATAGCTGAATTGACCAAGCAGAAGAAAGAACATCAGAAGTCGAAGATCAACTCAATGAAATAAAACGAGAAACCAAGATCAGAGAAAAAAGCGCAAAAAGGAATGAACAAAGTCTCCAAGAAATGTGGGACTCTGTGAAGAGACCTAACCTACGTTTGATAGGTGTACCAGAATGTGACGAAGAGAATGAATCCAAGCTGGAAAATACTCTTCAGGACATTATCCAGGAAAATTTCCCCCACCTAGCAAGATAGGCCAACACTCAATTGCAGGAAATACAGAGAACACCACAAAGATATTCCGCAAGAAGAGCAACCCCAAGGCACATAATCATCAGATTCAACAAGGTTGAAATAAAGGAGAAAATACTAAGGGCAGCCAGAGAGAAAGGTCGGGTCACCCACAAAGGGAAGCTCATCAGACTCACAGCAGATCTCTCGGCAGAAACACTACAAGCCAGAAGAGAGTGGGGGCCAATATTCAACATTCTTAAAGAAAAGAACTTTCAACCCAGAATTTCATATCCAGCCAAACTGAGCTTCAGAAGTGAAGGAAAAATAAAATCCTTTGCGAACAAGCAAGTACTCAGAGATTTTGTCACCACCAGGCCTGCTTTATAAGAGCTCCTGAAAGAGGCACTACACATAGAAAGAAACAACCATTACCAGCCATTCCAAAATCACACTAAATACTAAAGAGCATCAACATAATGAAGAATCAACAACAACTAACGGGCAAAACAGCCAGCTAGCATCAAAATGGAAGTATCAAATTCACACATAACAATATTAACCCTAAATGTAAATGGACTAAATGCACCAATCAAAAGACACAGACTGGCAAATTAGATAAAAATCCAAAACCCATCAGTGTGCTGTATCCAGGAAACCCATCTCACATGCAAGGATACACAAAGGCTCAAAATAAAGGGATGGAGGAAGATTTACCAAGCAAATGGAGAGCAAAAAAAAGCAGGAGTTGCAATTCTCATCTCTGATAAAATAGACTTTAAAGCAACAAAGATCAAAAGAGACAAAGAAGGCCATTACATAATGGTAAAAGGATCAATACAACAAGAAGAGCTAACGATTGTAAACATATATGGACCCAATACAGGAGCACCCAGATACATAAGGCAAGTTCTTAATGACTTACAAAGAGACTTAGACTCCCACACATAATAGTGGGAGACTTTAACACTCCACTGTCAATACTAGACAGATCAACCAGACAGAAAATCAACAAGGATATCCAGGGCTTGAACTGAGACATGGAGAGAGCAAACCTGATAGACATTTACAGAACTCTCCACCCCAAATCCACAGAATATACATTCTTCTCAGCACCACATCACACCTACTCTAAAATTGACCACATAATTGGAAGTAAAGCACTGCTCAACAAATGCAAAACAACTGATATCATAACAAACAGCCTCTCAGACCATAGTGCAATCAAGTTAGAACACAGAATTCAGAAACCAACCCAGAACCGCACAGCTTCATGGAAACTGAACAACTAGCTCTTGAATGTTGACTGGATAAACAATGAAATGAAGGCAGAAATAAAGAAGTTCTTCGAAACCAATGAGAACGAAGACACAACATGCCAGAATCTCTGGGACACATTTAAAGCAGTCTCTAGAGGAAAGTATATAGCAAAAAGTGCCTATATGAGAAGAATGGAGAGATCCAAAATTGACACCCTATCGTCAAAATTGAAAAAGCTAGATCAAAAAAACTCAAAACCCAGCAGAAGACAAGAAATAACTAAGATCAGAGCTGAACTGAAGGAGATTGAGACACGAAAACCCTCCAAAAAATCAATAAATCCAAGAGCTGGTTTTTTGAAAAGATCAACAAAATAGACAGACCACTAGCCAGATTGATTAAAAATAAAAGAGAGAACAACCAAATAGATGCAATAAAAAAATGATAAAGGAGAAATCACCACAGATCCCACAGAAATTAAAACCATCATCAGAGAATATTACAAACAACTCTATGCACATAAACTAGTAAACCTGGAAGAAATGGATAAATTCCTGGACTCCTGTGTCCTCCCAAGCCTAAACCAGGAGGAAGCTGAAACTATGAATAGACCAATAACAAGGTCACAAGTCGAGGCAGCAATTAAGAGCCTACCACACCAAAAAAGCCCAGGTCCAGACGGGTTCACAGCCGAATTCTACCAGACACACAAAGAGGAGCTGGTACCATTCCTTCTAAAACTATTCCAAATAATCCAAAAAGAAGGAATCCTTCCCAAATCATTCTATGAGACCAATATCATCCTGATACCAAAACCCGGCAGAGACCCAACAAGAAAAGAAAACTTCAGGCCAATATCCATGATGAACATAGATGCAAAAATCTTCAATAAAATATTGGCAAGCCGATTGCAAGAACAAATCAAAAAACTTATCCATCATGATCAAGTAGGATTCATCCCGGGGATGCAAGGCTGGTTCAACATACGCAAGTCTATAAACGTAATTCACCACATAAACAGAACCAAAAACAAAAACCACATGATTATCTCAATTGACGCAGAGAAGGCATTTGACAAAATTCAACAGCCCTTTATGCTAAAAACCCTCAATAAACTCGGTATCGATGGAACGTATCTCAAAGTAATAAAAGCTATTTATGACAAACCAACAGCCAATATCATACTGAATGGGCAAAAACTGGAAGCATTCCCTTTGAAATCCGGCACTAGACAAGGATGCCCTCTCTCACCACTCCTATTCAATATAGTACTGGAAGTTCTAGCCAGAGCAATCAGGCAAGAAAAAAAAATAAAGGGTATTCAAATAGGAAAGGTGGAAGCCAAATTGTCTCTATTTGCAGACGACATGATCGTATACTTAGAAGACCCCATTGCCTCAGCCCAAAAACTCCTGGAACTGATAAGCAACTTCAGCAAAGTCTCAGGATATAAAATCAATGTGCAAAAATCACAAGCATTCGTCTACACCAATAACAGACTTAAAGAAAGCCAAATCAAGAACGAACTGCCATTCACAATTGCTACAAATAGAATAAAATACCTAGGAATACAACTCAAAAGGAACGTAACGGACCTCTTCAAGGAAACCTACAAACCACTGCTCAACGATATCAGAGAGGACACAAACAGATGGAGAAACATTACATGTTCATGGTTAGGAAAAATTAATATCGTAAAAATGGCTATACTGCCCAAAGTAATTTACAGAATCAATGCTATCCCCATCAAGCTACCATTGACTTTCTTCACAGAACTGGAAAAAACCACCATGAACTTCATATGGAACCAAAAGAGAGCCCGCATAGCCAAGTCAATTCTAAGCAGAAAGAGCACAGCGGCGGGCATCACACTACTGGATTTCAAACTATACTACAAGGCTACAGTAATCAAAACAGCATTGTACTGGTACCAAAACAGAGATATAGACTAATGGAACAGAACAGAGGCATCGGAGGCAACACAACATATCTACAACCATACAATCTTTGATAAACCTGACAAAAACAAGCAATGGGGAAAGAATTCCCTGTTCAACAAATGGTGTTGGGAAAGCCATGTGCAGAAAGCAGAAACTGGACCCCTTCCTGACACCTTACACCAAAATTAACTCCAGATGGATTAAAGACTTAAACATAAGACCTGGCACCATAAAAACCCTAGAGGAAAATCTAGGAAAAACCATCGAAGACATAGGAGTAGGCTAGGACTTCATGAACAAAACACCAAAAGCATTGGCAACAAAGGCCAAAATAGACAAATGGGACCTAATGAAACTCCACAGCTTCTGCACGGCAAAAGAAACAGTCACTAGAGTGAGTCGGCAACCAACAGAATGGGAAAAAATTTTTGCAGTATACCCATCTGACAAAGGGCTGATATCCAGAATTTACAAAGAACTCAAACAGATTTACAGAAACAAAAACAAACAAGCCCATTCAAAAGTGGGCAAAGGATATGAACAGACACTTTACGAAAGAAGACATATATGAGGCCAACAATCATATGAAAAAATGCTCATCGTCACTGGTCATCAGAGAGATGCAAATCAAAACCACATTGAGATACCATCTCACGCCAGTTAGAATGGCGATCACTAAAAAATCTGGAGACAACAGATGCTGGAGAGGATGTGGAGAAATAGGAACACTTTTACACTGTTGGTGGGAGTGTAAACTAGTTCAACTACTGTGGAAGACAGTGTGGCGATTCCTCAAGGCCTTAGAAATAGAAATTCCATTTGACCCCGTAATCCCATTACTGGGTATATATCCAAAGGATTATAAATCGTTCTGCTATAAGGACACATGTACACGAATGTTCATTGCAGCACTGTTTACAATAGCAAAGACCTGGAATCAACCCAAATGCCCATCGATGATAGACTGGATTGGGAAAATGTGGCACATATACACTGTGGAATATTATGAAGCAATCAGAAACGATGAGTTTGTGTCGTTTGTAGGGACATGGATGAATCTGGAGAACATCATTCTCAGCAAACTGACACAAGAACAGAAAATGAAACACCGTATATTCTCACTCATAGGCGGGTGATGAAAAATGAGAACACATGGACACAGGGAGAGGAGTACTAAACACTGGGGTCTATTGGGGGGAAAAGGGGAGGGCCAGTGGGAGGGGGAGGTGGGGAGGGATCGCCTGGGGAGAAATGCCGAATGTGGGTAAAGGGGAGAAAGGAAGCAGAACACACTGCCATGTGTGTCCCTATGCAACTGTCTTGCATGTTCTGCACATGTACCCCCAAACCTAAAATGCAATAAAAAATTAAAAAAAAAAAAAAAAGAAAATGAGCGGGCAAGGCTCAGATTGGGGAAGGATATTAACAAAATGCATATTTGACCAAGAACTTGTATCTACAGTATATACTCGTGAAATACTCCTCCAACTCAATAACAAAAAGACAATCTAAATTTTAAAAAATGAGCCAAATATTTGAATAGACATTTCACAAAGGAACATACACAAATGACCAATAAACCTATGAGAAAATGTTCAATGACATTCATCATCAGATAAATGCAAATCAAATCACAATGACATAGCATTACCTAACCACCAGCATAGCTAAAATTAAAATTAAAACTCCCAGATTGGTGAAGATGTGCAGTAACTGAAATGTTTATACAATGTTAGAATGTAAAAATGATGCAATTCATTTGAAAAAGTCTCTGGCAGTGTTGTATAAAATGAGTTATAACTACAGTACCACCTAGCAGTTCCACTGCTAGGTATTTACACAAGAGACTGAAAACATGTTCAGAGAAACACTTGTCCCTCATAGCAGGCTGATTCATAATAGCCAAGAACTGGGCAAAATTCAGGTGTTCATTGATAAGAGAATGGATACACAAACTAATGTTTATATGATGGAATCCTACTCAGCATTAAAAAAGGAATGATTTTGGGATACATACAAAAACACAAATGAATCTGAAGAAAACATTAAGTATGCATACTGTGTAGAGAAGAAGAACATTATTTACATCTGGAGACAGGCGGGAACTCATTGGACAGAGGAAGAAAAGAGCATTCTAGATCCGGAGTGATGTTGATGTTCTCTATATATTGTTATTTATTTATATTCTTATTACTTTTTAAAGTTTCCTTTAAAAAAAAATTTACTGGTGTGGCTGGCAAGGTGGCCGAATAGGAACAGTTCTGGTCTGGAGCTCCCAGTGAGATCAATGCAGAAGGTGGGTCAGTTCTGCATTTACAACTGAGATACCTAGCTCATCTCATTGGGACTGGTTAGACAATGGGTGCAGCCCACCAGGGGCAAGCTGAAGCAGGGTGGGGTATTACCTCAATGGGGAGAGGAAGGTGTCGGAGAGCTCCCTTTCCTAGCCAAGGGAAGCCATGAGGGACTGTGCCGTGAGGAAAGGTGCATTCTGGCCCAGATACTACACTTTTCCCACAGTTCTTGCAACTCACAGAATAGAAGATTCCCTTGGTGCCTACACCACCAGGGCCCTGGGTTTCAAGGACAAAACTGAGCAGCCATTTGGGCAGTCACTGAGCTAGCTGCAGGAGTTTTATTTCATACCCCAGTGGTGCCTGGAATGCCAGTGAGACAGAACCATTCAATCCTCTTGAAAGGGGGGTAAAGCCAGGGAGCCAAGTGGTTGTGCTCGGCAGATCCCACCCCAACAGAGCCCAGCAAGCTAAGATCCAGTGGCTTGAAATTCTTGCTGCCATCATAGCAGTCTGAAGTGAACCTGGGACCTTGAGCTTGGTGCAGGGAGGGGCGTCTGCCATTACTGAGGCCTGAGTAGGTGGCTTTCCCCTCACAGTGTAAACAAAACTGCCAGGAAGTTCAAGCTGCCCCCTGCAGCTCGGCAAAGCTGCTGTAGCCAGACTGCCTCTCTACATTCCTCCTCTCTGGGCAGGGCATCTCTGAAATAAAGGCAGAAGACCCAGTCAAGGGCTTATAGGTAAAACTCCCATTGCCCTGGGACAGAGCACCTGGGGGAAGGGTGGCTGAGGGCAAAGCTTCAGCAGACTTAAAAGTTCCTGCTTGCTGGTTCTGAAGAGAGCAGCAGATCTCCCAGCACAGAGCTCCAGCTCTGCTGAGGGACAGACTGCCTCCTCAAGTGGGTTCCTGACACCTGTGCCTCCTGATTTGGAGAGATATCCCAGCAGAGATTGACAGACACCTCATACAGGAGAGCTCTGGCTGGCATCTGGTGGGTGCCCCTCTGGGACAAAGTTTCCAGAGGAAGGAATAGACAGCAATCTTTGCTGTCCTGCAGCCTCCACTGGTGATACCCAGGAAAACAAGGTCTGGAGTGGACCTCCAGCAAACTCCAGCAGACCCAGCAGATCTGCAGCAGAGGGGCCTGTTAGCAGGAAAACTAACAAGGCTGGGTGGGGTGGCTCATTCCTGTGATCCCAGCACTTTGGGAGGCCACAGCAGGAAGATCATGAGGTCAAGAGATTGAGACCATCCTTGCCAACATGGTGAAACCCTCTCTCTACTAAAAATACACACACACACACACACACACACACACACACACACACACACACACACACTAGCGCAGTGTGGTGATGCATGCCTGTAATCCCAGCTACTCGGGAGGCTGAGGCAGAAGAATCACTTGAACCCAGGAGGTGGAGGTTGCAGTGAGCCAAGATTGCACCACTGCATTCCATCCTGGGTGACAGAGTGAGACTCCCTCAAAAAATAAAATAAAACAAAATAAAATAAAATAAAATAAAAGAAGGAAAACTAACAAACAAGAGGGATAGCATCAACATCAACAAAAAGAACGTCCACACAAACCCCCATCTGAAGGTCACTAGCATTAAAGACCAAAGGTAGATAAATCCACGAAGATGAGGAAAAAAACAGAGAAAAATGGCTGAAAATTCCAAAACACAGAATGCCTCTTCTCCTCCAAAGGATCACAACTCCTTGTCAGCAAGGGAACAAGTCTGATGAACTGACAGAAGTAGGCTACAAAAGGTGGTTAATAACAAATACCTCTGAGCTAAAGGAGCATGTTCTAACCCAATGCAAGGATGCTAAGAACATTGAACAAAAGGTTAGAGGAATTGCTAACTAGAATACCTAGAGAAGAAAATGAATGACCTGATGGAGCTGAAGAACACAGCACAAGAACTTCATAAGGCATACTTAAGTATCAGTGGCCAAATTCATCAAGCAAAAGAAAGAATATCAGAGATTAAAAATCAACTTAACAAAATAAAGCATGAAGACAAGCTTAGAGAAAAAAATAATAAAAAGCAATGAATGAAGCCTCCAAGAAATATGGGACTATGTGAAAAGACCAAATCTACGTTTCATTGGTGTACCTGAAAATGATGGGGAGAATGGAACCAAGTTGGGAAACCCTCTTCAGGATATTATCAACAACTTCCCCAACTTAGCAAGACAGGCCAACATTCAAATTCAGAAAATTCAAAGAACACGACAAAGATACTCCTTGAGAAGAGCAGCCCCAAGGCATATAATCATCAGATTCACCAAGGTTGAAATGAAGGAAAAAATCTTAAGGGCAGCCAGAGAGAAAGGTCAGGTAACCACAAAGGGATACTCATCAGACTCACAGCAGATCTCTACAGAAATCCTATAGGCCAGAAGAGAGTAGGGGCCAACATTCGATATGCTTAAGGAAAAGAATTTTCAACCCAGAATTTCATATCCAGCCAAACTAAGCTTCACAAGTGAAGGAGAAATAAAATCCTTTATAGACAAGCAAGCGCTGAGAGATTTTGTCACCACCAGGGCCAGCTTATAAGCACTCCTGAAGGAAGCACTAAATGTGGAAAGGAACAACCAGTACCAGTCACTCCAAAAATGTACCAAATGGTAATGACCATAAACACCATGAAGAAATCGCATTAACAAATGGGCAAAATAACCAGCTAGCATCATAATGACAGGATCAAATTCACAGAAACAATATTAACCTTAAATGTAAACAGGCTAAATTAAAGACACAATTTAGACAATTAAGGACACAGACTGGCAAATCAGATGAGTGAAGATCGCTTGCTGTGCTGTATTCAGGAGATCCATCTCATGTGCAAGGACATACATGGGCTCAAAATAAAGGGATGGAGGAATATTTACCAAGTAAATCAAAAGCAAAAAAAAAAAAAAAAAAAAAAAAAAAAAAGCAGGGGTTGCAATCCTACTCTCTGATAAAAACACACTTTAAAGCAACAAAGATCAAAAGAGACAAAGAAGGGCATTACAAAATGGTAAAGGGATCAATGCAACAAGAAGACCTAACTATCCTAAATATGTACCCAACAAATACAGGAGCACCTAGATTCATAAAGCAAGTTCTTAGAGACCTACAGAGAGACTTAGACTCCCACACAATAATAGTGAAAGATTATTAGGCAGATCAATGACACAGAAAATTAGCAAGGATATTCAAGACTTGAACTCAGCTCTGGACCCAGGGAACCTAATGAACATCTACAGAGCTCTCCACCACAAATCAACAGAATATATACTCTTCTCAGCATCACTTCATGCTTATTCTAAAATCAGCCACATAACTGGAAGTAAAACACTCCTCAGCAAATCCAAAAGAATGAAAATCATAACAGTCTCTCAGATCCCAGTACAATCAAATTAGAACTCAGGATTAAGAAACTTACTCAAAACCATACAACTACATGGCAACTGAACAATCTGCTCCTGAATGACTACTGGGTAAATAACAAAATTAAGGCAGAAATAAAGAAGTTCTTTGAAACCAGTGAGAACAAAGAGACAACATACCAGAATTTCTAGGACACAGTTAAAGCAGTGTGTATAGGGAAATTTATAGCACTAAATGCCCACAGAAGAAAGTGGAAAAGATTTAACATCGGCACCCTAATGTCACAATTAGAAGAACTAGAGAAGCAAAAGCAAACAAATTCAAAAGCTAGCAGAAGACAAGAAATAACTAATATCAGAGCAGAACTAAAGGAGAGAGAGACATGAAAAACCCTTCAAAAAAAAAAATCAATGAATCCAGGAGCTGTTTTTTTGAAAATATTAACAAAATAGATAGACTGCTAGCCAGACTAATAAAGAAGAAAATAGAGAATAATCAAATAGACACAATAATAAGTGATAAAGGGGATATCACCACTGATCCCACAGAAATAAAAAGTAGCATGAGAGAATACTATAAACACCTCTACACAAATAAACTAGAAAATCTAGAAGAAACAGACAAATTCCTGGAAACACACACCCTCCTAAGACTAAACCAGGAAGAAGTCAAATCCATGAATAGACCAATAACAAGTTCTGAAATTAAGGCAGTAATTAATAGCCTACCTACTAAAAAAAGGCCAGAACTGGAGAGATTCACAGCTAAATTCTACTGGAGGTACAAAGAGGAGATGATCCCATTCTTTCTGAAACTATTCCAAACAATAAAAGAAGAGGAACTCCTCCCTAACTAATTTTAAGATGCCAGAATCATCCTGATACCAAAATCTTGCAGAGACAACAACAACAACAAAATTTCAGGCCAGTCTTCCTGATGAACATTGATGTAAAAGTCCTCAATAAAATACTGGCAACCTGAATCCAGCAGCACATCAAAAAGCTTATCCATCACCATCAAGTTGGCTTCATCCCTGGGATGCAAGGCTGGTTCAATATAAGCAAATCAATAAATGTAATCTATTACATAAACAGAACCAGTGACAAAAGCCACATGATTATCTCAATAAATGCAGAAAAGGCCTTTGATAAAATTCAACACCCCTTCATGCTAAAAACTCTCAATAAACTAGATATTGATGGAACGTTTCTCAAAATAACAAGAGCTATTTATGACAAACCCACAACCAATATCATACTGAATAGTTAACAGCTGGAAGCATTCCCTTTGAAAACAGGCACAAGACAAGGATACCCTCTCTCACCACTCCTATTCAATATAGTATTGGAAGTTCTGGCCAGGGCAGTCAGGCAACAAAAAGAAATAAAGGATATTCAAATAGGAAGAAAGGAAGTCAAATTGTCTCTATCTCTATTTGCAGATGAAATGATTGTATATTTAGAAAACCTCAGCCCCAAATCTCCTTAGGGTGATAAGCAACTTCAGCGAAGTGTCAGGATACAAAATCAACATGCAAAAATCACAAGCATTACTATACACCAATAACAGACAAACAGAGAGCCAAATCATGAGTGAACTCCCATTCAAAATTGCTACAAAGAGAATAAAATGCATAGGAATACAACTCACAAGGGATGTGAAGGACATCTTCAAGGAGAACTGCAAACCACTGCTCAAGGAAATAAAAAAGGACACAAACAAGTGGAAAAACATTCCATTCTCAGGAATAGGAAGAATCAATATCATAGAAATGGCCATAGTGCCCAAAGTAATTTATAGATTCAATGATATTCCCATCAAGCTACCATTGACTTTCTTCACAGAATTATAAATTTCATATGGAACCAAAAAATAGCCTGTATAACCAAGAAAATCCTAAGCAAAACAAACAAAGTTGGAGGCATGATGCTACCTGACTTCAAACTATACTATAAGACTACAGTAATCAAAACAGCATGGTACTTGTACAAAAGCAGATATATAAACCAATGGAACAGAACAGAGGCCTCAGAAATAATGCCACACAGCTACAACCATCTGATCTTTGACAAACCTGACAAAAGCAAGTAATGGAGAAAGGATTCCCTATTTAATAAATGGTGTTGGGAAAACTGGCTACCCATATGCAGAAAACTGAAACTGGATCGTTCCCTTACACCTTATACAAAAATTAACTCTAGATGGATTAAAGACTTAAACATAATACCTAAAACCATTAAAGACCCTAGAAGAAAACCTAGGCAATACCATTCAGGACATAGGCATAGGCAAAGACTTCATGACTTAAACACCAAAAGCAGAAACCAAAATTGACAAATGGGATCTAATTAAACTAAAGAGCTTTTGCACAGAAAAAGAAACTATCATCAGAGTGAACAGGTAACCTACAGAATGGGAGAAAATTTTTGCAATCTATCCATCTGGGAAAGGGCTAATATCGAGAATCTACAAGAAACTTAAACAAATTTACAAGAAATAAACAACCCCATGAAAAAGTGGGTGAAGGATATGAACAGACACTTCTCAAAAGAAGACATTAATGTGGCCAACAAACATATGAAAAAAAGGTCATCATCACTGGTCATTACAGAAATGCAAATCAAAACCACAATGAGATACCACCTCATGGCAGTTAGAGTGGCAATCATTAAAAAGTCAGGAAAAAACAGATCCTGGAGAGAATGTGGAGAAATAGGAATACTTTTACACTGTTGGCGGAGTGTAAATCAGTTCAAACATTGTGGAAGACAGTGTGACAATTCCTCAAGGACCTAAAACCAGAAATACCACTTGATCCAGCAATCTCATCACTGGGTATGTACCCAAGGATTATAAATCATTCTATTATAAATCATACGCACATGTATGTTTACTGCAGCACTTTCACAATAGCAAAGACTTGGAACCAACCCAAATGTCCATCAATGATAGACTGGATAAAGGTGGCACATATACACCTGCCATGAAAAGGATGAGTTCATGTCCTTTGTAGGGACATGGATGAAGCTGGAAACCATCATTCTCAGCAAACTAACACAGGAACAGAAAACCAAACACCACATGTTCTCACTCAAAAGTGGGAGTTGAACAATAAGAACACATGGATACAGGGAGGGAAGCATCACACACTGGGGATTGTTGGGGGGTGGAGGGCTAGGGGAGGGATAACATTAGGAGAAATACCCAATGTAGATGACGGGTTGATGGGTTCAGCAAACCACCACGGCACGTGTAACAAACCACGTTCTGCACATGTACCCCAGAACGTAAAGTATGATAATAACAAATTTCGCTTCTGGGATACATGTGCAGAGATGTTTCTATATCTTGACAGGGGCTTGGATTACATAGATGTATGCATTTATCAAATTTCATTGAATCATAACACTAACTATTTGTGCATTTCACTGTGATTGAATTTTATCTCAAGTAAGTAGTTAAACAAGTATTGACTTCCAGTTAATGGTACGCATTCCTAAATGTTTAGGGGTAAAGTCTACTAAGGTCTTCAACTTTAAAATGTATCATAAAAATAAAGAGGATTAATCAGGGGATGTACAGATAGATGGATATCAGATAATATGTAAAGAAGCAAATATAGCAAAATGTTAATTATACAATCTACATGGAAGGCATTTGGGTGTTCATGATAGAATTATTTCAGTTTTTCTCTATGTTTGAACAATTTTCACAACAAAGTGTTGGGAACTAAAAGGCTTTGCTACTACTGCATTTCAAATAATTTTTTAAATTGTTGATGATATAATTGCTATTCTCTGTCTCACCAGAGACTGGTGTGAGACTGTGTGTGTTTTCTATATTTTATCATATGGGACAAAGGGCAAATCAGTAACATCAGTTTGATTCAATTTCAATTTTCAAGGCATATCCCATAACATTTCAGCTCAGATTTGCAGGTTGAATATCTAGAACAAAATAATGCTGGCCACAGATTACGTTTTTTCTTTTTTTTTGAGACAGAGTTTTCTTCTATAGCCCTGACGGGACTGCAGTGGTGCGATCTCTGCTCACTGCAACCTCTGCCTGCCGGTTTTAAATGATTCTCCTGCCTCAGCCTCCCAAGTAGCTGGGCTTACAGGGCATGCACCATCATGCCCAGGTAATTTTTGCATTTTTTGTAAAGACAGCATTTCACCACATTGGCCAGACTGCTTTTGAATGCCTGACCTCAAGTGATCTGCCCTCCTGAAGTACTGGGATTACAGGCATGAGCCACTGCGCGTGGCCATGGCCACAGATTTCTATCATCAGATTTATGTTATTAAAAGGTTTTAGAAATACTCAGGCAGAAATACCGTCATTTATCTGCTTTTAACTTAAAATAAATCATTATTTAACTAAGTCCCTCAAACCATTTCCTCTGAAATTATTTCTTGCTTTCACCAAAATATGTTACCATCTTTTCAGCAGTAGAAAAGTACAAGAATTGAGTGAAATTTTACAATTTAGTTTAATTTGGTTGATTCTAACTTGGAATGAAATAAAAATACATATCTTCTGGCTTTGGGGGGAAAAAACTAGGGCAATAAACCAAACATAGCAAAAGAGAAGAAAAGTATTCTGAGGGGTAGTGTTCTACAAAATGGAAAATTTTCCTTCCCCTTTTAATCATCTTTTTTACAGTAAAAAAAAAAAAAAACAAACTTCCAAGAAAGAACAATAAGTAAAATTTCTTAGCTGTGGCCATTAAATATTACATTTCCAGTCAATATGAATTAACAAAAAAGAGTTTTATTTTGAGGTAAATGAAATATGCAGATTTCATATAAACTTACCAGCAGCATTCCTGTCCCTGAGAGCGGCTAGGAAGGAACCCGTGAGTCCAATTCAAACAGAGTCTTCAGTGTCTTGGGGTCGGGCTGAATGGCCTTGTCTGTTAATCAACATTTTCACTGAACGCTACCAGGCCATGAAGACGTAGGCACTTTCTGATGCCACTTCTTTAACCAAGGTTTACTAATCTCTTAGCTGGAATTTTAATCAGGACTTAACCAAGGAGAATCTGTACCTCTAAAAAAGAAAATCTTCCCTTGTGAAAGATCAAGAAGGAAACGGGAAACTATAATGAAACGGTTATTGACTTTTCCTATCACCCGACCATCTGTAAATACCACTGCTATACGCAGCTCTGGGCAAGCAACGATTGTACTTTGGCTGAAACCCAAGACATTCAACAGGTGGTTTACAGGAGTGACGTGTCTGAACACAGGTCAACTTCTATAGTATTCTTTAACGTCTTGAATGCTAACAGGCAGGCCCAACACATGAGAGTTTGGTAAACAATTAACTTCTCAACCACGGTTTACCTTGGGACTTTACAGCTACTTGTCAGCTTTTGTCTTGGGTTTTATTGTTGTATATTAAGTGGCCCTTTGCTGTTTACTTTACAATAAGGAGATCTTATTCCCTTGCTTTATTCTTATTCATTATTTTTACATTTAGTTTCTACTTTTAGTTCATCTGGGAAAAATACAAAGGGAAGGGGTGAACTATCAGTAATAATAAGGATGAAGGCTGAGGATGAATTTCACTTAGACCACTTGACCAATTGTTGCAGCACTGATGTCTAACTTTTTTTTTTTTTTTTGAGACAGAGTCTCACTCTGTCACCCAGGCTGGAGTGTAGTGATGCAATCTCAGCTCATTGCAACCTCCACCTCCCAGGTTCTAAGCTATTCTCCTGCCTCAGCCTTCCAAGTAGCTGGGATTACAGGTGCACACCACCACGCCTGATTAATTTTGTATTGTTAGTAGAGATGGGGTTTCACCATGTTGGCCACGCTGGTCTTGAACTCCGGACCTCAAGTGATCTACCCGCCTAGGCCTCCCAAAGTGCTGGGATTACAGGTGTGAGCTACTGTGCCCAGTCAACTTTTGTCATTTTTTAAACTCTGAGAAACAGAGTTCTCCCCTCCCCTTCAGTCTTCTGTAAAAAAAATTTTTTTAATTGATATTTTAAAAATTCACATACATACTGAATGTATAGTTACATAGTTTTTTAAAGTTCTCTAGTTTATAAAATTTAGAGTGTATAAAACTCATTTCTCGCCATGGATTGGAAATAGCACACTGGTGTCTGAAAAAGCAAGAGAGGTTGAGATAGGGAAACTCATAGAGGATGCTAGTCATAGCACTATAGGGCTCTATGGGATTCTAACATCAACCTCCTCAGCAGTAGTTTCATGCTGAATATCCCCAGCAAATTAGGAAGAGAAGGAATCTTCTTCAATCTGATAAGGAATAAAAACCAAGAACTCACACCTTACTTAAAGGTGAAATATTGAATGCTGTCCTCCTAATGCAATAATACCCACAAAGCATACTGGAGAATGTAACCAGGGCAATTAGGGTTCCCTTCACAGCATTTCCACACAGCAGTTCATTCCTTCTGCTTGAGCTTTCTAGTGTGGGGAAACATATTACTTCTTGAAGTAGTCCTTTCCGTCTTTTTAGAGGTAAGACTATTAGAAGAGATCAACTTGTACTAAAGCGAATTTTGTTTCTCTGGAATTTCTACCCGCAGTTTATTTTCACCCTCCAAGGTACACAGAACGTTTCTACTTCCTCAAGAACAACTGGGGTATCTGAGGGCACGCCATCCATGTGAGACAGTAAACTGCTAGTTCTTTTACTTACTTTTGATTATGTGAGAAACTCACATCTCTCAGACACCCTCCTCCTTTCCATTTAGATTGTTTCTAGTGTGCTGAGTGTCCATCTGGGAAGCGTGGTGTCCAGAAGCTTGTGTGGTCTCCATGAGGCTTCTGCTCAGCACACAACAGAACAGAAAATTGCCTCTTCATCACAGAAAACATTATTTCCTTAAACAGAAAATATAACATGTAATTTTAACATTCTATATCATGTAATTTAATCATAAAATATAATTAAAATGCTAATTTCTTCATACAATGAGTAAGTGTCTCCACATCTTTTTTACACCTGTTGCCGGTAAGCCAGATTTTCTCTATTCTGTAGTAGTAAAGATGCTTTATTTGAAAATAAATGTAGTTCCTTACATTTCTGTCTCGTGAATTCTATTTTAATCATTTCTCTTCAACATCAAGTCCATCTAACTCTGTTATATGATGCATATCTCTCAAAGCTTTGTCTTTTATACATTTGATAAGCCTATTGACTTGATGACTCTGTCAAGTTACTGGTAAAACTGTTAAAAACACAAACGGAAGACAGCATGGACTCTTACAATTTGATTTAGATGTACTAATTGCCATTCTTTGGTTATGTTACTCATAATGAATTGTCATGTGGACGTTACTACCGTTCAATATTTTTATGTAATCACACATTGTTATAAAGACACTGTCAAAGAATCATTGACAGCTAGTTATGTTATTTTGTTGATTACTGTAAATCTACTTTAGAAAAATAAGGTTGGTCGAATATCAGTTGTTCTTGATAATGCATTGTGGTCTTAGTGAGCATAACTTTCTATTTTAGAAGTTTGTATATGTTTCTTTCAATAGTGGTCAGTCTCTGGGGATGAGATGTCTCTCGTCTTCAGTTAGGGAAACTGGAATCTTTGGTGCTAAGGCTATAAGGTGGGTAGCGATTTTTTGTTTTCTCTGAGAGTAGAATGCTTTCTGTAGTTGGTTTTTCTCAGGATGTTTCTTTTAAGACAGTTTTTGGACCTGAACCCTAAACAAAAATTTGGTTCTGTGTCTGTCTGTGCTTTATTGCAAGAAAAACTTACTTTAACAGCTGGTACAAATAAGACCTATAAAGAATTAGCAAAGTTTATAACATAGGTATCTGATGCAAATTATTCTTAGATATAAACTTTGTTTTAATTTAAATTTTATACTATTAAGGTTCAAATTTTAAAGGTTCAAAAAGACATACAGAAAAAATTCTGTTGTTATTCTTATTTTCAGCCATCCATCCAGTTATCCTTACTAAAGATAACAAATGTCTCTTCCGGAGATATTTTATGCATGTAGCGTCTAATATGTAAAAATATTCTGCTTTTTTTAGCCAAGTATTTTTTTAGCACAAATAGTGGATTACTTCATTTTTCGTATTTGTTTTTTTGCATTTAACACATCTTGGAGATTATTCTAAGACATAAACCCTTTAAATAATTATGAGGGCTTGTTCTTTCAAATGCCATATTAAAATGTTTTCCCCTGTGCTAGAGTTGGTTGCTTTTATTTTAATATGAAAATATTAAATATCATATTAAAGTAAAAAAAAATTTAAGTTAACATAGACCACTAGATGGTGCTGTCATCCCAAAGAAATAAAATACATGCTTGTTTTTGTTTTTTAATTCCTAAAAACAATTGGCCATCTAAGGAAAAAAAAAATCAAACTACTATTGAACTGTATAAAGCAAAAAAAGTAAAAGCTAGGCTTTCAAGCTCTATGTCCCAAAAATAGTAACTAATAATTGAGATTTTTCTCTTCCCACTTATTTATCTACACTGTGTACCTGTGTGTGTGTATGCTCTTTATCAAAAGTATCTAATACTGTACATTGCTATTTTGAAACTTGTTTTTCTAAAAACCTAATACATGATGGAGTTCTTTCCTTGTCAGTACATATACATTGATTTCATTCTTCAATAAAATTTGGTTAATAAATTATTTTAAATGATCTGAATGTTATAAAATGTGCCGTAATTTATTTGATCTCTAACAGTTGATATTTAGGTTGAATCTGGGTTTTTTCTTGTACAAACAATAATGCAGAAACCATCTCTGTACATTTATCATAGTGCACTGGCTAAGGAAGTCTCCGTTAGACATTATTTTCTTTCAGAACTTTAAAGGCACGATCTTCTATTGATAAAGTTGCAGCATTGCTGTTGAGTGGAATATGCCATTTGGATTTCTGATCCCACTCGAATCCTTTGGGTTTGGTCTGTTCTCTGTATTCATACCCCTCCTCTCCTTTCCCACTTTAAAGAATTGTTTATTCACTTCTACGGCTCTTAACAGTCTTGAGGAGGGTCCCCAGTGCCACTCTTTTTCCCCAAACACTGTTTTGGGCCTCCAGTGAGCCCTGTTAGTCTGAAAACTTCCAGTCGAGAAAATGTCCTTTTATTACTTCTTGGATAGCTTCTTCCCTTCTGTATTCTATTTTCTCTTTCAATAACTCCTGTTATCCAGATCATCTACCTCCTAGAGCCTCTATTTTCAAAATTTTTTTTCCCTTTTATTTTTTCTCTTTGTCTTTTCATTCTACTCCTGCATTGTACCCTCAACTTTATTTGTCAACCTTTCAAATGGCTTTTCATTTTTGCTGTCATGCCCTTAATTTATTAAAGCATTCCCACTTTTCACCAGGGTCACCAAATCTCCTGGCTTTCCTGGGAGTGAGGGTTTTCCTGGGATGTGGGACTCTCAGAGCTACAACTGAGACAGTACTGGGCAAACAGAGGTGGTTGGCCACTCTACCCATGGATATTCTTTATTGGTAACAACTTTTTCTCCAGGCTGGAGTGTGGTGGCACCATCTCAGCTCACTGCAACCTCCACCTCCCGGGTTCAAGCTATTCTCCTGAGTAGTTGGGATTACAGGCACACACCACCACACCCAGCTAATGTTTTAAATATTTTTAGTAGAGACAGGGTTTCACCATGTTGGTCAGGCTGGTCTTGAACTCCTGACCTCATGATCCTCCCACCTCGGCCTCCCAAAGTGCTGGGATTACACAGGCTTGAGCCGCCGTGCCTGACCAACCTATAGGTGTTTTTTTTTTTTTAAACAATCTTTGTTTTCACTATATCATGCATTGACTCTGCTTTCTTTGAGTTCTTTTGATTTACTTACTTTAGTCTCTCATGCTGGAGACTGTTTACAGATGTCTTGTGATTTGTAACTGGCTAATCATATTTCAGAGTGTTGACTGGAGGCACTTCAAGAGTGGCAGGGCTCATCAGCTGCTGGGTTTTACTGTAAGGGAATTTGAGAGGAACCTAGGCATAAGATTGTGAGATTACCGAATGTCAGTTGAGAGCTCTTTTTTCTTGGACTCATCAATTTCCAGATTCCCCATATAGAAAGCCTCTAATGTCTTGCTGGCCAGGCATCATTCTCGGGGGTGGTGGTTGGAGTAAGTAGAAAAAAGGGACTGGGGTGGCCTTTTTCTCAATATGGCACTTCATTCCATCCATTGTACTTGATGTCTCTGGGACTGTGAGAGGTAATAATAAATTGTTGCCTTAAACATCTAAGTTTGGGTTGATTTGTTACACAGTATTAGATGCATGTAACAATAATTGTTATTGAAACTGGGGTGCTACTGTAATAACGACTTAAAACTTGTGGCATTGGCTTTGGGTCTAGGCAGCAGGCAAGGGGCAACAGGACCTTGAGGAGACTGTTAGTGACAACCTGAAGGAAGTGAGGAATTGCCAGTGGAAGCTGGAGAAAAGCAGATACTGGTTATACAATGTTAGAAAATTTGGTAACAATGTTGCCAGAAGAAATGTGGGGAATACAAAGAAACTAACGGGTTTGGCTAAGAAGGTGTCCACATAGAATAATGCCACCTTCTTTCTTTTAGCTTCCTATGCTAAAGTAATGGCTAGAGAGAGATGAATTTAAAAAAGAAGGGGGGTGGGGTACTGGTACTGTTACGTTTTGAACAGTTTTCCAGAGAGTAAAATTTTGTCAAGATAAGAAAGGGCAGGCTGGGCGTGGTGGCTCATGCCTGTAATCCCAGCAGTTTGGGAGGCTGAGGCAGGAGGATCACCTGAGGTCAGGAGTTCGAGACCAGCCTGGCCAACATGGTGGAACTCGTCTCTACTAAAAATACAAAAATTAGCTGAGCATGGTGGCATGCACCTGTAATCCTAGTTACTCGTAAGACTGAGGCAGGAGAATAGCTTGAACCTGGGAGGCGTAGGTTGCAGTAAGCCCAGATCACGCCACTGAATTCTAGCCTGGGTGACAGAGCAACACTCCATCTTAGAAAAGGAGAGAGAGAGAGAGAGAGAGAGAGAGAGAGAGAGAGAGAGAGAGAGAGAGAGAGAGAAAGATACTTCTGTGCAAAGGTCAAATCTAGGGTATCTCCAATAACTCTGATGTCAGGGTGAAAACAGACTTAAGCATGCATCTGTAACCACCTGATAAGTTTTCAGAAAGACTCAGGGGGTGCCTTGTAGATTCTCCCAGGTGAAAAGTAGGGCTTCTAAAAGTCCTAAGGGCATTTTCCCCACAGCACTGTGACTCTTGGGCTATGGTAGTGAAGAAGGCCTGTCTTAAAGAGATTTTGTGTGTGGCTTCTGTATAAAGGAGTGAACCCCAGTAAGAGCAGTAGGGTACTTGTTAAGTGTTTAAGAGGGTTGTACCATTGGAAGTACAGTGTGCTTGGATTGAAAGGACAGAAATAGTTCAGAAAGAAAAAAGTCTTTAGAGTTCACAAACTTCTTCAGTTAGGAAGCAATTTGGGAAAAGTATGAAGTTGTAAAACATTAATCATCTCTTAAAAAGAAAGAAGATTGATTCAAAATGAAGAGCTGAAAGTCAAGAGGGTAGAAATGGGAGTCACGGGGAATCATTCCCTTGTGAAGAAACTGGTGACATATGCCTGCTAGGACCTAAGAACTGCTGTAAATTAGAGACTGCTATGTCTTCTGACCAGTCCCTTCACCCCCATCCTGTTGTTTTTGAAGAAAATTGTTGTGCTTATTATATTTCTGTACTATCGTTGCATGTAGTGTGTAGGCAGAAAGATAACTGGTCTCTTAGTTCATAGTTCTTCAGACTGGGAAGAGCCATATTGAAGAGTTATACCTAATAAACTTCATCTGCATCTGTACCTGGGTCTGATTTAAATGAGTAGATCCTGAACCTTGAGCTGATGCCACAGTAAGATATCATCACAGGGGTCTTGGGAATGGTGACAAGCCTATTTTGCTAATGGGAAAAACGTAAATTGAAGTGACCAGAAGGTGAACCTCAGTAACTAGTATCCAAAGATGTGCATCAATTGCTTTCCTCCCTGTGTGCCTATGCTGCATCTTGTAACAAGAAGTAGGGTCAAATTACCTTCTTCTTGAATCTGGGCTAGACTTAGTGACATGCTAGACCAATAGAATGTGGAGAGAAGAGATGTCCTGGAACGTCAGAAGCTAAGCCATATGATGTCTTGTAGCTTTTGTCCGAGTTTCTTAGGTCACTCATTCTTGGAATACTCCCACATAGAACCTAACAGTCATCCTATGAAAACCTCAAGCCACATGGAGAGTCCTTGTGTGGGTGTTCCAGTTTACCATCCCAGCTAATAATAGCATCAACTGCCAACCGCGTGAGTGGGCCATCTTGGACATCTGTCCCAGATGAGCCTTCAAATGATTCTAGCTCCAGACATCATTGGACTGCAATCACATGAAAAACTCTAAACAAAACCTACCCAGCTGAGCCCAGTCAAGTCACAAAACCATTAGAGACAATACATGTTTTTAAGCCACCAAGTTTTGTGGTTGTTTGTTGAGCAGTACAAACTGGAACACTCATGAAAATCTTACTCACTAGTTTTAGCATGTCTGTTTATTTTTGTGCCAGCACTAAACTCTTCACCACTGTAGTATTTTAATACATTTTACGGCTGTTTCCTATTATTATTGAGCCAATATACCACATAGGTTTGATGTACAGTCTCTGAAGTCAGATTACCTAGAGTTAGATTTTATCTCAACCACTTGTAAATATATCCTTGTATGTTAGTTAATTATTCTGTGCCTCAGTTTTCTCATTTGTAGAGTAAGTATAATGGAAATACATACTTCACATTGTAGTTTAGAGGAACTAATGAAATCATGTAGATAATTGTAAATTAATAGAATGTCTAGCAATTTCTCAGGGCTGAATAAATGTTAGCTATGAGTATTACTCTTTTTTTCTCTTCTTTTTCAGATGTTTCTTAGATATTAATAAAGACAACTAATCTTATTGAGATAGTTATTTTATTAAAACATTACCTCTAAGTTGTTAATTAATATTTTTCTATCTCATTACTTGTTAAATGCCTTTAGAGTGCAAGTGCATTAAATTATTTAGATCAAATATATTCAAATGAAATGTTAGTTTAGATCTACAATTGTGTAGTTTTTGTTTGTTTGTTTTTTAGACAGGGTCTTGCTCTGTTGCCAGGCTAGAGTGCAGTGGCATGACCTTGGCTCATTGCAGCCTCGACCTCCTGGGCTCATGCCATCCTCCCACCTCATTCTCCCGAGTAGCTCGGACTACAGGCACACCATGCCTGGCTAATTTTTTGGGTATTTTTTTTTTTAATAGAAATGGGGTTTTGCCATGTTTTCCAGGCTAGATATATAATTCTTTATGGGTCTATGTTTATATTCAGATATTTCTGTTTTAGACAGTTTAAATGATACATAACCCTACATTATGTAAAACTTTCAAAGGAGGATTAGAGGAGCACCTGGTTACCAAACATAGTAACAGTTCCACAGTTAACCCTATGATTCCTTAAGAGGAAAGAATAGTAATTTAAAGCAGCCTTACATCAATACAGATCAAGTTTTATTACCAAGTGAATTCAGATGCATTCATTTTTGAACACAAAATGAGTTATGAAAAAGCATTCATATTTCAGCACTTTTTGATTTTGGAATTGCAAATAAGAGATTGAGGACCAGCACACTTTCTTTCTGTGTGAGTTCTGGGGATACAGACTAGGAGGTTAATGGTGCATCGATAGTAACTAAAGTGCAGAAGCAAATGGACTTGCCCAAGAAAGCAGGCGAGGTGACTGGGAAACAACACGAGTTTCTTGCTGGGTTTCTGAGAACATTCACTCTTAGAAACCACATGCTTGTCCTTTTATTCTCAATCTTTTTTTTTTTTTTAATTTCTTGTGAAGTTATTTTTTTCTGTAATAAGAGCAAACTAATAGCTAAAACAAGCTGCTGAAGTTCTCTCTTGCAAAACAATATACTGTCCAACTTAGAATCAGAGGTAGTAAGACATAAATCAAATAATTTGAACTCAATATTCATCCCTGAAAAGTTGACAGAAACGAAAGAACATAACATGATAAAACTGGAGAAAAATCTGATTAAAAATACTATCCTAAACCTGTTGGGAAAAGAAAACACACACACACACACACACACACACACACACACACACAAAACAAAACAAAAACAAAACAAAACAAACCTGGCAAAAATGCTATTTGATGATTTTTGAGAAGAACCAAATGTTAACAGAATATAATACAATGTAACATTGGATAGAAGGAGATAGCATCCAGGAATATTCTTCCTCAAATACCCAGATTTAAAGACACAGAGTCCTGGACTTGTGAATACTCGTTGGGTATTATTAAAAGGACAGCTAGGGCCTTATGCTCACATATTACCCTGTGACTCTAGGGAGAAGCTGGCAAGTGTAATCTGTATTTGTGGCTGTGAATGATGAAGAGAAAATAAATGGTCAGAGATGTAGAAATGTGGGCTATATGCTTTCAGTGAATCCACAGAGCTAGGAAAAATGTTAAACTTATTTTGCAGCAACAAGCGTAATTGTGATTCTTAAAGTATTTATCTCCGAATTTGGTAGAAACTATAAATTCTCTCTTCCATAAGATGCACTACTGCACGTTCACCAAGGTTTGCACAACATTTTAGATGATTTACATATTCATTAACTAATCCACCGACCCTGGGCTCCTGCCCTAAGTAAACCTTGATTCTTATCCAAGCTGGGATAAAAATATTTGCTCTCTCAGCTCCAGCTTTAGAATAGAAAAAGAAAAAGATGTAAAATAAATAAGAAAATGTTTGTAGCATTTAGAGATGATGTTTGTTGTGGCTTATTTTTAGATTAGGATATCCTGGCTACTTTTAGCTATTGGGAAGGAATTAAGAGAACCACTCTTTGAAATTATGTTTTTATTAAGTAACAGAATTAATGTGATGTTATAGCAAATTTAAGAGGGTAGACAATCATTTAATATCATTACTGTGCATATTTTGGTGCATTTCATTTTAGTCTTTTTTTCCCCAAAAGTAAAAATGTCAAAATATTTAAAAGAATATTATAATGAATTTCAAGTACTCATCACCTGGTGTGGCAATATTTTTCAAAGATGGCTGGCGTCGGCGTGGTGGCTGCAATTCCAGCTACTTGGGAGGCATAATGCCAGCACTTTGGGAGGCCGAGGTGGGCAGATCACTTCAGGTCAGGATTTTGAGACCAGCCTGGCCAACATGGTGAAAACTTCGTCTCTACTAAAAATACAAAAACTAGCCTGGCGTGGTGGCTGCGATTCCAGCTACTTGGGAGGCGGAGGTTGCAGTGAGCCGAGGCTGCGCTACCGCACTCCAGCCTGGGTGACAAAGGGAGGCTCTATATCACCACAAAACAAAACAACAACCAAACAAAGATGGCTGAAACTAACTCTGGTCTCACACGCTATTCTTGCAATGCGACCTTGCCACAACCCCATCGAAAGGTGGTTCCCTCCACTTGACCTGGGTGGACCTTTGTGTCTGGAGTAAAACAAGTCATGCTACATAACTTCAAAAAATAGCTTAAAAATAACACATAATTTCCGCTGGTTTATTTTGGGACACTTACTCTGGGATTCTTCAGCTACAATATAAGAAGGTTGTTTTCCTTGAGGCGACCAAATGGAAAAACCGCTTGGAAGTGAGGGGGAGAGAAAAGGCAGGAGAAGACGGGGAGGGAAGGGGAACACGAGTTTCAGCTCTTCTAGCTCTGGTTTGTTTGAGTGAAGAATGACCCAGTTCCAGTACTGTCGCCAATACTGCAGGAGAGACCCTGAGAGAGACCGGTCTAACTGACTTGAGTCAACTTCCGAATTACTGAGCAAAATAAAGATTATTATTGTCTTAAGACCCCGTTTTTGGATAATTTGTTAAAAAGCAATAGAAAACCGGAATACCTAAATTGAGCAACTACTAACAGGTTACTTTAATTGTTCACTTAATTTTTTTCTTTGCAGGGGAATTTTAAAACCAATCTCAGATAACAGGATATTTTGCTCTTACTTCATTTTACATTTCTAAAAGTTAAGAAATTTTATTTGTAACATAGAATGTAAAATACATTTACATAATGAAATAACCAGTTTGTATTCAAAATTCCTTTATTGTTCCTCAAATATATTATACATTTATTTTGTTTAAAGTAGATTTCAAACAAGGTCCACACATTATATGTAATGATGGCTCTTACATCTCTTTTTGTATTAAATAACTTCAATTTTTAAAAATGCCACTGTTTTGTAGATAAAAATATTATATTTCTCGAATGCTTTGAACTATAGTGTCCAGAAATATAGTGTCAACAAACACTTCAGCACATTTTTTATTGCTGTAGCTTCATAACTATGTCTGTTAATAAATACAGTATATATCATTGGGTTGCTACATGTTGGTTTGCTGACTCATTTCCCTAGTGCTGGATATTTTAAGAACGAATTACCTGCTCCCATTCATTTGCTATTTTATTCACTACCATGAAATTTATAAATACATCTTTTTACTTGACTCTAAACTATTTCCTTAAACTCCCAGAGATAAAAATTTTTAGTCAAAGCTTATTTAGTATTTTTTGGACTTGCCAAAGAGAAATTACAACAGACATTTGTTAAAAATGAAAGATAGATTTTTTTTTTCTGTCAAGTTACTGCAGTACAGGAGAGACTTCAGTACAAAACTGGATTCTGAACACAGCCAGGGCACCCTGGGATGGATGGCCATTAGGCCGGGTGGGATCAGTGAATGCAAAATTACTGAGGAAATTGATTAGATATCAACAGTTGGGAAAATGAGGAACTTGATCAATGATAGAGGGAGTTTCTGCTAAACTGGTTTCTCAGGATTCTTGCTAAAACTGGACTTAGTAGGCCAAGGAGGAGGACTGGTCAAGAAGAGTGGCTGAGGAACCTGACTAGCATCCAATTAAGGAGGAAGTCCTCAGACTGAGTACATGTTACTAAATTCCTTTGTAAAACCAGGATACTGATAATACTTCAACATCACATCACAAAATTTCAAAAATAATCTATTAGATAAAAACGGTACCAGATGGGCATGGTGGCTTACGCCTGTAATCCTAGCACTTTGGGAGGTTGAGGTGGGCAGATCACGAGGTCAGGAGATCAAGACCATCTTGGACAACATGGTGAACCCTGTCTCTACTAAAATACAGAAAATCAGCTGGCATGGTGGCTGTGTGCCTATAATTCCAGCTACTTTGGAGGCTGAGGCAGAGGAATTGCTTGAACCCAGGAGATGGAGGTTGGAATGAGCTGAGATTGTGCCACTGCACTCCAGCCTGGCAACACAGCAAGACTCCCTGTGTCAAAAAAAAAAAAAAAAAAAAAGGTGTCATTGAAAATACTGATATATGCTACATCATGAACAAGCCTTGAAAATGCTGATAAATGAAAGAAGCCAGTCACAAAAACCATCTACTGTGTGATGAAATGACCAGAAGAGACAAATCTAGAGAGACAGAAAACAGATGAGTGGTAGCCAGTGGCAGGGCGGTTTGTGGGGAAATATGGGGTTTCTTTTTGGGGTGATGAAAATATTCTAAAATTCTGGCAGTTGTACAATTGTGCGAATATACTAAAACCTATTGAATTATATGCTTTAAATGATGCATTGTATAACATGTGAACTATATCTCAGTAAAGCTATTATATTAAAAAACACAGTACCATGTTCTTGTTTTTGAATTTTATTTATTAATAAGTTAAAAATGTTTCTATATATTTTGTCTAGCTGTAGTTCCTCTTTTAAGTTTGAATTAATTTAAAAAACATATTTTTAAAAAGTATTTTTGTTTAAAAAATTACGTTTATTTTTTAACCAATACAAATAGTAGGCAAAAGAATAGCATGTTCCCAGAAAACATATGCTGTTGAAGAATACAGAACTCATTTCAATCCTTGGGAAAACTGAGCAAATTATTATTATATAATATTGAAGCAGTTTTGCATGAAAAAATACTACAGATTAAAGAGACAACATCTAATATGCCAGAACAATAGAAATTACAACCAAATCCAGAATGCTCTAAGTTAGAGATGGTCTATTCACTGCCATATCTATTCCAATTTCTTCTTTGAGCTGAGTCAATATTTTACTGTCATTTTACTATCATAAGTAAAGTTAATCTTTGTCTTTTAAATGTAGTTGGTAGTTTTTAAAAAGTGGTCTATTATGCATTTATTGAGTTTAGAACTTTGTAGATGTACATGTTCAGAAATATTATCAGTGAATGAAAACCATAGACAGAAACAGACTCATGGAGGGAGTGTCCTCATGGTGTAGAAGCTTAGTCTCAGGGCTCTGGTGGGGGCCTTAAGGAACCTAAAACAAAAGTATTTCTTTCACCTGCTTTGCAGGCTTATCAGATGGTACCACATGAGGACCCTAGGGATGAAATTTATCCAATAATCAGATAATCAGATATTTAGCTGCTCTTTGAGATACCGTTTGGAAATTGGTAGGAAACAACTCAATCGCTGGCTTTATTAGACCCAAGCCCCAAGTGACAATGAATCTCAAGCAAATCTCTTTCTGTCCTTCTAGGGTATTTTAAACATCATTTAATTCAGAGCAATCAGAAAAAGCAGAGAATGGATACTTGCCAACACAGAAATGAGACACTGCAGCAGTGGTTTATCTAAGAAAATAAGATTTACCTTTTGCTGTCAGTGTTAGAATTAAAATCCCAAGAGAAATTTGCCATTCTCAGCCTGGCATTACCTCCCCAACCAAGTTCTGAGCAGCGCTATGCAGGCATACCCTCAGTGGCCCCCAAGACTTTACCCCTTGTTGGTGTACACATCCTGAATAATCCCTGTGACTGTGAATAGGATGGATTTTACTTCCATGGTTAGATGATGAATATCAAGTGGGCTGACCTGAGCTACTCACATGAGCACTTTAAAAGCAGTTTCCTCCAGGTCGTCACAGCAAGGAAGTTAGACACTGGAAGTGCGAGAAGGATTTGACACTTCATTGCTGGCTTAAAGATGGAGGGAATCACGGGGCACAGAACTGAGGGTGACCTCTAGGAGCTGAGTGCCCCCTGGCTGACAGTCAGCAAGGAAATGGGCACCTCAATCCTGCAACTGCGAGGAACTGAACTCTGTCAGCAGCAGAATCAATTTGGAATTGGATTTTCTCCCAGAGCTTCCAGATCAGAACTCAGTCCAGCTGATACCTACTTTGTGCCTTGGGATACCCTGATTAGAAAGCCCAGTCACATTGTCATGAAATTCTAACACACTAATGTGAACTGCTAAATCAGTTTTATTTTAAGCCTCTATGTTTCTAGTAATTTTTACCCAGCAATAGAAAACTAATGCAAACGCTTAGCCATTTTTACCTTATTAAAATTATCAGTCACTGAGACTACTCAAGATGGTGCTGTGAGAACAACCCAGGATTGAGGCTCTCACTGGATGCACAGAGAAGGTGAGTCAGGGACGCATTTCTGGATGGACCTTTGTTGCCCACAGAACGGGGAAATTCTCTGATATAAAACAAATGCGGGATGCCAGCCAGAGATCTTGACTGGTGTAGCCAGCAGCCGGTGTGGCTGCGGCCCGCACTGGAGCGCAGAGGCGCTCCACAGAGGTCCGCACAAAAGCACACTGTTTCAGGTGCCCTGTTGAACTGGCAACCTGAGACCTGAGAGGGCTGAACTTGAGACTGAATGGGACTTGAACAGTGAGCCAGCCCAGGACAAAGCGTTAGGGGTAGCGCAGTGCGACAAACAAAACGGGATTCCAAACACTCGCTGCTAGGAGGTTACCTTAAGGCGCAGCTCCGTGCGGGAGGGGCGTCTGCCATTACTGAGGCAATCAGCCCCTACTGAGGTACACGCCCATTGCTGACGCAGCCTGCCGTTGCCGAGGCAACCCGGTACAACAGAGAGACTCCACCGCAGGGCGGAGCCTGCGGCTGCAGGGCGGAGACTGCAGAAACAGGGTGAACCTCACACCAGCAGGGCGGAGCCTCGGCAGGACAGGACTGCCTCTAGCTGGGCAGGACAACCCGGCAGACACTCAAAAATAAAGCCCCAACCCCTTCAGAAAGAGCAGCTGAGAAAAAAAGGGCTTTTTTTTGAGTTCTGTTGCAGCAGAATTAAACATAGCAGCCTAACAGCCCTGAATGAACATCAGAGCTCACAGCTCAGCAATTGAGCTCCTATAAAGTACAGACTGTCTCCTCAAGCAGCTCCCTGACCCCTCTATATCCAAAAGACTGACATTTGGCAGGCATCATTCTGGGACAAAGATAGCAGAAAAAGAAACTGGTAGCATCCCTCACTGTGCCACAGCTGCTATAGGTGCAACCCAGACAAGCAGGGCCTGGAGTGGACCTCTGCAGTCATACAGCGAAGGGGCTAGACTGCTAGAAGGAAAACCAAGTAACAGAAATACTTCCTCATCAACAATCTGGGGGTCCACCCAGAGACCCAATCGAAAAGTCAGCAACTACACAGACAACAGGTGGATAAATCCACAAAGATGGGAAGAAACCAGTGCAAAAAGAAGGAAAACACCCAAAACCAGAACACCTCACCTCCTAGAAAGAACCAAAACTCCTCACCAGCAAGGGAACAAAGCTGGACGGAGAATGACTGTGACAAAATGACGGAATTAGACTTCAGAAGGTGGATAATGAGAAACTTTTGTGAGCTAAAAGAACATGTTTCAAATCATTGCAAAGAAACTAAGAACCTTGAAAAAAGAGTCGAGGAAATGATAAAAAGAATGGATAACTTAGAGAGGAATATGAATGAATTAAAGGAGATGAAAAACACAATACGAGAACTTCATGAAGCATGCACAAGTTTCAATAGCCGAATTGACCAAGCAGAAGAAAGAATTTCAGAAGTCGAAGATCAACTCAATGAAATAAAACGAGAAACCAAGATCAGAGAAAAAAGCGCAAAAAGGAATGAACAAAGTCTCCAAGAAATGTGGGACTATGTGAAGAGACCTAACCTACGTTTGATAGGTGTACCAGAATGTGACGAAGAGAATGAATCCAAGTTGGAAAATACTCTTCAGGACATTATCCAGGAAAATTTCCCCCACCTAGCAAGACAGGCCAACACTCAATTGCAGGAAATACAGAGAACACCATAAAGATATTCCGCAAGAAGAGCAACCCCAAGGCACATAATTGTCAGATTCAACAAGGTTGAAATAAAGGAGAAAATACTAAGGGCAGCCAGAGAGAAAGGTCGGGTCATCCACAAAGGGAAGCCCATCAGACTCACAGCAGATCTCTCGGCAGAAACTCTGCAAGCCAGAAGAGAGTGGGGGCCAATATTCAACATTCTTAAAGAAAAGAACTTTCAACCCAGAATTTCATATCAAGCCAAACTGAGCTTCAGAAGTGAAGGAAAAATAAAATCCTTTGTGAACAAGCAAGTACTCAGAGATTTTGTCACCACCAGGCCTGCTTTGCAAGAGCTCCTGAAAGAGGCACTGCACATAGAAAAGAACAACCAGTACCAGCCATTCCAAAATCACACTAATTGCTAAAAAGCATCAACATAATGAAGAATCTACAACAACTAACGGGCAAAACAGCCAGCTAGCATCAAAATGGCAGTATCAAATTCACACATAACAATACTAACCCTAAATGTAAATGGATTAAATGCACCAATCAAAAGACACAGACTGGCAAATTGGATAAAAAGCCAAAACCCATAAGTGTGCTGTATCCAGGAAACCCATCTCACATGCAAGGATACACAAAGGCTCAAAATAAAGGGATGGAGGAAGATTTACCAAGCAAATGGAGAGCAAAAAAAAGCAGGAGTTGCAATTCTCATCTCTGATAAAATAGACTTTAAAGCAACAAAGATCAAAAGAGACAAAGAAGGCCATTACATAATGGTAAAAGGATCCATACAACAAGAAGAGCTAACGATCCTAAACATATATGGACCCAATGCAGGAGCACCCAGATACATAAGGCAAGTTCTTAAAGACTTACAAAGAGACTTTGACTCCCACACAATAATAGTGGGAGATTTTAACACCCCACTGTCAATATTAGACAGATCAACCAGACAGAAAATCAACAAGGATATCCAGGGCTTGAACTCAGACCGGGAGCAAGCAAATATGATAGACATCTACAGAACTCTCCACCCCAAATCCACAGAATATACATTCTTCTCAGCACCACATCACACCTACTCTAAAATTGACCACATAATTGGAAGTAAAGCACTGCTCAGCAAATGCAAAACAACTGAAATCATAACAAACAGCCTCTCAGACCATAGTGCAATCAAGTTAGAACTCAGAATTCAGAAACTAACCCAGAACCACACAGCTTCATGGAAACTGAACAACTGGCTCTTGAATGTTGACTGGATAAACAACGAAATGAAGGCAGAAATAAAGAAGTTCTTCGAAACCAACGAGAATGAAGACACAACATGCCAGAATCTCTGGGACACATTAAAGCAGTCTCTAGAGGAAAGTATACAGCAATAAGTGCCCATATGAGAAGAATGGAGAGATACAAAATTGACACCCTATCATCAAAATTGAAAAAGCTAGAGGAACAAGATAAAAAAACTCAAAACCCAGCAGAAGACAAGAAATAACTAAGATCAGAGCTGACCTGAAGGAGATTGAGACACAAAAAACCGTCCAAGAAATCAATAAATCCAAGAGCTGGTTTTTTGAAAAGATCAACAAAATAGACAGACCACTAGCTAGATTGATTAAAAAGAAAAGAGAGAACAACCAAATAGATGCAATAAAAAATGATAAAGGGGAAATCACCACAGATTCCACAGAAATTCAAACCATCATCAGAGAATATTACAAACAACTCTATGCACATAAGCTAGCAAACCTGGAAGAAATGGATAAATTCCTGGACTCCTGTGTCCTCCCAAGCCCAAACCAGGAGGAAGCTGAAACTATGAATAGACCAATAACAAGGTCAGAAGTCGAGGCAACAATTAAGAGCCTACCACACAAAAAAAGCCCAGGTCCAGACGGGTTCACAGCCGAATTCTACCAGACGCACAAAGAGGAGCTGGTACCATTCCTTCTGAAACTATTCCAAATAATCCAAAAAGAAGGAATCCTTCCCAAATCATTTTATGAGACCAATATCATCCTGATACCAAAACCCGGCAGAGACCCAACAAGAAAAGAAAACTTCAGGCCAATATCCATGATGAACATAGATGCAAAAATCTTCAATAAAATATTGGCAAGCCGATTGCAACAGCAAATCAAGAAACTTATTCATCATGATCAAGTAGGATTCATCCCAGGGATGCAAGGCTGGTTCAACATACGCAAGTCTATAAACGTAATTCACCACATAAACAGAACCAAAAACAAAAACCACATGATTATCTCAATTGACGCAGAGGAGGCATTTGACAAAATTCAACAGCCCTTTATGCTAAAAACCCTCAATAAACTCGGTATCGATGGAACGTATCTCAAAGTAATAAAAGCTATTTATGACAAACCAACAGCCAATATCATACTGAATGGGCAAAAACTGGAAGCATTCCCTTTGAAATCCGGCACTAGACAAGGATGCCCTCTTTCACCACTCCTATTCAATATAGTACTGGAAGTTCTAGCCAGAGCAATCAGGCAAGAAAAAGAAATAAAGTGTATTCAAATAGGAAAGGAGGAAGCCAAATTGTCTCTATTTGCAGACGACATGATAGTATACCTAGAAGACCCCATCGCCTCAGCCCAAAAACTCCTGAAACTGATAAGCAATTTCAGCAAAGTCTCAGGATATAAAATCAATGTGCAAAAATCACAAGCCTTCCTCTACACCAATAACAGACATAAAGAAAGCCAAATCAAGAATGAACTGCCATTCGCAATTGCTACAAAAAGAATAAAATACCTTGGAATACAACTCACAAGGAATGTAAGGGACCTCTTCAAGGAAAACTACAAACCACTGCTCAACGAGGTCAGAGAGGACACAAACAGATGGAGAAACATTCCATGTTCATGGTTAGGAAGAATTAATATTGTAAAAATGGCTATACTGCCCAAAGTAATTTACAGAATCAATGCTATACCCATCAAGCTACCATTGACTTTCTTCACAGACCTGGAGAAAACCACCACGAACTTCATATGGAACCAAAAGAGAGGCCGCATAGCCAAGTCAATTCTAAGCAAAAAGAACACAGCGGGGGGCATCACACTACCGGATTTCAAACTATACTACAAGGCTACAGTAATCAAAACAGCATGGTACTGGTACCAAAACAGAGATATAGACCAATGGAACAGAACAGAGGCAACAGAGACAACACAACATATCTACAACCACACAATCTTTGATAAACCTGTCAAAAACAAGCAATGGGGAAAGGATTCCCTGTTCAACAAATGGTGTTGGGAAAACTGGCTAGCCATGTGCAGAAAGCAGAAACTGGACCCCTTCCTGACACCTTACACTAAAATTAACTCCAGATGGATTAAAGACTTAAACATAAGACCTGGCACAATAAAAACCCTAGAAGGACATCTAGGCAAAGCTATCCAGGACATAGGAGTAGGCAAGGACTTCATGAACAAAACACCAAAAGCATTGGCAACAAAAGCCAAAATAGAAAAATGGGACCTAATCAAACTCCACAGCTTCTGCACGGCAAAAGAAACAGTCAATAGAGTGAATCGGCAACCAACAGAATGGGAAAAAATTTTTGCAGTTTACCCATCTGACAAAGGGCTGATATCCAGAATTTACAAAGAACTCAGACAGATTTACAGGAAAAAAACAAACAAGCCCATTCAAAAGTGGGCAAAGGATATGAACAGACACTTTACGAAAGAAGACATATATGAGGCCAACAATCATATGAAAAAATGCTCATCGTCACTGGTCATCAGAGAGATGCAAATCAAAACCACATTGAGATACCATCTCACGCCAGTTAGAATGGCGATCATTAAAAAATCTGGTGACAACAAATGCTGGAGAGGATGTGGAGAAAAAGGAACACTTTTACACTGTTGGTGGGATTGTAAATTAGTTCAACTACTGTGGAAGACAGTGTGGCGATTCCTCAAGGCCTTAGAAATAGAAATTCCATTTGACCCAGCAATCCCATTACTGGGTATATATCCAAAAGACTATAAGTCGTTCTACTATAAGGACACATGTACACGAATGTTCATTGCAGCACTGTTTACAATAGCAAAGACTTGGAATCAACCCAAATGCCCATCGATGATAGACTGGATTGGAAAAATGTGGCACATATACACCATGGAATATTATGCAGCAATCAGGAATGATGAGTTTGTGTCATTTGTAGGGACATGGATGAATCTGGAGAACATCATCCTCAGCAAACTGACACAAGAACAGAAAACGAAACACCACATATTCTCACTCATAGGCGGGTGATGAAAAATGAGAACGCATGGACACAGAGAGAAGAGTACTAAACACTGGGGTCTATTGGGGGGAAATGGGGAGGGCCAGCGGGAGGGGGAAGTGGGGAGGGATAGCCTGGGGAGAAATGCCAAATGTGGGTGAAGGGGAGAAAGGAAGCAAAACACACTGTCATGTGTGTACCTATGCAACTGTATTGCATGCTCTGCACATGTACCCCAAAACCTAAAATGCAATAAAAAATTAAAAAAAAAAAAGAAAATTATCAGTCACTAATAAAAATGTTTCAGCAGTCTGACTCTCAGGCCAGCTAACACGTTGTCTCTCAGGAGGCGGGAATAAACTGAGGAGAGAGATCGCCTCCAGCTGTAAGTAAGCAGGCTGTGTTGCAGGACCTCAAGCCAGGCGCAATGTAGCACAGAGCTTCCAATGTCCAAAACCAGTTTTCAGACAGCTTTCAGGCATTCCTGCCCTCATTAGTGACTTAAATGATTATACATTTGCACATGAGTGTTTTCAAATTCTGTGTTTTAGGTATAATTCAATATCAGGGATGGCTTAGCAATTTGGTCTCTATTCTAGAAGAATGAATATATATATATTTTTTCAATTAGATGTTATCAAGCATGTATTTAAGATTTAAAGAATGCTTAAAAGTTGTGACTAGGTAACATATTCTGAAAAATCTCTAAAAAGAAAAATAATATGTGAAAGTAATTTTTTTAAAAAACCAAAACAGCTATATCAATATAAGCTATTTGTTTTGAGGTTACCACCAAAAGTCTAATCTCACATTAAGAGATTTTTAATAATTTACTTAGCTATTTCCTCAAATTGAATAATGAAGAATCTCTTGTTTACTAATGAATGTTTAAGTTTGAGACATTATTTTTTAGGCAGATATATTCCAAGTATTCAATGTCGCTCTTATTGTTGGGGAGATAAACAAATATAAACATATTCTAAGTTTTTCTTGTTGTAATATTTTATTTGATCATTGAAAAATATTTCTGCTTCTTTGACATTTACTTGCTGTAATTCATTTTTCTCTTTTATTAATTACCTACAATATTTACCTGGGACAATATTAGTTTGTAGAAGCCTGGGATCTGGAGTCTGGAAACCTGCTAGCCTACTCATTTATTCTCTTCCTTTTTTCTTCTTTCTACTTGTTAATTGTACACATGGTAGCATAAAATAAAAGACATTTCTAGCCACCCGCAACTGGGTATAGTCATACTTCTACGCTTTGGCCAGCAATAAGACAGTAGATGTACTGCTTGCAACGTGGGAAAATACATCATAAAGAGTGTAGACGCACTGTTGGGGGTGCTCCTTTTGTGCCTCTTTCCTTTCCTGCTTAGGACTGCACCGGGGAATGCGACGGCTGGAGCTCTGTAACTCTCAGGACCCATCTTAGGCCTGAAGTCATAAGTTTGGATAGTGGGATAGAGAGATAGGAGGCTGGTTCCTAACGACACGGTAGACCTGCCAGAACAGCCACGGATTACCCATCACTGGATTTCTCTCATGTGAGAGAGAAACAAATGTCTATCCATTAGAAAAGACTCGTATTTTGGTTTATTAGATGGCCCTGCATCTCATCGTACTAATCACAGAATAGGACAGATCTGGCTTTAGCCTGAGAAAGGAGCATCCTACCTTCTTCCTACTTCACCTGCTGAACTCCTCCTCGTCCTTCATATCTGAGCTCAGCTGTCATCTCTACTAAGAAGTCATCCCTGGTTTCCTCAGTCTGGGTCAAGTGCTTCCAAAGTAACTTATACACATCAATTAACACAATGTGCTGGAATTTTTAATTTACTGTCACTTTTTAGATGATAATTTTTTTGAGGACTATGTATATGGTATGTACACATATACACGTTTATATTTTTTTATATAATCAATAAATCTTTGAGTCCTGTTAATTAAAATAATTATATATAAATTATATATATGATTAAAATGATTATTTTATATATAAATGTATATAAAACATATAATAATTTTAATTAACAGGACTCAAAGAGTTATTGATTTTCAGCTTTATCACTTACTATTACATGAATTTGAATAATAACCTCTCTGAATCTGTTTCCTCTTAAGTAAAATGGGAAGTTAATATCTGATAGATGTAACAAATTATATATATATGTATATGTGTATATATATGTATATGTATATATATGTATATGTACACATATATGTATATGTGTATTATATATGTATATGTATATGTGTGTGTGTGTGTGTGTGTGTGTATATATATATATATATATATATATATATATATATAATTTGAGACAGAGTTTTGCTCTTGTTGCCCAGGCTGGAATGCAATGGCACAATCTTGGCTCACTGCAACCTCTGCCTCCTGGTTCAAGCAATTCTCCTGTCATAGCCTCTGAGATTACTGGCATGTGCTGCCACGCCTGGCTAATTGTGTATTTTAAGTAGAGGCAGGGTTTCACCGTGTTGGTCAGGCTGGTCTTGAACTCCTGACCTCCGTTTATCCGACTGCCTTGGCCTCGCAAAGTACTGGGATTACAGGCATGAGCCACTGTGCCCAACCAAGAAATTATATTTTTAAAAACTTATATGAAGTCCATTGCTTTGCACTTGGTGGGCATATAATAGTTATTAGTGCCTATCATTACCTCTAAAATGTAGACAAGTGAGGATTCATATATATGAATTCATTAAACTTAATTGAAATTCAAATTGAAATATAATTTAAAAAACTTCTGTTTCCTGGCAACCAATTTCAGACACAGTTGTGTACAAAGAAAACTCCAGAAATACTATAATAACAGACCGCTTCTAATTGTAATGTTGGCTAAGTTAAGAAAATTGTGGTCATTGACTGTCATCATACCTGAGAGCTTCTTACATTTATAAAGAGCCACAGAATTCATCTACCTCAAATTAGTGGTAAGAATATCCTCTAAAAACACGTTGCATCCCTTCATCTGTGAGATGCATTGACACAACATCCTCACAAGGGGACAGCATTGCAACTCTTATCACCTGGGTACAGCACATAACTTTTTGTTAGTTATTTTAAATCTTTTTTAAAACTGCACGCACTCTCAGCCTCTGAAGGGCAGATTTGTTAGAAAAATGATCAAAATACTAGATGTAAAGTCAGTATTAAGGAATACCAACGGGAAGCTTAAAAAGTGACAATTTGAAAGAATGATTCAATGTAAAAAAAATGTTCTTGGTCATATTTTCTTATCAAACAACCATGAAAAGCCTCTGTTCAACAATCGATGTAGTATTAATAAACCAAAGGGAAGCTGACAAAAGGTTGGCTTGAACAGGAAGCAGATTCAACATATGTCATTTGTTATCTCCAGAAAACAAAATGATGGTCAAAATTTGAAAAATGTTCTATGCTTTTATAAAGCACTTTACATATTAGCTCCCACAGTTCTGTGAGGTAGATTATTCAGTCCCCATTTTAGACTTAGGTTTAGAAAGGTTAATTAGCTTATCCAAAGACTGACAGCAAGTTTGTAGCAGAATTACAGTCTTGAACCCAAGTAGAGTAACTTGCTTGTTTGTTCGTTTTTATTAAATAAAGCCATTTATTTGATGCTTCCTCCTTTTATGCAAGATGTGGTTCTTTATTTTTTTTTTGAGATGGAGTCTCCCTCTTGTTGCCCAGGCTAGAGTGCAATGGCTAGATCTTGGCTCACCACAACCTCTGCCTCCTGGGTTCGAGCAATTCTCCTGCCTCAGCCTCCCGAGCTGGGATTACAGGATAATTTTGTATTTTTAGTAGAGACAGGGTTTCTCCATGTTGGTCAGGCTGGTCTCAAACTCCTGACCTCAGGTGATCTGCCTGCCTCAGCCTCCCAGAGTTGCTGGGATTATAGGCGTGAGCCACCGGGCCCAGCTGTGTGCTTGATTCTTAAACCCAAGGAGGCTTTTACAATTTATTTTCCCAGAATGGTAGAATAATTTTTTTTTTAGGATTCTAGTAGAAGGCATTATTGTTATCTAAGTATCTAAGAATCAAGGTTGAGAGTAGGCAACAAAGACTGATCTAAAGGGTTTTCGAATCCTGTAAACAGGTCTGTGCTACATAAAGAGGTGGCCTTTCTTACAGGTACACAAGTCCCATAGTTACTAAAATAAGCATGACCTAATTTTAGCTCACAAAAGTGTTTATTTACCCCAGCAAGTAACAGTTTAATCTGACTTCATCATTGATATCATCAGGAAAACATCTATATATAATTTTATTATGAATAAACTAGCAGCTTAACAAGGATTAAAAATGGTTGGCAACCGCGTCAAAGAAAATGCTGCATGAAGAACAGAACTTGACCCTAAGACTGCTGTATTCTTCTGAGAGAGAGCCATGTGCTGCTGAGGTTCTGGCCAGTGAAACTCAAAGCTGAACATCGTGACAGCAACTCAAACAATTTTTGAAGCTATGTTGAGGTCGCAATGTCGAATGCCTTTAGAAGCTCGACTGGCAACACACAAAGATGTTGGATAAGTATAAGAATTTTTTTCTAGTCTTAGTAGTTTTAATTTTCCCACTTTCAATAGATATGATGGAGCAAGATTTCTTTTTCTTAGCTCTCCTCTAAGAATAACCACACAAACAGGATGGCAATGGTACCTGGAACCCTTGATGTGGGAAAAGCAACATGGAATGAAGGTTCTATGGTGACTGAGAGGGTATTCCCATGTAAGAGGAAAGCCACTTCTTTGCCCTCACTCTTTGCTAACTTGAGGGAATGTAGGTATAACTTTACCAGATCTTCAGCTTTTTAAAGAGAAGCTGAAAATCTGGATTTTTAATGTCAAGTCTTCTTGCTGGTTGAAGTTTTCAAGTGACACAGAAATTTAAATAATATTGTGCAGGCTAGACAAACCTGTGAGCTAGCAGTTGGCAACCATGGAATCAGGCCTTAATTTCTGGGTGCCACCTCTCTCCTCAGCTCCTGACCTGAGTCATCGATAGACATCTCTACTGGGAACAAAGCTCTCATAAGTTCAACACATATCTAAAACCAAACCGACAGTCTTCCCTGTAGAACCCACTCCTTTTCTGCTATTGATGCCATTAATCAATAGCTCCAACACCCACTCTGCTGTTCCAGCTCCGAGCTGGTGGTTGCTCTACACTTCTCTGTCTGCCTTGCCACCCACACTTAATTGAGAACCACATTTTATCAATTTTTCTCCTAAAACATTTATTCTACGTATTATGTGCCAGGTAGTATTCTTTGTGCTAAGGAAATACACAGACCCATGATCTTTGTGCCCAGGGCTGTCATTAACAGTTGGGGAGGAAGAGGGTTTTTCTCCATGACCAACATTCCCATCATTATCCATGGTCCAGTCTCCTGATTTTTTTTTCTCTTACTTTCTTAGTAATGTTGGAAAATGCAAGTGTGAGTAAGTCTTCTGGATTTTATTTTGGTTTTAGAAACATAATTTCCTAATGCCAAAGATTTGAAGAACAAATTGTTCAGGTTTTATAAAATGGCCTCAACTTGCCAAACGATACTGGTTGGCTAACTGAATAAATAAAATATTAAGTCTTTGAGTGTCATCTGGTGGAAAAGCCTCGGGACGTTATTGTGATACAGCCACTGGTATTTGGTTTATTCCTAGAACATGCACCAAACTTCTTAACCCCCGTGTCTTTTTCAGCTTCATAAGTCATATGCAAATTTTATGCCTCACCTTGTAACTCATCATCTCTTTCTTTTCGTTTCTAATGTGAACTTTTCTTTTGAGTCGGAGTTTCAAAAGAAACTCCTGTTGCACAGGCTAAAGTGCAGTGGTGCAATTTCAGCTCACTGCAAACTCCGCATCCCAGGTTCAAGCAATTCTCCTGCCTCAGCCTTCCAAGTAGCTGGGGTTACAGGCATGCGCCACCAGGCCTGGCTAATTTTTTGTATTTAGTACAGATGGGATCTCACCATGTTGGTCAGGCTGGTCTTGAACTCCTGACCTCAGATGATTCACCAGCCTCGTCCTCTCAAAGTGCTGGGATTACAGGCACTTTGTTTGATATGCCTAGTATTGGAAAGACAGACAGTTGCTGGGTGAATCAGGATGATCATGAGCATTTGAAGTAGAGAAAGAGGTAGACAGGGAAAAGTGATGCAAAGTGATGCAAAGTGCTGAAAGAGTATGGAGGAGGAGGAAAGGAGATTAGATGCATTGGAGAGGAGAGTGAAGCCTGTGAATTCAGCCTGGTCCCTAAAAGATCTGTAGGATTTCAACAGGTGGTAAAGAAGACAAAGAGAATGTAGTTGGATGGAATATTCAGAGCAAAAGTTGAAAGATGTGAAGGTACATTCTGCATTCAGGAGATAGTGTCCTCTGGAGAGGCTCCCGCAAGGCATAGTGAGGGCAGTGGGAGGAGTGAGGCAATGGGAGGATTTGGGCTCAGGATGATACACAGAGGCTGGAGAAGGAGGTCCTAACAAGGAGTGAGACCAGAAGGCACAAGTTTGGGGCTCCCCAGCAGAAAACTCCAAACGATTAAACGCAGCTATTACTTGTCAGTAAGACCAAAGCTTTAACAGCCTTGCCTGGAACTGCCATTCTTAGATGTGCAGTTATTCTTTCTGAGGTGCAGCACTGTGCCAAGTGTGAATCCAGGTAGAGAAACAGAAACACCACTCTGTCTTGAATCACAGGACAATTTTTACACATGCATTACATGGAGGATCCTTTGGTCACACTGGCTAGAGGACTAAGCAGAGAAAGAAGGAAAGAGAAGTTAATTTATTGTTAGAGGATTCTAGAAGCACAGGCTTTGGCAGGTTTTAAAAGCAAAATTTACAGCTTTAATAAAACTGATAAAGTCATCCTAACCTTTATGTGGTGAAATATGATTTGATATTCACTGAAGATAAAGCAGACGTAGTGAGTTTCCCCAGGCCTCCTGCTGGAGACTGAAATGGCATTGTCTGAAATGAACTCAAGGAATCATCTTTGGAGTTAGATGTGGGTGAATTCGAAGAGATGAAGACCAGGCTAAGGGTTCAAGCATGAAGTGAACAAATATAAAATAGAGTTTAAGTTGGATGGTGTTTGGTGTTTTTTAGGTATCATGGTGCAGCTGAAAATCCAGAGAAAAGCAGAAGCAGGCTGGGAGGGCCCTTAGGTGGCTCCCTTCCATAATCACAGGCTACATGGAGTCCCATGATGTCTGACTCCCATTCTTACAGGGCCACATGTAAGTTTCATTAAAACAGGATATAAAACCATGTGCAATTTCGTCTTCCCTATTTATCTCTCCCAGATCCAGCCAGAAGAAGATTTGCACATAATGGCAGATTGGCCCAGGCACCTAGCCCCGAATAGAGTGTCTGGTTGTGATCCATCATCATGACATTTCAGCTTTAGCAAATATGGCTGCTCTCAAAGGACACAATACATGAGTGAAATTGGAGGGAGCAAGTTTCTTGGAGCCATCTATCAATAAGAAAAGTGATGGAGGGTTTTTATGGAATATGATCATCAGTTAGCAGTGGCATGAGTTTTACCTCAAACTCTATTAAGGTTTTTTAAAAAATAAGTTATTTTATTTAATACAGCATATAAAGTTGTCATAATGTTCACACAGTTCACTTTTTGATACCATAATGTATTTCCACAAACCTTTAAGTCTACAATTCTATAGATATAGTTTTTCATCCAAGAAGCCAGATGTAGATAATTTTTAAAATATGTAACTAATTTAAGGCTTTAAGAGAGGTTAGGCTGTAAACAGTTACAATTTTGCCATAACACCACACAAAGACACTTAATTAGGAAAGCGTTTTTCTCTACATTATTGCTTAGTCTTATTAAATGGTAAATTTTAACCTGATGAATACCTTTGTACTTGTATTGGTTTCCTATACTTTTAAGTAATATTGCATTCCTTGGCAAGTAGTTTAAATATTGATTTAATTTTTAAATTCAATTAGTTGTAGACAAATTCTGAATTGTTAACAAGTACATATATTTTTCTTTAACCACCTACTACACTACCTCAGAATTAATCCACCTATAATAAAAGAATTCTTCCACATGGAAAAAATAATGCAGAGAGCTTCACCTCTTCCTCAAAGATTTTCATATATTATAGGAACACAAATCTATGAAAAGAATTGATTAAAATTTGACATTTCTCTTGCTTTACTAATTATAAGATAATAGAGATGTGACGAAAACAAATGTTCCTTAATGTTTTTCTGCTTATCATAATATTATACTAAGAAATACTGCAATTATGTTGTTGAGCTATTTTCCAGCTTTTCCAAGTATAGGCCGCAGCTATGGTTCTATCAGCAAGGAGAAATGAATAATCAATCTTACAAGAGAAGGATGAGAAGCACAAAAAGATAAACTGATTTTGGCATTTAAGAACCTGATGTTGACCTTGAAATGCCAGATTCAACAACACAACAAGGAAACAAAAGATTATAGTAGCAAGAATCCACTTCACCATATATTAAGAATTTTGAAATAGGCAACAGCTTCCCTCCACTCCCTACTCATTCTGTTGTATCTTCTGTTTGTTTTTCTTGCTTTTGGACTGCAGGCAATTTAAAGCATGCCTATTGCATAGGACGCACTATTCTTACTGTGCTCTCAGTCTGCGTTGCAGTCATAGCTACATAACTTCACTTTATAACAATCTATAACTCTGCATTTTGATGAAATTTCTTCTCTCCTTCAAATACAATGCGTTGTTTTTGTTATTGTTGTTGTTGTTGAAGTTGTAGTTGTTATTGAGACAGTCTTGCTTTGTTGCCCAGGCTAGAGTGCAGTGATGCAATCTCAGGTCATTGCAACCTCTGCTTCCCAGATTCAAGTGATTCTCAAGCCTCAGATTCCCAAATAGCTGGGATTATAGGCATGCACCACTACACCTGGCTAATTTTGTATTTCAGTAGAGACAAGTTTCTTCATGTTGGCCAGGCTGGACTTGAACTCCTTGGCTCAAGTGATCCACTGGCCTCGGCCTCTGAAAGTGCTGAGATTGCAGGCGTGAGCCACCATGCAAGGAGCCACATTCAAATGCAACGTACACATTTAATAATGTGCTATTTGCTTTTACTCAACTAAGTTCTGGAAGTGAATTTTTAGCATTTACGTAAATTGTGACTCTCCTGTCTGATGCCAGGCATGTGTACTCTGAATAACTTTGTTCCCAGCATTTTTTTACTTTGGTCTACAGGAGTTTCCTTGTTGCACCGCCCTCTTGGGCTAAGAACATACTATAATCAGAAATTTATTTATTTTTTCTTCAGTAGTTCCAGAGTTTCATCTCCTCATGGAAAACGGGTGCTCCGGAATGATGGACGCAGACTTTCTCTAGATTCTGTGGACACTGAGATGTCTTTGAATACCCTCCGTTTTCACATGAGGTCCCAATCTTGATTTCTTCACTGACTTCTTTCTCATCTTATTCATTCCTTTACGGCAGTTTATCAAATGCTTGTTTAAGGCAGCAGACACTTTTTAGTTCCAAGTTTGCCATTGGTTTATCTGGACTTGGCCTTTTTATTGATTCTGCTGGGTTAGAGGCTTGAATGATGTGCTCCTGAAATTGGGGTTTTGATTCAACTAATTCTTTCTTCTCTGTAGTCTTGACTTCAGGTTTGACTAGCTCAGGGGACTCCTCACTATTCTGTTTAGCTTTTGTACAGCCTTCAATGCGTTAGGAATCAGAAAAATCAGCTGGACTTCTCTTACAGTGAGATCAACCCACTAATGCATCACAAAGACTGGAATATCTGGGTGGGATGAACAGGCATCATTGGAATTGGCCTGTAGATTGAAGCAGTGACTGCAGCCCGGTTATTGCTCAGCAATGACATTTTCTTTTCCCACCATTACAGGCAAGGTCCAAACACCAGGAACCACAAGACCTTGTGTTTATCACTTCCGGTGGCAAGCACAGGTCTGACGGCTGAGGCCGCTGCTGACTGCTGGAAATGGCTCCCAATTCATTTACATTGTATTGTTTCCTTTTGGAATGAATATCCAAAGATTGTATATTTTTGTGACTTGGGAGCTACATGGAGACTCCTAAATCAGTTACAACATAAGTTTGTGGCTCTTTTACCAAGATTGCTAAATCCTCTTTGGAAGATAAATCGGAGAAAGGGGACTTAACTTTGATTGGTCGATGATGAAGTCAAAACAGAGTCTCATTTTTTGTGTGTGATTTTTTTGGATTTTATAAGGGATTGGATTATCACTGAATCAAATTTGCAGAGACACCGTGCAAGGAGCGTTAGTTGTGATGTACCCCAGTTTTGTTTTCAGACAGTCAAGATAGAAACATTACAAAAGCTTACTTTTAAGAGAAAGTGAAGGGATTTAAGAATTAGGCCATCTGTAAATGTTTCAAAAAATACATACTTATTAAGAATTAAGGCTTTATGTTTCAAAATTAGAAAATAGATGCATCAACAACATAAGAGAGAAGAAAGTGGGGTGAAATAATTTAAAAGAAAGCATATACTCTAGCTGGCACCACAATTGCCAAGTTAGTTGAGCCAATGGATATGTAATTACTTGGGTCTCTAATACTCAACATCCCAATTTAGGTCCAGTCACCCAAATCGTTAGCTTGAGTTGCTCAGATACCAATGAATCCCCTAGGATACTTGCCACAGAGTTAGAGGAGAGACAGAGTCCAATTTGAATCCAGTACTAGTGAGAGTTGTCCCCCTAGGTTAAAGAGCTACTGGGAAGCATTCTATATACAGTACTCATTAGTGTGCATAGGAGGATACTGTGCCGCATCGTGTTGGGGATGCTCACTACACTTCTTCAGGACACAGCATGCTGGTTGATTAGATGTTCTCCCCATGGCTCTGGAAGGAATGAAATGTAGTCTCTCAGTTTGCTAAAGTAAAAAAAAAAGGAGGCAGGGACAGTAAGAGACTTACTTCATGCTATAAATGAAGGCCACATTAACATGAGGGCTGTGATTTTTTCTGACTTTAGACAAATCTTTAAAAAAACTGAAAGGATTTGTTCTGTTATAATAGAAACTCAATTTGGGCCAACTTGAATTAAAAGGGAAGGACACGGGTCTCCTGGTACTCTAAGAGCAGAGTTTCTTTATAGTCTCCAGAGGGCGATCAGAAACTAGAGTGCTGTGGAGACGCAGGAAGTCCCCTCAGTGAATCTGTTTTACTCTTCTTTTCTTACTGCAGATTACTTTTCTGTATTTCCCAGTTCAAATGGTAGTTTTGAATATATTAATAAAGGCCCAAGAGTAAAATGCAAGGAATGGGTTGGCGAAAGCCAGTATAACATTCTAAAAGGTGAGGGAGGGTTCTGGAGGTCAGTGGACAGAGAAACCATAATGGAAAAGGTTGACGTAAATCCACAATAGAAACCTAAAACTAAACAGTGACAATAGCAAAAGCCAGGAATGACTAAAGGAAGATAATTGCTTGGCTATATTTCAGCACCAACATGTATATGAATCTGTTTTATTGTTTAATGCATTGGGTTGTGTCACTCTTGCTGGGAAAGTTTGAGGAGGACATTGTGTCCTCATGAAATAATAAGACTTTTATCTATGGTAAGGAAGCAGAATGATTGATCTTTGGAGGAGTGTTGTTCACAATTCTGTAACGGAAGGATTGGTAAAGAGGCAGGGCTGTGTTTGCTTAAGAAGGAACAAAAGAAATGAACAAAACAGACATCTATTGATGACTAAACTGTCTTTCTCATCATTCTCTTTTTTCTTTTTTCTTTTGTTTGGCTGAATTTTATTATTAGAATTGAGAAAATGACAATTAGAATTTTATTTCTACAATTGATCAATAACAAGGATAGATATTCCTAAATAATTTGGAAATTTTCAGCTTTAATAAAATTTCCTGCATTCAACACAAGAACCTTTCCATTTGGCCACATTATTTTTATGTAATTTCAATGGATTGTTTCATCCAGGGACATTGTTGAGTAGTCCGTAAGGTATTGTAAGATACTGTGTGCTAGAGAGCACAAGGTTAGGCGCGGCTCACAGTCCACACTGTCCTAAGCATTTCATCCATATTAACTCACATACCCATATGTGTATCCAGAGACACAGACACTGTTATTTTTTTTATTTTTCTGGTGAGAAAACTGAGGCACAGAGAATTAAACAGCTAACCCTGAGTCACACACATAGGAAGCAGAATGTGATCTCAGCATGCAAACTCTATAGCTTTTCTCCTAACTCAGCTATTTTTTCAAAAGGCTACAAATAAACGTGTCTACAGCAAATGGCAACTTATGATGTACACTGAGAGGAGTTTTCTAGAAGCAGAGAAGGCGTGACTGATTCCCAGGTGTTTGAGCTGTCTCTCAAAAGAGGTTGAATGATGGAAGACTGGGAATGTTGATCTTAACTGTTAGACAGTGGGGACTCATTAGAGGATTAGAGACTTTGGAGAAGGAAATTACCATGTTGATGCTTTAGATGGGAAGATTAATTGGCAACTCCTGTGAAGAATGGTTTGGTGCGGGACAATGGGGTGATGAGAATTAGGGTCTTAGGATCAGGGTAGCAGATCAGTCAGGACTGATCTTGCAATTGGCCTAGGTGGGAAGTAATTTGCACTTGATAATATGATTTTGGGAGACATGGAGAAGATTTGAAAAAGATATACCTTGCTGGGCGCGGTGGCTCATGCCTGTAATCCCAGCACTTTGGGAGGCCAAAGCAGTCGGATTAACTGAGGTCAGGAGTTCGGGACCAGCCTGACTAATGTCATGAAACCCTGTCTGTACTAGAAATACAAAAATTAGCCAAGCATAATGTCGGGTCCCTGTAATCCCAGTTACTTGGGAGGCTGAGGCAGGATAATCACTTGAATTAGAGAGGTGGAGGTTGCAATGAGTCAAAATCATGCCACCTGACTCCATCCTGGGCAACACAGAGAGACTCTGTTTCAAAAAAAAAAAAAAATTTAAAAGATATGCCTTAATATCTTCCTCTTTTCTCAGCTTTCCTTCTTTACAACAATCACATTTACTTTTTCTAGTTCCTTTCCCCGTGAGAGTTTAGCAACACAACAAAACAGTCAGATTTTTGCCTTTGATATTTGAGTACTAATCAGGCTGCATTTTGCTGTCTGTGATTTGAAAGGTAGCCATTTGGAGCAAATGAAACCATGATCCTCGGTCTATGTTCTTGTTTAGGGTGGACCTTCTGCAGTAGCTTCAATGGCTTTGGTGAGGTCTGCCATATTCTAGATGTGTAGACATAAGCAAAGCCTGTTGAAAGCCTTGCCTGATGTTGATTAGTCTCCAGAAAATTACAAGCTGTGACACCAGCTCCCAATGAATTGCATACCAGGGGAAGATATATCTTCAGCTCTTTCCATTTCTGCCCTTTATTCGAGAGGATTTCCTTCTTGGGGAAAGTCTTAATGCCTTTATATCCACAGCGCTTTACATTTAGTGCTTTACATTTATATTGTTTGGCTTTTTGCTAGCAATCCTAAGGTCTGTTATAATATGTGGCTGTTTATTTTCTTTCATAGACCTTAGCCCACCTATTTTAAAAATGAGTTGTCCTGAAAGTAATATGGTAAGTGAAATAAGTCAGACACAGAAGTGCAAACAGTGTATAAATCCACTTATATGAAGTACCTGGAATTCTGAATTCTGTCAATTTCATAGAGAGAGAAAGTAGAATGGTGGTTGTCAGTTCTTGGGAAGAGGGAGGAAAGGAGAGTTACTGTTTAATGGGTACAGAGTTTCAGATTGAGATGATGAGTTCTGAAGATGGACTGTTGTGATAGTTGCACAAAAATGTGAATCTATTAAATGCCACCAAACTGTACTCTTAAAAATGGTAAAAATGACACATATTCTCTTAGGTATATTTTATCACAATAAAAAATTGAGTATTCCTAACTTATCCTACTTTCCCTTGCAGGGATGATTTGTTGGTAGCTTGGTTTCAGGGCTCTCACATTAATGATTCTACGTTGCTTAAAGTTCCTTTTATATTCTTTTCAATGGACAATCTACAAACATTTATTAAACATGAGCCAGATTCTATTACTCCCATCCAGGTAAATTATTGATCCTTTTTGCCTAGAGCCACATTTTCCAAGCCATATTGTTACAGTCTCACCAATGCATCGCAATGCAGCATTCTCTTGTGAGGTATCACCCAGAGTTCTTTGTCTCATGACCAAGAGAATTAAGGAGCTTGTATACAAAGCGTAAGGTTGAAAGGAAAGTTTAATAAGTGAAAGAAGAAAGCTCTCTGCTTTGGAGAGGTGACCTGGAAGAGGATTGTTGTTGTCATTTTTACAGTTGAATGTAAGCATTTTATAAAAAGCAATGAGGGCTGGGCATCTCATTTGCATAAGGTGTGAACTGTGTAGCTTCACCCTGTCCTCCTAGTGCACATGCAGACCCTTAGCTTGAGTTACTCCATTATTACTTTGTTCTCCTTACTGTGCATGTGTTAGGAGACAGAACTTTCCATTGCGGGCATGTCTGAGCAAGTGACCCATTTAGCCTTTCTTATCTGTGCAGCTGTGGGCATGTGTTAGGCAAGCTCACCTGTGAAAGTTCCTTTATCTGTGCATGCAGCTTAATTTTTCAGGTTGTTCTTTTGTTTAAAAAAAATCAACTGAGGACCCACCCTAACTGCCAGCCTGACTGATTTCTTCATTTCTCCTTTGTCAATATTCTTCTGAGGACCAAATCTATAAGACATTAAAGACGTTATCAAAGAAGGAGAAAATAATTGCAGGAATCATAGAGCTTGAGAAATTGAGAGTTAAATATATTACTTTATCATAGGACTTTTCAGAGACGTTAGTGTACTAATGTGCATTAAACATTCTCAGGAAGGGAACATAGTATGTTCATGCTCATTTCCCCAAAATTTCTCACCACACAACTGTTAAGTGACAAATAATCTCTTGAAACAAGAATTTCTTGGAAAATATTTTAGGGAATAGTGGCCAACAGAATAAAGTCCAACTATTTAGTATGACTCCCAGTATCGTCTGTGATGACTTCAGTTAAACTTTCAGCCATGTACTACATTTTGCTGCACTTGCACAGTGCACAGCTATACTTCTTGATATTTCCTGAGGGTCATTTCACTCTTGGCACTTCATCTGTTTGTTCAGGCTTGGTCTGATGCACTCTCCTCTCATTTTGTCCTCCTGAAACATCTCACATTGTTCACTTCAAAGTTTTACCTGTTCTTTTTAAGTGTAAATGAATTACTCTTCTTCTGTAATCACCATAGCAAACATCTTTTTTGTTGTTGTTGTTGTGGTTTTTTAACAAGAGTGCATAGATTAGCTAATTACATAAGCAATTACGGCACCCCACCATCTATTATTGTTAACTAGTCGCAAGTCTCTGTTAACTACTAAATGTTAAGTTTCAGGAATGCAAAGTAAGGCATTATGTCTTATTTACCTTTGCATTTTCCAGTCTGTTGTCATTTGCATCAAATAGGTGCTCATGTGTATAGATTTATAAAGTTGAATTTAAAACTAAGCAGCACCCAAGATGTACAGAGCTCTAAGCTGGGTTTAATTGATTGCATTAAAAATATTAGTCACAGCTTCTGTTCGAAGAGATAGAAAACCAACATATTCAGATCTGCAGTAATTTTAGAAAAATTATAAAGTAAAATAGCTGGTACCAATGGTAGAATAGAACTAGAATACATGAATACTCAGGCAACGAACAATGAAAGAATAATCTAAGTTGGTTAGGTTTAGGAATTTTGTCTGAGGTGAGTTTTAAAGGAAGCAGTGGGCCTGGTTTAGTGAAGAACAGAAATGCTGAGTTTTCCTTTGCTATCATTTTGCTTTATATCCTCATCATCTTAATCATCAGTTACCATTCCTATCACCATTTACTGTCCAAGATCTGTGCATGAACTGTGCTATCTGTTAAACTTTACTCATCTATCTCATGTTACTGGGGATTCCAGGGCTCAGTAAGATGATGCCTGTAGAAATACATACTCTAGCATCTCTTCTGTGGTACAGAAATGACAAAGGAAAAATAACATAGGTGTTTTATACTCTAGAAAGTCATAGCATATAGCCACATACTTGTGCTGTAAACTATTGTTCAGTGAATCATTAGCTTGACCTGAAGCTTAATTCCATGTTGGCATCACATTCTGACAAAAATATTTATAAGCTTTTTTTCTACTTTACTATGATTTGCTTCACTAATTTAAATTTTTAAGATTCCAGGAACGTTTTCACAAGTCTTGCTTTATGGAAGCCTACAGAAGTGGGTGCTGCCTAAATGACTGCTGGCCCTCCCGAATTACTTGTCTGTTACTTGGCTTTTGCAGGTATGATGGACATTCCTGCCATTGCTGGCAAATGGGAAGGGTAGGTCTTAATGGGAAGGTTAGGTCTTGATGTTCAGTGTGCCAAACTCTATGTCACATACAGGAGCAGACTGATATTTTGGCAGTTCCACTGGTAAAACTTCAAAAGGAAACTTTGTTGAAATTAATTAATGTGCCCAGTTGGCTGACTGACATCACAGAAATAGTGGGAACATTTAGGTTAGATAAAAGGAATGTCCAGAGACATAATTGCGTGTAAAGCACTGGCTGCATTTTTCTGCAAACTTCCCACAGCTGACTTTCCTGAGCTGGGCATGTGGCTCATTTACTAGGTGAAAGGCCAGGTGTATTTGATCTTGTGAGTACTCAATATGAAGAGAGAAGGTCAGCTTTCTCTAACAAGTACAAGCCACAAATGCTTTTTCCATTGGAACACTTCTTTTGAATGAGATATTGAGCCAAAGCATTTAACCAAATGTTGCATAGGAAGATGCCTTGTAAGGAGTAGAGTAATTGCCAACAGGAGTGAATAATATTTTATGCATTATGACATACTTCCAACACTCCATTATATATGTGAATGCTCTTCACATGTATAATATGAATTTAATTATTTGAGACAATTTCATCTGTTGAAATTTAGAACTTGGTTCTGTTTGGTTTATAAAGCAGATTTTCTACTGTTATTTGATACAGATGTGGAAGATGGAAGAAACTTTGGGCAGTGGTGGTGTGTGTTGTGATCAGAGTGGAGGAAAGGATGTGATATTGTCTTTCAATATCACAGAGCACATTCCAAAGCCTTTATTTCAGAGCACTTTTGGAGTACGTGAGTGTGCAAATGATGGGAGAGACATTTAAAAAAATGGAACTACAAGGGAGCAGCTACAAGTGAAATGTATATAATTGAATGAATCTGGTATTCTTGTTTTCCTTGTCCATATAAATAAGATTAGAAGAAACTCTAGGTTTAGATACTTACATTTCAGCCTATTTTATGTAGTTATAAACTGAGATGGTATCTTGAGACATTATTTGTTGAGCCCTTCTTTTTCCCAATTTTTTTCCTCAGGCTATCAGACACATCCCTACTGCTCCAAGGAGAAGTGGAAATGTCATAAAGGGAACTAAAAGAAGAGGATGGACACAGTGCCTTGTGCCTGTAATCTTAGCACTTTGAGAGGCTGATGTAGGAGGATTGCCTGAGACCAGGAGTTGGAGACCCAGTCTGGTCAACATAGAGAGACCTTGTTCCTACAAAAAAAAAAAAAAAAAAAAAAAAGCCAGTCATGGTGGTGTGTGCCTATAGTCTCAGTTACTTAAAAGGGCTGAGGTGGGAGGATTGCTGGAGCACAGGAGGTTGAGCCTACAGAAAGCTATGAACATGCCACTGCACTCCAGTCTAGGCAACAGAGTGAGACTCTGCTTCTTAGAAAAAATTACTAAAAGAAGAGTCTGTGTTTCATTTTCTTGATTTCCAAAACAGATTTTTGAGTTTCAAAAGAGAAGGGCTGAAGGATGTAGGAAGCAAACAGAATTTACACTATGGAAATAGCCAAAGGAGACTAGACAAACTTATGCTAGAGCAGTGATACCTCTCCTTGACCCCTGGCTGGAAGCAAGAATAATGTACAAGGTCAGTTTCACAAGACTTCACACATAAAGGGTTGGCCAATGCTGGAAACACAGCCAATGTTCTGAAGACCACTGACTGCCACTGAGAAAGTACTATACGCTTCCTGGGTGAAGAAGCTGTGACAATGGTCTATCTTGTCCCCGAGAATCCTTTTATGAGTAGCTGTATTCACATGCTCCCTTGTTATTTTGTGGAATGATGTCAGGCTGTACTTAAATTTATCCTCATGGATACCATCCTCTTTCCCTTTTAATGGTCAACTACAAGCTCCAATGTTGAGTAATTTTCTGAAGGTAATTGAGTCAGTAATTCTGTCACCAGGATATACCCCCAATGTACAGACAAAATTCAAATCCAGACAGTCTAGCGAGGGTATGGAGCTTTTGCCCTCTAAGAAGCATAGAGATCTAAGAAGCTGAACCATGGGAACTGTCATCAGTGGAAGCTGAAAGCTGTGATACTCTTTACTCTGAACTGAACAGCCGCTGCTTAGAAAGGATACTTTCTATTAGTCATGATCTTGTGAAAAATGAAAAATCTTTATTTTAATTATGTTGGAAATAACTGCCTTTATAGATGTTGGTGATAATCAGCTCATGCCTTATTCATGGTTTAGCTTAAGAAATTATTATCAATCTTCTATTTTTTACCCTTCTCGGAGGCTTGGGTTTTCCACCTGTAAAAATAGAGTGAAACACCCACCCTACAGGGTTACAAAGACTAAATTGGATGACACATCAAATATAAAAGCACTTAGCATAGTACCTGAGATGCACAGGACCTAGAAAATTTTAGTTATCTTCTCAGAAAAAAATGTTTCTAAGACTATTTAACATGTATTAACCACAATCAAAGGTTAGATATCAGAATAAAATATATAGCATGCCTAGTTAACGGTCACACATCTTTATTTACCTTGGAAATCTACCCAAAAGCACTTTTTCTAACATTCTGATTCTGTTGAGGTTCTGAGAAAGGGTTTCAGTTATTTTACAGATGGGAATGAAATAAGAGGTAGGGAAAAACTCATCGACATGATCCTTCATGGACCTCACTCTAGGCAATCTAGAGTACATGGATGCCATCCAGACCTTACCATAGCTGTGAATCTCTGACTCAAAAACTGCCAGAGTCATTAGTCAACCTGCAACCCAATGTGCATCTTTGAGGAGATTTTATTATGTGTTAGAGATTTATTCCCAAGCCCACATATTTGATTTCTCTAAAATTGATGTGCCTTTATATAATCTTTCTTCTTAAATGTCTACTTCTTATCATTAGGGAATTTTATCTTCACTTATATCTTTCTTTGGTTGCAGAATTGAAGAGACTAACCAGGGAAAAACTATTATTTGATGTTATATAGAGAATTAAGCAGAGTTCTTGCTTTTTCAGAAGGTAGCATAGAAATCACATGAGGATTTTAGTGTTACACATCAGGGCATTTCAGGAGTAAAGAAGACCATTGTGTGTGCTTTTATTTTTTTTTCTTTCTGCTTAATTAGGATAATTATTTTTTATCACCGCTGCTTAATTAAATGTTTCTAAAATTAAGAGCCCCTATTAATCTCATTTAACACAATAGCTATTTTTATTAGAAAACATTTCTTACTTAGTCTTGATAAGTTATTTTTTGCAATTGTCATATTATGGATAATGTAGTAGGAATAATTTTGTCTTAAAGACCAGAACTTGCATCTCATCATTTTTGTTGTTATTGGTAATGATAATAATCTGCTGTTAAATTCCAATATTCTAAAACATCACTAAAATGACTGAGCATCTGTTAGTTTGAGTGATTTTTCCCTAGGGCATCAATTTGAGTGCAAAATTTTTGTAAGCTAAATTGCGTTTGGTGTCTTTGTTTTGTGCTGCTGTAACATAATACCTGAGACTGGGAAATTTATAAAGAAGATAAATTTATTTTCTCACAATTTCTGGAGACTAGGAAGTCCAAAATTAAAGGGTCGGCATCTTGTGAGGACCTTCTTGCTGCTCAATAACATGGTGGAAGGCATAATGTGGGACTGGGGAGAGGGAGGGAGAGAGAGAGCAGAAGAGGTCCTTTTATAACAAACCCACTAACAATCATCCTTTTATAACAAACCTACTAACAACACTAATCCTTTCATGTGGGCAGAACCCTCATAACCTAATCACCTTTTAAAAGTTCCACCCCCAAACATTGCTGTGTTAGGGATCAAATTTACAACATGTGAACTTTGGAAAACATATTAAACCATAGCACATGGATACCTGTGTTTGCTGAAGCAGGAGTACTTAAATCCTGATGCCCTGTTTTTTTAATGTGAAGAAATTCCTAGAGTTCACAGTCTCTCTCCCGTCTTGGGTCAGCCCTGCTTCAGGCACCTACAAGGATGCTGGTGAGGGAAACTAGAATCTTCTTTACTGAAATGGAAAGAGACAAATCTTCTGAGGGAGAACAAAGGCCTGGCATTGATAGCATTTTCCTAGTTGTTTGCTTTGAGCCTTTCCAGAAATAAAGAATTCAAGCTGTTAAAAATGTATCAGAGCATAATGTCAACCCAAGGTAAAGAAAGGCATGTCTGGTCTCTGTGCTGTCAATAGCTAATCACAATTTTGCTTATCATGAACATACCAATGTAGGAAATCAGAACTTGGTCTGTTCAAATCTTGCAAAGCACGTAATAACTAGTTCATATCTCTGAATAAAAACCCAGTCTCCTTTTGATGAGATTGTAGAGACAAATGTGAAATAGAGCTATCTTTTAAATAAAAGTATAAACATTGTAAAAACTTCAGATATATCACTGATGTATTCCTGGACTTTTCTATCAGGAATATCGTTAGAATTAATTACTTATATACTGCTATACTGCTGTCCTCACCTGCCCATATGTTAAAGTCACCTGTCTTAACAGCAACAAGCTGTTGTTTTAGTATTGCTTGCTGTACCAATGCTTAGAACAGCAGGTCTACCAATTACTAAATATATGCTAGAACATTTTCTTTATCTTTGAATGTTGAGGAAGCTATAATTATATATTTTTTCTAGACTGTCATAATAATGAAACGGCTTATCTTCCTACAACCTACCTTCTCATTTCTTTTTGGAGGCAAGTTTGTAATGTGGAGTAATTCATAACGCCTTGGACAAAATGTGCAGCTATTGTTTTTACTGAGAAGTTTATAAATACCTGTCTTATCCACACAGATATCCAGGTGCTATGGTTTAATATATCTCCCAAAGTTCACATGCTGGAAATTTGAGCCCCAACATGGCGATGATGCAGGGAGGGACTTTTAAGATGTGATTAGGCTCTGAGGGCTCTGTCCTCATGAATGGATCAGTGCCATTACGGAGGGAGTGGGTTTGTTATAAAAGGATGAGTTCAGCTTACACCTCTGCAGTTTATTTAGGGATCAATTTTATTTCATATGGAGGAAAAGAGATTGGATTAAGCACTGAAAAAATAATAAAAATAATTGTGATTACTCTCAAACATTGAATGTTTACTACAGATTTTCATTGCTCTGTACATTCCAAATGTCTCACTGTCATTTACATATATCTTTTACACTCTTAAAACGTTAAGCTAAAGTCCTCCTCATGTAAATGAAGGACCCAAGGAGTAGAAATGCTAACTAGCTCAGGGCCAGGGACTGAGAGGTGGGAATTAGCTGAGGTCTTTATATTTCCTCATATTGAACTTTACTAGGTGGGCAATGCTGACCCTTGCTCTCATTAATTCATTGACCCCATATTATCCCATAAAATATTACTTAAGGAAATTTTTATTTGACAATTTGAGGATGTTATATGACTCTCAGCAGCAAGCCATGCCATGTTTCTTTCTCTAACATTTATGCTTCCTTGAAGTTTTAAACTTTTATCAGTCAGCAAACTGTTCACTAAATTCTTTCTGTGGATAGGAAGCTCCAAGGATTTAAGGAAAAATAAAGATGCATAAAATATTGTTATTGCTTGGGAGGTACTTTTTTTGGGAGGTAAGGCAGCTACTTTAAACAGCTACTCTTAAGCAGTCACTCAGCTACTATGTGATTCAATACCATGTCAGTGACATAGAGACCTCATGCCATTGGTGGGTCTTCAGAAGGAGGGTTGTCCCCAGGGAAACCCTAAAGCTGTTGGGTTGTAGGACCTGTGCTTTGATCTAGAAGCAGCTGCAACATAGGGTAATTAAAGTTAAAATGGAGCTGAGGATATCTTGGTTCTCACTCTAGACTTGATCTTGGGTGAGTCAAAGAATTGCTTGAGTCACAGTTTCCTCATCTGTCAACTGAAGCACTTGGGTATAGTTTTAGAGTCAATCAGATCTAAACGCAATAATTTGGGCAAGAAGGATTCCTTGTGGTAGGCAGTCTCTATGACAGGTGCCAATAATTCCTGCCTCCTGCTGTTCATGGCAACATTGAGGGAATGTCACTTCCCTCAATGATTAGGTTATAAAATATTGGTACTATTGTTCTTGCTAGCAGATGCTCTCTGTTGCTTTCTTGGCTTTCACACTTTGATAAAACATGATGTTATGTTGTAGGGGTCCTAATCAAGGAACTGAGAGCTGCCTCCAGACAAGAACTAGTAAAGAATTAAAACCTTCAGTCCAGCAGCCTACAAAGAGATAAATGCTGCCAACATCGACTGAGTGACCAGGAAGCACCTCCTTCCCTATCCAAGACTATAGATGAGACCACAAACCCTGAGTCCACACTTTAATTACAGCCTGTGAGATACCATGAGCCAGGGGACCCAGATAAGTCATGAACAGATTCCTCCCTTACATAAATTATGAGATAATAAATAAGTATTGTTTTAATATACTATGTTTTAGGGATGTAACAGATAATGAATACATGCCTTTAATTAAAAATATTGCTTAATGCTGGGCATGGTGGCTCACGCCTGTAATCCCAGCACTTTGGGAGGCCAAGGCGGGTGCATCACCTGAGGTCAGGAGTTTGAGATCAGCCTGGCCACATGGTAAAACTACGTCTCTACTGAAAAATACAAAAAGTTAGCCAGGAGTGGTGGCAGGCACCTGTAATCTCAGCTACTCAGGAGGCTGAGGCAGGAGAATCGCTTGAGCCCATGGGGCAGAGGTTGTGGTGAGCCGAGATTGTACCATTGCACTCCAGCCTGGGCAACAAGAGTGAAAATCCAACTAAAAAGAATTATATCTTAATATCACAAAATGCTGCTTATTTATTATGGAACCGAGATAATGTAAATAAGAAAAGGGGGAGCCATCTATTATGCTTGCTTCCTGGACATAATCCCTATTTGACCTCGATTAATCCGTCAACCCTTGGTAAGTCTGTTAAACCATCTTCAGTGCACACGTGGAGCATGGTTTTGTTTCTCCATGCCTTTGATGTTACCTGATTGCTCTCAGGAATTTCTTAAAATTGTGGTTCTTCTGACAATACTTTTACAAGGTTGTTATTTTATGCCATTTCTTGGGATTTGGAGTCAATTGGAAGGCAGAGTCTTGTGCTTAGTTATTAATTATTTTTTATATAGAGATGAGGGCTCACTATGTTGCCCAGGCTGGTCTCCAGCTCCTGAACTCAAGCAAGCCTCTCACCTTGACTTCCCTAAGTGCTGGGATTTCAGGCATGAGCCACAGTGCCTGGCCTCGTTCTGCATTCTTTTTTTTTTTAATTTTTTATTGGATTATAGGTTTTGGGGTACATGAGCAGAGCATGCAAGACAGTTGCGTAGGTACACACATGGCAGTGTGCTTTGCTTTTCTTCTCCCCTTCACCCACATTTGGCATTTCTCCCCAGGCTATCCCTCCCCACCTCCCCCTCCCACTGGCCCTCCCCTATTCCCCCCAGTAGACCCCAGTGTTTAGTACTCCCCTTTCTGTGTCCATGTGTTCTCATTTTTCATCACCCACCCATGAGTGAGAATATGCGGTGTTTCATTTTCTGTTCTTGTGTCAGTTTGCTGAGGATGATGTTTTCCAGATTCATCCATGTCCCTACAAACGACACGAACTCATCATTTCTGATTGCTGCATAATATTCCATGGTGTATATGTGCCACATTTTTCCAATCCAGTCTATTATCAATGGGCATTTGGGTTGATTCCAGGTCTTTGCTATTGTAAACAGTGCTGCAATGAACATTCGTGTACATGTGTCCTTATAGTAGAATGATTTATAGTCTTTTGGATATATACCCAGTCATGGGATTGCTGGGTCAAATGGAATTTCTATTTCTAAGGCCTTGAGGAATCGCCACACTGTCTTCCACAATGGATGAACTAATTTACACTCCCACCAACAGTGTAAAAGTGTTCCTTTTTCTCCACATCCTCTCCAGCATCTGTTGTCTCCAGATTTTTTAATGATCGCCATTCTAACTGGCGTGAGATGGTATCTCAATGTGGTTTTGATTTGCATCTCTCTGATGACCAGTGACGATGAGCATTTTTTCATATGATTGTTGGCCTCATATATGTCTTCTTTCGTAAAGTATCTGTTCATATCCTTTGCCCACTTTTGAATGGGCTTGTTTGTTTTTTTCCTGTAAATCTGCTTGAGTTGTTTGTAAATTCTGGATATCAGCCCTTTGTCAGATGGGTAGACTGCGAAAATTTTTTCCCATTCTGTTGGTTGCCGATCCACTCTAGTGACTGTTTCTTTTGCCGTGCAGAAGCTGTGGAGTTTCATTAGGTCCCACTTGTCTATTTTGGCTTTTGTTGCCAATGCTCTTGGTGTTTTGTTCATGAAGTCCTTGCCTACTCCTATGTCCTGGATAGTTTTGCCTAGATTTCCTTCTAGGGTTTTTATGGTGCCAGGTCTTATGTTTAAGTCTTTAATCCATCTGGAGTTAATTTTAGTGTAAGGTGTCAGGAAGGGGTCCAGTTTCTGCTTTCTGCACATGGCTAGCCAGTTTTCCCAACACCATTTGTTAAACATGGAATCCTTGCACCATTGCTTGTTTTTGTCAGGTTTATCAAAGATTGTATAGTTGTATGTATGTTGTGTTGCCTCCGGTGCCTCTGTTTTGTTCCATTGGTCTATATCTCTGTTTTGGTACCAGTACCATGCTGTTTTGATTACTGTAGCCTTGTAGTATAGTTTGAAATCCGGTAGTGTGATGCCCCCCGCTGTGTTTTTTTTGCTTAGAATTGACTTGGCTATGCGGGCTCTCTTTTGGTTCCATATGAAGTTCATGGTGGTTTTTTCCAGTTCTGTGAAGAAAGTCAATGGTAGCTTGATGGGGATAGCGTTGATTCTGTAAATTACTTTGGGCAGTATAGCCATTTTCACGATATTAATTCTTCCTAACCATGAACATGGAATGTTTCTCCATCTGTTTGTGTCCTCTCTGATTTTGTTGAGCAGTGGTTTGTAGTTCTCCTTGAAGAGGTTACTTACATTCCTTGTGAGTTGTATTCCAAGGTATTTTATTCTTTTTGTAGCAATTGCGAATGGCAGTTCGCTCTTGATTTGGCTTTCTTTAAGTCTGTTATTGGTGTAGACGAATGCTTGTGATTTTTGCACATTGATTTTATATCCTGAGACTTTGCTGAAGTTGTTTATCAGTTTCAGGAGTTTTTGGGCTGAGGCGATGGGGTCTTCTAGGTATACTATCATGTCGTCTGCAAATAGAGACAATTTGGCTTCCACCTTTCCTATTTGAATACCCTTTATTTCTTTTTCTTGCCTGATTGCTCTGGCTAGAACTTCCAGTACTATATTGAATAGGAGTGGTGAGAGAGGGCATCCTTGTCTAGTACCAGATTTCAAAGGGAATGCTTCCAGTTTTTGCCCATTCAGTATGATATTGGCTGTTGGTTTTTCATAAATAGCTTTTATTACTTTGAGATACGTTCCATCGATACCGAGTTTATTGAGGGTTTTTAGCATAAAGGGCTGTTGAATTTTGTCAAATGCCTTCTCTGCGTCAATTGAGATAATCATGTGGTTTTTGTTTTTGGTTCTGTTTATGTGGTGAATTACGTTGATAGACTTGCGTATGTTGAACCAGCCTTGCATCCCTGGGATGAATCCTACTTGATCATGATGAATAAGTTTTTTGATTTGCTGTTGCAATCGACTTGCCAATATTTTATTGAAGATTTTTGCATCTATGTTCATCATGGATATTGGCCTGAAGTTTTCTTTTCTCGTTGGGTCTCTGCCGGGTTTTGGTATCAGGATGATGTTGGTCTCATAAAATGATTTGGGAAGGATTCCCTCTTTTTGGATTGTTTGAAATAGTTTTAGAAGGAATGGTACCAGCTCCTCCTTGTGTGTCTGGTAGAATTCGGCTGTGAACCCATCTGGACCTGGGCTTTTTTTGTGAGGTAGGCTCTTAATTGCTGCCTCAACTTCAGACCTTGTTATTGGTCTATTCATAGTTTCAGCTTCCTCCTGGTTTAGGTTGGGAGGACACAGGAGTCCAGGAATTTATCCATTTCTTCCAGGTTTACTAGTTTATGTGCATAGAGTTGTTTGTAATATTCTCTGATGATGGTTTGAATTTCTGTGGAATCTGTGTTGATTTCCCCTTTATCATTTTTTATTGCATCTATTTGGTTGTTCTCTCTTTTCTTTTTAATCAATCTGGCTAGTGGTCTGTCTATTTTGTTGATCTTTTCAAAAAACCAGCTCTTGGATTTATTGATTTTTTGAAGGGTTTTTCGTGTCTCAATCTCCTTCAGCTCAGCTCTGATCTTAGTAATTTCTTGTCTTCTGCTGGGTTTTGAGTTTTTTTGATCTTGCTCCTCTAGCTCTTTCAATTTTGACGATAGGGTGTCAATTTTGGATCTCTCCATTCTCCTCATATGGGCACTTATTGCTATATACTTTCCTCTAGAGACTGCTTTAAATGTGTCCCAGAGGTTCTGGCATGTTGTGTCTTCATTCTCATTGGTTTTGAAGAACTTCTTTATTTCTGCCTTCATTTCGTTGTTTACCCAGTCAACATTCAAGAGCCAGTTGTTCAGTTTCCATGAAGCTGTGCGGTTCTGGGTCGGTTTCTGAATTCTGAGTTCTAACTTGATTGCACTATGGTCTGAGAGGCTGTTTGTTATGATTTCAGTTGTTTTGCATTTGTTGAGCAGTGCTTTACTTCCAATTATGTGGTCAATTTTAGAGTAGGTGTGATGTGGTGCTGAGAAGAATGTGTATTCTGTGGATTTGGGGTGGAGAGTTCTGTAAATGTCCACCAGGTTTGCTTGCTCCAGGTCTGAGTTCAAGCCCTGGGTATCCTTGTTGATTTTCTGTCTGGTTGATCTGTCTAGTATTGACAGTGGAGTGTTAAAGTCTCCCACTATTATTGTGTGGGAGTCTAAGTCCTTCTGTAAGTCATTAAGAACTTGCCTTATGTATCTGGGTGCTCCTGTGTTGGGTCCATATATGTTTAGGATCGTTAGCTCTTCTTGTTGTATCGATCCTTTTACCATTATGTAATGGCCTTCTTTGTCTCTTTTGATCTTTGTTGCTTTAAAGTCTATTTTATCAGAGATAAGAATTGCAACTCCTGCTATTTTTTGCTTTCCATTAGCTTGGTAAATCTTCCTCCATCCCTTTATTTTGAGCCTTTGTGTATCCTTGCATGTGAGATGGGTTTCCTGGATACAGCACACTGATGGGTTTTGGATTTTTATCCAATTTGCCAGTCTGTGTCTTTTGATTGGTGCATTTAGTCCATTTACATTTAGGGTTAATATTGTTATGTGTGAATTTGATACTGCCATTTTGATTCTAAGTGGCTGTTTTGCCTGTTAGTTGTTGTAGATTCTTCATTATGTTGAAGCTCTTTAGCATTCAGTGTGATTGGATGGCTGGTACTGATTGATCCTTTCTATGTGTAGTGCCTCTTTTAGGAGCTCTTGTAAAGCAGGCCTGGTGGTGACAAAATCTCTGAGTTCTTGGTTGTTCGCAAAGGATTTTATTCTTCCTTCACTTCTGAAGCTCAGTTTGGCTGGATATGAAATTCTGGGTTGAAAGTTCTTTTCTTTAAGAATGTTGAATATTGGCCCCCACTCTCTTCTGGCTTGTAGTGTTTCTGCCGAGAGATCTGCTGTGAGTCTGATGGGCTTCCCTTTGTGGGTGACCCGACCTTTCTCTCTGGCTGCCCTTAGTATTCTCTCCTTTATTTCAACCCTGTTGAATCTGACGATTATGTGCCTTGGGGTTGCTCTTCTTGCGGAATATCTTTGTGGTGTTTTCTGTATTTCCTGCAATTGAGTGTTGGCTTGTCTTGCTAGGTGGGGGAAATTTTCCTGGATGATGTCCTGAAGAGTATTTTCCAGCTTGGATTCATTCTCTTCGTCCCCTTCTGGTACACCTATCAAACGTAGGTTAGGTCTTTTCACATAGTCCCACATTTCTTGGAGACTTTGTTCATTCCTTTTTGCGCTTTTTTCTCTGATCTTGGTTTCTCGTTTTATTTCATTGAGTTGGTCTTCGACTTCAGATATTCTTTCTTCTGCTTGGTCAATTCGGCTATTGAAACTTGCGTTTGCTTCGCGAAGTTCTCGTATTGTGTTTTTCAGCTCCTTTAATTCATTCATATTCCTCTCTAAGGTATCCATTCTTGTTATCATTTCCTCGAATCTTTTTTCAAATCTTTTTTCAAGGTTCTTAGTTTCTTTGCATAGATTTAATACATGATCTTTTAGCTCACAAAAGTTTCTCATTATCCATCTTCTGAAGTCTAATTCCGTCATTTCGTCACAGTCATTCTCCGTCCAGCTTTGTTCCCTTGCTGGTGAGGAGTTTTGGTCCTTTCTAGGAGGCGATGTGTTCTGGTTTCGGGTGTTTTCCTCCTTTTTGCGCTGGTTTCTTCCCATCTTTGTGGATTTGTCCGCTGGTCGTCTGCGTAGTTGCTGACTTTTCGTTTGGGTCTCTGAGTGGACACCCAGAATGTTGATGATGAAGTATTTCTGTTGCTTGGTTTTCCTTCTACCAGTCTAGCCCCTTCGCTGTACGACTGTTGAGGTCCGCTCCAGACCCTGCTTGTCTGGGTTGCACCTCTAGTAGCCGTGGCACAGCGAGGGATGCTACCAGTTTCTTTTTCTGCTCTCTTTGTCCCAGGATGATGCCTGCCTAATGACAGTCTTTTGGATATAGAGGGGTCAGGGAGCTGCTTGAGGAGACAGTTTGTACTTTATAGGGGTTTAATTGCTGAGCTGTGCACTCTGTTGTTCATTCAGGGCTGTTAGGCTGCTATGTTTCATTCTGCTGCAACACAGCTCATTAAACAACCCTTTTTTTTTTCTCAAATGCTCTGTGTTGAGGGGTTTGGGCTTTATTTTTGGATGTCTGATCAGGTGTCCTGCCCAGCTCCAAGGCAGACTAGCCACTGTTTGGCTGCCGAGGCTCCGCCCTGCTGTTGTGTGATTCGCGCTGTTCCTGCCGGCTCTGCTGTGGTCTCCGCCACGCCCTGCGGCGGAGTCTCTTCGTTGTAGCGTGTTGCCTCAGCAACGGCAGGCTGCGTCAGCAGTGGGCGTGTATCTCAGTAGGGACGGGTTGCCTCGGCAACGGCTGGCTGCCTCAGCAGTGGGCGTGTATCTCAGTTGGGGCGGGTTGCCTCGGCAACGGCTGGCTGCCTCAGCAGTGGGCGTGTATATCAGTTGGGGCAGGTTGCCTCCGTAGTGGTGGACGCCCCTCCCCCACAGAGCGTCTGGGACCGTCTGCCCGGGATAGTTTGAAATCGCGGTTTTGTTCGTCCCACTGGGTATCCCAAACGATCTGTCCCTGCAATCCCCTGGGCTGGGCTACTGTGCAAGTCTCATTCAGTCTCAAGTCCAGCCCTCTCAAGTCTCAGGTTGCCGGTTCAACAAGGCACCCGGACAAGCGCGCCCTGTGGGGATTGCTGGGTAGGGCCGGCCGCCGCCGCCCCGGCTGCCGGCTTCTCCAGGCAGACCTACTGTCTGGCGTCCCCTGTCTTTTTATACTTGGGAGTTTCCCCGTTCTGTGGGCAACAAAGATCAGTCTGGAAATGCAGCACTGACTCACCGTTTGCGAATTCAATGCGGGCTCCAATCCTGGGTTGTTCTCACAGTGCCATCTTGAGTCCCCTCCGGCTCCGTTCTGCATTCTTAACTGGTGCTTTCTCTTCTGAAGTTTTTTTCTCCCTTGGTTTCAATAGCAATTGCATTGAGCTTTTCTCCTGCCCCTTTAAATTCTCCTTCTCAGTTCAGACCAGGTGTGGTGTCCTAGTATCCTTTGTTAGTTTTTCCTTTTATGCTCACCTCTTGAATATGAGGATTCTATTTTGGAGCTTTTCCTCGTCTAAACCTGTGTCTTCTCAAGGTTTATCTAGCCTACAGATATAGTTGAAGCTCCTATTTCTTGAAATGCAGGGTATGAACCATGGCTGGAATGGGAAGTGATTTGAGGGGGTTCATACTCATGCAGTTAACGATACTGAATCCCCTGGAGAGAACCTCACATTTCATTTTGATGTTTTTCCTATTCAGATTACATCATTAGGTATGAAACCTGAACGCCTCTGCCACACAGGTGTTCTGATCAGTTCCCATTTATTCTTCAAGGCTTTACCTTCCATCCTTTACCAATGGTAAGAAAATGATGGCTATGATTTATAAGCCTATATGTTACAGTACATTCTTGAAATTGTAGTCCAAGCATGGTGGCTCACACCTGTTATCCCACACTTTTGGAGGGCGAGGTGAGCAGGCCAGGTGAGGCCAGGAGTTCAAGACCAACCTGCCCAACATGGTGAAACCCGATCTCTACTAAAAACACAAAGATTAGCCAGGTACAATGGCACACACCTGTAGTCCTAGCTACTTGGAAGGCTGAGGCATGAGAATCACTTGAGCCTGGGAGGTGGAGGTTACAGTGAGCTGAGATTGTGCCACTGCACTCCAGCCTGGATGATAGAGTGAGAATCTGTCTCAAAAAAAAAAGGAAAAAAAATTTTTTGAAATTATAAAGGATATGATTGCAAAAATTTTTAATAATGTAAACATGTAAAGAAATGTTTATATGTTTTACTACAGATTTTCAGTTTGAGAGTAATCGCAATTATTTTTATTTTTCCAGCACCCAATCCACTCCTTTTCCTCCATACAAAATAAAATGTTTATATTCCTTCCTACCTTTCCCCAGCCCTACTCTTTCTCTTAGAAGTAACTACTATTAAGAGTTTAGTTTGGTTTCTAGATCTTTTTGTCTGCATTTACAAACATACATATAAATAATAGAATCTATATATGAATATGGTTCAGCAGTTAGCTTTCTCATTTTGTATCTCATGGGCATCTGAGCATGCCAGGCCTTAAAAATCTACCACATTTTTTTTAGCAGTTGCTTTTTTTAATTTTAAAGGTGAGATCAAGGAAAGAAACTAACTTTCATGTCTCCAGGGTTCTTCAGAAGTAAGTTAAAGGAACTTTGTTTAATGCAGCAACTTGTCTTATTTTCATCCTTATTTTATAATATGTCCTTGGATACAATATCTATATTGTTTTTCAGGAGTAATTGCAAGCAGAACTCCAGTAACTGACATTTCTTATATTATGTATTTATGGATTCATTTATTTCTATCAGTGCTCCTATCCCGTCTTAATGCATGTTAGTTTTTTGTACTTATGACCCTCTGCCACCCACCTCTATGACCCTTTCTTAATTTGTTACACTTGAATAAAACATTAAAGTTTTCCAACCATATTATTGAATTTAATTCTCATATTGAATCTGTGAGCTAAAAGAATATAATTATTCCTATTTTACAAAGGAGGAAGTTGAGGCTTTGAGAAAGTTGCCTAACTACCAACTGAGCTGTACCACATTGTCTGTGTTCATGCCCTCCTACCCTGTCTCCTGTGTGCTTAAGATTTACCAGGGTGGACTGGGTGCAGTGGATCATGTCTGTCATTCTAGCCCTTTGGAGGCTGAGGTGGGCAGATCATCTGAGGTCAGAAGTTGGAGACCAGCCTGGCCAACATGGCGAAAGTCCATCTCTACTAAAAATACAAACATTAGCTGACTGTGGTGGCATGCACCTGTAATCCCAGCTACTTGGGAGGCTGAGACAAGAAAATTGCTTAAACCCAGGAGGCAGAGGTTGCAGAGCTGAGATGGAGCCACTGCACTCCAGCCTGGGTGACAAAGCCAGGCTCCGTCTCAAAAAAGAAAAAAAAAACCAAAAAAGATGTTTGAGGGTGATGTCCTGTCAGATATGCTCAGAATCTTTGTATCCCCCTCCCTTGACTAAAAACAGCTTAACTGTTTCATTTTCTTTGGATGAATTAATTCACACTGATATATTCCTCGGATGGTGATTTGTTATGTTACTGCTCCCAGAATTACTACTATAGGAGTTGGTGAAGTAACCTAAACAAATGAGAACCATAGTAGCAATTGTTATAGACAATAATTTTAACTTGAATAGGCTTTAGTGTATCTTATTTTGTTTTGTTTTTTGAGACAGGGTCTCACACTGTCACCCAGGCTGGAGTGGAGTGGTGCAATCTCAGCTCACTGCAGCCTCGACCTACTGGACTCAAGCAATCCTCCCATCTCAGCCTCCCAAATAGCTGTGGCCAAAGGTGCACACCACCACTCCCGGATAAGTTTTGTATGTTTTGTGATGATGAGGTTTTGCCATGTTGCCCAGGCTGGTCTTGAATTCCTAGGCTCGAGCGATCTGCCCACCTTGGCCTCCCAAAGTACTGGGATTACAGGCTTGAGCCACTATGCCCAGTCTGTTTTGGTGTATCTTAAACAATTTTACACAGAGTAGCCTTTAAATTTATGTCTCCGAAATAGGCCATCCTTACTGCTTATGTCTTAAGGGGACACAACTACCTCTATTATATATGTGTGTGTGTATGTGTACATATATGTTTTTGTATTGCTGGTATTTATTTTTCAAAAAGCTCTTCATGGAAACGACCAAGATATTTTTGGAAAACCAATCCAATGAGACTTCTTCACATACGAGTGCCTTATGACTCTCGGGATTGCATTTTAATTTGGTGAATCTGAAATTTTACATTGCTAAAATGGTGATTGAAAAATTAATAACACTTTCCTCAGGGGTCTTTGAGTTCTTCAGCAACCATTTATTGCTTCAGCAAGATATTCCCCTCCTAGTAGATGCATATGACTGTTTACGAAACAATGGGAACCCAAAGGAGGATAAGACTTGACCCTTGCAAAACGGTCGCCTTGTCTTTCTTATATCTGAATGAAAGTATAATTTTTTATTCAAGAAGAATTTAGTAGTAAAATCTCTCATCTTTATTCAGAAAGGTGACTTTTTTTTGAACAAATGACTAGCCTGCATTTTTATCAGTCTGATTTTTTTCACGTCTGTGATGTTTTTGAATATGTGTGGAAAGACAGTGAGTGACTCTGGGTAGGAGGCAGTGCATGAAGGTAGGTCAACAACATCTGTCCTCTGAATAGGGAAAAGGAGATGGAGAGATGAAAGAAAGGCCTGGGTGAACTAATTAATACATTGGAAGCCTTGGGAAATAGCTTCCCTGGTTTGCTCTTAATGAGATTTAATGAACTTTAGAAAACAAGCAAAAAAAAAAAAAAAATAGAATCTTAGAATTCCTTAGAGAGAGATCTTCCAGTTTCTCCTGCAATGTAAGTTTGTGAACCAAACCCTCATTAAATACTTTGTCCTGTAATGATAATACTTTAATAATGATGGGGGTGATCATTAGAAGAATATTCACCATGAACCAGGCTCTGGCTCTGTGCTGCAGGCTACAAACAGATACTATTCAATCCTTCACATACCCATGAGGTAGGTACCATGATCTTCACTTTACAGATGTGAACACCTAGTCTCGAAGCATTAACAACAGGCTTGCGGATGAAGAGCTAGGAAGTGTGAGAGTGATAGCCACACGAGTGCCGTGGGGTGGGGATATCTGGCTCCATGGTGCTCTTAACCATTTCTGCCTGTTGGCTTTTCCAGACCTGTGGGCAGAGCTGCAGTGTTTTGAAGTGACATGTAAGTGATAGAAAACCAAAGATATAAATGAAGGCACTCCCTGGACTGTGGGGACTGAACACTCTTTGTAGCATTAACAACACTCATAATAAAGTAAATATTCCCAGGGAAAATAGTTTGATATTTTAATGTGTTCTTTATGCTAATGATAATTTAGTCAACCAAACTTAAGGAACACTCACTTTGTGAAACCCAGCTAAATATTATGTGTACTTACAAAAGAAATAAAGGATTTCTGTCTAAGCTCTGAAAAGCAGTCTTGAGATGTTGACCCTGGGGCGATGGGAAGAGGATGAAAGGACATAGGAAGCTGGGATGTGTGCTTATCGTCACATTTATGTTGTTGGTGATTTGAATATTCTAAAATTGATTAGCATTGTATAAAACAGTGAAACATGTGCAAGCATTCAGTTAATTTCAACAAGATAAGCACATCAACCAAAAAATTCAGATCAAAAAGATTATTTTGCAATCTGAACTAGTCTGTGCAACTTCCTAATCATTCCCCCTGCACATCCTCCCCAGCTCCCACTCCATTTGCTTCCCTATTCCCTACGTTTATTTTCCCTGGTGGAAAGAACATTGAACTGAAACTGAGAAGCCATAAGCTGTGGTCCCAATGCCACACACTAACTGTGTGATCCTAGTAAACGTTCTCTAGGGTAGTGATGGGTTGCAAGGATGACCATGGATTCATCATCTTCTGCTGGCACATTCCTTGGTAGTTCCCTGCTGCCCAAATTCTGGGCTGAATCATGTGCTTTGCTTTGACCAATGGACTTTAGCAAATGTGATGTAAGCAGAGCCTTCAAATGTGCTTGCTCATTTTGAAGCAGGATATCTCCCTGACACCACTGTGGGCAAGAACTGAAGTGCATGGGTGCTAGAACTAGCCAGCCACTTCACTGCTGGCAAGGCTGAACTCCACTCACTTGCTCTGTCCCACTGTATTCCACCCCTCGCAGGAGGGGAAGCACAGATGAGAGGGTTCAGGAGCCAGGGCGAGTACTTTTGGGTGCCAGCAGGAGCAAAACTCCGTGTGGGCCTTGTAGCAGCATCTAGGGGTGGGGAGATGCCTGTGACCTCTGAAGCCCCAGAAGGAGTGATACAGTGCTCTTTTAGCTTTGCCATCTGCAGATGGTTTAAATGTCAGCAGCTCAGTGGAGGGTCAATGTGACAGCCTTTTGTACCCACACTTATGGCGCCCAGGTTTTTGTCCTGCCAGGAGAAATGAAGTCACACAAACGAATTGAGGACAGTAAATGTGGGGGATTTTACTGCCAGTGAAAGTGGCTCTCAGCAGGAAGGGGAGCTACAAAGGGGACAGAATGGGAAGGTTATCTTCTGTTGAAGTCTGACCATCCCTAGTCAGAATCCTCTCTGAAACTACATTGTCAAGCTGTCCCTCTGAAGTCAAACTGCTTCTCTCTGACATCCAACTATAGTCTCCAAAATCTGGATGCTTCTCTTCTCTCTCTGCTGGTGAATGCTGGTGTTTTTATGAGCACGGGATGGGCCGTGTGGTGGGCAATGGGTGGTTTTGGAAAAGGCAACATTCAAGAGGAAAAACAGGAATGTAAGTTCTCATGTTGGGTCATGGTATAAGGCTTTTCAGCTTGAGGGTGGGGCCCTTACCAGGGACCTCTGCTCCCAGAATTTCTCTGCCTCCTGTCTCTATCAGTTTGGCTTGCCCTTTGGCTGCTCTTGGAAGTCTGCCAGGTGAAGCCCAGGTGAGCCGACAGTATGATGAGACACATGTGACCCATTTTCCCTATCATCCTGGTCAGGCATATAAACAAGACCATCCTGAGTCAGCCAGGTGCCAGTTGCCTCACTGAAGAGCCTGGCCAATATGAGCACAGCTAGACCAGATCAGGGGAATCTGCTTAGCTAATTCACAAAATTGGAGCTGAGTAAAAATGCTACTTTAAGCCCTTAAGTTTTGGGGTAGGTTGTTTAGAGCAAAAGAAAACTGATACAAAGTCTAATTTTAATAATAATAAAAATAACAACTTATTGATTGCCTTCCCATCACATTGTTGGAAGAGTCTATGAAAGAACGCAGTGGCTGTGCTTGTGTTGGATAAGGCTTCTCATAGAGCCATGCCCAGCACAGGGCCCAGGTCTCATTAGCAACTCAATGTTGTACACCGAACAAGTGAATAATAATAATCTCTACAAGTACAAAGTAACAGTAGTTGCAGCAATACAAGAGCCAAATATGTAAAATTCCCCAAGTAAGATATTTCATTTTATCATTAAACATTTTGATATATTATCCGTGTCAGAAAAAATTGAAAAGAACAAAATGGAGCAGGTGATCTGAGTCACCTGGGTTAGTAACAGCTGGGAGATAAAACCAGTGGTTTCTCTGAAGCTCTCATCCCAACCCGGGAGGCAGCCTGCACTTGTCTGGGGTTTCCCACTATGATCTAAAAGGTACTGCCATTTGCATTCTCTCTCTTTGAGTTTGAACATTCAAATGATCACACTTTTCTCCCTCATTTTACTTTTGTCTATCTTTCTTTTAAATACCCAGGACATGTGGATTTGATCTAAATATCATTTCAATGGGATGATCATAGAGTCCATAATAAAAAATTTTTGAGAACCAACTCTGGAGGTATGGAGGAAGCCTTCACAAAACACAAAACACAAAACACGGTCCATGATAACACATGGACTGCAAGGTCATAAATTACTACTAAAATGGTACAAATATTTCCTCAACTGAAAAAACACTCGATCCAATTGGGCCTATGAAAAATGAAATATAGGTGTGTGTGTGTGTGTGTGTGTGTGTGTGTGTGTATTTTTTTTTTTTTTTTGAGACAGCGTCTCGCTCTGTGCCCAGGTTGGACTGTTAGTGGGACAATCTCAGCTCACTGCAACTTCAACTTCCCATGTTCAAGTGACTCTTGTACCTTGGCCTCCCAAGTAGCTGGTACTACGGGCATCCACCACCACACTTGGCTAATTTTTGGATATTTAGTAGAGACAGGGTTTCACCATGTTGTCCAGGCTGGTCTCCAACTGTTGACCACAGATAATCTACCTGCCTCAGCTTCCCAAAGTGCTGGAATTACAGGCATGAGCCACTGCACCTGGCCAAGTTTATATAGTTTATTCACATTTGTCTACTAGACCAATTTTTAAAAATTTGTTTACACTCTACTGTAGTCTAGCACATACAGAGAAAAGTTTACAAACAATAAAAGTACCATTTATTTAAAACTTATGAAACAGACACATATAGCCACCAGCCAGGTCAGAGACAGAATGTTGCCTGCATGCCAGAAGTCCTTCTTCTTCATACCCTCCCCTCTCAGCCCAATGCAAACCACAATTCTGACCTTATGATGATCAAGCCTTTGATTAGCTCTATTGTTTTACCACCTCTGCAGATGTGTGTACCCCAAACACTATGTTTAGTTTTATCTCTTTTTGAACTTTATATAAATGAAGTCATTCCATGTCTGTCCTTTCGCTTCTTGCTTCTTTATGTAAATGAAGTGATTCCATATTTGTCCTTTGTGTCTTACTTGCTTTGCATAGCTGTAGTTAATTCATTTTCATTGATAGGTAGGTTTCCATTTCATTTATACAATTTACTGTTGGTACATATGTCAACTAAAACTCAAGGTTCTCCAGAAACACAAGTTTTAAGGGTCATGAGATAAGCATATCTTCATATTAAGTGAAAGAGACCAAATTATTTTTGAAAGTGCCAGGAACAATTTTACCCTGACACAAGTTGTATTTGAATGTTCCTGATGCTCCATATTCTTGTCAGCTCTAGTTATTGACAGACTTTTAATTTTTGCCACTCTGTTGGTGTGTATAGAATCTCCTTATAATTTTAATTCCCATTTTCTAATTACTAATGAAGTATTTATATATAATCATATATATAATGAATTACATTATATATATGATTATATATAATCATATTCATATATTTCATAATCATATATAAGAAATATAATCATGTAATCACAATCTATGCTTTATATATAGCATATAACACATTTTTATATTTTTTAGCCATTGGATTTCTTTTTTATGAAGTGCCTGTTCAAGTCTTCTTCTTCTTTTTTTTAATTGTGTAGCTTTTCTTATTGCTTTGTAGAATATTTTACATACTTTGGACCTGAATGTTGGCTGGTTTTATGAGCTGCAATAGATTTCTCCACTCTTGGGTGTTTTTAAAGCTTATTAATATTTACTTTTTGATGAGTTATTAATTTTAATAAACTAAGATACGTCTCATTTCTGCTTTTGATGACTTATTAAAGAAAACTTTTTTTACCCTAAGGCCTTGAAGACGGTTTCCCATATCCTCCTGAAAGGTTTACAGATTATTTGTCTCTTACATTAAGTGTATAACATATCAGGTGTTGAGTCTTTAATGTGAGATGAAGATGCAATTTCATTATTTTCAGAATGAATACTTACTTATTCCTGAACCATTAATTGAAAACAACTTTAGAGGCAATATGAAAGAATAGATCAGAGGGGAAGCAGGAAGACAAATCTAGAATCTACTGGAATCATTAAAGCAAAAGAAGATGAAAGCTTATATTAGGATCATGATAATAGCAATGTTGGGGGCGGGAGTGGAAGAGGAGTTTAAGGTAGTTGGAAAGAATGCCAAATCTTTGCTTCAAAATCATGTAAGGAAATAGGCTTTGGGGGAGAAAGATTACGTGAGTATACCAAAGACAGAAAGAAACTTCTTCAAAACAGGCTATCCAGAGGCTATGTGGAAACTTACAATAGTAAAGTTTCAGAAAGTTAAAAAAAATCAGAAGCATAGGGACCTTTGAAAGAATAGAAGATTTGCAGTTGATCTGAGACTGGTGACTGATGATAAATGTCTCAACATAGGAATTATGCATGGCTCCATTTTGTTGAATATTATTTTTCAGTTTTTGACATTCTTAGCAATAGGCTTTTCAACTTCTACATCTGATGCATTTCAAGTAACTTGATGTCGGTTTGTAATGTCATAAGTCTTGCTGAAAATGCATTCAGGTATTTTCAGTTGATAGTATCTTCCAAGATTTGACTTAGCCAGTGTTTTCTAACAAAATCTCATATCATTTTTTCTCGTATGCTGAATTTTTTTCTTTAATAAGTTAAGAAAAAGCAGATCAGACAATAACTGCTCGTATGGTTCAAATTTATATTTGATATCATTCCTGTTAAGAGATTAATAAGATACATGCTAGTTTGTGGCTGCAAGTTGATTATGAGAGAAATTTCATTTGCTCTGAAATGCATGAATATTAATGCAGTAATTGCACGATATTTCACACTCAAGATCACACCTTCTACTGCCATTTCTTGGCCTTCTGAGTTCTGCACTTTTGAAAGAGATGAGCCCTCCAGAGCATGACAAATTTGAATTAAAGATATTTGCAACAGGATGTTATTTTATCTGTGAAAAGCTCATGTAACCTGTGGGTTCTGTTTTCTTAGTTTGGGACTCATGGGCTTGAGAATTACTAATGTAAATTCTACTCTTAGGCATATTACATGAATAAGAGAAAAAATCTCAAATAATTGCTCAAAAGATATGGATTGAGAAGGCTGCACTATCCATAAATAAGACTCTAAAAATATAGTAAATTATAACCTGTTTTTTTTTTTTTTTTTTTTTTTGAGATGGGGCTCCGTCATCCAGGCTTGAGTGCAGTGGTGCAATCTCAGTTCACTGCAACCTCTGCCTCCCAGGTTCAAGCAATTCTTCTGCCTCAGCCTCCTGAGTCTCTGAAACTACAGGCGCATGCCACCACACCTAGCTAATTTGTGCATTTTTAGTAGAGATGGGGTTTCACCATGTTGGCCAGGCTGGTCTTGAACTCCTGACCTTGTGATCTGCTGGCCGCAGCCTCTCAAAGTGCTGGGATTACAGGCGTGAGGCACTGCACCTGGCAATAACCTAGTTTCTCAAAGTGGTTGTGGCATTTACAGATAAGAAGAAAAAAAATATGAAAGGATAGGAGGTAGGAATAAATGCAACTCAGAAGTCAGATATACCAAAACTTTGTGTGTGTGTGTGTGTGTGTGTGTGTGTGTGTGGTCATGGTGTGGGTAGGGAAAACACTTTTAACTGTTTAGCTGTTAATTTTCACAGTGAATCATGAAATCACTGAAGCAGCGGGGCAGGATGTCTAGAGAAGAAACAGATCCTGAGTGTTCCTTTAGAATGTGCTGCATGTTAATAACAGACCTGCACATGACGTAGCTGGTGTTTTCTAGGCCCAGGAAGAGTGAAAAGTCACAAGATCTAGACTGAAGCTCACTGTCAATTACATTTTTGGGTATGTCATTTCATTTCTGTGTCTTGCCTCCCACAAAACATGTTTCCTTATTAATCTGTAACTTTTTTTTTTAAAACTGTTTACTCAGCAGTGGATTAAAGGAAATTTTTTTTTTTTTTTTTTTTTGAGAAGGAGTCTCACTTACTCTGTTGCCCAGGCTGGAGTGCAGTGGAGCAATCTAGGCTCACTGCAACCTACACCTCCTGAGTTCAAGTGATTCTCCTGCCTCAGCTTCCCAAGTAGCTGGGACTACAGACACCTGCCACCATGCCCAGCTAATTTTTGTATTTTTAGTGCAGATGTGGTTTCACCATGTTGGCCAGGTTGGTCTTGAACACCTGGCCTCAAGTGGTTCTCTTGCCTTGGCCTCCCAAAATGCTGGGATTACAGACTTGAGCCACTGCGCCTGGCCTAAAGGGAATTCTTTAGTCATCGAAGATCTGGTTTTGGATCTACTGCAGAATCTTGTGGCTCTATGTAAGTTATTTTATCTGCTCACTTTTTTACTATTCATAAAATGGATGTTTCCAAGTGAATGATGCAGTTACACATTTGCACGAGAAACAGTATTAGGTGTGGAGTTTGGTATAGCAAATTACATCAAAGAGTCTGTAGCAATCTGGGCTGAATAGAAACCAAACAGTAGTTTTAACAGGGAGAGTTTAGTATAATAATTTCAAACCCTAATAAAAAAGTAACCATAGATACAAGAAAATTGCGAGTAGTACCCTAGAACTGAGGGAGAGTACCCAAGGAAGGAAACATTTGGATCTCTTGGATGAGGTGCTTTGGCCAGTCAGTGGCAGAGAAGTTAGCTGGTGTGGAGTTGTGGACAAACACTAGGTAACCCTCGGGAGTACAGCTGGGAGCAAGTGATCAGCAACTGGAGCAATGGGGGTGCTGTGAGCACTACGTGGCAGCGGGACAAGAAGACCTTCAGAGTGCATGGGATACACTGGGGCAGGAGGCCTGGAAAAACCTTTTCAGGGCTAAGGACAGGTTATCACCAGGCCAAGGCTGCAAGGTTAGCGAGCGATTGTGTCCTAGTCCTGTGGTTTGGCCAGGCTCCAGCATGGCTGACACTCAACTCTGTGCTGAAAATCACCTACGCCTCTTTCTCTTGGAATCTTCCTCCAGCGCCCTCTACTGACACGGTTGAACATCACGCTCACTTTAAAGGAGAAAGGCTTAAAGGAACTGGTGGTTGATTACAACGTAGTGTATTGAAGAGTGTGTTTGGACCGGTATAACAATAAATTGATACCTGACCCAGGGTCCAAAAGCAGTGAAGAAGACCAATAACAGCATCACAAATAAGGCTTGAGGCTATTTTCAGTTTATGAAAAGAGGACCTTTGAAAGGATGCTGACAGTCAAACCTTTTTTTTCTGTTGATCAAAGACCAACATTCTTTGATATTTCTTAAACGTAGTATGACATATTAATTCCTGCATTACTAAATAAATTACAGCAACTTCTTATCTGTGTATTTAAAAATAAATGAAAACCTTACAGAGTCTATTCATCTAAGCATATCCAAATAACCAAAAGTAATGAAAACATTCAGTCTCTGGAAAATAATAAAGGGAATGCAATTCATAAACCCAGGGAATATTTCTCATGCTCCCTTTCCCTCTTCTTCTCAATTCCCTTTCATATAATTTTCGTTGGAGCCTCTCATCTGTGGGTGACCCTCCACCCTCAACACACAAGCAGCTCACAAAGTAAATCCTCTTTCACTGGGAACCCCACAGCGTACTTCCTTCTCTCCTCTCAGTTTCTTGCTCTTTCTCTGTTAACTGACCTCTCTTTTCCATTCTCCTTAGGCATTCCTCTCTTTCCTTTTGCATTTTTAGGTTCAATTGTTTTCTTCCCATTTTCTTTTTCAGCTTGCAAGAGTCTTAAACTAGTTTGTCAGAGACAGAATCTCCTCCAAGGCAGAGGTGGGAAGAGCAGTAAATGGGGCCCCTTGTTCTCTTCAATGGGGGTAGGCGGGTCGGCTTGGACCATTAATCCATTAGAAATCCTGTCCCCTTCACACTTTCTCCTCATCAATCTTGGTTGTTTCTTGCATAGAGATCAGATATTCAATATTTAAATCTTTCAGAAGTTCTGAAATTTACAACCTAAGACCATTTTATTCTTCTTTCTCTTTACTGGCCTGCACATAATTTCTCTTGGTTTCTTGGGAAATGTGAAGTGTGAGCAGACACACACACACACACACACACACACGCATCATTATCCTGTCTGGAAAACGTTGACATCTGCATTCTTGTTAAATCTTTGCCCTCTAGTATCTCTGCTCCTTATAACTTGCAAAAAAGTGTGTACTGTAAGTACAGTGTTTGCAGTTCTGTGTTCCTTTTAGATGTTCTCCAAGCAACTGCAGGATTGCCAGAGAGCTGCACCTGTGTATGGGCAGAGATCCTGCTTGGGCTTAATCTATCACCTTGGAGGTACATCAGAAGGCACTTGATTCCATCCTGATCCGTAAAGCTGCTTTCACTTACCTACAAACCAGGAAAATGAAGTTGGCCATGTTCAAATCCATCTTTTTAGTTTATTATTCTTCTAGGAATTATATAGGATTTTATAGTTTGAATGGAAATCAGCAAGAATTTACCTTATAAATGTGGTAGTCATTATGAAATATTTTAGTTTCTTTTTTCTTCTGGGCACTTTGTAAGATTGGGCTTCCTGTGGATCAGGTGACCGGCATTCCTGAACCAGAGCATCTAATTGCTGGTGCAAGATTCTTTGGAGCCGTCTTTCCTCTTTGACTCAAGGACTGGACACATAGGAGATGGTGGCTGCTCCATCAACAAGGTCTTAGAGTGGGAGGATATGAAGCAGAAACTTTAGCCACTCTGGGAAAGATGCAGCACATAGGTGACAGATCAGCCTCTGTTGTTCTAAGCCATTGAGATTTGGGGGTTGTTACTAAGTATAACTTAGCTCATTCTAGCCAATTACCTAAACATGAATATTTCTCTGCCCTAATGATAATTGTTTTTGCCTTGGATAAATATCTTAACTAATTATACAGCGACAGTGGTATTGTGCAAACTTCTTATTTTGCAATGTTTCTGCTATCATCTTTTTGAGGAAACATTTGTTGAATGATGTAAGTGAAATTATTTTTAAGGCAGGGTTTCCCATCTGTAGCCATAGATGGGATTTTTTATATAAATATATTACTAGAGTGTTAAGAGCAGTTTAACACTTTAATATGTTAAATTATTGCAAATGTGTTTTCTATTAATGTATCTTATTTAATTTTTCTGCAGGTGATTGTGTGCATTTGTTCTTCATTCATTCATTCATATATTCATTAATTTATGCTTTTATTCAACAAAGTATTGAATGCCAGGACTTAGACTAGGCTGGCAATATCAGTATGAAGAAGACATAACACCTATCATTATCTTTCTAATGAAGTTATTAATCCATTTCTTGTTTACAAAGACCAGTAATAGTTAAAAGTACAGTAAAATAGAAGGTCATTTCTAAATTATTGGCATTTAAATATATGTCATATCTTGGGCATTATAAACTGGTTTTCAGCTGATTGAAGTAATTTTAAAATGTCATGTATTAGAGTCGACGAGCTTCTTGTCATTTCTGCCTACCTTTGTCTGTTACAAATTTAAGACAGCTAACTTGAAATGCTGTCAATATGTAATGCTATTTTTTTAATGGATATTTGGTATAATTGAAAGAACCGATCTTGGGATACAACAGTAAATTGATGAATTGAGGAGGTGGATGACTTCGTATTATAAATTTGTTTCATTTGTGGATGCCAAATGAGCTGATGTTGTGTATTTTCCCATTCAAAATCGTACTTAAAAAATGCTTCCACACTTAAGTGGAGCAGTGGTGACCTTAAGTGGTTGAACTTATTCATTTTAGGGGTACTTGGCTCATGAGATGTCTTACTGATGTTTACTGTGTTTTGTTTCTGGGTGGCTTCCCACCATTGGTTTTGAAAAACTGCAGATAATGGTTATCCATATAAAAATATGAATTATGAAAAAGCAACATAAAAAGAACAGAGTCTTCACAGGTTCGGGATTACTAGGAAAGGATATAGACAGGTAAATGCAACAGAAAATGTTTGCTGTATAGGCGATGAGTTTTAAAGGTGAGAAATGAAGTGGTTGGATCAAGAATACGATGATGAGAAGTCTCTCTCATAAACATACTTCCTAGGCTGTTTTTCAAGTACGTGCTTCTTTTCAGACCAACTTACTCATCCTATCTTCTATGATGGATTATCTCTATATATTCTCTCTCCCCACCCACACACATCTCAGTGATAATCTTAAACAATTGTGAAGCCTAACAAAATATAGTCCACAATGTATGCATACCTGAATGTAAATTAATATTTGGGAAGAGAGTGCCATTCTATCATACTACATTGAAACATTTAAATGTGAAATAAATACTTATTACTCTTCTCCTTTATTTGTCACTAGGGATTTCTTGTTTTTTTCCAGTGACATTTTTATCCCAAATTTTTGCTGGGACTTCACATAAAAGTTTGGTGGCTCATGAGATCAGGAATTTATCAGGCTGAGCTATGTTCTAGAGGGTATAGTGATAAAATATACTCTATTGTATTGATGTTAATCCTGTTCTCAATGCTAAAACTATAAAAGCATTATACTACAGTAAATTTGACTCATACCAATAGACACAGGTGGGAATCGAGGTACACAGGTCATGCTGTTTTCCTGTTTCTTTCCCCGCCGCCAATAAATCTTTAGAAAAGCAGTGTTGATATTGGATAGCTAAAGGAATGGGAAGAAGAAAAGAGGGCATGCCAGGTGTCATTTCTTTGCTGGATAGCACTTTATAGAAGCCACATAGAATTGATAATATTTCAATGCAAGTGATATTTGCCAAGTATAAAAAGTAGAATTTAAAAGTATTAGAGAAATTAAAAACTAGCTAAGAGATCATAGACTTCTTTCAAGAGCTATGGATGCACATGAGTAGTGCTATCTACCAGCAACCACAGATAAATAAAATAATTCCATTCAGTTGCTGGCTTACTTTTAGGGAAAGCCATTTGAGCCCATATATAAACACACACTAACAAATTCATTAACTGTCTGCTCTAAAATCAAGGAGCATAAACACACATGCCTTTAACCAATAAATGCAATAAACAGTCAAAACACATTAAAAAAAATTTAGGTTCGAAAGTACATGTGCAGGTCTGTTACATGGATATATTGCATAATGATGAGGTTTGAGCTTCTAATGTGCACATCACCCAAATAGCGAACCTAGTACCCAGTAGGTAGTTTTTCAGCCTTCACTCCCTTCCCTCACTCTCCCCTTTTGGATTTTCCAGTGTCTATCTCTGTCTCATGTTCATGTGTACACATTGTTTAGCTTCCACTTATAAGTGGGAACATGTGGTATTTGTTTTTCAGTTCCCAAATTATTTCACTTAGACTAATGGCCTTCAGCTCCATCCATGTTGCTATGAAGGACATAATTTCATTTTTCTCAATGACTGCATGGTATTCTATGGTGTATACATACCACATTTTCTTTATCCAGCCTTCCAATGACAGACGCTTAGGTCAATTCCATGACTTTGCAATTGGTAATAGTGTCAAAAGCACATGTCATTCCTCTGTGGATGTCACTCAAAGGTGAGACAGAGCATTAGAAAGGAAGAGATGGCACAGTGTTTGTGGTGGCCCATGAGCAATGCTTTTAATCCAGCTGATTGGCTTGGAACTTGAGCATTACCTAGCACCAGTGCAGATAGAAACTTTGACTTTCTCGTTAAACTTTGCTCGTAGTTTAATTAATGTTATCCTTAATTTGAATACTAGCTTGAAGAGAATAGCTTCAGTCAGCCATCATCCATAGAAAGCCTCTGTTGGATACAGTGATTTTAATGTAGCAATACTACCCCATTGGACACATGCTAAGGGTAGTGGAATTCAAGATGAGGGCTGGAATATGGATGCTCTGAAAATCCCTCCTAGCCCACTTCCAGACTGACTGCTTGCTCCAGTCCCAACTGGGCTACCAGTGGAAGACTTTTTTTTTTTTTTTGAGATGGAGTCTCCTCTGTTGTGCAGGCTGGAGTGCTGTGGTGTTATCTCAACTCACTGCAACTCCCCCTCCCCGGTTCAAGGAATTCTCCTGCCTAACCCTCCTGAGTAGTGGGACTATAGGCCCAGGCCACCAAACCCAACTAATTTTTGTATTTTTTTAGTAGAGATGGGGTTTCACCATATGGGTCAGGTTGGTTTTGAGCTGCTGACCTCGGCCTCCCAAAGTGCTGGGATCACAGGCGTGAGCCACCGTGCCTGGTGGAAGACTCTTGTAATAATTTTAACTTAAGAATTAAAAGTCTTGCTGTGAACACAAAAGTCTTGCTGTGAATCACAATGTCACCACCATTCTTGGGGATGAGCAGGTCTACGTATACTGGAGGATGTTTAGAAGTCAATGGTGCACTTTGTGGCTTATTACATCATGTTTTTTTTTAAAAATATATATTTCACATGCACCCCATTAGGTTCTGGGGTACATGTGAAGAACATACAGGAATGTTGCATAGGTACATACATGGCAATGTGGTTTGCTGCCTCCATCCCCATCATCTATATCCGGCATTTCTCCCCATGTTATCCCTCCCCTGCTACCCACCCCCACTGTCACTCCCCTAGCCCCGCCAAAACAGACCCCACTGTGTGATGCTTCCCTCCTTGTGTCCATGTGTTCTCATTGTTCAACACCAGCCTATGAATGAGAACATGCAGTGTTTGATTTTCTGTTCCTGTGTCAGTTTGCTGAAAATGATGGTTTCCAGGTTCATCCATGTCCCTGCAAAGGACACAAACTCATTGTTTTTTATGGCTGCATACTATTCCATGGTGTATATGTGCCACATTTTCCCTGTCCAGTCTATCATCGATGAGCATTTGAGTTGGTTCCAGGTCTTTGCTATTGTAAACAGTGCTGCAATGAACATACGTGTGCATGTGTCTTTATATAGAATGATTTATAATCCTTTGGATATATGCCCAGTAATGGGATTGCTGAGTCAAATGGAATTTCTATTTCTAGGTCCTTGAGGAATTGCCACACTGTCTTCCACAATGCTTAAACGAATTTACACTCCCACCAACAGTGTAGAAGTGTTCCTGTTTCTCCACATCCTCTCCAGCATCTATTGTCTCCAGATTTTTTAATGGTTGCCATTCTAATTGGCATGAGATAGTATCTTAATATGGTTTTGGTTTGCATTTCTCTAATGACTAGTGATGATGAATTTTTTTCATGTTCGTTGGCCTCATGTATGTCTTCTTTTGAAAAGTGTCTGTTCATATCCTTTGCCCACTTTTGAATGGGTTTGTTTGTTTTTTTTTCTTGTAAATCTGTTTTAGTTCTTTGTAGATTCTGGATATCAGCCATTTGTCAAATGGGTAGATTGCAAAAATTTTTTCCCATTCTGTTGGTTGCCGGTTTACTATAATGATTGCTTCTTTTGCTGTGCAGAAGCTGTGGAGTTTGATTAGGTCTCATTTGTCTATTTCGGCTTTTGTTGCCAATGCTTTTGGTGTTTTAGTCATGAAGTCCTTGCCTATGCTTATGTCCTGAATGGTTTTGCCTACGTTTTCTTCTAGGGTTTTTATGGTGTTAAGTGTTATGTTTAAATCTTTAATCCACCTGGAGTTAATTTTAGTGTAAGGTGTCAGGAAGGGGTCCAGTTTCTGCTTTCTGCACATGGCTAGCCAGTTTCCACAACACGGTTTATTAAACAAGGGATCCTTTCCTGTTTAAATTGCATTTTTTGTTTAAAACATTGCTTGTTTTTGTCAGGTTTGTCAACGATCAAATGGATGTAGATATGTGGTGTTGCCTCCGAGGCCTCTGTTCTGCTCCATTGGAGCTGAACATTGTTCTGCTCCATTGGAGGCCTCTCTGTTTTGGTACCAGTACAATGCTGTTTTGATTACCGTAGATTTGTAGTATATTTTGAAGTCAGATAGTGTGATGCCTCTAGCTTTGTTCTTTTTGCTTGGAACTGACTTGGCTATGAGGCTCTGTTTTGGTTCCATATGAAGTTTAAGGTGTTTTTTTCCAGTTCTGTGAAGAGGGTCATAAGTAGCTTGATGGGGATAGCATTGAATCTATAAATTACTTTGGGCAGTATGGCCATTTTCATGATATTGATTCTTCCTAACCATGAACATGGAATGTTTCTCCATCTGTTTGTGTCCTCTCTTATTTCGTTGAGCAGTGGTTTGTAGTTCTCCTTGAAGAGGTCCTTAACATCTTTTGTTAGTTGTATTCTTAGGTATTTTATTCTCTTTGTAGCAATTGTGAATGACAGTTTGTTCTTGATTTGGCTCTCTTCAAGTCTGTTATTGGTGTATAGGCATGCTTGTGATTTCTGCATATTAATTTTGTTAATCAGGAGATTTTGGGCTGAGATGATGGGGTCTTCTAAATATACAATTATTTCATATGCAAATAGAGACAATTTGGCTTCCTCCTTTCCTATTTGAATACCCTTTATTTCTTTTTCTTGCCTGATTGCTCTGGCTAAAACTTCCATTGCTATATGTAATAGGAGTGGTGAGAGAGGGCATCCTTGTCTAGTGCCAGATTTCAAAGGGAATGCTTCCAATTTTTGCCCATTCAGTATGATATTGGCTGTTGGTTTGTTGTAAATAGCTTTTATTATTTTGAGATATGTTCCATCAATACCTAGTTTATTGAGAGTTTTTAGCATACATGGCCATTGAATTTTGTCAAAGGCTTTCTCTGCATCTATTGAGATAATCATGTGGTTTTTGTCTTTGGTTCTGTTTATGTGGTGAATTACATGTATAAACTTGCATATGTTGAGCCAGCCTTGCATCTCTGGAATGAAGCCTACCTGATCGTGACGGATAAGCTTTTCGATGTGCTGTTGCAATTGGTTTGCCAGTATTTTATTGAAGATTTTTTCATCTATGTTCTTTATTTATGGATATTGGCCTGAAGTTTTCTTTGCTTGTTGAGTCTCTGCTGGGTTTTGGTATCAGGATGATGTTGACCTCATAAAATGATTTGGGATGGATTCTCTTTTTTTGGATTGTTTGGAATAGTTTCAGAAGAAGTAGTACCAGCTCCTTTTTGTATGTCTGGTAGAATTTTTTGTGAACTCATCAGGACCTGGGCTTTTTTTGATTAGTAGGTTATTAATTGCTGCCTCAACTTCAGCCCTTGTTATTGGCCTAGTCAACATTTCTACTTCTTCCTGGTTTAGCCTTGAGAGGGTGCAAGTGTCCAGGAATGTATTCATTTCTTTCAGGTTTACTGGTTTATGTGCATAGAGTTGTTTGTAGCAATCTCTGATGACAGTTTGTGTTTCTGTGGAATCAGTGGTGATATCTCCATTATCGTCTTTATTGCATCTATTTGAGTCTTCTCTCTTTCCTTTTTTATTAATCTGGCTAGTAGTTTGTCTATTTTGTTGATCTTTTCAAAAAACCAGCACCTGGATTTATTAATTTTTTAAAGGTTTTTTTTGTGTCTCTATCTCCTTCAACTCTGCTCTGATCTTAGTTATTTCTTGTCTTTTGCTAGCTTTTGAGTTTTTTTGATCTTGCTTCTCTAGCTCTTTCAATTTTGATGATAGGATGTCGATTTTAGATCTTTCCTTGCTTCTCATGTAGGCATTTATTGCTATAAGTTTTCCTCTAGACACCACTTAAAAATGTCCCAGAGATTCTGGTATGCTGTGTTTTCCTTCTTGTTGGTTTCAAAGAAGATCTTGATTTCTGCTTTCATTTCTTTGTTTATCCAGTCAGCATTGAAAAGCCAGTTGTTCATTTTCCATGAAGTTGTGCAGTTCTGTGTTAGTTTCTTTAACACATATTTGGCATTTAATTATATCTTATCTATGCTTCCTGTGTCTCTCCTACTTCATCTATGGCCATGTAAATTGCTCAATAACTGCTGCGTATGCATTGCTTTCTTCACTACATCAAATTATTATATAAAAAAAGGGAACAGTTGAAAAAAGATGCTTTGGACACATGCCACTGGAAAAAAAGGCAGTTAAAATTTTGACATCTGGTAAGAATAGCCTGATCCATAATAGGAAAGAAAAAAAAAATAGCTTACCTGTCAAAGCAAAGTAGCAAAGGCTCTATGAACTCCATAGTTCTGTAAAAAAAAAAAAAGATGTAATTTGATTTAAAAATTCTACATTTGTATCTGAACTGTATTTAGTGTAGGGCAGTCCCTTTATTGAAAGTTGACAGTATCTCTCAATCTTACTCTTTGTTTCTGACTCTTTTACTATATGCCCACTTCATGCAAATATGTTTTCTGTGTCTGAAGCAATAACAAGGTATTTTAAAAAAAGGATACTCCTGCCAAAAGAATTCTGGTTGGCTGTCTATCATATAAATTTATTCCTCTGGAAAATAAGGCCATCTTCTCGTTTCTTTAATGGTGCTCAGAGCAAGTAGCTGTATTTTTTGTGGGGAGGTAGGCTGGGTCTTATGCTTATCAGCCCTCTTAGTGTTTATTTTGTTAAGGACCATTAACGAGTGGGGTTGATAATGTTCCATCATTATGCAATCATGCAGAGAATGGATTTATCCTCTAGACAAATGAAGTCAAAAGGCTATTATTTTTTCTGTTTTTTTTTTTTTTTTCCCAAATGAATGGATAGTTTAAAAGCCACTGGGCTAGAGAATCTTTAAAAACTTCAAGAAATCTTTAAAAACTTCAACAGCCAGATTATCTTCTTATCTAAATTGTAACAAAAATAAAAAAAAATAAAAGATTTTGTGAGAAAATTGACAGCAGTCAGTGATTTCTTCTTTGCATCTCCACAGAGTATAGTTTGGCCACAGCTTTCAACAGCACCTACACAGAAACTTACTTCCAGTTTTAGGATAAGACTGTTGCAGTATTCTAATTAGATATTACAATAATTAAATCCATGGAAATGAACCAGACTACCTCGGTGAGGATGAATAAATTACTGCAATTGTCAGCGTTGTTCATTTGTATTTAAACCAACTAGATAGTAGTGAACTAGCAGAAGTTTAAAATGCTTAAACTGAGAAAGATGATTTGGTCATTTCAATATTTTCTAAATGAAATAGATCTGTTTTAGAACAACACATATCATTTATATTCAGTGGTTTTGAACTTTGCATATATTAACAAAAGTTAAAAAATAGCATTTTCCTAATGCCTTGTCCATATCACGTATTAGGTGCTTTATATTTTACAGAAGAATAGCATGTATTTTTCTAACTCAAAAATATTTTTGTTAATGAACACTCAGCTTGTCAGAGAGCAGGTAAATAGTGAAGTGATTAAGAGCATGTTCCTTATGGTCAGACATCTACAATTTGACCCTTACTATCTGTGTGGGTTTGGGGATGTGGTTCAACCTCTGTAACGGCTTGATGGTGGCCCCCTACAAGGTATGTCCATGCCTATACACCCAGAATCTATGAACATGGTCTTATTTGGAAAACAGTCTTTGTGGACATAAGTAAGTACAAAATCTCAGGATAAAATTATCCTGAATGTTTGCATGGGCTGTAAATCCAATGACAAGTGTTTTTACATGAGAAAGGCCCAGGGAGATTTGAGACAGAAACCCGAAGGAGAAGACAACATGAAGACAAGACAGAGATTGGAGTTACGCATACACAGGCCAGGAAATACCCAGAACCAGCAGAAGCTGGAAGAGGCAAGTAAGAATCCACCCTAGAGTCTCTGTAAGGAGCAGGGACTTGCCAACACCTTGAGTTTGGACCTCTGCCTACCAGATCTGTGAGATAATACATTTCTGTTGTTTTAAGTTACCAAGTGTGTGTTAATTTTTTACAGCAGTATTGGGAACCTAAGAAAACCTCCTTAAAGTGGAATTTTCTTAACTACAAATGACGATAATAACAACTTCAAAGAGTTGCGCTGAGAAGTGAGAGAGATGCTTAGTGCATATAAACAGCTTAGCATAGTGTGGGGCATGTGGTAAGTATTCAACGAGTTTTAGAAAGTGTTAATACACTTGTTTGGCTGATTAATTTCACAAAAACAACAATGAATGATGACTAAAAATATACATACTTGATACTAAAAATATAATGATGACTAAAAGTAGTGCTAATTTTATTCTCCCTTTACAAAATATTTGGAATTGGTTGGCTTGCCATTTTCTGTAGAAGATATCCCTCCATTTCTACCTGCAGTATACAAATATGTAGCATCATTATTCCTCATTGCTAGTTCTCTATTAATTATCAGAGGTTCAGAGTTAGAAGAAAAATGTATGTTTAAGGTGTCCTAATTCACCTCAGCCTTTGTATTCTATACATTTTGTGATAATCAGGCTTAATGCGGATTCTACTTCCCCACTCCACCTCTCATTTCTTCTGTCCCTTCCTTGGAGCAACTACAAGTTTTTATGTCTGTTGGAATAACTGGTATAAAACACACACACACACACACACACACACACACACACACACACGCACACACACAATTTTTTAACCCACCACCCAGAAGTAACGCTGACTGAGGAGCTCTGACCCCACACGCCATCACACTGTACATTTGTTAGTATTCAATCACTGGCCAGGAACCCATTATTTATTTTTCTCACCTGCTCTTTCCATTTGAGTTTCTAGTTAAGAATGCTAATACCTAATATCCCAATATTGAGAAATAAGCCACATTGGTGTTATATATGTCACACCTATAATATGTGGTGGGGTGTTTGGCATGTTGGTTGGCCACTTGATAAATGAATGGAAACATTTGGGAAGACCCTGGTCTAGCAAAAGAAGCAATTCTTTTTTCTTTCACTACTTTTGTCTCCAAGATAAAAACATGGATGGTTTTCCTTATGTGGTTGCTGCTTGTGAATCATGACTAATATCCACATCTTCTTTGGCAAAATGAGAATATATGTGAACTGGAAGTAAGGAGAACTGACAACCAGGTATAACTCTTAGAAATCTTCAGTAGAGGCTGGGCATGGTGGCTCACGCCTATAATCCCAGCACTTTGGGAGGCTGCAGCAGGTGGAACCCGAGGTCAAGAGATCGAGACCATCCTGGCCAACATGGGGAAACCCAGTCTCTACTTAAAAAAAGAATACAAAAATTAACTGGGGGTGGTGACAGGCCCCTGTAGTCCCAGCTAGTAGGGAGGCTGAGGCAGAATTGCTTGAACCCGGGAGGCAGAGGTTGCAGTGAGTAGAGATTAGGCCACTGCGTTCCAGCCTGGTGACAGAACAAGACCCTGTCTGTCTCAAAAGCAAGCAAACAAACAAACAAAAAGAAATCTTTGGTAGCCTCTTTCTACATGCATGGAAGAGAGGATTTCTTCTAAGGCTCTGCTGACTTCAGGGCCTCAGGAATGAGTCACGCTAGCTTTAAATATGAGGAGTGAAGCATGAAAGAACTCATGTCCGAGGGTATTTTGGAGGAGATAAGAGACAGAGAGAGGCAGAAGTCTATCTGTATGGGCAAATGAGCTTTTTTCTTGGTGGTGCCTGGGGCTATGATTTCTCATCTGTTCTTCGAATCTAGCAGGAGTACAGAAGACAACATGGAAAAGTCATCTCTTCTGCCTTGAGATACATATAAATGGCACCCAGATGAATAAAAGGGACAATCCAATATAAGGTAGGCAAAGAAAGATGATATTAAATGAGGAAAATCACATTTGTAAAGTTTAAACCATGTTGCATTTGTGGAACATGATCTAAAGCTCTGGGAGTCTGCAGAAACAGATAAAGCATCAGTATTGCATACTAGAAACATTATAAATATTAACCTAGAGTTTAAAATTAATAGCAACAACCAAGATGTCCTTCAGTAGGTGAAAAATTAAACAAATGTGATATATTACAGAATACTACTCAGCAGTAAAAAGGAACAGCCTATTTATTGCAGCACTACAATAGCCAAGATGTGATATCAACCTAAGTATCTATATACTAAGTATATAGATATATATATATAAATATCTATATACTTAGGTTGATATCATATCTTGGCTATTGGGATGGGATGAATGGATAAAGAAAATGTGTTATATAATACATAATGTAATATACTTGGCCTTAAAAAGGAATAAAATTCTCTAATTTGCAGCAAGATAAATGGAACCAGAGGTCATGATGTTAAGTGAAATAAGCCAGAAACAGAAAGGCAAATATCCCATATGTGGGAGCTAAAAATTTGATCTCATAGATGTAGAAAGTAGAATGGTGGTTACCAGAGGATTGGAAGGGTTGTGGTAGCAGGAATGAAGAGAACTTGGCTAATGGGATAGATGGAATACATTCTAGTGTTTAATGGCATGATAGGGTAATTCATTAGAGTTTTATAGACGGGCAGAACTAATAGGATATACAGACATATATATATATATATATACAGACAGAGAGAGAGAGAGAGAGAGAAGTTTATTAAGCATTAACTCACACTATCACAAGGTTCCATAATTGACCATCTGCAAGCTGAGAGGCAAAGAGAGCCAGTCTGAGTCCCCAACCTGACAAAGGGTGGACTTGTGATGGTTAATACTGAGTATCAACTTGATTAGTTTGAAGAATACACAGTATTGATTCTGGATTTGTCTGTGAAGGTGCTGCCAAAGGAGGTTAACATTTGAGTCAGTGGGTTTAGAAAGGCAGCCCCACCCTGAATCTGAATCTGGTTGGGCACCATCTAATCAGCTGCCAGCAGGACCAGGATAAAACAGGCAGAAAAATGTAAAGAGGTCAGATGGGCCTAGCCTCCCAGACTACATCTTTCTCCTCTGCTGGATTCTTCCTGCTCTCTAACATCAGACTCCAAGTTCTTCAGGTTGGGGCAGGCATGGCCCTACCCAGTGCTCCCCACAGGGTGCGCTTGTCTGGGTGCCCTGTTGAACTGGCAACCTGAGACTTGAGAGGGCTGGACTTGAGACTAAACGAGACTTGGACAGTGGACCAGCCCAGGGGATTGCAGGGACAGAGCATTTGGGGTAGCCCATGGGACAAAAAAACCGTGATTTCAAATGATCCCCGTGCAGATGGTCCGAGACGCTCTGTGGGGGAGGGGCGTCCACCATTACCGAGGCAACCCACCCCAACTGAGATACACGCCCACTGCTGATGCAGCCTGCCATTGCCGAGGCAACCCGCTACAACAGAGAGACTCCACCGCAGGGCGTGGCGGAGACAACAGCAGAACAGCAGAGCCTGCAGCAACAGGGTGAACCACACAACAGCAGGGCAGAGCCTCAGCAGGCAAACAGTGGCTAGTCTGCCTCCTAGCTGGGCAGGACACCTCAAAAGACATCCAAAAATATAGCCCGAACCCCCAAACACAGAGCATTTGAGAAAAAAAGGGGTTTTTTAATGAGTTCTGTTGCAGCAGAATCAAACATAGCAGCCTAACAGCCCTGAATGAACAACAGAGCTTACAGCTCAGCAATTGAGCTCCTATAAAGTACAGACTGTCTCCTCAAGCAGCTCCCTGACCCCTCTATATCCAAAAGACTGACAATTGGCAGGCATCATCCTGGGACAAAGATAGCAGAAAAAGAAACTGGTAGCATCCCTCACTGTGCCACAGCTGCTATAGGTGCACCCCAGAAAAGCAGGGCCTGGAGTGGACCTCAGCAGTTGTACAGCGAAGGGGCTAGGCTGGTAGAAGGAAAACCAAGTAACAGAAATACTTCATCATCAACAATCTGGGTGTCCACTCAGAGACCCAATCGAAAAGTCAGCAACTACACAGACGACAAGCAGATAAATCCACAAAGATGGGAAGAAACCAGCGCAAAAAGGAGGAAAACACCCAAAATCAGAACACCTCACCTCCTAGAAAGGACCAAAACTCCTCACCAGCAAGGGAACAAAGCTGGACGGAGAATGACTGTGACGAAATGATGAAATTAGACTTCAGAAGGTGGATAATGAGAAACTTTTGTGAGCTAAAAGAACATGTATTAAATCAATGCAAAGAAACTAAGGAACTTGAAAAAGATATGAGGAAATAATAACAAGAATGGATAACTTAGAGAGGAATATGAATGAATTAAAGGAGCTGAAAAACACAATACGAGAACTTTGTGAAGCATGCACGAGTTTTAATAGCTGAATTGACCAAGCAGAAGAAAGAATATCTGAAGTCGAAGACCAACTCAATGAAATAAAACGAGAAACCAAGATAAGAGAAAAAAGCGCAAAAAAAAAAAAAAATAAACAAAGTCTCCAAAAAATGTGGACTATGTGAAAAGACCTAACCTACATTTGATAGGTGTACCAGAAAGGGATGAAGAGAATGAATCCAAGCCGGAAAATACTCTGCAGGACATTATCCAGGAAAATTTTACCCACCTAGCAAGACAGGCCAACACTCAAATGCAGGAAATACAGAGAACACCACAAAGATATTCCGCAAGAAGAGCAACCCCAAGGCACATAATCGTCAGATTCAACAAGGTTGAAATAAAGGAGAAAATACTAAGGGCAGCCAGAGAGAAAGGTCGGGTCACCCACAAAGGGAAGCCCATCAGACTCACAGCAGATCTCTCGGCAGAAACACTACAAGCCAGAAGAGAGTGGGGGCCAATATTCAACATTCTTAAAGAAAAGAACTTTCAATCCAGAATTTCATATCCAGCCAAACTGAGCTTCAGAAGTGAAGGAAAAATAAAATCCTTTGTGCCCAAAAACTCCTGAAACTGATAAGCAACTTCAGCAAAGTCTCAGGATATAAAATCAATGTGCAAAAATCACAAGCATTCGTCTAAACCAATAACAGACTTAAAGAAAGCCAAATCAAGAACGAACTGCCATTCACAATTGCTACAAAAAGAATAAAATACCTTGGAATACAACTCACAAGGAATGTAAGTAACCTCTTCAAGGAGAACTACAAACCACTGCTCAACGAAATAAGAGAGGACACAAACAGATGGAGAAACATTCCATGTTCATGGTTAGGAAGAATTAATATCGTGAAAATGGCTATACTGCCCAAAGTAAGTTACAGAATCAATGCTATCCCCATCAAGCTACCACTGACTTTCTTCGCAGAACTGGAAAAAACCACCTTGAACTTCATATGGAACCAAAAGAGAGCCCGCATAGCCAAGTCAATTCTAAGCAAAAAGAACACAGCGGGGGGCATCACACTACCGGATTTCAAACTATACTACAAGGCTACAGTAATCAAAACAGCATGGCATTGGTACCAAAACAGAGATATAGACCAATGGAACAAAACAGAGGCACCGGAGGCAACACAATACATCTACAACTATACAATCTTTGATAAACCTGACAAAAACAAGCAATGGGGAAAGGATTCCCTGTTTAACAAATGGTGTTGGGAAAACTGGCTAGCCATGTGCAGAAAGCAGAAACTGGACCCCTTCCTGACACCTTATACTAAAATTAACTCCACATGGATTAAAGACTTAAACATAAGACCTGGCACGATAAAAACCCTAGAAGGAAATCTAGGCAAAGTATCCAAGACATAGGAGTAGGCAAGGACTTCATGAACAAAACACCAAAAGCATTGGCAACAAAAGCCAAAATAGACAAATGGGACCTAATCAAACTCCACAGCTTCTGCACAGCAAAAGAAACAGTCACTAGAGTGGATCGGCAACCAACGGAATGGGAAAAAATTTTTGCAGTGTACCCATCTGACAAAGGGCTGATATGCAGAATTTACAAAGAACTCAAACAGATTTACAGGAAAAAAACGAACAAGCCCATTCAAAAGTGGTCAAAAGATATGAACAGACACTTTACGAAAGAAGACATATATGAGGCCAACAATAATATGAAAAAATGCTCATCGTCACTGGTCATCAGAGAGATGCAAATCAAAACCACATTGAGATACCATCTCACGCCAGTTAGAATGGCGATCATTAAAAAATCTGGAGACAACAGATGCTGGAGAGGATGTGGAGAAAAAGGAACACTTTTACACTGTTGGTGGGAGTGTAAATTAGTTCAACCATTGTGGAACACAGTGTGGCGATTCCTCAAGGCCTTACAAATAGGAATTCCATTTGATCCAGCAATCCCATTACTGGGTATATATCCAAAAGACTATAAATCGTTCTACTATAAGGACACATGTACATGAATGTTCATTGCAGCATTGTTTACAATAGCAAAGACCTGGAATCAACCCAAATGTCTATTGATAATAGACTGGATTGGAAAAATTTGGCACATATACACCATGGAATATTATGCAGCAATCAGAAATGATGAGTTTGTGTCGTTTGTAGGGACCTGGATGAATCTGGAGAACATCATTCTCAGCAAACTGACACAAGAACAGAAAACGAAACACCGCATATTGTCACTCATAGGCGGGTGATGAAAAATGAGAACACATGGACACAGAAAGGGGAGTACTAAACACTGGGGTCTATAGGGGGAAAAGGGGAGGGCCAGTGGGAGGGGGAGGTGGGGAGGGATAGCCTGGGGAGAAATGCCAAATGTGGGTGAAGGGGAGAAGGAAAGCAAAGCACACTGCCATGTGTGTACCTATGCAACTGTCTTGCATGCTCTGCTCATGTACCCCAAAACCTAAAATCCAATAAAAAATTTAAAAAAAAAAGAGGAAACATCAGCAAGCAGAGTGAGTTGCTTGAAAATGGTCTGTTACTTTTTGCGTATAAATAGAGGAAACAATTGTGTTAAACGTTGCCTACAATTAAAGCAATGTGTATCAGAAAATACGGAATGGGAAACTCAGGCATTTAACAATATTGACTCTGGCAGAGGTAGTAACTTTATATTCATTACTTCATCTGCGACTAAACTTTGGCATGATTAAATAACACTTTATGCCTTATTTCTAAATTAGAGGTGCTTTCAGTTGGATAATTCTCTGTCATTTTTATTCTTCACTTTATATAGATCAAAAACACTAGCAGTGTTATTGTGTGTGAGAAAAATCTTACTTTAAGGTATATTTATAATAGTGCTAAGACACAGATTTGAAGGATACAAAACAGAATTATTTCTAAGAGACTGTTTTAAGATATAGGGAAAATGTAGTTCTAGCATTATATTTATTCCAAAATCAAAGTGATATTGAGTGATTTGAATGAAAAAGGTGGACAATAACCTATGTAAATTTTAGTCACAATATAGTACACAAATAAGTACTCAACATAGAAAGATTCAACCTTATGAATCTCTTAGATCAGGAAGAGATTTTTTTAAATTTATAAAATACTTTAATTTTTCTTAAAATTAGTTTTGGTTTGATTGCTTATGATGCAGCACGTGCAAATGTAAGAACATACCAATGTCTGAACTAGAATATACATTTTCTTAGATTTCTGCAGTGGTTGTACTCATTTTTGTTTCTTTTTAGTGGGTAAACAATTAGCTTGTATTTCTTTCAGGTGACAATTTTATGTGTCACATATGTTCTACTCAGCTGCATAGAGACATCAAACCAAAATAACAGGTCAAAATAGCAGGGTATATTTATGGCCGGGCACTGTACTTAGCATTTATATGAATTATCTCATTTAACCCTCACAATTCCCCTATGAAGAAGACATCCTTTTTATCCCCACTCCCCCTTTCAGATAAATAAATGATGGTGCTTTTGGCTTTGGTAGCTCTAACAAAGACACAGCCTTGTTGCCTATCAATTTGATGTGTGACTTATTTGGCAATTTATTTTCTTTATACTTATTTCTTTGTTTATACAAAAAGTGTTTATACTTATTGTCATCTGTGGTAATTCTGGGGGTTACAGACCTAAATTAGAACCCAAACAGATCAGCTATAGTCATCCTTTCCTTTGGACAGCACCCTTTCAAAGGTGAAAAGCATCATGGAATAATCAATTAACAAGAGAGAGCATGACTCAGGTATCTAAGGACCCCATCAGTGGTGACATTCAAGTAGGAAATTCATTTTGGGGAGAAACTGGTGAATAGTTTTTACTTTATTTTTGTAAAGGAAATCTTTGAAGCCTTATGAAAAATGAATCAGCAATCACAAAATATGATTTCACTATTATAAATGATGAAATATGTAATTATGGGAGAGTTATTTAATAACCTAGCATTTTAGTTTCCTAAAAGTTTTTCTAAAAACCAAGGACTACAAATTGAAATTTTTTGACTGCAATTTGGTGTTTAGGTCAGCAGTTTTGAGTCAACTTGAAACATTTCTGACTTCCTTTGGGGCTCTTACTGACATCTCACACTTATTCAAGTCCAAGTTTTCTCACCTCCCAAGACACACTCTCCTGACATCAAAATGTAGATTTAGATTAGGGAGTCATTATTGCCTTCTCTTTGGAAGATACACTGGGCTTTTCACCTCTTTTTAATATCAGTGCTTCATATGCCCTGAAAATAACCCACTCTCTCAACTGACTTTCTGTTACCATCCTGCCATCTGAAATGTGGACTCTTCCATTAACACTTTCAACACTTTACACTCCTTTCTCCTTTCTCCAGTGCAAGTACTTCATAGTCCTGTGAGTAAGTACTGCTCTGCTGTTGTATATCACGCTGTAAGATTTCAGACTTCCACATTGTTCTTTATGCTGTTACCTTCACACTGCTCAAAAGTATTCCCTTTAAAAAATTATTTTATTTTACTTTAAATTATGGGATACATGTGCAGAACATGCAGGTTTGTTACATAGGTATACATGTGCCATGGTAGTTTGCTGTACCCATCAACTCATCATCTATGTTTTTTTCATATTTGCACAGTATGATTTTATTGATAAGAATTGTGTAAATTCTGAAAAACTTTTATAGACAAAATCATTTTCCTTGTTTTGAAAACCCAAGTTTACTACCTCATATAAATAAAATATATATATTCTTAATTATACTTTGAGTTCTGGAGCACATGGGAAAATCTTGCAGGATTGTTGCATGGTACATGCATGCCATAGTGGTTTGCTGCCTCCATCAATCCCCCCATCACCTACATCAGACTTTTTTTCAACGTTATCCCTCCCCAACCTCCCCACCCCCCACTATCCCTACCCTACCCCCCACACCCCAACAGACCCAAGTGTGTGATGTTCCCATCTCTGTGTCCATGCATTCTCATTGTTCAGCACCCACCTATGAGTAAGAACAGGTGGTGTTTGGTTTTTTATTCTTTTATCAATTTGCTGAGAATGATGGTTTTTAGATTCATCCATGTCCCTACAAAGGACATGCACTCATCATTTTTATGGCTGCATAGTGTTCTATGGTGTACATGTGCCACATTTTTTTTTATCCAGTCTATCATTGATGGGTATTTGGGGTGGTTCCAGGTTTTTGCTATTGTAAACAGTGCTGCAATGAATGTACATGTGCTTGTGTCTTTATAATAGAACAATTTATAATCTTTTGGATTTATACACAGTAATGGGATTGTGGGGTCAAATGGAATTTCTGTTTCTAATCCTTGATTAATCACCACACTGTTTTCCACAATGGTTGAACTAATTTACTCTCCCACCAATAGTGTAAAAGTGTTTCCATTTCTCCCCATCCTCTCCAGCATCTGTTGTCTCCAGATTTTTTAGTGATTGCCATTCTAACTGATGTGAGCTAGTGTCTCACTCTGAGTTTGATTTGCATTTCTCTAATGACCAGTGATGATGAGCATTTTTTATGTTTGTTGGCTGCATAAATGTCTTCTTTTGAAAAGTGTCTGTTCATATCTTTTGCCCACTTTTGTATGGTTTTGTTTGCTTTTTTCTTGTAAATTTGTTTTAGTTCTTTGTAGATTCTTGATATTAGCCCTTTGTCAGATGTGTAGCTTGCAAAAATGTTTTCCATTCTGTTCGTTGCTTGTTCACTCTAAGGATTGTTTATTTTGCTGTGCAGAAGCTCTGGAGTTTAATTAGATCCCATTTGTCTATTTTGGCTTTTGTTACCATTGTTTTTGGTGCTTTAGTCATGAAGTCCTTGCCTATGCCTATATCCTGAAAGGTATTACCTAGGTTTTTATGGTGTTACATCTTATATTTAAATCTTTAATCCAGCTGGAGTTAATTTAAGTTTAAGATGTAAGGAAGGGGTCCGGTTTCTGCTTTCTGCACATGGCTAGCCAGTTTCCCAACACCATTTATTAAACAGAGAATCCTTTCCCCTTTACTTTTTTTTGTTAAGTTTGTCAAAGATCAGATGGTTGTGGATGTGTGGTGTTACTTCTGAGGCCTCTGTTCTGTTCCATTGGTCTATATCTCTGTTTTAGTACCAGTACCATGGTGTTTTGATTAATGTAGACTTGTAGTGTAGTTTGAAGTCAGGTAGCATGACACCTCCAGGTCTTTTTTTTCTTTTTCTTAAAATTTTATTGGCTATGCAGGCACTTTTTTGTTTCTATATAAAGTTTAAGGTGGTTTTTTCCAGTTCTGTGAAGAAGGTCAATGGTAGCTTGATAGAGATAGCATTGAATTTATAAAGTACTTTGGGCAATATGGCCATTTTCACAATATTGATTCTTCCTATCTATGAACGTGAAATGTTTTTCCATATTTTGTGTCCTGTCTTAGTTCCTTGAGCAGTGGTTTTTAGTTGCCCTTGAAGAGGTTTTTCACATCATTTCTTAGTATTTTATTCACTTTGTAGCAATTGTGAATGGGAGTTCTCTCATGATTTGGTTCTGTGTTTGTCTGTTACTGGTGTATAGGAATGCTTGTGATTTTTGCACATTGATTTTGCATCCTGAGACTTTGCTGAAGCTTTTAACATCTTAATGAGATTTTGGGCTAAGATGATGTGGTCTTCTAAATATGCAATCATGTGGTCTGCAAAAAGAGACAATCTAACTTCCTCTTTCCTAATTGAATACCCTTTATGTATTTTTCTTACCTGATTGCTCTGGCTAGAACTTCAAATACTATGTTGAATAGGAATGGTGAGAGGAGGCATCCTTTTTCAGTGCCAGTTTTCAAAGGGAATGCTTTCAATTTTTTGCATTCCATTCAGTATGATATTGGCTGTGGGTTTGTTGTAAAGAGCTTTCATTATTTTGAGATACGTTCCATTGTTACCTAGTTTATTGAGAGTTTTTACCATAAAGGGCTGTTGAGTTTTGTCAAAGGCCTTCTCTGCATCTATTGAGGTGATCATGTGTTTTTTGTCTTTGGTTCTGTTTATGTGATGGATTACATATATAGATTTGCATATAAATTTATGCTGAACCAGCCTTGCATCTCCGGGATGAAGCCTACTTGATCATGATGGCTAAGCTTTTTGATGTGCCATTGCATTAGGGTTGTCAGTATTTTATTGAAGATTTTTACATCTATGTTCATCATGGATATTGGCCTGACATTTTCTTTTTTAATTGTGTCTCTGCCATGTTTTGATATTAGAATGTTGCTGGTCTCATAAAAGGAGAACTCTGTTTGGAATAGTTTCAGAAGTAATGGTACCAGCTCTTCTTTGTATGTCTGCTAGAATTTGGCTGTGAACACATCTGGATCCAGGCTTTTTTTTTATTTGGCAGGCAATTAATTGCTGCCTCAACTTCAGATCTTGTTATTGGTCTATTCAGGGATTCAACGTCTTCCAGGTTTAGTCTTGGGAGGTTCTAAGTGTCTAGAAATTTATCCATTTCTTCTAGACTTACTTGTTTATATGCATAGAGTTGTTTGTAGTAATCTCTGATGGTAGCTTGTGTTACTGTGGAATCATGGTGATATCCCCTTTATCATTTTTTATTTCATCTATTTGATTCTTCTCTCTTTTATTTTTTAGTAGTCTGGCTAACAGTCTGTCTATTTTTTTGATCTTTTCAAAAAACCAGCTCCTGAATTTATTGATTTTTTGAAGAGTTTTTGTGTCTCTATCTCCTTCAGTTCTGCTAAGAAATAATCTTAGTTATTTCTTGTCTTCTGCTAGCTTTTGAGTTTGTTTGATCTTGCTCCTCTAGCTCTTTCAATTTTGATGATAGAGTGTCAATTTTAGATCTTTCCTTACTTCTCATGTGGGCACTTATTGCTATAAATTTTCCTCTAGACACTGCTTTAAATGCGTCCCAGAGATCCTGGTATGTTGTGCCTTCATTCTCACTGGTTTCAAAGAACATCTTTATTTCTGCGTTCATTTCACTGTTTACCCAGTCATTATTCAGTGGCAGGTTGTTCAGTTTCCATATAGTTGTGCATTTTTGAGTGAGTTTCTTAATCCTGAGTTCTAATTTGATTCCACTGTGGTCTGAGAGACTGTTTGTTATAATTTCTGTTCTTTTGCATTTGCTGAGGAGTGATTTACTTCCAATTATGTGGTCAATTTTAGAGTAGGTGTGATGTGGTGCTGAGAAGAATGTATATTCGGTGCATTTGGGTTGGAGAGCTCTGTAGGTGTCTATTAGGTCCACTTGGTCCAGATCTGCATTCAAGTCGTGGATATTTTTATTAATTTTCTGTCTTGTTGATTTGTCTAATGTTGATTATGGAGTGTTAAAGTCTCCCACTATTATTGTGTGGGAATCTAAATCTCTTTGTAGCTCATTAAGAACTTGCTTTATGTCTCTGGGTCCTCCTGTATTGGGTGCATATATATTTAGGATAGTTAGCCGTTCTTGTTGCATTGATTCTTTTACCATTATGTAATGGCCTTTTTGTCTCTCTTGATCTTTGTTGATTAAATACCGTTTTATCAGAGACTAGAATTGCCACCCCTGCTTTTTTCTTTGCTCTCCATTTGCTTCGTAAATATTCTTCCATTTCTTTATTTTGAGTCTACGTGTGTCTTTGCATAAAGGATGGGTCTCAAGGAGAGAGAGAAGATGGCGCTGTAGGACCAACTCAGGATTGCAGCTTGCAGTGAATCCACAGATGATGAGAGAATGCTGCATTTCCAGATAGATCTTTATTGCCCACAGACCAGGAGATTCCAAGGTGTAGGAGCTGCACGGGCTACCAGTGTGGCTGTTTCGGCCGGGGCTGCAGTGCAGCAGCACTCCATAAAAAATACACTGGTTTGGTTGCCCTATTAAACTGGCAATTGGAGATTTCAGAAGGCAGATTAGCACATTCATCTGATTAAATGGAACTTAAACAGAAAGCCAGGCCAGGAGATTCCCAGGCCGGAACATGATTCCTGCTGGCACAGTGGGTCACTGCATGGGAAATCACACAGATACCAGCACCCTTTCAGCAGGTGACTGGAACACCTGGAAGAGAGTCAACAGTTCAACTTAAAAAAAAAAGGCTCTGAGGCAGGGAACCAGGTGATCAGTTTTGATGGGTCCCACCCCCACAAAAACAAACAAAACAGCAATTGGAAATGCTTGGGGTTGAGAGTTTTACGACAAGCACAGATGAACCCAGCATGGTGAAGCTCAGAGGGGGAGGGGCGTTCACCATTGCCAAGGCACTCGACCCCTATGAAGGTAGACTGCCATTGCTGATGCAGCCTGCCATTGCCGAAGCAACCCACCACAACAGAGAAAGTCCGACACTACAGAGGTGGGCCATCATCACCATGGCAGCTCTAACCACACCCGTATAAACAGGGCTACAGAAAATTACACATGGCAGCAGGGCGGAGCACACGACAGCAGGGCAGAGCCCACAGCAGCAGGGCAGAACCCATGGCAATAGGGCAGAGTCCATGGCAACAGGGCAGAGCCCATGGCAGCTCAGCATAGCCACTACAGGCAAGCAGTGATTAGACAGCCTCTTTGCTGGACAGGACAGTGCAATGGATACTCATAAATAAAGCCCTAACTCCCTGAAACAGAGCACCTGAGGAAAAAAAAAGGATCTTCATGAGTTCTGCTGCAGCACACTTAAACGTACCTGCTTAGCAGCCCTGAATGAACAACAGAGCTCACAGCTCAGGACTTGAGCTTCTATAAAGTACAGACTGTCTCCTCAAGTATAACGTACAGACAGTCTCCTCAAGCAGCTAGCTGACCCCCGTATATCCAAAGAGTCACCTCACAAAGACTGATCAGACTGACATTTGGTGGGCATCATTCAGGGACAAAGATAGCAGAGAAAGAAACAAGTAGCAACCCTAATGGTTCTGCAGCTGCTACAGGTGTATCCCAGGCAAGCAGGGCCTGGGGCAGACCTCAGTAGTCCTACAGCAGAGGGGCCAGACTGTTAGAAGAAAAACTAAGAAACAGAAACACTTCATCATCAACAATCTGGATGTCCACACAGAGACTCAATTGGAAAATCAGCAGCTACTCAGAGGCCAGGTGGATAAACACACAAAGATGGGAAAAAACCAGTGCAAATAGGGAGAAAACACCCTAATCCAGAACACCTCACCTCCTACAAGGGACCACAACTCCTCACCAGCAAGGGAACAAAGCTGGATGGAGAATAAGTGTGATGAAATGACAGAATCAGAATTCAGAAGGTGGGTAATGAGAAACTTCTGTGAGCTAAAAGAACACCTTCTAACTCAATGCAAAGAAACTAAGAACGTTGAAAATAGATTTGAAAAAATGATAACAAGAATTGACTCAGAGAAGAATATGAGTGAATTGAAGGAGCTAGAAAACACAACACAAGAACTTCGCGAAGCATGCACGAGTTTCAACAGCCAAATTGACCAAGCAGAAGAAAGGATATCAGAAGTCGAAGATCAACTTAATGAAATAAAATGAGAAGCCAAGATTAGAGAAAAAAGCACAAAAAATAAACAAAGTCTCCAAGAAATGTGGGACTATGTGAAAAGACCTAATCTATGTTTGATAGGTGTACCTGAATATAATGAAGAGAATAAATCCAAGCTGGAAAATACTCTTCAGGATATTATCCAGGAAAATTTCCCCAACCTAGCAAGGCAGGCCAATGTTCAAGTCCAAAAATAGAGAGAACACTACAAAGATATTCCACAAAAAGAGCAACCCCAAGGCACATAATCGTCAGATTCACCAGGGTTGAAATGAAGAAGAAAATGCTAAGGGCACAGAGAGAAATGTTGGGTCACCCACAAAGGGAAGCCCATCAAACTCACAGCAGATCTCTCAGCAGAAACCCTACAAGCCAGAAGACAGTGGGGGCCAATATTCAACATCCTTAAATAAAAGAACTTTCAACCCAGAATTTCATATCCAGCCAAACTGAGCTTCATAAGTGAAGAAAAAATAAAATCCTTTGCAAACAAGCAAGTACTCAGAGATTTAATCACCACCAGGCCTGCTTTACGAGAGCTCCTGAAAGAGGCACTACACATAGAAAGGAACAACAAGTACAAGCCATTCCAAAACCATACCAAATGATAAAGAGCATCAACAAAATGAAGAATCTGCATCAATTAATGGGCAAAACAGTCAGCTAGCAACAAAATGGCAGTATCAAATTCACACATAACAATATTAACCCTAAATGTAAATGGGCTAAATGCACCAATCAAAAGACACAGACTGGCAAATTGGATAAAAAGCCAAAACCCATAAGTGTGCTGTATACAGGAAACTCATCTCACATGCAAGGATACACAAAGGCTCAAAATAATGGAATGGGGGAAGATTTACCAAGCAAATGGAGAGCAAAAACAAGCAGGAGTTGCAATTCTCATCTCTGATAAAATAGACTCTAAAAAAACAAAGATAAAAAAAGACGAAGAAGGACATTACATACTGGTAAATCAATACAACAAGAAAAGCTAACGATCCTAAATATATATGGGCCCAATACAGGAGCACCCAGATATATAAGGCAAGTTCTTAATGACTTACAAAGAGACTTAGACTTCCTCACAACAATAGTGGGAGACTTTAACACTCCACTGTAAATACTAGACAGATCAACCAGACAGAAAATTAACAATGATATCCAGGACTTGAACTCAGACCTGGAGCAAGCAAACCTGATAGACATTTACAGAACTCTCCACCCCAAATCCACAGAATATACATTCTTCTCAGCACCACATCACACCTACTCTAAAATTGACCACATAATTGGAAGTAAATTACTCCTCAGCAAATGCAAAAGAACGGAAATCATAACAAACAGTCTCTCAGACCATAGTGCAGTCAAGTTAGAACTCAGAATTCAGAAACTAACTCAGAACCACACAGCTTCATGGAAACTGAACAACTGGCTTTTGAATGTTGACTGGATAAATAATAAAATGAAGGCAGAAATAAAGAAGTTCTTCAAAACCGATGAGAACAAAGACACAACATACCAGAATCTCTGAGACAGATTTAAAGCAGTCTCTAGAGGAAAATATATAGCAATAAGTGCCCACATGAGAAGAGTGGAGAGACCCAAAATTGACACCCTAATGTCAAAATTGAAAGAGCTGGAGGAACAAGATCAAAAAATAACCCAAAGCTAGCAGAAGACAAGAAATAACTAAGATCAGAGCAGAACTGAAGGAAATAGAGACACGAAAAACCCTTCCAAAAATTAATAAATCCAAGAGCTGATTTTTTGAAAAGATCAATCAAATAGACAGACCACTAGCCAGATTAATAAAAAAGAAAAGAGAGAATAACCAAATAGATGCGATAAAAATGATAAAAAGGAAATCACCACAGATTCCACAGAAATTTAAAACATCATCAGAGAATATTACAAACAACTCTATGCACAAAAACTAGTAAATCTGGAAGAAATGGATAAATTCCAGGACACTTGTGTTCTCCAAAGCCTAAACCAGGAGGAAGCAAAACTATGAATAGACCAATAACAAGGTCTGAAGTTGAGGCAGCAATTAAAAGCCTACCACACTAAAAAAGCCCAGGTCCAGATGGGTTCACAGTTGAATTCTATCAGAAACACAAAGAGGAACTGTTACCATTTCTTCTGAAACTATTCCAAATAATCCAAAAAGAGGGAATTCTTCCCAAAACATTTTATGAGACAAACATCATCCTGATACCAAAATCTGGCAGAGACTCAACAAGAAAAGAAAACGTCAGGCCAATATCCATGATAAACATAGACGCAAAAATCTTCAATAAAATACTGGCAAGCTGATTGCAACACAACATCAAAAAGCTTATTCACCATGATCAAGTAGGATTCATCCCAGGGATGCAAGGCTGGTTCAACATATGCAAGTCTATAAACATAATTCACCACATAAATGGAACCAAAAACAAAAACCTCATGATTATCTCAATTGATGCAGAGAAGGCATTTGACAAAATTCAACAGCCCTTTATGCTAAAAATTCTCAATTAACTAGGTATTGATGGAATGTACCTCAAAATAATTAAAGCTATTTATAAAAAACCAACAGCTAATAACATACTGAATGGACAAAACTCGAAGCATTCCCTTCCCTTTGAAATCTGGCACTAGACAAGGATGCCCTCTCTCACCACTTCTATTTAATATAGTACTGGAAGTTTTAGCCAGAGCATTCAGGCAAGAACAAGAAATAAAGGGTATTCAAATAGGAAAGGAGGAAGCCAAATTGTCTTTATTTGCAGACGACAAGATACTATATCTAGAAGGCCGCATCATCTCAGCCCAAAAACTCCTGAAAGTGATAAGAAACTTCAGCAAAGTCTCAGGATATATAATCAATGTGCAAAAATCACAAGCATTCCTATACACCAATAACAGACTTAAAGAGAGCTAAATCAAGAACAAACTGCCAATCACAATTGGTACAAAGAGAATAAAATACCTAGGAATACAACTAATAAGGAACGTAAGGGATCTCTTCAAGGAGAACTACAAACCACGGCTCAACGAAATCAGAGAGGACACAAACAGATGAAGAAACATTCCATGTGCATAAATAGAAAGAATGAATATCATGAAAATGGCCATATTGCCCAAAATAATTTACAGACTCAATGCTATCCCCATCAAGCTACCATTGACTTTCTTCCCAGAACTGGAAAAAATCACCTTGAACTTCATGTGGAACCAAAAGGGAGCATAGCCAACTCAATTCTAAGCAAAAAGGACACAGTGGGGGAATCACACTACTGAACTTCAAACTATACTACAAGTCTACAATAATAAAAACAGCATGGTACTGGTATCAAAACAGATATAGACCAATGGAACAGAACAGAAGCATCGGAGGCAACACAACATATCTAAAACCATACCATCTTAGATAAACCTGACAAAAACAAGCAATGGGGAAAGTATTCCCTGTTTAATAAATGGTGTTGGGAAAACTGGATAGCTATGTGCAGAGAGCAGAAACTGGACCCCTTCCTGACACCTTACACCAAAATTACCTTCAGATGGATTAAAGACTTAAACATAAAACCTGGCACCATAAAAACTCTAAAAGACAATCTAGGCAAAACCATTCAGGACATAGGAGTAGGCAAGGACTTCATGACCAAAACACCAAAAGCATTGGCAACAAAAGTCAAAATAAACAAATAGAACCTAATCAAACTCCACAGCTTCTGCACGGCAAAAGAAACAGTCCCTAGAGTGAATCGGCAACCAACAGAATGGGAAAAAATTTTTGCAGTCTACCCATCTGACAAAGGGCTGATATCCAGAATTTACAAAGAACTCAAACAGATTTACAAGAAAAGAACAAACAAACCCATTCAAAAATGGGCAAAGGATATGAACAGACACTTTGCAAAAGAAGACATACATGAGGCCAACAAACATATTAAAAAATGCTCATCATCACTGGTCATTAAAGAAATGCAAATCAAAACTACATTGAGATACCATCTCATGCCAGTTAGAATGGCAATCATTAAAAAATCTGGAGACAACAGATGCTGGAGAGGATGTGGAGAAATAGGCACACTTTTACACTGTTGGTGGGAGTGTAAACTAGTTCAACCATTGTCAAAGACAGTGTGGAGATTCCTCAAGGACCTAAAAATAGAAATTCCATTTGACCCAGCAATCCCACTACAGGGTATATATCCAAAGGACTATAAATCATTCCAGTATAAGGACACATGCACACGAATGTTCATTGCAGCACTGTTTACAATAGCAACGACCTGGAATCAACCCAAATGCCCACTGATGATAGACTTGACTGAAAAAATGTGGCACATATACACCATAGAATATTATGCAGCCATCAAAAACTATGAGTTCGTGTCGTTTGTAGGGACATGGATGAATCTAGAGAACATCATTCTGAGCAAACTGACACAAGAACAGAAAATGAAATACCGCATATTCTCACTCATAGGTGGGTGACGAACAATGAGAACACATCGACACAGGAAAGGGAGCACTATACACTGGAATCTATTGGGGGGAATAGGGGAGGGACAGCAGGGGTGGGCTGGGGAGGGATAGCATGGGGAGAAATGCCAGACTGTGGGTGAAGGGGAGGAAGACAGCAAATCACACTGCCATGTGTGTACCTATGCAACTATCTTGCATGTTCTGCACATGTTTCCCAAAACCTAAAATGCAATAAAAAAAAAAAAGAGATGGGTCTCCTGAATACAGCACACCAGTGGGTCTTGACTTTTTATCCAACTTGCCAGTCTGTGTCTTTTGATTGAGCATTTAACTTGTTTACATTTTTTATTTTTAATTTTTTATTGGATTATAGGTTTTGGGGTACATGAGCAGAGCATGCAAGACAGTTGCGTAGGTACACACATGGCAGTGTGCTTTGCTTTTCTTCTCCCCTTCACCCACATTTGGCATTTCTCCCCAGGCTATCCCTCCCCACCTCCCCCTCCCACTGGCCCTCCCCTTTTCCCCCCAATAGACCCCAGTGTTTAGTACTCCCCTTTCTGTGTCCATGTGTTCTCATTTTTCATCACCCACCTATGAGTGAGAATATGCGGTGTTTCATTTTCTGTTCTTGTGTCAGTTTGCTGAGGATGATGTTTTCCAGATTCATCCATGTCCCTACAAACGACACGAACTCATCATTTCTGATTGCTGCATAATATTCCATGGTGTATATGTGCCACATTTTTCCAATCCAGTCTATTATCAATGGGCATTTGGGTTGATTCCAGGTCTTTGCTATTGTAAACAGTGCTGCAATGAACATTCGTGTACATGTGTCCTTATAGTAGAACGATTTATAGTCTTTTGGATATATACCCAGTAATGGGATTGCTGGGTCAAATGGAATTTCTATTTCTAAGGCCTTGAGGAATCGCCACACTGTCTTCCACAATGGTTGAACTAATTTACACTCCCACCAACAGTGTAAAAGTGTTCCTTTTTCTCCACATCCTCTCCAGCATCTGTTGTCTCCAGATTTTTTAATGATCGCCATTCTAACTGGCGTGAGATGGTATCTCAATGTGGTTTTGATTTGCATCTCTCTGATGACCAGTGACGATGAGCATTTTTTCTTATGATTGTTGGCCTCATATATGTCTTCTTTCGTAAAGTGTCTGTTCATATCCTTTGCCCACTTTTGAATGGGCTTGTTTGTTTTTTTCCTGTAAATCTGCTTGAGTTGTTTGTAAATTCTGGATATCAGCCCTTTGTCAGATGGGTAGACTGCGAAAATTTTTTCCCATTCTGTTGGTTGCCGATCCACTCTAGTGACTGTTTCTTTTGCCGTGCAGAAGCTGTGGAGTTTCATTAGGTCCCATTTGTCTATTTTGGCTTTTGTTGCCAATGCTCTTGGTGTTTTGTTCATGAAGTCCTTGCCTACTCCTATGTCCTGGATAGTTTTGCCTAGATTTCCTTCTAGGGTTTTTATGGTGCCAGGTCTTATGTTTAAGTCTTTAATCCATCTGGAGTTAATTTTAGTGTAAGGTGTCAGGAAGGGGTCCAGTTTCTGCTTTCTGCACATGGCTAGCCAGTTTTCCCAACACCATTTGTTAAACATGGAATCCTTGCACCATTGCTTGTTTTTGTCAGGTTTATCAAAGATTGTATAGTTGTATGTATGTTGTGTTGCCTCCGGTGCCTCTGTTTTGTTCCATTGGTCTATATCTCTGTTTTGGTACGAGTACCATGCTGTTTTGATTACTGTAGCCTTGTAGTATAGTTTGAAATCCGGTAGTGTGATGCCCCCCGCTGTGTTCTTTTTGCTTAGAATTGACTTGGCTATGCGGGCTCTCTTTTGGTTTCATATGAAGTTCATGGTGGTTTTTTCCAGTTCTGTGAAGAAAGTCAATGGTAGCTTGATGGGGATAGCGTTGATTCTGTAAATTACTTTGGGCAGTATAGCCATTTTCACGATATTAATTCTTCCTAACCATGAACATGTAATGTTTCTCCATCTGTTTGTGTCCTCTCTGATTTCGTTGAGCAGTGGTTTGTAGTTCTCCTTGAAGAGGTCCCTTACGTTCCTTGTGAGTTGTATTCCAAGGTATTTTATTCTTTTTGTAGCAATTGCGAATGGCAGTTCGCTCTTGATTTGGCTTTCTTTAAGTCTGTTATTGGTGTAGACGAATGCTTGTGATTTTTGCACATTGATTTTATATCCTGAGACTTTGCTGAAGTTGTTTATCAGTTTCAGGAGTTTTTGGGCTGAGGCGATGGGGTCTTCTAGGTATACTATCATGTCGTCTGCAAATAGAGACAATTTGGCTTCCACCTTTCCTATTTGAATACCCTTTATTTCTTTTTCTTGCCTGATTGCTCTGGCTAGAACTTCCAGTACTATATTGAATAGGAGTGGTGAGAGAAGGCATCCTTGTCTAGTGCCAGATTTCAAAGGGAATGCTTCCAGTTTTTGCCCATTCAGTATGATATTGGCTGTTGGTTTGTCATAAATAGCTTTTATTACTTTGAGATACGTTCCATCGATACCGAGTTTATTGAGGGTTTTTAGCATAAAGGGCTGTTGAATTTTGTCAAATGCCTTCTCTGCATCAATTAAGATAATCATGTGGTTTTTGTTTTTGGTTCTGTTTATGTGGTGAATTACGTTGATAGACTTGCATATGTTGAACCAGCCTTGCATCCCCGGGATGAATCCTACTTGATCATGATGAATAAGTTTTTTGATTTGCTGTTGCAATTGGCTTGCCAATATTTTATTGAAGATTTTTGCATCTATGTTCATCATGGATATTGGCCTGAAGTTTTCTTTTCTTGTTGGGTCTCTGCCGGGTTTTGGTATCAGGATGATATTGGTCTCGTAGAACGATTTGGGTAGGATTCCTTCTTTTTGGATTATTTGGAATAGTTTCAGAAGGAATGGTACCAGCTCCTCTTTGTGTGTCTGGTAGAAATCGGTTGTGAACCCGTCTGGACCTGGGCTTTTTTTGTGTGGTCGGCTCTTAATTGCTGCCTCGACTTCTGCCCTTGTTATTGGTCTATTCATAGTTTCAGCTTCCTCCTGGTTTAGGCTTGGGAGGACACAAAAGTCCAGGAATTTATCCATTTCTTCCAGGTTTACTAGTTTATGTGTATAGAGTTTTTTGTAATATTCTCTGATGATGGTTTGAATTTCTGTGGAATCTGTGGTGATTTCCCCTTTATCATTTTTTATTGCATCTATTTGGTAGTTCTCTTTTCTTTTTAATCAATCTGGCTAGCGGTCTGTCTATTTTGGTGATCCTTTCAAAACACCAGCTCTTGGATTTAATAATTTTTTGGAGGGTTTTTCGTGTCTCACTCTCCTTCAGTTCAGCTCTGATCTTAGTTATTTCTTGTCTTCTGCTGGGTTTTGAGTTTTTTTGATCTTGCTCCTCTAACTCTTTCAATTTTGATGATAGGGTGTCAATTTTGGATCTCTCCATTCTTCTCATATGGGCACTTATTGCTATATACTTTCCTCTAGGGACTGCTTTAAATGTGTCCCAGAGGTTCTGGCACGTTGTGTCTTCGTTCTCCTTGGTTTCGAAGAACTTCTTTATTTCTGCCTTCATTTCCTTGTTTATCCAGTCAACATTCAGGAGCCAGTTGTTCAGTTTCCATGAAGCTGTGCGGTTCTGGGTAGGTTTCTGAATTCTGAGTTCTAACTTGATTGCGCTATGGTCTGAGAGGCTGTTTGTTATGATTTCAGTTGTTTTGCATTTGCTGAGCTGTGCTTTACTTCCAATTATTTGGTCAATTTTAGAGTAGGTATGATGTGGTGCTGAGAAGAATGTATATTCTGTGGATTTGGGGTGGAGAGTTCTGTAAATGTCTATCAGGTTTGCTTTCTCCAGGTCTGAGTTCAAGCCCTGGATATCCTTGTTGATTTTCTGTCTGGTTGATCTGTCTAATATTGACAGTGGAGTGTTAAAGTCTCCCACTATTATTGTGTGGGAGTCTAAGTCTCTTTGTAAGTCATTAAGAAGTTGCCTTATGTATCTGGGTGCTCCTGTATTGGGTCCATATATGTTTAGGATCGTTAGCTCTTCTTGTTGTATCGATCCTTTTACCATTATGTAATGACCTTCTTTGTCTCTTTTGATCTTTGTTGCTTTAAAGTCTATTTCATCAGAGATGAGAATTGCAACTCCTGCTTATTTTTGCTCTCCATTTTCTTGGTAAATCTTCCTCCATCCCTTTATTTTGAGCCTTTGTGTATCCTTGCATGTGAGATGGGTTTCCTGGATACAGCACACTGCTTGGTTTTGGCTTTTTATCCAATTTGCCTGTCTGTGTCTTTTGATTGGTGCATTTAGTCAATTTACATTTAGGGTTAATATTTTTATGTGTGAATTTGACACTGCCATTCTGATGCTAGCTGGCTGTTTTGCCCGTTAATTGTAGATTTTTCATTATGTTGATGCTCTTTAGCATTTAGTGTGATTTTGGAATGGCTGGTACTGGTTGTTCCTTTCTATGTGTAGTGCCTCTTTCAGGAGCTCTTGTAAAGCAGGCCTCGTGGTGACAAAATCTCTGAGTACTTGCTTGTTCACAGAGGATTTTATTTTTCCTTTACTTCTGAAGCTCACTTTGGCTGGATATGAAATTCTGGGTTGAAAGTTCTTTTCTTTAAGGCTGTTGAATATTGGCCCCCATTCTCTTCTGGCTTGTAGAGTTTCTGCCGAGAGATCTGCTGTGAGTCTGATGGGCTTCCCTTTGTGGGTGACCCGACCTTTCTCTCTGGCTGCCCTTAGTATTTTCTCCTTTATTTCAACCTTGTTGAATGTGACGATTATGTGACTTGGGGTTGCTCTTCTTGCGGAATATCTTTGTGGTGTTCTCTGTATTTCCTGCAATAGAATGTTGGCCTGTCCTGCTAGGTGGGGGAAATTTTCCTGGATAATGTCCTGCAGAGTATTTTCCCTCTTGGATTCATTCTCTTCATCACATTCTGGTACACCTATCAAACATAGGTTTGGTCTCTTCACATAGTCCCACATTTCTTGGAGACTTTGTTCATTCCTTTTTGCGCTTTTTTCTCTGATCTTGGTTTCTCGTTTTATTTCATTGAGTTGATCCTCGACTTCTGATATTCTTTCTTCTGCTTGGTCAATTCAGCTATTGAAACTTGTGCATGTTTCGTGAAGTTCTCGTATTGTGTTTTTCAGCTCCTTTAATTCATTCATATTCCTCTCTAAGGTATCCATTCTTGTTATCATTTCCTCAAATCTTTTTTCAAGGTTCTTAGTTTCTTTGCGTTGATTTAAAACATGTTCTTTTAGCTCACAAAAGTTTCTCATTATCCACCTTCTGAAGTCTAATTCCGTCATTTCGTCACAGTCGTTCTCCGTCCAGCTTTGTTCCCTTGCTGGTGAGGAGTTTTGTTCCTTTCTGGGTGGCGAGGTGTTCTGGTTTCAGGTGTTTTCCTCCTTTTTGCGCTGGTTTATTCCCATCTTTGTTAATTTATCCACCTGTCGTCTGTGTAGTTGCTGACTTTTTGATTGGATCTCTGAGTGGACACCCAGATTTTTGATGATGGGGTATTTCTATTACTTGGTTTTTCTTCTACCAGTGTAACCCCTTTGCTGTACAACTGCTGAGGTCCACTTCAGGCCCTGCATGTCTGGGGTGCACCTGTAGTGGCTGCAGAACAGCGAGGGATGCTACCAGTTTCTTTTTCTGCTATCTTTGTCCCAGGATGATGCCTGCCGAATGTCAGTCTTATGGATATAGAGGGGTCAGGGAGTTGCTTGAGGAGACAGTCTGTAGGAGCTCAAGTGCTGAGCTGTGAGCTCTGTTGTTCATTCAGGGCTTCTAGGCTGCTATGTTTAGTTCTGCTGCAACCTAACTCGCAAGAAAACCCCTTTTTTTCCCTCAGATGCTCTGTCTGGGGTGGGGTTGGGGCTTTCCTTGTGAGTGTCCGCCTCACTGTCCTGCCCAGCTAAGAGGCAGTCTAGTCACTTTTTGCCTGCCGAGGCTCCGCCCTGCTGGTGTGATGTTCGCTTTTTTCCTGCAGGCTCCGCCCTTCTGCTGTGGTCTCCGCCCTGTTGCCACGGGCTACGCCCTGCTGCGGAGTCTCTCTGTTGTACCTGGTTTCCTTGGCAGCGGCAGGCTGCGTCAGCAATGGGCGTGTACCTCAGTAGGCGCTGATTGCCTCAGTAATGGCTGACGCCCCTCTCCCACGGAGCTGCACTTTAAAAAAAAACCTATTCACCGGGAGCGTTTAGAATCGCCATTTTGTTTGTCACACTGCGCTCCCCCAAACGCTGAGTCCCTGGGATTTCCTGGGCTGGGTCACAGTTCAAGACCCATTCAGTCTCGAGTTCAGCCCTCTGGGGTCTTAGTTTGCCAGTTCAACAGGGCACCCGTAACAGTGTGCTTTTGTATGGAGCGCTGTGGAGCGCCTCTGCACTCCGGCACGGCCCGGAGCTGCACCGGCTGCCAGCTACGCCAGTGGAGACCTCTGCCTGGCGTCCTGCGTCTCTTTTATACCTGGGAATTTCCCCGTTCTGTGGGCAACTAAGATCCATCTGGAAATGCTTCCTTGACTCACCCTCTCCGTGCGTCCAGCGAGAGCTTCAATCCTGGGTTGTTCTCACAGCACCATCTTGAGTCCTCCAACCCCTTCAGGACCTCTTGAAAGGCAATTCTGGTGGTGATGAAATCTCTCAGCAATTGCTTGTTTGTAAAGGATTTTGTTTCTTCTTCACTGATGAAGCTTAGTTTGACTAGATATAAAATTCTGGGTTGAAAGTTTTTTTTTTTTTAAGAATGTTAAATATTGTCCCCCACTCTCTTCTTGCTTGTAGGGTTTCTGCTGAGAGAAACACTTTGAGTCTGATGGGCTTCTTTTTTGTGGGGATCCAACCTTTCTTTCTGGCTGCTCTCAGAATTTTTTCCTTTACTTCAACCTTGGTGAATCTGACAATTTTGTTCCTTGGGGTTGTTCTTCTTGAGGGATATCTTTGTGGTGTTCTCTGTATTTTCTGGATTTGAATGTTGTTGTCCTGTCTTGCTAATTTGGGGAAGTTCTGCTGGATAATATCCTGAAGAAGGTTTTCAAGCTTGGATTCATTCTCCTTGTCACTTTCAGGTATGCCCATCAAACATAGATTAGGTCTTTTTACATAATCCCATATTTCTTAGAGGCTTTGTTTATGTCTTTTCACTCTTTTTTCTCTAATCTTGCCTTCTTGTTTTATTTTATTGAGTTGATCTTCAATCTCTGATATTCTTTCTTCTGCTTGGTTGATTTGGCTATTGAAACTTGTGTATGCTTCACCAAGTTCTCTTGCTATGTTTTTCAGCTCAATCAGTCATTTACATTCTTCTCCAAGCTGGTTATTCTAGTTAGCATTTTATCAAACCTTATTTCAAGGTTCTTAGTTTCTTTGCATTGGGTTCGAACATGTTCCTTTAGCTCAGAGAAGTTTGTTATTACCCACCTTCTGAATCCTGATTCTGTCAATTCATCTAACTCATTCTCCATGCTGTTTTGTTTCCTTGCTGGTGAGGAGTTGTGATCCCTTCGATAAGGAGAGGCATTCTGTCTTTGGTGATTTCATCCTTTTTGCTCTGGTTTCTTCCCATCTTCATGGATTATCTACCTTTAGTCTTTGAAGTTGGTGGTTTCTGATAGGGTCCCTCAGTGGACCTCCTTTCTGTTGAATTTGAAGCTATTTATTTTGTTTTTTAGTTTTCCTTTTAATAGTCAGACCCCTCTGCTGCAGGACTGATGGAGGTTCACTTCAGACCTTGCTTGCCTGGGAATCACCCATGGGGTCTGCAGAACAGCAAGGCTTGATGCCTGTTGTTTCCTCTGGTAGCTTAGTCCCAGAAGGGTACCTGATAGATTTCAGCCAGAGCTCTCCTGTATGAGACATCTTTTTGGTTATATGGGGGTCAGGAAGCCACTTGAGAAGGCAGTCTATCCCTTATTGGAACTCAAGTGCTGTACTGGGAGCTCTGTTGCTCTCTTTGGGCAACAGAGACACTTAAGTGTGCCTGCTGGGCAGGGACACTTAATTCCTCTGCAGCAGGACTCACAATTGCCCCATTCCCAGGTGTTCTGTCCCAGGAAGATGTGGTTTTATTTATAAGTCCCTGATGCATTGCTGCCTTTTTTTTTTTTTTTTTTAGATATGCCTTGCCCAACAAAAAGGGAGCCTATTCACAGTCTATCTGCAGAGGTGCTGCTGGACTTCCATGGAGTTGGTCCAGCTGCTGTGTGAGCATCCTCTGGCTTTTGTTTACTCAGGTAAGATTAGAACTGCCTTGGCACTGGCAGGTGCACTTCGCCCCACTGAGCTCATTTGTCCCAGGTGGAACTCAAACTGATGTGCTGGCTACAAAACTCTCAAACCAGAGGGTTTAAGTTTGCTGGTCTTTTTGGGGGTGGGAACCCCCAAGCTGTATTACCTGGTTCCATGCTTTCAGCTCCCTCTTTCTGGGGAGTAGGAAGCTCTGTCTTACAGGTGCTCCAGGCACCAGTCAGAACATCGGCCCAGATTTGTGCTGACAGCCCATGGCACTGGCTGGAGCAGCCAATCAGATATGTGCTGGTAACTCAGATCTGTGCTTGTCAGTCTGGTGGGGATCTCCTGGTCTGTGGGTTGTAAAGATCTAGGGAGAGGCTTGGCATGGTGGCTCATGCCTGCAATCCCAGCACTTTGGGAGGCTGAGGTGAGTGGATAACAAGATCCAGAGATTGAGACCATCCTGGTCAATATGGTGAAACCCCATCTCTACTAAAAATACAAAAAATTAGATGGATGTGGTGGCACATGCCTGTAATCCCAGCTACTTGGGAGGCTGAGACAGGGGAATCGCTTTAACCCAGAAGGCGGAGGTTGCAGTGAGCTGAGAATGCATCATTGCACTCCAGCCTGGGCAACAATAGCAAAACTCTATCTAAAAAGAAAAAAAAAAAAGACCTAGGGCGACGCACAGTATATGAGCCAGAGTGCTAGAGGGAAAAAGTCCCTGATGGCCTCTGTTTAGTAGGAGGGGAGTCATCTGGCCAGTTGTACTTCCTAGGTGAGGCAGTTTCCCTCTCTGCCTTGGTTTGCCTTCCTTGGGCTACACTCACTGTTCAACTAGTCCCATTGAGATGAACCCGGTACCTCGGTTGGAAGTGTGAAAATCATTTGCCTCCTGGGAACTGTGCTCCAGGGCTTTTCCTATTCAGCTATCTTGGCAGAAGTTCCCCCATCATCTAGGTTTTAAGCCCCTCATGCATGAGGTATTTATTCTAATGTTCATCCCTTGCTTCCCAACCAGTTATGCTCATTTTTAAGAGACCAATTCAAAATGCTACATTTTCTTTTCCCAAACATTTTCTAATCCTTTAAATTTCATGCAATGTCTTTTCTTAGGAAACATCATAGTGCATAAATTGAGTAACTCTAATTATAGTAATAGCTAACATGAATTGAGTGTTTCTCATGTACCAGTCATTGTGTTAGGAACTTGCCTGTATTCACTCATTTAATCCTCAGACAAAAGCTGTGTTCTACTAATTGTTGTCCCATTTCCAGATGAAGACAAGGAGACACTGCAAGATCCTGTAACCTGCCCAACCTTACATGGTTGATGAATTGCATGTCAGGAACAAGAACCTGCAGAAACTTAACTCTACACACTTTCCTCTGCCTACCTCCTAGTACAATGACTCTTCAACATTCCTCACCTTCTTGTTGATTATAAACTCTTTGACAAATAAACATCCCTTACCAATCTCTGTCTCCTATGGTGCTTAATGTACTAAGGAATAACCATATCAAATTAAATTGAAATTCCCTCAATGGCAAATGTAATATCTCTGAGCATGTAGAATGAATAAAAAATCTAGGTGTTTGTAACAAAGAAAAATTTGTCTGGAAATGTAATTCATATTGTACAAAAGGAATTATTTCTTCCATACAATGTTCTCAGCTTTTCTGTCACTGTCCCCTTCCAATATAGATGCAAATAAAGGCCACATTAATTTTTGGAAAAATGAGTGACTCCCCCTACATATCTGAATGAACTGAAACACCATTTTGAGAGGTAATGTTGTCTAGTCTTCCTTCACAGTACATTGTTTTATTTTAAAGCTAAAGCAATTACCTAGCTTTGGTCCTCTCCAATTTCTCAGCATGATTGTCCTTATCAAACACGAATGTGTTTTGTATAAAAGAAAGTCAAAGAGTTGTTTCTTATTCTTATGTAATAAGCAGAGTTGATTTTTGGCAGGTGTTTCCATCCCTCCCAAATTTTGAATGATCATCTAATAAGGGGAGGGATGAGCTTAGCTGCCTTAAATTCTCTGTGGGTCCTCACCATCTGGCACATTTTCTTGGAGCTTGTGACATAAATTTTTGAATGTCAGAGTAGGAAAACTTTTTGCTAGAGAGGCACTTTAGATGTCAATCATCATTAAAATAAAGATCTCAAGTGACTTAAATCAATTCCCAGTAATGGAAGAACTCCTGCCAATCAGTGGTGAAGTGTGCTATTAGTATAGTGAAAGGCAGTAACATATTATAATGCTAGTTCACCTGTGTGGGCATTAGTGGGCACATGCTCATTTTATCTGCCACTTTTAACTTTGGACTTGTGCCATTTAAGAAGTTTTATTAAGTTCCTCTGTTGGAAGACTATTTATAAATTCATAGTTATATTTCCAGTGCTGACATTATTATCAGAGAAATAGTTCAAACACATAGCATATCTAAAAGTCTGTAATGGTGTTTTGATTCTAACAATTTTCCAACAAAAGACTAATCATGAAGGAAATCATCTTCATATCGAATGGAGTATGACTAAAGGATATACTCAAAGAGTAGCTCCAATCTTCCTTCTTACTTTTTTATGGAAAAACTCCTAAATGCAAGACTCTTCACTCAATAACACAAGAGAACATCCATCAGCACACTTCATGCAGGGTCTCTGCCCTCCAGGGGATGTAACCTTGTTGAGAAGTTAAGATGCATGTGGGAAGATTATAATACAAGGCTGACTGATAGTATGATAATTTTGGAGGTTTGAAGTAATAGATTTTTTTTTTTTTGGTTTGCAATTGTTTTTGGGACCAACAATTATTGGGAAAATATTCTTTATCTCCCACATAGAGCACTGATTGCCACTTTCCAAAAGAAAGTGAAATAATTAAAACAAAACAAAACAAGAAAAAACTAGATAAAACCTTCTGGTACCAAAATATGTAAATTGTTATTATTTATATTGAAGAGAAAATAAGTTCATGTCTTTACATTAAAAAAACAATTTTATATAAAATAAAAATGAAAAGGGTTTTATTGAATTCCATTTGGAAATATGTTACAAATTATTACATGGTACAAATTCACAGATAGACCACATTTATAAGGTATCAGTGTACAAACAAATTATAAGAGGACTATAAAATTTTCTGTTTAACGGTGCAGGAATGGATGATTAAAAATACAGGTCTTAAATTCCAGTTAGTAGACAATGAAAGAACAAACTATTCATGCAAATATGCATTACTATAGACTATGAATCAAATAATCTCACAAAACTAAGTTGAAATAATAACTAATAGTTATTAAGAAACAATTATGTTCCAGCCCCTACTCTAAAGTGCCTGATATGTACTTCCTTGAATTTTATGAGAAATAATTCTATGAGGAAACTGGGAAATAAAAATGTTGAGCAATTTGGCCAGGGGCACAGCAAAGGTCATCTGATTCTAGAATTAATACCCTAGCCTCTGTTGCTAACATCCAGAGATGGTTAAGAGTTTATAAGTGAAAATAACAGCAGTTAGGCATCATCCTCATATAAAAACTACTCATATATGTATGAGTAAACTAAGAACATAAAATGGTGGGAATTTTCCCTATTTTTGTGTGGGTGTGCATGAAGGAGCTTGGTATAGACTAGTTTACCTTTAGTAGAACCCTGAATTAGAGAACCCTGCAAACTGTAGTAATGCATTTACTTTAATTTATAAATATTAAATTTTAGTAAACTTAACAACTCAGAAAATCTCTGTACTTTTTTTGTGTGTGAAAATAAAAAATTCTTTTGGAGAAAGGCCTTATGCTTTTGGACCAGTGAGTCTGTTATGGTTAGGTAGATAGTCGAGAGCGAGACAGAAGAGGGCGCTTTTCACCCACCCAGTAGGAATGTCAGACAATTACCACATTGCCTCTCTGAAAATGATAATTCCAGTAGCAGGAGCTAGGGAGAGACAATCTTCTAATGGTCCAAAGCTGTTAACATTAAAAGTGTTAATTGAATGTGGGCACAGAGGAGAAGCAACTTGCCGGGCATGCATGTTGAGACCAAAGTGTGGAGTATGACTTTCCAGAGGCACACTGCTGGATGAGGAAAGAAAGCCTCAGATGGACATGCATATAACTTTCTAAACACATTGCACGTGCTCAGTTTCTAAGAGTAAAGAGGGCACTGCGTATGTGGGCAGCCCACTCAAAGGGAAGAATCATGGGAAAACGGCATAAGATGGCAGCCTACGAAGTCCTAGGATCACGATTAAACACCACACTTGTTCTCCAAGTCACCCACTTGGATCTCTTCCATGCATTCCTTCCTTTCTTTCTTGTTCTAAAGCCTTTTTTAATAAGCTCACACTCCTGCCCTGCTTTAGTCTCCTCAGTTGAATTCTTTCTTCTGAGAAGGCAAGAAACAAGGTTACTGCAGACCTGTATGGGCATGCTGCCAGTAACTCAGATATCTGCCACTGGTAACAAGTGGTGCAGCAGAAGAGTTTATTAGTAACTGTGGACACTGAAATTTTGTTCTGTTTTGTTTTAGTTCAGAGGTAAGGGATTACTTTTTGCTTTGAGACAGAGTTGGATTTTAACAGAAATTATGCCATTTATAGTGTGTATTACTTTGAGAAGTTACTATATCTATTCTCTTAATTACTATTCTTAGTTTCTCTTTTGTAATACAGGAGTAATAATATTTGACTTACAGGATTCTTGTAAGATTTAAGTGAAAAAGTAACACAAAATTTACCTGGAAAGATTGTACACATTTAGCAGGTGCTCAATAAATCCTAGTTTTCTATTTTCTAAATATTTGTTTTCCTTACTGCTTATATTTCATGAGAAAAATCTATACTGATCCACAAATAGTTACAAAATTTGCAAGCTAATTCTTTAGTAGACTATTTTTTTCTGAACATTCTAGAATGAGAAGCAGCTAGGCAGACTGGGGGCCACTATACTGTGAGTCAAGAGATTTTATTCAGGCACTGAAATAAAAAATACTCTGTGATCTTGGGCAAGTAACTCTGCCTTTCAGCTGCCTTTGTTGTTTGTAGAAAGAAGGTGGTACGCCTTTTAGTCTGCAGGCCTTTCTGGCTTTAACAGCCCATAAAGGGGACACAATTTGGATCTCTCCCTTTAATGGCAACAAAAAAGGACTGTGTGCTTGAAAACTGAATGTGAGTATTGCTTCTAGGAAAAGACTTATTTGTATTTATGAAATTTTGAACAAATAAGGAGAGTTGCAACACTCCAAGGATATTGCATTTAGGTAACAAATGATCAGTGGCTTTTTAGCATATGACACCAAATGCACAGGCAACATAAGCAAAAGTAGAAAAATGAGATTCCGTCAAACAAGAAATCTTCAGCAAAGCAAAGGTGACAATCTACAGAGTGAAAAGGCAACCTGCAGGATAGAAGACAGTATTTGCAAACTGTATATCAGATAAAAGGTTAATAACCAAAATATATAAGACACTTCAAAAAGAAAAAAAAACCCAATTAAAAAATGAGTAAAAGATCTGAATAGACATTTTTTTCAAAGAAGACATACAAATGGCCAACAGGCATATGAAAAGGTGCTCAACATCACCAATCATCAGGAAAATGCAAATCATAACCATAAATATCACCTCATATCTGTGAGGATGGCTGTTATTAAAAAAAGACATACCACGTATTGGCAAGGGCATAGAAAAAGGAATCCCTTGTACATTATTGATGGGAATTTAAATTTATACAATTTTTATGGAAAACAGCATGAAAGTTTCTCAAGAAGTTAAAACTAGAACTACTTTATGATGTAGCAATTCCAATTCTGGGTATATCTGCAAAGAAAATGAAATCAGGATCTTGAAGAAATATCTGCATTCCCATGTTCATTGCATTATTCATAATAGTCAAGCTATGGAAACAAAACTGTGTGCATACACACGCACACACACACACACACACACACATATATATATATGACTAGGGGACATTATGCTAAGTAAAATAAAGCAGATGCAGAAAGACAAATACTGCATGACTTCACTTAAATGTGGAATCGAAAATAATAAATTTTTCTGAAGGAGAAGTCTAAAAATGAGCAGAAAATAATTTGGGAAAAAAGACTGGAAAGAGTGTTTCTGTTGGAGAGATTGGTACAAATGAAGGGTCAAAGATGTTACATTAGAAATGGCAGGTTTGAGGATTTGAAAGCCATGGGAGGAAAACAGGGCTGTGCAGTAAGCCTGGGAAAGTAGATGTCTCCAGATCACTGGAAGCACAGTGTGGGAGTGGGGTCTCATAAGCCACCTGAAAAAATGTGTCCTGCAATAGCCATTAAAAGAGGCAAAACACCATCATGTATTAGCAGGATCTCTCTAGCTTGGAACTGTGGAGGACGATTCAGTATAGCAGCAAAGTTGGAAGCAAGAAGACTAGACAGAATGCTTATGTGAGAAAATGGGGATCTAGGATAGGATAGCAGCAGTGAAGAGAGGGAAAGAGGGAAGAAGGAAAGGGGAGAGGGTGAAAGGTTACTTGAAGAGAGGCAGTAAGGGAAAGAGAGACATCATAGATGTCAGACTGCTAGCACAAACATCAGAACTTTGTAGAGCCATTTGCTGAAAGAGAACTGGAGGAGGAGAAGATTGAGAGAAGTGGAGTTTGAGGGTGGGCATTGAGTGTTCATATTTAAACATGGTAGCAAATTTTAAGTATATGTGAGTATCGTGAGTTGAATGGTCATGCCACAAAACATACGTCTACACCCTAATCCCTAGAATCTGTGACTGCGACTTCATTTGAAGAAAGGGTCTTTGCAGATGTAATTGACGTCAGAATCTGAGACTCCATAAGCCTGGGTTATCTTGACAAGGCCTAAATCCAATGACGAGTGTTCTTATAAAACGACAGAAAATGAGAAGATACAGAAACAGAAGATAAAGTGATGTGCAGATGGAGGTAGACAATGAATTTACGTGGACAAAAGCCAATGAATACCTGGAATTACCAGAAACTAGAAAAGGCAAAGAATGGATTTTCTGCTAGAGCTCCAGAGAGCGTACAGCCTCCCAAACTCTTAATTTTGGAATTTTGGCTTCCAAAACAAAGAGATAATAAATTTCTGTTGCTTTAAGCCACTCATTTTTGATAATTTGTTATGGAAGTGACAGGACATCAACACAGAAAGGGATATACAAATTGAGATGGGAATTTGGTGGCAGAGATGTAAATCTGGCACTCAGAAGAGAAGTCAGGGCTGGAGATACATATTTTAAAGTATCAGTGTTTAGGTGATATGTAAACCATGATAATGGAAGAAAGAACATAAAGAATAAAAAGAAATTTCCTTTGTCTGGAACGTTTTATTTCTGGTTCTCCATGTGGCTAACTCCTCACGACTTTCAGAGCCTTGCTCAATTATTTCTCAATGGGCCTTCCTGGAACACTCCATTTAAATGGTTTTCTCATACCATTCCTTTTCTCCTACTCCTACTTAACTTTTTTCCACCTACTATTATCTGCTAATTTATGATTGTTTGCTTTTTTTTTTTTTTTTTGAGATGGGGTCTCACTGTGTCCCCAAGATGGAGTGCAGTGGCATGATCTCAACTCACAGCAACCTCCACCTCCTGGATTCATGCAATTCTTTTGCCTCAGCTTTCAGAGTAGCTGGGATTATAGGCATGCACCACCACACCCAGCTAATTTTTTATATTTTTGGTAGAGATAGGGTTTCACTGTGTTTGCCAGGCTGGTCTTAAACTCCTGACCTCAAGAGATCTACCTGTCCTGGCCTCCCAAAGTGCCAGGATTATAGGTATGGGTCATGGCACCTGGCCTCTTTACTTATTTTATTCAAGAACACTGGCTCTTTCTCTGCCTGCTGACATTCATGTAAAACATGACTTTCTCCTCCTTGTCTTCCACCATGATTATGAGGCTTCCCCAGCCACATGAAACTATCCTTAAAAGACAAGTTACTGAATCCAAGATGGCTGAATAGAAACAGCTCTGGAGTGCAGTTCCCAGTGAAAATGCAGAGGGCAAGTGATCACCACATTTCCAAACAAGTTTCTACTTCCCACAGACAGAAGATTCCCGGGTGGAAAAGCACCATGAGTCTCCAGCATGGCTGTTTCAGCCAGCACAGCAGGTCTCCACATAAAAACTCAAACAAATCTGGGCAGCCATTTCAACTGGTGCCTGGGAGGCAGGGTTGCCCACTCAAATAAAAAAGAGGGGGTTAAAACAGGGAACTAGGTGATCTGGCTTAGTGGCTTTCATCCCTACAAAGACAAGCAACCTGAAATGCTCTGGATTGAGAGTTTCTCAGCAAGCACAGCTGAACCCGGGACAGTCCAGTCTGTTGGGGGGAAGGGCATCTGCTATTACCAAGGCAGTCCACCACTATCGAGAAAATCTGCCATTATCAAGGCAATCTGCCATTGCTGAGGCAATCTGCCATTACCAAGACAGTCTGCCATTAGTAAGGCAGACTGCCATTACTGAGGCAGTTCTAACCATACCTCTATAAACAAAACCATAAGGAAGATCACACCGCAGCTGGGCAGAGCCCACGGCAGCTCAGCAATGCCTCTGCTGGCAGACTGTGACTAGGTTACCTCCTCGCTGGGTAGAGCAGCTCTGAGAAAAGGCAGCAGAACACCAGGAACTTATAAATAAAGCCCCACCTTCCCAGGACAAAGAACCAGGGAAAAAAAGTGGTTATGAGTTCTGCTGCAGCAGACTTAAACATAACTGCCCAGCAGCTCTGAATGGAACAACAGAGCTCACAGCTCAGCACTTGAGCTCCTATAACGGACAGACTTTCTCCTCAAATAGCTCCCTGACCCCTGTATATCCAAAGAGACACCTCATAAAAAAGAGCTCAGGCTGATATCTGGCGAGTATCCTTTTGGGACAAAGATAACAGAAGAAGAAACTGGCAGCAACCCTTACTGTTCTGTAGCTGCCACAAGTGATCCCAAGAAAAGCAGGGTCTAGAGTGGACCTCCAGCAGTCCTACAGCAGAGGGGCCTGGCTATTAGAAGGAAAACTAAAGAACAGAAAGAAATAACTTCATCATCAGCAAAAAATATGTCCACTCAGAGACCTCATCTGAAAGTCACCAACTACAAAGACCACAGATAGATAAATCCACAAAGATGGGAAGAAACCAGCAAAAATGGATGAAAACACCCAAAATCAGAATGCCTCTCCTCCTCTAAGGGATCACAACTCCTCACCATCAAGGGAACAAGACTGGATGGAGAATGAGTCTGATGAATTGACAGAAACAGGCTTCAGAAAGTTGGTAATAACAAACTTCTTTGAGCTAAAAGAACATGTTCTAACCCAATTCAAAGAAACTAAGAACCTTGAAAAAAGGTTTGACAAAATGCTAAGTAGAATAAACAGCTTAGAGAAGGATATAAATGAATTGATGGAGCTGAAAAACACAACATGAGATCTTCATGAAGCATACAAGAGTTTCAATAGCCAATTGACCAAGCAGAAGAAAGGATATCAAAGATAGAAGATCAACTCCATGAAATAAAATGAGAAGGCAAGGTTAGAGAAAAAAGAGTGAAAAGAAATGAACAAAGCCTCCAAAAAACATGGGATTATGTGAAAAGACCTAATCTATGTTTGATAGGTGTACCTGAATGTGACAGAGAGAATAAATCCAACCTGGAAAACATTATTCAGGTTATTATCCAGGAGAACTTCCCCAACCTAGCTAGGCAGCCAACATTCAAGTCCAGGAAATACAGAGAACACCACAAAGATATTCCTCAAGAAGAGCAACCCCAAGGCACATAATTGTCGGATTCACCAGGATTGAAATGAAGGAGAAAATGCTAAGGGCAGCCAGAGAGAAAGGTCAGGTTACCCACAAAAGGACACCAATCAGGCTCACAGTGGGTCTCTCTGCAGAAACACTACAAGCCAGAAGAGAGTGGGGGCCAATATTCAATATCCTTAAAGAAAAGAACTTTCAATCTAGAATTTCATGTCCAGCCAAACTATGCTTCAAGAGTGAAGGAGAAATACAATCATTTACAAACAAGAAATTTGTCAGAGATTTGATCACCACCAAGTCTGCCTTACAACAGTCCCTGAAGGAAGCACTAAACATAGAAAGGAACAACCAGTACCAGCCACTCCAGATCTGTACAAGTGGTAAAGAGCATAGATACAATGAAGTAACTGTGTCAATTAATGGGCCAAAAAGCCAGCTAGCCTCAAAATGGCAGGATGAAATTCTTACATAACAATATTAACCTTAACTGTAAATGGGCTAAATGCCCCAATCAAAAGACACAGACTGGCAAATTGGATAAAAAGTCAAAACACATTGATGTGCTGTATCCAGAAAACCCATCTCATGTGCAAGAATACACATCGGCCCAAAATAAAGAGATGGAGGAAGATTTACCAAGCAAATGGAGAGAAAAAAAAAAAAAGCAGGAGTTGTAATTCTAGTCTCTGATAAAGTAGACTTTAAACCAACAAAGATCAAGAGACAAAGAAGGGCATTACATAATGGTAAAAGGATCAATGTCACAAGAAGAGCTAACAATACTAAATATATATACACTCAATACAGGAGCATCCAGATACATAAAGCAAGTTCTTAATGACCTACACTCCCACATAATAATAGTGGGAGACTTTAACACTCCACTATCAATATCAGATAGATCAACCAGACAGAAAATTAACAAGGATATCCAGGACTTCAACTCAGACCTGGACCAAGCAAACCCAATAGACATTTACAGAACTCTCCACCCCAAATCCACAAAATATACATTCTCCTTAGCACCACATTACACCTACCCTAAAACTAACCACATAATTGGAAGTAAATAACTCCTCAGCAAATGCAAAAGAATGGAAATCATAGCAAACTGTCTCTCAACCACAGTGTAATAAGATTAGAACTCAGAATTAAGAAACTAACTTAGAACCACAGAACTTTATGGAAAATCAACAACTGGCTCTTGAATGTTGACTGGGTAAACAATGAAATGAAGGCAGAAATAAAGACGTTCTTCAAAACCAGTGAGAATGAAGACACAACATACCAGAATCTCTGGGACACATTTTAAGCAGTCTCTAGAGAAAAATATATTACAATAAGTGCCCACATGAGAAGCAAGGAGAGATCCAAAATTGACATCCTATCATCAAAATTGAAAGAGCTAGAGGAGCAAGATAAAAAAAACTCAAAACCTAGCAGAAGACAAGAAATAATGAAGATCAGAGCAGCACTGAAGGAGATAGAGACCCAAAAAACCCTTCAAAAAATTAATAAATCCAGGAGCTGGTTTTTTGAAAAGATCAACAAAATAGACAGACCACTAGCCAAATTAATAAAATAGAAAAGACAGAAGAATCAAATAGATGCAATAAAAAACAATAAAGGTAGATATCACTACAGATTCCACAGAAATAGAAAATACCATAGAGATTACTATGAACAATTCAATGCACATAAACCAGTAAACCTGGAAGAAATGGATAAATTTCTGGACACTTACACTTTCCCAAGCCTAAACCAGGAAGAAGTTAAAACCCTGAATAGACCAAAAACAAGGGCTGAAGTTGAGGCAGCAATTAATAGCCTACCACACAAAAAAAGCCCAGGTCACGATGGGTTCACAGCCGAATTCTACCAGACATACAAAGAAGAGCTGGCAGCATTCCTTCTGAAACTATTTCAAACAATCCAAAAAGAGGGAATCCCTTCCAAATCATTTTATGAGACCAACATCATTCTGATACCAAAACCTGGCATAGACTTAACAAGAAAAGAAAACTTCAGGCCAATATTCATGAAGAACATAGAGGCAAAAATCTTCAATAAAATACTGGCAAACTGATTGCAACAGCACATCAAAAAGCTTTTCCATTATGATCAAGTAGGCTTCATCCTGGGTATGCAAGGCTGGATCAACATATGCAACTCTATAAACGTAATTCACCACATAAACAGAACTAAAGACAAAAACCACATGATTATCTCAATAAATGCAGAGAAGGCCTTCAACAAAATTCAACAGCCCTTTGTGCTAAAAACTCTCAAGAAACAAGGTGTCAATGGAATGTATCTCAAAATAACAAAAACTATTTATGACAAACCCACAGCCAATATCATACTGACTGTGCAAAAACTGGAAGCATCCCCTTTGAAATCTGGCACTAGACAAGGAGGCCCTCTCTCACCACTCCTATTCAATATAGTATTGGAAGTTCTAGCCAGAGCCATCAGGCAAAAACAAGATATAAATGTTATTCAATTAGGAAAGGAGGAAGTCAAATTGTCTCTATTTAGAGATGACATGATTGGATATTTAGAAGATCCCATCGTCTCAGCTCAAAATCTCCTTAAACTCATAAGCAACTTCAGCAATGTCTCCAGATACAAAATCACAAGCATTCCTAGACACCAATAACAGACTTAAAGAGAGCCAAATCAAGAATGAACTGCTGGCCAGGCGCGGTGGCTCACGCCTATAATACCAGCATTTTGGGAGGCCGAGGCGGGTGGATCACGAGGTCAAGAGATCGAGACCATCCTGGGCAACAAGGTGAAACCCCGTCTCTACTAAAAACACAAAAATTAGCTGGGCATGGTGGTGTGTGCCTGTAGTCCCAGCTACTCGGGAGGCTGAGGCAGGAGAATTGCCTGAACCCAGGAGGCGGAGGTTGCAGTGAGCTGAGATCGTGCCATTGCACTTCACTCTGGGTAACAAGAGCAAAACTCCGTCTCCAAAAAAAAAAAAAAAAAAAAAAAGAATGAACTGACATTTACAATTGCTACAAGGAGAGTAAAATACCTAGAAATACAGTTAACAAAGGATGCAAAGGGTCTCTTCAAAAAGAACTACAAACCACTGCTCAAGAAACTAAGACAGGGCAAAAACGGATGGAAAAATATTCCATACTCATGATTAGGAAGAATCAATATTGAGAAAATGGCCATACTGCCCTAAGTAATTTATAGATTCAATGCTATCTCCATCAAGCTAACTATGAGCCTCTTCACAGATCTGGAAAAAAAACACCTTAAACTCCATATGGAACCAATAGGGAGCCCACATAGCCAAGTCAATTCTAAGCAAAAATAACAAAGCTGGAGGCATCATGCTACCTGACTTAAACTGTACTACAAAGCTACAGTAATCAAAAACAGTATGGGACTGGTAACAAAACAGAGATATAGACCAATGGAACAGATCAGAGGCATCGGAGGCAACCCCACACATCTACAACCATCTGATTTTCACAAACCTGACAAAAAGCAATGGGAAAAGATTCCCTGTTTAATAAATGGTGTTGGGAAAACAGTCCAGCCATGTACAGAAAAAAGAAGCTGGAGCCATTCCTGACACTTTACACTAAAAGTAACTCCCAATGGAGTAAAGACTTAAACATAAGACCTAACACCATAAAAACCCTAGAAGAAAACTTAGGCAAAACCATTCAGGACATAGGCATAGGCAAGGACTTCAAGACTAAAACACCAAAAGCATTGGCAACGAAAGCCAAAATAGACAAATGGCATCTAATTAAATTCCAGAGCCTCTGCATTGCAAAAGAAACAATCATTAGAGTGAACTGGCAACCAATAGAATGGGGAAAAAAATTTGCAATTTACCCATCTGACAAAGGGCTAATATCCAGAATCTACAAAGAAATAAAACAGATTTAAAAGAAAAAAATACAAGAAAACCAATCAAAAAGTGGGTGAAGTATATGAATAGACACTTTTCAAAAGCAGACATATATGAGGCCAACAAACATATGAAAAAATGCTCATCATAAGTGGTCATTAGAGAAATGCAAATCAAAACTACATTGAGATACCATCTCACCCCAGTTAGAATGGTGATCATTAAAAAATCTGGAGACAACAGATGCTGGAGAGGATGTGGAGACATAGGAACACTTTTACACTGTTGGTGGGAGTGTAAATTAGTTCAACCATTGTGGAATACAATGTGGCGATTCCTCAAGGACCTATAAATATAAATCCCATCTGACCCAGCAATCCCATTACTGGGTATATATCTAAAGAATCATAAATCTTTCTATTATAAAGACACATGCACACATATTTTTATTGTGGCACTGTTTACAATAGCAAAGACCTGGAACCAACCCAAATGCCCATCAATGATAGACTGGACAGGGAAAATGTGGCACATATATGCTGTGGAATACTATGCAGCCATAAAAAACAATGAGTTTGTGTCCTTTGTAGGGACATAGGTGAATCTGGGAACCACGATTCTCAGCAAACTGACAGAAGAACAGAAAACCAAACACTGCATGTTCTCACTCATAGGTGGGTGTTGACCAATGAGAACACATGAACACAGGGAGGGGAGCATCATACACTGATGTCTGTTGGAGGGTGACTAGGGGAGGGACAGCAGGGGGTAGGGAGTTGGGGAGGGATAAAATGGTGAGAAATGCCAGATATAGGTGTCAAGGATGGAGACAGCAAACCACATTGCCATGTATGTACCTATGCAACAATCTTGCATGTTCTGCACATGTACCCCAGAACCTAAAGTGCAATAAAATATTTTAAAAAAACCAACTCTGGTCAGAGAGAAAGGTAAGTGGTACTTTACTACCTTACTGAACTGGCAGAAGCAGGATGACAATTTTCAATAATACTTTCTGGTTAAGAAAGCACAATAAACAGAGATGAACCCTGGGTTTACTTTTTTTTTCAGTATCTATCATCATTATTTGATATATTCCCATTTGTAGAGGAGATTTTAAGATACTTGCATCCATGTGCTACAGATAAATCCTAATGTTACAAATCTTCATAGAAAATATTTATTTAACATCTAACTGAGTAAAGCACCATGCTGGTTGTAATGTCAAGAAAAGAAAAAGTGTATAATAGCATAGGAGAAGAATTGTGGAAGCATTTTTGCATTTATTTTTATAATATAATCTTACCCCAGTTTTAAAATATGCATTAGGGTTTTGAAACATGGAACATTTGTTGCTCCATTTTGAATAAAGACAAAGCTTAAGAAATTCGATTTATGGAAAGTCTTCCCTTTAACACATCTTGTGTACTGTGCTCTTCGATCTTAATATGTTAATGAGTAACACAAATAAACAAATGTAAAAACTGCATATTATATTCACATAAGTGTGAGTTTATTTATTATAATAGAATATAATATTCTGGAGGAAGCAGTTCTGTTAATATTTTTTATGTTCTTAGTGTGTGTCATCTACTGAGTGGCAATATTTCTTACTCTTAAGTATTAGTAGTTGCCTCATGTAAATAAGTTATTTAATTTTCTTTCAAGTTTCACTTTATAGTTGTTACATAAACATGGAATTATTTTAATGTGAAAATATTTCATGATATGTTTTATTAATTTATTTACTTTGAGACACAGTCTCACTCTGTAGCCTAGGCTGGAGTGCAGTGGCACAATCTCAGCTCACTGCATCCTCAACCTCAGAGACTCAGGTGATCCTCCCACTTCAGCATCCCAAGTAGCTGGTACAGCAGGTGGTGTGTGCCACCAGGTCTGGGTACTTAATGTTTTTTTTTTTTTTTTTTTTGTAGAGACGATGTCTCACCATGTTGACCAGTCTGCTCTCAAACTCCTGGGCACAAGGGATCCACCCGCCTTGGCCTCCCAAATTGTTGGGATTACAGGCGTGACCCCTTGTGTTGGGCCAATATTTCAAAGATTAAAATTGTATCCCATTCTTTCTGAGTTTTCTGTTTTCCAGCCTAAACATTCCCAGGTCTTCCGACTGTATCTTTATATGGAACAGTTTTGAGCATCTTGCTTGTTTTTGTCTGAAGAAATTTGCTTGTTAACACCCAAACTCATGTATAATACTCTTAGTAGGGCCTGATTAATAAAGAGGAGAGATTTTACTTGCTACCTTTGTTTTACCCTATTGCTATTACACTCTACTATGGTAGTATAATTTATATTAATTGATTTATTTTGTCAATACGTTATCACTTATTTATATGTTGTTTACTGTCAACTAGTGTTCTTATGGTTTTTAAAACTTATGATAATAAAAAAATCATAATATTTATAGATAATTGAGTACTTATCAGCTACCATGTACTGCTTTATATGCTTTGCAAAATTAACTCTTTTAATCTTTATGAATTAAGAATTATAAATTATTTTTTCTTAAAGATGACTGCATTTAGACCTGGCTTAAAGTCATGAAGCTAGCAGGTAGCAGAATGGGGATTCAAAGTTGGAAGTTTGGACTCACATTCATGCTCTTATCTTGTAGTTACCCTTCTATATGACCTGAATTTTATACTGAGAAATTGTAGATGCAATTACTGATATTTTTAATTAAACATTTTATTTAAGGATAGTTTTAGATTTGTAGGAAACCTACAGAGAAGTACAGAATTCTCATATGCTCCACACCTCATTTCCCCTATTTTATCATCCTACATAACCATTTGCAAAAACTAGAAACCAACATTGGTACATCACTATTAACTAAATTCCAGGCTTTGTTTGGATTTTACTAGTTTTTCCCCAGTGTTTTTTTTCTGTGCCAGGATGCCAACCATGATGCCACCTTACATTTTGTCAGCCTGTCTCCTTCGTCTTTTTTGATCTATGACAGCTTCTCAGTCTTTCCTTATTTTTCTTGATGACAGTTTGAGGCATACCTGTCAAGTATTTTGTGGAATGTCTCTCAATCTGGGTATGCTTAGTTTTCTTTCTCATGATTAGACTGGGGTTATGAATTTTGGAGGAGAGTAGTACAGAGGTAAAGTGCTCTCATCACCTTGTACTGGGAGCTCATAATAGCAACCTGACTTATTACTGACATTAATAACCTGGATCACCTGGCTGAAGTTTCTCAACTGTAAAGGTACTTTCCCTCCACTTTCTGTATTCTGTTCTTTGGAATCTAGTCACTAAGCCTAATCTATGCTCCCAAGGGTAACAATAAAATTATTTTTCATTTACAATTTTTAGATCATAAGCTTTCTTTTCCCCAAAGAATTTTATATATCCTCCAAGAGTACCAGTGATTTGTTGAGGTCAAAGGGAGGTGTGATTATTATGCCTTTTACAGATGACAGAAATCTGACGGGGATGAGAAATGTATGAGATGAAGGGGAAAATGTGTATTTAGTTTCCTTTAGGGAGCTGTTTAAACTGGTATTTTTAAAATTAGAGATTCTGATCCAGTGTTTCCCAAAGTGTGTTATACAAAATATTAGCTTTATGGGAAGTCAACTGCTATTACTTGAATTAAGGACATTTTTTTGCCAAATAAATCTGTGAAATATTAGTGAAACAAAGATAACAGTGTTTTTTATTGCAGTACTTCCCTGTCTTTAGAAATGTCTATATGTATTGTATTTCTCCAAGAGGAGAATATAATAGGCAGTGTTTCCAAATTTTCTATGCCATTACAAGGCTTACAGCATTATAGCATCTCAAGGAACTAGGATTCTATTTTAAAAATTTAGAAATAGCTGCTCTATTTTGGATTTTATGATGCCATACGTGTCAATATGCAACTCATTAGTACCTTAGAAGACAATATGACAGAGAATCACCAGCAAAAAGCCAATCCAATAAGTAGAATTTATTTTACTATTGTTTAATAAGTCATTCAAGTTATTTAAAAGATGTAATATGACTTTATTTTAATAATTATTATTTTTATTCAAGTTATTTAAAAGATGTAATATGACTTTATTTTAATAATTATTATTTTTATTAACAGCCTAGTTGGGTGCATTTTTCTCCAAAGTTTTTCATTTTATTTATTTATTTTTTTGAGAAAGAATCTTGCTCTGTCTCCCAGGCTGAAGTGCAGTGGCACGATCTCAGTTCACTGCAACCTCCACCTCCTGGGTTCAAAAGATTCTTCCATCTTAGCCCTCTAGCAGTAGCTGGAATTACAGGCATCCACCACCATAGCAGGCAAATTTTTGTATTTTTGTAGAGATGAGGTTTCATCATGTTGGCAAGACTGATCTTGAACTCCTGACCTCAGGTGATCTGCCTGCCTGGGCATCCCAAAGTGCTGGAATCACGGGCATGAGCCATTGCACCTGGCCCCAAAGTTGTATTCTTTATAGGCTATATAATATTACAATAGTGTAGTTATTTTTGTCTTTTTTACACTTTAATTAATTATTATTATTTTTGTTATAAAACAGGGTCTTGCTCTATTACCCAGGCTGAAGTGCAGTGGCACAATCACGGCTTACTGCAGCCTGGACCTCTCAAGCCCAAGTGATCTCCCCACCTTAGCCTTGCAAGCAGCTAGGACTAAAGGTGTGGACCACCATGCCTGACAATGTTGTTATTTAAAATACATTTTGGAACTATTATTTTGAGTTGTTGTGAAAGGTTGAAAAATACTTTTTGTAAGCTAACTGGTAGCGAATTTTTATTTATTGTTTTATAAACAGCAAAGTGGATGAAAAAGTCAGTGATCAAGCTAGGTAATACAAACATAGTAAAAAAAATGTGACTTTAAAGTAAAAAAATAATTTTTTTTTTGTGACTCAAAAGTTATTTTTGATGGTTATTTCAGAAAGAGATGCCCAAACAATTTTTGACTGAATTATAGGAGTAGTAACATGACCTCTTAGGTTTGAGAGGTCTTTGAACTGGCATTTGAATAATGCCATGATGAACACAGTCATTTCAGGTCAGACAAGGATTTTACTCAACAGGTGAAGCATAAGCCATAAAACAACTACCAGTTTAAAATGTAGTCATCAGACATTGTCTTGGCCTGGGCCCAGTGATACCCAGAGCTTTGCCATAGTGCAGTCTTCCCCAGCATCTCTGCATGGTTTGCACTCTTGTTCTTCTATTTTGCCCTTTGCCTCAGCTTCTTCCTTTGAATAAATGACTCCTAGAAGACATTCCAATTAGAATACCTAAGTATTAGCGAATGTGTGTGTGTGCCGGTGCCTATGTGCACACATGTATATGTTTTGTCTTTTTACAATGGTTGACTGCAAAGTCTTCTGAATAACTAAGATAAAGAACAATCCCAAATGTATTTAATATACCCTTTAAAAAACAAAACAATAAAACATCAATATTCTTCATTCAGGGAAGCCGAAATAATCAGTGTTGAAGTTAGTGATGTTGAATCATGACACATCTCCTTGCAGCTCCAGGAGAATAGGTCATTTGTCACACTTGTTGGCTGGTCAACACTGTTGACTAAAGGGAGGGCATTTTTTTAAATTGCATTTTAAGTTTTGGGGTACATGTGAAGAACATGCAAGATAGTTGCATAGGTACACACGTGCAGTGTGATTTGATGCCTTCCTCCCCTTCACCTATACCTGGCATTTCTACCCATGCTATCTCTCCCCAACTCCCCACCCTCCACTCTCCCTCCCCTGTTCCCTCCAACAGACCCCAATGTGTAGTGCTCCCCTCCCTGTGTCCATGTATTCTCATTGTTCAACACCCACCTATGACTGAGAACATGTGGGATTTCATTTTCTGTTCTTGTGTCAGTTTGCTGAGAATGATGGTCTCCAGGTTTATCCATGTCCCTACAAAGGACACGAACTCATAGTTTTTGATGGCTGCATAATATTCCATGGTGTATATGTGCCACATTTTTTCAGTCCAGTCTATCATCAATGGGCATTTGGGTTGGTTCCAGGTCTTTGCTATTGTAAACAGTGCTGCAATGAACATTGGTGTGCATGTGTCCTTATAGCAGAACGATTTATAATCCTTTGGATATATACCCAGTAATAGGATTTCTGGGTTAAATAAAATTTCTATTTCTAGGTCCTTGAGGAATCTCCATACTCTCTTCCACAATGGTTGAAGTAATTTACACTCACCCCAGCAGTGTACAAGTGTTCCCATTTATCCACAACCTCTCCAGCGTCTGTTCTCTCCAGATTTTTTAATAATCGCCATTCTAACTGGTGTGAGATGGTATCTCAATGTAGTTTTGATTTGCATTTCTTTAATGACCAGTGATGATGAGCATTTTTTATGTTTGTTGGCCTCATGTATGTCTTCTTTTGTAAAGTGTCTGTTCATATCCTTTGCCCACTTTTGAATGGGCTTGTTTGTTTTTTCTTGTATATCTGTTTCAGTTCTTTGTAGATTCTGGATATCAGCCCTTTGTCAGATGGGTAAACTGCAAACACTTTTTCCCATTCTGTTGGTTGCCGATTCACTCTAATGACTGTTTCCTTTGCCGTGCAGAAGCTGTGGCATTTGATTAGGTCCCATTTGTCTATTTTGGCTTTAGTTGCCAATGCTTTTGGTGTTTTGGTCATGAAGTCTTTGCCTACTCCTATGTCCTGAATGGTTTTGCCTAGATTTTCTTCTAGGATTTTTATGGTGTTAGGTCTTATGTTTAAGTTTTTAATCCATGTGTAGATAATTTTAGTGTAAGGTGTCAGGAAGGGGTTCAGTTTCTGCTTTCTGCACATAGCTAGCCAGTTTTCCCAACACCATTTATTAAACAGGGAATCCTTTCCCCATTGCTTGTTTTTGTCAGGTTTGTCAAAGATTGGATGGTTGTAGATGTGTTGTGCTGCCTCTGAGGCTTCTGTTCTGTTCCATTGGTCTATATCTCTGTTTTGTTACCAGTACCATGCTGTTTTGATTACTGTAGCCTTGTAGTACAGTTTGAAGTTCGGAAGTGTGATGCCTCCCACTGTGTTCTTTTTGCTTAGAATTGACTTGGCTATGCTGGCTCTCTTTTGGTTCCATATGAAGTTTAAGGTGGTTTTTTCCAGTTCTGTGAAGAAGGTCATTGGTAGCTTGATGGGGATAGCATTGAATCTGTAAGTTACTTTGGGCAATATGGCCATTTTCATGATATTCATTATTCCTAACCATGAACATGGAATGTTTTTCCATCTGTTTGTGTCCTTTCTTATTTCGTTGAGCAGTGGTTTGTAGTTCTCCTTGAAGAGGTCCTTTACATTTCTTGTTAGTTGTATTCCTAGGTATTTTATTCTTTTGTAGCAATTGTGAACGACAGTTCATTCTTGATTTGGCTCTCTTTAAGTCTGTTATTGGTGTATAGGAATGCTTGTAATTTTTGCACATTGATTTTGTATCCTGAGACTTTGCTGAAGTTGCTTATCAGTTTCAGCAGATTTTGGGCTGAGACGATGGGGTCTTATAGATATACAATTATGTCGTTGGCAAATAAAGACAATTTGGCTTCCATCTTTCCTATTTGAATACCCTTTATTTCTTTTTCTTGCCTGATTGCTCTGGCTAGAACTTCCAGTACTATATTGAATAGGAGTGATGAGAGAGAGCATCCTTGTCTAGCACCAGATTTCAAAGGGAATGCTTCCAGTTTTTTTCCATTCAGTATGATATTGGCTGTTGGTTTGTCATAAATAGCTTTTATTATTTTGAGATATGTTCCATCCATACCTAGTTTATTGAGGGTTTTTAGCATAAAGGCCTGTTAAATTTTGTCAAAGGCCTTTTCTGCATCAATTGAGATAATTATGTGGTTTTTGTCTTTGGTTCTGTTTATGTGGTGAATTATGTTTATAGACTTGCGTACGCTGAACCAGCCTTCCATCCCCAGGATGAATTCTACTTGATCATGGTGGATAAGCTTTTTGATGTGCGGTTGCAATTGGCTTGCCAGTATTTTATTGAAGTTTTTTTGCATCTATGTTTATCATGGATATTGGCCTGAAGTTTTCTTTTCTTGTTGAGACCCTGCTGGGTTTTGGTATCAGAATGATGTTGGTCTTATAAAATGATTTGGGAAGGATTCCCTCTTTTTGGATTATTTGGAATAATTTCAAAAGGATACCAGCTCCTTTTGGTGTGTCTGGTAGAATTCGGCTGTGAACCCATCTGGACCTGCGCTTTTTTTTGTGTGGTAGGCTCTTAATTGCTGTCTGAACTTTAGATCTTGTTATTGGTCTATTCAGGGGTTTGACTTCTTCCTGGTTTAGGCTTGGGAGGAGGCAAGTGTTGAGGCATTTATCCACTTCTTCCAGGTTTACTAGTTTATGTGCATAGAGTTCTTGTAATATTCTCTGATGATGGTTTGAATTTCTGTGGAATCTGTGATGATTTCCCCTTTATCGTTTTTTATTGCATCTATTTGGTTATTCTCTCTTTTCTCTTTTATTAATCTGGCTAGTGGTCTATCTATTTTGTTGATCTTTTCAAAAAACCGGCTCTTGGATTTATTGATTTTTTTGAAGGGTTTTTCGTGTCTCTATCTCTTTCAGTTTTGCTCTGATCTTAGTTATTTCTTGTCTTCTGCTAGGTTTTGAGTTTCTTTTTTTTTTTTTTATCTTACTCCTGCAGCTCTTCCAATTTTGATGTTAGGGTGTCAATTTTGGATCTCTCCACTCTTTTCATGTGGGCACTTATTGCTATATATTTTCCTTTAGAGACTGCTTTAAATGTGTCCCAGAGATTCTGGCATGTTGTGTCTTCGTTCTCATTGGTTTCGAAGAACTTGTTTATTTCTGCCTTTATTTTATTGTTTATCCAGTCAACATTCAAGAGCCAGTTGTTCAATTTCCATGAAGCTGTGTGGTTCTGAGTTAGTTTCTGAATTCTGAGGTCTAACTTGATTGTACTATGGTCTGAGAGACCGTTTGTTATGATTTCAGTCATTTTGCATTTGCTGAGGAGTGATTTACTTTGAATTATGTGGTCAATTTTAGAGTAGGTGTGATGTGGTGCTGAGAAGAATGTATATTCTGTGGATTTGGGGTGGAGAGTTTTGTAAATGTCTATCAGGTTTGCTTATTCCAGGTTTGAGTTCAAGTCCTGGATATCCTTGTTAATTTTCTGTCTGGTTGATCTGTCTAATATTGACAGTGGAGTGTTAATATTTCCTGCTATTATTGTGTGGGAGTCTAAGTCCCTTTGTAAGGCATTAAAAACTTGCCTTATATGTCTGGGTGCTCCTGTATTGGGTTCATATATTTTTTAGGGTCATTAGCTCTTCTTGTTGTATTGATCCTTTTCTTATTATGTGATGTCCTTCTTTGTTTTTTTTTTTTTGATCTTTGTTTCTTTTAAGTCTATTTTATCAGAGACGAGAATTGCACCTCCTGCTTATTTTTGCTCTCCATTTGCTTGGTAAATCTTCCTCCATCCCTTTATTTTGAGCCTCTGTGTATCCTTGCATGTGAGATGGATTTCCTGGATACAGCACACTGATGGGTTTTGGCCTTTTATTCAGTTTGCCTGTGTTTTTTGATTGGTGCATTTAGCCCATTTACATTTAGGGTTAATACTGTTATGTGTGAATTTGATACTGCCATTTTGCTGCTAGCTGACTGTTTTGCCCATTAATTGATGCAGATTCTTCATTTTGTTGATGCTCTTTAGCATTTGGTATGTTTTTGGAATGGCTGGTATTGGTTGTTCCTTTCTATGTGTAGTGCCTCTTTCAGGAGCTCTTGTAAAGCAGGCCTGGTGGTGACAAAATCTCTGAGTACTTGCTTGTTTGCAAAGGATTTTATTTTTTCTTCAGTTATGAAGCTCAGTTTGGCTGGATATGAAATTCTGGGTTGAAAGTTCTTTGCTTTATGGATGTTGAATATTGGCACTCACTCTCTTCTGGCTTGTATGGTTTTTGCTGAGAGATCTCCTGTGAGTCTGATGGGCTTCCCTTTGTGGGTGACCTGACCTTCCTCTCTGGCTGCCCATAGCATATTCTCCTTTATTTCAACCCTCGTGAATCTAATGATTATGTGCCTTGGGGTTGCTCTTTTTGTGGAATATCTTTGTGTTGTTCTCTGTATTTTCTGGGCTTGAATATTGGCCTGCCTACTAGGTTGGGGAAATTTTCCTGGATAATATCCTGAAGAGTATTTTCCAGCTTGGATTTATTCTCTTCATTATATTCGGGTACACCTATCAAATGTAGATTAGGTCTTTTCACATAGTCCCATATTTCTTGGAGACTTTGTTCATTCCTTTTTGCCCTTTTTTCTCTAATCTTGTCTTCTCATTTTATTTCATTGAGTTGATCTTCAACCTCTGATATCCTTTCTGCTGCTTTCTGAATTTGGCTCTTGAAACTTGTGCATGCTTCACGATGTTCTCGTGTTGTGTTTTTCAGCTCTATCAATTCACTTATATTCCTCTCTAAGTTGTTCATTCACATTATAATTTCATTGAATAAGTTTTCAGGGTTCTTAGTTTCTTTCCATTGGGTTAGAACTTGCTCTTTTAGCTTACATAAGTTTCTCATTACCCACCTTCTGAAGTCTTATTTTTTCATCACACTCATTCTCCATCTAGCCTTGTTCCCTTGCTGGTGAGGAGTTGTGATCCCCTGTAGGAGGAGTGGTGTTCCACTTTCTCGTGTTTTCTTCCTTTTTACGCTTGTTTCTTCTCATCCTTGTGGATTTATCCACCTGTCGTCATTGTAATTGCTGAATTTCAGATTGGGTCTCTGAGTGGATGTTCAGTTTGTTGATGACAAAGTTATTTCTGTTTCTTAGTTTTCCTTCTAACAGTCTGGGCCCTCTGCTGTAGGACTGCTGAGGTCCACTCCAGGCCCTGCTTGCCTGGGGATCACCTGCAGCAGCTGCAGAACTGTGAGGGTAGCTACTAGTTTCTTCTTCTCCTATCTTTGTCCCAGAATGATGACTGTGAAATGTCAGTCTGATCAGTCCTTTGTGAGGTAACTCTTTGGATATATGGGGGTCAGGGAACTGCTTGAGGAGACAGTCTGTTTTTTATTGAAGCTCAAGTGCTAAGTTGGGAGCTCCATTGTTCATTCAGAGGTGCTGGACAGGTATGTTTAAGTCTGCTGCAGCAGAACTCATAACCCCTCCTTTTTTCCCCTCAGGTGATCTGTCCCAGGGAGTTAGGGCTTTATTTTTGAGTTTCTGTTGAGCTGCTGCCTTTTTTCTCAGGGCTGCCCTGCCCAGCAAGGAGGCAGCCTAGTCACTGCCTGCCTGCAGAGGCTTTGCTGAGCTGCTGTGGGCTCTGCCTTACTGCTGTGTGAGCTTGCCTGTAGTCATGTTTATATGGGTGTGGTTAAAACTGCCTCTGCAATGGTGTCCCAGCTCTGTAATGGTTTACTTTCTCTGTAATGGTGGGTTGCCTCGGCAACAGTGGGCTGCCTCAGCAATGGTGGACTACCTCTGTAGGGTGGAGTGCCTTGATAATGGCAGAAGCCCTTGCCCCACAGAGCTGGATTATCCTGGGTTCAGCTGTGCTTGCCGTGAAACTCTCAACCCAGAACATTTCCAACTGCTGTTTTTTCTTTCTTTCTTTCTTTTTTCTTTTGGTGGAGGTGGAACCTGTGGAGCCTGATCACCTGGCTCCACTCCTCAGAGCCTTTTTTTTTTTTTAAGTTGAATGGTTGACTCTCTCCCAGGTGTTCCAGTCGCCTGCTGAAAAGGTGCCGGGATATGTGTGATTTTATGTGCGGTGACCGACTGCACTGGCTGAAACAACAGTGCTAAAATTCATGGTATTTTTTTGCCTGGTAATCTCCTGGCCTGACTTCTTGTTTCTGTCCCCCATTTAATCAGATGAATGGGTGACTCTGCCTTCCTGAAGCTCCAATCGCCAGATTTAAAGGGCAACCAGACCAGTGTATTTCATATGGAGAACTGCCGCATCGGGTCACCAGCAAACCAGCTGCGCCAGCCAAAACAGCCATGCTGGTGATTTGTGGGGCTCCTTTGCCTGGGAATCTCCTGGTCTGTGGGCAATAAAGATTTGTCTGGAAATGTGGCATCCACTTACAGTCTGAGCTTTCACTGGGAGCTGCAATCCTGAGCTGACCATCTTGGATCTTGTTTCCTGGGAGGGCATTTTTATTACTGTCTCATTTTAAACTGATAAAGAATTAAGGAATTAAAAAATGTTGCATTCCCCTTGAAAAGCCTGATGATATTGGGAACTCTCAGAATGGGAATACAAGTGATTCTCAGGTGAAGGTGATGCTTTGAATGTTAATAATGACATTAATGATGATGATTGGCTGGGTATGATAGCACATGCCTGTAATCCCAACACTTTGAGAGGTTGAGGCAGGAAAATTAACTGAGCCTGGAAGTTCCAGGCTGCAGTGTGCTATAATCATGCCACTTGCACACCAGCCTGGGTGATAGAGCTAGACGCTGTCTCTAAAAAAATAAATAATAAAAGAAGAAGAAGAATGATGAAAAAATCTCCAAGCACTTACTGTGTGCCAGGCATTAGGCTGAATGTATCATCTTTAATTTGTAGCCGAACATTGAGAACTGGGCATTTGATGATACTATTTTAAAGTTTATTTGATTTGATTTTGCCACCATTACTTCTAAATTTCATTTAGATAAGTTTAAATAATACATAGATATATAAATAGGAAGTGAAGTTTCTAGTTTCTGCCACATAGTAACTGTTCACATTTTAATACTTGAGCTACTAGACAATTGTCTATGCTTATACACATACATGCATAGTTTGAAAAACTGGTATTATATTAAATAAAGTATTTTGCAACTTTTTTTCTGCTTAATACATTGTGTGTATAATTCCTTGTCAGTATACACACAGATTTTGAATGCTGTATAATATTCTACTTTATGTACAACACTACTGACACAAGTTTTATATTGATGCCAATGCACATTTATCATATTTTTGCAATAATACATTTTTAAACAATGCTGCATTACATGCCGTTGTTCTTTATTTTCATTAATGAAAATTCACTATGTATTATCTTTTTGGCTGTAGTGCCTTTTGAACAATGCTATATTAAATATTTTTGTTTATTACTTCCATTACCTCTATTTTTATGGATGATAAGCTGAAATTTTGACTGGGTGGGCAAATTGTTCAAAGTCATATATCTGGTAAAGGGCAGTGCTCCAATCTCACTAGGTCTGATTCCCAAACTTATGTCAACTCCTCTATTCTACTGAATAATCTTATGTAGCACTAGTGTGATGTCTTCTTTTGATCAATCATGGTATCCAGAGTGGGGAATGCTTCCTCTCCAGCTAATTCTCAGTGCCCTCACTTTATAAACTGGCCGTGTGGTAGCTGAAAATCCAAGAAGACAATAGAATTTTAGTCAGGAAGTCGGCTGTGAGAGAGGATTTAGGTGTGGGGCTAGGACTGTGCTGACAGTGAAGGTTGAGAAAATGGAACCATTTTTCTTGTGTATCTGGGAGAGTGTTGCTGGAGTCATAAGATTCTTAATTTCTCCTGCTTTCTTCTCTAAATTATTTTTATCTGGTTTTCCTAAACAGATAGTTCAAGTGATCACAGAGGTTTTCTAAGAAAAGCAGCAACTAGGTTCACTAAATTTCAGTATTATCTTCAAATTATTAAATAAGCTCAATAAGCAGATTGCTTCTTACTTTATGTTTTTACTTTTAATATTTTCTTTGTCTACTGAGCAAGTTAGCATGGCTACAAGCAATGCCATGAAATTCACTAAAATGACATAATCTCAGTGAAACCAATGTGATTTCATTCAAAGTAAGTTCATTCTGGCAGAGAAAATTGCATTTTCTTCACAGTTTCTTTTCCCTTCTGAAGGTATTCCTTTGCCTCTGATAAGTAGTTTCTTAATTTCTTTGCAGGAGTTCACCCTTAAAGGCTGTTTTCTTCCATAGCTTACTTTTATCCCCCTTTTTGGTATTTTACATTATAACACTGTTCCACATCTAAAATTATTTTAAAGAATAAGTCCATTTAATTTAATATGACTTCTCAGAAATATTTTTCCCTTAGTCTTATTTCAGATTCTTCCTTTTGAATTATTAGTAATGGATAAAACAACTTGAAACCAATTAAAAAGAGGTGGGTCTGGTGTCAGGAGACTTGAACTATATCATTTCACCTGCCTGAGCCTCAGTGACCACTTCAGGATCCCATGGCCAAAGGTAAGGTGTTGTTTTAGATTATATTCACAACACATTTCACAGATTGAGAAGAGATGATTATAATTTCAGAAATTATAGCCATGAAAATTAAATATAATTTTAAACAAATATTTATTTGTTAACAATAAAATAATTTTCTTTTAAACAGGATGTAATTGTGTGTTGCTAATTAAATATATTTTCTTACATTAGTAGAGCTATGAACTTCATTGGTAGACTGTCACAGACTGGGTAATTTATAATAATGAGAAATTTATTGGATTACAGTTCTGGAGAGTGGAAAGTCCAATATCAAGGTGTTAGAATTTGGTGTGTGTTTTTTTTTTTTTTTGCTACATCATTACACGATGGAAGGCATCATATAGCAGAAGGGCATTTTGATTGTACTTCACTACTTTTGAATAAGGTTTCCTAAGGGAGTGGGGAGGATTCCTGACCACTAGTGAGTAAGTTCCATTGCAGACCCTGTTTGCAGCACAAAGTTAACTGTGGGAGCAGGGTGTGGGGAGAGAAATACTGTTTAATAAATTACAGAGACTTGAGTTACAATTGAGTTGAGGATTATATACTTTCTAGGATCTATAAAAAGCAAGAAAATAAAAAAATAAATTTTTATCTGTTTGCATATATCTGGGCACATTTTAGTTAAAATTGGACTTATCTAGCTAAGCAGAATCCCGTTGCCTAACTTTTTCCTAAAACATATTTCACAGTAGACAGTACTATTTTCAGTGGCTTTTGGACTCATTGTCTTTTCTCTCACTATCCATCCCCATCTTCATAGGCCTCCCTCAACTCCATCCAATAGCCCAGTGATCAGCTATGTGCCAGGATTTCACATCATGAGTTAATCTCCAGTTGGAGAAATTTAGTAACCAATGTCTCAGAAATGTGACTGGTTCTATCTCTTCACTCTATTTCACGTGTCTAACATACTAATAGTAAAAAAGAAGCCAGTGCCTTTCTTTTACTATGTAGAAAATATCCTGGCTTTGTATTAACACTAAGAACTTTCTGTGTCTGGAAGAGATAAAAGGATAATTCATGGGGAATATTATGGATCAAATGATACCTTAGTATTAAGTTTTAAGATTTTGTACGTTTACTAGCATCAGTATATAGGAGCCAAATTTCTATTTTATGTTAGCATCCATAGTTACACACATTAAATGATTATCTTATTGAGTATCAAGATTTGGCTGGTATTACCTCATCTAATCTTTATTTTATATGGCATTTAAAAAATGTAAACACTTTAAAAATTGTATTTAATTATTTTTAAGGTGTGCACTTTATTCAACTGGTTTCAAGTCAGTGTACAGGTAAGCCCTGGCTGCCTCCACCCACTCCCAGGGAGACAAAAAGCCTTCATACATCTCAAGTTGAGGGACAAACAAAGGGGTAGCCAGAGTCTAAAATCTTTCAAAAGAAAACATAATAAAAAAAGTATTAAGGTGAAATTAAAAAATTTTTTTATTACATAATTTACAACAAAAGCAATGCTGTTACCTTCCCCATGTGGACTCGGGAGAGGACTGGGCCATTCTCCTTAGAGAGAAGTGAGGTGGCTTTTGGGAGGGCAAGGGACTTCCTGTAACAATGCATCTCACGATATTTGGAATGACTTAAAAAAATGTACACAATCAAGTCCTCAGCCACATTGTAGAACTTTGGGGGATGCTCGCTCCAACCGACTACTGTCACCTTCACTGTTCTAGTTCTTAAATCCTGAGTCAAGCCAAAAAAACAAAACAAAACAAAACAAAAAACAAATAAAGCCATGCCAATCTCGTCTTGTTTTCTGCGCAAGTTAGGTTTTGTCAAGAAAGGGTGTAATGCAACTAAGTCACAGTCCGCCTAGAAGCACTTGCAGTGGACGATGGAGGGGCCGGACTCATGATAATCCTGCTTGCTGATACACATTTGTTGGAAGGTGGACAGCGAGGCCAAGATGGAGCCACCAATCCACACTAAGCACTTGTACTTGGGAGGAGCAATGATCTTGATCTTCATCATGCTGGGTGCCAGGGCGGTGATCTCCTTCTGCATCCTGTCAGCGATTCCAGGGTACATGGTAGTACCACCAGACAGCACTATGTTGGCATACAGGTCTTGGCAGATGTCCATGTCACATTTCATGATGGAGTTAAAGGTAGTTTCGTGGATGCCACAAGATTCCATGCCCAGGAAAGAAGGCTGGAAGAGCGCCTCAGGGCAGTGGAACCGTTCGTTGCCGATGGTGATGACCTGACCATCGGGCAGCTAATAGCTCTTCTCCAGGGAGGAGTTGGAGGCCGCTGTGGCCATCTCCTGCTCAAAGTCCAGGGTGACGTAGCACAGCTTCTTCTTGATGTCACGCATGATTTCCTGCTCAGCTGTGGTGGTGAAGCTGTAGCTGCTCTCGGTGAGGATCTTCATGAGGTAGTCAGTCAGGTCCTGGCCAGCCAGGTCCAGACGCAGGATGGTAGGGGGAGGGCATATCCCTAATAGATGGGCACAGTGTGGGTGACCCCATCACCAGAGTCCTTCATGATGCCAGTGGTAGGGCCAGAGGCGTACAAGGAAAGCACAGCCTGGATGGCCACATACATGGCTGGGGTGTTGAAGGTCTCAAACATGATCTGGGTCATCTTCTCATGGTTGGCCTTGGGGTTCAGGGAGGCCTCAGTAAGCAGTACGGGGTGCTCCTCAGGAGCCACACGCAGCTTGTTGTAGAAAGTGCAGTGCCAGATCTTCTCCATGTCGTCCCAGTTGGTGACAATGCCATGCTCGATGGGGTACTCAGGATCAGGATGCCTCTCTTGCTCTGGGCCTCGTCACCCACATAGGGGTTCTTCTGACCCATGCCCACCATCACACCCTGGTGCCTGGGGCGCCCCACGATGGAGGGGAAGACGGCCCGGGGAGCATCGTCGCCCATGAAGCTGGCCTTGCACATGCCAGAGCTGTTGTCGACAACAAGTGCAGCGATATCATCATCCATGGTGAGCTGGCAGCGGGTGTGGACGGGCGATGGAACAGCAAGGACGAGGCTCTGTGCTCGCGGGTGGACACAGTCTCGGCCGTCTGTATTTAATTTTTTAAAAGGGGGTTGAGATTTCTGGAAATTTAAAGTTGAGATTTATGTAAGCTAAGTAAGCACTAGTGCTTTGTAAATGGGAAAGCAAAATTCAAACTCAAGCCTTCAGATTTCAAGTCCAGTATTCTTTTGCACTCTTTAGACTGAGAAAGATCTAGGATCATTGGTGTCCACTAATAAAAGCAGATTTGGAAACCCCAAAGAGAATACTTCACTTTCAGTACTTTCTTCCTGGAGACCAAGCCCACCACGACAAGGAATATCTTCAAGCAAGGGTGGAATTGTGCAGGAGTAGAGAATACTCTCCATCTCTTCTCACAACTCATAGCTCTCCAGCTGATACAATCTACAAATATATTTACATAGAGGGAAAAATGATTCTGTATTTAAATAGAGTTCTCCATATGGGTCAAGTGTCCTCACACCATCCTATGCAGTGGGTACAATCATCTACACACTTTTTTTAAATGGGAAATTTTAGGCTTTGAGTGGTTAAGTAATTTTCCCAAGATAATAGTTACTGAAAGGAAGAAATAAGAGTTTTACATGTCTATCTGCATCACTTTCATAGCTCCTCCTGATTTTACTCATAGCTCAGCCACCATAATATGCACAGAATAGGACAAAACCATAAGTGATCTTTTGCTACTATCAAGTAAAACAAAAAATTAAAAATCAAGCAAACCAAAGCGAAGTCTTGTATCTATTAGCATCTTTTCCACTCACCAGCTTTCAAAACCACTTGTGCACACTTGAAGGAATCCAGTGTCAATATTTATAAATGATTTCCAAATTTTAATTGTAATTACTTACCCTGTATTTGTACAACAGAAAGATCCACTGTCTGAATTATAGGTGTTTTTCATAGATTATACATTCTGGGAACTGAAAGAAAACATTGAAAGAGTTTTGTTTTTTATCTCATTTTGCACTTTTAAAATACAAATTGAGGGGAAAGAATCTGTTTTGAATTACTGAGTCATGGGAGGTCAGTATTCCCAAGGTCTATTCCTGGCTCACATTAATTCATATTTTCACTGGGGACTGAGAATTCTCATCAGGTTGGCTGAACACAATATATTATTAATTCTTTCTCTCTTTTCAGAGCTTGATTCTTCTTTGAGATGGTAACTTAGATCTGATGCAGGAGAGTAACTTTCTCTGGAAAAAGAAGAATATTTTTATTTATTCTAACATTGGTACTCTGAAGTCTGTCGTATCTGGAGCATTAAAATATTATGTGCTTGACCAACCAAGAATGGTACATGTTCAGCTACACAGAAAGTCTGTCTGAAAAAAGCCTTCTCCCTGTGGTTTTTATAAAGCACACAAAGTGTAGTCATCATGACTGCAGTTCAATAAGATATTTGTTTTATGTAATCAAATGAATAGCACATTTATCCAGAGTGCTAATGTAATAGTAAGATTATCAGCAAAGCAGAAGACTCCAGTGTGGAAAAAAATACTTTTATATCCATGCTATAATGTAATAATGTATGTGAAATTTCAATAATGGCTTTCTCTGTCGGGAAAGGGTGGTCATTAATTGGGTTGGTTTCCCATCAGAGAGTGGTAATCATCACTGTTTTCCAATGGTGTTGATTTTTATTTGAACACAAAATGCCAATCTATATTCTTCTTAATGACATTTTCAGTAATAAGAGGGGTATTAATTCAAGTACCTTTTTTATTTCCCAGATCTTTATATTTACTATTTGGCCAATCTATTTCTGCTCTATGTGAGGTTCTTGAGTGAGGCAGAGGTAAGACAGACAATGCCCTGGAGGAATTTACAGTCTCTCAAAGGAGACAGATGTGTCAATATATAAATGACATGAAATGAATTAGATGTTGTCTGTACTTCTCACCTCTCATTTACCTCTCAGTGAACGCTATTGTCTTATCCAAGCCACCAGTAATCTCCATAAAGCTAAATTTAATTCCTTTTTTGTCTTAGTGTCTGTCCTCCTTGGTGCATTTTTCATTGTGAATCATTCCCACTTTCTCAAACCTCTCTTGGCTTGGTTTTGATGACATCACTTAATTCTGTTTTCGTTTTCTTTTCTACATCTATGGCTATTACTTTTCAGTTTAAAGCCCTCTTTGACTATCTTTTAGTGGTTTCCAGACCTTATTTTCATTTTAATCTGCACATTCACCATTATTTCAGTTGTCATCTTGGACGAGCGTCAAAAATCTGAACAGCCAAGGTTGTATCTGTAGGAGAAGCCATGGGAATGGCAGCCCAGTGGACAAGTGAAGACATACAAGTCAGGAGAGACAGCCTAAGGCTACAGCCAATGTGCTCTTAGAAAGAAAAGATTCCTATTGAGAGCCTCAGTCTGTGATGCCGTTGATCCTATAATTAATTTAGAGTCAAAGATGAGAAAGCTGCCTCCATGTTGTTTCCACAGATGTGCTTAGATACTAGTATTTTGTCTGAAATAAACTAGCAATAATTTTCTCAAAAACTTTCTTTTGTTCATGAATGCTGCTCTAAAATGTAAGGATATACAGTTCCTCTCTCCTATTCCTACCATAAACACAGTAACGCTATTTATTTTGAAAGGAGAAAAATCTCAACACAAATTTTTCTCTTTCAATTGAAACTTGTGCAAAAAATGTCCCATTAATTTGCTATAGAATCAGGAGCCTTTGGAGGAGAGATCGCCATAGAAGTGAGGGGAACAGTGAAACAGGCAAGGCAGGCATCTCTTACCATGGCTGAGTGGTCTGCAATAGGATGAGCCTGTGTGTATGAGTGGGAGAAAGAGAGAACAAATCACTGATTGGAGGGTGTTGTAATCCTATTTAGATATCTCTAATGAGAGAAGAAAGGAGTAAACATGTAACAGAGACAATCCATAGCATTGTGCTCTTCCCACATGCCCAGGTCAAAGTTTAAAACTTCTTTGAAAAAACATGTTTTACTTTGAAAAAAGAAAAACAATATTGAAAATATCTCACTTTCTATTATAACCGTGCTTGCTTAGATATATAAAAAATATTTCAAGTGGTGTGCCAAGAAGATGCCATTGCATTATATCTAACAATTTCAGAAAATGGTGCTGAATTGAATAAAAGTAATCTTCTCCAATAGGTTCAGAGTCCTGGTAGTTTTGGGAACACAGTTTCACATGAACATAAGCCTACCAAAGTAAATTTCTTTTAAAGTTTTGCTTCACTGGGGAGAGATGTTCTGACACTGCCAACCAGGACGCAGAGCACAATGCTTTCCACTCCTTTCAGCAGAATTTTTTACAAGTTTATCTTGCTTGTGTCATCTGGAAGGTTAAAAAATGTCTTTGATCAGAGTCTTTTATTGACCTAGAGAAATCACACATTCATTCACCCCAACAAATATTTTTTCCATTTCTACAATGCCTGTCTGAAATCATCTATGATCTTGGTAACAAATGTTTACAAGGAAGACCAATAACTAAAGATATTATTGGTTATTATCATTTTAATACTATAGCTATAATTTTTAATGACATGTAATTGACAAGGAAAATGATTATAGTTTCCACAATAAATCTTTTCATCTTATATTTAAACTTATTGTTGTGAGAATGATTATCTCCTGTGTATTAAAAGTATTTATTTATTCTTTGCAATCTTGGACTGAGATGTGTAGTTTTAAAATAATATTCAATAAATAAGTAAATTTGGAGAGTTGTACTTCATCACAAGGTAAATTGTGGTTTTGTTTTTTATATTGAGATTTACAGCTGCAGGTCAAGGTCAGGCCATCACCTTTCCCTAGACATTCCAGTGCACATTTCTGTGATAGAACAAATTTTCAAAATCACTTCCTTTTCACTGTAAATTTGAACAAAGGCAAGAGACATACTCTTTGCTGTGACATAATCCTGGTAAATTAGGCAATGTTTGTCTGAATCTTCAGGTCTCCTGATAAGGCTCCTACTTCCATGTTTTGTCATTGTATTTACACCAAACTGTGATCACATCCATGTACATTTTCTAGTCCAAATCTAACATGGGTTTATGAGATATTATCTAAAACCTGATGACCACTTTCCACAGACTTTCTCAGGACAAGAGTCTTCACTCTTTGACTTTACTGGCTATGAGAACTCAGCCCCTTGAACTGAGTTCACATATTAATTTTTTTTAGTTTCAGATTCAAGGATATATGTGCATGTTTGTAACATGGATATTACATACATAACACACATTACTTTTGTAATGACATATGATTCTCAACATAAAGTGCTTAGCACACTGTTCAGCAGACATAGAATACACACACTACTTTTATGATCATAAAATACATTATTAGCTTTTTCCTTGTTCACATAAAGTGTATTATAATTTGTCATAACTTTTCCCTAAATATTCATTTCCAAATTCTTCTTTCTCCTTTAAAAATTTTTTTCAGCCCCCATATTGCATATTTAGAGTTAAATTTGAATAAGTGGCCTATATATGAGAACACCAAGTAAGACCTAATAAGTGTGTTTAAAAGCTTAGTGCTGAGACAGAACTTAATGCAAAGTCCAGTTCTGGAATTTTTAACTAAAGGAGGCTTTAAAGTGTGTCTGAGTTGATAAAAGAAAAACTTCAGCCTATTTAAATTTAAAGGATTTGAACTGAGCAATAAGCAATTTGCAAATTAGGCAGACTTTTGAGCCAAGAGAAGCTCAGGGAATCCAGTGGAGCCAGTGCAGCCATGTGATGGCAGAAGATTTATGAACAGGAGAAGGAAAGTGAGGTACAGAAAATGGAAGTGAGGTACAGAAATAGGTGGATGACAGCCGGCAGGCATTTGCCTTATTTGAACACAGTTCCAACATCAGGCTACATTTGATCGGCCCAAACTCAGTGATTGGCATAAGTAGACGCTCCACTCTGTTTACACCTCCACTTATTATAGTTCATGTTGTACAGAAAAACCTTTAGGCCAAACGTAAAATATGTAAAGAGACATCTTTAGGCTAAACTTGATTTAACAGAGTTGTTTTTTCTAACCCATTTGGTAGGCTGTGAGCTGGGTACTTGACATCCACTCTCTTGTTTATTTCTCTGAACAACTTGTCAGGTACGTTTTATTATTTTTATTTTACAGGTGAAAATAAAAACCACATCTTAACCTTGGAGAAGTGAAGTGGCTTTATCAAGAGCTCAGATTTTTTCTGATTCAAAATTCCAGGAAGAAATTCTGTTAAACCAGAGCAGAGAAATTAATATTTTGACAGATTCCAATCATGAACTTGACGAATTTGTCCTTGCTCATTATACTTAAAAAATTATCTTTTTGTAATCTTGTAAGAATCAAGGGGAAAAAATAATAAAGACTTAGATGTAAGCCCTCTGATTTGAGTGAGCTGTGACTAAGGAAAATGTGGCTTGCTAGACATCATCTGGGGAGGATCCGGTTTGGAAAGAGTTAGATCACAGTAGATTGATTCATTCAATTGAGTCATTCATTTAAGGTCAGAGTCATTTTTACTGGATTGGTTGTGTAGACTATGGCTCTTGCCCAGGTTGACTTGATGAATCTACTTGCTACTTCACAAAACGTTTCACATTTAATTTAAAAAATAGCACTCATACTTTTTAACTATAAAACAATGTCTTCTCTGTAGCAAGTTTTAAAAAGAAATATATAAAGGCTTATTTTAAAAGAGCTGTATATAAATTATACCATTCAGAGACATTTTCCTCTAGATTTTCCCATACCTATATAACTTTTACAAAATTCAAATCACCATATACTTTTTTCTTTTTTTTTTTTTAATTTTTTATTGGATTATAGGTTTTGGGGTACATGAGCAGAGCATGCAAGACAGTTGCGTAGGTACACACATGGCAGTGTGCTTTGTTATTCTTCTCCCCTTCACCCACATTTGGCATTTCTCCCCAGGCTATCCCTCCCCACCTCCCCCTCCCACTGGCCCTCCCCTTTTCCCCCCAATAGACCCCAGTGTTTAGTACTACCCTTTCTGTGTCCATGTGTTCTCATTTTTCATCACCCACCTATGAGTGAGAATATGCGGTGTTTCATTTTCTGTTCTTGTGTCAGTTTGCTGAGGATGATGTTCTCCAGATTCATCCATGTCCCTACAAACGACACAAACTCATCATTTCTGATTGCTGCATAATATTCCATGGTGTATATGTGCCACATTTTTCCAATCCAGTCTATCATCAATGGGCATTTTGGTTGATTCCAGGTCTTTGTTATTGTAAACAGTGCTGCAATGAACATTCGTGTACATGTGTCCTTATAGTAGAACGATTTATAGTCTTTTGGATATATACCCAGTAATGGGATTGCTGGGTCAAATGGAATTTCTATTTCTAAGGCCTTGAGGAATCGCCACACTGTCTTCCACAATGGTTGAACTAATTTACACTCCCACCAACAGTGTAAAAGTGTTTCTTTTTCTCCACATCCTCTCCAGCATCTGTTGTCTCCAGATTTTTTAATGATCGCCATTCTAACTGGCGTGAGATGGTATCTCAATGTGGTTTTGATTTGCATCTCTCTGATGAGCATTTTTTCATATGATTGTTGGCCTCATATATGTCTTCTTTCATAAAGTATCTGTTCATATCCTTTGCCCACTTTTGAATGGGCTTTTTTGTTTTTTCCTGTAAATCTGCTTGAGCTCTTTGTAAATTCTGGATATCAGCCCTTTGTCAGATGGGTAGACTGCGAAAATTTTTTCCCATTCCGTTGGTTGCCGATCCACTCTAGTGACTGTTTCTTTTGCCGTGCAGAAGCTGTGGAGTTTGATTAGGTCCCATTTGTCTATTTTGGCTTTTGTTGCCAATGCTTTTGGTGTTTTGTTCATGAAGTCCTTGCCTACTCCTATGTCCTGGATAGTTTTGCCTAGATTTCCTTCTAGGGTTTTTATGGTGCCAGGTCTTATGTTTAAGTCTTTAATCCATCTGGAGTTAATTTTAGTGTAAGGTGTCAGGAAGGGGTCCAGTTTCTGCTTTCTGCACATGGCTAGCCAGTTTTCCCAACACCATTTGTTAAACATGGAATCCTTGCCCCATTGCTTGTTTTTGTCAGGTTTATCAAAGATTGTATAGTTGTATGTATGTTGTGTTGCCTCCGTTGCCTCTGTTTTGTTCCATTGGTCTATATCTCTGTTTTGGTACCAGTACCATGCTGTTTTGATTACTGTAGCCTTGTAGTATAGTTTGAAATCCGGTAGTGTGATGCCCCCCGCTGTGTTCTTTTTGCTTAGAATTGACTTGGCTATGCGGGCTCTCTTTTGGTTCCATATGAAGTTCATGGTGGTTTTTCCAGTTCTGTGAAGAAAGTCAATGGTAGCTTGATGGGGATAGCATTGATTCTGTAAATTACTTTGGTCAGTATAGCCATTTTCACGATATTAATTCTTCCTAACCATGAACATGGAATGTTTCTCCATCTGTTTGTGTCCTCTCTAATTTCGTTGAGCAGTGGTTTGTAGTTCTCCTTGAAGAGGTCCCTTACGTTCCTTGTGAGTTGTATTCCAAGGTATTTTATTCTTTTTGTAGCAATTGCGAATGGCAGTTAGCTCTTGATTTGGATTTCTTTAAGTCTGTTATTGGTGTATAGGAATGCTTGTGATTTTTGCACATTGATTTTATATCCTGAGACTTTGCTGAAGTTGTTTATCAGTTTCAGGAGTTTTTGGGCTGAGGCAATGGGGTCTTCTAGGTATACTATCATGTCGTCTGCAAATAGAGACAATTTGGCTTCCACCTTTCCTATTTGAATACCCTTTATTTCTTTTTCTTGCCTGATTGCTCTGGCTAGAACTTCCAGTACTATATTGAATAGGAGTGGTGAGAGAGGGCATCCTTGTCTAGTGCCAGATTTCAAAGAGAATGCTTCCAGTTTTTGCCCATTCAGTATGATATTGGCTGTTGGTTTGTCATAAATAGCTTTTATTACTTTGAGATACGTTCCATCGATACCGAGTTTATTGAGGGTTTTTAGCATAAAGGGCTGTTGAATTTTGTCAAATGCCTTCTCTGCGTCAATTGAGATAATCATGTGGTTTTTGTTTTTGGTTCTGTTTATGTGGTGAATTAAGTTTATAGACTTGCGTATGTTGAACCAGCCTTGCATCCTCGGGATGAATCCTACTTGATCATGATGAATAAGTTTTTTGATTTGCTGTTGCAATCGGCTTGCCAATATTTTATTGAAGATTTTTGCATCTATGTTCATCATGGATATTGGCCTGAAGTTTTCTTTTCTCGTTGGGTCTCTGCCGGGTTTTGGTATCAGGATGATATTGGTCTCATAAAATGATTTGGGAAGGATTCCCTCTTTTTGGATTGTTTGAAATAGTTTTAGAAGGAATGGTACCAGCTCCTCCTTGTGTGTCTGGTAGAATTCGGCTGTGAACCCGTCTGGACCTGGGCTTTTTTTGTGAGGTAGGCTCTTAATTGCTGCCTCGACTTCAGACCTTGTTATTGGTCTATTCATATTTTCAGCTTCCTCCTGGTTTAGGCTTGGGAGGACACAGGAGTCCAGGAATTTATCCATTTCTTCCAGGTTTACTAGTTTATGTGCATATAGTTGTTTGTAATATTCTCTGATGATGGTTTGAATTTCTGTGGAATCTGTGGTGATTTCCCCTTTATCATTTTTTATTGCATCTATTTGGTTGTTCTCTCTTTTATTTTTAATCAATCTGGCTAGTGGTCTGTCTATTTTGTTGATCTTTTCAAAAAACCAGCTCTTGGATTTATTGATTTTTTTGAAGGGTTTTTCGTGTCTCAATCTCCTTCAGCTCAGCTCTGATCTTAGTTATTTCTTGTCTTCTGCTGGGTTTTGAGTTTTTTTGATCTTGCTCCTCTAGCTCTTTCAATTTTGACGATAGGGTGTCAATTTTGGATCTCTCCATTCTCCTCATATGGGCACTTATTGCTATATACTTTCCTCTAGAGACTGCTTTAAATGTGTCCCAGAGGTTCTGGCACGTTGTGTCTTCGTTCTCATTGGTTTCGAAGAACTTCTTTATTTCTGCCTTCATTTCGTTGTTTACCCAGTCAACATTCAAGAGCCAGTTGTTCAGTTTCCATGAAGCTGTGCGGTTCTGGGTCGGTTTCTGAATTCTGAGTTCTAACTTGATTGCACTATGGTCTGAGAGGCTGTTTGTTATGATTTCAGTTGTTTTGCATTTGTTGAGCAGTGCTTTACTTCCAATTATGTGGTCAATTTTAGAGTAGGTGTGATGTGGTGCTGAGAAGAATGTGTATTCTGTGGATTTGGGGTGGAGAGTTCTGTAAATGTCCACCAGGTTTGCTTGCTCCAGGTCTGAGTTCAAGCCCTGGATATCCTTGTTGATTTTCTGTCTGGTTGATCTGTCTAGTATTGACAGTGGAGTGTTAAAGTCTCCCACTATTATTGTGTGGGAGTCTAAGTCCTTTTGTAAGTCATTAAGAACTTGCCTTATGTATCTGGGTGCTCCTGTGTTGGGTCCATATATGTTTAGGATCGTTAGCTCTTCTTGTTGTATCGATCCTTTTACCATTATGTAATGGCCTTCTTTGTCTCTTTTGATCTTTGTTGCTTTAAAGTCTATTTTATCAGAGATGAGAATTGCAACTCCTGCTTTTTTTTGCTTTCCGTTAGCTTGGTAAATCTTCCTCCATCCCTTTATTTTGAGCCTTTGTGTATCCTTGCATGTGAGATGGGTTTCCTGGATACAGCACACTGATGGGTTTTGGATTTTTATCCAATTTGCCAGTCTGTGTCTTTTTATTGGTGCATTTAGTCCATTTACATTCAAGGTTAATATTGTTATGTGTGAATTTGATACTGCCATTTTAATGCTAAGTGGCTGTTTTGCCTGTTAGTTGTTGTAGATTCTTCATTATGTTGAAGCTCTTTAGCATTCAGTGTGATTTTGGAATGGCTGGTACTGCTTGATCCTTTCTATTTGTAGTGCCTCTTTTAGGAGCTCTTGTAAAGCAGGCCTGGTGGTGACAAAATCTCTGAGTACTTGCTTGTTCGCAAAGGATTTTATTATTCCTTCACTTCTGAAGCTCAGTTTGGCTGGATATGAAATTCTGGGTTGAAAGTTCTTTTCTTTAAGAATGTTGAATATTGGCCCCCACTCTCTTCTGGCTTGTAGTGTTTCTGCCGAGAGATCTGCTGTGAGTCTGATGGGCTTCCCTTTGTGGGTGACCCGACCTTTCTCTCTGGCTGCCCTTAGTATTCTCTCCTTTATTTCAACCCTGTTGAATCTGATGATTATGTGCCTTGGGGTTGCTCTTCTTGCGGAATATCTTTGTGGTGTTCTCTGTATTTCCTGCAATTGAGTGTTGGCTTGTCTTGCTAGGTGGGGGAAATTTTCCTGGATGATGTCCTGAAGAGTATTTTCCAGCTTGGATTCATTCTCTTCGTCCCCTTCTGGTACACCTATCAAACGTAGGTTAGGTCTTTTCACATAGTCCTACATTTCTTGGAGACTTTGTTCATTCCTTTTTGCGCTTTTTTCTCTGATCTTGGTTTCTCGTTTTATTTCATTGAGTTGGTCTTCGACTTCAGATATTCTTTCTTCTGCTTGGTCAATTCGGCTATTGAAACTTGCGTTTGCTTCGCGAAGTTCTCGTATTGTGTTTTTCAGCTCCTTTAATTCATTCATATTCCTCTCTAAGGTATCCATTCTTGGTATCATTTTCTCGAATCTTTTTTCAAATCTTTTTTCAAGGTTCTTAGTTTCTTTGCATTGATTTAATACATGATCTTTTAGCTCACAAAAGTTTCTCATTATCCATCTTCTGAAGTCTAATTTCGTCATTTCGTCACAGTCATTCTTCGTCCAGCTTTGCTCCCTTGCTGGTGAGGAGTTTTGGTCCTTTGTAGGAGGCGAGGTGTTCTGGTTTCGGGTTTTTTCCTCCTTTTTGCGCTGGTTTCTTCCCATCTTTGTGGATTTGTCCGCTGATCGCCTGCGTAGTTGCTGACTTTTCGTTTGGGTCTCTGAGTGGACACCCAGAATGTTGATGATGAAGTATTTCTGTTGCTTGGTTTTCCTTCTACCAGTCTAGCCCCTTCGCTGTACGACTGCTGAGGTCCGCTCCAGACCCTGCTTGTCTGGGGTGCACCTCTAGTAGCTGTGGCACAGCTAGGGATGCTACCAGTTTCTTTTTCTGCTCTCTTTGTCCCAGGATGATGCCTGCCTAATGTCAGTCTTTTGGATATAGAGGGGTCAGGGAGCGCTTGAGGAGACAGTTTGTACTTTATAGGGGTTTAATTGCTGAGCTGTGCACTCTGTTGTTCATTCAGGGCTGTTAGGCCGCTATGTTTTATTCTGCTGCAACAGAGCTCATTAAAAAAACCCCCCCTTTTTTTTTTCTCTCAAATGCTCTGTGTTGAGGGGTTTGGGCTTTATTTTTGGATGTCCGATCAGGTGTCCTGCCCAGCTAGAAGGCAGACTCGCCACTGTTTGGCTGCCGAGGCTCCGCCCTGCTGTTATGTGATTCGCGCTGTTCCTGCCGGCTCTGCTGTGGTCTCCGCCATGCCCTGCGCGGAGTCTCTTCGTTGTAGCGTGTTGCCTCAGCAACGGCTGGCTGCGTCAGCAGTGGGCGTGTATCTCAGTTGGGGCGGGTTGCCTCGGCAATGGCTGGCTGCATCAGCAGTGGGCGTGTATCTCAGTTGGGGCGGGTTGCCTCGGTAGTGGTGGACGCCCCTCCTTCACAGAGCATCTCGGACCATCTGCTCGGGATAGTTTGAAATCGCGGTTTTGTTCGTCCCACTGGGTATCCCAATCCCTGCAATCCCCTGGGCTGGCCTACTGTCCAAGTCTAGTTCAGTCTCAAGTCCAGCCCTCTCAAGTCTCAGGTTGCCGGTTCAACAGGGCACCCGGACAAGTGCGCCCTGTGGGGATTGCTGGGTAGGGCCGGCTGCCGCCGCCCCGGCTGCCGGCTTCGCCAGGCAGACCTACTGCCTGGCGTCCCGTGTCTTTTTTATACTTGGGAGTTTCCCCGTTCTGTGGGCAACAAACATCAGTCTGGAAATGCCGCTCTGACTCACCGTTTGCGGATTCAACGAGAAGAGCTCCAATCCTGGGTTGTTCTCACAGCGCCATCTTGAGTCCTCCCCCTACTTTTTTCATGTAACCATTATACCATATATATTCTCAGTGTCAAAGAGTTTTTAATATAACGTGTTTTAGTTTATCTTAAAATTATGTTATTTTTCTAATTACATAACTAATACACATATATTACAGACAACTTGGAAAACCCTAAAAAGTAAAAAAAATCACTGGTGTTCATGCCATACCAAGATAATCACAGTTAATATCTTTTTGTACAGTTTTTTCATGTATATATATATGTTTTGTATGTAATAACAATTATCTTTTTTGGAATGTGTCCTATGTACCAAATGCTATTCTCAAAACTTTTAGTCCTCAGAACAACCATATGAAATGGATATTATTATAATCTCTGCTCACTTTGGGGAAACTGAGGGACATCTTCTTAAGAAACTTGCCCAAGATTGCACAACTATTGATGGCAGATGTGAGATTAAAACCCAGATAACTGTTTCATGGACTACACTCTTATTCCTGACACAAGACTGCCTCTCTCTGAGTCATAAGAGATTATACTAATGTAGAAAATATATTTGAAATTTAACACTAACGTATTTCATTTAATATAAGACACTATCTCACTATCTACTGTGAGTTATACCATTACTTTATGGACCACTAAGGAAGAAAATAGCTGCCAGTTATAATTGTAAGATGTGGAAATTTACTCAGGGTGGTGGTAAAAATATTAAGGAAAAAATATTAGAGAAAGTTTATAGAATATAGTCTCAAACCCTTTTAGAAGGACTTCATAGTTTCAGTAGAAGTTTTCACTGAAGGCAGCCTAAATCCCCCTTACATTTAGGTAATAAGTAAAGCAAATAGGGTATGTGGAGAAGTTTACATAACTAACTTGTTTACTCCTGTGGCCTTAAAACTAACCTTTGAGCCGGATGACTGTCTCGGGGTGGGAGGTTGACCAGGGATATTATCCACTAATGGTGTTTGCTTTCAGCATCAGATCCTGTGCTTTAATCTTCACTCTTGTGGTGTTGACTCAAGCCTTTGACAATTAAACTTTGCTAAATAAATGCGAGTCTCACTGGCAAGGACGGGTCAGCAATTGCACTGTTTATAGAATTCTCCAGGGTGCCTGTAAGCCACCTGGCCACCCTCAGCTGAGCTGTCAAAGCATATTATCTATGTGTCAGCATACTTTATTCATCTGTTGATGAATCAGGATCTGCAGGACAGACCCCTGCAGGTGCTGACCCTGACAGTGATGCCCAATGTGGGGTGACCCTAACAGTAAGATGCCATTGATTATAACATACATCTCATTTCAGAGATGTTAAAAGGTGAAAAATGCACTTTTAAGAAAATCTGAAATTCCATATGTGGTGAATATTCTGTCATTAAATGTTTTACAATATCATTTTAAAGCATCACGTACTATTGCATCACATACATATACTCCAATTTGCTATAGTCCCTTGTATTTCCCCATTTTTCCTCAACCAAAAATAATAATTAGGAATAATACTTTGTAGATCTAAATACTTCTGTACATCTCCAATTAATTCCTTAGAATAAATTTCTGTTGTATAATTGCTGTCAAAAAGTGTAGATGTTTTTACTGTTTTCCACATTGCAAATTTGGAGGAGATTTTACTGGTTACCAGTCTTAGTTTCAGTATATATCTACCCATTTTACCTTACCCTTGTAAGAACAGTTTTGAACTTTTTTCTCTTCTGATAAACTCAATAGTTCCCCTCCCAAGTGCCTTAAAATGAACGCATTCTAGAGTTTACATTTGAATCTAATAAAGAAATGCCTTAAATAAATGTTTGAAAAACATACAGTCTAGGTTATATTTGTTGGGAAAAAGACATTTTAACTGATACTACAGGACAAACTTTCATACTTTATCATGTTTTACAATGTTTTATTCTTATGATTCCTCTTTTTATTGCCCCATCCAACCCCATCTCATGGTTTATTTATTTCAGTTATCAAACTTTTTGGTTCTGGAATTTCTCTTTGATTCTCTTTACAGTTTACATTTCTCTGTTGAGATTCCCTATATGTTCACTCATTACGTGTCTTAGTCCATTTGGGCTGCTATAACAGAATACCATAGATTAGGTGGCTTATAATAACAGAGATTTATTGTTCAGAGTTCTGGGAGGCTGCGAAGCCTGGAGAAAAGGCAGCAGCAGATTCAGTGTCTGGTAAAGGCCTGCTTCTTTGTTCAAAATGTTCACTTTCTCACTGTGTCCTCATATGATAACAGGAAAGAGTGTTTCTCTGGGGTCCCTTTCTCAAGGGCATTACTCCTACTTGTGAGTGCTCTACCCTTATGACCTAATCACCTCCACACACCCTATCCCCCAATACCATCACAATGGGGATTAGATGCTGATATACACACTTTGGGGAGACAAACATTCAGTCTATTTGATTAAATAAAATCTCCCTTTCCTTTACTTTTTTGATGATGTTTTCTTTTTATTCTTTGGACATGTTTAAAATAACTGACTGAGAATCTTTGTAAGTCCAAAATATGGGCTATCATATGTTTGGTTTCTATTGACTGCTCTAAATTTTTTTTTTATTTACACAGTGGATCACATTTTTCTTTTATTTTAATTAAATTATTTATTTCGAGACAGTGTATTACTCTGTCACTGAGGCTGGAGTGCAGTTCACTGCATTCTTAACCCCCTGGGCTCAAGCAATATTCCTGCCTCAGTCTCTTGAGGAGCTAGGAGTGCAGGTGTGTGCCACCATGCCTGGCTAATTTCCAGAGATTTTTGAATTGAATATTAAATATATGGGAAATATGTCATTCTGATTCTAGATTCTGTTACATTCTGAAACGTGTTGATTTTTGCTTTAGGAGACAATTCACTTGCTGAATCCTTTAAACTTGTCTAGACTACTTTATACTTTGATAGTGCATATTTGTTGAACATCTAAGTTATGTCCTAAGCCTCTCTAACTTGGAAAGATTCAAGTGCCAAAATGTTTGTCTTCAGCAGAACATGTTGAGACTTAGTTTCAGGTTGTGTTAACATGTATCTGGAGTAGGTTTGATGAAGGAATGATCCTTTCTTCTGAGGCATGGTCTTTTTGGTGTATCAGCCACCTATCAGGGCTGTTAGCAAATGCTTTCCACTCTGGCAGTCCAAACTCCAGTAGTTCATGGAGCTGCTCTGTTCCCAGCTCTGCTTCACATCTAGTAACTTTATTCTACTCTCAAGCACAAAGCAACCTTTATCTGTTGTGCCATTGTGGCCATGAAAGCTGGCTTTCAGTCAGAGCTCACAGGAGAATATATGTATTCATAAATACAGCATGGCTTTCTGCTGTGAACTCACAGGAGTGTCCCCCAACTTGGACTTCTATGGCCTCTTCTGCACAGCTTCTTCATGTTTCACACCCTATCCTGCAGATTGTAGGCATTTCATTTGCTCTGAGTTCTGATTTCTGCCTGCACAGTTCAGCTAGAGCATCACGCTTTGCTTGGACTCCATATCTTTGTGAGATGGGTGGGAAATTGTTCCCAGGCAACAGGCAGGAGCAACAGCAGTGATTGCCTTGTGAATTTTGCCTCTTTTGTGATCGCAGCCCTGTATTGTTTCTGGTTTCTGCCTGCAAACAGTTGCTTCATATATTTTGTCTAGTTTCATAGCTGCTTACTGTAGGAAATTTAGATCAATACCAATTATTTACTGCATCATGTGGAGAAATGTGTTTCACATAGTCTGAATTGACATTTTTGAAAACTTACTCCATGGTCTCATACCTTAGAATTATGTTCAGTGCCACTGTGATTTTATTAACTCATTAAATAATCTTAAAATCCCTATGAGGTCAGTATATTTTTATCTCCACTTTATATATGAGGAACCTGAGACACAGAGAGGTTAGGAAACCTGCCCACGGCCACACAGCTAGTGAACAAACATTTCTCAGCTCTATATAGGCCAAGAAGTCATGTGTATTTAGTATGGCTTTCTTTTTAATTATATCTTTTGCTAAGTGAAAATCTAATTTCTTTTTGCCCTTGTGATAGTTTTTGAGAAGCTCAATATCTGATAGCTAACTCTTACTCTTCATTATTGAAACATAAAATTATATCATTATTCCATTCAAAATTACTTACAGAGAGTGGAACCAATTACAATTTGGGACTAGAAACCACTTTGGGGAATTATAATTCTTTCACAGAATGTATAGTACAGGAAGGCACCTAGATCTTCATCTGTTTTGAACACCTCTATATCCTCCTGCTTAGAAGAGTGCCTGAAAAGAAATATGCACTTGATAAATATTTGGTGAAGAAAGAATAATCAACATTTTAACATTTTATTTAATTTCATTAAATTTCACATACACAAGGACACAAAAGGACCACATTTTAAACCTCCATTACTTAAAAGCTAGTTAAGCTTCTCCCACAATTATAAAGGATAACTTCTCTGTATTTTATATTTTCACTTGCCATAAATTCTTGTTTTTTTATTTAATTCTTTTAAATACCTTTATCTTTTGCCTTACACAAATATTACTTCTCATTTTAGAAAGTGCTAATAACAAGGCTTATTTTAAGGATAATCTGAGATTGGTATCATATTAGAGACTTCTCATTGCTTTGCCTTAAATAATAATACAGATACAAAAATAAGTGCATTTGGACTTATCCAAATAAGTCCAAAGATAAGATAACATAGTTGTAAAATACATGCTGGCTTTGAAAATTTAGCCCATCTGACAGCTTTGAATTGCAAAGGCAGAGAATGCCTGTAATATTACTTGTATTTTTGACCAAAGAACTACTACATTTGAGTAAGTTTTTCACCTATATGGAATATCTTTTCAATAGTTTCTAAATATTACCACTGTTCCATGGTACTGGCTACTGAGACTTTCTTTTTTTAAAAGGAAATCTTTTTTTCAAAGCATGAAATCCCAAAGGTCCCATTCTCTAGGGGTGAAGGAAACCCAGCACAGATTTTGTGTAGTTACAGAAGGGAAAGGTCTGAAATATGGTCATGTAGTGACCTTTTGTACTCTGGAAAATGGTCAAACCTGGGCCTGGGCCCATTGTAAGAGAATGGCAACTAAGGCAGATGGTGTGAGTCTGTGTGCAATTGTCCCTGTAAGAGTGGGGAATCCTTTGCAAAAAGATAAATGCAGAGCAGTCCTCACATCTTGGACTACCAGTTTGGGAAGTGATTATCCTGTTAGTTTTTCTTTAACTTCCTGTCTTGTTGGAGGAAATGTTATTTTGTTTATGAATTGGGAAGAGGCTGTTTGAGTTACTAATGGTCAAAGAGTAAGCAACAAATGCCTAGCCAGTGAGAAAATGGCATAAACAAGATACACATTTACTTAGCAGCAGATGCATCTAACAAGATTATTTAGCTAGAATTTGTAACACTCAGAATTTTTTACAATAAAAATTGTGGAAAATGATATAGAACTTTGTGATGTTTTGCATAAGGTAAATAAGAAGACATGATCAAATAAACATGAAAGAAAATTGAAATTAAACACTGGCCTTATTAAAATAAAACTGACAATATATAGACAAAATCAAATCAAATCAAAGTGACAACAATTATCCATCTTAGGACAAACAGCTCATGCTAATCTTTGTACAAAGTAAGACTCTGGACAGCTAGCATTCTGTTATTATCATTCTTTTTCACTTTGCATTTATCTTGTGCAAGCCACACAAAGACAGTGGGTGAGAATGTTTCCAAGGGTTGGAGGAGTTTTGGAATTATGTCTTCTCCCTTAGAGTTCATATCCAGCCCACCAGGAAGTCCCATGGGCATTAATCAGATTCAATCAGTGGCCAGGCACAGTGCCTCACACCTGTAATCCTGGCACTTTGGAAGGCCGAGGCAGGTGGTGGATCATCTGAGGTCAAGAGTTCATGACTAGCCTCTACAATATGGAAAAACCTAATTTCTACTAAAAATACAAATATTAGGCATGGTGGCACACGCCTGTAATCTCAGCTACTAAGGAGGCTGAAGCAGGGGAATCACTTGAACTTGGGAGATAAGGGTTGCAGTGAGCCAAGACTGCCCCACTGCAATCCAGTCTGGGCGACAGAGCAAGACTCCATCTCAAACAAACAAATAAACAAACGCATTGGATCACTTTCCACCATCATCACCATGGCTGCTGTTAGGAGCTCCAGCATCTCTCACCTGAGTTATGCAGAAGCTGCTTTCAAGATCTCTCTGCTTACCCTTTCCTTTACCGTCTATTTATTACATGTGTAAAAATTTTAATATTTGTGGGTACATTGTAGGTGTATATGTTTCTGGGCTACAGGTGATGTTTTGATACCATGTGTTTTTAATGCAACTGCTGGAGTGATCCTTGGAAAAGTAAGCCACATTATGTCATGCCTCTTCTCAAACTCTACAATAGTTCTGTTTCCCTTTGAGTAAAAATGAAGTTCTTTCAATGGCACACAAGTCCTAGCCTAGAGGAAACAATCCTTGGTATTTCTCTAATCTCATCTCCTACTCTCTTTCAGTCATTCCACACCAGCCCCACTGGCCTTCCTGCTTCTTGAATGCACCAGGTACCTTTCTATATCAAGAGTTTTGCTTGAGCTTTTTTTTTCCTGCCACACTCTTTCTCTAGACACCCACCAGATATCTACCTTCTTCAAATCTTTGCTCCAGTCCCACCTTCTCAATGGTACCTTTTCGCCTACCTTATTGAATACTTCACCCTTGACCCCTGCATTTCCTATACCACTGACCCTAATCTACTTGCCTTCCTCCCATGGTACTTATCACCTTCTACTATACTATATATGATCTAGTATATTATTTATTACATATCTGTTATTGTTAATCTCTGCCCTGCACCCCCCCCATCAATATAAGCTTCAGAAGGACAGAAACTTTGTTTTATTGCATAGTATATCCTAAGGACCTAAACTGTGCTTGGAACATGATAAGTTATTGATAAATGTTTATGGAAGGAAGGAAGAAATCTTATTATTGAAATGAAAGAGAAATCTGTGGCTGCTATGTAAAATTTCTTATGAAACATTTGTTTAAATTAGTTTTTGGAGTCATAGAAACATGATACACAATTTGAAAGGGACAGAAGGATATACAGTAAAATTAAGTCTCCTTCATTTTTTAACTAGATCTCCAGAGGAAACTAATTTGCAGTCTTTTTAATACTTCTTTCATAAATTCTTCTGTGTATTTAGAAACATATGGGCATTTATAACTTTTTCTATTAATACAAATGGTAACATTCCATTGAGCTTACTGATTCTTTTTAAAAATTACACAGTAGTTCATTTGTTTATGTACATTTGAAAGACTGTAAGGTAGTTTCCTATTTTTTTATCTTGAAAAGATTTATTCACTTATTTTCATTTCAGTTTTTTTTAAATTTTTTAATGCATTTTAGGTTTTGGGGTACATGTGAAGAACATGCAAGATAGTTGCATAGGTACACACGTGGCAGTGTGATTTGTTGCCTTCCTCCCCTTCACCTATATCTGGCTTTCTCCCCATGCTGTCTCTCCACAACTCCCCACCCCCCACTGTCACTCCCCTATTCCCCCCAACATACCCCAGTGTGTAGTGCTCCCATCCCTGTGTCCATGTGTTCTCATTGTTCAACACCCGCCTATGAGTGAGAACATGCGGTATTTCTTTTTTTGTTCTTGTGTCAGTTTGCTCAGAATGATGTTCTCCAGATTCATCCATGTCCCTTCAAAGGACGGGAACTCATCGTTTTTGATTGCTGCATAATATTCCATAGTGTATATGTGCCACATTTTCCCGGTCCAGTCTATCATTGTTGGGCATTTGGTTTGATTCCAGGTCTTTGCTATTGTAAACAGTGCTGCAATGAACATTCATGTGCATGTGTCCTTAGAGTAGAATGATTTATAATCCTTTGGATATATACCCAGTAATGGGATTGCTGAGCTAAATGGAATTTCTATTTCTAGGTCCTTGAGGAATCGCCACACTGTCTTTCACAATGGTTGAACTAATTTACACTCCCACCAGCAGTGTAAAAGTGTTCCTATGTCTCCACATCCTCTCCAGCATCTGTTGTCTCCAGATTTTTTAATGATCGCCATTCTAACTGTGGTGAGATGGTATCTCAATGTAGTTTCGATTTGCATTTCTTTTATGACCCGTGATGATGAGCCTTTTTTCATATGTTCGTTGGCCTCATGTATGTCTTCTTTTGTAAAGTGTCGGTTCATATCCTTTGCCCATTTTTGAATGGGCTTGTTTGTTTTTTTCTTGTAAATCTGTTTGAGTTCTTTGTAAATTCTGGATATCAGCCCTTTGTCAGATGGGTAAACTAAAAATTTTTTTCCCATTCTGTTGGTTGCCGATTCACTCTAGTGACTGTTTCTTTTGTTGTGCAGAAGCTGTGGAGTTTGATTAGGTCCCATTTGTCTATTTTGGCTTTTGTTGCCAATGCTTTTGGTGTTTTGGTCATGAAGTCTTTGCCTACTCCTATGTCCTGAATGGTTCTGCCTAGATTTTCTTCTAGGGTTTTTGTGGTGTTAGGTCTTATGTTTAAGTCTTTAATCCATGTGTAGTTAATTTTAGTGTAAGGTTTCAGGAAGGGGTCCCATTTCTGCTTTCTGCACATAGCTAGCCAGTTTTCCCAACACCATTTATTAAACAGGAAATCCTTTTCCCATTGCTTGTTTTTGTTAGATTTGTCAAAGATTGTATGGTTGTAGATATGTTGTGTTGCCTCCAATGCCTCTGTTCTGTTCCATTGGTCTATATCTCTGTTTTGTTACTAGTACCATGCTGTTTTGATTACTGTAGCCTTGTAGTATAGTTTGAAGTCCGGTAGTGTGATGCCTCCAGCTGTGTTCTTTTTACTTACAATTGACTTGGCTATGTGGGCTCTCTTTTGGTTCCATATGAAGTTTACAGTGTTTTTTTTCAGTTCTGTGAAGAAGGTCATTGGTAGCTTGTTGAGGATAGCGTTGAATCTGTAAATTGCTTTGGGCTGTATGGCCATTTTCATGATATTGATTCTTTCTAACCATGAACATGCCCATTTTTGCTTATTCATAATACTGAATGACTATCGTCACTCAGGATCTCAGCTCACTGCAACTTTCACCTCCCAGGTGTGTGTGTCAATACAGCTATAAGATAAAGTTCTAGAGAAGAAAATGCTAGATCAAATAATATATGCATTTTATTATTTTTATGTTTATGTTTTTCAAGACAGAGTCTTGCTCTGTTGCCCAGGTTAAAAGGTGGTGGCATGAACACAGCTCACTGCAGCCTCTATCTCCTGGGCTCGGTGTTCTGAATAGCCAAGACTACAGGCATGTGTCATCACACCCGGCTAATATTTTAATTTTTTGCAGATATGGAGTCTTCCCATGTTGCCCAGGCTGGTCTTAAACTCCTAATCTCAAGTGATTCTCCCACCTTGGCCACCTAAAATGTTGGGAATACAAGCATGAGCCACCATGTCCAGCCATATGGAAGGCTGCATTTTGATTTTGAAAGCTACTACAAAATTTTCTCCCATGGAGCTGTTACCCATGAACACTTTCCTTATAAATGTATGAGGAGTTGTATACCATTACCAACACTATATGATATATAAATTTTTTACCTTTAATTGTATTTCAAATTGAAATAGGGTAATAGTAAATACACACACACACACACACACACACACACACACACACACACACACACAATATAGAATATGTGAAATAGTGAGTGAAAAATCCTTTCTGGTTTCTAATTTCCAACTCCAGAGATAATTATGGGTAACTCTTTAAAGCCACTTTAAATACATATGTAGGCATTATATACATATGTATATAATTCTTTTGTCCACAAGTATAAACAGTACCATAATACACTTTTTCTTATTTGATGGGTATCTTTCCAATCCATGCATATAAAGTTGTTTTTTCTTTTTCTTTTTAAGGCGACACAGAATATGTACCACACTTTGTTTTTTTGAGGTGGAGTCACACTCTGTTGCCCTGTCTGGAGTGCAATGGCATGAACTCAGCTCACTGCAACTTCTGCCTCCCAGGTTCAAATGATTCTCCTGCCTCAGCCAACCCAGTAGTTGGGATTATAGGCACCCACCACCACCCCTGGCTAATTTTTGTATTTTTAGTAGAGACAGAGTTTTGTTATGTTGGTCAGGCTGGTCTTAAACTCCTGACCTCAGGTGATCCACCATCATCGGCCTCCCACAGTGCTGGGATTAAAGGTGTGACCCATTAAGCCTGGTCCATACCATACTTCATTTAAACTATTTTGTGTTGATGGAAGTTTAAAATGTTTCAAGGAGTTTTTATTGCAAATCATGCTGAAGTAAATGGCTATGTATCTTGTATATGCATCTTTAATTGATCTGTTATTCCATAGTGCTAGTACATTTCAAACAGAATTTAGATGCATAATCAAAAGACATATGCATCTAAAATTTGACTACTCCTTTCAAGTTACCCTCCAAAAGAATTGAATCCTATTCTTTAAATGAAATATTTTGCTTCTCTATCTACTGTCATTCTTTTTCATTATTTGTTTGTTTGCAGAATCGGATTTGTTCAACTGATGTGGAATGGTGTGTGTTCTAATGGGATGTGACTTTGGTAAAATAAATAACCTTTTCACTGCCATTGGGGATTCTCCACAATTCTGAGACTTTCACAATATGCCATGTTTAGCAAACTCAGTGTATTTCAGATCTCTGGAGAGGCCTGCATTACAATTGTCTGCCTAGAAGGGTGTGAAAGTATTGTACTTATGCTATTGAAGTTAACAGAGAACTTTGTTACTTTAAAAGTTTTGTACTCATAGGTTACTCTCTTATGGAAATTGTTTCTCATAGGTATCTTTAAATTCTTCATTGTGACTCAGAGTTGCTATTACAGCAAATGAGTTGTCATGAATTTTGCATTATTGTGATCATTCTTAAGCATCTTTGCATGCCGCCTAAGTTCAGAAGACAGAATTATTTACATATATTTTCAATCTATTTTAGAAAGATATATACATGGCAGCCCAACAGCTCATTTATTCTATGGCCATGATAGGAAAGCTGGGCAAATGTAATGCTATAGTTTGCTTGTTTATTGCAGGTATTCAATGGAGTAAACCATAAAATGAATTACTATTTATAAAGATTTAAAAGTTGGCAGAAACAAAACCCAATCCAGTTGTTGTTTTGTTTTCTCAGAGGTGAGCAAATGATTTATTTACTGTCTGTGCCTGATCTATTTTATTTGTCAAATAACTTTCCTTTGTTTAGTTTGGAAATTGTTTTCTTCCACCATTTCATAAGGAATAGCTATTTAAAGAAACCCAGTTTGTATCTTCTAGACTCATAGTTACTGTTCCTGACAACTTAACAGGGCAGTTAGTTACTTCAATAAGAGTCCAGAGAATGGAGACTATAGGGAGTTATAAAATATAACCATGTTGTTATGCTAAAGATTGAGCAGCAATAAGAGAACCAGCCAGAAAGAGTGTATACCTGAAATTCAGCTAAATAAGAGGAATCTGGAAAAAAACCAGTGTTCCCATGGACAGTGGGAGGGGAAATCACACAGTGGGGCCTGGGATTGGGCAGCTAGATGAGAAATAGCAGTGAGTGAGGGGATTGGGGAGGGATAGCATTAGGAGAAATATCTAAAGTAGATGACGGGGCGATGGATGCAGGAAACCACCACCATGGCAAGTTTATACCTAAGTAACAAACCTGCACGATTTGCACATGCATTCCAGAACTTAACGTGTAACAATAATATATTTTGAAATTTTTTAAATTGCATTTTAGGTTTTGGGTACATGTGCAGAACATGCAAGATAGTTGCATATGTACACACATGGCAGTGTGTTTTGCTGTCTTCCTCTCCTTCACCCACATCTGGCATTTCTCCCCATGCTGTCCCTCCCCAACTCCCCCCCACTGTCCCTCCCATATTCCCCCCAATAGACCCCAGTGTGTAGTGCTCCCCTCCCTGTGTCCATGTGTTCTCATTGTTCATCAACCGCCTATGAGTGAGAATATGTGGTATTTTCTGTTCTTTTGTCAGTTTGCTGAGAATAATGTCCTCCAGATTCCTCCATGTCCCTACAAAGAACACGAACTCATCGTTTTTGATGGCTGCATAATATTCCATGGTGTATATGTGTCACATGTTTCCAGTCTAGTCTATCATCCGTGGGCACTTGGGTTGGTTCCAAGTCTTTGCTATTGTAAACAGTGCTGCAATGAACATTCGTGTGAATGTGTCCTTATAGGAGAATGATTTATAATCCTTTGGATATATACCCAGTAATGGGATAGCTTGGTCAAATGGAATTTCTATTTCTAGGTCTTTGAGGAATTGCCACACTGTCTTCCAAAATGGTTGAACTAATTTACAATCCCACCAGTGGTGTAAAAGTTTTCCTATTTCTCCACATCCACTCTAGCATCTGTTGTCTCCAGATTTTTTAATGATCACCATTCTAACTGTGATACCATCTACATTGAGATGGTATCTCAATGTAGTTTTGATTTGCATTTCTCTGGTGACCAGGGATAATGAGCATTTTTTCATATGTTTGTTGGCCTCATGTATGTCTTCTTTTGTAAAGTGTCTGTTTATATCCTTTGCCCATTTTTGAATGGGCTTGTTTGTTTTTTTCTTGTAAATCTGTTTGAGTTATTTGTAAATTCTGGATATCAGCCCTTTGTCAGATGGGTAAACTGCAAAAATTTTTTCCCATTCTATTGGTTGCTGATTCACTCTAGTGACTGTTTCTTTTGCCGTGCAGAAGCTGTGGAGTTTGATTCAGTTCCATTTGGCTATTTTGGATTTTGATGCTAATGCTTTTGGTGTTTTGGTCATGAAGTCCTTGCCTACTCCCATGTCCTAAATGGTTTTGCCTAGATTTTCTTCTAGGGTTTTTATGGTGGCTGGTCTTATGTTTAAATCTTTAATCCATGTGGAGTTAATTTTAGTGTAAGGTGTCAGGAAGGGGTCCACTTTCTGCTTTCTGCACATAGCTATCCAGTTTTTCCAACACCATTTATTAAACAGAAAATCCTTTCCCCCTTGCTGGTTTTTGTCAGGTTTATCAAAGATCGGATGGTTGTAGATATGTTGTGTTGCCTCCGATGCCTCTGTTCTGGTACAGTACCATGCTGTTTGATTACTGTAGCCTTGTAGTATAGTTTGAAGTCTGGTAGTGTGATGCCTCCTCTGTGTTTTTTTTTTTTTTTTTTTTTTTTTGCTTAGGATTGACTTAGCTAGGCGGGCTCTCTTTTGCTTCCATATGAAGTTTAAGGTGGTTTTTTTCAGTTCTGTGGAGAAAGTCAATGGTAGCTTGATAAAGATAACATTGAGTCTGTGAATTACTTTGGGCAGTATGGCCATTTTCATGATATTGATTCTTCCTAACCATGAACATGGAATGTTTCTCCATCTGTGTCCTCTCTTATTTGATTGAGCAGTGGTTTGTAGTTCTCCTTGAAGAGGTCCCTTACGTTCCTTGTTAGTTGTATTCCTAAATATTTTATTCTGTTTGTAGCAATTGTGAATGGCAGTTTGTTTTTGATTTGGTTCTCTTTAAGTCTGTTATTGGTGTATAGGAATGCTCATGATTTTTGCACATTGATTTTGTATCCTGAGACTTTGCTGAAGTTTCTTATCAGTTTCAGGAGTTTTTGGGCTTTGACGATGGGGTCTTCTAGATATACAATCATGTCTTCTGCAAATAGAGACAATTTGGCTTCCTCCTTTCCTATTTGAATACCCTTTATTTCTTTTTCTTGCCTGATTGCTCTGGCTAGAACATCCAGTACTATATTGAATAGAAGTGGTGAGAGAGGGCATCCTTGTCTAGTGCCAGATTTCAAAGGGAATGCTTCCAGTTTTTGTCCATTCAGTATGATATTGGCTGTTGGTTTGTCATAAATGGCTTTTATTACATTGAGATACGTTCCATTAATACCGAGTTTATTGAGGGTTTTTAGCATCAAGCGCTGTTGAATTTTGTCAAAGGCCTTCTCTGCATCAATTGAGATAATCATGTGGTTTTTGTTTTTGGTTCTGTTTATGTGGTGAATTACATTCCTAGACTTGCATATGTTGAAAGAGTCTTGCATCCCTGGGATAAATCCTACTTGATCATGGTGGATAAGCTTTTCGATATGCTGTTGCTATCGGTTTGCCAGTATTTTATGGAAGATTTTTGTATCTATATTCATCATGGATATTGGCCTGAAGTTTTCTTTTCTTGTTGAGTCCTTGCGGGTTTTGGTATCAGGATGATGTTGGTCTCATAAAATGATTTGGGAAGGATTTCCTCTTTTTCGATTATTTGAAATAGTTTCAGAAGGAATGGTAACAGTTCCTCTTTGTATGTCTGGTAGAATTCGGCTGTGAACCCATCTGGACCTGGGCTTTTTTTTGTGTGTGGTAGGCTCTTAATTGCTGCCTGAACTTCAGACCTTGTTATCGGTCTGCTCAGGGTTTCGGCTTCCTCCTGGTTTAGGCTTGGGAGGACACAGCTTCCAGGAATTTATCCATTTCTTCAAGGTTTACTAGTTTATGTGCACAGAGTTGTTTGTAATATTCTCTGATGGTGTTTTGAATTTCTGTGGAATCTGTGGTAATTTCCCCTTTATTGTTTTTTATTGCATCTATTCGGTCATTCTCTCTTTTCTTTTTTTATCAGTCTGGCTAGTGGTCTGTCTATTTTATTGATCTTTTCAAAAAAAACAGCTCTTGGATTTACTGATTTTTTGAAGGGTTTTTCGTGTCTCTATCTCCTTCAGTTCTGCTCTGATCTTAGTTATTTCTTGTCTTCTGCTAGGTTTTGAGTTTTTTTGATCTTGCTCCTCCAGCTCTTTCAATTTTGACATTAGGGTGTCAATTTTGGATCTCTCCACTCTTCTCATATGGGCACTTATAGCTATATATTTTCCTCTAGAGACTGCTTTAAATGTGTCCCAGAGATTCTGGTATGTTGTGTCTTCATTCTCATTGGTTTTGAAGAAATTCTTTATTTCTATCTTCATTTCATTGTTTATCCAGTCAACATTAAAGAGCCAGTTGTTCGGTTTCCATGAAGCTGTGCAGTTCTGAGTTTCTGAATTCTGAGTTCTAACTTGATTGCACTATGGTCTGAGAGACTGTGATGATTTAGTTGTTTTGCATTCGCTGAGGAGTGCATTCCAATTATGTGGTCAATTTTAGAGTAGGTATAATGTGGTGCTGAGAAGAATGTATGTTCTGTGGATTTGGGGTGGAGAGCTCAGTAAATGTCTATTAGGTTTGCTTGTTCCAGGTCTGAGTTCAAGTCCTGAATGTCCTTGTTAATTTTCTGTCTGGTTGATCTGTCTAATATTGACAGTGGAGTGTTAAAGTCTCCCACTATTATTGTGTGGGAGTCTAAGTCTCTTTGTAAGTCATTAAGAACTTGCCTTACATATCTGGGTGCTCCTGTATTGGGTCCATATATATTTAGGATCATTAGCTCTTCTTGTTGTATCAATCCTTTGACCATTATATAATGACCTTCTTTGTCTCTTTTGATCTTTGTTGCTTTAGAGTCTATTTTATCAGAGACAAGAATTGCAATTTCTGCCTTTTTTTGCTCTCCATTTGCTTGGTAAATGTTCCTCCATCCATTTATTTTGAGCCTTTGTGTATCCTTGCATGTGAGATTGGTTTCCTGGATACAGTACACTAATGGGTTTTGGATTTTTATTCAATTCAGCTGTTGAAACTTGTGCATGCTTCGTGAATTCTCATGTTGTTTTTCAGCTTCTTTGATTCACTCATATCCTCTCTAAGTCCATTCTTGTTATCATTTCCTCAAATCTTTTTTCAAGGTTCTTAGTTTCTTTGCATTGAGTTAGAACCTGTTCTTTTAGCTCATGGAAGTTTCTCATTACCCACCTTCTGAAGTCTGATTCTGTCATTTCATCACACTCATTCTCCATCCAGCTTTGTTCTCTTGTTGGTGAGGAGTGTGGTCCTTTGTAGGAGGTGAGGTGTTCTGGTTTTGGGTGTTTTTCTCCTTTTTGCACTTGTTTTTTTTTTCATTTTTGTGGATTTATTCACCTGTCATCTGAATAGTTGTTGATTTTCCAATTGGGTCTCTGAATGGATGTTCAGATTGTTGATGATGAAGTATTTCTGTTTCTTAGTTTTCCCTTCTAACAGTCTGGCCCCTCTGTTGTAAGACTACTGAGGTCCACTCCAGGCCCTGCTTGCCTGGGGTACACCTGTAGCAGCTGCAGAACCATGAAAGTTGCTACCCATTTCTTCTTCTACTATCTTTGTCCCTGAATGATGCCTGCCAAATGTCAGTCTGATCAGTCCTTTGTGAGGTGACTCTTTGGATTGTGGGGGTCAGGGAACTGCTTTAGGAGACTGTTTGTACTTTACACTTGAGGAGATAGTCTGTACTTTATAGGAGCTCAAGTCCTGAGCTGTGAGCTCTGTTGTTCATTCAGGGCTGCTAGGCAGGTACGTTTAAGTGTGCTGCAGCAGAACTCATAAAGCCCCCTTTTTTTTCAGGTGCTCTGTCCCGGGAAGTTAGGCCTTTATGGGTATCTGTTGCACTGTCACGCCCAATAAGGAGGCAGTCTAATCAGTCTAATCACTGGCTGCCTGTAGTGGTTATGCTGAGCTGCTGTGGGCTTTGCCCTGTTGCCATGGGCTCCACCTTGCTGGCATGGTCTCTGCCCTACTGTCATGGGCTCCACCCTGCTGCTGTCGGCTCTGCCCTTCTGCCATGTGTAATTCCCTGTAGTCCTGTTTATATGGGTGTGGTTAGAGATGCTGTGGTAATGATGGCCTGTCCCTGTAGTGGCAGACTCTGTGTTATGGCGGGTTGCCTTGGCAATGGCAGGCTGAGTCAGCAATTGCAGTTTACCTCCCTAGTGCCTCAGTAATGGTGGACGCCTTACCCCCTCTGAGCTGGACCATCCTTGGTTCAGCTGTACTTGCCATGAAACTCTCAACCCTGAGCGTTTCCAATTGCTGTTTTGTTTGTTTTTGTGGGGGTGGGACCCACCGAGCCTGATCTCCTGGCTCCCTGCCTGAGAGCTTTTTTTTTTTTTTTTTAAGTTGAATGATTGACTCTCTTCCAGGTGTTCCAGTCGTCTGCTGAAATGGTGTCAGGATCTGTGTGATTTCCCGTGCAGCGACCCACTGCGCTGGCTGGAACCACGTTGCTGCCCAGGAATCTCCTGGCCTGGCTTTCTGTTTAAGTCCTGTTTAATCAGATGAATGTGCTAATCTGCCTTCTGTAATCTCCAATTGCTGGTTTAACAGGGCAACCAAACCAGTGAATTTTGTATGGAGTGCTGCTGCGCTGCAGCCCCAGCCCAAACAGCCGTGCTGGCCCAAACAGCTGTGCTGGTGGCCCATGCAGCTCCTACACCTGGGAATCTCCTGGTCTGTGGGCTATAAAGATCTGTCTGCAAATGTGGCATGCACTCACCATCTGCAGTTTCACTGGGAGCTGCAATCCTGAGTTGGTCCTACAGCACCATCTTCCCCAGGTTCCACGTGTAACAATAATTAAAAAAAACTAGTGTTCCAAGAAGGATGGGAGTGAAGAACAAATGAGATGAGGTAGGAGGACTTATAGCATAAATCTAAATTAGTGGTTTCAAGTTTAAGTTATCATAAAATTATATGATGGCATTTGTTAAAAACATAGTCCAGAATCATACTTTGAAACTCCAATTGAGATGGCCTGGCAAAACTAGGAATCTGTGTTTTAGCAAATGATCTTGCTGCAGATGATCTATCTCCTGCATGTTGAGAGATACTCAGCATCTAAAGAGTTCTCTCAGTCTATCGGTTCATAGATTTAACCAGACATCACTGTAAGCAGGGCTATTGCACTCCAAATCTAAACAGAGGATATTTCTCACATCTGGTTTAACCTGCTGGCAGATTTGAATTATTCTTGACCATAAATCTGAGCTCTTATGCAGAGATAGATGTAAATATTAGGATACCCCATATCTTACACCAAACAAAGGTAAGATAAAAATAATTTTATTTTAGTTGTGGTGCTTTCCTTTGATGTTTGTGACTTGGATATAGATTTAACCTTTAATAGCTAATGTAGTGTTCACTTTTACTCAATTGTTCTTATTTAGGAAGCTATGTTGGTTTTTGGTTTTAAGTCTAAATTCTTTCTACCCAAACCTTTATTTGAGATGCTTCTATGTGTATTTCTTTCTTAGACTTACCATATTCTCTTCCAAATGAAACCTTTTTTCTCAGTAGAAATAGAAAATTATTTTAAGTCAGACAAACTGAAGGACCACTAGTTGCCATGATTGATTGTAAGCAGGGGGGTTCCAAGCTCAAATGGCTTCAGAAGCTGTGTTGAAGGAGGGCATGTGGGGAACATCAGTGTGAATTAGAAGGGAGTGGTAGAATGTAAAAACTGGCAAGTGCACAACCAGCCTAAAAGCATTAAAAAATCAAAGGAAGCATCATGTTCCTATAAAAAGGCAGGTCTTTAGACCAAATTCTGCTTACTGGCCATCTGTCTGTGTCCTTGATTTGAAGTCCTACTTGGTCAAATGGCAGCCTCATCTGAGTTTGTAACAATTTCATGGTGACACTATTTTACTAACACTGCAGTAGAATTTGGCATGCACATTAGGACAAAAATGACACAACTCAGCAGCTTTGAAGGTATATTGAGAAGAGCAAGAAAGGGAGGAAGAAACAGAGAGATAGAGAGGGGGATAGAGAGAGACGAGGGGGAGAGAGAAAGAATAAGCAGCTCATACCTAGTGCTTACTACTTACATGACTTTGAATAAGCTACAATTATTTTTTGATCCTCTGTTTCATGTATAAAATGAGAATAAAATGTCTATCTCAGTAACTGCCTTAAATTTTAAATGAAATGATATTTGTAAATTTTATACAATGCTTGATACATAGTAGGCACTAAATAAACAAATTTTTTAAATTGATTTCATGTGGCAGAATTTACTAGAAAGTTTCTGAAAAAGACATAATTTCCTCACCACTATTAGATGTAGTTGGTGATATAAAATGTGATGTAGAGGTGTCTTTTTCTCTTGCTCTTGACACAGTTCATGATTAGCACCTTGTCCAAGGCTAAGTTGGAAGTGACAAAAGGAAATTTATCACATCTGAGAACAAAAGTAGATTACACTCTTTAGCTGATAAATTCAGTCACACTCTTTCTATTCCCCCCCCCCCTTGCCCTGCTCCCTCTCTTTTTGTCAAATCCAGGGACAACAGTCACCTCTTTTCTTGAGTTTTCTAAATGACAACTCCACCCAGAAGCTATGGAGCAAACTGCTGCTCTGGGGTCCAGTATAGGGTTGGTGGACACAGTGGAGTCTCTATAAACCAACAGCAGGAGGCTTAGGAAGGATGCACATTCTCTAATGTACCACATAAAAGTGTCAGCATCAGCTTTCTCTGAAAGAGGAAAGTTTGAGTTCCTTCAGCCTTGAAAGGTTCCTGCAGCCTTGGAGCAGCTGCATATTCAAATGAGAAGTGAACAGATCAATTTCTCCCATCTTTTTTTTTTTTAAACGAATGCCCCATCCCCTGTCTCCTATACATGAGCTCTATAAAAGAACTGATCACCAATGAGATGGTAAAGAGGGCTGTGAAAAGAAGGTAGTTGCTGACTTATGATCCTAGATCCTCCATCCTCCAGCCACTGGTAATCACTATTTTACTCTCAGTTTATATGACTTGGAACTTTTTTGCACTCCACATATAAGTGAGATCATGTGGTGTTTGTCTTTCTCCAGTGTTCTCCAGGCTAATCATGTTGATGTAAATGACAGTACTTTCTTTTTGTTCATTCATCTGATGACAAAAACTTAATTCCATATCTTGTGGATAATGTTGTAATGAAATGAACATGGCAATGCAGAGATCTCTTCAACATACCAATTTTATTTCCTTCGGGTATATATCCAGTAGTGGAATTGCTGGATCATATGGTAGTTTTATTTTCACTTTTTTGAGGAGTTTTTATACTGTTTTTTAGGATGTACTAATTCACATTTCCATCAACAATGTACAAAGACTCCCTTGTCTCCACATTGTCACCAAAAAGTATTAGCATCCATCTTGTTGGTAGTTGCCATAATAACAGATATGAGACATTTCATTGTGACTTTAAGTTACATTTTCCTGATAATTAGGAATGTTGAGCATTTTTAAAATACTTTTTGGCCATTTATATATCTTTTCAGAAATGTTTATTCAGGTCCCTAACCCCTTTTCAAATCAGATTATTTGTTTTCTTATTATTGAGTTGTTTGAGTTCCTTATGTATTGTGGATGCTACAATGCCAAGAACACACAATGTGGAAAGAATAGTCTCTTCAATGATGGGTATTGAGAAAACTGAATATCCATATACAGAAAAATGAAGTTAGACTTTCTTATCACACCATATACAAAAATCCACTCAAAATGGATTATGTAAGACCTGAAACTGTAAAACTATTATAAAAAAACAGAAAAGAAAATCTCCATGACATTGGTCTGAACAAAGATTTGTTTTAGATAGAACCCCAAAAGCATTGGCAGCAAAAGCAAAAATTGACAAATGGAATTACACCAAACTACAAAGCTTCTGCACAGCCAAATTAAAAAACACACACACACAAATAAAAATTAGTGTGAAGAGACACTATAGAATCAGAGAATATATTTTCAAAGCATACATCTGATAAGGAGTTAATACCTAAAATGTACAAGGAGATAAAGTTTAAAATCAAGAGAGGGGAATTGTGTTGGATTTGATTGGATATACTGCAATGGGCAGAATAAGTTTTTAAAATTATTATTATACTTTAAGTACTGTAGTACATGTGCAGAACATGCAAATTTGTTATATATGTATACACGTGTCATGGTGGATTGCAATGCCCATCAACACATTGTCTACACTAGATATATCTCCCAGTGCTATTTCTCCCCTTTCCCCCCAACCCCTGACAGGCCCCAGTGTGTGAGGTTCCCTTCCCTGTGCCCATATGTTTTTATTATTCAGCTCCCATTTATGAGTAAGAACATGCAGTGTTTGGTTTCTTTTCTTGTGTCAGTTTGCTGAGAGTGATATTTTCCAGCTTCATCCATATCCCTGCAAAGGACACGAACTCATTTTTTATAGCTGCATAGTATTCCATGGTGTATATGTACTACAATTTCTTTATTCAGTCTATCATTGATGGTCATTTGGGTTGGTTTCAAGTCTTTGCTGTTGTGAATAGTGCTGCAATAAATATATGTGTGCACGTGTCTTTATTGCAGAATGATTTATAATTCTTTGGGTATATACCCAGTAATGGAATTGCTGGGTCAAATGGTATATCTGGTTCTAGATCCCCTGAGGAATCGCCACACTGTCTTCCACAATAGTTGAAGTAATTTACACCCCACCAGCAGTGTAAAAGCATTCCTGTTTCTCCACATCCTATCCAGCATCTGTTATTTCCTGACTTTTTAATGATCAACATTCTAACTGGCATGGGATGTTATCTCATTCGCTTCTCTAATGAACAGCGATAATAAGCTGTTTTTCATGTTTCTCAGCCGCATAAATGTCTTCTTTTGAAAAGTGTTCATATCCTTCACCCACTTTTTCATGAGATTGTTTGTTTTTCTCTTATAAATCTGTTTAACTTCCTCGTAAATTTTGGATATTAGCCCTTTGTCCGATGGACAGATTGCAAAATTTTTCTTCCGTTTAATTCACTCATGATTTGACTCTGTTTGTCTATTATTGGTGTACAAGAATGGTTGTGATTTTTGCACGTTGATTTTTTTATCCTGAGACTTTACTGAAGTTGTTTATCAGTTTAAGGAGTTTTGGGCTGAGATGATGGGGTTTTCTAAATATACAATCATTGTGTGTTCACTCTGATGACAGTTTCTTTTGCTATGCAGAAGCTCCTATTGTAATTAGATCCCAGTTGTCAATTTTGGCTTTTGTTGCAATTGCTTTTGGTATTTTAGTCATGAAGTCTTTGCCCATGTTTATGTCCTGACTGGTATTGCCTAGGTTTTCTTCTGGGGTTTTTATGGGTTTAAGGTTTTAAATTTAAGTCTTTAATCCATCTTGAATTAATATTTATATACAGTGTATGGAAGGGGTCCAGTTTCAGCTTACTGCACATGGCTAGCCAGTTTCTCTAACACCATTTATTAAATAGGACATCATTTCCCCATTGCTTGTTTTTGTCAGATTTGTCAAAGATCAGATGGTTGTAGATGTGTGGCATTATTTCTGAGCCCTCTGTTCTGTTCCATTGGTCTATATATCTGTTTTGGTACCAGTACCATGTTGTTTTTGTTACTGTAGCCTTGTAGTATACATAGTTCAAAGTCAGGTAGCATGATGCCTCCAGCTGGTTGTTTTTGCTTAGGATTGTCTTGGCTGTACAGGCTGTTTTTGGTTCCAGATAAAATTTAAGATGGTTTTTTTCAATTCTGTGAAGAAAGTCAATGGTAGCTTGATGGAGATAGCATTGAATCTATAAATTACTTTGGGCAGTATGGCCATTTTTATGATATTGATTCTTCCTATCCATGAGCATGAAATGTTTTTCCATTTGTTTGTTCCCCCTCTTATTTCCTTGAGCAGTGGTTTGTAGTTCTTGAAGAGGTCCTTCATATCCCTTGTAAGTTGCATTCCTACGTATTTTATTCTCTTTGTAGCAGTTGCTAATGGGAGTTCACTCACGATTTGGCTGTTTGTGTATTATTGGTGTATAGGAATGCTTGTGATTTTTGCACTTTGATTTTGTATACTGAGACTTTGCTGATGTTGCTTATCACTTTAAGGAGGTTTTGGGCTGAGATGATGGGGTTTTCTAAATATACAGTCATGTCATCTGCAAACAGAGATAATTTGACTTCCTCTCCTCCTATTTGAATACTCTTTATTTCTTTCTCTGGTCTAATTTCCCTTTCCAGAGCTTCCAGTACTATGTTGAATAGGAGTGGTGAGAGAAGGCATCTTTATTTTGTGTTGGTTTTCAAAGGGAATGCTTCCAGCTTGGGTCTGTTCATTATGATATTGGCTGTGGGTTTGTCATAAGTAGCTCTTATTATTTTGAGATACATTCCATCAATACCTACTTTATCAAGAGTTTTTTAGCATGAAAGCATGTTGAATTTTATCAAATGTCTTTTCTTTATGTATTGATATAATCATGTGTTTTTTGTCATTGATTCTATTTGTGTGATGGATCACATTTGTTGATTTGTGTATGTTGAACCAGTCTTGCATCCCAGATTGAAGCTGACTTGATCATGGTGGATAAGCTTTTTAATGTGCTGCTGGTTTCAGTTTGCCAGTATTTTATTGGGAATTTTCACATTGATGTTCATCAGGAATATTGGCCTGATTTTTGTTGTTGTTGTTGTTGTTGTGTCTGTGCCAGGTTTGGTATCAGGATGATGCTGGCCTCATAAAATGAGTTAGGGAGGAGTTCCTCTTTTTCTGTTTGAAATAGTTTCAGAAGAAATAGTACCAGCTCCTCTTCACCGCTGGTAGAATTTGGCTGTGAGTCCACCTGGTCTTTGTTTTGTTTTGGGGGGGTTGATAGGGTATTAATTACTCCCGGAATTTTAGAACTTGTTTTTGGTCTATTTAGGGATTCAACTTCTTCCTGGTTTGGTCTTGGGAGGGTGTATGTGTCCAAGAATTTATTCATTTAATCTAGATTTTCTAGTTTATATACATACAAGTTTTTATAGTATTCTCTAATGGTAATTTGTATTTTTGTAGGTTCAGTGGTGATATCCCTTTCATCATTTTTATTGTGTCTATTTAATCCTTCTCTGTTTTATTCTTTATTAGTTTTGATAGTGGTCTATCTATTTTGTTAATTTAAAAAAAATCACCTCTTGGATTCCTTGATTTTTTTTTTCCTTATTTTTTTATTGCATTTTAGGTTTTGGGGTACATGTGCAGAGCATGCAATACAGTTGCATAGGTACACACATGGCAGTGTGTTCTGTTTGCTTTCACCCCTTCACCCACATTTGGCATTTCTCCCCAGGCTATCCCTCCCCACGTCCCCCTCCCACTGGCCCTCTCCTTTTCCCCCCAATAGACACCAGTGTTTAGTACTCCCCTTTCTGTGTCCATGTGTTCTCATTTTTCATCACCCACCTATGAGTGAGAATATGCGGTGTTTCATTTTCTGTTCTTGTGTCAGTTTGCTGAGGATGATGTTCTCCAGATTCATCCATGTCCCTACAAATGACACGAACTCATCATTTCTGATTGCTGCATAATATTCCATGGTGTATATGTGCCACATTTGATTTTTTGAAGGGTTTTTCATGTCTCTACCTCCTTCAGTTCTGGCCTTAGTTATTTTTTGTCCTCTGCTAGCTTTTGAATTTGTTGGCTCTTGCTTCTCTAGTTCTTTTAATTGTGATGTCAGGATGTTGATTTTAGATCGTTTCCACCTTCTCCTGTGGGCATTTAGTGCTATAAATTTCCCTGTAAACACTGCTTTAGCTGTGTCTCAGAGATTCTGATACATTGTGTCTTTGTTCTCATTGGTTTCAAATCTCTGATATCCTTTTTTCTGCTTGGTTGATTTGACTATTGATACTTGCATATGCTTCATGAAGCTTTTGTGCTATATTTTTTAGCTTCATCACATCATTTATGTTTTCCTCTAAACTGGTTATTCTAGTTAACAATTCCTGTAACCTTTCATCAAGGTTCTTTGCTTCCTTGCATTGGGTTAGAACATGCTCCTTTAGCTCAGAGGAGTTTGTTATTACTCACCTTCTGAATCCTGCTTTTGTCAATTTGTCAAATTCATTCTCTGCCCAGTTTTGTTCCCTTGCTGGTAAGGAGTTGTGATCCTTTGGAGGAGAAGGAGGTTTTTGGAATTTTCAGCATTTTTGTGCTGTTTTTTCCTCATCTTCATGGATTTGTCTATTTTGGTCTTTGCCGTGGGTGATCTTCTGATGGAGTTTTTGCATGGTCGTCCTTTTTGCTGATGTTGATGCTATTGCTTTCTGTTTGTTAGCTTCCTTCTAACATCAGGTCCCTCTACTACAGGTCTACTGGGTCTGCTGGAGTTTTCTAGAGGTCTACTCCAGACTCTGTTTGCCTGTGTATCACCAGTGGAGGCTGCAGAACAGCAAAGATTGCTGTCTGCTCCTTCTTCTGGAAGCTTTGTCCCAGATGGTCACCTGCTAGATGCCAGTGGAAGGTCTCCTGTATGAGATGAATATCAACCCCTCCTGGGTAGTGTCTCTCTGTCAGGAGGCATGAGGGTCAAGGGCCCACTTGAGGAGGCAGTCTGTCTCTTAACAGAACTTGTGTGCTATTCTGGGAGATCCACTGTTCTCTTTCAAGCTGGCAGGCATAAATATTTAAGTGTGCTGAAGCTGCACCCACAGCTGCCCCTTCCTCCGGGTGCTGTGTCCCAGGGAGATGGGAGTTCTATCTATAAGCTCCTGACTGGGGCTGGTGCTTTTCTTTCAGAGATGCGTTGCCCCTCACAGGAGGAATCTAGAGAGGCAGTCTGGCTACAGTGGCTTTTTTGGTTCTGTGGTGGGCCCTGCCCTGTTGGAATTTCATGGTGTCTTTGTTTACACTGTAAGTGGAAAACCTCCTACTCAAGCCTCAGTAATGGCATATGCCCCTCCCCCCACCAAGCTCAAGCATCCTAGGTCTACTTCACACTGCTCTACTGGCAGTGAGAATTTCAAGCCAATGGATCTTGGCTTACTTGCTTCTGTTGGGTTGGGATACACTGAGCAAGACCACTTGGCTCCCTGGCTTCAGCCCCCTTTTCAGGGGAGTAAATGCTTCTTTCTTGCTGGGTCTATGTGCCACTGGGGTACAAAATAAAATGGCTACAGCTAGCTTGGTTTCTGCCAAAGTGGCCACCCAGTTTTGTGCTTGAAACCCAGGGCTCTGGGGGTATAGGCACAAGAGGGAATCTCCTAGTCTGTGGGTTGTGAAGACCATGGCGAAAGCATAGTATCTAGGCTGGATAGCACTGCCATTCATGGCAAAGTCCCTCATGGTTTCTCTTGGTTTTCCTTGACTCCTTGTGCTTCCCAGATGAGGCAACACCTGACCCTGCTTCTGCTTGCCCTCTGTGAGCTGCACCCACTGCCTAATCAGTCCCAATTAGAAGAACTAGGTACCTCATCTGGAAATGCAGAAATCACAAACCTTCTGCATTGGTCTTGCTGGGAGCTGCAGACCAGAGCTGTTTCTATTTGTCCATCTTGCCCAGGAATGGTTTTTTCAAGATCTTGGGGGTCAGTTCTAATGAAAAGTTATTTATATATTCACCAAAATGCAAATGAGAGTATTAATAACTAGAGAAGTTCTCACATCACTAGCCAAATCCTAAATTAATGAGCTGGATAATTCACTACTTTTAGTAGACTTCCATACTGTAATGATCTAAATTGATTACTTCTAGTTTTTGGCATTGACAAATCAGTTACATTTATTTTGTAATCTGTGCAAGAGTTATTCTTAGATTCCCTTATAATTTGTTAAATGAAGAGAATAATGGCAGATTTTTTCTTTTTTTCCAATCAAGTAAACTTAATATATTTCCATATATACCATAAATTGAAATAAACTTACAAATAGCTGTTTTTATAAAACTCATTGTATGGAATCATACTAAGAGTTCAGCAAAAAACTTTTAAAACTTAGGATGTTTTTAAGCATTTTTTTCAAGTCCTATAATTTACTAAAATCTAGAGTTTGCCTAACCACAGTTTGAGGACTAAATCTAGCTCAGCACATAATTTTGTAAATAAAGTCATACTGGATTTCAGCTGTGCTCATTTGTCTACCTATTGTCAGTGGCTATTTTTGCACTACAGCAAGAATTGAGTGGTTGTGACATAAACGACATGGCCTGTAAAGTTTAAATTATTTACTACCTAGCCCTTTGAGAAAAAGTATGCCAACACTGATAAGTCACAAAAACAAGCAAGGAGAATTATTTATTTATTTATTTATTTGTAGAAATTTATGGGATATATGTGAAATGTTGCTACATATATGAAATGCACAGTGATCCAGCCAGGGTATTAAAAATGTTTGTCACCTGAGTACAATATGCTTTTGTTAACTATAGTTACTCTACGGTGCAATCATACATTAAATTTATTTCTTCTATCAAACTGTATATTTGTACCTTTTAACTCCCTTGCATTCATTCGCCCTTCTCCCCCCTCACTCACCTTTCACAGTTTTTGTTCTCTATCTTTCCTCTCTACCACTGTGTGATCAAATTTTTTAGCTCCCACATATAAGTGGGAACATCTGATATTTGTCTTTTTGGGCCTGACTTATTTTGCTTAAGATAATGACCTTAATTTCCTTCCATATTGCTGCAAATTACATGACTTCATTCATTTTTTTATGACTGAATGGTATCCCATTACATATACAGATACCACATTTTAAAAATCTATTCATTCATTGATTGACACTTAGATTGATTCCATATTTTTGCTATTGTGAGTGGTGCTTCAATAAACATGCAAGCACAGGGTATCCCTTTGGTATATAAATTTCTTTTCTGGGAGGTAGATGCCCAGAGTAAAATTGCTGGATTGAGTGGTAATTCTATTTTTAGACTTTTGAGGAATGTTTGTTCTGTTTTCCCCATGGCTATACTAGTTTACATTCCCACCAACAGTGTATAAGAGAACACTTGTATCTGGATCCTTGCCAACATTCATTAGTTTTTGTAGTTTTAAAAAATATATTTGTATATTTTTTGTATATATGTATTTTTTATTCTTTTTCAAGACAAATTCTCTGTCCATTCCCCAGGCTGCAGTGCAGTGGCATTGCAACCTCCTCCACCTCCCAAGTTCAAGATATTTTTCTACCTCATCCTCCCAACTGGGGTTATAGATGTGTGCCACCATGCCCAGCTAATTTTTGTATTTTTAGTAGAGACAAAGTTTCTCCATGTTAGCCCCAGGCTGGTCTCAAACTCCTGACCTCAGGTGATCCACCCACCTTGGCCTCCCAAAGTGCTGGAATTACAAGGGTGAGCCACCATGCCTGGCTTATTTTGTGTTTCTGTGTGTATATATATAATTTAAAATAAGAGCCATCTGACTGGGATATGATTATCTGTCTTGTGGTTTTGATTTGCATTTTTGTGATGATTAGTAACAGTGAACATTTTTTCATATACCTGTTAGTCATTTGTATGTCTTCTTTTGCAAAATGTCTACTCATAGCTTTGTCTACTTTTTTTTTTTTTTAATTGGATTTTAGGTTTTGGGGTACATGAGCAGAGCATGCAAGACAGTTGCGTAGGTACACACATGGCAGTGTGCTTTGCTTTTCTTCTCCCCTTCACCCACATTTGGCATTTCTCCCCAGGCTATCCCTCCCCACCTCCCCCTCCCACTGGCCCTCCCCTTTTCCCCCCAATAGACCCCAGTGTTTAGTACTCCCCTTTCTGTGTCCATGTGTTCTCATTTTTCATCACCCACCTATGAGTGAGAATATGCGGTGTTTCATTTTCTGTTCTTGTGTCAGTTTGCTGAGGATGATGTTCTCCAGATTCATCCATGTCCCTACAAACGACACAAACTCATCATTTCTGATTGCTGCATAATATTCCATGGTGTATATGTGCCACATTTTTCCAATCCAGTCTATTATCAATGGGCATTCGGGTTGATTCCAGGTCTTTGCTATTGTAAACAGTGCTGCAATGAACATTCGTGTACATGTGTCCTTGTAGTAGAACGATTTATAGTCTTTTGGATATATACTCAGTAATGGGATTGCTGGATCAAATGGAATTTCTGTTTCTAAGGCCTTGAGGAATCGCCACACTGTCTTCCACAATGGTTGAACTAATTTACACCCCCACCAACAGTGTAAAAGTGTTCCTTTTTCTGCACATCCTCTCCAGCATCTGTTGTCTCCAGATTTTTTAATGATCGCCATTCTAACTGGCGTGAGATGGTATCTCAATGTGGTTTTGATTTGCATCTCTCTGATGACCAGTGACGATGAGCATTTTTTCATATGATTGTTGGCCTCATATATGTCTTCTTTCGTAAAGTATCTTTGTCTACTTTTAATGGGATTATTTGCTGTTTGTCTTGTAGTTTGAGTTCCCTGTATATTCTGAATATTGGTCACCTGCCACATGAATAGTTTGCAAATATTTTCTCCCTTTCAACATGTTGCCTTTTCACTCAATCAATCATTTCTTTGTCTGTGAAGAAGGTTTTTGGTTTACTTAAGTTCCATTTGTTAATTTTTTGTTGCCTGTGCTTTTGAGGTTCTAGTCATAAACTCCACCTAAAACAACATCCAGGAGAGCTTTCTCCAGATTTTATTCAAGTATTTTTATAGTTTGAGGTCTTATGTTTAAGTCTTTAATATATCTTAAGTTTTGTATATAATGAGACATAGTGGTTCAGTTTCATTCTTCTGCATGCAACTATCAAATTTTGCCAGCACTATTGATTAAAAAGGGTGTCCTTTCCCCAGCATAAAATCCCATCAGTTTTGTTGAAGATCAGTTGTTTGTAAATAAGTTGCTTTACTTCTCGGTTCTCTATTCTGTTTCATTGGTCTGTTTGTCTATTTTTATACCAATACCATGCAATTTTGGTTACTATAGACTTGTACTGTATTTTGAAGTCAGGTAATGCAATGCCTACAGTTTGTTTCTTTTTGCTTTTCAAGTGCTTTTTTGGTTCCATACGAATTTTAGGATTATTTTTCTTATCTTGTAAAGAATGTCTAGCCATGTGCAGAAAGCAGTAACAGGACTCCTTCCAGACACCTTACACTAAAATTAACTCCACATGGATTAAAGACTTAAACATAAGACCTGGCACTATAAAAACCCTAGAAGAAAATCTAGGCAAAACCATTCAGGACATAGGAGTAGGCAAGGACTTCATGACCAAAACACCAAAAGCATTGGCAACAAAAGCCAAAATAGAAAAATGGGACGTAATTAAACTCCACAGCTTTGGCATGGAAAAAGAAACAGTCACTAGAGTGAATCGGCAACCAACAGAATGGGAAAAAATTTTTGCAGTTTACCCATCTGACAAAGGGCTGACATCCAGAATTTAGAAAGAACTCAAACAGATTTACAAGAAAAAAACAAACAAGCCCATTCAAAAATGGGCAAAGGATATGAACAGACACTTTACAAAAGAAGATATACATAAGGCCAACAAAAATATGAAAAATGCTCATCATCACTGGTCATTAGAAAGATGCAAATCAAAACCGCATTGAGATACCACCTCACACCAGTTAGAATGGTAATCATTAAAAAATCTGGAGACAACAGATGCTGGAGAGAATGTGGAGAAACAGGAACACTTTTACACTGCTGGTGGGAGTGTAAGTTAGTTCAACCATTGTGGAAGACAGTGTGGTGAGTCCTCAAAGACCTAGAAATTGAAATTCCATTTGAGCCAGCAATCCCATTACTGGGTATATATTTAAAGGACTATAAATTGTTCTACTATAAGGACACATGCACACGAATGTTCATTGCAGCACTGTTTACAATAGCAAAGACCTGGAACCATCCCAAATGCCCATCGATGATAGACTGGACTGGGAAAATGTGGCACATATACACCATGGAATATTATGCAGCAGTCAAAAACTATGAGTTCGTGTCCTTTGTAGGGACATGGATGAATCTGGAGAACATCATTCTCAGCAAACTGACACAAGAACAGAAAATGAAATATCACATATTCTGACTCATAGGTGGGTGATGAACAAGGAGAACACGTGGACACAGGGAAGGAAGCACTACACACTGGTGTCTGTTGGGGGAATAGGGAAGGGACAGTGGTGGGGAGAGCTGGGGAGGGATGGCATGGGGAGAAATGCCAAATGTGGGTGAAGGGGAGGAAGGAAGCAAAACACACTGCCACGTGTGTATATATGCAACTATTTTGCATGTTCTGCACATGTACCTCAAAACCTAAAATGCAATAAAAAAAAAGAATGTCATCAGTGCTTTGATAAGGATTGCATTGAATCTGTATATTCTTTTGGGTAATATGGGCATTAATGATATTTAACAAAATTAATTCTTTTGATCCATGAGCATGGGCTCTTTCACCTCATTGATTAGATTTATTTCTTGTTTTTTTTTTTAATATATTTCTTTCTTGGCTAGATCATTATTGGTATATAGAATCATTAGTGATTTTTGTGCATTGATTTTGTATCCTGCAACTTTATTGAATTCATAAATCAAATCTTGGAGTTTTAGGTGGAGCTGCTAGGTTTTTATAAATACAAAATCATATCATAAGCAAAGAGGGACGATTTGACTTCTTCTTTTCAAATTTGGATGCCTGTCATTTCTTTCTCTTATCCGATTCCTCTAGCTGGAACTTTCAATACTATGTGGTGAAAGTGGGCATTCTTGTTTGTTCTGGTTTTTAGAGAAAAAAAGCCTTTAACTATTCCCCATTCAGTATGATATTAGATGTGAGTTTGTCACATAAGCCTGTTTCATGTTTGAGGTATGATTCTTCTGTGTCTACTTTTTTGAGACTTTTTGTCATGAAGGAATGTTGAATTTTATCAAACACTCTTTCTGCATCTATTGAGGTGCTCATATAGTTTTTGTCCTTTATTTGCTGATGTGGTGAATCACATTTATTGATTTGCATGTGGTGATCCATCCTTGCATCCCTGGGATGAAACTCTCTTGATTGTAGTAAATTATCCTTTTAATGTGCTGCTCAATTCTGTTTGCTAGTATTTTGGTAAGGATTTTTCCATCTGTGTTCATTAGAGATATTGGTCTGTGCAGTGAGTTGTGTGTGTGTGTGAGCGTGCGCGTGCACACGTGTATGTGTGTGTGTGTCGTTGTCAGGATTTGGTATCATGCTGGCTTTGTAGAATGAGTTAGGGAGAATTCTTTCCTCTTCATTTTTTTGAAATAGTTTCAGAATGATTGGTATTAGTTCTTCATTGTACATTTTATGGAATTTCCTGTGAATTCATCTGGTCCTGGGCTTTTCTTTGTTGAGAGACTTTTACTACTGATTCAATTTTGTTGCTCATTATTGGTTTGTACAGGTTTTATATTTCTTCCTGATTCAATGTTGGTAGGCTTTGTGTCTTCAGGAACTTATCAATTTCCTGTAGGTTTCCAATCTGTCAATAAATAGTTGTTCATGGCATATAGTTGTAATGTCTTCTTTTTTATTTTTTGTTTATTTAGATTTCCTCTTTTTTTTTCTTAGACTAGCTTGCATTTGATCAATCTTGTTTACTTTTCCAAAGAAAAAATTTCTTATCATTGATCCTTTGTATTTTTTGTCTTAATTTTATTTTATTTATTTATTTTTATTTTTAAAATTTATTTATTATTATTTTTATTGCATTTTAGGTTTTGGGGTACATGAGCAGAGCATGCAAGACAGTTGCGTAGGTACACACATGGCAGTGTGTTTTGCTTCCTTTCTCCTCTTCACCCACATTTGGTATTTCTCCCCAGGTTATCCCTCCCCACCTCCCCCTCCCACTGGCCCTCCCCTTTTTCCCCTAATAGACCCCAGTGTTTAGTACTTCCCTCCCTGTGTTCATGTGTTCTCATTTTTCATCACCCGCCTATGAGTGAGAATATGCAGTGTTTCATTTTCTGTTCTTGTGTCAGTTTGCTGAGGATGATGTTCTCCAGATTCATCCATGTCCCTACAAACGACACAAACTCATCATTTCTGATTGCTGCATAATATTCCATGGTGTATATGTGCCACATTTTCCCAATCCAGTCTATTATCAATGGGCATTCGGGTTGATTCCAGGTCTTTGCTATTGTAAACAGTGCTGCAATGAACATTCGTGTACATGTGTCCTTATAGTAGAACGATTTATTGTCTTTTGGATATATACCCAGTAATGGGATTGCTGGGTCAAATGGAATTTCTATTTCTAAGGCCTTGAGGAATCGCCACACTGTCTTCCACAATGGTTGAACTAATTTACATTCCCACCAACAGTGTAAAAGTGTTCCTTTTTCTCCACATCCTCTTTAGCATCTGTTGTCTCCAGATTTTTTAATGATTGCCATTCTAACTAGCGTGAGATGGTATCTCAATGTGGTTTTGATTTGCATCTCTCTGATGACCAGTGACGATGAGCACTTTTTCACATGATTGTTGGCCTCATATATATCTTCTTTTGTAAAGTGTCTGTTTATATCCTTTGCCCACTTTTGAATGGGCTTGTTTGTTTTTTTTCTGTAAATCTGTTTGAGTTCTTTGTAAATTCTGGATATCAGCCCCTTGTCAGATGGGTAAACTGCAAAAATTTTTTCCCATTCTGTTGGTTGCCAATTCACTCTAATGATTGTTTCTTTTGCTGTGCAGAAGCTGTGGAGTTTGATTAGGTCCCATTTTTCTATTTTGGCTTTTGTTGCCAATGCTTTTGGTGTTTTGTTCATGAAGTCCTTACCTACTCTTATGTCCTGAATGGTTTTGCCTAGATTTTCTTCTAGGGTTTTTGTGGTGTTAGGTCTTATGTTTAAGTCTTCAATCCATATGGAGTTAATTTTAGTGTAAGGTGTCAGGAAGGGTTCCAGTTTCTGCTTTCTGCACATAGCTAGCTAGTTTTTCCAACACTGTTTATTAAATAGGAAATACTTTCCCCATTGCTTGCTTTTGTCAGGTTTGTCAAAAATTGGATGGTTGTAGATATGCTGTGTTGCCTCTAAGGCCTGTGTTCTGTTCCATTGGTCTATATCTCTGTTTTGGTACCAGTACCATGCTGTTTTGATTACTGTAGCCTTGTAGTATAGTTTGCAGTCTGGTAGTGTGATGCCTCTTGCTGTGTAGTTTTTGCTTAGAATTGACTTGGCTGTGCGGACTCTCTTTTGGTTCCATATGAAGTTTAAGATGGTTTTTTCCAGTTCTGTGAAGAAAGTAAATGTTAGCTGAATGGGGATAGTGTTGACTCTGTAAATTACTTTGGGCAGTATGGCCATTTTCATGATATTTATTCTTTCTAACCATGAGCATGAAATGTTTCTCCATCTGTTTGTGTCCTCTCTTATTTCATTGAGCAGTGGTTTGTAGTTCTCCTTGAAGAGGTCCTTTACATTCCTTGTTAGTTGTATTCCTAGGTATTTTATTTTCTTTGTACCAATTGTGAATTGCCATTCACAATTGCCATTTGTTCTTGACTTGGCTCTCTTTACGTCTGTTATTGGTGTAGACGAATGCTTGTGATTTTTTCACATTGATTTTGTATCCTGAGACTTTGCTGAAGTTGCTTATCAGTTTCAGGAGATTTTGGGCTGAGATGGTGGGGTCTTCTAGATATACTATCATGTCGTCTGAAAATAGAGACAATTTGACTTCCTCCTTTTCTATTTGAATACTCTTTATTTCTTTTTCTTGCCTAATTGCTCTGGCTAGAACTTCCAGTACTATATTGAATAGCAGTGCTGAGAGAGGGCATCCTTGTCTAGTGCCAGATTTCAAAGGGAATGCTTCCACATTTTTCCCATTCAGTATGATATTTGCTGTTTGTTTGTCATAAATATCTTTTATTATTTTGAGAGATGTTCTGTCAATACCTAGCTTATTGAGGGTTTTTAGCATAAAAGGCTGTTGAATTTTGTCTAAGGCCTTCTCTGCATCAATTGAGATAATCATGTGGTTTTTGTCTTTGGTTCTGTTTATGTGGTGAATTATATTTATAGACTTGTGTATATTGAACCAGCCTTGCATCCCCAGGATGAATCCTACTTGATCATGGTGGATAAGCTTTTTGATGTGCTGTTGCAATCAGCTTGCCAGTATTTTATTGAAGATTTTTGCATCTATGTTCATTATGGATTATTGGCCTGAGGTTTTCTTTTCTTGCTGAGTCTCTGCCAGGTTTTTGTATCAGGATGATGTCGGTCTCATAAAATAATTTTGGAAGGATTACCCCTTTTTGACTTATTTGGAATAGTTTCAGAAGGAATGGTAACAGTTCCTCTTTGTGTGTCTTGCAGAATTCGGCCATGAACCCATCTGGACCTGGGCATTTTTTTTTCTGTCGTAGGCTGTTAATTGCTGCCTCAACTTTAGATCTTGTTATTGTTCTATTCATGGTTTCTACTTCTTTCTGGTTTATGCTTGGGAGGAGGCAAGTGTCCAGGAATTTATCCATTTCTTCAAGGTTTACTAGTATATGTGCAAAGAGTTCTTTGTAATATTCTCTGATGATGTTTTGAATTTCTGTGAAATCTGTGGTAATTTCCCCTTTATCATTTTTTATTGCATCTATTTGGTCATTCTCTTTTTTCTTTTTTATTAATCTGGCTAGTGGTCTGTCTATTTTGTTGATCTATTCGAAAAACCAGCTCCTGGATTTATTGATTTTTTAAGGGATTTTTGGGTCTCTATCTCCTTCAGTTCTGCTCTGATCTTAGTTATTTCTTGTCTTCTGCTTGGTTTTGAGTTTTTTTGATCTCTCCTCTAGCTCTTTCCATTTTGACAATAGGGTGTCAATTTTGGATCTCTCCTTTCTTCTCATATGGGCACTTATTGCTATATATTTTCCTCTAGAGACTGCTTTACCAAAGATTCTGGTATAATGTGTCTTCGTTCTCATTGGTTTTGAAGAACTTCTTTATTTCTGCCTTGATTTCATTGTTTATCCAGTCAACATTCAACAGCCAGTTGTTCAGTTTCCATTAAGCTGTGTGGTTCTGAGTTAGTTTCTGAATTCTGACTTCTAACTTGATTGCAATATGGTCTGAGAAACTGTTTGTTATGATTTCTGTTCTTTTGCATTTGCTAAGGAGTGCTTTACTTCCAATTATGTGGTCAATTTTAAAGTAGGTGTGATGTGGTGCTGAGAAGAATGTATATTCTGTGGATTTGGGGTGGAGAGTTTTGTAAATGTCTGTCAAGTTTGCTTGTTCCAGGTCTGAGTTTAAGTCCTGAATACTCTTGTTAATTTTCTATCTGGTTGTTCTGTCTAATATTGACAATGGAGTGTTAAAATCTCCCACTATTATCATGTGGGAATCTAATTCCCTTTGTAAGTCATTAAGAACTTGCCTTATGTATCTCAGTGCTTCTGTATTGTGTCCATATATACTTAGAATAGTTAGCTCTTCTTGTTGTATTGATCCTTTGACCATTATGTAATGTCCTTCTTTGTCTCTTTTGATCTTTGTTGCTTTAAAGTCTATTTTATCAGAGATGAGAATTGCAACTTCTGCTTTTTTTTTGCTCTCCATTTGCTTGGTAAATCTTCCTCTATCCCTTTATTTTGAGCCTTTGTGTGTCCTTGCATGTGAGACGAGTTTCCCGGATAGAGCACAGCTATGGGTTTTTGCTTTTTTCCAATTTGCCAGTCTGTGTCTTTTGATTGGTGCATTTAGCCTATTTACATTTATGGTCAATATTGTTATGTGTGAATTTGATACTGTCATTTTGTTGCTAGCTGACTGTTTTGCCCATTAGTTGATGCAGATTCTTCATTTTGTTGATGCTCTTTAGCATTTGGTATGTTTTTGGAGTGACTGGTACTGGTTGTTCCTTTCTATGTGTAGTGCCTCTTTCAGGAGCTCTTGTAAAGCAGGCCTGGTGGTGACAAAATCTCTGAGTACTTGCTTGTTTGCAAAGGACTTTATTTTTCCTTCAGTTATGAAGCTCAGTTTGGCTGTATATGAAATTCTGGTTTGAAAGTTCTTTTCTTTAAGGATGTTGAATATTGGCCTCCACTCTCTTCTGGCTTGTAGGGTTTCTGCCAAGAGATCTGCTGTGAGTCTGATGGGCTTCCCTTTGTGGGTGACTCGACCTTTCTCTCTGGCTGCCCTTAGCATTTTCTCCTTCATTTCAACCCTGGTGAATCTGACTATTATGTGCCTTGGGATTGCTCTTCTAGAGGAATATCTTTGTGGTGTACTCTGTATTTCCTGGACTTGAATATTGGCCTGCCTTGCTAGGTTGGGGAAGTTTTTCTGGATAATATCTTGAAGAGTATCTTCTAGCTTGGATTCATTCTCTCCGTTACATTCAGGTACACCTATCAAATGTAAATTAGTTCTTTTCATATAGTCCCATATTTCTTGGAGACTTTGTTCATTCCTTTTTGCCCTTTTTCCTCTAATCTTGCCTTCTTATTTTATTTCATTGAGTTCATCTTCGACCTCTGATATCCTTTCTTCTTCTCGGTCAATTCAGCTGTTGAAACTTGTGCATGCTTAGTAAAGTTCTTGTGTTGTGTTTTTCATTCCCATCAATTCACTCATATTCCTCTCTAAATTGTCCATTATTGTTATTATTTCATCAAATTTTTTTCAAGGTTTTTAGTTTCTTTGCATTGAGTTAGAACATGTTCTTTTAGCTCATGGAATTTTTATATGACCCACTTTCTGAAGTCTGATTCTGTCATTTCATCACACTCATTCTCCATCCAGCTTTGTGTGCTTGCTGGTGAGGAGTTGTGATCCCTTGTAGGAGGAGAGGTGTTCTGGTTTCAGGTGTTTTCCTCCTTTTTGCACTGGTTTCTTCCCATCTTTGTGGATTTATCCACCTGTCGTCTGTGTAGTTGCTGATTTTCAGATTGGGTCTCTGAGTGGACATCCAGATTGTTGATGATGAAGTTATTTCTATTTCTTATTTTTCCTTTTAACCGTCTGGCCCCTCTGATGTAGGACTGCTGAAGTCTACTCCAGGCCCTGCTTGCCTGGGGATCACCTGCCACAGCTTTCGAACAGTAGGGGTTGCTACCCATTTCTTCTTCTGGTATCTTTGTTCCAGAATGATGCCTGCCAAATGTCAATCTGAGCAGTCCATTGTGAGGTGACTCTTCAGATATGCAGGGTCAGGGAGCTGCCTGAGGAGACAGTCCATCCTTTATAGGAGCTCAAGTGCTGAGCTGTGAGCTCTGTTGTTCATTCAGAGCCTCTCAACTGGTACATTTCAGTCTGCTGCAGCAGAACACATAAACATTCTTTTTTTTCCCCAGGTCCTCTATCCCAGGGAGTTAGGGCTTTATTTATGAGTTTCCCTTGTGCTGATGCCTTTTTTTAGTGCTGCTCTGCCCAGCAAGGAGGCAGCCTAGTCACTGTCTGCCTGCAGAGGCTTTGCTGAGCTGCTGCGGGCTCTGCCCTGCTGCTGTGTGAACTTCCCTGCAGTCCTGTTTATATGGGTGTGGTTAGAACTACCTTGGCTGTGGTGAGCTGCCTCCTTAATGGCAGACTCTTTCTCTTATGGCAGGTTGCCTTGGCAATGGCAGGCTGCCTCAGCAATTGTGGACCTCCTCAGTAGGGGTGGAGTGCCTCGGTAATGGCAAATGCCCCTCCCCCAACAAGCTGGACCATCCCGGTTTCAGCTGTGCTTGCTGTGAAACTCTCAACCCTATGTGTTTCCCATTGCTGTTTTTTGTTTGTTTGTTTGTTTTTGTGGGGGTGGGACCTGCTGAGCCTGATCACCTGGCTCCCTGCCTCAGAGCCCCCCCTTTTTTTTTAAGTTAAATGGTGGACTCTCTCAAGTGTTCCAGTTGCCTGCTGAAAGTGTGCCAGGATCTGTGTGATTTCTCATGTGGCAACCCACTGTGCTGGCTGAAACAATGGCACTGAGATTCGTGGTGCTTTTTTTGCTTGGGAATCTCCTGGCCTGGCTTTCTGTTTCAGTCCTGTTTAATGAGATAAGTGGGCTAATCTGCTTTCCTGGATCTCCGATTGCTAGCTTAAAAGGGCAACTAGACCAGTGTATTTTGTATGGAGAGCGGCCATGCTGGGTCACCAGCAAAACAGCAACACCGGCCAAAACAGCCAATTTGGCGACCCATGGGGCTCCTCCACCTGAGAATCTTCTGGTTTGTGGGCAATAAAAATCTGTCTAGACATGTGGCATCCACTCACTCTCTGCGCTTTCACTGGGAGCTGCAATTCTGAGCTGTTCCTACATGGCCATCTTGCTCCACCTCCTAATTTTTTTACTATTTTTGATTTAAAGTTAGTTTTATCTGACATACAAGTGGAGCTACTCCTGTTTGCTTTTGGTTTCCATTTGCATAGAATATCTTGTTCTATCACTTTGCTTTCAGTCTGCATGTGTCTTTACTGGTAAGGTGAGTTTCTTATAAGCTGTATACTTGAATAATTTTTATAATTCCTTCATCTATTCTATCTTTTAAGTAGAAAATTTAATCCATTTATATTCAAGGTTATTGATATGCGAGACTCTGTTTCTTTCATATTGTCCCTATTTTCTGGTTATTTCATGCATTATTTGCTCTTTTTGTTTTTCAGTTTATTATTGTGGTTTGGTGGACTTCTGTAGTAGAATCATCTGAGCATCTTTTCTTCTCTCTGTGGGTGCTTTACCACTGAGTTTCATACTTTCATGTGTTTTTGTGATGGTAAATGTCATCCTTTCACTTCCAGGTTTAGGACTCCTTGAACATTTCTTGTCGGACCAGTATAGTGAAAATAAATTCCCTCAGCATTTGCTTCTCTGGAAAAGTAGATTTTTTCCCCCCATTTAGGAAGGATAATTTTGCTGGATATAGTATTTGTAACTATTAGCTTTGATTTTTTTTTCTTTCAGCACTGGATATATCATCCCATTCTCTTCTGGTCTATGAAGCATCTGCTGAAAAAATCCACTGTTTCCTGATGTTGTTTCCTTTACAAATGACTAGATGCTTTTCATTTGCTGTTTTTAGAATTCATTCTTTATCTTTAACTTTAAAAAATCTAATTGTAATGTGCCATGGAGAAGTCCTTTTTGCATTTTATCTGCCTGGGGAATCTCTGAACTTTCTATATCCAAATGTCTAAAACACTTGTTTGACTTGGAAAGTTTTCATCTTTTAATTTGCTAGATAGATTTTCTAATACTTCATTTTCTCTTTGCTCTCATGGATACCAATAATTCAAATATTCTTTTGCTTATGTTACTCTAAATGTCATAAAGGTTTTGCTCATTATTTTGTCTTCATTTTTCTTTATTGTTTTCTAGATGGATGATTTCAAAACGTCCTGTCTTCAAGTTCTGAGGTTCTTTCTTCTGATTAATCTAGTCTATCACTGAAGTTTTGTGTGTGTGTGTGTGTGGTTCTTTTGAAATGATTTCTTCAGTTCCAGAATTTCTATTTGATTCTTTTTAAAAAATCTATCTCTTTGCTAATTTTTTCATTCATATTCTAAATTGTTTTCCCGATTTACCTGTATTTTTTTCAGAATTAGTTTGTATCTCACTGAGCTTATTTTAAGTCAATATTTTGAATTATTTATCTGGATTTAAAAAAATTTCTTTCTGGTTAAGATCTATTGCTGGAGTATGATTGTGTTCCTTTGGAGGTGTCATATTTTCTTGCCTTTTTTTTTTTGTTTCCTGTGTTTTTACATTGATGTTTGTGCATCTGCTGTAACAGTCACTTCTTCCTATTTTTGAATTTACATTCATAGGGGAAGCTCTTTTTCTGAATCTATGGATATGATATTGGTTGGGCAGGTCACTTTCACTTTGATTCTGGTACATGCAGTAGTGTAGAGTGTAATCTCTGTAGGATTTTGAGGGACATAAACACCATCAGTGGTATCTATGATTTTCTTAGTGAGTTAGGGTGTGGTTACTAGTAGAGACTATGGTGAAGTTGTGCTGAGGACAGAGGTGCCGGGTGGGTCAGTCTTCAGTTCCCAGTGGTGGTACAGTGGACTAAGCATGCTTGTCCTCATGCCTCATGGGAGTTTTTACTGTCTCACTGTTAGTAGTTACCATTGGGCAGATTCTTAGGTCTCCAGTTGGCTTGCTCCAATGCCAATTATAGCAGCCATGGACCAGCTAAGTGGGTGAGTTCTCTGGCCTTAGGAAGGCAGCATGGTGTGGGCAATGATAGCAGCAGTGGCAGGATAATTCTCTGGGTCCCAATTGATGTACGATGATGTTGACAGTGACTGCAATTAACTGAGTGGGCAAGTCTCCAGGCCTATGGATGGTGCTTGCAGGTAATATTCAGCTGGGGTGGTAATGGCTGGGAGTTTAGGCCTAACCTTGGGCTTCTGGGAGGAGTGTTCAAGTGCTCAACATGGTAGATTGGATTGGGCAATCCCTAGGAGCCCAGGCTATGTGTTCTATCTAAGAGGAGAATAAAGATGGGCTTGGCAGGCTTATGCTCAGATCCCCATTCCTGCCACCCCAGTGTTGAGATTGGATACCCACCATGGTGGTCAGGGATAGGGTAATACTCAAGTCACAAGCAGAGTGCTCTAGTGAGGGGCAGTAGCAGCTGTGCTGAGGCCCTGCCACTGGAAAGAAGGGGGCTGGCCTCAGTGGCCATAGCCCAGGCCAGCAAGTGGAGAATGCATATCCCTCACATACTCTAGTGCCAGTGGCGTTTGCCTCTTAGCCCTGGTGGTAATACCTCATTCATATCTTGTGCCACAGCCCCAGCTGCTGGAGCCCTTGCTTAACTTACAACTGAGTTCCAGTGGCAACTTGAGCTGGCATCACAGTCTCTGTCCTAGTAATGCTTGCTTCCCATCACCAGCAGCTGTAGCTCATATCTCACATGCTTCTCAACCCCAGCTGCTTGACTGCTCCAAGATAATGCCCCGGTTTCAGCAGCAACAACCTACATTTCTATAATACCTCAACTCCCACACCTCTGTGCCCCAGTGCAGTCTGCCAAAGGCTAGGTTTGAAAGTGGTGCCCTGCTGTGGCCACATTAGGTCTCAGAAAGGTGTTAGAAAGGGTGTGAGACTTGGCCTGAGCTCCCTTCCCAGAGCACTTCTGTCCCATGGCCCCCTAGAAGCTCCCTGTGTTAATTTCATGGGTTTGGAGGCATGGGTGGGCTCTTTTGTGGCCAGGATTGCATGATTCTATGGTGGGAATGTGGGGTCCTAGGATGTTCTCACTTACCCTTTCCTTACTTTGAGGAGTCACTCCAGAAAATTGTTACTCAGTCGAAATGAGACAGATAGCCAACTTCTAGATTTGAGGTACATTCTCCTTGTATTAAAAACCAAGTGGCAAAATCAAGGTGATCAAATTGAGAAGAAAATGTCCCTTCCATCAAACCCCACTTATTTTTAAAAACTTTATTTTTCAGATTTAAAAATCACAAATATTGTGTCATAGATACGATCAGCAGGTAACAGAAAAAACAGCAACAAGGACAAAAGACATTTGAGTACTGAAATGTTTGGCGCTTTGAAGATTTCCAAACCTCTAGCTTTGCAAGTGGTTTTTCTTGATTCGATATGACTTCAGTCCCCATGCACCTAACTGCAAACTGAGTTATATTGAATGAGTATGTACATTGTTACTGGGCATTCAAAAGGCTAAAACTGAGCAAGTCTGAGTAGACAGTAGCTGGAATTTGCAGCTAAAATGACTTGGCTTGAGGCTGTCATGGTCAAACATTACAGTTCTTAAAATGTAATTCCCGAAAGAACTTATTCTTTATCAAGAAGTCAAAGTAGAAGCTAGACTAACCACTCTTCTGTTCCATCTAGAGATTCCACCCAATATCATTTCTTGCTAACCATGTGCCATATTGTCTATCTTACAAGGCAGCCTCTAACTCACATTCTAACTATAAGATGAGCTTGTGATTTCAGGGTAAAATGCAGGCAGGAATGTTTGACATTGGCACTATCCACTTAGTTCCAAGTGATCACGGGCTATTACATAATTTGGTGTGCATTTGCACACTCTTCTAAGTGCATTAAAACCTCACTGACACTAGCATTATTATTAAAACAATTCACTGAAGAGAGTTCTAACCAAATGCATTTCTTCTTTCATTTCAAATACACTAACCTTGGTAAAATATGTTCAAATTACTGGTTAATCTTGGTGGCTTCAGGGTCAGTTTTACAATGTTTCTGTATAATGTAGCATCTGCAATTATGTGAAAGATTACAACTTTGAAAATAAGTAACCAATTACATCCAAGAGGAGAAAATAGAGTCAAACCTTGGCAGCAGTTCTGTTGATCACTTCCTCAATAAGACGTTTTAAACCCATTTTATTATTTTTTTAATGGAGATACTGACAGCTTGTGTACTTTTGTTAGGCACTTATAGTAGAAGCAAAGAGAATTTATTAAAGAATAAAGATGTTTTTCATTTTCTTACTTAAAAGGAGCAGGTGTTAACTTAGGCTTCCAAAATTATTTGGAAAATGGAAATGTCCTATGAAAATTCACAGTTTTGAAAAATTACAATATAATAATTTTATATCTAATTGACCCAAGTTTTGAACTTCTAATGCCTTGGAGGTGCACTGTAAAGGTACTGGGCTAGGAACCAGGAAATCTTCAGTTTTGTTTCGGGTCCCACATTATCTATCTTTATGACTTGAGACAAGTAGCTTTGCCCCTCTGAATCTCAGATCAATCATTTGTTGATTGTGAAGATCCCTTTCAACTGTAAAGTGGTACATATGAATTTTCATTTACATTAAGTAAGTGTGGGATTTGAAAAATACAAGTCTGGTGTCATCTCTACACATCTTCTACAATGCAAAACAAGGCAGAGGCAATCAATCTGTAATTTTATTAATCTCCTGGTTAGTGACTAATCATAAAATTATTGGGCCGATGAAAAAATTAGTAAAGTCTCTAATCTATATTAGAAACTTTGCCACCATTTAATATCAATTAATTAATTTTTAATTTAATGAGTACATAGTATCAACACTTATGGGTTGTATGAGATAATTTGATACAAGCATGTGTAATAATCACAATAATGTAATTCGCATGTTAGGGCGAATCGAATATCCATCGCCTAAAGCATTTATCCTCTGTGTCACAAACAATGTCATAAAAATATAGAACACTTCACACATTTGCACATCATCCTTGCACAGGGAACATGCTAATCTTCTCTGTATATTTCGGTTTTAGCCTAAGTGCTGCTGAAGTGAAGACTCCACCATTTTAATTGTTCATTTCCACTGAAAATAGTTTCAAGGCAACTGCATAGGCAGCAGTGTGGAGGAGATCAGGAATAGACATTATTATTAACCGTTAGAATAGAATGGCTGAGAACCTTGATTGATGAATCTTATTTCTATGTCTTATAACAGCTAAATCTGCAGCTCATGCCAATGGCTTGATACCTGCCTCAAGGTAACTAAATTATTTCCAAATAATGTAATGATTGTTTCAACTGCCAACCACTTCTAAAAAGAAGAAATATACTTCTGTGTAAACTAGCATTAAGTTTATTTTGGTTTAAAGATATATTTTTCTCAAACCGAGCAAATTTTAAAAAATTTATAATTGACTTTTCTAGTTGATGAAATCACTTCTTCCAAGTGTAACAGCAGCTGTGAATCTATCTAAAATAGTGAGCTGATAGTCTCAAATAAGTTTCTTGGGTCAATTTACCACCGCAAGCCACTATACTGTTACATCCAGGCAGAACAGGCTAACCATAGTTAAGTGTTTCCAATTTATTCTGGTTCTTCCTGCCCATTTCATTTACTTTTTGATGCCTTTTATCTCCCAACAACATACAAACCTATAAGGCAGAGAATGTGGTATATATTTCTTGAGTAGCTTGTCAGGTTCACTTTTGAAGAAGAACTTAAAAACAGCTATGCCTTATTGGTATGCAACTATGTCAGCCTGAGTGGTTTTAATTTTTTTCTTTTACTACTGAATACCAACAAAAGTGTCTGGTGCTATTAGCAACAAATTATGCTGCCCATTACTTATACTTAGAAGAATATTAGCATTTTCACTCCTTGCTTCTACCAAAAATATTTTATTCTTAAGTTTTTAGTCTAACAATATTGAAATTTAGGATGGTATAATTGGAATACAGTAACATGTTGGCTTTTTAAAAACTCCTCATTTTAAAAATATTCCCTAGATGAAATTTTCTGCATAGTTTCCAGTAATTCATGCCTATGACCACAGGTAAAGTTTCCTTGGCAGGGAAATTCAGAGTTTAAAATGACTTTTCACTATAGAAATTTATATATTTAAATCTTGTTGTCCTGTTGAAGTTAAATGATTATTAGAAATCTAATTAGTACAGTCTTTTCTTGGTACAATACACATGGCTATGACAAACTAGTGATGCAAACCACTGTTTTAATATCATATGTTGACTTTTATATCAAAATAAAAAATGCATTTTTTCTGATGTTTATTTGTATGTGATTCTCAACATTAGATCAGTTTCAAATATGACTGTAGTCAGTTGCGATTTTTCCTACAGGGAGCTTAAGAGCTTGAATTAACAAGCTTTAATGTAAGCACCACAATAATGACTAAAATATTGTTCCATCTAGACTCACAGAGGAAATATATGTATCTATATTATATATAATATATATTTGTGAAATATGTACATATATATTTGTGACATATGTATTTCTGAACTAATATCTGAGTCATTTAGAACTATAATAATTATTATTTTATTAGTTAATAATCAGTAGCTCACATTCAGTCCTAACTCTCTGCAATGAACTGCTTGCTCAGCAGATGGGTTTTGAATAACTTAGATTCCTGAGTCCATGTCTGTATCCCTAGCTCCTTCCTGATCATGGGCCTTTTGAATAGCTACTTACCCAGGGAGAAAAGATATAAAATCCACTTTGGATATTTGTCCAACAATAACTAAGAGCAGAAGAATCAGCGGCATTTAGACTATACACAAAAGCCAACCCGAAATAACATTCTCCTTAATTTTCAGATGTTTTTTCAGTTTTTGACTTTATGTGATATCCTCCACAGTCCCAGCAGGTTTTCAGGAGACTAAACAGGAGTCATGTCCCCATTCAAATATCACCCTTAATAGTATTTCTGCAGGTCAGAAGACTCTGGTTTATTTATCTCCTCCTTTCATCCTGTGTCTCTTCCACACTTGTGCAAACAAAACATCCCTGAAGAGATGCTACATAGAATTTCCTCGGGAGATGGCGGTGGTTTGGCCAAGCATTTGGAAGCCTGTGCTTAGTGACCCTGCTCACCAGGGCACTTAAAGCGAAAGTATCCTGCCATGTGACAAAGAAAAAGACTTGGAGCTAAAGGGCCTGTGATGGTGGTCTTTGGAGTCAAACTATAACAACCCACTTTAGCTAAAATTTCAGACACTAGAAAATAGAACTGCTTTTTAAAACTAAGAATTGAACCACAGTATCTGTAAAATATGACCATTTAAGTAATACATCACCATAACACTCTTTATGGAGTCTGGTGATGTACTAAATGTGAGTATTAAAAAAAAAATCTTCTGAAACTCTTTCTTGACTTAGTGCCCAGGCACAATGTGCATAGAAGGCAGAGATCCCATAGCCTCTCAGCCATGCCATATTGGAATGGGTTTTTGCTAGTTTGCCCAGTCTTCCTTCAGCTTCTCATGTTTTGTCCAGATCCAAAGATTCTGTTGACTTCAAAGGGAGTTTTGTATAAAGCAAGATGAAAACGGCGGGTGCCGGGCGGGGGGGGACTGTGAATTTCAAATTGAACCCTGCAGAACAAAATATTTTTAGCAAGACACAAGATAATGGATTTTTTTTCATTTGAGAAGAATGATATTTTTCTTCTTTGTTTATTCTTACCAACATAAAGCACAATCTCTGCCCCTACAGTGAAGAGTCTTGAATATGTCTTTTTTCTAAATAAGCTTAGTGAAAGGTTGTGGTTTCCTTAGCAACAGATGACTTCTTTCTATATTTTTCTCTTTGGGGAAAAAACATACTTTGGCTTTATAAAGAGGTTTTCATTTTGGGTATCAAAGCATTTTATGGCCAAATCGTCACCCTGCCTTAGCAAAGCAGATGAATAACACCCTCCCCACTTTACAGATGGGGGAGGAAAATGGCAGCTGGAACTAACAGCTGCAGTGGGAATCATCTGCTGCCTTGTGAGATCTTTGCCAAGGGAGGATGGCAGAAACACCCTAAGGTAACTCACAATAACTTATGCCTCTGCATGATTCCCTCCCCTTGAGTGTAGGTGGGACCTGTGACTTACTTCTAACAAATAGAATATAGCAAAGGTGGTAAAATGTCATGCCTTTGCTTAGATTACATTACATAAAACTCCATCATAGCACACTGGAGAGAGGGATTCCTGCTGCCTTTCAAAAAGCCAATAGCCGTGTTGTGAACACCTATATAAAGGGCCATGCAGAGGCCTTTTGGAGATGAGAGCAACTTTTAGCCAACAGTCAATAAAAAGCTGGGGCTCAGCCCTATAGCTGCAAGCAAATTAGTTTTTCCTACAGCTTGGAAGAGAACATCAAGCTCCAGAAAGTAACAAAGGCAAGCTGACAGCCTGATTTCAGATTTTAAGACTCTGAGCAATGGTGCCCGATACGCCATAATATGTCTCCTGACCAATGGAAACTATGAGATAATAAATATTTAAACCACTAAGATTGTTATACAGCAGTAGATAACTAGTAGGGGGGCTATACAAGTGGATAATTGTTGAGCTGACTAGAGAGACGTTAGAAGACAATGAAAAGGAGGGTAATAGGATAAAGACTTGGAAGACAGATTCATGTAGGATTATATTCAGATTTGGCACTTAGTATTTTACCTTCCTTAAACCACAATTCCTTCATTTGCAGAATGGAGATAATACCCACCTCTGCAAGCTATGATAAAGATGAAAAATTATGGCTCTAAAAGTATCTGGCATTGTACCTGTCACATAGTATGTGTATAGTAAATGATAGCTAGCAGTAGATTTAGTTGTAACATAAAAAGAGTTTTGACCCTGTTTCTAGAGCTCTTGTAATTGCAACATGAACAGAGGGCATTTGTAAAGCTAATTCACTTGAGCAGTTCAAGAAAGCATCTCACCTTTCACCCCATTAGAAGTTCGCAGTACCTGGAGCAAAGGTGGTAGAATTGACAGGCTTAATCTATTTGGACTCTTGGCAGTAGAAAGCCTCCTGCTTGTATGGTAGCTTCTCTTGTGTTCTGTTTATTTTATTCTATTTTGAGGACATTACCTAGGATCACAATATTGTGAGGCATCTGGATGCTGGAGAATGAGCCATTGCTGGCCACTTATCCTGAGATATACCCAAGTGGGTTATCCATCCATAGAAGTTCCTGTGAGGAGACAAGGGAGAGGAAGGAATTGAGGAAGAGCAGGGATGAGTGCAGAATCATTGAAGATGCAGAATGAGAACAAGAAAGATGTCACTTTTATGGCTAGAGTGTGTCTTGCATGGACAAATAGCTGCCTAAAACATGAGATGTGACAATAGACAGATATGACTCTGGGTTATAAAAAGCTGAAGAGATATGACTCAAGTAAGATGGTTACCTAAGTGTGAACAGTTCTATGGTCAATAAGAAGGCTGCTGCCAAGTGTTTGGGTTTTCTCTGCCTCTAATGTAGGTTTCAAGAAAGGATGCCTGGTAAGATAAGCTCACGGTTCTAACTGGAACCTGGAAGTATCTTGACCTCATTGATTATGTAGAAAATACAAGATTCTCCCACACCTCCCTCCCTGAACTAGAGTTTTCTCCTAGAGTGACCAAGTGCAAGATGCCTTCAGTAGACAAAGAATTGTCACCTAGCAACAATTTATCAAAGTACTTCTTTGGAAAGATTCATTCATAGTTACAAGATTTGCATAGTTAAATTTGTAAACTCTGTGATTTATACATGTTTTTTCATCCATGAATTCACAGAGGCATGCATTTTTAAATAAATGGCAAAAAAATTGGCATATACAATAAATATCCTTTTCTACTAACAGTGCTTGATTAAGAAATGTAGTGTAATTAAGCACTCAAGAGATTAGGTGCCCTGCCAGAAGTCATTTAAAATATAAAAGCAATGTGAACCTCTAAAAATAAGAGAGAGAAATTCTAATTTTTCCCTATGATCAGTGCTTAAATGCCATTTTTTCTTGATTTGAAATATCAAATGTTGCAAAAAATTACCCTCCTCTCTTTTAGGTCCCATGCTTTGCCAGTACCCTAAACTTAGCTCAGGATCTTATGTCCCCTAGAAAATGAGACTAAGAATGCACTCTTGTGCAAGTGATTTCATGATAGCTCTTCTAGGAGGAACCTATAAGGAAGTGAAGGAAGCAGAGTAGGGGTCTGGGAAGAAGCGAGACATAGACGTGAGGTCAGCTGGACACTAGCTTCAGGCTGAGCCCATGAGGAGTTCCAGGGCCCAAATGGTAGCCCATAGTAGTTCCAGCTCTAGGTGAGGCAGCTGGGATTTTGTTCTGCATATGAGCCAGCCATTGATGGTGGTTGTGGGCTGCTTCTGAGTCAGGAATAACATCCCAGGAATTTTTAAGCTAGGTGGCTCCCACTGATGAATAAGAAATCTCCAGAGATGAGTACCACTCACAGCCATGAGTCCTTAGCAGTCAACGCCATACACAATGGGAGAATGGCTACACCAGTCTAGGAAGGGAAAATTGGGGTAGGAAACCAGGAGCTCTCATTACATTCAGTGTGCTTATCAGGGATTCAGCACTATCTACTTTATACTGATACCTTCTTTAAAGACTTTCAGACAAATAGACAACTAGAGTACATAATTACCTACATCATGGGCTTTAAATGGCACACTATCCTTCTCAGGAGGCTGGATATTCCACAACTTGTATTTCTTTGGGTTACAGATTTCTCTCTTCAAATAATCCTCATACATAATGGAAATTAAGAGGTAACATGAGATGCTCCGGAATGAGAGTTAGCTTCTCAAAGACAGAAGGGACTTACAGCAGTGGAAGAGCATTGACTGGGGAGATGAACAAGGGCATCAAGGGTTGGAGGTATAGGCGCCCAAGACACTCTCACCTCACTTTCCAATTTGCCCAAGGCTGGTACTGACTACATCAGCTACTCCACCCTCAACTCCAGCAGGTTACACCACTATCTATCCAGGCTGACTGAAACTACAATATGAGCAGAGCTGTTCATAAGATTAGTCATATGAATGAGGCTGAGAAACAAAGAACATGGAACAAAAGAGAAGCAGCAGAATACAGCTGTTTCATACCTTAAGATGCAAAACTGCCCATACCTGGAACAAACTCCCAGAGTACTCACAGGGAAAGAAAGCAATTCAAAGTCTGTGGGTTGGCGGGGAGAAAATAGAGCCGAGGATATTGATAATAAAAGATGGCAATTTCAAACTATTTTGAAATAAATGGGAAGTCAGCATTGTTTAGGGGAAAGGATCTATGAAGGAATCAGAGTTTCTTACAAATTATGATTTAAAGGAAAATGAAGCTTTTAGAAAATTCAAAATTAACGAAGAAAGAGAGAACCTCACACTGTCAGAACAGCAAACTGCTGATCTCTGAAATTTGAACTTCAGCTGTTAGATCAGTGTGCAAGTAGCAAAAGCAAGGAAGTTAAGAATCCTACAATGAGATAGGTGCAGAGAGGGAAAGCAAGGCTATAACCTTGCACACTCATGAATGATTTATTTGGTGGAAAGCCAAGTCCACTTGGGAACTGCATATATTTCATAACTTTGCTGGTTGTAATGAACTTCTCCATTTGAACTAAGTGTGAATAATGCAACCATGCTGCTGCCTAAGATTTTATGAGATAGGCTTTATTTTATCCTGATTTCCCAGCAGTCACAAAAGAAAAAGGGAGAGAGAAAGATCAAGAACAAACTACTCTTCAGCAGGAAGCAAGCCACTTTTCCTGATCAGATTTGAAGAACTGACCTTTCTCTAACCATTGAAAAGGAAAGAGTTGTATCTCTAGAAGTACCAAGGAAAGCAATGTAATAGAAATTTTTTTGGGTACTAGCATTGGTATAGATACATAAATGTGTTTCTTTACACAAAGTTTCAATTTGAATGAGAACATCTAACAATTTACTAAAAAGCTCTTCTCTACATCATGTTTGCTGTTTTTCATGATCACTCAAAATGTCTCCTATTATTTGAAAGTAGAAGTATTTTTAATACGAGCTATAAAACAGTAGTTATTTCCTTCAACATCACAATAGTTGCTTGAATAACAACAACAAGAATTAACATTTAATGAATGTTGCATGCCAGAAAATATCCTAAGTGCTTTACATATATTAAATCATTTAATTCTCAGAACATTCCTTTGAGATGGTATTATAGCTAATTTTATCTGTCAGCCTGGCCATAGTGTTCAGATATTTGGTCCAACATTATTCTGGATGTTTCTGTAAAGGTGTTTTGGCTGAGATTAACATTAAAACTTCAACTTTGAGTAAAACAGATTACCCTCCATAGGTGGTGAACCTCAGTCAATCAATCACTGTCGAAGACCTTACTAGAAAAATACTGACCTTCCCCAAGCAAAAAGGAATTCTGCCAATAGACTGCCTTCACATTCAAACAGAAACTTTTCCCTTTTTCTCCAGCTTACCAGGCTACATCATCTGGTTTGGGAATTACCAAACCACCACAATCACAGAAGCAAATTGCTTAAAATAAATTTGTGCCCTCTCCTTTCTTCTCTCATGCTCTCATGCTGCATGAACATATATACATACTCACATAACCCTTCTTTGTTCTGGAAAACCCTGACTAATACAGACAGGTTTTATTTATTTATTAATAGATGAGAAAACTGAGACCTTTTAGCCAAGTTTGTCTCAAATCAACTTGGAACCTCTGACTTATTTTGTAGCACTTCTTAAATTTCTCCTTTACTGTTCAAAGCAACTGAACTATAAGGTCCATAGAGAATCAGACACACCATATAGTTGAAGCCACCCATATAAACATGACTTTGTTTATTCCATAGACAAGAAATTAATAAGAGTAATTATAAACAAAAGCACTCTGTTAGTTTCACTCTGTGTCATCATGAAAAACAAGACTTGCAATAACTTTTGCCTCTTTTACCAAGGTTGTGTTTCCTAAAATTGTTCCCTCCCAAGTCTGCCAAGATCAAATCATCCCATTACTAGGAGATCTAATTAAACTTAAGAGCTATGCACAGCGAAAGAAACAATCATTAGAGTGAACTGGCAACCAACAGAATGGGAAAAAATTTTTGCAATCTACCCATTTGACAAAGGACTAATCTTCAGTCTACAAAGAACTTAAACAAATTTACAAGAAAAGGACAAACAACCCCATAAAAAAATGGGTGAAGAATATGAACAGACACTTTTCAAAAGAAGACATTTATGCGGCCAAAAAACATATGAAAAAATGCTCATTATCACTGGTCATTAGAGAAATGCAAATTGAAACTACCCTGAGATACCATCTCATGCCAGTTAGAATGGCAATCATTAAAAAATTTGGAGACAATTTGGGAGCAAGATGGCCGTTTAGGAACCGCTCAGGATTGCAGCTCCCAGTGAAAGTGCAGAGGGTGAGTGGATGCCACATTTCCAGATGGATCTTTATTGCCCACAGACCAGGAGATTCACAGGTGGAGGAGCCCCATGGGTTGCCCAGTGCGGCTGGTAAAAGTTATTTGCCAGCACCCTGGCACAGCGGTTCTCCATACAAAATACACTGGTCTGGTTGCCCTTTTAAGGTGTCAATTGGAGCTCCCAGAAGGCAGATTTGCCCACTCATCTGATTAAACAGAGGATTGAAACAGGGAATCAGGAGATTCCCAGGCAAAACAGCACCATGAATCTCAGCACTGTTGTTTCAGCCAGCACAGTGGGTTGCCGCACAGGAAAGCACACAGATCCGGGTGCTTTTTCAGCAGGCGACTGGAACACTTGGGAGAGAGTCAACTGTTCAGCTTAAAAAAAAAAAAAAGGCCCTGAGGCAGGTATCCAGGTGATCAGGCTTGGCGGGTCCCACCCCACAAAACCAAACAAAAAACCCCAGCAATTAAAAATGCTCGGGTTTTCACGGCAAGCACAGCTAAGCCCAGGACAGTCCAGCTCTGTGGGGGAGGGGCATCCACCATTACTGAGGCACTCCACCCCTACAGAGGTAGTCTGCCATTGCTGAGGCAGCCTGCCATTGCTAAGGCAACCCGCTGTTGCTGAGGCAAACCACCATAACAGACAGAGTCCACCATTACAGCGGCGGGAACCATTGCCAAGGCAGTTCTAACCACACCCATATAAACAGGACTGCAGGGAAGTTCACAGGGCAGCAGGGTGGAGCCAACAGCAGCTCAGCAAAGCCTCTGCAGGCAGACAGTGACTAGGCTGCCTCCTTGCTGGGCAGGGCAGCCCTGAAAAAAAAGGGCAGCAGCGCAACAGAATCTCAAAAATAAAGCCCTACCTTCCTGGGACAGAACACCTGGGGAAACAAAGGTGTTTATGAGTTCTGCTGCAGCAGACCTAAATGTACCTTCCCAGCAGCTCTGAATGAACAATGGAGCTCACAGCTCAGCACTTGAGCTCCTATAAAGGACAAACTGTATCCTCAAGCAGCTCCCTGACCCTCGTATATCCAAAGAGTCACCTCGCAAAGGACTGATCAGACTGACATTTGGTGGGCATCATTCTGGGACAAAGATAGCAGAAGAAGAAACTGGTAGCTACCCTAATTGTTCCACAGCTGCGGAAGATGATCCCCAAACAAGCAGGGCCTGGAGTGGACCTCAGCAATCCAACAGCAGAGGGGCCAGATTGTTAGAAGGAAAACTAAGAAACAGAAATAACTTCATCATCAACAATCTGGACATCCACTCAGAGACCCAATCGGAAAATCAGCAACTACAAAAAAGACAGGTGGATAAATCCACAAAGATAAGAAGAAATCAGCTCAAAAGGGAGGAAAACACCTGAAACCAGAACACCTCTCCTCCTACAAGGGATCACAACTCCTCACCAGCAAGGACACAAAGCTGGATGGCGAATGAGTGTGATGAAATGACAGAATCAGACTTCAGAAGGTGGGTAATGAGAAACTTCCATGAGCTAAAAGAACATGTTCTAACTCAATGCAAAGAAACTAAGAACCTTGAAAAAAGATTTGATGAAATGATAACAAGAATGGACAACTTAGAGAGGAATATAAGTGAATTGATGGAGCTGAAAAACACAACACAAGAACTTCACAAAGCATGCACAAGTTTCAACAGCCGAATTGACCAAGCAGAAGAAAGGATATCACAGATCGAAGATCAACTCAATGAAATAAAACAGGAAGGCAAGATCAGAGAAAAAAGCAAAAAACTAAATGAACATGGTCTCCAAGAAATATGGAACTATATGAAGAGACCAAATCTACGTTTGATAGGTGTACCTGAATGTGATGAAGAGAATGAATTCAAGCTGGAAAATACTCTTCAGGATATAATCCAGGAAAACTTCCCCAACCTAGCAAGGCAGGACAATATTCAAGTCCAGGAAATACGGAGTACACCACAAAGATATTTATCAAGAAGAGCAACCCCTAGGCACATAATCGTCAGATTCACCAGGGTTGAAATAGAAAAGAAAATGCTAAGGGCAGCCAGAGAGAAAGGTCAGGTTACCCACAAAGGGAAGCCCATCAGACTCACAGCAGATCTCTTGGCCAAAACCCTACAAGCCAGAAGAGAGTGGGGGCCAATATTCAACATCTTTAAATAAAAGAACTTTCAACCCAGAATTTTATATCAAGCCAAACTAAGCTTAATAAGTGAAGAAAAAATAAAATCCTTTTCGAACAAGCAAGTACTCAGAGATTTTGTCACCACCAGGCCTGCTTTACAAGAGCTCCTGAAAAAGGCACTACACATAGAAAGGAACAACCAGTACCAACCACTCCAAAAACATACCAAATGCTAAAGAGCATCAACAAAATGAAGAATCTGCATCAACTAACAAGCAAAACAGCCAGCTAGCATCAAAATGGCAGTATCAAATTCACACATAACAATATTATCCCTAAATGTAAATGGACTAAATTCCCCAATCCAAAAACACAGACTGGCAAATTGGATAAAAAGCAAATGCCCATTGGTGTACTGTATCCAGAAAACTCATCTCACATGCAAGGATACACAGAGGCTCAAAATAAAGGGATGGAGGAAGATTTACCATGCAAATGGAGAGCAAAAAAAGCAGGAGTTGCAATTCTCATCTCTGTTAAAATAGACTTTAAAGCAGCAAAGATTAAAAGAGACAAAGAAGGACATTACATAATGGTAAAAGGATCAACACAACAAGAAAAGCTAATGATCCTAAATATATACTGACCCAATGCAGGAGCACTCAGATACATAAGGCAAGTTCTTAATGACTTACAAAGAGACTTAGACTCCCACATAATAATAATGGGAGACTTTAACACTCCACTGTCAATATTAGACAGATTAATCAGAGAGAAAATTAACAAGAATATCCAGGACTGGAACTCAGACCTGGAACAAGCAAACCTGATAGACATTTACAGAACTCTCCACCCCAAATGTACAGTATATACATTCTTCTCAGCACCACATCACACCTACTCTAAAACTGACCACATAATTGGAAGTAAATCACACCTCAGCAAATGCAAAAGAATGGAAATCATAACAAACTGTCTCTCAGATCACAGTGCAATCAAGTTAGAACTCAGAATTCAGAAATGAACTCAGAACCACACAGCTTAATGGAAACTGAACAACTGGCTCTTGAATGTTGATTGGATAAACAATTAAATGAAGGCAGAAACAAAGATGTTCTTCGAAATCAACAAGAATGAAGACACATCATACCAGAATCTCTGGGACACATTTAAAGCAGTCTCTAGAGGAAAATATACAGCAATAAGTGCCCAAATGAGAAGAGTGGAGAGATCCAAAATTAACACCCTATCATCAAAATTGAAAGAGCTGGAGGAGCAAGATAAAAAAAACTCAAAACCTAGCAGAAGACAAGAAATAACTCAATCTGAGCCCAACTGAAGGAGATAGAGACACAAAAACCCTTCAAAAAATCAACAAACCCAGGAGCTGGTTTTGTAAAAAGATCAACAAAATAGACAGACCACTAGCCAGATTAATTTTTTTTTATTAAAAAAGAAAAGAGAATAACCAAATAGATGCAATAAAAAATGATAAAGGGGAAATCACCACAGATTCCACAGAAATTCAAAATATCATCAGAGAATATTACAAACAACTCTATGCACATAAACTAGTAAAATTGGAAGAAATGGATAAATTCCTGGACACCTGCCTCCTCCCAAGCCTAAACCAGGAAGAAGTCAAAACCCTTAATAGACCAATAACAAGATCAGAAGTTGAGACAGCAATTAAGAGCCTGCCAAACAAAAAAAAGCTTGGGTCCAGACGGGTTCATAGCTGAATTCTACCAGACACACAAAGAGGAGCTGGTACCATTCCTCCTGAAACTATTCCAAATAATCCAAAAAGAGCGAATCCTTCTTGAATCATTTTATAAGACCAACATCATCCTGATACCAAAACCCAGCAGAGACTCAGTGAAAAAAGACAACTTCAGGCTAATATCCATGATGAATATAGACACAAAAATCTTTAATAAATACTGGCAAGCTGATTGCAACAGCACATCAAAAAGCTTATCCACCATGATGAAGTAGGATTCATCCCACCACGATGAAGACTGGTTCAACATACACAAGTGAACATAATTCACCACATAAACAGAACCAAAGACAGAAATCATATAATTATCTCAATTGATGCAGAGAAGACCTTTGACAAAATTTAACAGCCATTTATGCTAAAAACCCTCAATAAGTCAGGTATGGATGGAATGCATCTCAAATTAATAAAAGCTATTTATGATAAACCAACAGCCAATATCATACTGAATGGGCAAAAACTCAAAGCATTTCCTTTGAAATCCGGCACTAGACAAGGATGCCCTCTCTCACCACTCCTCTTCAATACAGTATTGGAAGTTCTAGCCAGAGCAATCAGGCAAGAAAAACAAATAAATGGTATTCAAATAGGAAAGGAGGAAGCCAAATTGTCTCTCTTTGCAGATGACATGATAGTATATCTAGAAGACCCCATTGTCTCAGCCCAAAATCTCCTGAAACTAATAAGCAACTTCAGCAAAGTCTCAGGATACAAAATCAATGTGCAAAAATCAAAGCATTCCTATACACCAATAACAGACTTAAAGAGAGCCAAATCAAGAATGAACTGCCATTCACAATTGCTACAAAGAGAATAAAATACCTGGGAATACAACTAACAAGGAATGTAAAGGACCTCTTCAAGGAGAACTACAAACCACTGCTTAACGAAATAAGAGAGGACACAAACAGATGGAGAAACATTCCATGTTCATGGTTAGGAAGAATCAATATCATGAAAATGGCCATACGGCCCAAAGTAATTCACAGATTCAACATTATCCTTATCAAGCTACCAATGACCTTCTTCACAAAACTGGAAAAAACCACCATAAACTTCATATGGAACCAAAAGAGAGCCCGCATAGCCAAATCAATTCTAAGCAAAAAGAACACAGCGGGCGACATCACACTACTGGACTTCAAACTATACTACAGTATTAAAGGGCCACAGTAATCAAAACAGCATGGTACTGGTACCAAAACAGAGATATAGACCAATGGAAAAGAACAGAGGCCTTGAAGCTAACATATGATATCTACAATCATCCGATCTTTGAAAAACCTGACAAAAACAAACAATGGGGAAAGGATTCCCATTTTAATAAATGGTGTTGGGAAAACTGATTAGCTATATGCAGAAAGTAGAAACTGGACCCCTTCCTGACACCTTACACTAAAATTAACTCCACATGGATTAAAAACATAAACATAAGACCTAACACCGTAAAAACCCTAGAACAAAATCTAGGCAAAAAGCCATTCAGGTCATAGGAGTAGGCAAGGACTTCATGACCAAAGCACCAAAAGCATTGACGACAAAAGCCAAAATAGACAAATGGGACCTAATCAAACTCCACAGCTTCTGCACGGCAAAAGAAACAGTCACTAGAGTGAATCGGCAACCAACAGAATGGGAAAAAATTTTTGCAGTTTACCCATCTGGCAAAGGTCTGATACCTAGAATTTACAAAGAAGTAAAACAGATTTACAAGAACAAAACAAACAAGCCCATTCGAAAGTGGGCAAAGGATATGAACAGACACTTTACAAAAGAAGACATACATGAGGCCAACAAACATATGAAAAAATGGTCATCATCACTGGTCATTAGAGAGATGCAATCAAAACTACATTGAGATACCATCTCATGCCAGTTAGAATGGCGATCATTAAAAAATCTGGAGACAACAGATGCTGGAGAGGATGTGGAGAAAAAGGAACACTTTCACACTGTTGGTGGGAGTGTAAATTAGTTCAACCATTGTGGAAGACAGTGTGGCGATTCCTCAAGGCCTTAGAAATAGAAATTCCATTTGACCCAGCAATCCCATTACTGGGTATATATCCAAAAGACTATAAATCATTCTACTATAAGGACACATGTACACGAATGTTCATTGCAGCACTGTTTAAAATAGCAAAGACCTGGAATCAACCCGAATGCCCATTGATAATAGACTGGATTGGGAAAATGTGGCACATATACACCATGGAATATTATGCAGCAATCAGAAATGATGAGTTTGTGTCGTTTGTAGGGACATGGATGAATCTGGAGAACGTCATCCTCAGCAAACTGACACAAGAACAGAAAATGAAACACCGCATATTCTCACTCATAGGCGGGTGATGAAAAATGAGAACACATGAACACAGAAAGGGGAGTACTAAACACTGGGGTCTATTGGGGGGAAAAGGGGAGGGCCAGTGGGAAGGGTAGGTGGGGAGGGATAGCCTGGGGTGAAATGCCAAATGTTGGTGAAGGGGAGAAAGGAAGCAAAACACACTGCCATGTGTGTACCTACACAACTGTCTTGCATGCTCTGCTCATGTACCCCAAAACCTAGAATGCAATAAAAAAAAACACTTTTACACTGTTGGTGGGAGTGTAAATTAGTTCAACCATTGTGGAAGACAGTGTGTCGATTCCTCAAGGACCTAGAAATAGAAATTCCATTTGACCCAGCAATTCCATTACTGGGTATATATACAAAGGACTATAAATCATTCTGGTATAAGGACACATACATGCGAATGTTCATTGCAGCACTGTTTTCAATAGCAAAGACCTGGAACCAACCCAAATGCCCATCGATGATAGACTGGACTGGGAAAATGTGGCACATATACACCATGGAATATTATGCAGCAATCAAAAACGAGTTCGTGTCCTTTGTAGGGACATGGATGAACCTAGAGAACATCATTCTCAGCAAACAGACGCAAGAACAGAAAATGAAATACCGCATGTTCTCACTCATAGGCGGGTGTTGGACAATGAGAACACATGGACATAGGGAGGGGAGCACTACACACTGGGGTCTGTTGGGGGGCATAGGAGAGGGACAACAAGGGGTGAGGAGTTGGGGAGAGATAGCATGGGGAGAAATGCCAGATATAGGTGAAGGGGGGGGAAGGCAGCAAATCATACTGCCACATGTGTACCTATGCAACTATCTTCCATGTTCTTCCCATGTACTCCAAAACCTAAAATGCAAAAAGAAAGAAAATCTGGAGATAACAGATGTTGGAGAGGATGTGGAGAAACAGGAACATCGTTACACCGTTGATGAGAGTGTACATTAATTCAACCATTGTGGAAGACAGTGTGGCAATTGCTCAAGGATCTAGAACTAGAAATATTGACCCATCGATCCCATTACTGAATATAAACCCAAAGGATTATAAATTTTTCTGTTATAAAGACACACACACACATATGTTCACTGTGTCACTGTATACAATAGCAAAGACTTGGAACCAACCCAAATGCCCATCAAGGATAGACTTGATAAATTAAATGTGGCATTTATTTACCATGGAATACTATGCAGCCATAAAATAGGATGAGTTCATGTGCTTTGCAGGGGCATGGATGAAGCCAGAAACTGTCATTCTAAGCGAAATGATCCAAGAACAGAAAACCAAACACCACATGTTCTCACTGATGAATGTTGAACAATGAGAACGCATGAACACATGGAGAGGAACATCACACACAGGCCTTTGGGGAGGGACTAGGGGAGGTAAATGTAGTTCCATGCAAGGGAAAACAGTTTAGAAGCCCATCTTGGCTTTGAAGTTAATAGAGACCAATGTGTGATGATGGGCTAATTACCTTTTTAGAGCTTCAGTTTGTTTACCCACAGCCTCAATAACTGCCTCGTCTTTTTTGTTTTTCATTCTCCCATGTCTGTTTTTCCCTTTTCAGAAACCCCATTGTTTCTCCCAATATTCTCTTAACTTTCATTCCTACTCTAGTTTTTAATGCCTATAATTTTCCTCCCTTCTATTCCAGGGTGATTTTTTTAATAAAAAAAGAAGAAAACCTTAAGGGAGACCAGTCTGTCTCCACTGAAGCCATTAATAGATTTTCATTGGTTTTTATTGTTTGAGCTCCACATTTTGCACTGGCTTTAACTTATTATTCCATATGCTAACTCAGATCTACTTAGCTGTTCTGACCTCCCTCTACTTCTATTTTTTAAACTCCTCACCTGCTGATCCTTCCCACACATTCACTATACTTTGAACCAGGACACCTAAACTGCATGCTATTTCATAAACACATCAAGGGTTTTTGTTTTTGTTTGACACAGGGTGTCATTCTGTTACCCATGCTGGAGTGAAGTGGCAGGATCATATCTCGCTGCAGGCTTGACCCCCCAGGCCCAAGCAATCCTCCCACCTCAGCCTTCCAAGTAGCTGGGACCACACTTCCGTCATTTTTTTTTTTTTTTGGTAGAGATAGGGTCTCCCCATGTTGCCCAGGCAACACTAAAATTTCTGGACTCAAGTGGTCCTCCAGCCTGGACCTCTCAAAGAGCTGGGATTACAGGCATGATCCATCACACCTGGCCTACACCATTTTTTAAAAATTTTCACTACTTTTAAATATGTATCCTTTTTTATTTGAACTGATCTCTTTTAGTCATTTGTATCAGATTTTTCTACCCCATACATACACACATGTGCAGACACACACACACACACACACACACACACACTCCTCATCAAAATCAGTCAAATATCTTCTTTTTTGGAAATCAATCCTGGCTATGACTTCTCTGGTCCCTTTTTAAGTATCACCACCAAGCCTTTTGTCCACACTTGTATTAAAGTACATATTTGCAGTCTATTACAACTCTCTTTATATATATTTGTTTCTTTATTACATTGTTGCTTGGGGGCCACAGTTATGCTCTATTTATCTTAAACTCTCATTGACTATCATAGAAAGTATTCGATAAGGCTGGGCGTGGTGGCTCAAGCCTGTAATCCCAGCACTTTTGGAGGCCGAGGCGGGTGGATCACGAGGTCAAGAGATCAAGACCATCCTGGTCAACATGGTGAAACCCCATCTCTACTAAAAATACAAAAATTTAGCTGGACATGGTGGCACATGCCTGTAATCCCAGCTACTCAGGAGGCTGAGGCAGGAGAATTGCCTGAACCCAGGAGGTGGAGGTTGCGGTGAGCCCAGATCGCGCCATTGCACTCCAGCCTGGGTAACAACAGTGAAACTCCGTCTCAAGAAAAAAAAAAAAAAAGAAAGTATTCAATAAATGTTTGTCTTTTGGAAAAACCCACATAAAATACTAAATCACTAAGTCACTATGTCAATAAGCACTGGCTTCTCCCGATTTTAGGAAAAGACAGCCAGTATGCAATAGTAAAAAGCTTACCAGTAGGGGGAACTGGGAACACCTGAGTCTTAAATCTTGCTCTTATCGAGAGCTGCTGGTTTGTCCTGGGGTTTCTCCCTTACTTCTCTGTGCCCATGTTTCTTTAATTATCATACAAAGAGAGTAAACCAGCTTTTTGAGCATTTTACTTAAATGCTTAACTATATGCATGCTTAGTTGGTCTACAGCTGTTTGGATGTTTCTGCACGATGCCAAATATATGAATGAAAAATAAAATCTCAATTACCTAGAGTTCTAATACATGATGTCAGAAAATTCCAATGGGGAAATGACAATGTGTGAAATGTATATGTAAAATATCTTGTTTTGCATAGTTTATGAAATTAATAGTTTTTAACACATTTTCAGATGCATTGTTTCATTTTCTTTATCACAACATTCTTGAATTATTATTTTCTTCATATAGATGAAGCATCTGCATCTTAGAGATGTTAAGAAATTAGCTCAAGTAACAAAGGTAATGAAAAACAGCTAGACTGGAAATAGAATCTTCTAGGCCGGGCGCAGTGGCTCACGCCTGTAATCCCAGCACTTTGGGAGGCCGAGGAGGGTGAATCAGGACGTCAAGAGATGGAGACCATCCTGGTCAACATGGTGAAACCCCGTCTCTACTAAAAATACAAAAACTTAGCTGGGCATGGTGGCACGTGCCTGTAATCCCAGTTACTCGGGAGGCTGAGGCAGGAGAATTGCCTGATCCCAGGAGGTGGAGGCCAAGATCACGCCATTGCACTCCAGCCTGGGTAGCAAGAGCAAAACTCTGTCTCAAAAAAAAAAAAAAAATAATAATCTTCTAAAAAGATCAGTTATAATGAAGATATTCAAACAAGAGGTTAAATTGTTCACTTTTTAGGAGTAATATGGAATCAAAATAGAACTATAGTCTTCATCACAGTCAGTCTCATCAACATGTTATTTCTGAGTGTTTGAAATGAAGAAAGGAAGGACAGGCAGGAGAAACATAGAGGAAGACAGAATATTTTACATTATTAGGTAAAACATAGTTAAGTACATATTAGAGTAAAACATTACTTTTTAGAATATTAAAAATGTTATTTTTTCCAAAATTCACATCTAGGCAGCTTGTTCTAAAGTTAAATGTCAACAATTTTATTTTTTATTCATACAGAAATTGTGCATGCCAAAGTTCTCCTACATCATTTTCTAGTCCATTGGCAATTGCTCCTCTTCCAAGTTGTCAAGTTCATTTATTTTTGGTTATCACAATCTGTTCATATTTTTCTAATTCATCCTTTTATTAAATGAGAAAAGCTATCAGATAAATCTATTTGGAAAATGAGCAGCTAGTCCAAAGAAAGCATCTGTAATGCTTCATAATACTGTTCAAAAGTGTTTTTATGGCCTGCTATTCATTCAAAGTGCTGTGTCAATTTACTAATTTGAACGTAAGACAATACATCATTTTTATCAATTTTAAAACATGTATTTTCATAACTCAAACATTCTTCTGATTACTACTGGAAAAGAAAATATCACCTTACAGGGACGAAGAGGTGAAAAGAATCCAAAATGACTATTTAATGAATAATTCTCTACAAACTTTTAAATGTCTTTCACTGCTGTTCCCTCTTACCATTTAGCACTCATTGAATTTTCCTTGGTTTCTGTTTATGAATTTATTTTTGCAAATGTTTTTGGTAGGTATTTCAGGGACCTAAATTATATGAAAAGAACCTCTTTAACGAAGTAAATAAAATCTTTCTATACTTAAAATTTTAAGTGACAGCACCATGGCACATGTATACCTATGTAACAAACCTGCACATTCTGCACATGTATCTCAGAATTTAAAGAAAAATTTAAAAAAACATATTAGGTTATAAAGTACAGTTCCTTGAAGATAGGTAGTCCTTGACAGAAAAAAAATGAACATTTACACAGGTTCTCTGTTATATCTCCCTTGGAAATTAGTATTTATTGCCCTTACTTTACACATAAGAAGAGTCTAAGAAGGTAAATGAGTCAAAGAGCTTGAGGATACAGTAAAAGCGAAAAAGTGCTGGAGAGGTGCCTGAGGGCACAGCACCAAATTCATAAGCAGAGGGAGGGACCTGCCATCCTCAGCCTAGAGGGAAAAGGAAGGGATAGGTGCAGATGCAGGTGAGTGACGTAACTCCCATCTGGTGTCCTCCCATGGAAAGATCATCTGACAAGAATGAGAAAGAGTAGGCTTGACAGAGATCAGGGAGAAGGGTGACCCAGGCATTGAATGGCCACTATTGGAAATCAGAGAGAGAACTTCCAAGCAAACTGTCAATAAAAGCATTTATTCATTTCACTTATCCATGTGCTATAACCAACCAATGCATTATTATTATTACTTCAAACAAGTTATCTTTTACATCAATTAAAAATACAAAAAATAGTATTAATTTTACCTTAAAAGAGAGCAGTTAAATGGACCAATTTACTTGCTATAACAGAATTTGTTCTGTATTTTAAATATTCAACAAGAGCTTCTACCACTCAGATTTTCTTTATTAAAGAGGCAAGCCAGGAACGGGTGCCCACTGAAAAAAAGCAAAGAAAGAAGTTTAAGCAGTTTTTACAGTAATGTGTGACACATCAATTATTTTAACTCACCTCTCCAAGATTTTTATTTTTAGGACTAAATATTTTATTTCTACATTGTATTATGAAATATTTCAGTCACGTAGAAAACTATAATATAATACATGCAAATACAACAACAGCTTTGTCAACTTTCATATTTTACCATATTTGCCTCAGTGTCTTTTTAGGAAATTAGATGTATCAGACACAATTAAAACCCACTGTATATCTGAATTCCATTCCCTTCTTTTCTTCCTCAGACAAAACTTCTATTCTAAATTTGGTATTTATCATTCTTGTACATAATTTTACCATTCTGCTTCATATGTGCATATCAATAAATGATTTTGTTTTCTTAGGCAGGTTTTTCAGTTCTATAATGGCATAGAACTGTATCTACTATTCTTCAACTTGAATTCTTTATTCTTTATATCTTTATCAACATTGTCCATGTTGATGTATATGACACTATCCATTCACTTTAACTGCTGAATAGAATTCTACTGCATGAAAATACCACCATTTATCTATTATTCAATTGATGAGTAAGTTGCTTCCAGCCTTTCTCTCTTAAAACCAGTGCCTCAGTGAAAATTTTTGCCATGTTTCCTTCTGCATATGTGCCTAGAAGTTAAATTTCTAGGTCAAAGCCTTGAGCATCTTGAAAATATGATCAAATTATTTTTTAAAATGGTTGTACTAAGTTTCACTCTCACCTTCAATGCTATGTATGAGAGTTCCTATTCCACCACAGCTTTAAAAGAATTTAGTATTTCAGATTAAAAAATAAATCCAGCCGGGAGCGGTGGCTCACGCCTGTAATCCCAGCACTTTGGGAGGCCAAGGCAGGTGGATCACGAGGTCAAGAGATCGAGACCATCCTGGTCAACATGGTGAAACCCCATCTCTACTAAAAATACAAAAAATTAGCTGGGCATGGTGGCGCGTGCCTGTAATCCCAGCTACTCAGGAGGCTGAGGCAGGAGAATTGCCTGAGCCCAGGAGGCGGAGATTACGGTGAGCCAAGATCGCGCCATTGCACTCCAGCCTGGGTAACAAGAGTGAAACTCCGTCTCAAAAAAAAATTAAATAAATAAAAATAAATCCAACCTGATGAATGTGACATATTTCATTTGTGTTTTAATTTGTATTTTCCTAAATGATATAATTTAGATTTTTATTGCCAATTTGAATTTATTCATCTATGAATTATAAGTTAATTTTACATATTTTATTTTTCTTAATGTGTAATTCTTTACACATTCTTGATATGAAACCTTTTATGGAAATATATTTTTCCTAAGAAATAACTCATTTTTTATTAAAGCATCTTCTGAAATGAAGACTTTTATAATTTTAATATAAACCTAATTATTAGTTCATTTAACTTTTGATTTGTGCTTTCTGCATCTTAAGAGAAGTTCCCTTATGTTGAAATTATAATTTTTTTCAATTTTTTTGTCAAATATTTTAAAGCACTGCTTTTTCACATTTAGATCTTTAATCTACCTGAAATGAATTTATGTGTACTGTGAGATAAGGATTTAACTTTATTGTCCCAGCACCATGTGCTCCATAGGCCATCTGTCCTCCATGGATTTCTAATAACACCTTATAATTTATGAAGCTTCTTCATATGATGGTGTGTTGGCCAGGTGCAATAGCTCATGCCTGTAATACCAGCACTGTGGGAGGCCAAGATGGGCAGATCATCTGAGGTCAGGAGTTCAAGACAAGCCAGGCCAACATGGCAAAACCTCATCTCTACTAAAAATACAAAAATTAGCTGAGTCTGTGGTGGTGGCGCCTGTAATCCCAGCTACTTGGGAGGCTGAGGTAGGAGGATCGCTTGAAGCTGGGAGGCAGAGATTGTGGTGAGCCAAGATTGTGCCAATGCACTCCAGACTAGGAGACAGAGTGAGACTCCATCACAAAAAAAAAAAAAAAAAAGGTATCTCATTCTTAGCAATCAGTTGCATACCTTCAGTTTGGTATTCAAACTCTGCATCAATTTGTCACTTTTTATGCTTTTACAACTTTATCCGAGGTCTTCATATCTGCTAAGGTGAATTTATACCATTTGTAATCCTTAGATTATATGGCTCTTCTTAGTCCTCTACTGACACATGAGAATTTTTGAATAAACTTTTCAATTTCAATTTTGGTAATAAAATTACCAAAATTTGATTGGGATTTAAGTGAGATTGTATTAAAGAATTAATTAATAGCTAAGTTACATATTTGTTACTTTCAAGTCTCCAATTTAAAACTACATACTTCTCTTTGTATCATCTAAAACTTCTTTTGATGGATTTTAGCTTGGTATTTAATTTTCTGTCTTCCAAATACTACATTTAAACAAATATAAAAATGTTAATTGTAGTTCACTACAATTAACATTTGTATATTTACTGTGCTGTTGTCTGAGGAAGTTTTAATGCTTTGCCTATACACTCTCTTGGATTTTCTATGTAGACCACCTTTTTATCTGTAAATACAGAGAGCTATATTTACTTCTTTAATTTTAAAATAAAATTACACCTTTTATTTCTTGTTCCTAACTGACCTAGCTGGTTAAAACTTCTAGTACAATTTGATTAGAGGCACCCTTTTATGATGCCTGACATGAATTGGAATACTCCTAATGATAAATATAAAATTTAGTCTTGTTATCTGGTGGAAATACAGGTTATTCCAATTTTTAGTTTTAGTTTTCTATGAATTTATATTCTGAATTGTAATAGAAAATTTTATCAGATTCATCTTCCATCTGATAGTTATTTTTTCTTTGCATCTTTTGGTTAATTATATTAGATTTTTCTAATGTTAAAAATTTTATTTTCCTGATATAAATCCAGTTTGCTAAAGATGCTTACAGTCTTTAATACAAACACTGTAATATAAAATGAATTACTTGATTTTGTTTCCTAATATTTGTGGGAAAATGAAATGCATTTTCTCATAATTTTTTTCTTGTATTCTTTCTGTTTTTTTTTTGTATCAAAATTATATTCTCTCATAAAATGAGTTGGGAATCATTCTTTCATTTTTTAGTCTGAGGAAACGTTTCCTGAAGATAATCTGCTCCTTAAATGTCTTTTGCTAAAACGTCTAGATCTGACCTTTGCTTAAAGAAGACGGGTTGGAGATGCATATTTGCCTCTGCTCCCTCCCAAAATGAGGGAATTTATAAAGCTGAAAAATAGTTAGACAAGTGATAATTGTCATAGACAAATTGAGTCAACTGAATCCTAAACAGTCTGCAAAAGAAGCAAAGAAGAAACACAGTTACCACCTCAGAAGGGAAAACTTTCAGAAAGGGGTGTAGCAGGTATATCTAGAAGCAGGAGTGAAGGTAAAACTGATGATCGGTGAAAACACAGAGCTAAAAATTGGTATAAAATCTGAAAGTTGATTAAGAAAAATTAAATTGCAAGGTGGTTTCTCCCATACCAGCAGAAGACTGAAAATTCATTCTTTAAAGAGAATAAAACCAAAGGGGGGAAACTATATAATAAACTGAGGCATTTAATTGAAAACTTATGTAAGAAATATGGTAGCCCCAGTATTTTGTGTGAGTCACTCTATGAATTTTGGCACCAAGGATTCTATAGTCCAGAAAGGAGACTGAATACAAGAGCTTTGTCTATAGTGTTGCCAAATAAAATTTGAATTTCATACAAAGAATAAATACTTTTTTTTTTTTTGAGACGGAGTTTTGCTCTTGTTACCCAGGCTGGAGTGCAATGGCGTGATCTCGGCTCACTGCAACCTCCGCCTCCTGGGTTCAGGCAATTCTCCTGCCTCAGCCTCCCGAGTAGCTGGGATTACAGGCACGCGCCACTATGCCCAGCTAATTTTTTTGTATTTTTAGTAGAGACGGGGTTTCACCAAGTTGGCCAGGATGGTCTCGATCTCTTGACCCCGTGATCCACCTGCCTCAGCCTCCCAAAGTGCTGGGATTATAGGTGTGAGTCACTGCGCCTGGCCAGAATACTTTTTAGTATAAGTATGTCCCCATTTAATAATTGGATCACATTTACCCAAAAAAAATTCTCTTTATTTTTTCTTAAAATATAGTTTAATTGGGCAACCTTATATTTTTATTTGCTATATCTGGCAACCCTGCTTGTTTGGAGAATCTGACCAGCCTATGAAAAAGTACCCGAAGTTACTTATGTTAGGTGTCCCGTGAACTGTCTATATTTAAAATGCCCCATATATGTGCAAAGAGCTTCCCATCAGCTTTTTAATGTCCTACTTTTCTTTTTCAGCACTCAATGAATTGGAGTTTCCTTTATTCATGAAAGAAACTGCTAATACTTTCACACAAGTTTCACTTGATGGTTAATGTATACCATATAGAGCCCATGTCTATATCAATGCCTTGTGCTCGTTTCTTCAACATAAAAATTTAGTATTTTCTTTTTGTTTTCTCCAAGTTACACTTAAATTGCCTGCTTTATTTTTTATTTATTTTTTCTACTTTTTAGAAAGTACATGTGCAGGTTTGTTACAAAGGAAGATTTTGTCATGTTGAAGTTTGGAATATGAATGAATTATCACCCAGGTAGTGAGCTTAGTATTCAATAGGTGGTTTCTTTCAACCCTGGTCTATTCCCCTCTTGTATTCCCTGTTCCTATTTTTATGATCATGTGTACCCAATGTTTAGCTCACACTTACAAGTGAGAACATGTGGCATCTGGTTTTCTGTTTCCATGTTAGTTTGCTTAGGATAATGGTTTCTAGCTCCATCCATGTTACCATGAAGGACACAATTTCATGGCTTTGTAGCTGTGTAATATTCCACGGTGTAGATATACCACATTTTCTTTATCCAATCCTCTGTAGACAGGCACCTTGGTTGATTCCATGTGTCTGCTATTGTGAACAGTGCTGTGATGAACATAGAAGTGAATGTGTTTTTTTGGTAGAATAGTATATTTTTCTTTGAGTATATACCCAGTAGTGGAATGGCTGGGTCAAGTGGTAGTGCAATTCTGTTTTTTCAGAAACCTCCAAAGTGTCTGCACAGTGACTGAACTAATTTACATCAATGTTATACAAGTGTTTCTTTTTCTCTGCAGCCTCACCAACATCTGTTATATTTTGATTTTTTTAACCAAACCTTTGCTGATGGGTGTAAGATGATATATCATGGATTGGATTTGCACATCTCTAATAATTATTGATGTTGAGTAATTTTTATATGTTTGTTGGCTGCTTGTATGTCCTCTTTTGCAAATTATCCATTCATGACCTTTGCCCATTTTTTAATAGGGTTATTTGCATTTTGCTTGTTGATTTAAGCTCCTTATAGATTCTGCATATTAGACCTTTGTTGGATACATAGTTTTTGAATATTTTCTCCCATTCTGTAGGTTGTCTGTTTACTCTTTAGTTTAATTAGGTCCCCTTTATCAATTTTTGTTTTTTTTTTTGCAATTACTTTTGAAGACTTAGCCATACATTTTTTGCCAAGGCCTATACCAAGAAGAGAATTTCCTAGATTTCCTTCCAGGATTTTTATAGTCTGAAGTCTTACATTTAAGTTTTTAATCCATCTTGAGTTAATTTTTTATATGGTGATAGACCAGAGTCCAGTTTCATTTTTTTCTGTATATGGCTAGCCAGTAATCCAGCACCATTTATTGAACAAGAAGTCCTTTCCCCGTTGCTTATTTTTGTCAACTTTGTCAAAGATTTCAGATGGTTGCAGCTGTGTGGCTTTATTTCTGAGTCTTCTATTCTGTTTCATTGGTCTATGTGTCTCTTTTGAACCAATACCATGCTGTTTTGATTATGGTAGCCTCATAGTACAGTTTGAAGTCTGATAGTGTGATATCTCTGCCCTACTTTTTTTTTTAGCTTAGGATTTCTTTGGCTATTCAGGCTCTTTTTAGTTTCCATATGAATTTTAGAAAAGATTTTCTAATTCTGCGAAAAATGATGTTGGTTGTTTGATAGGAATAGTGTTGAGTCTGTAAATTGCTTTGGTCAATATGGTCATTTGAATGATGTTGATTCCTCTAATCTATTAGCATGAGACATTTGTTCCTTTATTTGTGTTGTCTCCAATTTCTTTCAGCAGTTTTTTCATAAATCTCCTTGTAGAAATCTTTCACCTCCTTCATTAACTGTGTTCCTAGATATTTCATTCATTTTGTGGTCATTATAAATTGGACTGCATCTTGGGAAGTCCATTATTTTCCAATATATATATATGTGTGTATATATATATATATATATACATTTCCACTAAATATATATATTTGTGTATATATATACATTTCCACTAAATATATATCTTTGTGTATATATATACATTTCCACTAAATATATATCTTTGTGTATATATATATATATATACATTTCCACTAAATATATATATATATACATTTCCACTAAATATATATATATAATTAATCTACAAAAATGAACTGCTATGGAGTGATGTCATTCTACTCTGATTTTATTATTATTTTCCTCTTTATGGGTTGCTGCCAATCTTGCTGCTAATTGCCTATTTTTTTCTTTTTTCTTTGAGGTAAAATTTACATTACATAGAATTAACCATCGTAAAGCAAAAAACTCAAAATCACCTAGTGCATTCACAATCTTGCACAATCATTATCTCTATATAATTCTAACTTTGAGTTATAATATAATACAATGTCATTTTAATAATAAATTAGTTAATTAATTTTGTTGCCCTAATTATCCCAGCTTTGGTCGCTAGGAGCTCTTATTTTTTTGGCTTATGGGCTTCATTGATATACCTCTGTCAATTTGGCTTCCTTTTAATTCTACTTCTGATTGACCTTTGTGTGGTTCTTGGTTATTATTATTATAAAAAGTGCTGCTAGGAATATTTTTGTACAAAACAAAAAGGCAAAAATGTGACACTATATACACTATGTTAAAGACACTTGTTTGCAATATGGGAGATCAACCAAGAAGATAGAGCATTTCCTTCTTTGGCCTCATCTGGGAAGATGTGCCCCAAGCAATTCAACTTCTTGTCAATCTACATTTGTCTGCAAATGACCTTCTCTACAATGCAAAGAAATGACTTTGTAAATACAGAATCTGGAAATAATGAGAATCTACTGTACTAGATCTTCCTCCAATAAAATTAACAAAAATAGTGAACTACATCCTTTGTATCATTACTATTTAGCACAGAGTACATAGTAGGTAGGTTTTCAGTAAAAATACGTTTAAACAAACAACCAATACCCATCACTCCAAATACATACCAAATGGTAAAGAGCATTGACAATGAAGAAACTGTGTCATCTAATGGGCAAAACAACCAGCTAGAAACTAAATGGCAGGATCAAATTCACACATAACAATATTAACTTTAAATGTAAATGGGCTAAATTCCTCAATCAAAAGATACAGACTGTCATATTGGATAAAAAGTCAAAACCCATCAGTGTGCTGTATCCAGGAAACCCATCTCACATGCAAGGATACACATAGGCTCAAAATAAGGGGATGGAGGAAGACTTACCAAGCAAATGGAGAATAACAACAACAATAAAAGCAGGAGTTGCAATCCTAGTCTCTGATAAAATAGGCTTTAAACCAACAAAGATCAAAAGAGACAAAGAAGGACATTACATAATGGTAAAAGGATCAATGCAACAAGAGGAGCTAACAATCCTAAATACATACCCACCCAATACAGGAGCACCCAAATATATAAAGCAAGTTCTTAGTGACCTACAAAGAGACTTAGACTCCTACACAATAAAAGTGGGAGACTTTAACACTCCACTGTCAATATTAGACAGATTGACGAGACAGAAAATTAACAAGAATATCTAGGACTTGAACTCAGATCTGGACCAAACAAACTTACTAGACATTTACAGAACTCTTCATCCCAAATCCAGAGAATCTACATTCTTCTCAAGACCACATCACACCTACTCTAAAACTGACCTCATAATTGGAAGTAAATCACTCTTCAGCAAATGCATAAGAACAGAAATCATAACAAAAAGTCTCTCAGACCACAGTGCAGTCAAATTAGAACTCAGGATGAAGAAACTAACTCAGAACCACACCACTTCATGGAATCTGAACAACTGGCTCTTGAATGCTGACTGGATAAACAATGAAATGAAGGCAGAAATAAAGACGTTCTTTGAAACCAATGAGAATGAAGACCAATGTACCAGAATCTCTGGCAATCATTTAAAGCAGTTCCTAGAGGAAAATTTATAGCAATAAATGCCTACATGAGAATCAAAGAAAGATCTAAAATTGACACCCTATCATCAAAATTGAATGAGCTAGAGGAGCAAGATAAAAAAGAAACCAACTCAAAACCTAGCAGAAGATAAGAAATATCAAAGATCAGAGCAGAACTGAAGGCAATAGAGACAGAAAAATCCTTCAAAAAATCAGTAAATCCAGGAGGTCGTTTTTTGAAAAGATCAACAAAATAGGCAGATTGCTAGCCAGATTAACAAAAAACAAAAGAGAGAATAATCGAATAGATGCAATAAAAAATGATAAAGGGGATATCACCACTGATTCCACAGAAATACAAACTAACATCAGATATCACTACAAACAATTCTATGAACATAAACCAGTAAACCTGGAAGAAATGGATACATTCCTATACACTTGCAACCCCCCAAGCTTAAACCAGGAAGAAGTCAAAACCCTGAATAGACCAATAACAAGGGCTGAAGTTGAGGCAGGAATTAATAGCCTACCAGCCAAAAAGATTCCAGGTTCAGATGGCTTTGCAGCTGAATTCTGCTAGATACAAAGAGGAGCTGGTACCACTCCTTCTGAAATTATTTCAAACAATTCAAAAATAGGGAATCCTTCCGAAATCATATTATAAGACCAACATCATCCTGATACCAAAATCTGGCAGAGAATCAACAAGAAAACAAAACTTCAGGCCAATACCATTATAAACACAGATGCAAAATCTTCAAAAAATATACTGGCAAACCAACTGCAACAGCACATCAAAAAGTTTATCAACCACAATCAAGTAGGCTTCATCCCAGGGATGCAAGGCTGGTTCAACATACACAAGTCTACTAAACATAATTCACCACATAAACAGAACCAAAGACAAAAGTCATATGATTATCTTGATAGATGCAGAGAAGACCCTCGACAAACTTCCACAGCCCTTTACACTGAAAACACTCAATAAACTAGGTATTGACAGAACGTATCTCAATAAAAGCTATTTACAACAAACCCACAGCCAATATTGTAATGAATGAGCAAAAACTGGAAGCATTCTCTTTGAAATCTGGCACTAGACAAGGATGCCCTCTCTCACCACTCCTATTCAATATAGCATTAGATTAAAGACTTAAACATGATACCTAACACCATAAAAACCCTAGAAGAAAACCTAGACAAAACCATTTAGGACATAGGCATAGTCAAGGACTTCATGACTAAAACACCAAAAGCAATGGTAACAAAAGCCAACATAGACAAATCAGATCTAATTGAACTCCAAAGCTTCTGCACAGCAAAAGAAACAATTATGAGAGTGAACTGGCAACCAATTGAATGGGAAAAACATTATGCAATCTACCCACCTGACAATGGGCTAATATCTAGCATCTACAAAGAACTAAAACAGATTTACAGGAAAAGAACAAACAAGCCCATTCAAAAATGGGCAAAGGATGTGAACAGACACTTTTTAAAAGAAGACATATATGAGGCCAACAAACATATGAAAAATGCTTATCATCATGGGTCATTAGAGAAATGCAAATCAAAATCACATTGAGACGCCATCTCACGCCAGTTAGAATGGCAATCATTAAAAAATCTGGAGACAACAGATGCTGGAGAGAATGTGGAGAAATAGGAACATTTTTACACTGTGGTTGGGAGTGTAAATTAGTTCATCCATTGTGGAAGACTGTGGTGATTCCTCAAGGACCTAGAAATAGAAATTCCATTTGATCCAGCAATCCCATTACTAGGTATATATCCAAAAGATTATAAATCATTCTATTATAAAGACCCATGCACAAGTATGGTCATAGTGGCACTGTTTACAATAGCAAAGACCTGGAACCAAGCCAAATGCTCATTGATGATAGACTGGACAAAGAAAATGTGGCACAGATACACCATGGAATACTATGCAGCCTTAAAAAATGATGAGTTTGTGTCCTTTGTAGGGACATGGTTGAACCTGGAAACCATCATTCTCAGCAAACTGACACAACAAGAGAAAATGAAATACTGCATGTTCTCACTCGTGGACCGCTGTTGAACAATGAGAACACAGGGAGGGCAGCATTACATGCTGGGGTCTGTTGGTCAGGGGACTAGGATGGGTAGGGAGTTGGAGAGAGATAACATGGAGAGAAATGCCAGATATAGGTGACGGGGATGGAGGCAGCAAACCATATTGCCAGGTATGTACCTATGCAACAATCCTGCATGTTCTGCACATGTACCCCAGAATTTAAAGTGCAGTAATATAAAAAAATTATTTAAACAAATAAATCTCAATAAAATCTGTTAAGCAAATTTCACTTCAGTGAAATTGAAACATCTAAAAAGCAAATTCTAAGTGAGGCATCAAGTTATGTATTTATTTTTTAGAAAAAAGAATTATATTTATTTTAATATTTAGTTTTATTTTAAAATTAGAGCTTTTGGTCAATTTTTTTGTTACTTAACACTTACTATAAGAGGTGAGAGATATGTGAATCATGTACTAAATACCGATGGTGAATAAAATTATTGAATTGTGCATTTATAGAAGCCATGGTTTTAAAAATTATTTGTCTTTTTTTTTTTTGAGACGGAGTTTCACTCTTGTTACCCAGGCAGGAGTGCAATGGCACGATCTCTGCTCACCACAACCTCTGCCTCCTGAGTTCAGGCAATTCTCCTGCCTCAGCCTCCTGAGTAGCTGGGATTACAGGCGTGCGCCACCGTGCCCAGCTAATTTTTTATATTTTTAGTAGAGACGGTGTTTCACCATCTTGACCAGGATGGTCTCGATCTCTTGACCTCGTGATCCACCCGCCTCGGCCTCCCAAAGTGCTGGGATTACAGGCATGAGTCACCATGCCCGGCCTATTTATCTTTTTATTTGACATTTAATTATGCATATTTATGGAGTACAATTTGATATTTCCATACATATCTATGTCATAAAATGATCATATCAGGGTAGTTAGCATATCCCTTGCCTCATGCATTTATCATTTCTTTGTGGTAAGACTATTCCAAAGCCCTTCTCACAGTTTTGTAATATACAATATTTTACAGTTAACCTTAGTCACATTGCTGAGCAACAGAAGCTCAGAATTTATTCCTCCTATCTAATCATCACTTTGTACACATTAATCACCCTCTTCCCATCCTCCTCTTGCCTCTCTCCAGTCTCTGGTAATCATTGTTTTACTCTCTGCTTCTATGATATTAAGTATAATAAAAAAATTAAAAATTATTCTTAAAAGTTCTCTGAGTGATATAATGCAGCATTTGTCTTTCTGTGTCTAGTTTGCTTGACTTAACATGATATCCTCAACTATATTAAAAGGAAAATAAGGCCGGGCGTGGTGGCTCATGCCTGTAATCCCAGCACTTTGGGAGGCCGAGGTGGGTGGATCACGAGGTCAAGAGATGGAGACCATCCTGGTCAACATGGTGAAACCCCGTCTCTACTAAAAATACAAAAACTTAGCTGGGCATGGTGGTGCATGCCTGTAATGCCAGCTACTCAGGAGGCTGAGGCAGGAGAATTGCCTGAACCCAGGAGGCAGAGGTTGTGGTGAGCCGAGATCCTGCCATTGGACACCAGCCTGGGCAACAAGAGCGAAACTTGGTCTCAAAAAAATAAATAATTTCCTTGAAAGAAAGAAGAATGAAACACATCATAGCAAAACCTATATGACAGAGCAAAAGCAGTTCTAAGAGAAAAGTTTATAGCAATAAATGCCTACATCAGAAAAGAAAGATTTTTAATAAATAACCTAACAATCATCTTAATAAACTAGAAAAACAAAGACAAACAAAACCCAAAATTGGTAGATAGAAACAAATATTAAAACTCAGGGCAGACATAAACCAAATAGAGACTAAAGAACAAAACAGGGCCGGGCGCGGTGGCTCACGCCTGTAATCCCAGCACTTTGGGAGGCCGAGACGGGTGGATCACAAGGTCAAGAGATTGAGACCATCCAGGTCAACATGGTGAAACCCCGTCTCTACTAAAAATACAAAAAATTAGCTGGGCATGGTGGCGCATGCCTGTAATCCCAGCTACTCGGCAGGCTGAGGCAGGAGAATTGCCTGAGCCCAGGAGGCGGAGGTTGCGGTGAGCCGAGATTGCGCCATTGCACTCCAGCCTGGGTAACAAGAGCCGAAACTCCGTCTCAAAAAAAAAAAAAAAAAAAAAAAAAAAAAAAAAAAAAAAAAAAAAAAAACAAAACAAAACAGAACAATTCAGAAGACTGACAAAAAGAGAAGTTGTTTTTTAAAAAAGATAACCAAAATTTTAATAAAACCTTTAGCTAAACCACAAAAAAATGAGGAGAGACTCAAAATCAGAGGGGAAGAGAGAGACATCAAAACGGTTACCAGAGATATACAAGGGATAAGAGACTACCATGAACAGCTATATATCAAAAAATTTGATAACATAAAAGAAATTGATAAATTCCTGGACATATACAATCTATCAAGATTAAATTATGAAGAAATAGAAAATTTGAGCAGACCAATAATAAGTGAGGCAATTCAATAAGTAATAGAAGTCTTCTATTAAAGAAAAGAATGGCTTCACTGCTAAACTCTACCAAACATTTGAAAAGAACTAATACCAAGTCTCCTCAAAGTACTCCATAAAATCAAAGGAAAGAGAATATTTCTAAACTCATTTTACTAAGCCAGAATAAAAGCTGTGTTTAATAGTAAAAAGTTCTAGTTATACAACTTAACAGAATAGTAAAACATTTTGCTTATACTACTTACTTCTAGTTAAAAGACATTCTAATTTTGACATAATTTATCTTGCTTACCACCTTACTACTATGCCCAATGCATTTTTTCCAAATTGTAAGACTTTATGACTTTGGAAATATGACTTAACTGTACTCTTTAAGAGTTTCTTAAAAGTAATTTGAAATTTTTATTTTCACCTTGTTTGATTTTAAAATGTGATATAATTACCACATGAGTTAAAGCAAATAATGGAATTTTTAAAGTGATAACAGAAATAATTAAAACAAAAATTTTAATTATTTTATAGCATAAATAAGAATAAACTGGTTCTAAAACACTACAGTGTTTGGTATCTTTACTGCCATCTTTAATTCTAGTTTTACTCTTCTCAACAAGTCTAAGAAAATGACAGCGTTCACAAGTACAGAAATAGCCATACACAGTACGTAGTATCTACATAGTCCAAAGAATTCTTTATAATATGAGGTTGAAGTGCAGAATGTTTGATAATTACTAGCGTCTCAAAAGGTAAAATCAGAAAAGTGCAGAAAATAGAAGTGGTTCATATTATTTTGCTTTGAGAAAGAAATAATTCTAAGAAACAAGCAACAATAGTAAAATATGTGACTAATGCATGGTACTTATTTGAGCTAAAGGACAATTTTCACCCCAGAGGAGAAAATTCTGCCTTTTACTTTCTCAAATTTCCTTTGTCCAGAGCAGGATCTCATTTTAAGCCATTATTTAAATGAAATTAGTAATCCAAAGTCATATTTCTCCACAGGATGTTTTCATTTAAATGCATACACTGCAAAATGGCAAATGACAAATTTATTTATAATAAGTTAGCATAATAAATGCTAATTTAAAGTAACTGTCAACAGACACCAATAAACTTTTCTACAGCAAAGACTGTAAGTTATTACAAAATTGAGGCAAGAACTGGCATGATTCTTCATTATGATTAGACTGCTTTTATTAAATAATACTGTCATAATATCCAAGGAAGAAGCCTTACTGGGTCCTTCTAAAGTTACATAGTTTTACACAACCTGTTCATTCCTTTCATTCTTTTTCAGTTGTTTCGCTTATGTAATGTATACTTTCTCAACATTTTTTCTTCTTTTGCTCCTTTCCTCTGGCCTCAGTCATCCTGGCCAATTTCCAGGACAGTGTGGACTTGCTTGAGCAGTAGAGCAAGGGCCAAAGAATTGCTATAAGGAAGCCACAGGGGTTCCTTGCAGGTCATTCTAACATTCTCAACCCAAGCCTTTATGTCAAACATTTTTGCAGCTGTCTTAGGAAAGCTTATGCTTGAGTAGTGATAACTTTGTCCTGGATTCATTAGTGAGCCATTGCAATTTCACATGACCTTTGGCTGTCTTCTTTTTTAGTTCTACTGTACATTTATTTGGTCTTTTTTTCCTGATTCTTCTTTTTTATTGACAAAAATCACATATCTCATATATTTACAGGATACAGTATGACGTTTTGATATGTGTATATATTGTAGAATGGCCAAACCAAGCAGTGAACATATTCATTACCACACATACTTATGTTTTGTGTTGAAAATGTTTAAAATCTACTCTCGGCAATTTTCAAGTATACAGGGCATTGTTATTAGCTATGGTCATCATGTTGTAAATAGATCTCATGAGCCTATTCCTCCAATCTAGCTGAAACTTCCTGTCCTTTTATTACCCTAATGCCAGGTGTTCAATCTAGGTTCAGTTGCACGTGGCACAGAAAGCCAGTCACTGAGAAGAGCATTGCCAGGGAATAAGGCTTTTTTATTCAGGTGCTGTCAGCCAGAGATGGATCCATCTCTGACAACTGACTGAAATTGGGGGTTTATATAGCAGCTATGTGAGAAATAGCTGGAATAGGAGGAATATACAGGAGGAATGCAGTTTTCCTGTGCGTAGGAAAACAGGAAGTAGGAAGGGGTAACGAAGCAATCATAATACATAAGAAGTCTGGAGTCTCAGTGTCTGAATGTGGTGATCTAGTGAGTTTCAGTTCTTTGCCAGATGGTGGATTTCCTTAGGAAGGAACTCAGGTAAGAGAAATTCTAAGCTATTTTTTCACATTGTTTAGATGTTAAAAGATAAAAATTTGTATTTTTTTTCACATATGTTACAATGGGAATAATTCCCATTTGAGTGATGGAGTTGACTACCTTAGCTATGCAGCTTTAACTAAGAGAAGTCAAAAATAAATACTTGAGAGAAATTGTTTTTAATTTTGTCCCTTTAAAAAATATCTGCAGGATGGGTGTGTTGGCTTATGCCTGTAATCCTAGTAGTTTGGGAGGCCAAGGCAGGCAGATTGCCGGAGCTCAGAAGTTTCAGACCAGCCTGGGCAACACTGTGAAACCCGTTTTTACTAAAATATGGAAAAAAAATTAGCCGAGCATGCAACGTGCACCCAGAGTCCCAGCTACTCCTACTTGGGAGGCTGAGACAGGAGAATTGAACCCTGGAGGAGAAGGTTGCAATGAGCTGAGATTGCACCACCGCACTCCAGCCTGGGCAACAGTGCAAGACTCCATTTCTTTAAAAAACAAAACACAAGAACAGAAAATCAAACACCGCATGTTCTCACTCATAGGTGGGTGTTGAACAATGAGAACACATGGGCACAGGGAGGGGAGCATCAGACTGTAGTCTGTCGGGGGGAAATAGGGGAGGGACAGCAGTGGGTGGGGAGTTGGGGAGAGATAGTATGGGGAGAAATGCCAGATATAGGTGATGGGAAGGAAGGCAGCAAATCACACTGTCATGTGTGTACCTATGTACCTATGCAACTATCTTGCATGCTCTTCACATGTACCCCAAAACCTAAAATGCAATTACAATAAAACACACACACACACTATATATATATATATATTTGCTAAGGGCTGGACGTGGCTTATGCCTGTAATCCCCAGGGAGGGGAAACCTTGGCAAAGGCCTTTGGGAGGCCAAGGCAAGTGGATCACTTGTCAGTGGCTCAAGACCAGCCTGGAAAACATGGCAAAACCCCATCTCTACTAAAAAAAAAATGCTAAGTATTTAAGCAGAGTAAATCTTTGAAATCATGACTCGAAATTGGACCTATGTATTTAAAAAATGTCTTTCCTCATCATGGATGAATACACTGATTTCTGAAGACAAGAAGTATCACACACAGAAATTCAAAATATTTTCTGAGCCCTATGGCAGAACTATAAATTCTTTAATCAGCCTATAGTTTGGATACATTTAAGCAGAATGTCCGTGTTTCTTTTTTTCTAGGTTTTTTTTTTTTAATTTGGGGTTTTACATTTAATTCTTTAATTTCTTTCATGTGCTCAAAATCAATGCTATTTTTTTCCCCATTTAAGTATGATGCTATAATTCCTGGATTTTGTTTGATTTTCCCCACTGCTGTTAGCCCTATGTGTAGTGTATCCTGTCCCTGCTGTGTACAATTGGATAAATACACATTCTTTTTATTTCTTTCTTTCTTTTTTCTTAATACATATTCTTAATGCTGAGTCTGACTATAAAGCAACAACTCTGAAACATATTTATGTACTCAAATTATCTTTTGCAATCTGACCAAGTTGGCCTTGGTAAGCTATATCTTATCTTCCTAATCTGAAATATATCATTTTGCCAAGTGATATGAGAAAAAATATTTGATGTTATGCATTACAAAAGCTGGGATCTATGACCTCTGAGAAAGTAGTCATTGAAGACAGTTTTTTAATATACTTCTATTAAACATCAAATCAGCAATACCTCAGTAAGTTTAATTTTCTGTGATTTTCCACAAGATACTGCTGTAGTGTGGCAGAAATAGAACCCAGATTTAATAAAATATTTAGGATGCTGAGAGAGAGATGACTGCCATTGTGAAAGGTTAACATGAGTCTTACAAAATAAGTAATTATGTAAATTTAAGTCAAGACTGCCAATCATTTGAAATTTTATGAAATAGCTAAATATAAACTTTATAATAGCTAATACTGGACATTCCCTGCAACAGAACCACAGCAGCGAAAGAAAAAGGTTTAAATATTCCCACGATAATGACTATTTTAAATTTACATTGTGTCTTCCCAGAAGAACTCTGAAGACTTTATGAACAATTCTTTGTCTTAGTAACTGAGTTTTAGTGCAGACCGAAGAAAGCTACTTAAAAGGAGTGGGCCCTACCTAAAAACTTATTTCATATATAAGCCATATAAAAATATAAAAGAATGAGACAAAACTCTTCAAAATGATAAATATGGTCCAAAAATGTAGGTCAAAGGAAGCAGTCTAGAATTTAGTAAAAGTTTGTTTTCACTGGAAAACCAGTTCCAATAAATTTTCTTTATGAGAAACCACTGCCCTTAATTGCCAATATCCTCTATAGCCCATTAGATATACTTACATAAATAATAATTATTATTCAGTCTAGTTCTTTGATTCTCCTCTATAGAAAAAAAAATAGTTCAAAAGTCAGGACAGCGTGTATTTTCTTAGTTCAATTTAGATGCTTCATATTGCTGCAGAATGTTCTGTTATCAGACAGTAGTGATAGTGGCACATTTAGGAACATTAACAAGTAATAGTTCTGGAGACAAGCCAATTGGCAAAGGTTGCTACCATATCAAACAAAATTAGCAAGCTCTTATATTCCCTCCTGCACCCGAAGCGGAAATATCTTTATAATCACAATTATATGACATCGCATATGATTACATTATTTTTAATGTTTATATGCACAAAGTGTGTGCATTTATAAAATAGAAATCATTTTTAGTTAACATTCAGAAAGTGCTTTGAGACACTAATGATTTGATAATTGCTATGTGCCATGTGGTTATCCACATGTAGAATTAGGGAAGTTTTTCTGAAACATATGGTCTTGCCAAAAATGCAGTGCAAACCAAGTTGTCCTCGTACTGAGCAATTGGGGCTCCTCATAGTCTTATGAGAGAAGATACTGTTCTCTGGAAAGCTAATACTTTTCTCAATCAATATTCTTGACATTTTTACATAAAAGTGCCGAGTTAAAAAAATTCCAAAGATGGTCTTTCTTCTGATATCAATGGTTCTATTCAATTTCAAAAAGATCAAATATCCCATTGGCATATATCTTATCAGATATACTTTCTCCAATGTCCTTATTCATATATCAACCACCGTACCATACCGTATACATTTAGTTTCCTGAGATTTTCACTTTGGAAAAGTGTGCTATTTGGCACAAGTGTATAATGATCAACTTAACCCATACTTAATAATAATAACATTATTAATTTTATTCATACAATTTACTGAGTGTCTATAACACGGGAGGTACTGTACTAGGTACCTTATGAGGCTCTACATTGTAGGCATTCTCAGGGGGTAATAGTCAAAATATTAACAACAGCATAGCATATGCTGATTTATCAGTATAGACATAGGTCATGGTTTCCAACATATTCTGGAGGCTACTTACCAGCTGAATATCAGCTATTCATTAGTTGTGTTAGTTTGCTAGCGCTGCTGTAACCAAGTAGGTTAAACGGAAATGTACTTTCTCATGTTTGGCTTAAACAGAAATGTACTTTCTCACAGTTTTGAAGGTTATACATCCAAGACCAAGGTGTCAGCAGGGTTGGTTTCTTGGGAGGGCTGTGAAGGAAGCATTTGTCCCAGGGCTCTTTTTTGGCTTGCAGATCACCACCTTCTTTTTGGGTCTTCACATGATCATCCCTCTGTCTATGTCTTTGTACAAATTTCCTCTTTTTATAAAGACTCCAGTCATACTGGAGAAGGGTCTGTAACTAAGCAGTTTAACTTCAAAATGCATTCAAAGCTTTTTTTTTTTTCCTTTTTCTGTTTTCTCCATATAGTCTCAAATGTAACCTTGACGCAAACTGCAGAAACCTTCTTTTTCATCCTTAGTCTTAAAATAGCCTTGAAATGTGTATTGAAACTCGTTTGTTTCCCTCCCTTTCCCACCAGAAACTTCTATGCATAGTGTTCACTTACGTAATTATGCGCTTGCTTAGAAATGCCAGGAGCTGGCGGGGCACAGTGGATCTCGCCTGTAATCCCAGCTCTTTGGGAGGCTGAGGAGGGCGGATCACAAAGTCAGGAGACTGAGACCATCCTGGCCAGCATGGTGAAACCCCGTCTCTACTAAAATACAAAAAACTAGCTGGGTGTTGTGGTGCACGCCTGTAGTCCTGGCTACTTGGGAGGCTGAGGCAGAGGAATCTCTTGAACCTGGGAGTCGAAGATTGCAATGAGCCCAGACTGAGCCACTGTACACCAGCCTGGAGACAGAGTGAGAATAACGCTTCTCAAAAAAAAAAAAAAAAAAAAGGAAGGAAGGAAGGAAGGTTCCTTAAGAAAGAAAGAAAGAAAGAAAAGAAAGAAAGAAAGAAAGAAAGAAAGAGAAAGAAAGAAAAAGAAATTCCAGCAGCTAATCTTGAGAAAAATCAGGAATGGAGACCCAGCTGTGAAACTGCAGCGATAACCTCAAGGCAATTAGACTGCTACAGCCTCACCATTGTTGAGATGATGTCAGCCCATGCTCCAAGTGAACCATGACTCAAGATAGTCATTGGAACAAGACACCCAGAACTTGTGCCTGGCACCACTGTCACATGCCTCCTATTGCAAGTGCCCCTTTCTAACCTCCTCTCCCGAGCCTAAAGTTTTGGAATAAAGTCATTTTCCTTTCACAATATTTCATCTTCGTTCATTTGGCTTTACAAGCTGGGAGCAGCCTAGCTAGCATTTGGTTACAGGCCTGTCCTAACCAAATTACTTTATTTTAACCTAATTACTTCTTTAAGGATCCTACCACCAAATACAGTCATATTCTGAAATTAGGACTTTAACATATAAATTTAGGGGAGAGGGCTATACACAATTCAACCCTTGACACCTGATTATATTATTTCCATTTTAAGTTAGAGAGAACTGAACCCTAGTTTAGGTAAGTATCTTAAGGTCATATAAATAACAAATGAAAACTAAGTATGTGAGAGTTCAGTGCAAATGTCAAAATTATTAAAACCTTTAAACAATTAATTTTTAATTATTTGATTTAATTTTCTTCCTTAAAACACTTTATAAAAATTTGCATTAAGCTAATAATAGACATGTTTCAGCTAAAAGCCAAGGTCATCAAGTTAGCATTATAAACTTCTAATTATATGGTATTTGAGGTAATATGTGGGTTTTTGTTAATTTTTTAATACCCATCTATCTTTCACAACAGATTTAAGAAAGTTTATGTAAAAAGACATGCCTACAGCAAAAGCATAAAATAAAGAAAGCAAGATTAAGAGCCAATGAAGAAGGATACTGGATTGGAGCAAAGAAACATAGATGAAAACACTAATAATAATATTTCTAAATGAAAACTATTTCTGAGCATCCTTACTTATATGTGTGGGGATCCAGGGAGGGAATCAAAGCCCTGTTATGTTATAGCTGCATTTGGAAAAACAATCCACAACTTTGAAATAAGGCAAGAATATTACAGCAACCTCATTCAAACTCATGCTAGCACATTGTATAACAAGCTCACCTGTGGGATAGCTGCCTCTATAAGTGTTATTTGGCTCTTTAGAAACTGGAACTTCAAGAATTTATAAGTCATTAGGACTCAGCTTTTGAAAAATTAGATGTTGCTTGTAGAAAGTGGAGAAGCTGCAAATGTTTTTGTTTAAAAAAGACAGAGGCAGGGTGCAGTGACTCGTGCCTGTAATCCCAACATTTTGGTAGGCTGAGACAGCATGATTGTTTGAGCCCAAAAGTGCAAGACTAGCCTAGACAACATAGTAAGATCCTACAAAAAAATTCCGCTATGCACCAGCATAGTGGTGCACACTTGTAGTCCCAGCTACTCAGAAGGTAGAGCTGGGAGGATCTCTTGAGCCCAGGAGTCAAGGGTGCAGTGAGCTGTGATTGGACCACTGTACTTCAGCCTGGCTTACTGAGTAATTTCTGTGAGAAAAGATAACTCAAGATTTATCACGGGGGTTGGGATCATCATGGTAGACAGAAGGTAGGACTAGATTGCAGCTCCAGACAGAGCAGGGTGTGGAGGCTTGCATAGTGAGTTTTAGCTCCATGTTGACTGCAACAACAAACCAGCAATCCTGAGAGGACCCACAGACACTCCCAAGTAAGCGGACTACTCCTGTAGGACCTGGGAGACATCCCAAATACTGTGCTGGTATCCACGGCTGAGAGTCCCGTAGATGGTTCAGATCATGAGACTGTACTGAAAACCCCCAGTACTAGCCTGGAGCCAGGTAGACTCACTGGGTGGCTAGACTCAGAAGAGAGACAACAATCACTGCAGTGTGGCTCACAGTACTACATCAAGGGAATATCCCATGAGACAAAAGAATCTGAACAACAGCCTTCAGCCCTAGACCTTCCCTCTGACAGAAGCTACCCAAATGAGAAGGAACCAGAAATCCAACTCTGGTAATATGACAAAACAAGGCTATTTAGCACACCCAATAAATCACACTAGTTCAGCAGCAATGGATCCAAACCAAGAAGAAATCCGGGATTTGCCTGAAAAGTAATTCAGGAGATTAGTTATTAAGCTAATCAGGGAGGCACCAGAGAAAGGCAAAGCCCAATTCAAGAAAATCTAAGAAATGATACAAGAAGACAAAAGAGAACTATTCAAGGAAATAGGTAGCTTAAAGAGAATACAGTAAAAAATTCAGGAAACTTTGTACACACTTTTAGAAATGTGAAATGCTCTGGAAAGTCTCAGCAATAGAATTGAACAAGTAGAATAAAGAAATTCAGAGCTTGAAGACAAGGTCTTTGAATTAATCCAATCCAACAAAGACAAAGAAAAAAGAATAAGTAAATATGAACAAAGCCTCCAGGAAGTCCGTGATTATGTTAAATGACCAAACTGAAAAATAATCGGTGTTCCTGAGGAAGAAGAGAATTCTAAAAGCTTGGAAAATGTATCTGGCAGAATAATCAAGGAAAGCTTCCTTGACCTTGTTAGTGAGCTAGACATCCAAATACAAGAAGCACAAAAAACACCTGGGAAATTCATCACAAAAAGATCACACTGTCATCAGCTTATCCAAAGTTAAGACAAAGGAAAGAAAGACTCTTAATTGCTGTGAGACAGAAGCATCAGGTAACCTATAAAAGAAAACCTATCAGATTAACAGCAGATTTCTCAGCAGAAACCCTACCAACTAGAAGGGATTGGGACCCTATCTTCAGCTTCCTCAAACAAAACAATTATCTCAGCCAAGAATTTTGTATCCTGTGAAACTAAGCATCATATATGAAGGAAAGATACAGTCTTTTTCAGATAAATAAATGCTGTGAGAAGTTGCCATTACCAAGCTACCACTATAAAAACTGCTAAAAGGAGCTCTAAATCTTGAAACAAATCCTGGAAACACATCAAAACAGAGCCTCTTTAAAGCATAAATCACACAGAACCTATGAAACAAAAATACAATTTAAAAAGCAAAAAACAAATAAAATCAATGTACACAGGCAACAAAGAACATGATGAATGCAACAGCACCTCACATTTAATACTAACATTGAACATAAATGGCGTAAATGCTTCACTTAAAAGATATAGAACAGCCGAATGGATAAGAACTCACCAACCATCTGCTGCCTTTTGTAGATACACCCAACACATAAGGACTCACACAAACTTAAAAGTAAAAGGGTGGAAAAAGGCATTTCATGCAAATGGACACCAACAGTGGGCACGGGTAGCTATTCTTATATCAGACAAAACAAACTTTAAAGCAACGACAGTTAAAGGAGACAAAGAGGGTCATTATTTAATGGTAAAAGCCCTCGTTCAACAGGAAAATATCACAATCCTAAACATATATGCACTAACACTGAAGCTCCCAAATTTGAAAAGTTAAATTACTAATTACTAAAATTACTAATAGACCTAAGAAATGAGATAGACAGCAACACAATAATGGTCTGGGACTTCAGTACTCCGCTGACCAGCACTAGACAGGTCGCCAAGACAGAAAGTCAACAAAGAAACAATGGACTCAAACTATACCTTGGAACAAATGGACTTAATGGATATGTACAGAAGATTTCACCCAACAACCACAGAATACACATTCTATTTAACAGGGCATGGAACATTCCCCAAGACAGACCATATGATAGGCCATAAAACTAGCCTCAACAAATTTAAGAAATTTGAAATTATATCAAGCACTTTCTCAGACCACAGTGGAATAAAACTGGAAATCAACTCTGAAAGAAACCTTCGAAGTCATGCAAATATATGGAAATTAAATAACCTGCTCCTGAATAAGCATTGAGTCAAAAACAAATCAAGATGGAAATTTGAAAATCACCACTGAAGGACTTATTCATGTAACTAAATGCCACTTGTACCCCAGTAACTTATGGAAAAGGAAAAAAGGATTTATCATTATACTTTGTTGTATGATATTACCTAGTTCTGACTCTAAATTAACATCCTTATTCCAGCAATAATTTTCCACACACCTCTTTCTCCTTCCCTCCATCTTCCTCCTCTGCTTCTGTGTGAGTGTGTGTGTGTGTGTGTGTGGGTGTGGGTGTGTATCATCTGCTTTGTCATTCCATATCATTTATAAGTTAAAAAGATCTCTTGGTGTTAAACATATGCTCACTAAGAGACTTATTTTTTTTTTTTTGAAAATTATATCCTGACATTTGACAAATTGATGAGTCAGTGATCTAGGCAACTGTTTAATTAATTAATTAATATGTGCATTGCAAATATTAACTTCCATATTTTACATTTAAATGCCTGGGCCAAATATGAAGAAGAACAAGAGAACAGACACAATCTGTTTTGTGCCCTGGGCCCCACTCCAGGGATTGGATGTAATCCACTATGATCAAGGTGTGCATACAGCAGGCCTGTGTTGACGAAGCTCACAATTAGTCGGTGCTGTCTCTGAGCCCACCCCTGAGAGAAAGGGTGCAACTCCATGTACCCAAATGAGGGGTGGTAGGTAGCAGGGTCCTCGAGGCAGAGAGGACCTTTACCCTGCAAAGGGGGTCACCAGGAAGGCAGCCAGGTACTGGGCATTAGCTTTTAGCAGCCAGACACCACTTTCTAATGATTTGTAAGCAAAAGAACTTGTTCAAAGGGCCACAGCAGAAGAATATGTAGAGGCTTACTTCTCAGGTCATAGGGTATAACCCTAAAATACATGAAAAATGACTGAAGGAGAAATGGTGCTTTGCTTCTAAGGTAAAGCATATGGAATGGGAGTGAGGCCTTAGCAAAATTCAGACGTTCATGTTGACGTTACTTCATTTAAATACAGACCAAGGAGAGCTGAAGATATTTTATTCATTTCTGACTTAATATTTCAATGGACCTTATTCTATTTAGGTAGCCAGTCTTAAGGAGTTCAAGCGTCATCTGTACATAATATTTTACAACACTAAAGAAACCGTATTCTTGCTAGTAGATGATACTATCCCATTCATATTAGTATAAGAAAAATTTAGTGTGATGATTGTCAAACTTTTGAGATTCCTTCTATCGGCTAGCATGCTGAGAGCATTAATAAGTGATGCCAGACCTGAACATTGTTTCATTTTTGAGAAATGTTGCAGAGTCAGAACCATTGCTATAAAAATATTGTTTTTAGAAACTAAATTAAGAAGAGATTATTAGTAGAGAAACGAGGACATCAATAAGGTAAAATCACCTACATCCAACCAGGATACTTGTAAGAGTAAAAGGAGAAGTCATTAATAACTGTGCTGAGAATAGAACTATAAACCAGGACTGTATTGAGCAAATTGGCATTTAAGGTCCCTCTAAAAAGGAGCAGGAGTAGCAGAATAAACTTTAAATCTTTTTTTTTTAGAAGGAAAAAAAAGGAAAGAAAGAAAGAGAAAAAGAAAGAAAGAAAAGGAATGAAGAAGAGGAATAAAGAGGAAGAAGAAGGAAAGAGAGTGGGAGTGTTGCTTTATTGCCCAGGGTAGAATGCAGTCTAAAAATGGGTATTGAAAACCTCTTTTATGCCAATAATTGTGCTTAAGAATGCCAACCAATATTTCATTTAAACCTGTGAGTAGGTGTGATGTAGTACTGATAAGAGTGCATATCTTGTTTATTTAAAGTGGAGAGTTCTATAAATGTTTATTAAGTTTACTTGTTCCGGATATGAGTTCAAGTCCTGGATATCCTTATTAATTTTCTGTTTTGTTGATCTTTCTAATATTGATGTTGAAGTCTCCCACTATTATTGTGTGGGAGTCTAAGTCTCTTTACAAGTCTTATGTATCCTGTATTGGGTGCGCATATATTTAGGATAGTCAGTTCTTCTTGTTGCACTGATCTTTTACCATTATGTCCTCTTTTGATCTTTGTTGCTTTAAAATCTATTGTATCAGAGGTGAGAATTGCAACTCCTGCTTTTAATTAATTAATTTATTTATTTTTGTTCTCCATTTGGTTGGTAAATCTTTCTCCATGCCTTTGTTTTGAGTCTTTATGTATCCTTGCATGTAAGATGGGTCTGTATGCAACATCGATGGGTTTTGGCTGTATCTTTTGACTAGGGTATTTAGTGGATTTAAATTTAGGATTATTGCCATTTGATGTTAGCTGGCTGTTTTGCCCATTAGTTGATGTAAATTCTTCATTATGTTGATGCTCTTTACTTTTTGGTATATTTTTAGAAAGGCTAATACTGGTTGTTCCTTTCTATGTGTAATGCTTCTTTCAGAAGCTCTTGTAAAGCAAGCCTGGTGGTAATGAAATCTCTGAGTACTTGCTTGTTCACAAAAGATTTTATTTTTCCTTCGCTTGTGAAGCTTAGTTTGGCTGGACATGAAATTCTGGGTTGAAAGTTCTTTTCTTTAAGGATGTTAAATTTTGGCCCCCACTCTCTTCTGGCTTGTAGGGTTTCTGCTGAGAGATCTGCTGTGAGTCTGATAGGCTTCCCTTTGTGGGTAATCTGTCCTTTCTCTCTGGCTGCCCTTAGTATTTTCTCCTTCATTTCAACCCTGGTGAATCTAATGATTATGTGCCTTGGGGTTGCTATTCTTGAGGAATATCTTTATGGTGTTCTCTGTATTACCTGGAGTTGAATATTGTCCTGCCTTGCTAGGTTGGGAAAGTTTTCCTGAATAATATCCTGAAGAGTATTTTCCAGCTTGGATTCATTCTCTTTGTCACATTCAGGTATACCTATCAAACATAGATTAGGTCTTTTCACATAGTCCCATATTTCTTGGAGACTTTGCCCATTCCTTTTTATCCTTTTTACTCTATTCTTGTCTTCTCATTTTATTTCATTAAGTTGGTTTTCAACTTCTGAGATCCTTTCTTCTGCTTGATCAATTCAGCTGTTAAAACTTGTGCATACTTTGGGAAGTTCTTGTGTTGTTTTTCAACTCCATTAATTCACTTAAATTACTCTCTGTATTGTCTATTCTTGTTAGCATTTCGTCAAACCTTTTGTCAAAGTTCTTAGTTTCTTTGCATTGGGTTAGAACAAGTTCTTTTAACTCCCAGAAGTTTCTTATCATCCACCTTCTGAGGCCTACTTCTGTTAATGGAACACAGTCATTCTCCATCAGGCCTTGTTCCGTTGCTGATGAGGAAGTGTGAACCCCTGTGGAGGGAGAGGTTTTCTGATTTTGGGTATTCTCAGCCTTTTTAGGCTGGTTTCTTCCCTTCGTTATAAAGTTATCCATCTGTTGTCTTTGTAATTACCGCCTTTCTAATTAGGTTACTGAGTGGACGTCCAATTTATTGATTCCCAGTGCCAAAATCTGAGCAACCCACTGCACCAGCTAAAACAGTGGTGTTAAGATTGATGGTGCTTTTCTGCCCAGGAATCTGTGGTCTGGCTTCCTTCTTGAGTTCATCCTTCAATCAGCTGAATAGGTGACTCTGCCTTCCCAGAGCTCCAAACATCAGCCAAAAGGGGAACCAGTCCCACTTACTCTGCACTAAGAACTGCCGCACCAAGGTGCTAGCAAAACCACTGTGCCGGCCACAAGACTTGCACTGGTGACCCGTGGGGCTCCTCTGCTGGGAATCTCCTGGTCTGTGAGCAACAAAAATTCATCTGAAAGTGTGACATTCTCTCGTTCTCTGTGCTTTCACTGGGAGCCACAATCCCGAGCTGCTAGCGATCAGCCATCTTGGATCTCTCTAGAGAGAGATATATTTTCTAGATATTTTCAGAAAATGGAAATGTATTTGTTATAGGCACAGAGATGCAGCATGCAGATGAGATCCCCCTTAAGAAAATTCTCTCATACTTAGGAGTAGTGTTAATAGGTAGACTTCACCGCCAGGCCCTGCAGATACAGAGCATGGCTTGACCAAGATCATGCTCTTCCTGAGGCAGCCCTGGCCCTTTCAATCCAACACAGAACAACTCTCTCAGGCCATTGCATTCCAGAGCTCTCTATGGGTTGACTTCTCTCTCAGCCCAGTCCTGCTTCCATTCCAACAAGTATTGATCTCAGGAGTATGCTCGAAGTGCCCTGGTACCTGGGAGCGGCTATGGTAGGCAGGCTTCACTGATGGGCCCTGCAGATACAGAGTACTGCCTTACATCTTACATACTGCACCCCATCTCAGAGTCTGCTTCCCACATTCCCAACCAGGGACAGTGCTTGACATTAGCATGGTAAATAGAACTGTAATAGGCCATGTGCAAAGTGGATATAACCACAGATTCCCGAAAACATACACAGACGGCTTAGTTAGAAGCTGGGCCCCACCTCTTATTAGTTATATGGCTGTGGTCAAGTTACTTAGCCTTAATTTATTTTTCTGTAAAATGTGTATAAAGATAGAACCTACCTCAGTGCTTAGGACATAGCAAATCGTCAAAAAGTCTTTGCTGCTAGTATTAGTATCAGTGACATTATTTTTAGTCTGTCAGACAGAATTGGAAATAATCCAGCATCTTTAGAGAATAGAAAATCCATAACATTTTTGCATAGACTGAGTTTCCTGATGGGGCCCTTTCTCACATTTCAGGGCAGTATGGGCTTCCTGACCAGGACAAGGTCTCGGTGAGTTGACTCTTCCATTGCCCGGATTCCAGCACTGCCCTTTCAGTGATGAAATTCCCTGACTGCCATCCAAATTTACCCAAATTCTAGATTTCTGCTTGTTGTAGCCCAGTATTCATTCCCACAACCAGGTCCCTGATAGCTGATCTTGGACCTCCTCAATACCCTGTAATCTGTTTACCTGCACCTCCAGTCATTATCTGGGTGAGCAGGTCTCTGGGACTCCCCTCAGCTTGATCTTTTGCCAACAGCATGCTCATCTTGCTTTCCTTTATTTCTAGATCAGTTTTCCAAGTTGAAACACAACTTTTAAATCCCACCCAAACAATTGTCTCCTATCTTTTCTCTTAAGTTTACATAACCAAACCTGTCAGGCCACAGTCCCCTTGTTCTATAATCTGGCCTTTGCTGATGTGGCCAACATTTCAGTCCCAATCAACATAATAAAAAGGAAATCTCTTATGGCAACTAGCTACAAGTGGCACAGGGATGCTGCAAATATGGCTCCACAATATTATACCAACCACAGTGAATGTCAAGAGACTGATGAGGGTTTAACAAATATCTCCCCAAGTGACCTTACACTGGAGTGCTTGGCAAGTCAGTTGCTATCGAAGTGAAAATCTAGCTTGTAATAGCAGTAACTCCTTCTATAGTTAGAAAATGAATATTTCTTTCTAAGAAACTATTCATTTATTCTGAAAGAAAAGGAACTATTTGTGAGGGAAGAAAGAATATTTTGTATTGACTTTTGTCTTTAAATAAAAAAGGCAGGAAGAGTGAAGCTAAATTGTCTAGAGAATCCCTTGATCCAACATATTGGCCAATTTATTTTTATTAATAAAAAGTAATTTTTCAACTTACAAATAAAGTACTTTAAACTTTTAAACAAAAATTATTTTTATAATTTGAACTCTTTTATTGCTACAGCATATTTAGAAGAAAGCCGTTTTAGCCATATGTTAGTTTTTGTGATAGGCTGTTTGCCCTGATGTTTTAAATTACATCATGAATAAAAGAAATCTTAATAATTCAAATAGCCATACCTCTTAATAATTTCACAAATCTTTTAATTATTTTGGTAAATAAAACAACTAAACCTTGTTTTCTGATGTGGATTTAAACTGTTTTGGGGAAAATAGTATCCAAACAAATACCTATTTCAAACCAGTCTGTGTGAACCTTCAATAATGAAGTGTCTGAACACCAGAGAGTGTGGAGCCATTTCAGTAAACAAGGAGGCACTTCAGGTTAACAATTAAATTGTGACATAAAGGGCATGACAGGAAATTGTTTGATTTAAATCATGCATATTAAAAAATCATATATATTCAAGGCTTACATACTTTGAAGTTCCAATTACTCATGACCCAGATTAAAATTATTTTCAACTTGGACTATGCCTTTGCTGGTAGAAATCTACTATGGAGGTGCTGAGTTGTAAGAAAATGAAGCTATAGATTCATCTGTCTTTTAGTTTTCTACTCATGCTCCTGGTGTGCATTTTCAGGCTTTCCTAAAAACATCTCTTTCCTAGCTATCAGCTTTCCCTCAGGAGAGCAGTTAGCACCACGGGAGACCAAGCTCTACTCGACTGGTCCTAGAATACAGGCAGCTGCTGATGTTTAAAGGTCCCAATGTTGATACATTCTATTACGATCCTGAATGTGGCTTTGAATATGTCCATATTTCACTGGAATACTACATTTCCACTGTAACTATTTCATCCCTAATCAAAGACAAATAGGTCCCTAAGGGAAAAAAATATTTTTTTAAAGACAGAGGATCCTAGCTCACTATACTCCACTGACGTTTGAGGAAGAAGATTCAGATACCTCCTCAAGAGTGTTTAACTCCCACCCACCAAATCCTGTTTGAAATGCACAGTTTATCAGTTATACTGGTTTTCTTTTCTTTCAGCCACTGGACAAATTATCTTTAAGAATTGATGCTAGAAAACATATGTTCAGAACCAAAATAAGAAGAAAAACCTGCATTGAAATTTGTACTAATCATTCTTCAAACTATTCCAAATTTTCAAATTATTACAAATTTTGCAGCAGGAGAAAACTATGCATAGCATATTTTGGGTCAACTCATTTCACGTAACAGAATGCAGAGTAAAGTTAATTCCACTACCTTTAATTCACAAATACTCAGTAGACACTCTTGCCTCTTATATCCTTGCATTTGGCACCATCCCAGAGCTCCGGCCCCCTTCCACCATCCCCTCTCTAGTAGTCCACAGCATCTATTGTGGCCATTGAAATGTCCATGACTACCCAATATTTAGCTCCCACTTATAAGTAAGAACATATGATATTTGGTTTTCTCATCCTTCATTAATTCCCTTAGGAACACAGCCTCCAGCTCCAGCCATGTTGCTACAAAGGGCCTGATTTTGTTCTTTTTTATGGCTGCATTAGTATTCCATGGTGTATATGTCCCATGTTTTTTTATTCAACCCACCACTGATAGACATGTAGGTTGATTCTGCGTCTGCACTACTGTGAATAGTGCTGCCGTGAACATGCGAACGCACTTTTTGGTAGACCAATTTGTTTTCTTTCTTTCTTTTTTTTCTTTGCATTTTAGTTTGGGAACTATTTGTTTTCTTTTGGATATATTCGCAGTAATGGGATTGCTGGGTTGAATGGTATGTCTGCTTTTAACTTCTTTGAGATATCTCGAAACTGCTTTCCACAGAGGCTGAACTAATTTACATTCCCACCAATAATGTATAAGTGTTTCCTTTTCTCCACAGCCTTAACAGCATCTGCTATTTTTTGACTTTTTAATTATAGCCTTTCTGCGTGGTATGAGATGGTGTCTCATTGTGGTTTTGATTGGCAGCTCTCTGATGATTAGTGATGATGAATATTTTTTTTCATGTTTGTTGGCCACTTGCATGTCTTCTTTTGAGAAGTGTCTGTTTGTGTCCTTTATCCTCTTTTTAGTGTTGTTGTATTTTTCTTGTTGATATATTTAAGTTCCTTATAGATTTTGGATATTAGTCCTTTGTCAGATGCATAGATTGAGAATTTTTTCTCCTATTCAGTAGATTGTCTTTTTACTTGATAGTTTATTTTGCTGTGCAGAAGCTCTTTAGTTTAATTAGGTCTCAATTGTCAATTTTTGTTTTTGTTGCAATTGCTTTTAAGGACTTAGTAGTAAATTCTTTTCCAGGGCTCATATCCAGAATGGTGTTTCCTAGGTTTATTCTTCTAGAATTCTTATAGTTTGAGGTCTTACATTTGAAAGGTAAGGGTTCAGTTTTGTTCTTCTGCATGTGACTAGCCAGGTTATGAAGCAGCATTTATTGAATAGTCCTTTCCCCATTGCATATTTTTGTCAACTTTGTCAAAACTAGATGACTGTAAGTGTGTGATTTTATTTATCAGTTTTCCATTCTGTTCCATTTTCTCTGTTTCATTACTTAGGAAAACAGGGCTTCTGTCCACTGACTACATTTGACATCCAAGAAAGAGACCCTAAGTACCCCAGTTTGTGTCATGCTATCATTCCTGTGATCAAGAGGATAGAATAAAACAATTGTTTGAGGTGGTAGGAAATGCAACTCCCTCCCCCGACCCCAAAAAAAGAGAAACTGTTGCTTGACAGAAAGAAAAATTATATGTATCCATTTTGAAAAACACCCTTGTCTCCAACTTCGACTTTCAGCAAGTTACTTCTTGTTTCAATGCCTAGAATACATTACTTATAATTGCTATTTCAGGTATCAATGAAACTGAAACCTTTTATTCCTGACCATGCTCTATTTAGATGTCCTAAGTCTTAACCCACAAAAGTCTGACATCCTTATTTACACCAACCCAGACCAATGTCCCTTTGAATTAAAAGCAGGCAATGACACCCTTGGCTCACTGTAACAGAGAGCTCAACTAAATAAGAGAGGCATTTCCCTTACTGGGTTCACCTATCACTGATATTGAAATAATCTTGAGAAATACAATAGTTTATTCCAAGAACTCCAGGATTTTCCATTATAAGCCAAATATGTGCCTAGTCCATTACCTTTGCATGGTTCTTTTACTCTTTAGCATGGTTCCAAGAATTGAGAATAGACTGCTAAGGGCAAGAGAAAGACCACAAAATACAACGTTTTTATTAATATATACAATTACTGTAAATGTCAGATGACATGCAATGGCACAAGGCTAAGAAAGATTTGAATCCTTTCCATTTTAAAAGCAATGAGTCATTGGCCATTATTCCACATGGTGACCTAATAATACTAGAGAGATTTATAAAAAAAATTAAAAGCAATCCAGCTGCTCACCACAGGCACCATTCATTGGGCATATCATGTTAATTGTTCTTTCTATAATCTTCCCAGATGAATATCATTCTGGCAACAGAAAACCAAAAGAGTCCCGAGGTTATAGCCCATCTCATTTCTAAAATAGTCAAATTCCTACTAAGATGATGAATCAATGTTTCAAAAGAAATGTAACTCATTCACTGTCTAGCAGGTGAATCATTACTGGATTAAGAGTTCCTAACATTATTATAGATGCAATAATATATTATAGCTCTTTTAAGTAGTAGGTCAAGTATTATGAATCTTGCCTTTTAATCTATATTGCTTAAAAAAGCTATTATAACTAAGTACATAAAAATCAAATACACTCTTCCAGGAGTTGATAAAGAGAATTTATTACTAAATTTGGTGACAGAAATATGGCCATAATGGTAACTAAAAACAGAACAAAACAAATAAAACCTATCAGGACCAATAACCACTCAAAAGGAAAAAAACGAGTTTGAATTATAATACTCTCAAATCAAAGGCCCTCATCAATTTAATAGTTTTTCAATAATCCAGAAAATCAGTTATTGATATCTGACAATAGAAAGTGGACAACATAAAAACCAGATTAAAATCCATACCATTTACCTTTGATGCCATACACAAAATAAAGCAAAATAATATAGATTGATTTTACTCAGTGTGATGAAGTGAATTCAACTTTTAAAATGCAATGACTCTATAAAACAACTGGGTTTCTTTCTCATTGATGAATTGGTGGATTTATTACTGGGTTATTAGATTTAGTGGCCATAATCTGGGCCAACCTTGAAATGCTAGTCTGTCCAGGGTCTGCTCATCAGTGGCTCTCTCCATCATGGCTGATTATGTTTTTCATCAGCCAGTGATTTTACTTACCAAAATGAGGTCAATAGGTATGCCAGCTCACTCCACTTCCTTTTAAATAGCTCAGATGTTTTATAAACCAAGAAAATAGAACTTCTATGAGATTAAATCAAACCAAAGTTCAAGGCTCATGGTGAAGAGAAACGGATTTCAGTACATACCGGGAAGAACTGATAAAGGTGGAGAGTTTTGTTCCCATCTCAGGGGGACAGCTGAGAGATTGTTTTACTGCAGGTGATATGTCTGCATGTTACTTACTCATCACACCTGCCAACCTTGAGAGGGTCTCTTTGTCATTACTTATAACTGCCAATTTACAAGATGGCCCAGTAGGGAATGAAAGAACCAACTGGAACAAATAGAGGTTTTACCACAGCTGCTGTCTGCCTGCTCGAGTCAGCACAAGTAGTGAATCTTAAATAGGAAGGAGCAACCCAAATACTTTTCCTTTCTGGTCACCAGACACCACAGGCCTGAGTGATGGGCCCTGACCTCAGCAGCTGACATTCGTAGAATTCTGTAGACCAAGTGTTCAGGTTTATAGCTGAAAGGGCTTGATTTGATCACATAAAGACTTCCTTTCTATATTAAGTGATTTGTGAGATTTCTAAAATTTTTCCTAGTAATGTTACCTTGGGTCCAAAGTGCAAGGAAGATGCAACCAATTTAGCAGTAGCATCAGTGAAAAGACTCAGTGCAGCAATAGGGAACCCATCCAAGGAAAACCATGACAGCCAGACTAAATGGAAATGAGATCTGCTGAAACTGAAAAAATAAGAAACCTTGGACTGACTACAACATTTCTGCTGTGCTGTTGATCACTCTCTGGTCATATTTCTGTATTTAGGCATTTCAGGCTAGAGGCTGTTCAGGGCACATTGTAGGCTCCTCTGTTTACCCTGATCTTACTTTGATTTAACCTTTTAGTTAAATTGGCATTTTGAAGGTGTTTGGAAATACACCTTAGGGAAGGAGTTTGCAGTGGTGAGCAGAGAGAGTACTGATGCAACTAACACAACTTATAACCTTTTGGTAGCCTGTTGACAGTGGAAGGTCATGAGACGTGTGTTGAATATATCTCTGGGGACTATGTCAACCCCCTAAGGTGGCTGCTGGTTAAAATTTAGTTTGGAAGTGGCTTTAAAGCGTAATAGAGTGGCCTAGGGAGATTTTAAATGTATCCATGCCTGGACCTCATCCCTGGGCATTCTGATTTAATAGGACTCAAATAGGACCCAATTATCAGAGTTTTTAAAAAACCTCCACAGATATTTCTAACACGCAGCCATGGCATAGAAGTTCTGCTTTGTTTCAAGAAAAGCAGGAGAAAAGTCATCTACAGAGACATGGTGAGCTCCGTTCTGTGAAGGCGTGTCTGCTGTTCTCCTAACAGTACTGGATCTGTGATTTGATGAGATGCCTCAGCTTCAGGGAGGCTTGCTTCTGTTTCTTCCCCAGCTACTTAATGTATCAGAAACATTTGCACAAATTATGCAGGTTGGGACCTTATTACCCTCCTTCTTCTTCAATGGTCATGATATATATATAGTGCCTGGCATGTATGTGATATGTATACCAGTTAACGTTTTAAAATAATTGTGGTATCTATTGAAACTTGATTTTCAGGAAATCCTGCTGAAAGAATACCACAGTGATTATTATAATACTAATGGCCTTCCAAAAGTATAAATCTTTTCTAATCTGGCTTTAAATTTTCTTTTAAGTTGGCATTAAAGGGATCCTTCTGTATCTAAAATTTGATATTCAACCACAGTAAGGAAGGCTACAGTTTTTAAATTGACACGATTTCTTTGATAAAGTAAAGGCTGTCAAAATCATATGTGGAAGCCCTGAGGCAGGAGGAAAGATACTTTCCATCTTGGTGGTAAATAAAGTTCTTGACAGTCAGTGTCTGAGTGAAGGAGAGTGGTCCAGCTGGCACTCTCCTGATAGTCATTCTTTGGCATGATGGAAGGAGGATAAAGGAGGGGGGACATAATTAGGTTTCATCAAAATATCATGACAGAATCGTCTCCTCTATGGGACTAGCCTTATGGAAAAGATTATTATACCCAATGTCATTCCATAAATCGATTGCACTATGCAGCCTATGATAAAAAATGTTTGACATTCCATGAAGCCTAAATGAAGAAAGCACAGCACGTAAATTATGATTTAAGTGGATAAGCAACCTCATGGGAAGAGAGCAGTTTAGTCCCTGACAAGCAATTTGGGCTTTGCATTCCCCTGTGTTCCATGTTTCAATGGACTGATAAATAAAAAGTGGTAAATGACTTTTTTGCAGGGTATACAACATTATCTGAGAATTAGAATGGGTATTGGATATTGACTCATTAGTCTCAAAAATGTATTTGGCTTTTAATTTTGTAGAGCAAGCACAAAACTTGGCATTAGTTGCCTGAATTCTGACCCCATATTTTCAAATAAGTAATGGTGAACAACTAAATATCTCTTGATCTTTTTAAAAAATCATCTGGTTGGAGGACTCAAGATGGCGCTGTGAGAACAACCCAGGATTGAAGCTCTCGCTGGATGCGCGGAGAGGGTGAGTCGGGGAGGCATTTCCAGACAGATCTTAGTTGCCCACAGAACGGGGAAATTCCCAGGTATAAAAGACACGCGGGACACTAGGCAGAGGTCTTCGCTGGTGTAGCCGGCAGCAGGTGTGGCTCCGGCCTGTGCCAGAGCGCAGAGGTGCTCCACAGCGCTCCATACAAAAGCGCACTGTTATGGGTGCCCTGTTGAACTGGCAAACTAAGACCTGAGAGGGCTGAACTTGAGACTGAACGGGTCTTGAACTGTGACCCAGCCCAGGAAATCCCAGGGACTCAGCATTTGGGGGAGTGCAGTGCGACAAACAAAATGGTGATTCCAAACGCTCACAGTGAAAAGGTTTTTCTAAAGCGCAGCTCCGCGGGGGAGGGGCGCAGCCATTACTGAGGCAATCAGCCCCTACTGAGGTACACGCCCATTGCTGACACAGCCTGCCGTTGCCGAGGCAACCCAGTACAACAGAGAGACTCTGCTGCAGGGCGTGGCAACAGGGCGGAGACCACAGAAGAAGGGCAGAGCTTCAACAAAAGGGCTAACCTCACACCAGCAGGGCGGAGCCTTGGCAGGCAAAAGGTGACTAGACTGCCTCCTAGCTGGGCAGGACAGTGAGGCGGACACTCACAAGAAAAGCCCAAACCCACCCCCAGACAGAGCATCTGAGGAAAAAAAAGGTTTTCTTACGAGTTAGGTTGCAGCAGAACTAAACATAGCAGCTTAGCAGCCCTGAATGGACAACAGAGCTCACAGCTCAGCACTTGAGCTCCTACAAAGTACAGACTGTCTCCTCAAGCAACTCCCTGACCCCTCTATATCCATAAGACTGACATTTGGCAGACATCATCCTGGGAAAAAGATAGCAGAAAAAGAAACTGGTAGCATCCCTCGCTGTTCCGCAGCCGCTACAGGTGCACCCCAGACAAGCAGGGCCTGGAGTGGACCTCAGCAGTCGTACAGTGAAGGGGCTAGACTGGTAGAAGGAAAACCAAGTAACAGAAATACTCCATCATCAACAATCTGGGTGTCCACTCAGAGACGCAATTGAAAAGTCAGCAACTACACAGATGACAGGTGGATAAATCCACAAAGATGGGAAGAAACCAGTGCAAAAAGGAGGAAAACACCCTAAACCAGAACATTTCGCCACCTAGAAAGGACCAAAACTCCTCACCAGTAAGGCAACAAAGCTGGACGAAGAATGACTGTGATGAAATGACGGAATTAGACTTCGGAAGGTGGATAATGAGAAACTTTTGTGAGCTAAAAGAACATGTTTTAAATCAAAGCAAAGAAATTAAGAACCTTGAAAAAAGATATGAGGAAATGATAACAAGAATGGATACCTTAGAGAGGAATATGAATGAATTAAAGGAGCTGAAAAACACAATATGAGAACTTCACGAAACATGCACAAGTTTCAATAGCCGAATTGACCAAGCAGAAGAAAGAATATCAGAAGTCAAGGATCAACTCAATGAAATGAAACAAGAAACCATGATCAGAGAAAAAAGCACAATAAGGAATGAACAAAGTCTCCAAGAAATGTGGGACTATGTGAAGAGACCTAACCTACATTTGATAGGCATACCAGAATGTGATGAAGAGAATTAATCCAAGCTGGAAAATACTCTTCAGGACATTATCCAGGAAAATTTCCACCACCTAGCAAGACAGACCAACACTCAAATGCAGGAAATATAGAGAACACCACAAAGATATTCCGCAAGAAGAGCAACCCCAAGGCACATAATCTTCAGATTCAAAAAGGTTGAAATAAAGGAGAAAATACTAAGGGCAGCCAGAGAGAAAGGTCGGGTTTCTCTTACAAGAGCTCCTGAAAGAGGCACTACACATAAAAAGGAACAACCATTACGAGCCATTCCAAAATCACACTAAATGCTAAAGAGCATCAACATAATGAAGAATCTACAACAACTAATGGGCAAAACAGCCACGTAGCATCAAAATGGCAGTGTCACACATAACAATATTAACCCTAAATGTAAATGGACTAAATGCACCAATCAAAAGACACAGACTGGCAAATTGGATAAAAAGCCAAAACCCAGCAGTGTGCTGTATCCAGGAAACTCATCTCACATGCAAAGATACACAAAGGCTCAAAATAAAGGGATGGAGGAAGATTTACCAAGCAAATGGAGAGCAAAAGAAAGCAGGAGTTGCAATCCTCATCTCTGATAAAATAGACTTTAAAGCAACAAAGATCGAAAAAGACGAAGAAGGCCATTACATAATGGTAAAAGGATCGATACAACAAGAAGAGCTAACGATCCTAAACATATATGGACCCAATACAGGAGCACCCAGATACATAAGGCAAGTTCTTAACGACTTACAAAGAGACTTAGACTCCCACACAATAATAGTGGGAGACTTTAACACTCCACTGTCAATATCAGACAGATCAACCAGACAGAAAATCAACAAGGATATCCAGGGCTTGAACTCAGACCTGGAGCAAGCAAACCTGATAGACATTTACAGAATTCTCTACCCCAAATTCATAGAATATACATTCTTCTCAGCACCACATCATACCTACTCTAAAATTAACCACATAATTGGAAGTAAAGCACTGCTCAGCAAATGCAAAACAACTGAAATCATAACAAACAGCCTCTCAGACCATAGTGCAATCAAGTTAGAACTCAGAATTCAGAAACCAACCCAGAACCGCACAGCTTCTTGGAAACTGAACAACTGGCTCCTGAATGTTGAATGGATAAACAACGAAATGAAGACAGAAATAAAGAAGTTCTTCGAAACCAAGAGAACGAAGACACAACATGCCAGAATCTCTGGGACACATTCAAAGCAGTCTCTAGAGGAAAGTATATAGCAATAAGTGCCCATATGAGAAGAATGGAGAGATCCAAAATTGACACCCTATCTTCAAAATTGAAAGAGCTAGAGGAGCAAGATCAAAAAAACTCAAAACCCAGCAGAAGACAAGAAATAACTAAGATCAGAGCTGAACTGAAGGAGACTGAGACACGAAAAACCCTCAAAAAAATCAATAAATCCAAGAGCTGGTTTTTTGAAAAGGTCAACAAAATAGACAGACCACTAGCCAGATTGCTTAAAAAGAAAAGAGAGAACAACCAAATACATGCAATAAAAAATGATAAAGGGGAAATCACCACAGATTTCACAGAAATTCAAACCGCCATCAGAGAATATTTCAAACAACTCTATGCACATAAACTAGTAAACCTGGAAGAAATGGATAAATTCCTGGACTTCTGTGTCCTCCCAAGCCAAAACCAGGAGGAAGCTGAAACTATGAATAGACCAATAACAAGGGCAGAAGTCGAGGCAGCAATTAAGAGCCTACCTCACAAAAAAAGCCCAGGTCCAGATGGGTTCACAGCCGAATTCTACCAGACACATGAAGAGGAGCTGGTACCCTTTCTTCTGAAACTATTCCAAATAATCCAAAAAGAAGGAATCCTACCCAAATCATTCTACGAGACCAATATCATCCTGATACCAAAACCCGGCAGAGACCCTACAAGAAAAGAAAACTTCAGGCCAATATCCATGATGAACATAGATGCAAAAATCTTCAATAAAATATTGGCAAGCCGATTGCAACAGCAAATCAAAAAACTTATTCATCATGATCAAGTAGGATTCATCCCGGGGATGCAAGGCTGGTTCAACATACGCAAGTCTATAAACTTAATTCACCACATAAACAGAACCAAAAACAAAAACCACATGATTATCTCAATCGATGCAGAGAAGGCATTTGACAAAATTCAACAGCCCTTTATGCTAAAAACCCTCAATAATCTCGGTATCGATGGAACGTATCTCAAAGTAATAAAAGCTATTTATGACAAACCAACAGCCAATATCATACTGAATGGGCAAAAACTGGAAGCATTCCCTTTGAAATCCAGCACTAGACAAGGATGCCCTCTGTCACCACTCCTATTCAATATAGTACTGGAAGTTCTAGCCACAGCAATCAGGGAAGAAAAAGAAATAAAGTATTCAAATAGGAAAGGAGGAAGCCAAATTGACTCTATTTGCAGACGACATGATAGTATACCTAGAAGACCCCATCGCCTCAGCCAAAAACTCCTGAAACTGATAAGCAACTTCAGCAAAGTCTCAGGATATAAAATCAATGTGCAAAAATCACAAGCTTTCCTCTACACCAATAACAGACTTACAGAGAGCCAAATCAAGAACGAACTGCCATTCACAATTGCTACAAAAAGAATAAAATACCTTGGAATACATCTCACAAGGAACGTAAGGGACCTCTTCAGGGAAAACTACAAACCACTGCTCAACGAAATAAGAGAGGACACAAACAGATGGAGAAACATTCCATGTTCATGATTAGGAATAATTAATATCGTGAAAATGGCTATACTACCCAAAGTAATTTACAGAATCAACGCTATCCCCATCAAGCTACCATTGACTTTCTTCACAGAACTGGAAAAAACCACCATGAACTTCATATGAAACCAAAAGAGAGCCCACATAGCCAAGTCAATTCTAAGCAAAAGGAACACAGCGGGGGGCATCACACTACCGGATTTCAAACTATACTATAAGGCTACAGTAATTAAAACAGCATGGTACTGGTACCAAAACAGAGATATAGATCAATGGAACAAAACAGAGGCATCAGAGGCAACACAACATATCTACAACCACACAATCTTTGATAAACCTGACAAAAACAAGCAATGGGGAAAGGATTCTCTGTTTAATAAATGGTGCTTGGAAAACCGGCTAGCCATATGTAGAAAGCAGAAACTGGACCCCTTCCTGACACCTTACACCAAAATTAACTCCAGATGGATTAAAGACTTAAACATAAGACCCGGCACCATAAAAACCCTAGAAGGAAATCTAGGCAAAACCATCCAGGACATAGGAGTAGGCAAGGACTTCATGAACAAAACACCAAAAGCATTGGCAACAAAAGCCAAAATAGACAAATGGGACCTAATGAAACTCCACAGCTTCTGCACAGCAAAAGAAACAGTCTCTAGTGTGAATCGGCAACCAACAGAATGGGAAAAAATTTTTGCAGTTTACCCATCTGACAAAGGGCTGATATCCAGAATTTACAAATAACTCAAACCGTTTTACAGGAAGAAAACAAACAAGCCCATTCAAAAGTGGGCAAAGGATATGAACAGACACTTTACGAAAGAAGACATATATGAGGCCAACAATCATATGAAAAAATGCTCATCGTCACTGGTCATCAGAGAGATGCAAATCAAAACCACATTGAGATACCATCTCACGCCAGTTAGAATGGCGATCATTAAAAAATCTGGAGACAACAGATGCTGGAGAGGATGTGGAGAAAAAGAAACACTTTTACACTGTTGGTGGGAGTGTAAATTAGTCCAACCATTGTGGAAGACGGTGTGGCGATTCCTCAAGGCCTTAGAAATAGAAATCCCATTTGACCCAGCAATCCCATTACTGGGTATATATCCAAAGGAGTATAAATCTTTCTACTACAAGGACACATGCACACGAATGTTCATTGCAGCACTGTTTACAATAGCAAAGACCTGGAATCAACCCAAATGCCCATCGATGATAGACTGGATTGGGAAAATGTGGCACATATACACCATGGAATATTATGCAGCAATCAGAAATGATGAGTTCGTGTTGTTTGTAGGGATGTGGATGAATCTGGAGAACATCATTCTCAGCAAACTGACACAAGAACAGAAAATGAAACACCGCATATTCTCACTCATAGGCGGGTGATGAAAAATGAGAACACATGGACACAGAGAGGGGAGTACTAAACACTGGGGTCTATAGGGGGGAAAGGGTAGAGCCAGTGGGAGGGGGAGGTGGGGAGGGATTGCTTGGGGAGAAATGCCAAATGTGGGTGAAGGGGAGAAAGCAAACAGAACACACTGCCATGTATGTACCTATGCAACTGTATTGCATGCTCTGCACATGTACCCCAAAACCTAAAATGCAATAAAAAAAAATCATCTGTAAACAATTGAATTTTATTAGCTCAATTGTTGGTTTATTCAATATTCATTGTTGCCTATTATGTGCTTAAGCACCTTGCAAGGCACTGAGAATACAGAGATGAAAACATGGGCCTTGTCTACAGTTTATAACCCCGACAGCTAAGTAAATATTCATTGTTCAGTGATGTCAGTACAATAGGAGAAACCTATATAAAGCAAACAAGAAAGTAACTAACTTGGTTGAGGAAGGGAGGTGGGAATCTCAGTGCAGACTTCAAAGAACAAGAACTGCTTAAGCAAAGTCATGAACATAAGAAGTCCACATTAGTTTAAGATTCTGTGATCCTAAAATTGTAAATAAATAGTTCAATAATAAATGGATGTGCATGGGCAAACTGCTGTCTCTTTTATGCATAAGTTGCAAGAATCTGTCCATCAGTTCTGTAGACCTGTGAATCCCTGTAGAGCACTGGCGGCATCATCGAATAATATCTATTAAGCGTTTTATACTCTTTCATAGGGTGTACCAGGCCCCATCCTGGAAAGCGTCATGGTGCCACAGTCCCTCACGTCAATTTTTAGGGATGGCTACCGTATGCTTGGCTTTGTACCACACTCTGCGAACATGAGAAAGATCAAGACATGATTTTGCTTTTAATGAGTTTATAGGCAGCTGAAGAAAAAGATTTACAAACAAATTACAGCAGTATAGAGTAATAAACACTGTAATAGAGATAAATAAAAGAAGCTATGAAAACACATACAAAAAGGGATGCTTCGTTTTGACTGGGAGTAGTCTTATTAGAAGAAGAATAACACCGTTGTTCAGGTATTGAGCTCTTCTATCATGCTGCCGTTTTCCATGACTGTCTCATGTAATTCTTATTTTAATTCTGTAAGGTAAACATTATTACCCCTTCTAACAGATAAAAAGAGGCCTAGAGAGGTTAGTCATCTAACCTCAAGTCAGTTATTTTTTAATAAAGTGAGTTTCATATGCAACTCTGCCTGAGGCCAAAACCCTCATGTGTTAGCCGTAATTTGACACTCCTTCACAAAAGGGAAGTTTCCTAAGGAAGTGGTTGTATTAAATTCCTAGGCTGCCATAATACATTACCACAAACTGGGTGGCTTAAAACAACAGAAATTTATTTTCTTACAGTTCTGGAAGCTATAAATCTAAAGCCAAGTGTCACATAAAGATAATTAAAAACAAAAACCATATGACCATTTTAATAAAACCCAATATTACTTAATGATTAAAAAACTTGAACAAAGTAGGCATCAAAGGAATGTACCTCAAAATAATAAGAGCCATCTATGACAAACTCACAGCCAACATCTTACTGAATGAGCAAAAACTAGAATTATTTTCCTTGAGAACTGGGACAATCAAGTATTCCCACTCCTACCACTCTTATTCAATACGTACTAGAAGCCCTAGTCAGAGTAATCAGATAAGAGAAAGAAATAAAATGTATCCAAATAGGAAGTCAAATTACCTCTCTTCACTGACAATGTAATTTTATGCCTATAAAACCTTAAAGAGTCTACCAAAAGACTCCTAGACCTGATGAATAATTCCAGCAATATCTCAGGATACAAAATAAACATACAAAAATCAGTAGCACTTCCATACACTATAATATTCAAACTGGGAGCCAAATTAAGAACACAATCCCTTTTTAGTAACCACACACACAAAATATACCTGGAAATACATCTAACCAAGGAGGTGAAATCTCTGCAAGAAGAGCTACAAAACACTGCTTAAATAAATCATAGATGACACAAACAAATGGAAAGGCACCCTAGGTTTATAGATTGAAAGAATCAATATCATTAAAATGGCCATATGGTCCAAAGCAAGCTACAGGTTCAATGCTATTCTTATCAAATTATCAATGTAATTTTTCACAGAATTAGAAAAAAAATTATATAATTCAAATAGAATCCAAAAAGAGCCAAGATAATCCTAAGCAAGAAGAACAAAGCAGAAGGCATTACATTACACAGCTTAAAATTACACTACAAGGCTACAGTAACTCAAACAGTGTGGTATTGGTACAAAAATAAACACATAGACCAATGGGACAGAATAGAGATCCCTGAAATAAAGCTATACATCCACAACCAACTGATCTTTGACAAAGTCAACAAAAATAAACACTGAGGAAAGGATACTCTATTCAATGAATGGTGCTGGGAAAACTGTAAGTGGAGGAATGTAACTGGACCCCTAGCTCTTATTATATACAAAAATTACTCAAGATGGTTTGCCAACTTAAATGTAAGACTTCAAACTATAAAAATTCCAGAAAAAAACTAGGAAATACCCTTTACAACATTGGCCTAGGTAAAGAACTTATGATTAAGTCCTCAAAAGCAAATGCAAAAAAATAAAATTGACAGTTGGGACCTGATTAAACTAAGGAGCTCTGCACAGCAAAATAAATTATCAATAGAGTAAACAGAATACCTACAAATTCTGATTTTTGTAAAATATTCTCAAACTATGCATCTAACAAAGGATAATACTTAGACTCTATAAGGAAGTTAAGTAAGTCAACAATAAAAAAAGCAAATATCCCCATTAAAAAGTAGGCCAAGGACATAAAGAGACATTTTTCAATAGAAGACATACCCTGCACATCTATCCCGGAACTTAATTAACAATAGCAACAAAAAGAAGACACACAAGCATCCAACAAACATTTGAAAAAATGCTCATCATTGCTAATCACCAGAGAAATGCAAATCAAAACCACCATAAGCTACCATCTCACACCAGTCAGAATGGCGATGATTGAAAATTCAAAAAATAACAAACATTGGTGAATGTGGAGGAAAGGGAATGCTTACACACTGTTGGTGGGAATGCAAATTTAGCGCCTGTGGAAAGCAGTTTGGAGATCTATTAAAGAACTAAAAGTAGAATTACCATTCAACCCAGCAATCCCATTACTAGGCATATACTCAGCCAGATTAATCATTCTAGCAAAAAGGCATCTGCACTCATATGTTTATAGCAGAACTATTCACAATGGCAAAAACATGGAATCAACCCAGGTGCCCATCAATGATGGACTGGATAAAGAAAATGTAACACACACACACACACACACACACACACACACACTGTAAAATACTATGCAGCCATAAAAACATGAACAAAAACTTACGCCCTTTGCAGACACATAGATGCAGTTGAAGGCCATTATTCTAAGCAAATTAACACAGAAACAGAAACCCAAATAGTGCATTTTTCCCTTATCAGTGGACACTAAACATTGGGTATAAATGGACATAAACATGGGATCAATAAACGTTGGAGGTTGCAAAAGGGCAAGGAGGGAGAGGGTCCGGAACTGAAAACTACATATTGGGTACTGTGTTTACTGCCTCACTGACAGGATCATGAGAAGCTCAGTAGGTTTGTTACATGACTATATTGTGTGATGCTGAATTTGAGCTTCTCATGAATCAAAGACCATTAAAAGAAATTTGAAATCAAGTGATTATAAGTGATAAATTTTTCCACACTTGATAATCAGACACATAGAACTAAAGGAAAAAAAGCTGAAAATGAGTTGAAGGTTTTGGCATGGACCACTGGGTTCACAGTGCCAGTCACCAAAAAAAAAAAACAAAAAACTGAGAATAGGTGCAGTTTCATGAGAAAGGATAACTAATTTTGCTATAGTTGGTGAACCTTCAGGGCCGTGAAGATATGCAAATAGTCTAGACAGTTGAACATAGAGAGCTGCTGGCTAGTTTTGTGAAATATAATTCAGATACTTTCTCTAGAATGTAACTCCTCACAGAACTCATGTTTTATTCATTTTTACATTGCTAACAGCACATCTGGTGATAGTGACAGGAGGCAAAGAAATTCTAGGCAGATGGGGCAGATCTCTGGCAAAACCTCACCCTTGAGCTGAAAAGCCTGAAACCCGTATCCCTAAGTGAGAACTTCCATTCCTGTGTGCCCACTCTCTCCCAATTGATCCTTTCTAAAAATGTCTTTTTACCAATCGAATGTTGCCTTTTTCAAAACTACCTATGGCCTACCCCACCCCCATCCTGTGCCTATAAAGACCTCAGACTCAGTCGGCAGAGAGAATAAATGGCTGGACATCGGGAAAAAGTGGTTGGATGTTGGGGAGAGGTAACTTTGAAATGGTGGCTGGATGAGACAACTTGACTTCAGAAGAGAGAAGCAGAGAGGTGGCTTGACTTCAGGAGAGCAACCTGAGCTTACCATCCCCATTCCAGCTCTCCTCTCCATTGAGAGGTGTTTTCATCACTCAACAAAATTCTCCACATTCAGCATCCTTCAATTAATCCACATGACCTCATTCCACCTGGGCACCAGACAATAATTTGGGATGCACGGGGTGTGGGCATGCAAAAAGGCTGTCACACTGGCCCTTTTCCCTAGCTGGCAAAAGGCAGCCACCTCACATGATGAGGAAAAGGGCACTGAACTGCTAACACATTGCTGTCTGCAGATGGCAGAGCTAAGAGAGCACTGTAACATGCCCTCTGGGGCTTTGGGGTCACAGGCACCCCACCTGGATTCTGCTGCAGGCTGGCATGGAGTTTGCTTCTGCCAGCACCAAAGTAATCAGTTCCTGCACTTGCTCACTCTGGTTCCTGCACTCACTATCCTGCTTGCTCCCTCCTGCAAGGAGTGGAGCTTAGTGGACCTGCATGAGTGAAGTTTGCTCCCCCTGGTGCCAAAGCAGCCAGTTCCTACATTTGCTTGCTCCAGTTTCTGTGCTCATTTACTCACACACTCTTTCCTGTGAGGGGCTGAGCTGGGCAGGCTGAGTAAACAAATCACTCATGTTGCAAGTCCCAAGGGGTCAAGAAAATATTCTGTATCACTGGCTCTGAGTAGGAGTTATAATGTCTGCTGAATTAATTTCAAAGTCATTACTATTAACTTGATGTCAATGAAACTATAATAACTCATAAGTGATAATATATTAATTTTTTAGATATGTGTGATGTATTAAGCAGGTTTCTTTCCAAGTAGGTCTTTTACTAGAATTTCTCCATTCTGTGAGAAGGAGAAATGACTCTTGTACCTGCTGAGTTTAGACAAGGACCTTGGCCTGCACAACTCACCAACTCATTCTTCCTGTGAGTGCCTCCCCTGCTAAGAGCACACATCTGCTCTGCTTCTCCTCACCGCACAGGGACAGAGCCTGAGGGGGATGCCTGGTGCCAGCTGAAACAGACAAGGCTGTCTTCTGCATCTAAGCCCTGCTCTGAAAGCCCCATCGATAATAATGCTGTGTTAGTTATAGCGATCCTCCTGACTCTTGCATAAATTATTGATTCCTAAAATCCCAGCAGACATCTTTGTGGGCCTAATTTCTCACACTAAAGAAAAATTGACTTGTTCCGTATACAAATCTTTCAAGAGTTCCACTTTAAATAGAAAAGACTTTTAAATGAATATTTATTTTATCTATCTGTGGGAGAAAAATTATCTCCATTTATTTTGTTTAATATATATATATGATTGAACAGAAGTCTTTATTTTACCTAATTTAAAACATGATTTGAACTACTAAATTAATATATATTTATCATAGAAACATTGAAATTATGACCAAATAAAACTGTTTCTTTAAAAGAAATAATCTATAAATTACCAGAAGGAAAAAATAAATTACAACTTTTTGGTGACTATATTTCTAATCATTTTGCTTTGCAGACATAAATATTGTTTGTTTCTTTATATACAAAAAAGTCATACCATCAGTCTATTTTATAAAAAGTTTTGATGAAATGTAATTCCATGTCACAAGATTTACTTTAATGTCATTTTATATGACTTAATGTTACTTCATTGTATTGATAAACTAGAATTTTCTTAATCAATTTCTTGCTTTTGGGCATTTAGATTATTTCTATTTTGATACTATTATAAACACTTTTGAAGAACATTCTTGCAGCTTAGTCTTTGTGAATATTTATGGAATTCTTTATATTACATTCTTAAAATTGAAATTTTTAAGGTACTGAGATTTTGTCAGAATTTTTTTTTTTTTAATTTTTTATTGGATTTTAGGTTTTGGGGTATATGTGCAGAGCATGCAATACAGTTGCATAGGTACACACAGGGCAGTGTGTTTTGTTTGCTTTTTCCCCTTCACCCACATTTGGTATTTCTCCCCTGGCAATCCCTCCCCACCTCCCCCTCCCGCTGGCCCTCCCCTTTTCCCCCTATAGACCCCAGTGTTTAGTACTCCCCTTTCTGTGTCCATGTGTTCTCATTTTTCATCACCCGCCTATGAGTGAGAATATGCGGTGTTTCATTTTCTGTTCTTGTGTCAGTTTGCTGAGGATGATGTTCTCCAGATTCATCCATGTCCCTACAAACGACACAAACTCATCATTTCTGATTGCTGCATAATAATCCATGGTGTATATGTGCCACATTTTTCCAATCCTGTCAGAATTTTTACCAACTTACATAAGTGAGCACATTGATTGCCATTATTCAAAATATTTGATGATATAATTGGTATACTGGCGTTTCCCGTGGTCCTTGCAGATACACATGCTACCTATTTGTACCCTGTTCTATGTTCCAGGAGGTTGACTCCTAAAGATCAGAAACTAATTTTCTTGTCTCTGGATTCTGGTGGGATTCAGACTGTGGAAGGCAGCAGCAGGATGTTGGAATGCTGGTGGAAAGACGGTGTTTATTCTCATGGCTCATTCTCAGCCAGCATGATTAGCAGTAGCTACAATTATCTTCTGTTGGGTGTCCTTTTTTATGAACTGCAAACCAGAAAGTGTCTGAGACAGGAATCCATCAACTTAGAAGTATATTTTGCCAAATTTAAGAATATACCCCATAGAAAAGAACATGGAACCAAACAGTCTGTGGTTTGTGCCTTTCTCCAAAGATGATTCCAAGGGCTTCAATATTTAAAGGGGAGAAGTGAACTGGAGGGGAAAGAGGAAAGTTATATAATCACAAGTCATCAGAGAAAAGGAGCAGGTAGAGGAGAAGTCAATTATGTGTTTGCCTTGTACTCATTTTATCAGCACCTTACGTTATAAGGTGAACAAAGAATAGCTACTTGTGGAGATATTTAAACTTTTATCTGTAGCTATCTGCTAGGAACAAAAGGAAAGGCAGTTTCTTGCATGACTCAGTTTTCAGCTTCATTTTTTCCTTTTTTTTTGGCATAGTGAATTGGGGTTTTAATTTTCTTTTCTCAAAAGCAAAGTTCTCCCAGGATCCTAATAAATACTGCCTTCCCTTGCTGCATCAGGCCAATAATGGTGATAGTTTTCCATGATTACTATTAGCAGAGGGCCTCACCATTTCTTATTAAGTTACCACCAATTTTAAAACAACCCCCCCTTTAAACTCTCTTCAATTATCCCTATAGGGAGTGTCATCTGTTTCCTCCCAGGACCTGGACAAAAATATTAGGCCAAGCACAAATTTGTAAACATAGGACTGACACAGGGAGTCTATATAAAATGTCTGTGAATAAAACATAGCAAAGTAAACAGTCTACCCATTCTTCATGCTGTGATATGCTTGTCTCCAGGATGCTAGCTTTTTTTCCCCTTAACAAGTTGGTTAGGATCATAAAAAAGCCAAGTTACTTTTGGAATGCTTAAAGAAAAATTAGTTTTCTCAGAAGAAAGTAAAAATTAAGAGTTTCCAGTACATTAAAACATTGTCAATTACAAATTTTGCCATTTTACAACATCAAAATAAGTAGCTTATTTTAAGCAAATATTGAAAAATGTTTATTTTTATGTTATAAAAAGGTATAGTGGAGCAGCAGCCAGAATTTACCTACAATTTTCAGTTACACCCTTCTCTAGCACATTGCATGCAAAGTCTACATATTGAGAGATGTTACAGATTTCCCAGTCTCATATTTTTCTGCTAAGATTTTGCTAAGACAAAGCACCTTGACAGTGTCAGCAACCTATTGCCTTTTTAAAACATAGGCTTCTCTGGTGATATCTACTCACTGATTCTTCATCTAGGATCCAGTTTCTGATGTAAACAATCAAACAATGTCACTGAACATCATCCTGAACCTTCTGCATACGATAGCACCACATGGCTGTGAGTGAGTGATGACAGCTATATGGCATCTGGCATAGTGCTGAGATGACTGTTACACCAGCTCAGCTTGGCTACTGGACAATGTACCTGCAGGAAATCTTAAAAACATTTCTTAAGTAGCTCGAGACATATTATTCTAAATTTTGTTATTCTAAATTTAGTGTGTGTTTATTTTAAAAGTCACTAATTTTGCTACTATATTCAAAAAAGAGTAAAATCATAACAGAAATGGAGAACTAGATGTATCATACTTACAAAAAGTCTGTTATGACACCTCAAAGCCGCAATGGGCTGGCAAATACATATGTTCTAATATCATCAGAAATAGATATAAACACCCTTTCCTCCGTGGTAAAATTACAGATATATAGATATAGATTAGATATGGATGCATAGATACAGATATAGATATAGATTGATAGATAAATATAGATATCGGTACCTGCTGTCAAGTTGCAGTTCAGAGAATTTGCTGTCCTAAAAAATGGTATTTTGTCTATGACTAAAAATGAAAGATTTTTTTGCTGGCACAGTGGATCACACCTGTAATTCCAGCACTTTGGGAGACCGAGGTGGGCGGATCATGGGAGGTCAGGAGTTCAAGACCAGCCTGGCCAACATGGTGAAATGCATCTCTACTAAAAATACAAAAATTAGCTGGGTATGGTGGCATGTACATGTAATCCCAGCTACTGGGAAGCCTGTGGTGGGAGAATTTCTTGAACAGGGAAGGTGGAGGTTGCAGTGAGCTGAGATTGCACCACTGCACTCCAGCCTGGGTGACAGAGTGAGACTCTGTCTCAGAAAGTAAAAATATACTAGAATAAAATAAAATAAAAGATTTTCCCCTATTTTTTTCTAAAATTACTTAATTTTTCTAGATAGCCCTAAAAGACTAACAAAAGTGGCGAAATAAGACAGTAATCATGGCACTTTGGGAGGCCTAGGCGGGTGGATCACTTAAGGTCAGATGTTTGAGACCAGCCTCACCAACATGAGGAAAACACTGTCTCTACTAAAAATACAAAAATCAGCTGGGCATGGTGATGCATGCCTGTAATCTCAGGTACATGGGAGGCTGAGGCAGAAGAATTGCTTGAATTTGGAAGGTGGAGATTGCAGTGAGCTGAATTCACGCCACTGCATTCCAGATTGGGTGACAGAATGAGACTCCATATAAAAAAAAAAAAAAGTAGCAAAGTAAGATATCATCCATGAGAAGTTGAGGAAGTTAATTATTTGGTATAATTATTACTTCGTTGTTATTGAGCCTTTACAGGTGCAAGACAATAAACAATATTAGATATTTAAGAGTTCATATGTAAAGTTTAAATTGTGATTTTTAAACTGCCAGAACGATATTTTGAATAGTAGTTTTGAACTTACAGTAATTTTAATTTATGTTTCTGCTTGAAACTTCATTGTAGCTCCTGAATGTTTTTTTAAATATGTTTTCTCAAATTGTTCATAATTGTATGAACAATTAGCACATACCTGTCCTATGTGACCTTAATAAAGTATAAGTCCCAGATAAATTTTTTGTGCAATTAGTCTTTTTTTATTTATTTATTTATTTATTTATTTTTATTGGATTATAGGTTTTGGGGTACATGAGCAGAGCATGCAAGACAGTTGCGTAGGTACACACATGGCAGTGTGCTTTGCTTTTCTTCTCCCCTTCACCCACATTTGGCATTTCTCCCCAGGCTATCCCTCCCCACCTCCCCCTCCCACTGGCCCTCCCCTTTTCCCCCCAATAGACCCCAGTGTTTAGTACTCCCCTCCCTGTGTCCATGTGTTCTCATTTTTCATCACCCACCTATGAGTGAGAATATGCGGTGTTTCATTTTCTGTTCTTGTGTCAGTTTGCTGAGGATGATGTTTTCCAGATTCATCCATGTACCTACAAACGACACGAACTCATCATTTCTGATTGCTGCATAATATTCCATGGTGTATATGTGCCACATTTTTCCAATCCAGTCTATTATCAATGGGCATTTGGGTTGATTCCAGGTCTTTGCTATTGTAAACAGTGCTGCAATGAATATTCGTGTACATGAGTCCTTATAGTAGAACGATTTATAGTCTTTTGGATATATACCCAGTAATGGGATTGCTGGGTCAAATGGAATTTCTATTTCTAAGGCCTTGAGGAATCGCCACACTGTCTTCCACAATGGTTGAACTAATTTACACTCCCACCAACAGTGTAAAAGTGTTCCTTTTTCTCCACATCCTCTCCAGCATCTGTTGTCTCCAGATTTTTTAATGATCGCCATTCTAACTGGCGTGAGATGGTATCTCAGTGTGGTTTTGATTTGCATCTCTCTGATGACCAGTGACGACGAGCATTTTTTCATATGATTGTTGGCCTCATATATGTCTTCTTTCGTAAAGTATCTATTCATATCCTTTGCCCACTTTTGAATGGGCTTGTTTGTTTTTTTTCCTGTAAATCTGCTTGAGTTGTTTGTAAATTCTGGATATCAGCCCTTTGTCAGATGGGTAGACTGCGAAAATTTTTTCCCATTCTGTTGGTTGCCGATCCACTCTAGTGACTGTTTCTTTTGCCGTGCAGAAGCTGTGGAGTTTCATTAGGTCCCATTTGTCTATTTTGGCTTTTGTTGCCAATGCTCTTGGTGTTTTGTTCATGAAGTCCTTGCCTACTCCTATGTCCTGGATAGTTTTGCCTAGATTTCCTTCTAGGGTTTTTATGGTGCCAGGTCTTATGTTTAAGTCTTTAATCCATCTGGAGTTAATTTTAGTGTAAGGTGTCAGGAAGGGGTCCAGTTTCTGCTTTCTGCACATGGCTAGCCAGTTTTCCCAACACCATTTGTTAAACATGGAATCCTTGCCCCATTGCTTGTTTTTGTCAGGTTTATCAAGGATTGTATAGTTGTATGTATGTTGTGTTGCCTCCGGTGCCTCTGTTTTGTTCCATTGGTCTATATCTCTGTTTTGGTACGAGTACCATGCTGTTTTGATTACTGTAGCCTTGTAGTATAGTTTGAAATCCGGTAGTGTGATGCCCCCCGCTGTGTTCTTTTTGCTTAGAATTGACTTGGCTATGCGGGCTCTCTTTTGGTTCCATATGAAGTTCATGGTGGTTTTTTCCAGTTCTGTGAAGAAAGTCAATGGTAGCTTGATGGGGATAGCGTTGATTCTGTAAATTACTTTGGGCAGTATAGCCATTTTCACGATATTAATTCTTCCTAACCATGAACATGGAATGTTTCTCCATCTGTTTGTGTCCTCTCTGATTTTGTTGAGCAGTGGTTTGTAGTTCTCCTTGAAGAGGTCCCTTACGTTCCTTGTGAGTTGTATTCCAAGGTATTTTATTCTTTTTGTAGCAATTGCGAATGGCAGTTCGCTCTTGATTTGGCTTTCTTTAAGTCTGTTATTGGTGTAGACGAATGCTTGTGATTTTTGCACATTGATTTTATATCCTGAGACTTTGCTGAAGTTGTTTGTCAGTTTCAGGAGTTTTTGGGCTAAGGCGATGGGGTCTTCTAGGTATACTATCATGTCGTCTGCAAATAGAGACAATTTGGCTTCCACCTTTCCTATTTGAATACCCTTTATTTCTTTTTCTTGCCTGATTGCTCTGGCTAGAACTTCCAGTACTATATTGAATAGGAGTGGTGAGAGAGGGCATCCTTGTCTAGTGCCAGATTTCAAAGGGAATGCTTCCAGTTTTTGCCCATTCAGTATGATATTGGCTGTTGGTTTGTCATAAATAGCTTTTATTACTTTGAGATACGTTCCATCGATACCGAATTTATTGAGGGTTTTTAGCATAAAGGGCTGTTGAATTTTGTCAAATGCCTTCTCTGCGTCAATTGAGATAATCATGTGGTTTTTGTTTTTGGTTCTGTTTATGTGGTGAATTACGTTGATAGACTTGCGTATGTTGAACCAGCCTTGCATCCCTGGGATGAATCCTACTTGATCATGATGAATAAGTTTTTTGATTTGCTGTTGCAATCGGCTTGCCAATATTTTATTGAAGATTTTTGCATCTATGTTCATCATGGGTATTGGCCTGAAGTTTTCTTTACTCGTTGGGTCTCTGCCGGGTTTTGGTATCAGGATGATGTTGGTCTCATAAAATGATTTGGGAAGGATTCCCTCTTTTTGGATTGTTTGAAATAGTTTTAGAAGGAATGGTACCAGCTCCTCCTTGTGTGTCTGGTAGAATTCGGCTGTGAACCCATCTGGACCTGGGCTTTTTTTGTGAGGTAGGCTCTTAATTGCTGCCTCAACTTCAGACCTTGTTATTGATCTATTCATAGTTTCAGCTTCCTCCTGGTTTAGGCTTGGGAGGACACAGGAGTTCAGGAATTTATCCATTTCTTCCAGGTTTACTAGTTTATGTGCATAGAGTTGTTTGTAATATTCTCTGATGATGGTTTGAATTTCTGTGGAATCTGTGGTGATTTCCCCTTTATCATTTTTTATTACATCTATTTGGTTGTTGTCTCTTTTATTTTTAATCAATCTGGCTAGTGGTCTGTCTATTTTGTTGATCTTTTCAAAAAACCAGCTCTTGGATTTATTGATTTTTTGAAGGGTTTTTCGTGTCTCAATCTCCTTCAGCTCAGCTCTGATCTTAGTAATTTCTTGTCTTCTGCTGGGTTTTGAGTTTTTTTGATCTTGCTCCTCTAGCTCTTTCAATTTTGACGATAGGGTGTCAATTTTGGATCTCTCCATTCTCCTCATATGGGCACTTATTGCTATATACTTTCCTCTAGAGACTGCTTTAAATGTGTCCCAGAGGTTCTGGCACGTTGTGTCTTCGTTCTCATTGGTTTCGAAGAACTTCTTTATTTCTGCCTTCATTTCGTTGTTTACCCAGTCAACATTCAAGAGCCAGTTGTTCAGTTTCCATGAAGCTGTGCGGTTCTGGGTCGGTTTCTGAATTCTGAGTTCTAACTTGATTGCACTATGGTCTGAGAGGCTGTTTGTTATGATTTCAGTTGTTTTGCATTTGTTGAGCAGTGCTTTACTTCCAATTATGTGGTCAATTTTAGAGTAGGTGTGATGTGGTGCTGAGAAGAATGTGTATTCTGTGGATTTGGGGTGGAGAGTTCTGTAAATGTCCACCAGGTTTGCTTGCTCCAGGTCTGAGTTCAAGCCCTGGGTATCCTTGTTGATTTTCTGTCTGGTTGATCTGTCTAGTATTGACAGTGGAGTGTTAAAGTCTCCCACTATTATTGTGTGGGAGTCTAAGTCCTTCTGTAAGTCATTAAGAACTTGCCTTATGTATCTGGGTGCTCCTGTGTTGGGTCCATATATGTTTAGGATCGTTAGCTCTTCTTGTTGTATCGATCCTTTTACCATTATGTAATGGCCTTCTTTGTCTCTTTTGATCTTTGTTGCTTTAAAGTCTATTTTATCAGAGATGAGAATTGCAACTCCTGCTTTTTTTTGCTTTCCGTTAGCTTGGTAAATCTTCCTCCATCCCTTTATTTTGAGCCTTTGTGTATCCTTGCATGTGAGATGGGTTTCCTGGATACAGCACACTGATGGGTTTTGGATTTTTATCCAATTTGCCAGTCTGTGTCTTTTGATTGGTGCGTTTAGTCCATTTACATTTAGGGTTAATATTGTTATGTGTGAATTTGATACTGCCATTTTGATTCTAAGTGGCTGTTTTGCCTGTTAGTTTTTGTAGATTCTTCATTATGTTGAAGCTCTTTAGCATTCAGTGTGATTTTGGAATGGCTGGTACTGATTGATCCTTTCTATGTGTAGTGCCTCTTTTAGGAGCTCTTGTAAAGCAGGCCTGGTGGTGACAAAATCTCTGAGTACTTGCTTGTTCGCAAAGGATTTTATTCTTCCTTCACTTCTGAAGCTCAGTTTGGCTGGATATGAAATTCTGGGTTGAAAGTTCTTTTCTTTAAGAATGTTGAATATTGGCCCCCACTCTCTTCTGGCTTGTAGTGTTTCTGCCGAGAGATCTGCTGTGAGTCTGATGGGCTTCCCTTTGTGGGTGACCCGACCTTTCTCTCTGGCTGCCCTTAGTATTCTCTCCTTTATTTCAACCCTGTTGAATCTGACGATTATGTGCCTTGGGGTTGCTCTTCTTGCGGAATATCTTTGTGGTGTTCTCTGTATTTCCTGCAATTGAGTGTTGGCTTGTCTTGCTAGGTGGGGGAAATATTCCTGGATGATGTCCTGAAAAGTATTTTCCAGCTGGGAGTCATTCTCTTTGTCCCCTTCTGGTACACCTATCAAACGTAGGTTAGGTCTTTTCACATAGTCCCACATTTCTTGGAGACTTTGTTCATTCCTTTTTGTGCTTTTTTCTCTGATCTTGGTTTCTCGTTTTATTTCATTGAGTTGGTCTTCGACTTCAGATATTCTTTCTTCTGCTTGGTCAATTCGGCTATTGAAACTTGCGTTTGCTTCGCGAAGTTCTCGTATTGTGTTTTTCAGCTCCTTTAATTCATTCATATTCCTCTCTAAGGTATCCATTCTTGTTATCATTTCCTCGAATCTTTTTTCAAATCTTTTTTCAAGGTTCTTAGTTTCTTTGCATTGATTTAATACATGATCTTTTAGTTCACAGAAGTTTCTCATTATCCATCTTCTGAAGTCTAATTCTGTCATTTCGTCACAGTCATTCTCCGTCCAGCTTTGTTCCCTTGCTGGTGAGGAGTTTTGGTCCTTTCTAGGAGGCGATGTGTTCTGGTTTCGGGTGTTTTCCTCCTTTTTGCCCTGGTTTCTTCCCATCTTTGTGGATTTGTCCGCTGGTCGTCTGCGTAGTTGCTGACTTTTCGTTTGGGTCTCTGAGTGGACACCCAGAATGTTGATGATGAAGTATTTCTGTTGCTTGATTTTCCTTCTACCAGTCTAGCCCCTTCGCTGTACGACTGTTGAGGTCCGCTCCAGACCCTGCTTGTCTGGGGTGCACCTCTAGTAGCCGTGGCACAGCGAGGGATGCTACCAGTTTCTTTTTCTGCTCTCTTTGTCCCAGGATGATGCCTGCCTAATGACATTCTTTTGGATATAGAGGGGTCAGGGAGCTGCTTGAGGAGACAGTTTGTACTTTATAGGGGTTTAATTGCTGAGCTGTGCACTCTGTTGTTCATTCAGGGCTGTTAGGCTGCTATGTTTGATTCTGCTGCAACACAGCTCATTAAACAACCCTTTTTTTTTTTCTCAAATGCTCTGTGTTGAGGGGTTTGGGCTTTATTTTTGGATGTCCGATCAGGTGTCCTGCCCAGCTAGAAGGCAGACTAGCCACTGTTTGGCTGCCGAGGCTCTGCCCTGCTGTTGTGTGATTCGCGCTGTTCCTGCCGGCTCTGCTGTGGTCTCCACCATGCCCTGCGGCGGAGTCTCTTCGTTGTAGCGTGTTGCCTCAGCAACGGCAGGCTGCGTCAGCAGTGGGCGTGTATCTCAGTAGGGACGGGTTGCCTCGGCAACGGCTGGCTGCGTCAGCAGTGGGCGTGTATCTCAGTTGGGGCAGGTTGCCTCGGCAACGGCTGGCTGCCTCAGCAGTGGGCGTGTATATCAGTTGGGGCAGGTTGCCTCCGTAGTGGTGGACGCCCCTCCCCCACAGAGCGTCTCGGACCGTCTGCCCGGGATAGTTTGAAATCACGGTTTTGTTCATCCCACTGGGTATCCCAAGCGATCTGTCCCTGCAATCCCCTGGGCTGGGCTACTGTGCAAGTCTCGTTCAGTCTCGAGTCCAGCCCTCTCAAGTCTCAGGTTGCCGGTTCAACAAGGCACCCGGACAAGCGCGCCCTGTGGGGATTGCTGGGTAGGGCCGGCCGCCGCCGCCCCGGCTGCCGGCTTCGCCAGGCAGACCTACTGCCTGGCGTCCAGTGTCTTTTTATACTTGGGAGTTTCCCCGTTCTGTGGGCAACAAAGATCAGTCTGGAAATGCAGCACTGACTCACCATTTGCGAATTCAACGCGGGCTCCAATCCTGGGTTGTTCTCACAGCGCCATCTTGAGTCCCCTCTCCTGTGCAATTAGTCTTGAGATGCTACTATTATTAAGTCAAATTTCAATGTTGTTACAAAACATTGTAATTCATAGGTGTCAGTTTAGTCTCTGGAGTACTTGAAATGCCAGAAGAGAACACTGAGAATTAAAACAACAAACAATTAAATGTAAAAAGGCTACTGGGTATAATCTCCATTCTCTAGTCCTTGCCAGACCACATGTATACAAAATTACATGAAAATGAGCTCTACTTATCATCTTCAACAAAACAGTGTTTAACTAGTTTTGTACAATGCCAAGTAGTTTGGAGTGCTGTAAGTAATTAAATGCTGCAGACAGCTAATTCCTCTAATGACAAAGAGAATTGAAAGTAGAGGGAATTTCAGGCAAAAATATTACCCTCCCCCATGAGTTTTAACCCACTTCCTTTCAACATTAGAAATGGATCACATTCAATAGACATCAGTATTTCAAATACTATTTGAAGTTTGCAAGTCCTAGATCGTGACGATGACACTTTCTATTTTCTAGGTAAGAATGAAACAAGAGGAAATCTAGAAGAAATTAAAATGGCCTATGATGTGTTTTGATTCTGTGTCCCCATCCAAATTGTATTGCAAATTTTAATCCCTATGTGTTGATAGAGGGACTTGGTGGGAGGTGATTGGATTATGGGGAGTTTCCCCCATGCTGTTCTCATGATAGTAAGTGAGTTCTCATGAGATCTGATGGTTTAAAAGTATGTGGCAGTTTCTCATTCTTGCTCTCTCTCTTTCTGCCACCATGGTAAGAAGTGTTTGTTTCCTTTTTACCTTCTAATATGATTTTAAGTTTTCTGAGGCCCCCCCCAGTCATGCTTCCTGTTAATCCTGTAAAACTGAGTCATTACCCAGTCTCAGGCAGTTCTTTATATCAGTGTGAAACTAATTCAGAAATTGGTACCAAGAGAGTGGGGCACTGCTGTAAAGATACCCGAAAATGTGGAAGTGACTTTGGAACTGGTTAACAGGTAGAGGTTGGAACAGTTTGGAGGGCTCAGAAGAAGATGGGAAGATGTAGGAAAGCTTGGAACTTCCTAGAGGCTTTTTGAATGGTTTTGACTAAAATGCTGATAGTGATATGAACAATGAAGTCCCGGCTGAGGTGGATGGAGATGAGGAACTTACTGAGAACTGAGCCAAAGTTACAAGGTCATCCTTGTTATGCTATTCTTTTTCTTGAGATGGAGTCTTACTCTTTCACTCAGGGTAGAGTGAAGTGGTGCCACCTCTGCTCACTGCAACCTCCACCTCCCAGGTTCAAGCAATACTCTTAACTCAGCTTCCCAAATAGCTGGGAGTATGGGCATACACCATTATACCCGGCTAATTTTTGCATTTTTAGTAGAGACAGGGTTTTGCCATTTTGGCCAGGCTGGTCTCTAACTCCTGATCTCAGGTGATCCACCCTCCCTGGCCTCCCAAAGTGCTGGGATTACAGCAATGAGCCACTGCACCTTATGGCCCACCCTTGCTGTGCTTTAGCAAAGAGACTGGGGGCATTTTATCCCTGCCCTAGAGCTCTGTGGAACTTTGAACTTGAGAGAGATGATTTAGAGTATCTGGTAGAAGAAATTTCTAAGCAACAAAGCATTCAAGACTTGACCTGGCTGTTTCTCAATGCATACAGTCACAGGCATTCCAAAGAGATGGCCTGAAATGGGAACTTATGTTTAAAAGAGGCAGAGCATAAAAGTTCGGGAAATTTGCAGTCTGATCATATGGTAAAGAAGAAAAACCTATTTTCCAGGGAGAAAGTCAAGCCAACAGCTGCAGAAATGTGCACAAGAGAAGCCAAATGTTAATAGCCAAGACAATGGGAAAAGTGCCTCTAGGCCATTTCAGAGATGATCAGAGCATCCTCTCCTATCAGAGGCCCAGAGGCCTACGAGGAAAAAATGGTTTGGTGTGAGGCCCAGAGCCCTACTGCTCTGTACATCCTTGAGACAGGGTGTTCTACATATCAGTAACTCCAGCTCCAGCTGTGGCTAAAAGGGCCCAATGTACAACTCAAGACATTGTGTCAGAGGGTGCAAGCCCCATGCTGTGGTATTTTCCACATGGTGTTGGGCCTGTAGGTGCACAGAAGACAAGAGTTGAGCTTTGGGAGCCTCCACTTAGATTTCAGAGGATGTATGAAAATGCCTGGATCCTCAGGCAGAAGTCTGCCGCAGGAGCAGGCTCTTCATGGAGAACCTCTAAAGGGCAATGCGATGGAGAAATATGGTGTTGGAGGCCACACACAGTCCCCACTGGGGCACTGCCTAGTGGAGCTATGAAAAGAGGGTGACTCTCCTTCAGACCCTAGATTGGTAAATCCACTGATAGCTTATACCATGCTCCTGGAAAAGCCACAGGAACTCAACATCAGTCCATGAAAGTAGCTGCAGGGACTGTACTCTGCAGAACTACAAATGCAGAGCTGCCCAAGGCTGTGGGAGCCTACCCTTTGCATCAGCATATTCTGGATGTGAGACATGGAGGCAAACAAGATTATTTCAGAGCTTTAAGATTTAATAGCTGTGCTCCTGAGTTTTAGACTTACAGAATGCCTGTAGACCCCTTTTTTTTGGCCAAATTCTCCCATTTGGAAAGAAGCATTTATCCAAGGTTTGTACCCCTCATTGTATCTGGGAAATAACTAGCTTGCTTTTGTTTTTTCAGGTTCATAGGCAGAGGGGACTTGCCTTGTCTCAGATGAGCCTTTGGACTTGGACTTTTGGGTTAGGGCCAGAATGAGCTAATACTTTGGGACTGTTAGAAAGGCATATTGTGTTTTTAAATGTGAGAAGGACATGGGATTTGGGAGGGATCAGGGTGATTAATATGGTGTGGCTCTGTGTTGCCGCCCATCTCATCTTGACTTGAAATCCCCATGTGACAAGGGAGGGCTGGTGGGAGATGACTGGAGGCATGGGCCACTGCACCGGGCTCACCCTTGCTATGCTTTAGTAAAGAGACTGGTGGCATTTTGTCTCTGACCTGGAGCTCTATGGAACTTTGAACTTGAGAGAGATGATTTAGGGTATCTGGCAGAAGAAATTTCCTTGCCTATTTTCCCCCATGTTGTTCTCATGATAGTGAGTGAATTCTCATGAGATCTGATGGTTTAAAAGGATGTGGCAATTTCCCCACCCCCTGCCTCTCTCTCTCTCCCTCTCCTACCCCCATGGTAAGACCTCCTTACTTCCCCTTTGCCTTCTGCCATGACTGTAAGTTTTCTGAGACCTCCCGTAATGCTTTCTGTTAAGTCTGTGGAACTGTGAGTCAATTAAACTTCTTTTCTTCATAAATTACCCAGTCTCAGGTAGTTCTTTATAGCAATGTGAAAATAAATTAATATAATTAGTAAGAGTCCAATTCAATTCAATAAATGTTAACTGAGGTTCTACATGCAAGACAAATGTAAAACATAACCTTGATCTTATGCTACTTACCTAATTAGAAGATAATATAAATTTATAAAAATAATAAATTAGATTAAAAAGGCAAAAAAGAAAAATAAAGATAATTACCATGAGAAAGATATTAAGTCCCATGGGACATGCAAAGGAAAGAAAATATCCCTCCTTAAAGAAATCAGAAACTTCATGGAAAAAAAATCACTTTTGTGATAGAAAGTTCACAATTACACATAGGGAAGATAGGAATTTCAGTAGACAGTAAAAGCATGGACAAAACAGAAAAAAACATTGCACACAGAAAAAACTGCTATGTTCCACTGCAGAATAGTTGAATATATGAGATCAAAAATTGAAAGACTGTGTTGGGTTAAGACTTTCAAATTTCACTCTGTAGGCAATAAAGACACATTAAAATTGTATGTTCAGGGAAAGTATCTTGAGTAAAGTTGTGATTCATATCTCAGCAATGAGTAGAAATAATTGGTGTCCACAGTTATAAGAATTGAGAAGATCGGTTAATCAATCTCTATAGTTCAGGTGAGAGATAATAATTAAACTCAATACTTCAGCCGAGATGGTGGTGACAGTTTTTGAAGATTTTTGCTGCTGCACCTGAAGTCACCAGATCTAATCCTATGAAAACAAGTCTTTTGCTACATCACAGTAATATGTAGTCAATGTGCTGTAATACACTTAGAAACAGAATTGAGCAAGTTATGCCATCATAGCTTACTACAATAATATTTAAAATAGTAAAGTTCAAGTATCTTCAGGAGGCTGACCTCAAGGAATCCAGCATCATTATGCATAGGTGTTTTTGATACCTCTTTTTGTTTATATGTGCTCTGGATAGAAACATTAAACGAGTGACTCGGACTTGAGCCAAAGCACTGGTGCTCCATGTTGGCCGCTGAAACCAAAAACACTGTCTTAATTTCTCAACCCTATAGTTATGCTTTCAGTGTCTTCTTTTTAATTTGCTTGGTGTGGTTTGGCTTTTGTTTATGCAAAAAAGGATGCAGTGATAACTGATGCCTTGTTGGTGGAATCTTCCTTATTTCCCAAAGTTGGCTTTTTCTGCTGACATGAATGCCTTTCTTCAGCAAATAGCCTGAATAGAAATAAGGTAAATAGGTGTCCTCTGGGGTTTACAGCAGAGAAGCCTCTGGGCACTACTGAATACCCTCAATTAGGAAGTGTCATTCCCAGGTGGTGACAGTGACAAGAAACTAAATCCTAAGAAAGTGCAATCTGAGCACTTAAATTTCAGGTGACTAATTTGGTTGACTCCATGTGCAAGGTTTGACCTGCCACTACAGGTGAAAGGATTTGATTGAGCATAGATCAAAAATCTTCCCAGAGCTGAGTGACCTTGTTAAGCAACTTTGCTACATTTTTTATACAGCAAGTTATGCTCAGCAGAGCGCGGATATTTTCCATTAACCTCTGAGACAGCAACAAATTTATCCATTTCCTTTCCCTGCTTACTCACCTCACTCAAATCCTTCATCAAAATGTCCCTTCTTTCCCCCATTTGCCACTTTTTCATGTGGGCCATGTGAGCTAAGTCCCCAGGAAAGACTGTTGTCCATACCAGATCTATATGGTTCTTGAGTTTTAAACTGAGTTCCTGAAATTCTGATTTCTGTAAAAGAATTCCAAAAATAATTTTAAAGTGCCTGGAGAAACAGATGGAAACTTCTTGTCTTCCATAATCCTATAAACAGACTAACTGAATATCTTTGTTCAGCTTAATCAGATCAGTCCAAAGATATTTATTTTAAGTTTAAAGTGTCCGGACCTGTTAGGCATTTGGTATACAAGGACAAGCCAATTCCTGGGAAAATAGGGAATGCCACTTATAGGACAGGTTTACAGTCAGGTAGACTTGTGTTCATATCACACCTCTAACATTTTCTGTGGTTTTGATAAAATAGTCAATTTCTCTGAGCCTCAGTTACTGCATCTGCAAAATGGGCATACTAGTATTACCTCATAGGGTTTGTAAGCATTGAATGCTTATTATATTTATAAGTATGGGATGTTATAGAAATGCTTTGTCAAGTTTGTGCAAATAGAAAGGATATGCAAATGTTAGCTGTTTGTTGTTTTTGTGGCAGGAGATTATTCTGTTTTGATTTTTTTAGACGATCACTGTCTAGAGGAAGGAATCAAATTAAACAAGGTAACATCCAGATGATCACACCAATGGGCAGCTCTCCGGTTCTAGGGCACATGTGAAGAACATGCAGTATTGTTGCATAGGTACATACATGGCGATGTGGTTTGCTGCCTCCATCCCGATAAATGATATCTGGCATTTCTCCCCATGTTATCCCTCCCCAACTCCCTACTCCACACTGTTCCTTCCTTAGTCCCCCTGAAATACCTCAGTGTGTGATGCTCCCCTCCCTGTGTCCATGTGTTCTCATTGTTCAACACCTGCCTATGAGTGAGAACATGTGGTGTTTGATTTTCTGTTGTTGTGTCAGTTTGCTGAGAATGTTGGTTTGCAGGTTCATCCATGTCCCTACAAAGGACACGAAATCATTGATTTTTATGGCTGCAAAATATTCCATGGTGTATATGTGCCACATTTTCTCTGTCCAGTCTGTCATCAATGGGCATTTGGTTTGGTTCCAAGTTTTTGCTACTGCAAACAGTGCTGCAGTGAACATACGTGTGCATGTGTCCTTACAGTAGAACGATTTATAATAGAATTGCTGGGTCAAATGGAATTTCTATTTCTAGATCATTGAGGAATTGCCACACTGTCTTACACAATGGTTGAACTAATTTACACTCCCACCAACAGTGTAAAATATTTCTATTTTGCCACATCCTCTCCAGCATCTGCTGTCTACAGATTTTTTAATGATCACCATTCTAAATAGCATGAGATGGTATCTCCATATAGTTTTGATTTGCATGTCTCTAATGACAAGTGATGATGCGTATTTTTTCATATGTTTTTTGGACTCATAATATGTTTTCTTTTGAAAAATGTCTGTTCACATTATTTGCCCAATTTTGAATAGGTGTGTTTGTTTCTTGTAAATCTGTTTTAGTTCTTTATAGATTTTGGATATTAGCCCTTTGTCAGATGGATATATTGCAAACTTTTTATCCCATTCTGTTGGTTGCTGGTTCACTCTAATGATTGTTTCTTTTGCTGTGCAGAAGCTCTGGAGTTTAATTAGGTCCCATTTGTCTATTTTGGTTTTTGTTGCCAATGCTTTTGGTGTTTTAGTCATGAAGTCCTTGCCTATGCCTATGTCCTTAATGGTATTGCTTAGGTTTTCTTCTAAGGTTTTTATGGCGTTAGGTCTTATGTTTAAGTCTTTAATCCATCTGGAGTTAATTTTAGTGTAAGGTGTCCGGAAGGGGTCCAGTTTCTGCTTTCTGCACATAGCTAGCCAGTTTTCCCAACACCATTTAATAAACAGGGAATCCTTTCCCCACTGCTTGTTTTTGTAAGGTTTGTCAAAGATCAGATGGCTTTGGATGTGTGGCATTGCCTCAAGGCCTCTGTTCTGTTCCATTGATCTATATCTCTCTTTTGGTACAGGTACCATGCTGTTTTGATTACTGTAGCCTTGTAGTATAGTTTGAAGTCAGGTAGCCTGATGCCTGCAGCTTTGTTCTTTTTGCTTAGAGTTGACTTGGCTATGCGGGCTCTCTTTTGGTTCCATATAATGTTTAAGGTGGTTTTTTCCAGTTCTGTGAAGTAGGCCATTGGTAGGTTGATGGGGATAGCACTGAATCTATAAATGACTTTGGGCAGTATGGCCATTTTCACAATATTGATTCTTCCTAACCACGAGCATGGAATGTTTCTCCATCTATTTCTGTCCTCTCTTATTTTGTTGAGCAGTGGTTTGTAGTTCTCCTTGAAGAGGTCCTTTACATCCTTTGTCAGTTGTACTCCTAGGTATTTTATTCTGTTTGTAGCCATTGTGAATGGCAGTTCTTTCTTGATTTGGCTCTCTTTAAGTCTGTTATTAGTGCATAGGAATGCTTGTGACTTTTGCACATTGATTTTGTATCCTGAGACTTTGCTGAAGTTGCTTATGAGTTTAAGGAGATTTTGGGCTGAGACAATAGGGTCTTCTAAATATACAATCATTTCATCTGCAAATAGAGGCAATTTGACTTCCTCCTTTCCTAATTGAATACCCTTTACTTCTTTTTCTTGCCTGATAGCTCTGGTTAGAACTTCCAACACTATACTGAATAGGAGTGGTAAGAGAGGGCATCCTTATCTAGTGCTAGATTTCAAAGGGAATGCTTCCACTTTTTGCCCATTTCATATGATATTGGCTGTTGGTTTGTTGTAAACAGCTTTTATTATTTTTAGATATGTTCCATCGATACCTAGTTTATTGAGATTTTTTAGCATAAAGGGCTACTGAATTTTGTCAAAGGCCTTCTCTGCATCTATTGAGATAATCATGTGGTTTTTGTCTTTGGTTCCGTTTATGTGGTGGATTATGTTTCTAGATTTGCATATATTGAACCAGTCTTGCATCCGCAGGATGAAGCCTACTTGATCGTGATGGATAAGCCTTTTGATGTGCTATTGAAATCAGTTTGTGAGTATTTTATTGAAGATTTTTGCATCTATGTTCTTCATGGATATTGGCCTGAAGTTTTCTTTTTTTGTTGAGTCTCTGCCAGGTTTTGGTATCAGGATGATGTTGGTCTCATAAAATGATTTGGGGAGTATTACATCTTTTTGGATTGTTTGGAATAGTTTCAGAAGGAGTGGGACCAGATCCTCTTTGTATGTCTTATAGAATTTGGCTGTGAACCCATTTGGAACTGGGCTTTTTTTGATTGGTAGGCTATTAATTGCTGCCTCAACTTCAGCCCTTGTTATTGGTCTATTCAGGATTTCAACTTCTTCCTGGTTTAGGCTATGTAGGGTGCAAGTGTAAAGGGATTTATCCATATCTTCCAGGTTTACTGGCTTATGTGCATAGAGTTGTTCATAGTAATCTCTGATGGTGGTTTGTATTTCTGTGGAATCTGTGGTGATATCCCCTTTATCATTTTTTAATGCATTGATTTGATTCTTCTGTCTTTTCTTTTTTATTCATCTGGCTAGTGGTCTGTCTATTTTGTTGATGTTTACAAAAAACCAGCTCCTGAATTTCTTAATTTTTTTGAAGGTTTTTTTTTTTTGTGTGTGTCTCTATCTACTTCAGTTTCCTGATCTTAGTTAGTTCTTGTCTTCTGCTAGCTTTTGAGTTTTTTTATCTTGCTCCTCTAGTTCTTTCAATTTTGATGATAGGGTGTCGATTTTAGATCTTTCCTTGCTTCTCATGTGGGTATTTATTGCTATAAATTTTCCTCTAGACACTTCTTTAAATGTGTCCTAGAGATTCTGGCATGTTGTGTCTTCATTCTCATTGGTTTTGAAGATCTTTATTTCTGCCTTCATTTCATTCTTTTTCCAGTCAACATTCAAGAGCCAGTTGTTCAGTTTCCATGAAGTTGTGCAGTTCTGAGTTAGTTTCTGAATTCTGAGTTCTAATTTGATTGCACTGTGATCTGAGAGACTGTTATGACTTCCATATTTTGCTTTTGCTGAGGAATGATTTACTTCCAATTATGTGGTCAATTTTAGAGTAGGTGTGAGGTGGTGCTAAGAAGAGTGTATATTCTGTGAATTTGGGGTAGAGAGTGCTGTAAATGTCTATTAGGCTTGGCTTGGTCCAGGTCTGAGTTCAAGTCCTGGATATCCTTGTTAATATTATGTCTCGTTGATCTGTCTAATGTTGATAGTGGAGTGTTAAAGTCTCCCACTATTATTGTGTGGGAGTCTAAGGCTCTTTGTAAGTCATTAAGAACTTTCTTTATGCATCTGGGTGCTCCTGTATTGGGTGAATATATATTTAGAATTGTTGCTTTTCATATTGCATTGATCCTTTTATCATTATGTAATGCCCTTCTTTGTCTCTTTTGATCTTTGTTGTTTTAAAGCCTATTTTATCAGAGACTAGGATTGCAACTCCTGCTTTTTTTTTTCTTTCCATTTGCTTGGTAGATTATCCTTTATCCCTTCATTTTGAGCCTATGTGTATCCTTGAATGTGAGATGGGTTTCCTGGATACAGCACACAAACGGGTTTTGACTTTTTACACAATTTGCCCATCTGTGTCTTTTGACTGGAGCATTTAGCCCATTTACATTTAAGGTTAATATTGTTATGTGTGAATTTGATCCTGCCATTTTGATGCTAGCTGATTTTTTTGCTCATTAGTTGACACAGTTTCTTCATTGTGTCAATGCTCTTTACCATATGGTATGTTTTTGGAGTGGCTGGTAATGGTTGTTCCTTTCTATGTTTAGTGTTTCTTTCAGGGCTCTTGTAAAGCAGGCCTGATGGTGATGAAATCTCTGAGCAATTGGTTGCTCAAAAAGGATTTTGTTTCTCTCACTTATGAAGCTTAGTTTGGCTGGATATGAAATTCTAGGTTGAAAGTTCTTTTCTTTAAGGATGTTAAATATTGACTCCCACTCTCTTCTGGCTTATGGGTTTCTGCTGAGAGATCTGCTGTGAGTCTGATTGGCTTCTCTTTGTGGGTGATCCAACCTTTCTCTCTGGCTGCCCTTAGCATTTTTTCCTTCATCTCAACCCTGGTGTATCTGACGATTATGTGCCTTGGGGTTGCTACTCTTGAGGAATGTCTTTGTGGTGTTCTCTGTATTTCCTGGACTTGAATATTGGCCTGACCTGCTAGGTTGAGAAGTTCTCCTGGATAATGTCCTGAAGAATGTTTTCCAGCTTGGATTCATTCTCTCTGTCACATTCAGGTACACCTATCAAAGGCAGTATTAGGTCTTTTCACATAATCCCATATTTCTTGGAGGCTTTGCTCATTTCTTTTTACTCTTTTTTCTCTGATCTTGCCTTCTCATTTTATTTCATTGAATTGATCTTCAATCTCTGATATCTTTTCTTCTGCTTGGTTGATTTGGCTATTGAAACTTGTGTATGCTTCATGAAGTTCTCGTGTTGTGTTTTTCAGCTCTATCAATTCATATACATTCTTCTCTAAGCTGTCTATTCTCATTAGCATTTTGTCAAACCTGTTTTCAAGGTTCTTAGCTTCTTTACATTGGGTTAGAACATGTTCTTTTAGCTCAGAGAAGTTCATTATTAGCCACCTTCTGAACCCTGTTTCTGTCAGTGCATTAGACTCATTCTCCACCCAGTCTTAGTCCCTTGCTGGTGAGGAGTTGTGACCAATTGGAGGAGGAGAGGCATTCTGATTTTGGGTATTTTCATCCTGTTTGCACTGGCTTCTTTCCCTATTTGTGGATTTATCTACCTGTGATCTTTGTGGTTGGTGACTTTCAGATGGGATCTCTGAGTGGACCTCCGTTTTGTTGCTGATGAAGTTATTTCTTTCTGTTTCTTAGTTTTCCTTCTAACAGTCAGGCCCCCTTGCTGTAGGACTGCTGGAGGTCCACTCCAGACCCTGCTTGCCTGGGGATCACCTGCAGTGCCTGAAGAACAGTAGGGGTTGCTGCCAGTTTCTTTTTCTGTTATCTTTGTCCCAGAAGGATACCCTACAGCTGTCTGCCTTAGCTCTCCTTTATGAGGTGCCTCTTTCATTATGTGGGGGTTGGGGAGCTGCTTGAGGAGATAGTCTGTCCCTTATAGGAGCTCAGGTGCTGAACTGTGAGCTCCATTGTTCTGTTCAGAGCTGTTGGGCAGGTTTGTTTAAGTCTGCTGTAGAGGAACACAGGTGCTCTGTCAGGGGAAGGTGGGGCTTTATTTATGACTTCCTGTCATTCTGCTGCCTTTTTTCAGAGATGCCCTTCCCAGTGAGGAGTTAGCTTAGTCACAGTCCGCCAGCAGAGGTGTTGCTGAGCTGCTGTGGGCTCTGCCCAGCTGCTGTGTGAACTTCCTTGTATTTTTGTTTATATGGGTATAGTTAGAACTGCCTCGGTAATGGCAGTCTGCCTCAGTAATGCCAGACTGTTGCTGTAATTGCGGACTTCCTCAGTAATGTCGGGCTGCCTTAGTAATGGCAGATTGCCTCAGTAATAGTGGACTGCCTCAGTAATGGTGGACTGTCTCAGTAGTGGTGGACTGCCTCAATAATGGCAGATGCCTTTCCCCTCACAGGGCTGGACTGTCCCATGTCGAGCTGTGCTTGATGTGAAACTCTCAATCCAGAGCGTTTCAGACTGCTGGTCTTTATGGGGTGGGACCTGCTGAGCCAGATCACCTGGCTCCCTGTTTCAGCCCCCTTTATTCAGTTGAACAGGTGACTCTGTCTCCCAGGCATTCCAGTCATCAGTTGAAATGGCGCCCGAGGTGGCACTTTTCAGCCCAGGAATCTCTGTGGTCTGTGGGCAGTAGAAATTCATTTGGAAATGTGGTGATCACTCACCGTCTGCGTTTTTGCTGGGAACTGCAATCCAGAGCTGTTCCTATTCAGCCATCTTGGATCAGTCTGCAGTTAATCATTGATGAGACTACTGTTTTTTCACAACCTTTGAAATTAAGTGAAATATAAGAAGCCCCATTTATCTCAATATCACAATGTATATTTCATGATTGTGAAAATAAATCATAATAAGAACCCTTAAACACACTTCTCATATTAAGGCAGTGACAGAGGAGTGCTTCAAAGCACGGTGTAGTTGCCCTATATGCTATTCGCAGTACCACTAGCATAATTGGTCAAGGCCAGGCCTTAGTCAGACTCTGGCTCAGTCTCTCCTGCTTTATAGGAAAGTAGTAAACATGCTGTTTTGCTGAGCCTGCTGAGGAACAGTCATGCCTGGAATTGTTGCTATGCTACTGAAAGGACAGCAAGCTCAAGATATTCCCACAGCAACCTATGTAACTTGCACAGAAATCTGTAGGGATTTCTAGCAGAACTCTGAACAGCCAAATGGCCACTTGAAAAATGTCTGATTTTTTTTATAACCTAGATCTTGAAACACGTATGATCAACAAATGGCAAACATAATTAGAGATTGCAGGAAACATTTTAAAATGTTGAAGATCTTGTTGGATCTAATTACTTTAGTTTCTTTTTTATTATTATACTTTAAGTTCTGGGGTGCATGTGTAGATCATGCAGGGTTGTTACATAGGAACACACATGCCATGGTGTTTTGCTGCATCCATTTCCCTGTCATCTACATTACGCATTTTTTCTACTGTTATCCCTCCTGAATCCCCCCACCACCTGTTATCCCTCCCCTACCCCCCCACCCCCAACAAGTTCTGGTGTGTGATGTTCCCCTCCCTTCTTTTTATTGACATTGGTCCTCACCCCATGTCACATCATCAAAGACTCAAATCATGAAAAGTAAGAGAGTTGAATAATAAGGTGAGCAGAGACCTTTAGAGACAGAAAAGAAGACAGTGACCTAAAAACTCTGCAACTGCTATAGACCTAAGATATCCTAAGTGCCCAGGAATTCTCCTGGCTTTGCTCACAGAAGCTCATACTTGGGTGGTAAATACCACATAGGGATTTCTGCTTCAAACCACCCTTCCATCCAGAAACCAAGCACCCATGTCCACTTGCAAAAGGCTTCCTAGCAGGCCTGCCCCATGACATGCCACAGGATCACTAAAATCTAGTTTAAATAAATGAAAAAAGAAAAGGGATTTGACCCTGTTGGAGCTCTAGATTTTTAGGATTTTTCTGAATGTAAAATTGGAGTTAGCAATATTTATCATGAGGTATTCCTTTTTTTAACTTAGATTCAACTTTTAATTCTCTCTCCCTTGATCTGATATATGCTCTGGAAGGCATTATGCCTCCTGGGTTTATCCCAGATGGGCTTCTAGATCTAATCTGTGTGAGTTCTGTTACTTGCTGCTTTTATTTTCTTTTACTGTGCATTTTCCACTGACTTTAATTAAGCTCCCTTTAGTGTTATAAGGTTCACAGTATCTGATCTAAAGCCTTTCATACCTAAAAAAAATAAAATATAAAAAACAAGTTGGAAAGAGTGGTTCAGCCATAAAAGAGACGTGGAATCTGTTTAAGTTTCTATATTACAAAAAGGTCAGCCCTTTAAATGGTCAAGTCAAATAGGATGAAATTTGGGCTAAACCATTCCTCTGTGAAAGCCACAGTCCCCTCCACAGGGATACTACTGCCTGGGGAGGAGCTGCAAAGCCTCCTTTCTCTCTGTGGTGCAAGTTACATTTCAGTAGTTGAAGCCTGCTTCGGAAGTGAATGGTACTGAGGTTCTCATAGCCAACACAAAGTCATATAGAACCCAAACAAAACTTCCTTTTAGAAATTAAGGAGCTGATGGTTCATAGTGATTGTCAGAATCTTAGAAAGGTATTTTAATACTGATAATCTTGTCTTGTTATAGCAACTTTTGACTTTTTTGTTGCTGTTTTGTTTTTTAGTGTAACATTTAACAGTTCAACAAGGTTAAAAAAGGGTCTTCTAGGATAATGACACACTCAGAGGCACTCAAGAAATTTTGTTGTACTGCTGTCTACAACATCCACATTTTCTTTCTGTAGCATTGTATTTTAATAACCTCTGCCAGGACATGATAGCAGAATCCTAACACCACCAATTCCACCACCCTATCTTCCATGTGTTAGCCACGCTAACAATTTCCTCAAGGGGTATGTACAGGAAAGATGATATAAAGGCAAATGACTATTTTATTGCTAACTAGGATTCTGCTCATTGAACCTCACAAAGGCCGCAAGGACCCAATCTGCTTTTTTTCACTTCTACCTGATTATCAGGTAGAGGACTTACCCTAGATGAAAAGTCCCCTTAGATGTTGTTTCCTTCCTTCATTCTCCTGACCTCTGCTCTTAATTAGTGTCTACTCACAAGCTGGACACCTGTTCCTAATTTAATACATCAATCCCATAGGGAAAGAGTAAAAAAGAAAACATCTGCAAGAGAGAAATAACCTAAAGAAAGATCTTCCTACACAAAGATAAAAGTTTCTGTCTCTTTACAACCCACATTAAAATCCGAACTGTTTGACTATCTGACCCATAAGGTAACTTTAGGACTTCCCTCATGTTTCTGAAAGGGTCCTATGAGAGAGGTTTGAATGAGCCATTATTAGGATTCCTACACTGTGCTCTGTGGAAGGATTGCCTGGGAAATAGGCTAAGACTCAGGAACACACACAAGGAAGGGAGAATACATATATTAAGTGCCTCTATAATTTCTTTATTTTTTTCATCTCACTCCTTCAATAGATATATAATTTCTGATATCATCTCTTGAAGACTACATTTGGGAACCATGGCTTGTAACAAAACACAATACCATCTCAAAGAGGTGTTTTTTTTTAACCACAGAAGCAAAATAATCAGCAGAACTAAACATCTAAATAGCAAAAATATTTACATTGGTTAGAAAGGAAAGGGTTAGTTTATAGAAGAGGAAAGAAGCAAGGCAATATTATGAGAGGTTTGATGGCAGATAACATAAAGGAGTGGCCCACGTGTCTGCATACATGACTGTCTCAAAGGACCACAGGAATTCCTAGTTTTCCTCCAAATCTAATGAAAATCAAATAAATTTTCCCACCTACAACCTCTCCACATCTACCTTGGCTGGAGACAGAGAAGACTCCCATTGTTCAATGTTTTGTAACACAAGTGTTTTCTAGAACACTTAAATTGCAGGAATCATTGAAGTTGTCTTTGATTGCCCCATGTACCAGCTGCCTAACTGCAAACTTAACACGAAAGTCTCACCGTGGTATGTGAATGAATGTGTTCCTTTAGCCTTTAGAGATTTCTCAAATTCTAAAGGACAAAAGAATTTCTAAACCAACCACTAATAAAATGAATTATTTTTTGCCTCTTAAAAAGAATGGCTGTAAAGAAGCCAGGCCTTCCTAATCAGCATGGAACAGTTTGAAACCAAAATAACCAAGTTATTTTTTAAAAGTAACTTAGCACATAGCCAGCCTATACTCAAATGGTGAGAAATAACCTAAAAGGTATATATGGAAAGCACCATCCTCACAAAAAGCTAGTAATTAATTTTTAGTGAGACCTGTGTAGTAAATAATTTATATAAGGAATCAAAAAATCACTCTAAATTTTGCACATATCTTTTAATATATTAAATGCCTATAATTGTCAGCACAGCTTTAGGATAACTGTTTTGTTATATGAGTATTCCATGCTGCTTGATAAAAATTTGCCTTCCAGTTGGCTGGTTTACTAAGAAACAGAAATCCAGGTCTTACCCAGTTAACAGACATGTTCCTAGGGAATTGCAACCATAAGTCAGTTTTAGTAAATCAAATAGAAACTTGCAAATGCTTTTCATTATACATGTTAGAGATGCAGTCAATTGATAGTTCACAATATAAAACTGTCCTCTTCTCTATTTCCTTTATTCTGATCCTTTAAACAGAGTAAATTAGAGACATTATATGAGAGTAAATTCAAAGACACTCATTTGGCAATGTTTTACCATAATGTTGAATAAACAAAAGGCATGGCACCACTTGTCTAGGCAATGTCTAGGGTCTGAGAAAAATGAAGAGTCAGGAAAAAGAATGAATCAAAGAAATGAGCAAATGAAGGAGCAGTAGACCTCAGTATGCAAAAATAAGCACGTCTAGGAAATCTTATGTGCGTGTATGACAGAGGAGACAGTAATAGAATATTTCTTAAGACTTTTCTAGACCTACAGACCTGTGTGTGAGTGAGTGAGTCAATGAGTGAGTGAATGAGTGAACGAGTGAGTGAGTGAGTGAATGAGTGAAGATATGGCCAGTGGTCATCTTCAGAATCTCTATTATCTGATTTTCATACCATAACAAAATTAACTACTGTCAGTAACTTCTGTTTCTTAATATGCTTAGAATTCAGTTCTCTCACATAAATTTTTTTTTCTCAGTTTAATTTGTTTTATGCTTTAAAGGTCATTGATTTGATATCAATCAGAAGTCACATAAGGAAGTAAAATAGAGCATTAACTAACAAAGACACAGATCTAAGTAAAAGGTGTGGCCTCAAATCCCCCTCCTGCTTAGCTAGCCCCTGAGCCAAGCAACTCTCCTTATCTACAAGCTAAAATAATATGTATTATATAAAATTTTTTATAACTAATAATAAGAAGAGTCTGGTTGTAATTGTTTGCAATGATGCTCAGACAGTGAAAAAAGAGGCAGGTATATTTTGACTGACGTTTTTGTAAGAGGAGCATTGCAATGGTAGAAGTGGTGCCTTGCCTTTTGTTTATTCACCATTATGGTAATACACCAAGATTCATTATAACACAGGAACTATATTCTTGGCCTTTAGGTAAGCACCCACTAGCATCAGCTTTTTTCTCAATTTTTCACAACAATAAATCATAATAAAAGTGTCATTTGTATATAAAATACATGACACCTAAGTCTATTTCTCCAGGAATAAACATGCAAGTACTTTTTCTCTGTGCTTTTTGATATCTTGGTTTCTTCAGGGAGTTTTCAAATTAGCTGAATTAATCATGTGATGTCTACAAAGGCATCCTTACCTGAAAAAATTATATTTATGTTTAAGAGCCCCTATGTTCCTGTAACGTAAATAAAATTATTTCTCGGACTGTATTGGGGAATTATGTAAACAGCAAATGCAAGATGTCACTAATAGAAAAGACATGATTGAAAATAGTGGACCAGTAAGGGAACCACAGCAGTAATTCAAGCTTCTTGGTCTAAGGTGAAGGTGGTAATGATTGAGAGTATTGGACAGAAAACATTTCGGAGGTAGAACAAAAATACTGTGATGGGTATACCGGATATGGAGAATGAAGAAATGAGATGAATTCAGGAAACATAAGCAATTCAAAGGATTGTGGTTCTGTGTACTGGGTGAGACCAGAGAAAGAACGGGAAGAAAAAAATGTGAGTTTGAGATACTTATTAGTCATCTAAATGACACGTTAGGAGGGCAAATGGATTCTGGAGAAAAGTTGGGCTAGAGCTATTTGAGAGTTATTTTAGTACGGCGTGTATTCAAAGCCATGAAGTTGCTTAACAAGGTGTATAAATGGAAAAACCCACTGGCAGCTCAACATCTAAAGGTCAAATGAAGAAGGCAAAAGAGAAAGATAATGAGTGACAATCAGGTTGGAGAAAGCCAAGAAATGATGATGCCTTGGGAGCTAAGAGAAGAAAATTCTTGAAAAAGAAGAAAGTGGCTGAATGCGATTGACAAGTCAGTGTCTGCAGGGAAAATGCACTTGATGGCAATAGCTTAAGCACACCCTTAAAAAGACCCTGAATGATAGATGTATCTTAATGTGTGTTCCGAGATAGGAAATCCAGGCATGGCCATCCCAGAGATTCATTTCTTATCTGTGAGAAACATCTGAGCCCCCATATTGTCCTGTGAAACATGGGCCATACAGGGGATTGAGACCCTTCATTATGGGTTAAATGAAGGTGGCTGGGTGGGGATTGGTAAAGGCAAGGTGTTAAGTAAAAATACATCATTAAGGATTAAGCCTTTCCATACACTAGTGAGAACAATTCAGTTTGCAAGTGGTTGCAGTTTTCCCTCCTAGCTCACAGCCACTAGACTGTAGGAAGGCAGATATGTTGTCCAACCTGCTGCCACTGGACCATTTTTTATGTAAAGCGCTTCTTCTGTCCAGTCTGCCACACTGGACTCTCCAGTAAGTCCCCAGTAAAACCCTACACCTCATTTGTTGGGCCTGGTCTCTTCTTTGGCCTCTTGAACCCAGAGCCTTCCCTATCAAGGTTAACAGGGGTTCAGCACAACAGTGTTAGAGGATGTGATGACTGTATTTGGGGAATGGACATCATTGGTCAGGCTGTCAGGTGCAGTCTCAGTGAATTGGTAGGAACACAAGTCTGATGGGAGTGGGTTGAGAAGAAAATGGGTAGTGACAAAATAGAGACAATTGCTTTAGAAAATTCAACAAGTTTTGCAGTGAAGAAGACAATTTGAAGGACCATTCCTAAAGGTAAATGAGGGCTACAGAAAGAGCTGGTTCTATTTAGAGTGAAAGCCTGTCCGTACACTAGTGAGAACAATTCAGTAAAAAGGAAGACACCGGTGGTGAAGGAGAGAAAGGAGACAAAGAGAGGAGAAAAGTCTTTGAGGGGTCCTTGAGATCCAGAAAACAGATGGAAGGGGTGTCCTTGAAAAGGGCAAATCATTTTATCCTTTGTGATTCAGGTGCAGGAAGGGAGGTAGGGCTCACCATGTGAAGGGGAGGATGTAGCAATGGTATGTATTTTCTGAAAAAAAATGAGGCTACATCATCAGCTAAGTCAGAGAATTTGATAAGACAAGGAGGTGAATAAAAAGAGAAGAGAAAGGAGTATAAATAAAACTGTCATTTTGGAGAGGGAAGCAACTACAGAAATATGGAAGGTTGGCCAGAACTGATTGCCATCTGGAGATGTGTGGTCATGGTTGCCTTGTGGTTTGTTACAATAAGATGTGATTAACATAATCCAAATCTTAGAAGAGAAAACATATCAAGGACAGAATGAGTAAATAAAATCAGGATATAAATTCAAACATAGCTCTAATAATCAGTTAAAACCTGTTCCCCAAACAGTTGGGTCCTTTATAGAGTGGTAAAGTAGTATTTATTAAATACATAGAAGAGTATAATGTTTACAAGCACAGATTTTGGAGTCACACAGCTTTGTCACTAGGTAGCCATATAATCTCAGCATCTATAAATCTCAGTTTTTACATACACAAAACAAGGATTATGTCTAACTCAGAGTTGCTGGGAAAATTGAATGTGTGCTAATGCAGGTTAAGTGCATAGTACAGAAATCAACACATTATAATTAATTAACTAATAAACGGTAGCAATTTCTTTGTTTTTTGTTACTTGTGTTATCAATGATGGAGGTTACAGTAATGTGTAACTTGTGAATGTTGATTTAACTTACTTGTTTTAAATCTGTAAACTGACCAGAAACAGAATTAAAGGAAACGAAGTGCATTTGCCTGGATAATCAACTAATACATCATTAAGGATTAACTATTCTTCTTTATTTAGTCTCTTATTTGATTTACTTTCTTCAATTCTCATTCCCATGATTTTAATTTTCTAGCTCAAAAGATAATGAGGGCAGGGCCATGGTAGTTTATGCCTGCAATCCCAGTGCTATGGGAGGCTGAGGCTGGAGGCTTGCTTGAGTCCAGGAATTTGACCTGCAGTGAGCTCTGATTGCACCACTGCACTCGAGCCCAAGCAACAAAGAGAAAACCTGTGTCTTAAAGAGCAAACAGCAGCAACAACAAATCAAAATGATTTCTTGATCCTTTTTTAGATCAAATCATATCTCTGTTAAAACAAACAATTTATTGTCATTATTCCTCTGAAGTTTTCTCTCTTCCCTTCCGAACCAGTAAAGAGCCACACTTGATTTAAGGCAACAAAGAAAAGATGCGAAAATGAAAAAAGTTACAGAAATGCAGTTAACATTCAACTCTACTAATAGAGAAAGAACCATAATGAACTCTAGTATTTCCATAAGAAAATAAATGTATGGGGTCATACAGTAAAGCCAGCTCCTAAAGTATCATAGCAATGGAGACAGTGCAAAGAATACACAGTGCAGAAGAAAAAGAGGCAGCCAGAGAGCCCAATGGTATGTCCCCAAATCAAAGGGCAGGCAGTTGACATCTGAGAACTGGGAAAGAATTATATTTCCAAGTGCTGAAATTAATATATTTTTTTCTCTATATCTCACTGAGAAATGTAAAAAGGCCTAAAAGTAAAGAAGAAAATTTCACTGTAACTTAATCATTCTGTCATTTATTTGTAGCAATTTAGATGACTATCTGCTGTATGTCAACATACAGGACTAGGCCCTGAAGATAGAGAGAATGCTGGGATTCCTGCTGACAAATCCTTCCCTATTGAAACAATTGACCCATGTGGGATACAGGGGCAAAAGAAGCCTAGAAGCCACACAAGCCTTTGAAGCAAGTGATTTTATTTATTTACCTGTTTGTTTGTTTATGTATTTATTTAGAGATGGAGTCTCACTCTGTAGTCCAGGCTGGAGTGCAGTGGCACAATTATAGCTCACTGAAGCTCAAATTCCTGGGTTCAAGCAATCCTCCAGCCTCAGCCTCCCATAGCACTGGGATTGCAGGCATAAGTGACCAAGACCCGCCCCTATTAACTTCTGCAGTGGCGTGATCTCAGCATCACTGCAACCTCCACCTCCTGGGTTCAAGCAATTCTCCTGTCTCAGTCCCCGAGTAGCCGTAACTACAGACAAGCACCAAGATGCCTGGCTCATTTTTTGTATTTTTAGCAGATACGGGGTTTCTTGTCCCGGCTGGTCTCGAACTCTTGACCTCAGGTGATCCACCCGCTTCGGCCTCCCAAAGTGCTGGGATTACATGTGAGCCACTGCAGTTGACTGAGGCAAGTCATTTTTTAATGTTCACAGAAAGCTGTAAATATATATGTTCCTATTTGCTTGATTTTCTTGGATCGCTCTGTGGAGTGATCTTAGTATCTGGCCCAAGCATTCCAATATGAACTGCCATTGTGATTAGACAGTTTTTGCAACATCATATTTTTTTATTCTTGATAATCATTTTTTGAAAAGACAATAAACAACTTACCAGTGATCTTTATTACCCCCATTTTTAGCCACTTATATAGTCTTTTTTTTAAAGGAATTAATTATATAGGCTAAAAGTGGTGACTCACACCTGCAGTCCCAGCACTTTGGGAGGCTGAAGTGGGCAGATCACGTGAGGCCAGGAGTTTGAGACCAGCCTGGCCAACATGGCAAAACCCCGTTTCTACTAAAAGTACAAAAATTAGCCATGCGTACTGGTGCCTGTCTGTAATCCCAGTTACCCAGGATGCTAAGTCAGGAGAACTGCTTGAACCTTGGAGGCAAAGGCTGCAGTGAGCAGCCACCACGTTCTAGCCTGGGTGACAGAGTGAGACTGTGTCTGAAAAGAAAAAAAGAATTAAATCTACCATTAAAATTATTTTCCACTAATTGTTATGCAAGAGTCAAGGTATCAAGATTACAGTCCTTATGGGACAATTTAGATCGGAAAGTAAATGAGGAACACCTCTCACTCCACTGTAAATGGACTTCATTATAATTTGTTTGTTACCAAGTGCTCTTCCGTAACAAAGATATGTGCACCTGCAAAATTTTTACAGTCATGCATTTTAGATAGTGAGAAATACCAAACCCACAAGACAATCTTTGAGAGAGAAAAATTTTATTTTGTAGTTTATTTTTGAGGCTTTCAAAAATGTCACAAAATAAATCACAAGGAAAAAGAAATATCCTGTACATTTCTGCTAAATCACCATAATCTCTAAATACAGTAGATGTGGCCGGCTCTTCTTTTTAAAAAAATGTATTACAGCTTCCTTTAATAAATCTTAGTGCACTGCATTAGATTTAACTAGATAGAGTTATTCTGTCAGACCTTAATAAATGGGATTATAACTGAAAATCTATGCATTTTCTAATTTATGACCTCATGCTTAGTAGTTAAAAGAAAGGAAGAAAATTGGGTTGGAATATTTCAAAAGGCTAACCCTGTGCCTCAGTCATATTACAACTACAGAGAGATTTTCCTTGTTTAGAAGTTACTTAGCTCAAGACAAAGAAAATGAAAAGCAGCTGTACAAAGCTTAGCTTGGGTTTACCACAAATGGAGGTGTATTCACTACTTAAGCTCTTTTTTATCCTTCTTGTTACTAACTTTGTCAAAAGAAATGCATTAATTGTAAGCCATGAAGAGACTCTTTCTGAGGATTTAGGGAACCCTTTGTTGCTCAGCAATTAATCATGACGGAAACAGTTCAAGGTGCTGCTCTCCCATGTTACTGTGAAGGTAAAAACTAATTCGAGACTTTTAAATTCAGAGTATATGTATTCTGGGATACACACACACACACACACACACACACACACACACACACACAGGTATCTAGAATATATGCATGTATATACACACACATACATACACATGCATATATGTATATAAGAGTCAAGCTGCTTCTTTCATTCCTTCTCTCCAAGTCAGGCAGAAGTTTTAAAAGCCTGACCACAACTTCCTGCTTTAGAATACTAAATCACTTTAGAAGGAAGAAATCAAGGCCTTTTGACTGAAGTTCATCTTTTCCATTTAAAAATGATCAACACAACTTATGTCAAAATAGAGCCAACTTCCTCCTCCACAAAAGCCAAAAATCACTAACATGTAACTCAACTTGAAAGAATTTCTTTGACATGGTTAGAAGAGACAGTTTTTAAACATACCAAAATGGCAGTTTTAGCCTGGGCTAGAACAGTGAAATTATGCCAGAGAGGTATTGGTTTTCAGTGAAGGTAGGAACAGATTAGGAGTATAAGTTTAGCTTTCATTTGTTTTCCCAAACATAAAGCTCTGAACTTCAGAGAAATGCATGAAAAATGCAAATACCTTACTAACAGCAGTATCTGTGTGAGGGGTCATTCCTTGCCAATGAATTATGCCCAAGTGAAGATGATACACTTTGTGAAATAATTGGATGCGCTCCATAAAAAGAAAAATCAGATTCTTGTTGAAATCTCTTAAAGGGAGGTTAATAACTATTTTACCTTTCACATGTAATAATACTTTTCTGTAAAACCATTCATAATGATTTTTTTTCTTATTATAAAGGAACAATGTGAGATTGTTAAAAATATATATCACTTCCAGCTTTAAATAAGCCTTGTTAAGGGCATAGTCCTCAAAGAGTATGTCTTGCAGTAGGCAGGTCTATGCAAACATATCCTTAAAGTCTGAGGAAGTTGAGAGGCCAGAGAAAGAGGCAGACACACTGAGTTTCTTAGAAAAAAAAAAACATTTAATAAGGACTGACAAACAGAAGCCATGTCTGTGTCTCAAGTGATGGCAAGACGAGATGCGGGATCCCTGTGCCATTACCCCTCACACCCCTCCGACTGAGGGTGTGTATATCATAGGGAGGGGATGGTTCAGAAGGGAGATGTGGGACAATTGAAGTACAATAACATTAGGTCTTTTTACCTATAGGCAGGGTTTGCAGTAAGTACCTGCTCTACACAAGGAACAACAGACAAACTAAGAAACTTTAGAGGCTTTCCCAGAACAGGGGTTAATCAGAAGCCAACGTGGTGGATTACCATCCAAGACGAAGTTGTTTGGCCTCCACATGGTCTACAGGTGATCCGATCTGTTACCAATGAGTCACTGCTTTCCAGATAGATTAATCAGGTAAGTCCACTTCTACCACTATTTCTCAATAACATGATCTTAGAGGAGTTTATCAAGAAATACAGTGAAAGGATCAATAGAGAATTAATGGATAAATAATTCTATAAAATGGCAACAATATATAGTGTACAATACACTAAACTCAAGTGTGCACAGGCAGAAAAGATACGTGGAATTCTAGTTCCTTAGACTGTAAGCTCTTTGAGGTCATGGTCTGTATCTTAATGTATCTCTGGCTTTCCAACATATAGCAGAAAGTCTACTACCAAAGTGGAACATTTTGACTAAATATCTGAACCCTGGCGTCTGGTAAAAAAATTGAGTGAGGTAGGGTCAAATAAATGATTTTTTTCTTTCTAGGCTAATCTGGAATTCTCCTCTTTGATGCTGATGATTTTATTTTGGAGGTCCTGTACTTTTGCAATGGCAATCTGCACTTTCCAGATTGTCTCTAGTTGCCTAGTGTTAGTAGTACAATGAAATCCTTACAAACTGATTTCTAAGAAATTCAGCCTTTATTCAGTCGCATCTGTTGAACTGTCACATTGACATAAACCCATGAATGACTTCCCTGTTGAGGGCTGTGTTGCCATGACTTTCTCTCCTTTTGCTATATTGGTGGTTTGTTCCCTTAATAACAATGGGAAGAGGGTTTTGTCTTGCTTGTTTTGTCTCTAAAAAGGCTTCTGGGTTAAAGTTTAAGCTAAAAATCAATCCTAGCACTAGGTAGAAAGAGAGACATTATGAAACTTCTTAAATAATACTGTCAAGTCTATTCCCTGGATAGCATTATCAAAAAAAAAAAATCAACAGATTTATAAGGAAGCATTCTTTTCTTGCTAATTGCCTGCTGCCTTAATTTAAATCACAACCAGACTATTTCTCTTTCTAGTGGTGCGGCATTAGAGCTATACCCACCCAATAAACTGAAAAATAATTACCTAGGATTCTATAGGGTTAGGGAAGACACTTCTTCCTCTCAACTATTTTTTTTAAAGCTGTAAAAATTAAAGCCATCTTCTGACAATTATCCAAATGACCATTTTTAAAATTTCAGAAGTAAAGTATTAAATGTGCTTTACGCTAAAGAGAGTTCTCTGCAATTATGTTGTAGACCAACTATAACTTGCTTTCTATCTTCATCAGGTTCTAATGCCTGAAACAGTAATTTCTTCAAACACAAACACAAAACTTCACCGATTTGCTATAGGGACACTGAACATTTACAAATCTTACCTACCGTTTCTTTTCTTCTCACTTCAGGTCTTCTTGTCATGCTCCTATGAGATTTAATCACACACAACAAAAACTTGATGTTCTTCTTCTACTTCCTTGGAGCTATAATTTTAGTTTCTTTGTTATCTGCAGAGTTTATCTTTTCTAGCCCATCAAACTCAGTAAAAATGATTTCTTTTTGCTGTTTAGAAAGTTATAGTCTCCTTTATAATCATGTCTTGGTGTAAAGGAATGGCAAGTTTGAATTAGTCTATTGTGTTTCTGAAACAAACTTTATTTTTCTTTTCTCTCAGGCTGCTGATTTCTTGTGGGATCCTATTTGTACTCCAGGTATATGGTATTGGTAATTATTGCATTGGGTTAGAGGGTCTACTCACAAAATATTTTCTTCAAATGTGGGATCTTGGGGCATCCTAGCAGTTTTCTGGGATATAGTTGCAGAAATTAAGCACAATAATATCCTCTTTCATAGGGCTCAACATAATCATAGCTATAACTTATCAGGCACCTATATGTGCCCTTTATATAAATTTTCTCTATTCATGACCGTGATCCTACAGTAGTGCTCTTATTTACATTCTACAGGAAGAAAGACAGATGATGAGGATATTTAAATGACTTGCCCTACATATCAGCTAGTCAAACCCTGGATTGTTACTATAAAGCCCACTTTACTGTCACACCACCTTTCCTATCTAATTAACCACAAACATCCCCTGGTCATTTTCCCTCTTCCCTCTAATAGCAGTCTCATCTATCAACTCTGAAACCACAGTGAAATTTATATTCTAGAGTAGTGGTTTCAAACATAAGTAGGTCAGAATTACCTGGGCTGCTAATTAAAAATGCAGATTCTTAAGCTCTGTCTCCCAGAATCTCTGACTTAGCATTTTAGCATTTCATAGTGGGCCTCATTCATCTGCATTGTAATGAGTGCATCGTGTGATTATAATATAGGTGGTCTACGTATCATACTTAGAGAAACACCAACTTAGTTTCCAATTATATGTCATGGGACCAGAGTTCCATTTGCCTCACCTTTTTTCATTAATTTAAGCCTCCCTTTTTTCATTAATTTATGCTATAGATTCTTGAATTTACTTTTGTTTTGCTTGATGGAATACATACATTACTTATTGGAACTTAAATGACATATCACAATACGCATCAAAATCAAGATATTTACCCTAATGTGTTAGTCCATTCTTGCATTGCTCTAAAGAAATACCTGAGATTGGGTAATTTATGAAGTAAAGAAGCTTAATTGGCTCATGATTCTGCAAGTTTTACAGGAAACACAGGGGCATCTGCTTCTGGGGAGATCTCACTTAGAAAGCTTCCAATCATGGTGGTGAAAAGTGAAGGGGGAACAGCATGTCACATAGTGGAAGCAAAAGCAAGAGATGCTGCACACCTTTAAACAACCAGATGTCACAAGAACTCACTAACTATTGTGAGGACAGTACCAAGGGAGATGGTGCTAAAGCATTCATGAGAAATCTGTCCCTATGGTCCCATCACTCTCACCAGGCCCCATCTCCAACACTGGGGATTACATTTCAATATGAGATTGGGGCAGGGACACTCATCCAAACTATATCATCTAATAATTTTGATAATCCCTTATATAGACCTAGAGTATCCAACATCCTTTTATTTCTACCAATTCCTGTATCCCATTTTTCCAACTCTCTTGTTAATGACTTTGTTCCTTTTAGATTTGCACCCACTCATTTTATCACATATATACAAAGAAAGTTTATCCAAAAAATTAGAGGTAGAGAAGGGATGTTGCTTAGAGGGGAGTCCACTTACAAAAACAGTTAAAGGCTAGAGCCTGGCAAAGCCAGGCATGGTGGCTGACACCTGTAGTGCCAGCACTTTGAGAGTCTGACATGGACAGATCGCTTGAGCCCAGGAGTTTGAGACCAGCTTAGGCAACATGGCAAAACCCCATCTCTACAAAAAATATAACAATTAGTCAGGCGTGGTGGCATGCACCTATAGTCCCAGCTACTCTGGAGATTGAGGTAGGAGGATCTCTTGAGCCCAGGAGGTTGAGGCTACAGTAAGCCATTATTGTACCACTGTACTCCAGTCTGGGTGACACAGTAAGACCCTGTCTCAAGAAAAAGAAGAAGAAAAAAAACTTGACAGCAAGGTGGTCTGAAAACACATCAAGCAAGCTCTGGCCATGAAGTGTCAAGGGGCTGTAACCTCCCTGCGTTACACTACATTACCACTTCAGAGCCCAATATGAGTTTTCATTAATTATTGTTTTGTTTGTTTTTAAGACAGGGTCTCACTTTGTCATCCAGGTTGGAGTGCAATGGCAAAAACATGACTCACTGCAGCCTTGACCTCCTGGGCTCAAGCCATCCTCCCACGTCAGCCTCCTGAGCACCTGGGGCCACAAGTGTGCCACCATGCCTGACCAATTTTTGTATTTTTTCATAGAGACAGGTTGTTGCCATGTAGCCCAGGCTAGTCTTAAACTCCAGGGCTCAAGTAATTCTCCCACCTCAGCCTCTGAAAGCACTGGGATTACAGGCATGAACCACTGTATCCTGCTTTATTAATTAATCTTCATAATATTAATTCTGAATTCACAAATGTTAAACTAAATTTAGCATCTTCATTTTAAGAAAATAATTAAATGAGAAATATAAAGCAGTTCTTATACTAACAAAGCAGTTTCTCAACTATTTGAGAAACTGCTACTTAAAATAGGAAATAGGTCCACCTTTAAGAATTTTGAACTGTGATGGTTATATATATATATATATATGATATGAAAATATAGTTCAAGAATGTCTCTGATGAATCAGTCAATGCATATAAATACATAGAAAAGGTAGGGGACAAGATGGCTGAATAGAAACAGCTCTGGTCTACAGCTCCCAATGAGACCAATGCAGAAGACAGGTGATTTCTGCATTTCCAACTAAGGTACACAGTTCATCTCACTGGGACAGGCTAGGCAGTGGGCACAACCAATGTGAAGAGCAATCAGAAGCTGGGTGAGGCATTGTTTCACTTGGGGAAGTGCACAGAACGGTGAGACCTCTCTCCTCCAGCCAAGGGAAGTGGTAAGGGACTGTGATGGGGTACTGTGGTTCAGAAGATTCCCTCCTGAGCCTACACCACCAAGGACCTGGGTTTCAAGCACAAAATTGGGCAGCTATTCAGGCAGGCACTGAGCTGCAGAAGTTTTTACATACTCCAGCAGTGCCTGGAACTCTAGACAGGAGAATTGCCCACTCCGCTGGAGAGGGGGCCAAGTGTCCGCCTCAGCAGGTCCTAATCCCACAGAGCCCAGCAAGCTAAGAACCACTGGATTGAAGTTCCCAATGCCAGCACAGTAGTCTGGAGTCTGTCTGAGTCTGACGGGGTAGGGGAAATCACCATTACTGTAGCTTTAGTAGGCGGGTTTCCCCTGACAGTGCTAAGGAGACTAGGAGGTTTGGAGGGGATGGAATTCACCATAGTGCATCAAAGCAGCTGTGGCCAGACTGCTTCTCTAGACTCCTCAATGGCAGGGGATCTCTGCAGGAAGTCCACCAACTCCAGTCAGGGGCTTACAGACAAAACTCTTATCTCCCTGGGACAGAACACCTGTGGGAGAGGTGGCCACAGTCTCAGGTTCAGTGGACTTAATCTTTCTTGCCTGCTGACTCTAGAGCGGCTGATTTTAATGAGGGGGATTCCCCCAGCACAGCTCACTAGCTCTGCTAAGGGACAGACTGGCTTCTCAAGTGGGTCTCTGACCCCGTGCCTCCTGACTGGGTGAGATTTCCTAACAGGGGTCAAATGACACTTCACACAGGAGACTGCTGGATGGCATCAGGTTGGCACCCCTCTGGGATAAAGCTTTCAGAGGAAGGAGCAGGCAGAAATCTTTGCTGTTCTGTAACCTCCACGGGTGATACTCAAGTGAACAGGGTCTAGAGTGGATCCCCGCAAACTGCAGCAGATGTGCAGAAAAGGGGCCTGTTAGAAGGGAAATAAACTGAAAGCAACAACAACAACAACATCAACAAAAAGACCCCACAAAAACCCCATCCAAAAACCATCAGCCACAAATATCAAAGGTAGATAAATCCACAAAGATGAGGAGAAATCTATGCAAAAATGTTGAAAATTCCAAAAGTCAGCATGCCTCTTCTCCTTCAAATAATGTCAACACTTCTCCAGCAAGGGCAGAGAACTAGGCTGAAGCTGAGATGGATGGACTGACAGAAGTAGGCTTCAGAAAGTGAGTAATAACAAACTTTGCTGAGCTAAAGGATTATGTATCTAACCCAATATGAAGAAGCTAAGAACCATGACAAAAGATTACAGGAAATGTTAGCCAGAATAACCAGTTTAGAGAGGAACATAAATGACCAGATGGAGCTGAAAAACACAGCACAAGAACTTTGTGACACAAATACAAGTATCATCAATAGCCAGATTGACCAAGCGGAAGAGAGAATATCAGAGCTTGAAGACTGTCTTGCTGAAACAAGGCATGCAAACAAGATTAGAGAAAAAAGAATGAAAAGGAATGAACAAAACCTCCAAGAACTGTGGGACTATATAAAAAGACTGAACCTATGACTGACTGGAGTACCTGAAAGAGATGGGAAGAATGGAACCAAGTTGGAAAACACACTGCAGGATATCATCCAGAAGAACTTCCCTAACCTAGTAAGACAAGCCAGTATTCAAATTCAGGAAATTCAGAGAACCCCAAGATACTCCATGAAAACATCTACTCCAAGATACACAATCATTAGATTCTTCAAGGTCAAAATGAAAGAAAAAATGTTAAAGGCAACCAAGACAAAGATCAGGACACACGCAAAGGGAAGCCCCATCAGACTAACAGCAGATCCCTCAGCAGAAACCCCAAAGCCGGAAGAGATTGGCAGGGCTCAATATTCAGTGTTCTTAAAGAAAAGAAATTCCAACCTACAGTTTCATATCTGGCCAAACCAAGCTTCATAAGTGAAAGATAAATAAAATATTTTTCAGACAAGCAAATGCCAAGAGATTTTGTCACTACCAGGCCTGCCATGTAAGAGCTCCTGAAAGAAGCACTAAATATTGATAGGAAAGACCATTACCAGACACTACAAAGACATACTGAAGTAACCAAACCAATGACACTATGAAGCAACTACATGAACAAGTCTGCAAAATTAAGAAGCCAGCATCATGATGACAGGATTAAATTCACATATAACAATATTAACAACAAAAAAAGAAAATTTTAGGCCAATATCCCTGATGAACATTGATGCAAAAATTCTCAATAAAATACTGAAAAATGAAATCCAGCAGCACTTCAAAAAGCTTCATCACCACCACAATCAACTTGGCCTCATCCCCAGGTTGCAAGGCTGGTTCAACATATGCAAATCAATAAACACAATTCATCACATAAACAGAATTAAAGATAAAAACCACATGATTATCTCAATAGGTGTAGAAAAGACCTTCAAAACAATTTAACATTCTTTCACATTAAACACTCTCAATAAACTAGATATTGAAAGAACATACCTCAAAATAATAAGAGTTATTTATGACAAACCCACAGCCAATATCATACTGAATGGGCAAAAGCTGGAAGCATTCCCCTTGAAAACTGCATAAGACAGGGATGCTCTCTCTCACCACTCTTATTCAGTGTAATGTTGGAAGTTCTGGCCTGAGCAATCAGGCAAGAGGAAAAAAAGCATATTCAAATAGCTAGAGAGGAAGTCAAAGTGGTTTTATTTGAAGATGACATGATTCTATATCTAGAAAACCCTATCATCTCAGCCCAAAAGCTTTTTAAGCTGATAAGCAACTTTAGCGAATTCTCAGGATACACAATCAATGTTTAGAAATCACAAGCATTTCTATACACCAACAACAGACAAACAGAAATGATGAATGAACTCCCATTTACAGTTCCCATAAAGAGAATAAAATACTCAGGAATATAGCTAACAAGGAAAGTGAAAGACCTCTTTAAGGAGAACTACAAACCACTGCTTAAGGAAATAACAGAGGACACAAGCAGATGGAAAAACACCCCATGCTCATAGATAGGAAGAGTCAATATCAAAAATGGCCATACTACCCAAAGCAATTTAAAATTTAATGCTGCTTCCATTAAACTACCATTTACATTCTTCACAGAATTCAAAAAACAATTTTAAAGTTCATATAAAGTCAAGAAAAAACTCACATAGCCAAGACAATCCTAAGCAAAAAGAGCAAAACTGGAGGCATCATGCTACCTGACTTAAAACTATACTACAAAACCACAGTAACTAAAACAGCATGGCACTTGTACAAAACCAGGCATATAGACAAATGGAATAGAATAGAGAACTCAGAAGTAAGAACACATGTCTACAACCATCTGATCTTTGACAAAGCCAACAAAAAAAAGCAATGGGAAAGGATTTCCTATTTAACAAATGGTGCTGTGAGAGCTGGCTAGCCATATGCAGAAAATTGAAACTGGATCTCTTCTTTACACCTTATACATAAATTAACTCAAGATAGATTAAAGATTTAAATATAAAATCCAAAGTCACAAAAACCCTAGAAGGAAATACAGGCAATACCATTCAGGACATAGGCATGGGCAGAGACTTTATGATGAAATCACCAAGAGCAATTGCAGCAAAAGCAAAAATTGACAAATGGGATTTAATTAAACTAAAGAGATTCTACACAGCAAATAAAACTATTATCACAGTGAGCAGACAATCTGCAGAATAGGAGAAAATTTTTATAATCTATCCATTTGACAAAGGTCTAATATCCAAAATCTACAAGGAACTTAAGTCAATTTACAAGAAAAAAAAGTGAGCAAAGGATATGAACAGACACTTCTCAAAAGATGACATACATGCAGCCAACAAACATGTGAAAAACAGTTTAACATCACTGATCATTAGAGAAACGCATATCAAAACCACAATGAATACCATCTCACACCAGTCAGAATGGCCATTATTACAAAGTCAAGAAACAACAAATGCTCCAAGATTGTAGAGAAATAGGAACACTTTTACACCATTGGCGGGAGTGTAAGTTAGTTCAACCCTCATGAAAGCCAGTATGGCAATTCTTCCAAGAATTAGAACCAGAAATACCATCTTACCCAGAAATCCCATTATTGGGTATATACCCAAAGGAATAGCAATCATTCTGTTATAAAGACACATGCACAAGTATGTTCATTGCAGCGCTATTCACAGTAGCAAAACATGGAAACAACACAAATACCTATCAATGACAGACTGGATAAAGAAAATGTTGAACATATACACCATGGAATACTATGTAGCCAAAAAGAGAAATGAGATTATGTCCTTTGCAGAGACATGGATGAAGCTGGAAGCCATTCTCAGCAAACTAATGCAGGAACAGAAAACCAAACACCAAATGCTCTCACTTATAAGTGGGAGGTAAACAATGAGAACACATAGACACAGGGAGGGAAGCAACACTTACTGGGGCATGCTGGGGAAGGGTGGGTTGGGGAGAGTATTAGGGAAAGGAGCTAATGCATGCTGGGCTTAATATTAGGTGATGGGATTGATAGGTGCGGCAAACCACCATGGCACATGTTGACCTGCATATGCTGCACATGTACTGTGGAATTTAAAAAACAAAAATGTATTGATCCCTGTTGCTGTACCCTTCTCATTATTATTATTTATTTATTTAAATGTTGTTTTTGTCCTCATATAAAGCCATGACATATAAAAATTTTGGTTTGTCTTATGAAATCATCTTTTTTTTCTATTTACTCCTTGTTTGTCAAGCAATCCTTATTGGTTAAATTTTCAGATGGACTTAGGGAATACTGGTATAGGATGGCAGTTATCAGCCAGATTAGCAAACCCCTTATGTAAATACACATGTCTTTTTTCTGACATCCTGACAAGTAGCGGCTGTGTCATCCACTTGTGGATTGGCACATGCTAGTAACAGAATGGTTGGCTGGAGCAACTTATATGACAGAGACCTGACAAACACTAGTCTGGGAAAGCTTCCAGTGGGGAAGCAGGTTAAACAGAATGAGAAAATAAACCATTTTAGTCAACTGGGTATGGTGTGCAAAAAGGAATGGAGATAAGAGAGAAAGAGTTTCTTGGTAACAAAAGAGAGGGCACATCAGACAAGAAGAGAAATATAAAGCATGTCTAGAGGGCTGCAATCCAGACTTTTAGTTTAATTCAAATTACAATTTTCATCTATTATAAATGAAAGATAATTTGATGGAGTCTCATGTTAAAAGACTCTCAAGCACTTAAATGATGTGTGAGTCTCCTCCACAGAACTGTGATAAGTGCCTAATCAGTGGCTATTCAGAGTCTTCTTTAATGTGTCTCAGGGTAGTACATTTCCTTCCTTACTTAAAAATGGTCCTATTTTAGAAAGGCCTTAATTATTAGAATACACTGTCTCAGTAATATCCACTCATCATTTGTAGTTGTGACATGTGGAGCCATACAGAAGAACAACCTACATGCCACCTGTTTGACCTTAGAGTAAGAAGGGGAGGAAAAGAAAAGATCCCCACAAGCTCATACCCTAGGACATTCAATACTCTCACCTTTTCATCATTTTGGCTGTGCTAAAATCTGATCATGTCTATGCTTTTCTTCTTTTCCTCAGTTTTCATTAATCCCTCAATATGAAAAGTTTGATTACTGAATATTTTTTGTTACCAAACTTTTATCTACCTGCCTACCTTTGGAATTGTACAAAAAAAAAAAAAAAAAAAAAATAAGAAGTTAAGACAGGCTAATTCTCCAAACAATGGACAAGACTAACTCCTTACATTATAATTTTTTTACATTTATTACCCTGTCCTTGAATCTGTCTCCTTCAGTAGTTTCTCTCAGTTCTGCTCTGCTTCTCAATTATTCCATTTCTCTCTCTTCTTTTCACTCTATCTCTTCATAGGCAACTCATTTGTCCTCATCATTTTAATTACCATTATAGACTAAGAAACTAATAAATAATATAATTATTTATTATTCACACAGACAACTTTCCTAACCTCTGTAAATCTTATTGTGTTTCTCCACCTAGGTGTTCCAGAGGCTCTTCCAAACTGAAACATCTAAAGCTGAGTTTTATGCTCTCCAGGCCTGCACCTTACTTAATACACACAACATCATTCGTGGTACCACCATCCAAACAGTCACACAGGCCAGACACCTGAGTCACCCTTCAGACTTTGTCCTCACTGTACCCTAGCTCTACCATCCACTGGTCACAAGCCTAGTAGATTCCACCTGGTCTACAGATCTTGAATCAATCCTTTCCTCTGCATTCACACTCCCAGGAGCTAGTTCAGTACTTTCTTTTTCTTTTTTAAGATTCTTGCTCCTCTGTCGCCAAGCTGGAATGCAGTGGTGCAATCTTGGCTGACTGCAACCTCTGCCTCCTGGGTTCAAATGATTCTCCTGCCTCAGTCTCCCGAGGAGCTGGAAGTACAGGCATACGCCACCACGCCCGGCTGATATTTTGTATTTTAGTAGAGATGGGGTTTCGTTATGTTAGCCAGGATGGTCTCGATCTCCTGACCTCGTGATCTGCCCCCTCATCCTCCCAAAGTGCTGGGATTACAGGCATGAGCACCGCACCCAGCCAGTACTTTTTATGTCTTGTCTAAACTCTTAACTGATCTTTCTCTTCTAAGACTCAGTCCTTATGGACAATGTTCCATATCACCACCAGAATAGCTGTGCTAAAAGGTGAATTAGACCACATTATTCCAACTGCTTAAAATTCTTCCCATGTTCTGTATCACCATGCAAGAAAGCTCAAATACCTCGGGGTGGATAAAAGGCCTTTCGCATTCTGGCTGCTGTTTGTGCTACCCTTCTTTCCTCCTGTCAGCCAGTCTTCCTCTTGCTCCCTGGGCCTCAGCAAGTTCCATCTGTTTATAAAGTGCTGCTCTCACTCACCTGGCACCATTTTATTATTCTCTGATAAACAACTCACCATACAAAACCCATTTCAAAATTTACTCTCACCAGAAAGCACCCCCTGACTAATCCACACTTTTCTGTGTTAATTTCTGCATCCTTATATTGGGAATATATTGTGGATCTATTGGATTCTGAGCTCCTAGGGGGATAAAGAAGATGGTTTCTTTTCAATATTCAACCTCTTTCCCCCTCCTTCTTGTGCATAGTAGTTCACAGGCACATAACATTACAATAGTTACTGAAAAAGCAAATGTGGTTATTAAACCACATAAATTAACACTAAAATTGTCAGTCTAATGAGGAGAACATATTTAAAAACGATTAACCTATAATCCCAGCACTTTGGGAGGGCAAGGCAGATGGATCATGAGGTCAAGAGATCAAGACCATCCTGGTCAACATGGTGAAACCCTGTCTCTACTAAAAAAAAAAAATACAAAAATTAGCTGGGCATGGTGGCATGCACCTGTAGTCCCAGCTACTCAGGAGGCTGAGTCAGGAGAATTGCTTGAACCCAGGAGGCGGAGGTTGCTGTGAGCCGAGATTGCGCCATTGCACTCCAGCCTGGGTAACAACAGCAAAACTCTGTCTCAAGAAAAAAACAATTAAAACATAACACATTGTTAGACATCTCAAATAAGCCCACAACCTTGATCATCAGTCTCTCTGAGATCCAGTGACTGACTCATCCACCCACATCCACAATGATGTTCTCAAGTCTTTACCTTCCTCCAACCCCTGGTCTCCTTTTCTCCAAGTCAGACGATGACTTCACCCCTGCCTTTCAGAAAAAATAAAGGCTGATACGTGGGAATTTCCACACCTTCTTTACAAAATATAGGCACACATCTTGGGCTGTATCCTTTTTATACTCTGTCATTACTGCAGAAGAATTATCTCTTTTCCTCTCTAAGGTGTATTCTTCCATCTGAGTGCAGGAGCTTTTTCACTTGGCCAAGATCTACTTTGTGGGTTGATCTTTCTCTCATAACCAAATCATTTGGATTTGGTTAAGATTCCTTAAATCTTGACTTGCCTAGGTATTTCCCTCCAGCTTTCAAAATTGCTGCTATTAACATTTTCTAGTTCTATTTTCTCTTCTCCTGCTCCTCCATCTACTCTCAGGTGGTCTGCACCCTCATCAGTTCACCAGAATATCACTTGTTAAGGTCAACAATAAACTCCATCTCCCCAAATTTAAAAGATAGTTTTCATTCTTCACCTTATCAAACTTCACATCAGTGTTTGACACTGTTGACTATTCCCTCCTTTTTAAAACAATCTCTTTCCTTGGTTTCTATGACACACACACACACACACACACACACACACACACACACAAACCATGGTATTTCTCTTAGAGGAGAGAAATACTGCTTCTCCTTTGTGAACTCATTAAATGTGAGAAACTCTTAAAGCATGGCATGAAGTTCTGTTTTCTTCTCACATCACAATCTTTCCTTCAGCAATCATACCTGCAACTACAGAATGAAAAAACAACTATATGAATAAACAGATGTGACCTATCCATACAGTAGATTTTATTCAGATAGATAAAAAACTGAAGTTACGCATGTTCTAATATATCTGTAATGTTCTAAAAACCAATGAATTGTGTACTTTAAATGGGTAAATTGTATCCTTGGTAAACTATATCTCAGTAAAGCTATTGTTTCAGAAATTAGCAAAACAATATCAGTACCTACAACAACAAAGCAACTGTATGGAAATGACCCATATTTTATCTCCAACTTAGAACTCTTCTTTGACCTATGTAGCCAACCTCCACTTATAATTCTTAAATGCGTCCCTAGTTCAGTCTACTAAACAACTACAGCAATTTCTGGCCCACTCCACAGAGCCTCTCTCCAGATCTGATCCACTTATCTTGATCTCAGTGGACAATGCCACCTTCTTTCATCCTGTTATGCAATCCTCAGTTTATGAGTCATCTCTAAAGCCTCCCTTCTTTCCTTTCAATATTGAACCCAAGTAAATTCTCATATGTATTCACATCCTTCCATCTCAGCTACCAACACCCTAATCCAAGCTCAAATTATGTCTCAATTGGGCTAGTTCTGCATGATCCCATCCACTTCAATCTATTCTCTAGTTCTTTTCGGAGCTATTGCCTCAAAATATAAATGTGGGCATGTGACATTCCACTTCTCCCTGCTTTGTCTCAACTTGAAACCCTTCAAAAAACTTAAAGACAAAAGTCTTTACTATGGTCTAAAAAGATCTGTTATCACAGACCCCTTACTCTTCCTCCTGAGTAATGTCATTACTTACCCCTGAATTTGTCTCAATCTTACCCCTCCGTCAAGCTCAGCTTCTCAGAGAAGGGCCTCCTAACCTCCCTGACTGTTCTTATAGTATATTATTCTTTCCATCCTCATTCCTACTCCCATTAGAATTATACATATATTTGTATCTCTTCTTGATTAAGATCATCTTTCCCACTAGACGGCCATCTCTGTAAAGACACAGATCTTGGCCAGGCACGGTGGCTCACACACACAGTCCTAGAACTTTGGGAAGCCAAGACAGGAGGATCACCTGAGGTTGGGAGTTCATGACTAGCCTGACCAACATGGAGAAACCCTATCTCTACTAAAATTACAAAATTAACCCGGCGTGGTGGCACAGGCTTGTAATCCAAGCTACTCGGGAGGTTGAGGCAGGAGAATTGTTTGAACCCAAAATACGGAGGTTGCAGCAAGCCAAGATTGGGCCATTACACTCTAGCTTGGGAAACAAGATTGAAACTCTGTCTCAAATAAATAAATAAATAAAAGGTCACAGATCTTGCTTTTATTCTTCTTGTATTATTGTTGTTTTGCCATCTTTATACTATCTCAAGTACCTCACAGAGTTCATCTGGACCACAATAGTAGATTCTTAATATAGATATTTTTAGTTGAGCCTTACTCTTAGAGGAGAAAAACCTGATTTTATTTAGGAAACTTTAAGGGCTTCCTTTCCCTTCTGAACCTCCTGAAGGTGAAAGAAGGGGTAGTTGAGCTCTCCCTAAGGCAGGCTTCTATAGTCAAAGAATTACTTTTTGAAGACAAGGTTTGGCTAAATAGGAAGCGTAGAAGAGACTTGGTTGTACATGCAGAGACAATTTGGTAGGTGTAGATATTACTGAGAATGCTAAGGAGTTGTAGGAGGAGAGACAGGAAAGAGAGGAAACAGCTAGAAATGGAGATAAAGCTGGGGCAGACAACATCTAATGAAAATTTTTGCTAAAGCTTAGCCCTATAGTGTCCCATGTAAATACTTTTCCCATTCCCCATTAAACTGTAAGTTACATGTAATTAACTTGCTAATGAGCACTGGCATTGTATCTGGTTTGGCCATGGGCAGCAGGAAGAGGGTGAACCAAGTTGCTGATTTCTGTTGGGAGTGTGGATGCAGAATGAGAAGAGAACACTTCACTGTGAATCCAACATATCCAGAAACTCGAAACTCTAGTAAGAGACTGAACAATTTCATTTCTCACTCAGTTGTTTTGGATAGTTTAAAGAAAGGTCTGTTTGGATTTCCAGTTAGCTCATATTATCTCAAATTGGTACTCTGATAGACCATAAGTATTTCAAATATAGCAACTTGACCATGTAAATAAAACTGTTTTTTTTTCTCCCTATAATAAGAAAGCATTTCCAGGAATGTTCTTTAAACACCACTTAGCTTTTATTTTTGTTTTTATCTGTATAGCAGTGAATAATTAGAAACTATGGGTTTGTGAATTCTTTACGTTTAGGAAAATGTTAAGCAGTACAATTTACAAATGTGCAATGAAGATATGACTGATTACCATTGATTCTTAAGAATCTGAGTGAAATATTTCAGTATGAAAGAGCATTTTGATGGAATAAATGGGAAAAAAATTACATCTGCTTACTTTGATCTAAAGCCATTGCATAATTTAGATTCATGAATACATTAATCCCAGAGGCTATGCTTGGGAGGTAGAATTATAACACTGTTGTATAGCACTTATGATGTTTTTGTGATTCTTATAAACAGAAATTCTTTTTATTGATTATATCTCACCATAGTCCTAGGAGTCAATCTCCTTATCTTGATGGCATATTTGAGTCCACTGACAAACAGAGGTGAAATAAACTGCTATATCACTAGCAAGTGAGTGAGAGAACTAGAATAAGTGTTTTTGTGTCTGGGTTACCAGAAAGCTTCATTTCATTTCCCCAATGCATCACAAGTTTCTTAGGTCACAAGAGCACTGGCTTTTCATGTGAATATCTTCAAGTTTAAAGACAATCTTGATTCATGCACTGGGAAAGCTCTGCACACTGCAGAACATCTTTCATGGATTATCTTATTTTATATTCAAACTTTGCAAATTATGGCAAATGTAACTTCGGGTTTTACCAGTGATGGAAATGAGACCCAGAGAAGTGAAATGATGCTCAGGAACATGCAGCGGAAGGACCAAAGGCTGGAATTGTACTATCCAGTGTTACCGAGTTACAGTTTTACATATATACTTTACACTAAAGACTACGTGCTTCAAAAGACAACACATGCTCCACAGCATGACTTTTAAAGATGCAAAATTGCACACTCTGAAAATAAATTGGGGTTCCTGGTCTTGGTCATAAAAACAGGGTCTTTTCTTCTACAGAAATAGTACCATTTTTATAACACACAGCTATAGGTTGAGGGGGAGGTGGGGAGGGATAGCCTGGGGAGAAATGCCAAATGTGGGTGAAGGGGAGAAGAAAAGCAAAGCACACTGCCATGTGTGTACCTACGCAACTGTCTTGCATGCTCTGCTCATGTACCCCAAAACCTATAATCCAATAAAAAATTAAAAAAAAAAAAGAAGTAAATGCAGAATATCTGCATTTACTTATATGTAAATGAAATAAAGGGGCTTGAAGGAATGCAAAAAAAAAAAAAAAGAAAACACAAGAAAAAAGACAAATTACACAGTTAACAATTTTTGTAATACCCAATTATATAATAGAAACAAGAGAAAACAGAAACTATAAAGTTTTTAAATACAGTGCACCAAAAAAAGAATAGTCCTTTTTTTACATACTGTTATCTGTAAATACATATTCAGTGAGCTACCGTAATATGCTTTAAATTTTTTAAGTGCAGTAAAAAATTATAAAAGACAAGGAGGAAGGAAATGAACCAGTTTATAAATATGTAAAAAAAAATGTTCTTTAGCACAGAATCTATCAACTCAATAAAAAACATTTACTTAAAAAAAAAAAAGAAACTTTTGGAAAGAATCACATAGCCTAGAGGAGAGGACTTTTTTTTTTTTTTTTTTTCGGGGAAGTAAAATAAAGGTTTCAACAAATATTTAGCAAAACAACAGCATATTTATTTTAAATACTCCAAATGTTTGCCTTTTTAATTGTAGGGGAAAAAACATATCCACTGGGAAATATGTCTAATCAATTTCAAAACATGAAAATTTTCTTCGTTCACTCAATTAAAAATTGGTTGTGCATATAGTAGTGTATTTACAGAGAAAAACTGCTGCCTCTTTCTTTTCCTGTATAACGAAACAGTGGCTTCAGAGCCAGTTGAAGATTTTCATCAGGACTGCTCTCACAGCTTCTGACTCCATTAAAATTAAAAATGACATTAAAATGTATAGTTCTTGACACTGAAAATGTTTTACAGTTATCACCCATCCAAATAGATGCCAGGCAGAATTGTTTAAAGGAAGCGCAGAGTTACTTTTCAGGTAAAGCAGAGTGACAGGTGATATAAATAGCTCTGTTATTTATATATTTCTTCTACACTGCTCTAGAAATGAACAAGTAAGAATTTCATGTTGTTGTTTTTTTTCCCCCCATCAGAGGCTTTTCACTAGCGTTAAGTCTTTCACCTAAAGAATGAATTCACATCCCAAATAAATGAGTAGGTAAATCTTCAGCAATGTAATTGAAATTACATTCAAACTTTTGACTGAGAACAATGTCCCCAGGTCAATACAGTGTCATAGTATTCTGTAGCAATTCCTGAGACACAGAGAATTTTAAAGGAGAGAGGAAAATTGAGTGTAAATAAATAAAGACAGGGATGGGGTAGAAAAGAGATAACATTAGTTTGGTTCAAAAGTAATTGCGGTTTTTGCCATGAAAAGTAACATCAAAAATCGCAATTACTTTTGCACCAATCTAATAGAACAGGTAAGAATGGATAATGAAAAATTTATTGGAATGTAAAGGAGAGGGAGATAAAATACAGTGGGGTAGGATTGTGAAGCGAGCAGTATACTATGTGGAAATAAGTAGAATATAGTACACAGTATTGTTCTTCTCATTCTATAATGGTACTATAAAATATATTTTCTTGACAAGATTTGCTCCTATTCGAAATTTTATTGTGTGAATTATATACGGGAGGATGCCTTACAAGATTAACACACACAAAAGAACAAGCCTTATGCAGTGAGCATTCCATAAAGAAAGTTACTTATCTGTGACCTTATTCTGGATGTAAGAAACTTGACTACCTTGTCCAAAAAATCCAATCTCTCTCCTTGAAAACACTGTATAAGAATTTTTAAATCAGGGCTTTGAAAAGACCCTAAAAGGTATGTGGAGTTTCGTTGGGATGATATTGTCATACGACCTCAGAACTACACTCAGCTCCTGTAAACATAGAGAACGATGCTTTGTCTGCATGTTTTTTATTTGCTAAAAAGCACCACAATGGCAAATATTAAAAGTGTGGTTTGAATTACAAATAATAATTCTCCATTGCCCTCCCCTCTCAAATGTATGCAGTCATGTACCAAATCAGTGAGTGTTTCTGAGCAGTCTGATTCATTATTTAAGAACAATATTTTACTTCACAGAAGTTAGGGGATTTGGTCCTCTGACACTTACTTATTTGACAGTTTCTACATATCTAAGTAACAAAAGAAGTACTGACTGGAAAGCCTCTCACTCTGCTCAGGCCTGAACTCCCCTAGCTTAAGCTGAGAGAGAACATATCGAGGGCCATCATTGCTCTGTTGACAGAGCAAACTTCTTCCCGTCCACACCATTTTACTTTCGTGCCAGTCGACACTGAAACAAATGCACAAAAAGAGAGAGCTCCATCCTTATTGGCGAAGCTTAATTCCCTTAGGTCGACTCCTTAAACAAACCTGCTCATTGTCAAGATGACTTAAGGCTCTTCAGATCAGCTGGAAACTGTCAGGCCCAGTCTGTTAACTTGATTGATTTAGATCACTGGTTCACATACGGTTATTTCCTGTGTTTCATTGTTTAAGGTAGTCTCTCACAGGCCAGAGGCCATATCAACAACTCTGGTTAAAAAATTCATATGTATCAGGTAGATTTTTGTTTTGATACTTAATTCTCATTACATTTAAGCAATATGTAAGCATAATTAGTGAATGAACATCAGGTAAATAAGACTTGAAGTATTTATATCAGATCATAAATCCTCCTCATCTTTCAAGTTTCCATCTCTTTCATGAAGCATTCCATAATTTTATCCCACACTGTTTTTTCTACTAACTTCTACAAATCAAAAAACAAAATCAAATCAACAAAATATGCCAGCTGCTTCAATATCTTTACTTCTAAAGTATGCTTCTGGCATATTTCTGGTACTTTTCTATAATATTCAATTTCACTCATTATAAAAGAGATAGAAAATTAAAACAAGATATTATCATTGGCCCATAGACCTACCCAAAACTGCAAGTTAATTTACCAATTGTAAATTAATAAATTGAAACTTAGAATACCCAAACTAGTGAGCAAAGTGGTGAAATGTGTGCTCTCATTTGCCAATAAAATGGAATCTATTCAAAAAGCACTGGGCTCCTTTCTTTAAGTGCCCACTTATCCTCATTAAAATTAATTCCTGTTAACTCATTTGCTTCTGTCCCCTCAAATAGTATGGGTTGATGGCCTTTAACAGTTACCAAACACAAAAGTCAAGTACTCGACTTTCTTATTTTATTTTATTTTTTTTGAGGCGGAGTTTCACTCTTGTTACTCAGGCTGGAGTGCAATGGCATGATCTCGGCTCACTGCAACCTCCACCTCCTGGGTTCAGACAATCCTCCTGCCTCAGCCTCCTGAGTAGCTGGGATTACAGGCACGCACCACCATGCCCAGCTAATTTTTTTGTATTTTTGGTAGAGACAGGGTTTCACCATGCTGACCAGGATGGTCTTGATATGTTGACCTCATGATCCACCCGCCTCAGCCTCCAGAAGTGTGTTACACTTCCCATCAACAAGAAGGGAGAATAAAGGCCACTAAATAGAAATCTTTATACTTGTTGACGACAAGAAACATGTAATTTCTAAGCTTCTAGTTAGCTGCATGGGCCTTTCTAAACTATGTTTTTTGTTGTTGTTTAACTTTCATCAATGTAGAGTTGCCCGTGATTACAAACATAGAGATCTTAGTATCCTAACTTAACACGTAAAAGAAGTGGCACTTTGTCTTTCAAAGGTACTTCTGCCTCCAGTTTATTGACTGCTCTGGGCAGGTGAGATAACCCCTGTTTTAATCTGAGTGAGCAAAAAAATCCATCAAGTTCACTGTAGCAAGGAGTACAGAAACCATGAAAATTGGCCTATAGAACTGAAAACTGCTAAAAATGACAGCAAAAGAGTGAACAAATGAACAGAGCAGATATAAAAGTATCTGTAGTCACTTACAGTCAAAACTTTGTCATGCATATTTGAAAACATCAATCAAGAATAGGGGGAGAGGACTCAAGATGGTGCGGAGAGGGTGAGTCAGGGCCACATTTCCAGGTGGATCTTTGTTGCCCACAGAAAGGGGAAATTCCCAAGTATAAAAGAGATGTGGGACACCAGGCAGAGGTTTTGGCTGGTGTAGCCGGCAGCCAGTGCGGCGGTGGCCCGCGCCTTAGCACAGTGGCACTACACAGCTCTCCGCACAAAGCGCACTGGTCTGGGTGCCCTGCTGAACCAGCAACCTGAGACTTGAGAGGGCTGAACTTGAGACTGAACAGGACTTGGATAGTGAGCCAGCCCAGGAGATTCCAGGGACACAGCATTTGGGGTAGCACAGTGCAACAAACAAAATGGTGATTACAAATGCTCCCAGTGGAGAGGTCTCCTGAGAGAACAGTCCATGGGGGAGGGGCGTCTGCCATTACCGAGGCAACCCGCCCCTACTGAGGTACACGCCCATTGCTGACGCAGCCTGCCATTTCCGAGGCAACCCGCTACAACAGAGAGACTCCGCCGCAGGGTGGAGACCACAGCAGAAGGGCAGAGACTGCAGCAACAAGGCGAACCTCACACCAGCAGGGCAGAGCCTCAGCAAACAAATAGTAACTGGGCTACCTCCTAGCTGGGCAGGACAGCAAAATGGACACTCAAAAATAAAGCCCCAACCCCCCCAGACAGAGCATCGGAGAAAAAAAGGGTTTTTTTTAATGAGTTCTGTTGCAGCAGAATTAAACATAGCAGCCTAACAGCCCTGAATGAACAACAGAGCTCACAGCTCAGCAGTTGAACTCCTATAAAGTACAGACTGTCTACTCAAGCAGCTCCCTGACCCCTCTATATCCAAAAGACTGACGTTTGGCAGGCATCATTCTGGGACAAAGATAGCAGAAAAAGAAACTGGTAGCATCCCTCACTGTTCCGCAGCTGCTACAGGTGCACCCCAGACAAGCAGGGCCTGGAGTAGACCTCAGCAGTCATACAGTTAAGGGGCTAGACTGGTAGAAGGAAAACCAAGTAACAGAAATACTTCATCATCAACAAACTGGGTTTCCATTCAGAGACCCAATCAAAAAGTCAGCAACAACACAGACAACAGGTGGATAAATCCACAAAGATGGGAATAAACCAGCGCTAAAATGAGGAAAACACCTGAAACCAGAACATCTCGCCTCCTAGAAAGAACCAAAACTCCTCACCAGCAAAGGAACAAAGCTGGATGGAGAATGACTGTGAAGAAATGACGAAATTAGACTTCAGAAGGTGGATAATGAGAAACTTTTGTGAGCTAACAGAACATGTTTTAAATCAATGCAAAGAAACTAAGAACCTTGAATAAAGATATGAAAAAAGATTCGAGGAAATAATAACAAGAATGGAAAACTTAGAAAGGAATATGAATGAATTGAAGGAGCTGAAAAACACAATATGAGAACTTGGCGAAGCATGCACAAGTTTCAACAGCCGAATTGACCAAGCACAAAAAAGAATATCAGAAGTCAAGGATCAACTCAATGAAATAAAACGAGAAACCAAGATCAGAGAAAAAAGCGCAAAAAGAAATGAACAAAGTCTCCAAGAAATGTGGAACTATGTGAAGAGACCTAACCTACATTTGATAGGTGTACCAGAATGTGATGAAGAGGATGAATCCAAGCTGGAAAATACTCTTCAGGAAATTATCCAGGAGAATTTCCCCCACCTAGCAAGAGAGGCCAACACTCAAATGCAGGAAATACAGAGAACACCACAAAGATATTCTGCAAGAAGAGCAACCCCAAGGCACATAATCGTCAGATTCAACAAGGTTGAAATAAAGAAGGAAATACTAAGGGCAGCCAGAGAGAATGGTCGGGTCACCCACAAAAGGAAGCCCATCAGACTCACAGCAGATCTCTCGACAGAAACACTACAAGCCAGAATAGAGTGGGGGCCAATATTCAACATCCTTAAAGAAAAGAACATTCAACCCAGAATCTCATATCCAGCCAAACTGAGCTTCATAAGTGAAGGAAAAATAAAATCCTTCATGAACAAGCAAGTACTCAGAGATTTTGTCAACACCAGGCCTGCTTTACAAGAGCTCCTGAAAGAAGCACTACACATAGAAAGGAACAACCAGTACCAGCCATTCCAAAATCACACTAAATGCTAAAGAGCATCAACACAATGAAGAATCTACAACAACTAACAGGCAAAACCGCCAGCTAGCATCAAAATGGCAGTATCAAATTCACACATAACAATATTAACCCTAAATATAAATGGACTAAATGCACCAATCAAAAGACACAGACTGGAAAATTGGATAAAAATCCAAAACCCATCGGTGTGCTGTATCCAGGAAACCCATTTCACATGCAAAAATACACAAAGGCTCAAAATAAAGGGATGGAGGAAAATTTACCAAGCAAATGGAGAGCAAAAAAAAAGCAGGAGTTGCCATATTCATCTCTGATAAAATAGACTTTAAAGCAACAAAGATCAAAAGAGACAAAGAAGGCCATTACATACTGGTAAAAGGATCTATAAAACAAGAAGAGCTAACGATTCTAAATATATATAGACCCAATACAGGAGCACCTAGATACATAAGGCAAGTTCTTAATGACCTACAAAAAACTAAGACTCCCACAAAATAATAATGGGAGACTTTAACACTCCTGTCAATATTAGACAGATCAACCAGACAGAAAATCAACAAGGATATCCAGGGCTTGAACTCAGACCCGGAGCAAGCAAACCTGATAGACATTTACAGAACTCTCCATCCCAAATCCACAGAATATACATTCTTCTCAGCACCACATCACACCTACTCTAAAATTGACCACATAACTGGAAGTAAAGCACTGCTCAGCAAATGCAATTCAACTGAAGTCATAACAAGCAGCCTCTCAGACCATAGTGCAATCAAGTTAGAACTCAGAATTCAGAAACCAACCCAGAACCGCACAGCTTCATGGAAACTGAACAACTGGCTCTTGAATGTTGACTGGATAAACAATAAAATGAAGGCAGAAATAAAGAAGTTCTTCGAAACCAATGAGAACGAAGACAAAACATGCCAGAATCTCTGGGACACATTTAAAGCAGTCTCTAGAGAAAAGTATATAGCAATAAGTGCCCATATGAGAAGAATGGAGAGATCCAAAATAGACACCCTATCATCGAAATTGAAAGAGCTAGAGGAGCAAGATCAAAAAACCTCAAAACCCAGCAGAAGACAAGAAATAACTAAGATCAGAGAAGAACTGAAGGAGATAGAGACACGAAAAATCCTTCAGAAAATCCATAAATCCAAGCTCTGGTTTTTTAAAAAGATCAACAAAATAGACAGACCACTAGCCAGATTGATTAAAAAGAAAAGAGAGAACAACCAAATAGATGCAATAAAAAACAACCAAGGGGAAATCACCACAGATTCCACAGAAATTCAAACCATCATCAGAGAATATTACAAACAACTCTATGCACATAAACAAGTAAACATGGAAGAAATGAAAAAATTCCTGGACTCCTGTGTCCTCCCAATCCTAAACCAGGAGGAAGCTGAAGCTATTAATAGACCAATAACAAGGTCAGAAGTCGAGGCAGCAATTAAGAGCCTACCACACAAAAAAAGCTCAGGTCCAGATAGGATCACATCCGAATTCTACCAGACACACAAAGAGGAGCTGGTACCATTCCTTCTGAAACTATTCCAAATAATCCAAAAAGAGGAAATCCTTCCCAAATCATATTATGAGACCAATATCATCCGGATACCAAAACCTGGCAGAGACCCAACAAGAAAAGAAAACTTCAGGCCAATATCCATGATGAACATAGATGCAAAAATCTTCAATAAAATGTTGGCAAGCCGATTGCAACAGCAAATCAAAAAACTTATTCATCATGATCGAGTAGGATTCATCCTGATGATGCAGGGCTGGTTCAACATACGCAAGTCTATAAATGTAATTCACCACATAAACAGAACCAAAAACAAAACCACATGATTATCTCAATTGACGCAGAGAAGGCATTTGACAAAATTCAACAGCCCTTTATGCTAAAAACCCTCAATAAACTCGGTATTAATGGAACGTATCTCAAAGTAGTAAAAGCTATTTATGACAAACCAACAGCCAATATCATACTGAATGGGCAAAAACTAGAAGCATTCCCTTTGAAATTCGGCACTAGACAAGGATGCTCTCTTTCACCACTCCTATTCAATATAGTACTGGAAGTTCTAGCCATAGCAATCAGGCAAGAAAAAGAAATAACGGGTATTCAAATAGGAAAGGTGGAAGTCAAATTGTCTCTATTTGCAGACGACATGATAGTATACCTAGAAGATCCCATCACCTCAGCCCAAAAACTCCTGAAACTGATAAGCAACTTCAGCAAAGTCTCAGGATATAAAATTAATGTGCAAAAATTACAAGCATTCCTATACACTAATAACCGATTTAAAGAAAGCCAAATCAAGAACAAACTGCCATTCACAATTGCTACAAAAAGAATAAAATACATAGGAATACAGCTCACAAGGAATGTAAGGGACCTCTTCAAGGAGAACTACAAACCACTGCTCAACGAAATCAGAGAGGACACAAACAGATGGAGAAACATTCCATGTTCATGGTTAGGAAGAATTAATATCATGAAAATGGCTATACTGCCCAAAGTAATTTACAGAATCAATGCTATCCCCATCACGCTACCATTGACTTTCTTCACAGAACTGGAAAAAACCACCATGAACTTCATATGGAACCAAAAGAGAGCCCGCATAGCCAAGTCAATTCTAAGCAAAAAGAACACAGTGGGGTGCATCACACTACCAGATTTCAAACTATACTACAAGGCTACAGTAATCAAAACAGCATGGTACTGGTATCAAAACAAAGATATAGACCAATGAAACAAAACAGAGGCCTTGGAGGCAACACAACATATCTACAACCACACAATCTTTGATAAACATAAGAAAAACAAGCAATGGGGAAAGGATTCTCTGTTTAATAAATGGTGTTGGGAAAACTGGCTAGCCATGTGCAGAAAGCAGAAACTGGACCCCTTCCTGACCCCTTACACTAAAATTAACTCCAGATGGATTAAAGACTTAAACATAAGACCTGGCACCATAAAACCCCTAGATGGAAATCTAGGCAAAACCATCCAGGACATAGGAGTAGGCAAGGACTTCATGAACAAAACACCAAAAGCATTGGCAACAAAAGCCAAAATAGACAAATGGGACCTAATGAAACTCCACAGCTTCTGCATGTCAAAGGAAACAGTCACTAGAGTGAATCGGCAACTAACAGAATGGGAAAAAATTTTTGCAGTTTACCCATCTGACAAAGGGCTGATATCCAGAATTTACAAAGAACTCAAACCGATTTACAGAAAAAAAAACAAACAAGCCCATTCAAAAGTGGGCAAAGGATATGAACAGACACTTTACAAAAGAAGACATATATGAGGCCAACAATCATATGAAAAAATGCTCATCATCATCGGTCATCAGAGAGATGCAAATCAAAACCACATTGAAATACCATCTCACGCCAGTTAGAATGGTGATCATTAAAAAATCTGGAGACAACAGATGCTGGAGAGGATGTGGAGAAAAAGGAACACTTTTACACTGTTGGTGGGAGTGTAAATTAGTTCAACCATTGTGGAAGACAGTGCGGCGATTCCTCAAGGCCTTAGAAATAGAAAATCCATTTCACCCAGCAATCCCATTACTGGGTTTATATCCAAAGGACTATAAATCGTTCTACTATAAGGACACATGCACACGAATGTTCATTGCAGCACTGTTTACAATAGCAAAGACCTGGAATCAACCCAAATGCCCATTGATGATAGACTGGATTGGAAAAATGTGGCACATGTACAGCATGAAATATTATGCAGCAATCAGAAATGATGAGTTTGTGTCGTTTGTAGGGACATGGATGAATCTGGAGAACATCATTCTCAGCAAACTGACACAAGAACAGAAAATGAAACACCACATATTCTCACTCATAGGTGGGTGATGAAAAATGAGAACAGATGGACACAGAGAGGGGAGTACTAAACACTGGGGTCTATTGGGGGGAAAAGGTGAGGGCCAGTGGGAGGGGGATGTGGGGAGGTGTAACCTGGGGAGAAATGTCAAATGTGGGTGAAGGGGAGAAAGGAAGCAAAACACACTGCCATGTGTGTACCTATGCAACTGTCTTGCGTGTTCTGCACATGTACCCCAAAACCTAAAATGCAACAAAAAATGTAAAAGAAAAAAAAGAAAAGGAAGCATCCAGCAAAATGTTTATACATGAAATAAAAATGACATTTCAAATAGTGGATCTTTGCTTTTATCTTTGTACAAAAAAATCTCTTCCCTATCACCAAAGTTGAGTTTTTTTTGGCTATGAGAAAAAGGAAGGGGGAAATGATTTTAGCAATTACTAAATGAGTGAAATAAAAAAAAATAGAATGAAGGCTATTAATCTGTGTTAAATTGAAGCTCCAGAAAAAGAGGAGAAAATATAGCAGAGAAAATATTTGAAGAAATCATAGTTGAGAAATACCCAGAACTAATTAATCACTCCCACAGATCCTAGAAACTGAATGAACTCTTAGGGGAACATTTAAAAAAATCGTATCATAGTATAAAGACACATAATGAAAAACAAAGAAGATCCTATGTAAGAGATTGCTTACACTGGAAAAAGAATTTGACTGGCATCTTGCATCTCAATAATAACAACACAATCTAGAACACAGTCAAATTGTGTTTTCCAAACGCTGATAGAAAATAACTCACTACCTAGAATTTTATGAACAGCAAAACTACTTTTCAAAAACAACAAAAATTATGCCTTTTTAGACAAACATATGACACCTTACATATATGACAGCTCCACTGAGCTTTTATTTTTTATTTTTTATATTTTTTTGCACTTTAGATTCTGGGGTACATGTGCAGAATATGCAGGATTATTGCATAGGTGCATACATGACAATGTGGTTTACTGCCTCCATTCCCGTCACCTATATCTGGCATTTGTCCCCATGTTATCCCTTCACAACTCGCTACCTCCCACTGTCACTCCCCAGTACCCTGCAACAGACCCCAGTGTGTGATGCTGCCCTCCCAGTGTTTATGTGTTCTCATTGTTCAACACCTTCCTATGAGTGAGAACTTGTGGTTTTTGATTTTCTGTTTTTGTGTCACTTTGCTGAGAATGATGGTTTCCAGATTCATCCATGTCCCTACAAGGGACATAAACTCATCATTTTTTATGGCTGCATAGTATTCCATAGTGTATATATGCCACATTTTTCTTATCCAGTCTATCATTGATGGGCATTTGGGTTAGTTCCAGGTCTTTCCTATTGTAAACCGTGCTGGAGTGAACATACATGTGCATGTGTCTTTACAGTAGAATGATTTATAATCCTTTTGATATATATCCAGTCATGGGATTGCTGGATCAAATGGAATTTATATTTCTAGGTTTTTGAGGAATTGCCACATTGTCTTTTATAAGGTTGAACTAATTTATACTCCCACCAACAGTGTAGAAGTGTTTCTATTTCTCCACATCCTCTCCAGCAACTGTTTCCAGATTTTTTTTTATGATGAACATTCTAACTGGCATGAGATGATATCTCAATGTGGTTTTGATTTGCATTTCTCTAATGAACAGTTATAATGAGCATTTTTTCACATGTTTGTTGGCCTCATAAATGCCTTTTTTTGAAAAGTGTCTGTTTATATCTTTCACCCACTTTTGAATGGGTATGTTTGCTTTTTCTTGTAAATCTGTTTTAGTTCTTTGTAGAGTCTGGATTTTAGACTTTTGTCAGATGGGTAGATGGTAAAAATGTTTTCCCATTCTGTTGGCTGCCAGTTCAATCTAATGATTGTTTCTTTTGTTGTGCAGAAGTGCTGGAGTTTAATTAGATCCCATTTGTCTATTTTGGTTTTTGTTGCCAATGCTTTTGGCATTTTAGCCATGAAGTCCTTGCCTATGCCTATGTCCTGAATGTTATTGCCTAGGTTTTCTACTAGGGTTTCTATGGTGTTAGGTCTTATATTTAAGTCTTTAATCCATCTGGAGTTAATTTTAGTGTAAGGTGTAAGGAAGGGGTCCAGTTTCTGTTTTCTGCACATGGCTAGCCAGTTTTCCCAATACCACGTATTAAATAGGGAATCCTTTCCCCATTGCTCATTTTTGTTAGGTTTTTCAAAGGTCAGATGGTTGTAGATGTGTGGCATTGCCTCTGAGGCCTCTGTTCTGTTCCATTGGTCTGTATCTCTGTTTCGGTACTGGTACCATGCTGTTTTGATTACTGTAGCCTTGTAGTACAGTTTGAAGTCAGGTAGCATGATGTCTCCAGCTTTGTTTTTTTTTTTTTTTTTTGCTTAGAATTGACTTGGCTATGCAGGCTCTCTTTTGGTTCCATATGAAGTTTAATGTGTTATTTTCCAGTTCTGTGAAGACAGTTATAGGTAGCTTGTTGGGGATAGCATTCAATGTATAAATTCCTTATGTTTCAGGATAAAGAACATGGTCACAGTAGAAATAAATAAAATACAAAAAAAAGAAAAATAAGTAAATGATTTAATCTTAATAAAAAACATGGTTACAGGAGAAATAAGTGAAATGTAAAAAAGAAAAATAAGTGAACAATTTAAGTATAATGAAATCAAAATAGAAATTGCTGAAATAAAATATCAGTTCGACTTAGGGCATTCAGAAGGGCTTTGTATTGTTTGAAAAGGAGATAAAGTTGTTACTAATTAAATTTAATCTTTGTTATACTTAATATAAATGTTAAAATTTTTGGAGTAACAGAGGTTATGATTTTCAAATAATAGAGGAGAAAAATGGAACACAAACAAAACCCAAAAAATAAAATTTAATGCAAGAAAAGGCAAAAGAGAAAGAACATGAAGAATAAATAGAAAAAGATAGCTCTAAGGAAAAGAAAAATACATCTAAGCAAACAGTAATAATCATACATACTTAAACTACGTAGTCAAAACACGAGACAGTCACACTAACTTTTCAAAATAAACTACACACTGTTTACAAAAGATACATTAGGATAAAGAACAAGGAAAGTGAGAGAGGAAAAATAATAATACATGCCATTCAAGAGAATTCTAATGTGGCTATACCACTGTGAAGCAAAATTTACTTAAGGAAAAAATATTGAGAGAGATAGGGAGAATCACTTAATTACAAAAGATTCAGTTTCCTAGAACATTATAACAAGACCAAGCTTATATGCACCAAATAAGATTGTATTAACCAAGTTTTTAGAAATCAGTGTTCCTCAAGAAGAAACTGACAAATCTAATAAACTAAGAGATTTTACTACATCTTTTAAAGTAATTTATACTAATTTCTTTAAATAAATGCTTCATTTTTAAATTTTAAAAGGTAAAACACTCTTAATATAATTTATGCTTTCCTAGCTAAAAATTAGTTAGCTAAGTGTCACACTTAATAGCTTTAAAAAGGAGCAGAATTAAACCTAAAGAAATTAAGAGGAAAATAATAAAGTTGAAGCTTACATTAAACAGAAAGTAATCAAATAAAGAATCAATAAAGCCAAAAATCTGGTTCTTTGAAAACACAAATATCATTGACAATTATACTTGGTGAGACTAATAAAGAAAACAATTAAAATGCAAATACAAAGCATTGAGGATGGAAAATAAACTTTACAGATGTAAGAGAGTTTTTAAATTAAGAGATTATGAAACACTCAAATACATTTTAATATTTACACAAAATAGAAAAAAAAATCTTAGAATAACATAATTCACCAAAATTGACTAAAGAAGAAATAGATAATCTGATTTGTCATATATTCGGTGAATAAATTAAATCTGTTTTTAAAAATCTTCCACCAAACTAAATGTCATTTTCGATGATTTTATAGGCAAGTTTTGTGACATATTGAAGGAATAGATGAATTCAATCTTAACCAATTTCTTCTAAAGAATAGAAAAAATAAAGTAACCTGTAAATCTCATAGGATAATGATAGGGTGTTTTTATCACAGTCGATACTAATTTAGTATCCTAAAGAAGACTGAGGATCATTTTTCATTTCATAACAATGCAAGGTTTCAGATCAGAGAATGGTTACCTTTCAGGACCTAGATTTCTTTAACCTTGTTTCTCTGCTGTCTCTCTTGGTTCTTGGTTTGGGGAAATTTGATGGGACTTGTTTGTTGCTTTGGGTTTTTAATTTTGGTTAACCTGATTGAAACTACAGTGCAGGTACATTTATATTCTGGTAGGAAGTAGACAAAGAGGATATGAAGAATGGATGCCCCAATATTTTAAGTCTCTGATTTGAAAATGGTATGTATCACTTCAGATAACATTCCATTGTTATAAACTTAATCAATTGTAAATATCCCTCGGAAACTGAAAGTCTGGGAAAACTATCACTACGTCACCCAAGTATGGTTGAGCAAGTGTCAACTCACTTCTGTGGAAAGTATGTAAGTAACAGATGAATAATCATGCATTAGGCCAACTTAAAAAAAAAAAAAGCATCAGTCAGAAAATAAAGATTTCTCATGTTCCAATAGAGGAGTCTTTTATGCACCAAGATTCTGTAAAACTATATCATAGATTTCTCAAAAAGCAAAATAATAAAGAAAATAGAACAAGAAAATGGGTGCAAAATACGAAAACTGATGGCACCAAAACAAGCAATTCACTTCAAAATTTGCTTATGTATGGAGCTGAAAAATTATGTCATATTGGCTGTAAGACTGTAGTCCAAAGACTAGTGATTCAATTTCCTTTTGCCTAAAATCCATGAGTTAGAATAAATTTATCAATCAAGGCCATTTATATATAATCACCATTGTAGGATCTTTTAATTGGTTAATTAGATAGTAAAGAAAGAAAACACACATTTTATATATAATGTATTATACTAGGTCTTCATTTCATGCATAACATTTATTTAATCTTTATTTTTATAGCTAAACAATTTAGAATCAAAGAGATTAAACCTGAGGTCACACAGGTTTCTGCATCCATTTACTTAATTTACACATTGATTTCTTTTCATTCAGCACTAATAACCCAGTTATTTGGGGGCTTAGGATCACTATACCACACTGAAGAACAACAGTAATAATTCCCTTTAAATATAATTTTGTTTAAAAAAATAAGTATAGTTTTATGTAGAAGCTAATATATGCAATTATATTTGAAAAAAATATATGAAAATTAATAATTGTAAAATAATTTAGCTTATTGATGAAGAGGGTCGGAAATGGCATGACAATTATATAAATTATTAAAATTTGCACAACTTCTAAAAAGGTATCAATCAGAACATCAAAACTTTTTATCTCTTCAAATTGGAAAGGCCATATTTCCCTCATTTAATTAAATTTTAGCCCACTGATAGGCCATTACTGACAAAATGGGTATAATTTATTGTTTTATAGGGAAGAATAAAATATTCAAGTTTGGCTTCAATGATAATATATTCTATTTAGTATTTGGGTATTATCTTATTTTTCAGTAATAATTTCTCACAGACATTTAGAGCCTAATTCATCGAGAAACAGCTGTGAGGGAAAATGTCGTCTTCTCTTCTTCTAAAGCCTCCCTAACTTGTGTGGCAAATATATTATCCTATTTTTTAGCCATTTCATGTTAATCCAGGAGCATTTCAGCTTATTTCAAAAATAAAAATAAAAAAACATTTAATTAGGATCACCAAGACATTTCAAAAATGGTCTGAAAGTGGTAATGACTCGGTCTCCTGCACGCGCCTTTTCCTCATTCACACAGTTCCCTGTGGTTTGACCCCAGCCTTCTCCTGTCATAAGTGGGTTCAATTTTTTTTTAACTGAGTCCTTATGATAATAACAACAACAAAGAAACCCACATTTTTCTTTTAATTTTTATTTCTTTTTTTCTAAACTGACTTTACTCATCTCTAGGGTGCTTCAAATTTAATTGTGTAGAAATAATCTGGATGGCTGATTTAATAGTCACTTTTGACATTATCCAAAACCTCTTAATGAGAGTTGAAAAACATTCCAGTTTTATAAATGCATTTTTTAAAGTTATAGTGCCATAAAGCAGAACCAACTAAACTAAATTACTAACCACATATTCCTAATTCTAGCAGAGACAACAATGGTATGACATAACATGAATGAGACATAAAAAATAAAAAGGGAGAAACAGACAATTCTAGATTTCTGTATCACGACAGAAGTTTAATAACATTACTTTTGAAAGCAGCATCGATTATTTTACAGACTTAAACTATGACACTCTTAGAAAGAAAAAAACTATTTAAGTACTGCATCTTTATTTTATTTTATTTTACTTTTAAGTTCTGGGTTAAATGTGCAAGATGTGAGGGTTAATTACATAGGTAAACAAAGCACTGCATCGTAAAAGGCATGTCATCATGTATGGTACGTCATACCACAGGATAATTGCTGAGCATACTTTGCATTATAAATATGGGAACAAAGTTTATAGGTTGGTTTTGTACATTACCATTGTGCAAACAAGATTATAAAATGTTAATCATGGCATAGTTAGTACAACTGACGTTTTCCCTGCGTAGCAGCAATAAACTTTTCAAAGTGTCAGTTCTATGCTCAAACCCTTTGTGTGTTCCCATCTCGGTGGAATAAAATCCAAAATCTTTACTATGGCATGGGATAATTGATCATTACCTGGCACCTAAGAACCTCTCTGACCCCATCCACTTTCACTGCTACCAGCTTCTTCACCCCCATCAAATGAGTCTCCTTGCTGATCCTCACATGTGCCAAGTAGTCTTTTACCCCCAAGGTCATTATAAAACTTACCTATGCCATGACCATTCAGGTGGATATTGACTTGGCTCCTTTCATTTCAGGTTTTTGTTCACATATTACCTCCCCTGGCTAATCACAACTCTGTCCTTACTTTCCTTTTCTCTATGATAGACGTAAAAGATAGATCATTGATTATTTTCTTTGGCCTGCATTCTGCTACTGAAATGTAAACCATGTAAGAACAAGGCTTTTGTTTTTTTTCCAAATATGTGTTTCTGTTGCCTAGAAGAGGACCTGGCAAAATTGACCACTCAGTAAATGTTACTTATGAATAAAGAAATGAAAAAGTTAATGTAGTATAATAACTGACTCATGTTACTTTTCAGACAATATTTTTGACACCCAATGTAATGAAGTGAACTTTGCTAATGTGATAACCGTTGAAATTAAGTAGTTCCAAGCAGAAACTGAAAGCTGTATCCCAGCCCCCCACTGGTGTTCCCTGGTTAAAACCTGTTTACATCTACTCACAAGGGTATTGGGACAATAAAGAGTAAAGAGATTAAACATAGAAACATAACAAAAAAAATAGCTCACAGAATATGTGTGGTGCTTATAAATTGAATAGTAAAGTATCAGATCTGTGCTAAATCAAGCTCCGTATGGTTTTAGAATTGCATGGATCACTTCACCATCCACCCTTAACTGGACCATAAAATTTATTCTGGGGCTTCAGGCCAGATAGCTGAATAGGAACAACTTTCATCTGCAGCTCCTAGCAAGACCAATGCAGAAGGTGGGTGATTTTTGCATTCCCAACTGAGGTAACCAATGCATCTTATTGGTACTGGTTAGATAGTCGGTGCAGCCCACGGAGTGAGAGAAGAAGCAGGATAGGGCATCATCTTACCCAGGAGGCACAAGGGGTTGAGAAACTCCCTCCTCTAGCCAAGGGAAGCAGTGAGGGGTTGTGCCATGAGGGACTGTGATAGTCAGCCCAGATACTACACTTTTCCCATAGTCTTTGCAACCCACAGACCAGGAGATTCCCTAGGTTGACTATACCACAAGAGACCTGGGTTTCAAGCATAAAACTTGGGGGCCATTTGGGCAGACCCCGAGTTAGCTGTACAAGATTTTTTCATACCCCAATGGTGCCTGGAAGGGCAGCAAGACATAATGGTTTACTTCCCTGGAAAGGGGGCTGAAGCCAGGTAGCCATGTGGTCTAACTCAGCAGATCCCACTGTCACGGAGCCCAGCAAGCTAAGATCTACTGGCATGAAATTCTCACTGCCACCATAGAAGTCTCAACTTGACCTGGGATGCTCAAACTGGATGGGGGGGTGGGGCTTGAGTAGATGGTTTTCCCCACACAGTGTGAAGAAAGCCACCAGGAAGTTCAGAATGTGCAGAGCCTACTACAGAGCCACAAAGACGCAGTAGCCAGACTGCCTCTTTAGATTCTTCCTCTCTGGGAAGGACATCTTTGAAAGAAAGGAAGCAGCCCTAGTCAGAGGCTTATACATTAAACTTAATCTCCCTGGGACAGAGCACCTCAGGGAAGGGGTGGCTATGGGTATAGATACAGTAGACTTAAAGGTTCCTACCTGACAGCTCTAAAGAGATCAGTGGATCTCCCAGCAAGTGACACTTGAGCTCTGCTAAGGGACAGACTGCCTCATCAAGTGGATCCCTGATCCCCATGTCTCCTGACAAAGAGAAAGACTCAGCAGGGGTCAACAGACATCTCATACAGGAGAGCTCTGGCTGGCATCTGGTGGGTGGCCCTGTAGGATGAAACTTCCAGAGGAGAAAACAGGCAGCAATCTTGGCTGTTCTGCAGCCTCCATTGGTGATACCAGGCAAACAGGGTCTGGAGTAGACACCCAGCAAACTCCAGCAGACCTGCAGAACAGAGGCCTGACTGTTAGAAGGAAAACTAACAAACAGAAAGCAATAGCATCAACATCAACAAAAAGAAAACTACCAGAGTGCGGATTAAAGATGGCGTGGTAAGAACAACTCAGGATCGCAGCTCTCAGTCAATGCACAGAGGGTGAATCAAAGACGCATTTCCAGACAGATCTTTGTTGCCCACAGAATGGGGAAATTCCCAGGTGTAGGAGAGACACAGGATGCAAGAGAAGCCCTTTTGGCTGTTGTGGCCACTTCAGCTGGCGCCGCAGGGCAGCGGCACTCTGCAACACTCTGCACAAAACACACTGGTCCAGATGCCCTGCTAAACTGGCAATCTGAGATTTGGGAGGGCAGATTAGCATATCCATCTGATTAAACGGGACTTGCACAGTGAGCCAGACCAGGAGATTCCTGGGAAATGGCATTTGAGCCAGTGCAGTGGCTTGCTGCATGGGAAATCACACAGATCCAGGTGCCCTAAGAGCAGGCGACCGAAGCACCTGGGAGAGAGCCATCCATTCAACTTAAAAAAAAAAAAAAAAGCAAGACACTCTGAAGCAGGGAGCCAGGCGAGCAGGCTCAGTGGGTTTCACCCCCACAGGGACAAATAAAATGGCAATTCGAAATGTTCCAGGTAGAGAGTCTCACTGCAGGCACAGCTGAAGCCAGGATGGTGCAGCTCGGTGGAAGAGGGGCATCTGCCATTACCAAGGCAATCCGCCCCTACTGAGGTACACTCCCATTGCTGATGCAGCCTGCCTTTGCCGAGGCAACCTGCCATAACTGAGAGACTCCACTGCAGGGCGAAGCCCGTGGCAGCAGGGAGGAGCCCATGGCTACAGGGCAGAGCCCACAGCAACAGGGAAGCCCCACATCAGCAGGGCGGAGTCTTGACAGGCAAATAGTGACTAGACTGCCTCCTAGCTGGGCAGGAGAGTGCAACAGACACTCATAAAGAGAGCCCCAACTCCCTGAGACAGAGCATCTGAGGAAAAAAAAGGGGTTTTAAGAGTTCTGCTGTAGCAGACATAAACGTAGCAGCCTAACAGCCCTGAATGAACAACAGAGCTCACAGCTCAGCACTTGAGCTCCTATAAAGTATGGACCGTCTCCTCAAGCAGCTCCTTGACACCTGTATATACAGAGTCACCTCAAAAAAAAAAACCTATCAGACTGACATTAGGCAGGCATCATTCTGGGAAAAAAATAGCAGCAGAAGAAACTGGTAGCATCCCTCACTGTTCTGCAGCTGCTACAGGTGTACCCTAGAGAAGCAGGGCCTGAAGTGGACCTCAGCAGTCATACAACAAAGGGGCTAGATGGGTAGAAGGAAAACCAAGTAATAGAAATACCTCATCATCAACAATCTGGGTGTCCACTCAGAGACCCAATCGAAAATTCAGCAACTACTCAGACGACAGGTGGATAAATCCACAAAGATCAAAAGAAACCAGCACAAAAAGGAGGAAGACACCCGAAACCAGAACACCTCGCCTCCTACAAAGCACCAAAACTCCTCACCAGCAAGGGAACAAAGCTGGATGGAGAATGACTGTGATGAAATGATGGAATCAGACTTCAGAAAGTGGGTAAGGACAAATTCTGTGAGCTAAAAGAACATGTTCTAACTCAATACAAAGAAACAAAGAACCTTGGAAAAAGATATAAAAAAAGATTCGAGGAAATAATAACAAGAATGGATAACTTAGAGAGGAATATGAATGAATTGAAAGAGCTGAAGAAGACAACACGAGAACTTTGCGAAGCATGCACAAGTTTCAACAGCCGAATTGACCAAGCAGAAGAAAGAATATCAGAAGTCGAAGACTAACTCAATGAAATAAAACGAGAAACCAGGATTAGAAAAAAAAAAAAAACGCAAAAAGGAATGAACAAAGTCTCCAAGAAATGTGGGACTATGTGAAGAAACCTAACCTATGTTTGATAGGTGTACCAAATGGAACATAGAGAATGAATCAAAGCTGGAAAATGCTCCTCAGGATATTATCCAGGAAAATTTCCCCAACCTAGCAAGGCAGGCCAATATTCAAGTCCAGGAAATACAGAGAACACCACAAAGATATTCTGCAAGAAGAGCAACCCCAAGGCACATAATCGGCAGATTCACCAGGGTTGAAATGAAGGAGAAAATACTAAGGACAGCCAGAGAGAAAGGTTGGGTCACCCACAAAGGGAAGCCCATCAGATTAACAGCAGATCTCTCAGCAGAAATTCTACCAGCCAGAAGAGATTGGGGGCCAATATTCAACATCCTTAAAGAAAAGAACTTTCAACCCAGAATCTCATATCCAGCCTAACTGAGCTTCATAAGTGAAGGAAAAATAAAATCCTTTACAAACAAGCAAGTACTCAGAGATTTTGTCAACACCAGGCCTGCTTTACAAGAGCTCCTGAAAGAGGCACTATACATAGAAAGGAACAACCAGTACCAGCCATTCTAAAAACATACCAAATGCTAAAGAGCATCAACAAAATGAAGAATCTGCATCAACTAACGGGCAAAACAGCCAGCTAGCATCAAAATGGCAGTATCAAATTCGCAAATAACAATATTAACCCTAAATGTAAATGGGCTTAATGCACCAATCAAAAGACACAGACTGGAAATTGGATAAAAATCCAAAACCCATCAGTGTGATGTATCTAGGAAACCCATCTCACATGCAAGGATACACAAAGGCTCAAAATAAAGGGATGGAGGAAGATTTACCAAGCAAATGGAGAGCAAAAAAAAGCAGGAGTTGCCATTCTCGTCTCTGATAAAATAGACTTTAAAGCAACAAAAATCAAAAGAGACAAAGAAGGTCATTACATAATGGTAAAAGGATCAATACAAGAAAAGCTAATGATCCTAAATGTATATGGACCCAATACAAGAGCACCCAGATATATAAGGCAAGTTCTTAATGACTTACAAAGAGACTTAGACTCCCACACAATAATAGAGGGAGACTTTAACACTCTACTGTCAATATTAGACAGATCAACCAGACAGAAAATCAACAAGGATATCCAGGGCTTGAACTCAGACCTGGAGCAAGCAAACCTGATAGACATTTACAGAACTCTCCACCCCAAATCCACAGAATATACATTCTTCTCAGTGCCACATCACACCTACTCTAAAATTGACCACATAATTAAAAGTAAAGCACTCCTCAGCAAATGCAAAACAACTGAAATCATAACAAACAGTCTCTCAGATCATAGTGCAATCAAGTTAGAACTCAGAATTCAGAAACTAACCCAGAACCACACAGCTTCATGGAAACTGAACAACTGGCTCTTGAATGTTGACTGGATAAACAATGAAATGAAGGCAGAAATAAAGAAGTTCTTTGAAACCGACGAGAATGAAGACACAACATACCAGAATCTCTCGGACACACTTAAAGCAGTCTCTAGAGGAAAATATACAACAATAAGTGCCCACATGAGAAGAGTGGAGAGATCCAAAATTGATACCCTATCATCAAAATTGAAAGAGTTAGAGGAGCAAAATCAAAAAATCTCAAAACCTAGCAGAAGACAAGAAATAACTAAGATCAGAGCAGAACTGAAGGAGATAGAGACAAGAAAAACCCTTCAAAAAATCAATAAATCCAAGAGCTGGTTTATTGAAAAGATCAACAAAATAGACCACTAGCCAGATTGATTAAAAATAAAAGAGAGGAGGGGGGACTCAAGATGGCACTGTGAGAACAACCCGGGATTGGAGATCTTCTTGAATTCGCAAACGGTGAGTCAGAGCTGCATTTCCAGACTGATCTTTGTTGCCCACAGAACGGGGAAAGTATAAAAAAGACATGGGACGCCAGGCAGCAGGTCTGCCTGGTGAAGCCGGCAGCCGGGGCGGCGGCGGCCGGCCCTACCCAGCAATCCCCGCAGGGCGCGCTTGTCCAGGTGCCCTGTTGAACTGGCAACCTGAGACTTGAGAGGGCTGGACTTGAGACTGAATGAGACTTGGACAGTAGGCCAGCCCAGGGGATTGCAGGGACAGATCGTTTGGGACACCCAGTGGGACGAACAAAACCGCGATTTCAAACTATCCCGAGCAGAGGGTCCAAGACGCTCTGTGGGGGAGGGGCATCCACCACTACCAAGGCAAACTGCCCCAACTGAGATACACGCCCACTGCTGACACAGCCAGCTGTTGCCGAGGCAACCCGTCTCTACTGAGATACACGCGCACTGCTGACGCAGCCTGCCGTTGCTGAGGCAACACGCTACAATGAAGAGACTCCACCGCAGGGCATGGCAGAGACCACAGCAGAGCCTGCAGGAACAGGGCGAATCACACAACAGCAGGGCGGAGCCTCGGCAGCCAAACAGTGGCTAGTCTGCATTCTAGCTGGGCAGGACACCTCATCCGACATCGAAAAATAAAGCCTGAACCCCCCAACACAGAGCATTTTAGAAAAAAAGGGTTTTTCTTTAATGAGCTCTGTTGCAGCATAATGAAACATAGCAGCCTAACAGCCCTGAATGAACAACAGAGCTCACAGCTCAGAAATTGAGCTCCAAAAAAGTACAGACTGTCTCCTCAAGCAGCTCCCTGAACCCTCTATATCAAAAAGACTGACATTTGGCAGGCATCATCCTGGGACAAAGATAGCAGAAAAAGAAACGGGTAGCATCCCTCACTGTGCCACAGCTGCTAGAGGTGCAACCCACAAAAGCAGGGCCTGGAATGGACCTCAGCAGTCGTACAGTGAAGGGGCTAGGCTGGTAGAAGGAAAACAAAGTAACAGAAATACTTCATCATCAACAATCTGGGTGTCCACTCAGAGACCCAATCGAAAAGTCAGCAACTACGCAGACGACAAGCAGATAAACCCACAAAGATGGGAAGAAACCAGTGAAAAAAGGAGGAAAACACCCGAAACCAGAACACCTCACCTCCTAGAAAGGACCAAAACTCCTCACCAGCAAGGGAACAAAGCTGGATGGAGAATGACTGTGACAAAATGACGGAATTAAACTTCAGAAGGTGGATAATGAGAAACTTTTGTGAGCTAAAAGAACATGTATTAAATCAATACAAAGAAACTAAGGAACTTAAAAAAAGATATGAGGAAATAATAACAAGAATGGATGACTTAGAGAGGAATATGAATGAATTAAAAGAGCTGAAAAACACAATACGAGAACTTCGCGAAGCATGCACAAGTTTCAATAGCCGAATTGACCAAGCAGAAGAAAGAATATCTGAAGTCGAAGACCAACTCAATGAAATGAAACGAGAAACCAAGATTAGAGAAAAAAGCACAACAAAGAATGAACAAAGTCTCCAAGAAATGTGGGACTATGTGAAAAGACCTAACCTACGTTTGATAGGTGTACCAGAAGGGGACAAAGAGAATGAATCCAAGCTGGAAAATACTCTTCAGAACATCATCCAGGAAGATTTCCCCCACATAGCAAGACAGGCCAACACTCAAATGCAGGAAATACAGAGAACACCACAAAGATATTCTGCAAGAAGAGCAACCCCAAGGCACATAATCGTCAGATTCAACAAGGTTGAAATAAAAGAGAAAATACTAAGGGCAGCCAGAGAGAAAGGTCGAGTTACCCACAAAGGGAAGCCCATCAGACTCACAGCAGATCTCTCGACAGAAACACTACAAGCCAGAAGAGAGTGGGGGCCAATATTCAACATTCTTAAAGAAAAGAACTTTCAACCCAGAATTTCATATCAGGCCAAACTGAGCTTCAGAAGTGAAGGAAAAATAAAATCCTTTGTGAACAAGCAAGTACTCAGAGACTTTGTCACCACCAGGCCAGCTTTACAAGAGCTCCTAAAAGAGGTACTACACATAGAAAGGAACAACCAGTACCAGCCATTCCAAAATCACACTAAAAGTTAAAGAGCATCAACATAATGAAGAATCTACAACAAGTAACAGGCAAAACAGCCACTTAGCATCAAAATGGCGGTATTAAATTCACACATAACAGTATTAACCCTAAATGTAAATGGACTAAATGCACCAATCAAAAGACACAGACTGGCAAATTGGATAAAAATCCAAAACCCATCAGTGTGCTGTATCCAAGAAACCTATCTCACATGCAAGGATACACAAAGACTCAAAATAAAGGGATGGAGGAAGATTTACCAAGCAAATGGAGAGCAAAAGAAAGCAGGAGTTGCAATTCTCATCTCTGATAAAATAGACTTTAAAGCAACAAAGATCAAAAGAGACAAAGAAGGCCATTACATACTGGTAAAAGGATCGATAAAACAAGAAGAGCTAAAGATCCTAAACGTATATGGACCCAATGCAGGAGCACCCAGATACATAAGGCAAGTTCTTAATGACTTACAAAAGGACTTAGACTCCCACACAATAATAGTGAAAGACTTTAACACTCCACTGTCAATATTAGACAGATCAACCAGACAGAAAATCAACAAGGATATCCAGGGCTTGAACTCAGACCTGGAGCAAGCAAACCTGATAGACATTTACAGAACTCTCCACTCCAAATCCACAGAATATACATTCTTCTCAGCACCACATCACACCTACTCAAAAATTGAGCACATAATTGGAAGTAAAGCACTGCTCAACAAATGCAAAACAACTGAAATTATAACAAACAGCCTCTCAGACCATAGTGCAATCAAGTTAGAACTCAGAATACAGAAACCAACCCAGAACCTCACAGCTTCATGGAAACTGAACAACTGGCTCTTCAATGTTGACTGGGTAAACAATGAAATGAAGTCAGAAATAAAGAAGTTCTTCAAAACCAATGAGAACGAAGACACAACATGCCAGAACCTCTGGGACACATTTAAAGCAGTCTCTAGAGGAACGTATATAGCAACAAGTACCCATATGAGGAGAATGGAGAGATCCAAAATTGACACCCTATCGTCATAATTGAAAGAGCTAGAGGAGCAAGATCAAAAAAACTCAAAAGCCAGTAGAAGACAAGAAATAACTAAGATCAGAGCTGAACTGAAGGAGATTGAGATACGAAAAACCCTTCAAAATATCAATAAATCCAAGAGCTGGTTTTCTGAAAAGATCAACCAAATAGACAGACCACTAGCCAGATTAATTAAAAAGAAAAGAGAGAACAACCAAATAGATGCAATAAAAAATGATAAAGGGGAAATCACCACAGATTCCACCGAAATTCAAACCATCAGCAGAGAATATAACAAACAACTCTATGCACATAAACTAGTAAACCTGGAAGAAATGGATAAATTCCTGGACTCCTGTGTCCTCCCAAGCCTAAACCAGGAGGAAGCTGAAACTATGAATAGACCAATAACAAGGGCAGAAGTCGAGGCAGCAATTAAGAGCCTACCACACAAAAAAAGCCCAGGTTCAGACGGGTTCACAGCCGAATTCTACCAGACACACAAAGAGGAGCTGGTACCATTCCTTCTAAAACTATTTCAAACAATCCAAAAAGAGGGAATACTTCCCAAATCATTTTATGAGACCAACATCATCCTGATACCAAAACCTGGCAGAGACACAACAAGAAAAGAAAACTTCAGGTCAATATCCATGATGAACATAGATGCAAAAATCTTCAATAAAATATTGGCAAGCCGAATGCAACAGCAAATCAAAAAACTTATTCACCATGATCAAGTAGGATACATCCCGGGGATGCAAGGCTGGTTCAACATACACAAGTCTATAAACGTAATTCACCACATAAACAGAACGAAAATCAAAAACCACATGACTATCTCAATTGACGCAGAGAAGGCATTTGACAAAATTCAACAGCCCTTTATGCTAAAAACCCTCAATAAACTCGGTATCGATGGAACGTATCTCAAAGTAATAAAAGCTATTTATGACAAACCGACAGCCAATATCATACTGAATGGGCAAAAACTGGAAGCATTCCCTTTGAAATCCGGCATTAGACAAGGATGCCCTTTCTCACCACTCCTATTCAATATAGTACTGAAAGTTTTAGCCATAGCAATCAGGCAAGAAAAAGAAATAAAGGGTATTCAAATAGGAAAGATGGAAGCCAAATTGTCTCTATTTGCAGACGACATGATAGTATACCTAGAAGACCCCATCACCTCAGCACAAAAACTCCTGAAACTGATAAGCAACTTCAGCAAAGTCTCAGGATACAAAATCAATGTGCAAAAATCACAAGCATTCGTCTACACCAATAACAGACTTAAAGAAAGCCAAATCAAGAACGAACTGCCATTCACAATTGCTACAAAAAGAATAAAATACCTTGGAATACAACTCACAAGGAACGTTAGGGACCTCTTCAAAAAGAACTACAAACCACTGCTCAACGAAATCAGAGAGGACACAAACAGATGGAGAAACATTCCATGTTCATGGTTAGGAAGAATTAATATCGTGAAAATGGCTATACTGCCCAAAGTAATTTACAGAATCAACGCTATCCCCATCAAGCTACCATTGACTTTCTTCACAGAACTGGTAAAAACCACCATGAACTTCATATGGAACCAAAAGAGAGCGCACATAGCCAAGTCAATTCTAAGCAAAAAGAACACAGCGCGGGGCATCACACTACCGGATTTCAAACTATACTACAAGGCTACAGTAATCAAAACAGCATGGTACTGCTACCAAAACAGAGATATAGACCAATGGAAGAAAACAGAGGCACTGGAGGCAACACAACCTATCTACAACTATACAATCTTTGATAAACCTGACAAAAACAAGCAAGGGGGAAAGGATTCCCTGTTTAACAAAGGGTGTTGGGAATACTGGCTAGCTATGTGCAGAAAGCAGAAACTGGACCCCTTCCTGACACCTTACACTAAAATTAACTCCAGATGGATTAAAGACTTAAACGTAAGACCTGGCACCATAAAAACCCTAGAAGGAAATCTAGGCAAAACTATCCAGGACATAGGAGTAGGCAAGGACTTTATGAACAAAACACCAAAAGCATTGGCAACAAAAGCCAAAATAGACAAATGGGACCTAATGAAACTCCACAGCTTCTGCACGGCAAAAGAAACAGTCACTAGAGTGGATCGGCAACCAACAGAATGGGAAAAAAATTTTGCAGTTTACCCATCTGACAAAGGGCTGATATCCAGAATTTACAAAGAACTCAAACAGACTTACAGGAGAAAAACAAACAAGCCCATTCAAAAGTGGGCAAAGGATATGAACAGACACTTTATGAAAGAAGACATAGATGAGGCCAACAATCATATGAAAAAATGCTCATCGTCACTGGTCATCAGAGAGATGCAAATCAAAACCACATTGAGATACCATCTCACGCCAGTTAGAATGGCATTCATTAAAAAATCTGGAGACAACAGATGCTGGAGAGTATGTGGAGAAAAAGGAACACTTTTACACTGTTGGTGGGAGTGTAAATTAGTTCAACCATTGTGGAAGACAGTGTGGCAATTCCTCAAGGTTTTAGAAATAGAAATTCCATTTGACCCAGCAATCCCATTACTGGGTATATATCCAAAAGACTATAAATCGTTCTACTATAAGGACACATGTACACGAATGTTCATTGCAGCACTGTTTACAATAGCAAAGACCTGGAATCAACCAAATTGCCCATTGATAATAGACTGGATTGGAAAAATGTGGCACATATACACCATGGAATATTATGCAGCAATCAGAAATGATGAGTTTGTGTCATTTGTAGGGACATGGATGAATCTGGTGAGCGTCATCCTCAGCAAACTGACACAAGAACACAAAATGAAACACCACATATTCTCACTCATAGGTGGGTGATGAAAAATGAGAACACATGGACACAGAAAGGGGAGTACTAAGCACTGGGGTCTATTGGGGGGAAAAGTTGAGGGCCAGTGGGAGGGGGAGGTGGGAAGGGATAGCCTGGAAAGAAATGCCAAATGTGGGTTAAGGGGAGAAGGAAAGAAAAGCACACTGCCATGTGTGTTCCTATGCAACTGTCTTACATGCTCTGCTCATGTGCCCCAAACCTAAAATCCAATAAAAAATTAAAAAAAAAATAAAATAAAAGAGAGAACAACCAAATAGATGTAATAAAAAACGATAAAGGGGAAATCACCACAGATTCCACAGAAATTCAAACCATCATCAGAAAATTTTACAAAGAACTCTATGCACATAAACTAGTAAACCTGGAAAAAATGAATTAATTTGTGGACACTTGCATCCTCGCAAGCCTAAACCAGGAGGAAGCCGAAACTATGAACAGACCAATAACAAGGTCTGAAGTCGAGGCAGAAATTAAGAGCCTAACACACAAAAAGTCCAGGTCCAGATGGGTTCACAGACGAATTCTAAGAGGAAAAAAAAGAGGAACTGGTACCATTCCTTCTGAAACTATTCCAAATAATCCAAAAAGAGGAAATCCTTCCCAAATCATTTTATGATACCAACATCATCCTGTTACCAAAACCTGGCAGTGACCCAACAAGAAAAGAAAACTTCAGGCCAATATCCACGATGAACATACATGCAAAAATCTTCAATAAAATACTGGCAAGCCGATTGCAACAGCACATCAAAACACTTATACATCATGATTAAGTAGGATTCATCCTGGGGATGCAAGGCTGGTTCAACATACACAAGTCTATAAACGTAATTCACCACATAAACAGAACCAAAAACAAAACCACATGATTATCTCAATTGATGTAGAGAAGGCATTTGACAAAATTCAACATCCCTTTATGCTAAAAACCCTCAATAAACTCGATATCAGTGGAATGTACCTCAAAGTAATAAAAGCTACTTACGACAAACCAACAGCCAATGTCATACTGAATGGGCAAAAGCTAGAAGCATTCCCTTTGAAATCAGGCACTAGACATGGATGCCCTCTCTCACTACTCCCTTCAATATAGTACTGGAAGTTCTAGCCATAGCAATCAGGCAAGAAAAAGAAATAAAGGGTATTCAAATAGGAAAGGAGGAAGCCAAATTGTCTCTATTTTTAGACGACATGATAGTATACCTAGAAGACCCCATCACCTCAGCCCAAAAACTCCTAAAACTGATAAGCAACTTCAGCAAAGTCTCAGGATATAAAATCAATGTGCAAAAATCACAAGCCTTCCTCTACACCAATAACAGACATAAAGAAAGCCAAATCAAGAACGAACTGCCATTCGCAATTGCTACAAAAAGAATAAAATACCTTGGAATACAACTCACAAGGAATGTAAGGGACCTCTTCAAGGAAAACTACAAACCACTGCTCAACGAGGTCAGAGAGGACACAAACAGATGGAGAAACATTCCATGTTCATGGTTAGGAAGAATTAATATTGTAAAAATGGCTATACTGCCCAAAGTAATTTACAGAATCAATGCTATACCCATCAAGCTACCATTGACTTTCTTCACAGACCTGGAGAAAACCACCACGAACTTCATATGGAACCAAAAGGGAGCCCGCATAGCCAAGTCAATTCTAAGCAAAAAGAACACAGCAGGGGGCATCACACTACCGGATTTCAAACTATACTACAAGGCTACAGTAATCAAAACAGCATGGTATTGGTATCAAAACAGAGATATAGACCATTGGAACAAAACAGAGGCCTTGGAGGCAACACAACATATCTACAACCATACAATCTTTGATAAACATGAGAAAAACAAGCAATGGGGAAAGGATTCCCTGTTTAATAAATGGTGTTGGGAAAACTGGCTAGCCATGTGCAGAAAGCAGAAACTGGACCCCTTCCTGACACCTTACACTAAAATTAACTCCAGATGGATTAAAGTCTTAAACATAAGACCTGGCACCATAAAAACCCTAGAAGGAAATCTAGGCAAAACCATTTAGGACAGAGGAGTGGGCAAGGACTTCATGAACAAAACACCAAAAGCATTGGTAACAAAAGCCAAAATAGACAAATGTTACCTAATGAAACTCCACAGCTTCTGCATGGCAAAAGAAACCGTCACTAGAGTGAATTGTCAACCAACAGAATGGGAAAAAAATTTGCAGTCTACCCATTTGACAAAGGGCTGATATCTAGAATTTACAAAGAATTCAAACAGATTTACAGGAAAAAAACAAGCCCATTCAAAAATGGGCAAAGGATATGAACAGACACTTTACAAAAGAAGACACACAGAGGCCAACAAACATATGAAAAACTGCTCATCATCACTGGTCATTAGAGAGATGCAAGTCAAAACCAGATTGAGATACCATCTCACGGCAGTTAGAATGGCGATCATTAAAACATCTGGAGACAACAGATGCTGGAGAGGATATGGAGAAATAGGAACACTTTTACACTGTTGGTGGGAGTGTAAACTAGTTCAACCATTGTGGAAGACAGTGTGGCTATTCCTCAAGGCCTTAGAAATAGAAATTCCAATTGACCCAACAATTCCATTACTGGGTATATATCCAAAGGACTATAAATTGTTCTACTAAGGACACATGCACACGAATGTTCATTGCAGCACTGTTTACAATACCAAAGACCTGGAACCAACCTAAATGCCCATTGATGATAGACTGGATTGGGAAAATGTGGCACATATACACCATGGAATATTATGCAGCCATCAAAAACTATGAGTTCGTGTCATTTGTAGGAACATGGATGAATCTGGAGAACATCATTCTCAGCAAACTGACACAAGAACAGAAAATGAAATACCACATATTCTCACTCATAGGTGGTTGATGAATAATGAGAACACATGGACACAGGGAAGGGAGTATGAAACACTGGGGTCTATTGGGGGAAGAGGGGAGGGACAGCAGAGCGGGGAGCTGGGAAGGAATAGCCTGGGGAGAAATGCCAAATGTGTGGGAAGGGGAGGAAGGCAGCAAATCACACTGCCATGTGTGTACCTATGCAAATGTCTTGCATGTTCTGCACATGTACCCCAAAACCTTAAATGCAATTAAAAAAATAAATAAAGGACAACTACCCAAACACTCCATCCAAAGGTCACCAACAGCGAAGACCAAATGTAGATAAATCCATGAAGATAAGAAAAAAACATAAAGATAAAAAAATTTTCAGTGAAAAAGGCTGAAAATTTCAGAAACCAAAATGCCTCTTCTCCAAAGGATCAAAACTCATTGCCTGCAAGGGGAACAAAACTGGATGGAGAATGAGTTTGACAAATTGACAGAAGTAGGCTTCAGAAGGTGAGTAATAACAAACTCCTCCAAGCTAAATGAGCATGTTCTAACCCAATGCAAAGAAACTAAAAACATTGATAAAAGGTTAAATGAATTGCTAATTAAAATAAGCCGTTTAGAGAAGAACATAAATGACCTGTTGGAGGTGAAAAACACAGCATGAGAACTTCCTGAAGCATACAGAAGTTAAGATCCAAATCCATCAAGCAGAAGAAAGAATATCAAAGTTTGAAGATCACCGTAATGGAATAAAGTTTTAAGACAAATTAGAGAGAAAAGAATGAAAAGGAACAAATAAAGCCCACAAGAAATATGGAACTATGTCAAAACACCAAACCTACATTTGATTTGTGTACCTGAAAGTGGCAGAGATAAAGGAACTGAGTTGGAAAACACACTTCAGGATATTATCCAGAACTTCCCAACCTAGCAAGACAGGCCAACATTCAAATTCAGGAAATACAGAGGACATCCTAAGGATACTCCTCGAGAAGAGAAACCCCAAGATATATAATCGTCAGATTTACTGAGGTTGAAATGAAGAAAATAATATTAGGGGCAGCCAGAGAGAAAGGTCGGATTACCCACAAAGGGAAGTCCATCAAACTAATAATGGATCTCTCTGCAGAAGTCCTAGAAGTCATAAAAGAGTGGGGGCAATATTTAACATTCATAAAGAAAAGAATTTTCAACCCAGTGTTTCATATCCATCAAAACTAAGCTTTATAAGTGAAGGAGGAATAAAATCCTTTACAGACAAGCAAATGCTGAGGGATTTTGTCAGCACCATGTCTGCCTTATAAGAGCTCCTGAAGGAAGCACTAAACATGGAAAGGAACAACCAATGCTAGCCACTGCAAAAAAGAACCAAAATGTAAAGATCATCCATACTATGAATAAACTGCATCAACTAACAAGCAAAATAACCAGCTAGCATCATAATGACAGAAGACAAGAAATATCTAAGATAAGAGCAGAATTGAAGGAGACAGAGACATGAAAACCCTTAAAAAAATCAATAAATCCAGGAGCTGGTTTTTTTTTTTGAAAAGATTAACAAAATAGATAGACTGCTAGCCAGACTAATAAAGAAGAAATGAGAGAAGAATCAAATAGTCACAATAAAAAATGGTAAATGTCTTTTAGAAAGTGTCTGTTTATATCCTTTGCCCACTTTTGAATTGGTTTGTTTGTTTTTTTTCTTGTAAATCTGTTTTTGTTATTTGTAGATTCTGGATATTAGCCCTTTGTCAGATGGGTAGATTGCAAAAATGTTTTCCCATTCTGTTGGTTGCCAGATCACTCTAATGATTGTTTCTTTTGCTATACAGAAGCTCTGGAGTTTAATTCGGTCCCATTTGTCTATTTTGGCTTTTGTTGCCAATGCTTTTGGTGTTTTAGTCATGAAATCCTTGACTATGGCTATGTCCCAAATGGTTTTACCTAGGTTTTCTTCTAGGGTTTTTATGGTGTTAGGTCTTATGTTTAAGTCTTTAATCCATCTGGAGTCAATTTTAGTGGCAGGAAGGGGTTCAATTTCTGCTTTCTGCACGTGGCTAATTTTCCCAATATCCCTATTGCTTGTTCAGTCAGGTTTGTAAAAGATCAGATGGTTGTCGGTGTTGCCTCCAAGACCTCTGTTCTGTTCCATTGGTCTATAGCTCTGTTTTGGTACCAGTACCATGCTGTTTTGATTACTATAGCCTTGTATTATAGTTTGAAGTCAGGTAGCATGATGCCTCTAGCTTTGTTCTTTTTGCCTAGTATTGTCTTGGCTATGTGGGCTCTCTTTTGATTCCATATAAAGTTTAAGGTGATTTTTTTTCCATTTCTGTGAAGAGGGTTATAGGTAGCTTGATGGGGATAGTTTTGAATCTATGAATGATTTTGAGCAGTATAGCCATTTTCACAATGTTGAGTCTTCCTAACCATGAGCATGGAATGTTTTTCATCTGTTTGTGTCCTGTCTTATTTCCTTGAGCAGTGGTTTGTAGTTCTCCTTGACATGCACTCATATGTTTATTGCAGCACTATTCACAACAGCAAAGACTCAGAACCAACTCAAATGCCCATTAATGTTAGACTGGATAAAAAATGTGGCACATATACATCATGAAGTACTATGCAGGGACGTGAATGAAGCTGGAAACCATCATTCTCAGCAAACTAATATAGGAACAGAAAACCAAACACCACATGTTCTCTTTCATAAGTGGGAGTTTAACAATGAGAACATATGGGCACAGAGAATGAAACATCACACACTGGGGCCTGTCAGGGGCTGAGGGGTAACGGGAGGGATAGCATGAAGAGAAATATCTTTGTAGATGACAGGTTGATGGATGCAGCAAACCACCATGGCACATGTATACGTATGTAACAAAGCTGCACATTCTGCACATGTACCCCAGAACTTAAAGTATAATAATAAAATAAAGATCTTGGGAAAAAAAGTAATGATAATTTCTATTTCTGAGGCAAACTGTTATTTAAATTTACTTTTTTGAATTTATAATGTTTAAACTGATATTAGCAAGGTGGCAGAATAGGATTTTATAGTGCTCATCCCATCACTGAAACCTCAATTAAACAACTATCCATTCATTAAAAAAAATCCTTCACAAGATTTAAGGAATCTAGTGAAATATTACAGCGTCTCGATGGATCACAGAAATAAGAAAAGATTCATTGAAGAGGATAGAAGGATAGTTTTATATTATCTGCACATTTGCTCCTCCTGCAAGTCTGGGTAATTCAGAGTGGAAGGTAGAGAGTGACACCCTGTGCATGTGGGAAGGAACATGAAGTAACCACCTACCTTGGCCCACAGACACTAACACCAGACCCATTCCAGCAGTCCTGGTTCTAGGTCAGTCTTGCAGCCCCAGGCTCCAGATTGGCCTCTATAGCTCCAGAATTCAGCTTCATCTAAGCAGCACCGACAGCCCCAGGCTCTAAGCACACTACATTGCCAAGTTGGTTCCTGTGAACCCAAGCTTTAGGCTGGTCCACATGACACAAGGCTCTAGGATACCTTCCACAGGCAGGACTCAGGCCTGTCCCATAAACTAGTGATAAGTTGGCCAGGCAAACTCAGTTTAATGGCCTGCCCTAAAATCAGATCTGTCCCCATGGATCCAGGATGTGGCCCTACATGGACCTAGGCTTGAGAGCCATCTATACAGATCTCAGATTTAGGAACACTGCTGTAGAACCAGGCTGCAGGCCTGTCCCCATGGATCCAGTCAACAGGTCCACCTCAGTGGGTGCTATCTCCAGGCTGGACCCCAGGGATGCAGGATACAGGCCTACTCCTGAGAACCCAAGCCCCAGACCTGTCCCTGCTGACACAATGCCAGACCTACTCATATAGACACAAGCTCCAGGCCTTCCCCAGTGAACCCAGACAATAGACTGGCCCCTGGGTACTCAGGTGCTGCATGAAGACACAAGGGACCTCCACAGCTGTCTCTGTAGCTCTCTTCTTTCCAGATATTTGTCTCAATAATTCCAGCTATTTTGTTCTTCCTGAACTGTGCCTCCTTGACTTAAGAAAATTACCAGTCTTTATTAGGGTCTGTCTTTCCAGCACTGCCAGCCAAAATCCCTCTTCAGGCCATAAACTGGGGCATCCTTAGATCTCACCTTATTTCTTTCCTTTATCTTAACACTGCCTGTTATGCAATGTCTGAAAACTGTTGTTTCATGGATTTTGCTCAGTCTTATAATTATTTCAGTCAGGAGGATGTGTGTCTAGTTCCCATTACTTCTTAATGGCTACAAATGAAAGTTATGGGACAGAAGTTTTGATGGGATGTGGAAGGAGGCTTGTGATATTACGCTATTAAAATATCTAGAACATGAGGTCAGAGTATACTATAATTTTCTTTAAAAGTAAAATCCTTTTGAAATGTTTTTTCAAATATATTGAGTTGACTTTTTTGTCTTATGTGAAGTATAGAATGATTACAGTTGGTAACTATTTTTATCATTAAGTAACATTTTTTATTTTAGCATTTTCTTATAGTATTAATTAAACTAACATTGTGGTGTCTTTGTTTCATTTCTTTAATCATGTATTTTAAGAACTCCACAAATTAAAAATGTTTGAAATAATTGTACTTTACCTATTAGAAACATTTACTATAGGTATAAATATATTCCATATATTTTAAATCACTAAAACTATTGAGGCATGGTATAACTGACAGTACATAGTTCTATTATCTAAACAAGATGCCTAGATCAATTACATGTAACCATATGTAAATCTAAAATTCTCCAGGAAATACCAGCTTTGAGGCATAAGTGAAATCACATTTATTTTTATACCCCAATTCTGATTTCTCAACAGCACTCTTCATGTTCAAGCAGTGCCTCAAGGTATTTCTTGGCTATTTCTATGAATTTCTAAAGGTGTATCTCATAAATGCCTGTAAACCAATATTACATCAGTGAATGATCTGCAGTCCCTCATATAGCATCTACCATTTTTGACATCCATAGTGCATAAAATCACTCCACAAAGCCACTCTGCTAACATGGTGGATGGCATCTATGGTGGAAATAACATGGTCCTTGCTAAGGGCATTGTCTTCTGATTTGTGGAGTGATAGCATGGTGCCGATTTCAGTGCAGAGGCAGGGAGAATGTACTTGGAGTTTTCCTCAAAGTTTTTCTTAAAATAGAACAATTTCTAAAATTTATTCTTCTCTTAGAATCTTGTCAAGTATTTTACAAAAATAGCTCTATCAGCTTCTAGCCTTTACTTTTGTAATCAACGTGGTTCAAACTGGTCCAAGGAAATCTGATGGGTAATAAGTTCTCTTAATTATCCTTTTTTTTCTCCTCAGGGACCCTTGGCCTAACCAAAATACTGCCACTTTCTACAATTACAAAATAATCTCCTCCATGTGCATTAGAGTACACAAATTAGGTACTGAAAGAGGATGCTGTTATTCCTACCAAGAGGTGAAATTGCTAAGATAATTTTAGAAAATAGATATCAGAGGCCTGGCATGGTGGCTCACACCTGTAATCCCAGTACTTTGGGAGGCTGAGGCGGGTGGATCACAAGGTTAGGAGATTGAGACCATCCTGGCCAACATGGTGAAACCCCATCTCTACTAAAAAATACAAAAATTAGCTAGGCATGGTGGCATGTGCCTGTAGTCCCAGCTACTTGGGAGGTTGAGGCAGGAGAATTGCTTGAACCTGGGAACCCAGGAGGCGGAGGTTGCAATGAACTGAGATCGCGCCACTGCACACCAGCCTGGTGCCTGGCAACAGAGAGTGATTCTGTTTCAAAAAAAAAAGAAAGAAAATAGATACCAGAGAAGGTTTGAACATTATACATTTCTAGTCTCTGACAAAACATAGATATTGAACTCTATCTTTGAAAAATCAACATATATCAATAAATGGGTCATTTTCTGCATCTAGATTGTGTAGTTTGCTAATTTTCCGGAATAGTGATACATTGTCATAAGTGCATTTTATGTATTAACCTACTTAATCCTCACAACAAGGTTATGTGTTGTGCACATTCTTATTTCTATCTCACAATTTGCCTAAGTTTCCATAGCTAGGAAGTTGAAGAGGCAGAATTACAACCTTATTTTTCTTGCCATATTTTGCCACTTTAAGGAGAACGCTAACTCTTGCAAAATCTAAGTTGATTATAATTTTGACTCCACTTTGAACACTTATATTTAATATATTTTATCTTTTGTTCCATACATATACAAATATACATATATAGATATATATATAAAATGCTGGATATTTGAATATTGATCTATTACACTTGAAAATTGTACAAATATATATTGAAATATCATTGGCATATGTTGTGTGTGTGTGTGTTTTGTTTATTGGTATCTGTTTTCTTCAAAGTGGCATAGACACATGTCTGCTTAAATCCATTCCAATGTATCTAATTCTGCACTAGAATAATGAGCCATGCAAATGTTTTCTCAGATACATCGCTAATTTATATAAGCTGATCCTTTTGTTTAAACAATTGGTCTACCTAATTGGGTCATTCTAATTCTATGTGTTAAAACTAAAAGGGTAGAGCAGGAAGAGTTACATGGGCGTTTTGCATTTTATTGAGATATGACTAGCATTGGTGCCCTGGTGTCACAGCCAGCTGTAAATCGATACTTTTTTGCACTATTCTACAAACTTACCTGAGAATTGTACTCTTCATGGGAGAATATTGTCTGCGACCATCCTATGATATCTTGAGTACATGATATCCTTACCTCTCTGTAATTATAATTGAAGAGACTCTTTTAACCTGGATTCTTCTACCATTAAACATCTACTGTTTCCTTGTGTTATTACACTGGTCTGTTAGTGTGCCAGGTTATGAAAAGAATTGGAAAGGGTTTTGCTAAGGGAGAGGTGAACTATTCCGACTTGAGTAGGGTGTTGTAGTGTGTCATGTGGAGGCTTTGAGTTTCCAGGGTGGTAGGATGGTCAGAAGAAGAAATAAAGATGAGGAACAAAAGAGGGAAACGTGGGTGATACTTGTTCCAATATTTTATCACATTTGGATAAACTCTGTTCTCAGCTGCCTTCTGGAAGGTCTCCATTTCATTTTTAACTCTTTTTACTTATTGTTATGTATTTTAATCTCTAACAATATTTCACTTACCCCTAAATGTCCCTGATAGTCATTTACGTTTTTGCTACTCCTTTTAGTTCTTTGTTAATTTAGACTTACATTTTAAAATTTTTCTCAGCTTCCCAGTAGGATATTCAGTGAGGCCTCATTTTAAAATATCATTGATATTAAAATTTCATTTCAAGTAAATTCATTAAGTAGTCACCAAGTGTTAGTTATTAAGTTATTTTATGCTTTTAAATTTTTGAATATTATATAAACAGACTATACTGAAGCAGATGAGAAAGGAGTTCTGTAGAGTACTTTGCAATGAATAATTACCAATCACAGAGTAAATTTTGTGTCAGAGGATGGTTTCAGGAAGTGACATAGTTTTGTCTTGTGTGTGAAACAGAGCCATCCATATAGTGTGTGACCAGGCTAAATGCCACCACTGCAGTGGGACTTTTTTACAAAGTTCAGCTTTCCTGCTTGGTAAGGCTTTTAACTGTGTGATTCTCTACATAGGCCTAATTCCAACCTGGTCTAGAATTTATTCAATATATATAGACACAGCTCTAAATACACACATTCTAGTTTTCTTTCTCTGTGATGTTTTTATTACTAAGCAATATGACATATTCAGGGTAAGGTACATGTTCCTGTAGATTTACGATTATAAAAAAATTGACTAAGTGACTTCTTATGATGAACTCAATTTCTCTTTCTTTAACTCACGGTCACTTTTGTCCTTATATGAGAGGTCTTCAAAAAGTTCATGGAAAGGTCACATTATAAAAAACTATGTATAAATTTCACATTTTTTTTACACCAAAATAAACTCATACTGACTTCTTGTAACATGTCTGAACAGGATCTAGCTTAAGGCACCAAAAAGGATGACATCAATTCGAGAAGAGCCCCTATCAGGAAAATGTGAATTCTGCTAAAATGTAAGCAAGATCAAACATCAAATTTGTGTTGAAACCTCGGTGTAAGAATGGGGAAATCATTAATGCTGTATAAAAAATTTATAGTGACTGTATTCCAAAAAGGGTAGCAGTTTACAAATAAATAACATGTCTTAAGAAGGGGTGCAATGATGTTGGAGAAGAAGCCTGTAGCAGCAGGCCATCCACATCAATTTGTGATGGAAAAATTACTCTTGTTCTTTCCCTAATTGAAGAGGACTGATGAATCACAATAGAAACACCAACACTGTAGTCCTCTCAGTTGGTTCAGCTTACACAATTCTGACTGAAAAGTTAAAGGTGAGCAAACTATCCCGACTATTGCACCCAGATCAGTTGCAGACGAGTGGAGAAATTTCTTTGGAATTTTGAACAAGTGAGATCAACATCCTGAAGAATTTCTTTGAAGGATTATAACAGGAGATGAAACACTGATTTACCAGTAAGAATCTGAAAACAAAGCACAATCAAAGCAATAATTACTAAGAAATGGAAATAATTCAGTCAAGGCAAAAGTAAACCAGTTACTGCAAAGGTCATGGAACCAATTTTTAAAAGATGCTCAAAGCTGCCTGTAATCCCAGCACCTAAGGTCGGGAGTTCAACACCAGCCTGGCCAACAGGGCAAAAGCCCATCTCTACTAAAAATACAAAAATTATCCAGGTATTGTGGTGCCTGCCTGTCATCCCAGCTACATGGGAGGCTGAGGCAGGAGAATTGCTTGAACCCGGGAGGTAAAAGTTACAGTGAGCCAAGATGGTGCCATTGCACTCCAACCTGGGCAACAAGAAATTCCATCTCAAAATAAATAAATAAATAAAATAAAAGATGCTCAAGGCATTTTGTTGTTGACTTTCTGGAGGGCCAAATAACAGTACCATCTGCTTATTATGAGTGTTTTGAGAATGTGAGTCAAAGCCTTAGTAGAAAAATACACAAGAAAACTTAATCACAAAGCCCTTTTCCACCATGACAATGCTGCTCATTCCTCTCATCCACAAGGGTAATTTTGAGAGAGTTTCGATGAGAAATGAGTAGGAATTTATCTTACAGTCTTGATTTGGCTTCTCCTGGCTTCTTTTTATTTCTTAGTTTTTAAAAATCTTTAAAGGACACCCATTTTTCTTCAGTTAACAGTGTAAGAAAGACTTCATTGACATGGTTAAATTACCAGGATGCTTGGTTTTTTAGGGATAAGCTAAATGGCTCTATTTTCACTTAGGATACAAAAGTATCCTAAACTTGATGGGACTTATGTTGAAAAATAAAGTTTACATTTTTATTTTGTAATTCCATTTTTTCCACAAAGTTTTTGAAGCCCCCTCATATATTACATGTAACAAATATACAACCAATATTAATATAACAGCCATATCTACAAGGTAACGGATAGGAGTTTATCGTGTGTGGCAGACACAGAGATGAGCCAGCCACACAGGTAGGAAGGTGGCCATCTGACATCCTCCTGTTATTAACCTCTTCAGGTCTGCCTCAGCTTTTGAGTCAAGGTCGTACAATTTTTGACATAAGCCCAGTCAATAATTGAGCAAGACTGTGGAACAAGGATCTAACCATTTCCACCTAAATGTGATTTCTCTAATGGTTGGTTTTTACTTCTGCTGTCTCACGGCTCCTCTTACTTGATCCTGCTTCCTACCTTTTACCTTCACAGGTCTCACTACCAATAAATCTTTTATGTGTCTAACTCAGTCTCAGCATCTGCTTCCCGAAGTCAGGACCCAATTACCATGATAGGATTATAAAGTTCACCTTAAGCATTGGTTTTTCACTGTTTTCCAATTTCCTGCTAGAAATGTAGGAATTAAAGGGAAAAGTAGAATAATTCAATCTTCTTAGGAGAACTGCCATTATGGTACCTCCTCCCTGGGCCTCTGGTTGCACAAAGGGAGTGAACACAGTTTCCAGAAATACACCTATCCTGTCTGGGGCTAAACTTTAATGCTAGAAAATGAGGGTAGAAATTTGTAGTCCATTTAACTCAAACTTAAGAACCATTTTGTCCTTTTCATTAAAATAGAAAAACTCAAGCCTATGTTTCTAGCCTAATAAAATAACTTGCTGCTAATTGGTCATTTTCATAAAAGAAAGTGACTTGTAACCATATAAGCTGCAGCTGTTAAAAATGTTGCCTCAGTAACCATTATACATGCCTGCTCTGATGAACTCTTCTACTTCTCTATGTGCTAGAAGATTCATTTGGGTCATTTAAAGTCAATTGTATGAACCTTTAAACATTCGAAATGATGTTAGTACCCTATCCTGTGGCTTCTAAACTTCAAACTAGGACTGAAATGGTTTTCATTAGGTTAATTGGCTTAAATATGAAATTTCTAATTCCCAGGTGCATGTGGTATAGAGGGAAAAAAATAAAATGCTGCTTTTATAGAATAAGATAAAACTATTTACAGTTTCAGTTGGCTAACGTTGAGAAGTTAGGTAATATAACAGTGAGAGACTCAGGAGATGCTCTCTGTCCTGGAGCATTTTCATTCTCTAGTTTTTTAAAACCATTATAGAATTTCCCCCATTACAGAATTTAAAAAGGCTAGATCTGAAGTCAACCAGCTAGATGCATGTCACAACCCTGCTCCCCACATGTTATGCAAAGATGGAACTATTTAACTTGCCTTAATTTCTGTTTTCTGGTCTATGATAAGAGGTAATAGAGACCCTGATTTCTTCAGAAGGCGGCTGTGATAACCAAATGGAAAGAAACATGCATAAAAACACTTTTCAATCTCAACAAATTTTACGGTGGTAGAAAACACTATTTTGTCTATATTATCTATGAAATTGTCAAAACAGAACTGACATATTTTGAAAAACCCTTATTAGGTATTCTGCAAGGAAAACAAGGCAAACATTTACTATCAAGACATAATCATAATTGTAATCACAAACAAAAGGATGACTTGGAAGGGTTTAGAGTGACTGTGACTAAAATGTCTCAATTTATGTACATTTGAGTTTTGTCTGTAGGTCGTGCAGACACTAGTTTTTGTGCCATATTCATTTGATTTGATAAATGACTATGCATCTCTAAATTTTAGACACGCAAATTTGCATGTATTTACAAACTTTTTATTTTTTATTAACTATACTCTTGTTCACATACTTATATACAGTCATGCATCACTTAATGACAGGAACATATTCTGAGACATGCATCATTGGGCAATTTTATTGTTGTGGAAACATCATACTTACACAAACCTAGATGATATAGCCTACTGCATTACCTAGGCTGTATGGTATTGCCTATTGCTCTTGGGCTACCAACCTGTATAACATGTTACTGTACTGAGTATCATAGGCAATTGCAACACAATGGTAAGCAGTTACACATCTAAACATGTGTAAACATAAAAAAAGTTACATTAATAGTATGGTATTATAACCTTATGTGATCACTCTCCTGTATGCAGTTGGAAGTTGACCAAAACATTGTTATGTGTGGGATGACTGTATATGCAAATTCTATTTTTCCTTCTCATCTTCTTCTCCTCTACCTCTACCGTTTTCTGTTTCTTTTGCTTCTTGTTTTTGGTTAAGAAATACTACTTGAGTCAAGCGTGGCCCCATTTGTCAAATTACACAGTGAGAAGACCCTTTCCTTCTTTCTTTCTTTTTTTTTTGAGTACTTTAATTATTTAATGAATTCATTAACAACAGAACGATGATGAATAGAGAAATGACAAAATAATTGATGAAATAGAAGGCAACAAAAATAAATAATACTAATTTAAACATGTTAAATAAAAACAAGGCCCTTTCATGGCATAACTTGAGGCAGTTTTGTTTTCCTGTAGGGCTGTCTTTCCAGCTAGCAACCCCTCTTCTGGCCCCTGGAGCTCATCTGTGTTACTGTGGTATTCTGTTGAAAAGTAATTCTGCAGTTATTAAGAAAGGCAGTAACAGGATGTTTTCTGAGATGTGCCAACAGGAACATCATATATAACACATAGAGTCTACTACGAAAAATCATTGGAAATGCTACATAGGTACAAATCACAAAATTTAAATAACATATTTTTGTTTGGTTGAGAAATATTTTTTGAGAACCTATTTTGTGCCAAGTTTTAAACTGTCAATATTCCATTGTAGCTACCCAACCAAGGGAAGCGAAGATAAGAGATAATCATTGTCCCCTTACTAATACGTTTAATTTTCTTTGTTTCAAGTAAAATGAATATATTCACTTCATTAAAATTTCACACATTATACAAGATTGACATAAAATGAAATACAAAGAACTTCTGCTTCCTTCCAAAATTTTCATTAACATTCCTTGAAAGTAGATAATCTTAACAGTTTACTATACATCCTTACAGAATATTTATATTTTTATCTACCATATAAGTCTTCTTGGGATGCTATAAGAAAATTCCATAGACTGGGTGACTTAACAGCCATTTATTTCTCACAGTTTTGAAAGCTGGGAAGTCCACTATCAAGGTCCTGGCAAATTCATTTTCTGGTAAGGGCTCACTTTCTGGCCTGCAGATGGTTGCCTTCTTGCTTCTTCATGTGGTACAGAGAAAGTAATTTTAAAAAAATTTATTATATTTTAAGTTCCAGGGTACATGTACACGATGTGCAGGTTTGTTTCATAGGTAAATGTGTGCCCTGGTAGTTCGCTGCACCTATCAATCCATCACCTCAGTATTAAGCCCAGCATGCATTACCTATTTATCCTGATGCTCTCCCTCTCTCTGCCCCCTGCAACAGGTCCCAGGCCCCAGACCCCAGTGTGTGTTATTCCCCCTTCCTATGTCCATGTGTTCTCATTGTTCAGCTCCCATTTATAAGTGAGATCATTTGGTGTTTGGTTTTCTGGTCCTGTGTTAGTTTGCTGAGGATAATGACTACCAGCTCCACCCATATCCCTGCAAAGTGCATGATCTCATTCCTCTTTATGGCTGCATAGTATTCCATGGTGTATATGTACCAAATTTTCTTTGTTCAGTCTATCTTTGATGGGTATTTGGGTTGCTATTATGAATAGTTCTACAATAAACATATGCGAGCATGTATCTTTATAATAGAATGATTGCTATTCCTTTCCTTATATACCCAGTAATGGGATTGCTGGGTCAAATTATATTTCTGGTTCTGGGTCTTTGAGGAATCACCATACCGTCTTCCACAGTGGTTGAACTAATTTATACTCCCATCAACAGCGTAAAAGTGTGCCTATGTCTCCACAGCCTTGCCAGCATCTGTAGTTTCCTGACTTTTTAATAATTGCCATTCTGACTGGCATGAGATGGTACCTCATTGTGGTTTTGAGTTGCATTTCTCTAATGATCAGCGATGTTGAACTTTTTCATGTTTGTTGGCTGCATAAATGTCTTCTTTTGAGAAGTGTCTGTTCATGTTCTTTGCCCAGTTTTTAATGTTTTGTTTTGTTTTTTATTTTGTAAATTTGTTCAAGTTCCTTGTAGATTCTGGATATTAGATCTTGGTCTGATGGATAGATTGCAGAAAATTTTCTTCCATTCTGTAGGCTGTCTGTTCAGAGAAAGTTATTTCTCTCTTTCTCTACTCCCTTCACTTCTTATAAAGCCACCAGTCCCATCAAGAGGATCCCATTCTCATGACTTTGTCTAACACTACCTTCCAAAGTTCTCATCTTTAAATACCATCACAATAGAGAACAAAGCATCATATGAATGAGAAAGGCAGTGACACGATGTTTGCTGAGATGTGCCAACAGGAACATCATATATAACACACAAGGTCTACTACAGTGGGGGACATAATTCAGTTTGGTGTATATATATAAATATAAATATATATATACACACAGAGACACACACACATACATGTGTATGCAAATATGTGTGTATATATATATTTGTTTATATAATAATTTGAATCATATAAAATTGTTAAGCACTGTGATATTCTACTTCAGCAATTTTAATGAGTAATTTTTATTGTATAAACAATACAATAACAACATTAAGGCAAATTTGAAAGAAACTAAAATAACATTACTCATACAGTTTTGTTTATTAATATTCTTTTTCATTTTTCCCACATACATATCTATTTTGCACAGTTATAATTATAGTGCACAAATCCTTTTAAACTTCATGTTTAAAAATTGACATTGGTGTAAATATTTTTCTTGTGATTATTTGATCTTAATAATTGTCATAAATTGCAAGTATGTACAGTATTTTTTAATTCGCTTCTGTTGATAGTGGATTGTTTTTCTTATGATTGAAAATTTGGTCATAAAATTTATTACTTACTAGTTAAAGTAGTATGAAAATAAGGCATTTATTACCACAAGCATTCTGTTACTTACTAACTATATGGCTTAGAAAAGTTTAGAACTTAACTATTCCTCATTTTTCTCATTTATACAATGAGTCCAAATAATATACTTATCTCTTTCCCAAAGTTTCATGAGAGTTATACCTAACAATATATTTTAAGCCCTTAGACTCTTATCTGGCATACAGCATATGTTCAACAAGTGATTATTTATTAATCAAAAATATTAACAAATGTGCTTTTATAATGATTTAACATATTTAAAATGTTAGACATATGGTTAAGTAAAAATAAGATAATTTGGGGCCCACAAACCCTAATTATCAACCAAAATATAACTATGATGCTTTCTGCAAAAATCCAATCTATTAAAGTTGGTTTTTTTTTTTTGATAGCAATACAGAAAAAGATGAATAGGCTAGGCATGGCTCACCCAACTTTTCCCATTAATCAGAAACTTTCATTGATTGAAGTGATTGCTGACAGCTATTTTCTGAATATTTACAGTAGGCAGTGAATGAATGACCTACCAAAAATATCACTCATGAGAAAACACCATTTAATGCAGTGGACTGTGAAGAGTTGACTATACTTAGCAAAAAACTAGCACTTCCAGGGCTGTATCCTTACTGATGATGAAAAGGGAAGTCTGTGTACCTAAAATGCTGACATTCCAGACAGATGGATGTCTTATTTCAAAATTCTTCTGAACAAGCCATGAAGAGCAGCATTAGCTGACCCTCAGGGTATGATTGACTTTGCTACACAGAGCAGCACAAGTGACCTCAATTCCATATCCATCACTGAGATTTATGACTCAAGTTTAAAAAGAAAAAAGCAAAAAATGCATTAAATGCTAATGGAATATACAATGAAAATGTTACAAAATATGTACACATGCATAATGCATGTGTACATATATATACATGTATGTGAATTTGATTGTCGCTTTGCCAGGAGGAAAAGCCACTGGTGTATGAATCTTGCTGATCCAAAAGTGATTAAAAATTATGAGGAAAAATATATTTTAAAATCATGGCCTCATCTCCCTTTTGATGCTTGTAATGATCCTGAAAAATTCTCTTAGTATTTTTGGTTGAGGAGTAAGTCTGAGTAGGTTGGATTTATGCATAATCATTTTATGGTTGAGCACAATTTTATGTTCCTCTACAGCCATCCAAGAGAGACTAGGATTTCTTTCAGGGCTATCCCAGGCTTCATTAATTTTAAGGCCACCTTCAACTACACAGATTGTAGTTACTTAAGAAGAATTCTTATACCATAAGGACAAATAAATTTTCGATTGGATAGTCATGCAATTGATTCTATTCCAAAAATTATTGGGTATATTTTCTGAAATTCTGAGAACTAATGCCATATTGAACACAAAGATGGGGTTATCTAGCTTAGGAATAGTTTATGCAAAAAAAAATTTGAGTATACTATTCATCATTTTTTTCCTGCTGGAGTTAAAATAATAATGTAAGACTTGAATAATGCCATTTGCAGCTTAAAGAAAGTCAAAAGTAGAAATTGGAGTTAGAATAAGATATCTAATAGTCTGAAAACTCTGGTCTTATAACCACAGAACCTGAAAAGAAAGATAAAGAAAATTTATTTTTTCGATGAAGATTTTTGCTTTATAGAACGTTAGGCTTTCAGGAAACCTGCAAATCACCAGCTCCCACCTCACCCTGTCTCCCATAGCTCGCATGGTATTTTTGTCATGTGATCACTCAACCAACCTCTGCTTATATCCTAGGGAGTTCCACAGTTGGAAGAATCTAGTTGCTGAAATTGTCGATATGGAGACAAAAATTCCTCCCCAAAATGCTCACTAATTGTTCCCTGATCTATCTTTGCGTAGGAGAGAAGATTTGTTCCTCTTATTGATTGACAGTTTTTATACATTTTGGGAAAGCTATTGTGCTCTTCCCCAGTCATGTTCAGGCTAAGCAGAGTTACACCCACAAGCTTTGGGGTCCAGTTGATATAAGATTCCTCCTTGCCCATTTTTATTTTTATGATCTTATCAAACCTTTCTCAGTTTCCCTTTCTGCAAAATAGATATGAAGCAACTGACCTTATGTAGCTCTGAGGATTAAATAACAATGCAGGCTTTCGACAGATGTTAGCTACTATTTTTATTTTTTTTCAACAATTCTTATGTAACATAAATCCTTAAGAGGTAGAATAGATAACAGATAAGTTTGATTTGAATCCATTTTTTCTATTTTTTTAAAAAAGGAAATGCATAATTTCTGTAAATTTCTGGAAATGTGTGTGTCTGTGTCTGCATCTGTGTGCAATGCAGTTGTGTTTCTCTGTCATCTCGGGCTCTGGTGTTTTCTCTTCATTGAAGTTTTGCTTTTTCTTTTGTCAGATGTGGCATTACCTTTGTTTCTAAATAGTCAAGCTAAACATGAAGTTTAGCCTCTTTGATTTGATGTACACACACACACACACACACACACCCATGTCAAGTCTCTGAACATGAAACGACTTTGATAAAGGGTTGGGAAATTAAAAGAGCTTTATTTCACAGCACATGAAAACTCAAAATTAAATATCTGACATTTTTATTCTAAAACATTTTCTCACATTCAGCTACATGTCTTTTTGCCACCTCTTTTTATTCCCTCTCCTTGCTCTCAGGACCAAAACTATCAAAATATCTCTGAGAGTATCTTCCTTAATTAAAATGATCAAATTTGTAAGACTTAATTGGGTAAAATCTAAGAATAGTAGTGATTGGTTGTCTTTAATTCATACATTCCTTTTGTGGGGGATCTTATTTCTTCATAAATATTCCATAACAAAATAATGTAATTCTATAGAGAGCTCTCTGCACTGCCAGTTTGAGAAGGCAATGCAGCTATTTACAGTAGATCTTTAAACAACAGCAGTTTTTATTACTTTGAAATCACTTGCTGAGGTTATTCACTATCTTTGCCCTTGCCATAAGATCAAAACTAAGATATGACACTTGCTACAGCCATCTGTTTCATGCTTTCTTGAGAAACTTCATCTTTCCAGATTTTTCAGGATTATTTTTGTGAGCCCAAATCTCTGCGAAGGTAAATGTTTAAAACCTGTGTACTTACTTTTGGAGTTTAATGTCTGTCTTCACTGCTAGATGAGACTGTAAGCTATGTGAGGGCAGGCATCCTGGCTGTGTTGTTTCCTGCTGTTTGCTCATCACTTGACACAATGTATGCCACATGACAGAGTTTCAGCCAAATTTGGTTGAATGAATGAATGACCAAACACATTTTTAAGATATGTTACAGAATAAAAATGGCAAAAGCACCCTTATTTTCAGATAAGGAAACCAGGCCCTTAATAGCTGTCTGAAGTGTCCAGCTTTTAGAAATCAAGACCAAAATTTTAATGATTGTAAAAAATTATTTTGGAAACAATTGAGCTCGTTCTACTACTCATGTCAGAAAAATAATTCTTGGTGAACAATAGTACTGGAGTAACCTGTTATTATTTGGATAAATGTAGATAGAATTTTAAAATATATATATATTTTATTGCACTTTCAGTTCTGGCATACATGTGCAGAACATGCAGGATTATTGCATAGGTATCTACATGGCAATGTGGTTTGCTGCCTCCATCCCCCTATTACCTATATCTGGCTTTTCTCCTGTGTTATACCTCCCCAACCTCCCTACCCCCTGCTGTCCCTCTGCTATTCCCCCACAACAGACCCCAGTGTGTAATACTCCCCTCCCTTTGTCCATGTGTTCTCATTGTTCAACACCCACCTATGAGTGGGATCATGCAGTGTTTGATTTTCTGTTCTTGTGTCAGTTTGCTGAGAATGATGGTTTCCAGATTCATCCATGTCCCTACTAAGGACACAAACTCATCATTTTTTATGGCTACATAGTATTCCATGGTGTATATGTGCCACATTTTCCTTCTCCAGTCTATCATTGATGGGCATTTGGGTTGGTTTCAGGTCTTTGCTATTGTAAACAGTGCTGCCATACTCTTTTAAACAACCAGATCCTTGAAAAAGAAAATCTGTTATCAAACTCTTGAAAATCTGCATAAAATGCATTTTCCTTGGAGTGTATATTAACATATCAAAATTCTCAAAGTTGCACTCAAAATGTCTTTTACTTATTTTGCATATGGAGCTCTATAATGGAACATTTTATGAAATGCAGTTTGGGAAATACTGGATTATAAGATCTCTGAAATAGTAGTAATTGTATGTCATTGATGGTTTTAGATTTGTGATAAAATTGATTTCATAATGTCCATTGTACAAATTGTTACATTCAAAACTAGTAAAAAGCCTGTTGCTTTGTGTTACAGAACCAACACATCTAGTGGCATAATGGAGTTGCTATTTATAGAAGAAAAGATTAAAAAGAAGAAAAAATATATTACTTAGTATTGCATTGAAAACATTTTATGAATTAGTTCAGTAACAACTGTGGGCCTGATTTTGAATAATGCTGAATACTGAGGGAGGCAGAGCCCCAGTAAGTGAAGGCATAATGTCTGAGTTTGTTGTTGAAATCACTTCAGATCTCATTATCATCAAAAGTAAAAGGAAAAAAGGCACACACTAAATCCAACTTATGTCACACATGTACTTAGAAGTTAAGATAAATTTAAATTCTGTTAAAAGTTACATTTCTGGGAACTATTTTCCATTAATTATTTATATCTTGACAGACAAACACAAGCAGAGAATCAAAAGAACAGTTGTAGACAAATTTCCTGTAAAGCTTCAAACATCATCTGTGTTTCATACTGGAAACTGTTAAGTTCGCCAGGAGGGGAAATGATTCAAAGTTGCTTTGGTGCTTACCAAATTCGAAGGTCTTCGGCATAGGAACTTTAAACCAGAAAAATTTTCCTGGCAATAAATATTGATCAACTCCTCATTTCTTGTCCTGTTATCTTTTTACTGCTATTAAAACTAACCAAATATTAATACACTTAATTAATCTTTATAAAGGTTGATGCACTGTCTGCTTCTGCTTAGTTTTAAGTTACAATAACTGGACCTTCATTAAATATTGTGAATGCAGAGAAAATTCATGGGAACTAACATGTGACTAGTACATGGAATATGCCAGAACCTTTGCTGAATCTTTCACATGCATCACTTTTTTACTTCTTTTTCAAAGAATGTTTGTGGGTACATAGTAAGTATATATATTTATAGATTACATGAGATACTTTGATACAGCCATGCCATGTGAAATAATCACATCAGGGTAAATGGGATATCCATCATCTCAAGGATTTACCCTTTGTGCTACAAACAGTCCAACTATACCTATTCGTTATTTTAAAATGTACAATTAAGTTATTTTTTACTACAGTCATCCTTACGTGCTAGGAAATATTCTTTCTAACTATTTTTTGTGCTTATTAACCATCCACACTTCCCCTACTTCCCAGCCTTTGGTAACTATCTTTCTGTTATCTCTGTAAGTTTAATTATTTTAATTTTTAGTTCCACAAATAAATGAGAATATGCTAAGTTTGTCTTTCTGTGCCTGACTTATTTCACTTAACATCATGATCTCTAGTTCCATCCAGTTGTTGCAAATGACAGGATCTCATTCTGTTTTATGATTAGTACTCCACTGTGTATATGTACCACATTTTCTGTATCCATTTATCTGTTGATGGACACTCAGATTGCTTCCAAATCTTGGCTATTGTGAATAGCACTGCAATAAACATGGGAGTGCAGACATCTCTTTTATATGCTGATTTCCTTAATTTAGGGTAAATTCCTAGGAGTGAGACTTCTGGATCATAAGGTAGCTCCATTTTTAGTTTTTGAATGATCTGCAAACTCTTCTTTATAGTGATTGTGGTAATTTATATTCCTACCTACAGTGTATGAGGGTTTCCTTTCTCTAAGTCTTCACTAGCATTTGTTATTGCCTGAATTATTGTAGTTTTAATTTGCATTTCTCTGAGTATCCATGATATTGAGTACCTTTATATATGCCTGTTTGCCATTTGTATGTTTTCTTTTGAGAAATGTCTATTGAGATCTTTTGCTCATTTTTTAATCCTATAGAGTTGTGGGTTTTTTTTCTATAGAGTTGTTTGAGCTACTTATATAGTCCCATTATAAATCACTTTTCAGATGGGTAGTTTGCAGATATTTTCTCCCATTCTGTCGGTTGTTTCTTCACTTTGTTGATTATTTCCTTTGTTTTGTGAAAGTTTTTTAACTTGACATAATCCCACTCATCCATTTTTGGTTTGGTTGCTTGTGCTTGTGGAGTATTACTCAAGAAATCTTCACCTACCCTGATGTTCTGGAGCATTTCCCCAATGTTTTCTTTTAGTAGTTTCATAGTTTAAAATCTTGATTTGAGGCTTAATCTATTTTGGTTTGATTTTTACATACGGTGAGGGATAGGGTTCTAGTTTCATTTTTTTTTTGCATATGAATATCCAGTTTTTCCAGCAACATTTATTGAAGAGACTGCCTTCTCCCCAATATATGTTCTTGGCACTTTTGCCAAAAAGCAGTACACCATATACGTGTAGATTCATCTTTGGGTTCTCCATTCTTTTCCATGGATCTATGTGTCTGTTTTTATGCCAGTACCATGCCATATTGGTTATCATAACTCTGTAGCGTAAAGTCAGATAATGTGATTTGTTCGGTTTAGTTATTTTTGCCTAGGATAGTTTTAGCTATTCTGGGTCTTTTGTGCTTCCATATAAATTTTAGATTTTTTTCCTGTTTCTGTGAAAAATGTCATTGGTAATTTGATAGAGATTACATTAAATCTACAGATTGCTTTTAGTAACATGGCTGTTTTAACAATATTGCTTCTTCCAATCCAAGAACATGGAATCTCTTTCAGTGTCTTCTTTAATTTCTTGCATCAATGTTTTATGTTTTTCATTGCAGAGAACTTTCACTTCTTTAGATAATTTTGAGGTATTTAATTTTATTTGTAGCTATTGTAAACAGGATCACTTTCTTGATTTCTTTTTCAGATTGTTAACTATTGGCATATAGAAATGCTTTTCTTAGAGGAAATGCTTTCAGTTTTCTACTTTTATTCCATTGTGATCAGAGATTTTTGTATGTTGATTTTTTTTTGTCTTACAACTTTACTGAATTTATCAATTCTAATGAATTTTTATGAAGTCTTTAGATTTTTCCAAATATAAGATTACATTATCTACAAACAAGGATAATTTGACGTCTTCCTTTCAAGTTTGGATTCCCTTTATTTTTTCTGTTGTTTGATTGCTCCAGCTAGGACCTCTAGTCCTATGTTGAAAAACAGTGGTGACAGTGGGCATCCCTGTCATGTTCTACATTTTAGAGAAAAAGCTTTCAGTTTTTCCACGTTCAGTATGATACTAGCTGTAGATTCATTATATATGGCTTTTAACGTGTTTAGGTATGTTCCTTCCATCGCCAGTTGTTTGAGTATTTTTATGAAGGGATGTTGAATTTTATAAAATGCTTTTTCAGTGTGAATTTAAATGATCTTAATTATTTTTTACTTTATTCTATTGATGTAATGTATTGCACTGACTGATCTGTGTATACCAAACCCTCCTTGCATCCTTAGGAAAAATCTCACTTGGTCATGATGAATGATCTTTTTAATGTATTGTTAAATTCAGTTTGCTGGCATTTGGTTGAAGATTTTTCCATCAATATTCATTATAGATATTGGCCTGTGGTTTTCTTTTTCTGATATGCCTTTGTCTTGTTTTGGTATTAGGGTAATACTGGCCTTGTAGAATTAATTTGTAAGTGCTCCCTACTCCTCTATTTCTCAGAATAGTTTGAGTAGGATTGCAATTAGTTCTTCTTTAAATGTTTGGAAGAATTCAGCAGTGAATTCTTCAGGCTTTTCAGGCTTTTCTTAGCTAGGAGACTTTTTGGCTTCAAAGTCAGGCTTTTCTTAGCTAGGAGACTTTGGCTTCAAAGTCAGGCTTTTCTTAGCTGGGAGAATTTTTGGCTTCAAACTCAACAGATCAGATATGTTACTGATCTTTTCAGATTTTTTTTCATGGTTTAATCTCGTAAGGTTATTTGTGTCTAGGAAATTACACATTTCTTCTAGGTTTTCTAATTTGTTGGCATAAGGTTGCTCATACAGGCCACTAAGGATTCTTTGAATTTCTTTGGTACCGTTTGTAATGTTTCCTGTTTCAGTTCTGATTTTATTTGGGTCTTCTCTCTTTTTCTCTGTTAGTCTGGCTAAAGTTGTATCAATTTTGGTTATCTTTTCAAAAAACAATGTTTTACTTTGTTGATCTTTTGTATCTTTTTTATTTCAAATTAATTTATTTGTGCTCTGATCTTTATTATTTCTTTTATTCTACCAATTTTGGATTTGGTTTGCCCTTGCTATTCTTGTTCTTAAAGATGTGTTGGCCAGGCATGGTAGCTCATGCCCATAATTCCAACACTTTGGTATGCTGAGGTTGGTGGATCACCTGAGGTCAGGAGTTCAAGACCAGCCTGGCCAACATGGCGAAATCCTGTCTTTATTAAACATACAAAAATTAGCTGGGAGTGGTGGTAGACATCTGTAATCGCAGCTACTTGGGAGGCTGAGACAGAAGAATCACTTGAACCCTGGAGGTGTAGCTTGTAGTGAGCCGAGATTGTGCCACCACACTCCAGCCCGGGTGACAAGAGCATAAGTCCATCTCAAAATAAATAAATAAATAAAAGATGCATCATTAGGTTGAGTTCTTCTTCTTTTTTGATATATGCACTTAGAGCTATAAATTTCCCTCTTGGTACTGCTTTTGCTGTATCCCACAGATTTTGGTATACTGTATTTCCATTATCATTTGTTTCAAGAAATTTTTCACTTTCCTTATTAAAATCTTCATTGATCCACTGGTCAGTCAGGAGTATATTGTTTAATTTTGATGTGTTTGTATAGTTTCCAAAATTCCTCTTGTTATTGATTTCTAGTTTTATTCCATTGTGGTCAGAGAAGATGCTTGATATTATTTCAATTATTTATTTATTTGTTTACTTATTTATTGAGACTGAGTCTCACTCTGCTGCCCAGGTTGGAGTGCAGTGATGTGATCTTGGCTCACTGCAACCTCTGCCTCCCAGGTTCAAGCAATTCTCCTGCCTCAGCTTCCCAAGTAGCTGGGTTTGCAGGTGCCCACCACCATGCCAGGATAACTTTTTTTGTGTGTATTTTTAGTAGAGGTGGAGTTTCACCCTGTTGGCCAGGCTGGTCTCAAACTCCTGACCTCAGGTGATCAACCCACCTTTGTCTCCCAAAGTGTTAGGATTACAGTCATGAGCTACTGCATCTGGCCTTTTTAAAAAAATATTTTAAGACTTGTTTGTAACCTAACATGTCTCACCAAACATGACCTCACCAAATAAACTAAATAACGAATCAGAGACCAATGCTAGAGAAACAGAGATATGTGACCTTTCAGAGAGAAAATTCAAAATAGCTGTGTTGTGGAAACGCTAAGAAATTACAGATAACACAGAGAAGGATTCTATCAGATAAATTGATGGTCTATCCTTGAGTATAATCCATGTGCTGAGGAAAACTCTGCAGATGTTGGATAAAACATTCTGCAAATATCGATTAGGCCCATTTAATCTATGGTGCAGATTACCTTCAATGTTTATTTGTTGATTTACTGTCCAATGCTGAAAATGGGGTGTTTAAGTCTTCAGCTATAATTGTATTGGGGTCTCTCTCTTTAGCTCTAATAATAATATTTAATTTATTTGAGTGCTCCAGTGGTAGGTATATATCTATTTATAATTGTTATATCTTCTTGCTGAATTGGACCCTTTATTATTATATAGTGACCTTCTTTGTCTCTCTTCTTTTGAATTTTGTCTAGAAATCTATTTTGTCTGATATAAGTATAGCTACTTTTGCTCTTTTTTGTTTGTTTGTTTCTATTGGTGTAGGATACCTTTTTCCATCCTTTTATTTTCAATCTGTGTGTGTCTTTATAGGTAAAGTGTGTTTCTTGCATGCAACAGGTCATTGGGTCTTGTTTTCTCTCTCTCTCTTTTTTTTTTAATCCCTTCAGCCACTCTGTCTTTTGGAGAGTTTAGTTCATTTACATTCAATTAATGATAGATAATGACTTACTCCTGCTTATTCATTATTTGTTTTTTGGTTGTTTTGTGATCTTCTCTTTCTTCTTTCCTGTCTCCCTTTAAGTGAAGGTAATTGTTTCTGGTATTATGATTTAATTTCTTGCTTTTTAATTTTTGTGTCTCTGTTGCAGACTTTTTTGTTTGAGGTTACCATGAGGCTTATAACCCGTCACTTTAAGCTGATGGCAACTTAACACCATCTGCATAAATAAAGAAGAAAAAATTAAACTAATAAAAACTATACACCTTATTTCTATTTATATCTTGTTGTACTATGTCTTGAAAAGTGTTTATTGTTATTATTTTCAATTGGTTAATGTTTCTATTTAAACTAGTTTCCACATCAAAATGATGGTGTTATAATATTGTTTGTTTTCAGTGTACTTACTGGTAACAGTGAATTTTGTGCCTTCAGATGAATGCTCATTGCTCATTAATGTCCTTTTCTGATTAAGAACTCCCTTTACAGTTTCTTGTAGGACAGGTCTAGTGTTGATGAAATTCCTCAGCTTTTGTTTGTCTGGGAAAGTCTTTAATTTTCCTTCATGTTTGCAGGATATTCTTGCCAGATATACTATTCTAGGCTTAAAGTTTTTTTCTTTTAGCACTTCAGATATGTCAAGCCACTCTCTACTGGTATGTAAGATTTCCACTAAAGAGTCTGCTGCCAGATGTATTGTAGCTCCATTTTATGTTACTTATTTTTTTTCTCTTGCTGCTTTTATAATCCTTTCTTTATCTCTGATATTTAGAAACTTGATTATTAAATGTCTTGAGGTGTTCTTCTTTGGATTAAATCTACTTGGTGTTTTATAACCTTCTCGTACTTGGATATTGATATCTTTCTCTAGGTTTGAGATGTTCTCTGTTACTATCTTTTGGAATAAACTTTCTACCTGTATCTCTTTCTCCACCTCTTCTTGAAGGCCAATAACACATAGATTTTCCCTATTGAGGCTAATTTTTACATTTTGTAGATGTGCTTTATTGGTTTTATTCATTTTTCTTGTGTCTCCTCTGACTGTGCATTTTCAAATAGCTTGTCTGGTGCATTCTTTGGTATGTCAATTGCATTTTTCAATTCCAGAGTTTCTGCTTGATTTGTTCTAATTATTTGAATCTCTTTATTAAATTTTTCTGATAGAATTCTTCTCTGTGTTATCTAGAATTTCTTAGAGTTTCCACAATACCGCTATTTTGAATTTTCTGTCTGAATGGTCACATATCTCTGTTTCTCCAGCATTGGTCTTTTATGGTGCCTTATTTAGTTTATTTGGTGAGTTCATATTTTCCTGGATGGTCTTGGTGTTTGTGGGTGTTTGTTGGTATCTGGGCATTGAAGCATAAGATATTTATGGTAGTCTTCAGAGTCTGGTTATGTTGTGCCCATGCTTTTTGGGAAGGCTTTCCAGATATTAAAAAAATCGGGGTGTTGCATTCTAAGCCATATCTGCACTGTGGGGCATCCTAAACCCAACTGTGCTGTGGTTCTTGCAGACTCATAGAGGTACCACCTTGATGGTCTTGGATAAGATCCAGAAAAATTCTCTGGATTACTAGACAGAGAAGAGACTCATTCTTTTTCCTAACTTCCTCTCAAACAAACCAAGTCTCCCTCTCTCTCTCTCTCTCTCTCTCTCTCTCTCTCTCTTTCTCTCTCTCTTTCTCTCTCTCTGAGCCTCCTGGAGCTGAAGGTGGGGTGACACAAGCACCCCTGTTGCCACCACCACTGGGACTGTGCTGGCTCAGACCTGAAGTCAGCATGGCACTGGGTCTTGCCTGAGGCCCACTGTAACCTCTACCTGGCTTCCACTTATGTATGCTCAAGGCCCTAGGGCTCTAGAGTCAATAGATGGCAAAGCCAGCCATGCCTGTATCCTTCTCAGATGGGTCCAGTGCTACTGTCCAGGAGCCAGGGACTAGAGTCAAAATTCCTAGAAGTCCACCCAGTATTCTATTTTACTGTGGCTGAACTGGCACTCAAAACATGAGAGGTAGTCTTCCCAGTCTACCCTACTCTTTCCACAGACAGAAGAGCCTCATCCCATGACCACCACTACCACAGGCCCACAGGGAGTAGTGCTATGCTACTGTCAATGTTCTCCTAAGACCCATGGGTTCTTCAGTCAGCTTGTGGTGAATGCTGCCTGGCCTGGGACTCAACCTTCATGGCAGTAGGCTCGCCTTTTCCCAGGGAAGGTCCAGAAATGCCATCTAAAAACCAAGGCCTAGAATCAGAGACCCCAAGAGCCTGCTTGATGCTCTACCCACCCTGTGGCTGAGCTGGTACCTAAGGTGCAAGACAGAGTCCCCTTTACTTTTCTCTCTGCTTTTCTCAAGCAGAAGTAGTCTATCTATGTAGCCTTCACAGTTGAGAATGTGCTGAGTCTCATCTGAAGACAGCAAGTCTCAGCATCTCACCCAATGCCTATGGCATGCTACCTGGACATTGCTTCTGGTTATTCAGTGCCCCAGGACTCTTTAGTTAGCAGGTGACAGCTATTAAATTTATAAATATGCATTTATCATTTTACAATTTTTGTGGGTCAAAAATCTGGGCACAGTGTAGCTGGTTCTCTTCTTCAGGGTTTTACTAGCCTGCAATTTAAGTTCTATCTGTGGCTGCAGTCTCCATAAAGGTTTGACTGACGAAAGACTCATTTCCAAGTTCTTTTGGGTTTTGGCAGAATTGATTTCCTTGTGCCTGCAGAACTGATGCTTCAGTTTATTTCTGGAAACAGCTCTTAGTTTATAAGGGTCATCGACAGTTTCTTGCCATGTGAACTCCAATATAGCCAATTATTTAGAATAGCTTCCTTCTTCAAAACTCATAAAGTGTGAGGGGAGGGTCTCATTAGAGTGTCCACTTGCAAGACAAAATCTTGTATAAATTGTAATATAATCACCATAATGACATCTGATCACTTATGTTATATTCTACTAGCTAGAAAAAAGTAATATGTTCTACCTGCACTCAAAAGGGAATTATTCATACAAGGACATGGATAATACTTAAGGACCTCCTTAAATCTGCCCACCACATAAATATTACATATGGCTAAATGTGATTCTTTGATCTTCCCAAGAAAATCAACATGAACAGATACTTTTCAAACAAAGACATTTATGAGGTCAACAAACATATGAAAAAATGCTCATCATCACTGATCATTAGATAAATGCAAATCAAAACCACATTGATATATCATCTCACACCAGTTAGAATGGCAGTCATTAAAAAATCTGGAGACAACAGATGCTGGAGAGGATGTGGAGAAATAGGAATGCTTTTACACTGTTGGTGGGAGTGTAAATTAGTTCAGCCATTGTGGAAGACAGTGTGGTGATTCCTCAAGGACCTAGAAATAGAAATTCCATTTGACCCAGCAATCCCATTACTGGGTATATATCCAGAGGATTATAAATCATTCCATTATAAAGACACATGCAGAAGTGTGTTCATAGCAGTACTGTTTACAATAGCAAAGACCTGGAACCAACCCAAATGCCCATCAGTGATAGACTAGACAAAGAAAATGTGGCACATATACACCATAGAATACTATGCAGCCGTAAAAAACAACAAGTTCAGACGGACTCAAGATGGGGCGGTGAGAACAACCCAGGATTGAAGCTCTCAGTGAATGCATGGAGGGTGAGTCAGGGCCTCATTTCCAGATGGATCTTTGTTGCCCACAGAACGGGGAAATTCCCAGGTATAAAAGAGATGCAGGGCACCAGCGAAGAGGTTTTGGCTGGTGCAGCCGATGGCCAGTGTAGCCGGTGGCTGGCGCTACAGCGCAGTGGCACTCCATAGTGCTCCGCACAAAGCGCACGGGTCTGGGTGCCCTGTTGAACCAGCAATCTGAGACTTAAGAGGGCAAATTGGCATATCCATCTGATTGAATGGAACTTGAACAGTGAGTCAGGCCAGAAGATTCCAGGTAAATGGCGCTTGTGCCAGTGCAGTGGGACAAACAAAATGGTGATTCCAAACGCTCCAGGTGGAGAGTTTCACTGTGGGCACAGCTGAACCCAGGATGGTGCAGTTCGGTGGGTGACGGGCATCTGCCCCTACTGAGGTACATGCCCATTGCTGATGCAGCATGCCATTGCCAAGGCAACCTGCAACAATAGAGAAACTCTGCCACAGGGCGTAGCCCATGGCAACAGGGCGGAGACTGCAGCAGCAGGGCAGAGCCTGCATCAACAAGGCAGACCTCATACCAGCAGTGCAGAGCCTCGGCAGGCAAATAGTGCATAGATTGCCTCCTAGCTGGGCAAGACAGTGCAACAGACACTCATAAAGAAAGCCCCAACCCCCTAAGACAGAGAATCTGAGAAAAAAAGGTTTTTTTTTTATGATTTCTGCTGCAGCAGAATTAAATGTAGTAGCCTAACAGCCCTGAATGAACAACAGAGCTCACAGCTCAGCACTTGAGCTCCTATAAAGTACACACTGTCTCCTCAAGCAGCTCCCTGACCCCTCTATATCCAGAAGACTGATATTTGGCAGACATCATTCTGGGATAAAGATAGAAGAAAAAGAAACTGGTAGTATCCTTCACTGTTTTGCAGCTGCTATAGGTGCACGCCAGATAAGCAGGGCCTTGAGTGGACCTCAGCAGTCGTACAGTGGAGGGGCTAGACTGGTAGAAGAAAAACCAAGTAACAGAAATACTTCATCATCAACAATCTGGGTGTCCACTCAGAGACCCAATCGAAAAGTCAGCAACTACTCAGACGACAGGTGGATAAATCCATGAAGATGGGAAGAAACCAGTGTAAAAAGGAGGAAAACACTCGAAACAAGAACACCTTGCCTCCGAGAAAGGACCAAAACTCCTCACCAGCAAGGGAACAAAGCTGGACAAAGAATGACTGTGACGAAATGACGGAATTAGACGTCAGAAGGTGGATAATGAGAAACTTTTGTGAGCTAAAAGAACATGTTTTAAATCAAAGCAAAGAAACTAAGGAACTTGAAAGAAGATTTGAAAAAAGATTTGAGGAAATGATAACAAGAATGGATAACACAGAGAGGTGTATGAATGAATTGAAGGAGCTGAAAAACACAGTATGAGAACTTTGCGAAGCATGCACAAGTTTCAATAGCTGAATTGACCAAGCAGAAGAATGAATATCAGAAGTCTAAGATCAACTCAATGAAATAAAATGAGAAACCAAGATCAGAGAAAAAAAGTGCAAAAGGAATGAACAAGGTCTCCAAGAAATGTGGGACTATGTAAAGAGAACTAACCTACGTTTGACAGGTGTACCAGAATGTGACGAAAAGAATGAATCCAAACTGGAAAATACTCTTCAGGATATTATCCAGGAAAATTTCCCCCACCTAGCAAGAGAGGCCAACACTCAAATGCAGGAAATACAGAGAACACCACAAAGATATTCTGCAAGAAGAGCAACCCCAAGGCACATAATCATCAGATTCACCAGGGTTGAAATGAAGGAGAAAATACTAAGGGCAGCCAGAGAGAAAGGTCGGGTCACCCACAAAGGGAAGCCCATCAGACTCACAGCAGATCTCTTGGCAGAAACTCTACCAGCCAAAAGAGAGTGGGGCAAATATTCAACATCCTTAAAGAAAAGAACTTTCAACCCAGAATTTCATATCCAGCCAAACTGAGCTTCAGAAGTGAAGGAAAATTAAATCCTTTGTGAACAAGCAAGTACTCAGAGATTTTGTCACCACCAGGCCTGCTTTACAAGAGGTCCTGAAAGAGGCACTACACATAAAAAAGAACAACCAGTACCAGCCATTCCAAAATCACACTAAATGCTAAAAAGCATCAACATAATGAAGAATCTACATCAACTAATGGACAAAACAGCCAGCTAGCATCAAAATGGCAGTATCAAATTCACACATAACAATATTAACCCTAAATGGAAATGGGCTAAATGCACTAATCAAAAGACACAGACTGGCAAATTGGATAAAAAACCAAAACCCATCAGTCTGCTGTATCCAGGAAACCCATCTCACATGCAAGGATACACAAAGGCTCAAAATAAAGGGATGGAGATAAATCTGCCAAGCAAATGGAGAGCAAAAAAAAAAAAAGCAGGAGTTGCAATTCTCATCTCTGATAATATAGACTTTAAAACAACAAAGATCAAAAGGACAAAAAAGGCCATTACATAATGGTAAAAGGATCGATACAACAAGAAAAGCTAACGATCCTAAACATATATGGACCCAAAACAGGAGCACCCAGATACATAAGGCAAGTTTTTAATGACTTACAAAGAGACTTAGACTCCCAGACAATAATACTGGGAGACTTTAACACTCCACTGTCAATATTAGACAGATCAAACAGACAGAAAATCAACAAGAATATTCAGGGCTTGAACTCAGACCTGGAACAAGCAAACCTGATAGACATCTACAGAACTCTCCAACCCAAATCCACAGAATATACATTCCTCTCAGCACCACATCACACCTACTCTAAAACTGACTACATAATTGGAAGTAAAGCACTCCTCAGCAAATGCAAAACAACTGAAATCATAACAAACAGTCTCTCAGACCATAGTGCAATCAAGTTAGAAATCAGAATTCAGAAACTAACTCAGAACCACACAGCTTCATGGAAACTGAACAACTGGCTCCTGAATGTTGACTGGGTAAACAATGAAATGAAGGCAGAAATAAAGAAGTTCTTTGAAACCAATGAGAACGAAGACACCACATGCCAGAATCTCTGGGACACACTTAAAGCAGTCTCTAGAGAAGAATATATAGCAATAAGTGCCCATATGAGGAGGATGGAGAGATCCAAAATTGACACCCTATCATCAAAATTGAAAGAGCTAGAGGAGCAAGATCAAAAAATATCAAAACCTAGCAGAAGACAAGAAATAACTAAGATCAGAGCAGAACTGAAGGAGATAGAGACATGAAAAACCCTTCAAAAAATTAATAAATCCAAGAGCTGTTTTTTGCAAAGATCAACAAAATAGACAAACCACTAGCCAGACTGATAAAAAACAAAAGAGAGAACAACCAAATAGATGCAATAAAAAATGATAAAGGGGAAATCACCACAGATTCCTGAGAAATTCAAACCATCATCAGAGAATATTACAAACAACTCTATGCACATAAACTAGTAAACCTGGAAGAAATGGATAAATTCCTGGACTCCTGCATCCTCCCAAGCCTAAACCAGGAGGAAGCTGAAACTATGAATAGACCAATAACAAGGTCAGAAGTCGAGGCAGCAATTAAGAGCCTACCACACAAAAAAGCCCAGGTCCAGAGGGGTTAACAACTGAATTCTACCAGACACACAAAGAGGAGCTGGTACCATTCCTTCTGAAACTATTCCATGTAATCCAAATAGAGGGAATCCTTCCCAAATCATTTTATGAGACCAACATCGTCCTGATACCAAAACCTGGCAGAGATCCAACAAGAAAAGAAAACTTCAGGCCAATATCCATGATGAACATAGATGCAAAAATCTTCAATAAAATATTGGCAAGCCAATTGCAACAACACATCAAAAATCTTATCCATTATGATCAAGTAGGATTCATTCCAGGGATGCAAGGCTGGTTCAACATACACAAGTCTAGAAATGTAATTCACCACATAAAAAGAACAAAAACAAAAACCACATGATTATCTCAATTGATGCAGAGGAGGCATTTGACAAAATTCAACAACCCTTTATGCTAAAAACCCTCAATAAACTCGGTATTGATGGAACGTATCTCAAAGTAATAAAAGCTATTTACGACAAACCAACAAACAGACAATATCATACTGAATGGGCAAGAACTGGAAGCATTCCCTTTGAAATCCGGCACTAGACAAGGATGCCCTCTTTCACCACTGCTATTCAATATAGTACTGGAAGTTCTAGCCAGAGCAATCAGGCAAGAGAAATAAATGAAGGGTATTCAAATAGGAAAGATGGAAGCCAAATTGCCTCTATTTGCAGACGACATGATAGTATACCTAGAAGACCCCATTGCCTCAGCCCAAAAACTTCTGAAACTGATAAGCAACTTCAGCAAAATCTCAGAGTACAAAATCAATGTAAAAAAATCACAAGCATTCCTATACACCAAGAATAGACTTAAACAGAGCCAAGTCAAGAACGAACTGCCATTCACAATTGCTACAAAAAGAATAAAATACCTAGGAATACAACTCACAAGGAATGTAAGGGACGTCTTCAAGGAAAACTACAAACCACTGCTCAACGAAATAAGAGAGGACACAAACAGATGGAGAAACATTTCACGTTCATGGTTAGGAAGAATTAATATCATGAAAATGGCTATACTGCCCAAAGTAATTTACAGAATCAATACTATCCCCATCAAGCTACCATTGACATTCTTCACAGAACTGGAAAAAAGCACCATGAACTTCATATGGAACCAAAAGAGAGCCTGCATAGCAAAGTCAATTCTAAGCAAAAAGAACACAGCGGGGTCATCACACTACCGGATTTCAAACTATACTACAAGGCTACAGTAATCAAAACAGCATGGTACTGGTCAAAACATAGATATAGACCAATGGAACAGAACAGAGGCATCGGAGGCAACACAACATATCTACAACCATACAGTCTTTGATAAGCCTGACAAAAACAAGCAACGGGGAAAGGATTCCCTGTTTAATAAATGGTGTTGGGAAAACTGGTTAGCTAAGTGCAGAAAGCAGAAACTGGACTCCTTCCTGACACCTTACACCAAAATTAACTCCAGATGGATTAAAGACTTAAACATAAGACCTGGCATCATAAAACCCCTAGAATGAAATCTAGACAAAACCATCCAGTACATAGGAGTAGGCAAGGACTTCATGAACAAAACACCAAAAGCATTGGCAACAAAAGCCAAAATAGACAAATGGGACCTGATGAAACTCCACAGCTTCTGCACGTCAAAGGAAACTGTCACTAGAGTGAATCGGCAACCAACAGAATGGGAAAAAATTTTTGCAGTTTACCCATCTGACAAAGGGCTGATATCCAGAATTTACAAAGAACTCAAACATATTTACAGGAAAAAACAAACAAGCTCATTCAAAATTGGGCAAAGGATATGAACAGACACTTTATGAAAGAAGACACATATGAGGCCAACAATCATATGAAAAAATGCTCATCATCTCTGGTCATCAGAGAGATGCAGATCAAAACCACATTGAGATACCATCTGACGCCAGTTAGAATGGCAATCTTTAAAAAATGTGGAGACAACAGATGCTGGAGAGGATGTGGAGAAAAACGAACAGTTTTACACTGTTGGTGGGAGTGTAAATTAGTTCAATTATTGTGGAAGACAGTGTGGTGATTCCTCAAGGCCTTAGAAATAGAAATTTCATTTGACCCAGCAATCCCATTACTGGGTATATATACAAAGGACTATAAATCATTCTACTACAAGGACACATGCACATGAATGTTCATTGCAGCACTGTTTACAATAGGAAAGACCTGGAACCAACCCAAATACCCATTGATGATAGACTGGATTGGGAAAATGTGGCACATATACACCATGGAATATTATGCAGCAATCAGAAATGATGAGTTTGTGTTGTTTGTAGGGAGATGGATGAATCTGGAGAACATCATTCTCAGCAAACTGACACAAGAACAGAAAATGAAACACCGCATATTCTCACTCATAGGCGGGTGATGACAAATGAGAACACATGGACACAGGGAGGGGAGTACTAAACAGTGGGGTCTATTGGGGGGAAAAGGGAAGGGCCAGCGTGGGGGGAGCTGGGGAGGAATAGCCTGAGGAGAAATGCCAAATGTGGGTGAAGGGGAGAAAGGAAGAAAAGCACACTGCCATGTGTGTACCTATGCAACTGTCTTGCATGTTCTGCACATGTACCCCAAAACCTAAAATGCAATAAAAAATTTAAAAAAATAATAAGTTTATGATCTTTGTGGAGACATGGATGAATCTAGAAACCATCATTCTCAGCAAACTGACACAAGAACAGAAAACCAAACATCGCATGTTTTCACTCATAGGCAAACGATGAACAATCAGGACACTTGGGCACAGGGAAGGGAACAACACTCACTGGGCTAGGTGGGGGGAGTTGGAGAGAAGGGGAGGGGAGGGACTGCAGGGGGCAGGGAGGATTGGGGAGAAATGCCTGATGTAGGGGATGGAGACAGCAAACCACAGTGGTACGTATGCAGCAATCCTGCAGGATGCAGTATGTGCACATGTATTTCAGAGCCCAAAGTAAAATGAAAAAAAAAAAAAGAAAATCAACATAAAACACATATTATAGAGATGTTTTAATTTGGCTCATAGCATCCAATGAAAACAAACAAACAAAAAACCCAGAACTTTAGAAAAAGTCAACTTTATTTTCTTTGTTGAACCAGGTACTTCCAACATCTAAGCAAATTCTTGATTTTAAAAAAGGTAACTGTGGAAAATATATGATTCATTTCAAGCCCCTGGAGTAAAGTTAATATTCAAAAATAAATTGTTTCATTTTTTCATATTTTTATTGAACATTTCTATATTAAATATTAAAAGTAATCTTTTTATGACTAACTGCACAGGTTAAATGGGAAGCAGTGATCATTATTGTAAGCTGCTGTAAATAAATCTAGATACAGGTTCTTAGGTTATCTATAGATGAGAACATAATACTATTACATATTAAACATTAAGAAATGGAACTCGTTAATTATTTAATAAAAACTGCTGTGCTGTGTTAATAAACACTAAGCCCTGACATGTTTATGGTTCTATGCATTGTTTGGAATGGAAGTTAGTAGAGGACAGATACTATTGAAATAATATTTTCTTCCTTTCAACTCTTCTGACATTTTGCCTACATTTTTTATGATAGCTATTTGTTTACAGCTTTTCCTGTTGTGTGTTTGTGTATGCATGCATGTGGGTATGTGTATGTGTATGCATATTCTCCTCTACCAGAATAAAATAAATTTGTGGGATGAACGTATATTAATGTTATTTTTTTCTCCTTCAAAATAGCATCCATTAAGGGGTTGAATTTTGTCTGTCGAAAAAAAGTATGTTCAACTCCTAACTTACAGTACTTGTGAATGTGATCTTATTTGGAAATTTTAGTTTTACGGAAGTAATTAAATTAAAATAAAGTCATTGGAGTAGACCAAAATCCAATATAACAGGGGTCTTTACAAGAGGAGGTAAAGACCATGTCAAGGCAAAGACACACAAGCAGAATGCCGGGAGACAACAGAAGCAGAGATCACAGTGATGCAGCTGCAAACTGAAAAGAATGCCAATGATTGATGGTAACCGTGAGAATCTAGACACAAGCAAGGAAAGATATTCCCCTACAGGTTTTATAGGGAGCATAGCCCTGCTGACATGTTGATTTTGATCATCTAAGCTCCAGAAATGTTAAGACAATTAATTTCCATTATTTTAAGTGCCCTGGTTTCTGTTATTTCTGTAGTAGCCTTAGGAGATTAATACAACATCCTACATATTTTTTGTGTTATACTTGAAAAGTACTTAAGTCATATACCTTTAAAATTTATTGTAATTTTTGGCCTCCTAAAAATTTACTTTGTTTTAATAAATATAAGATGATACCAGTTATACCAGTTATATGATACAGTATTCTTTTATATACTGCTTTTTAAAATAAATACTACTAATTACACTATGACACTATTTTCTTATCACTTAGAATGTTTTCATTTTTTACTTATTGAAAAAAGCTTTTCATCACACCACTCTTGTTTTAAAATTTTTAAAAAAGCTAATCTGAAGATTTTAACAATTTCTCTTTAGTTGCATCACTTGGTGAAAAATGCCATCATTCTGAAAATAGTTTCCTAACAAAATGTGACTCAGCTTTTTCTTCTTCTCAGTATCTACCCTTCTTTATTTTGTAGGGGAGAAAAGTAGTAGTATCTTTTCCTCACCCATCACAAGGTTCATGGCTGAGACCCCTATAACAATAGATGGATTAACCAAAAAATAAAGGTTAACAAGTTCATTCAATATAACGTTTATAAAGTTTATGAGACATAGGAGCCTTAGGAAATCAAGACCCAAAGATCCAGAGAAAACGGAGATTTTATGGATAGACATACAAGGTATGATTGTAGGACAAAAAGATAGGTTTTAAAGATAATAAACAAGAGAGAACTTAGCAAGGACTGTTTCTCCAGATTCTCATTGACCTCTCTGTGTGACATTCATTCCCTTCAAATATGGGGCAGGACACCTGCCACATGAGAGTCCTCAGGATAGAAAAGAAGAAGGTCAGAAAGCAACTTTCCCTACATTTTATAGCTTCACTTTGGAAGATGAGTTAAGGAGAATTCTCTCCTATGACCTATTTCAGGGGTTAAGAGGGAAATAAACATTTTAATTTCTACAGCCAACTTCAGGAGTGTAGGAGGAGGAGATTAGAGATCCTCTTGTTCTTAATTTTCTTTAGCTTAAGATACTCAGTATGCCAAGGTGCTGTATTTTGTAGTAGCCTTTTCTGAACCTCATCAGTTCCCACAAAATAAATTTGTTTTTATAGAAAATAATCGCATTGTGGTTATTCCTTCAATAATGAATATTTGTTTCATTAAGAGTGTTATGGCCAGGAGAAGTGGCTCATGCCTGTAATGCCAGCCCTTTGGGAGGCTGAGGTGGGTGGATCACCTGAGGTCAAGAGTTTGAGACGAGCTTGGCCAACATGGTGAAACCCTGTCTCTACTAAAAAATACAAAAATTAGCTGGGTGTGGTGACAGGTACCTGTAATCCTAGCTAGTCAGACTTCTTGGGATACACGAGAATTGCTTGAATAAGGGAGGAGGAGATTGCAGTGAGCTGAGATCATGCCACTGCAATCCAGATTGGGCAACAGGGTGAGACTACATCTCAGAAAAAAAATAAAAAAGAGTCTTAGGGTTGTTTCTTTTCTTTTCTCCAAAACTTTTAACTGTAATGCCAAATCATGGATTAATATATTTTAGACTTTTAAATATCGAGGTCTCACTCTGTCATCCAGGCCGGAGTGCAATGATAAAATCAAGGCTTACTGCAGCGTTGAACTTCGTGGCTCAAGAGATGCTTCCACCTCAGCCTCTTGAGCCGCTAGCACTACAATCATGCACCATCACACTAAATATTTTTAGAGATGGAATCTTTCTGTAATGTTGTCCACACTCCTCTCACAGTTCTAGCCTCAAACAATCTCCTCTCAGCCTCTCAAGTCATTGTTATTATAGGTGTGAGCTACTGTGCCTGGCTCAGATATTTTAAATAACAATTAAACTCACTATGTATAGTATAGGCAATGCACAGAACTCCAGCGAAGGGATAATATGTACGGTTATGACTAAATTCATGGACACACAAAGAATGACAAATTCTCTATGATGCATGGCTGACAGCAGCTAAAGGCTCTGTAGATTTTAAAATGCATCCCAGTTTCAAGGATGTTGAAATGTAAAAAAAAAATACATCTTAAAATGAATACAACAAAGCAGTAGAGCTACCATGGTGTTACTCAGCTTGGTGGGGTGGGAGAAGAGATCCATATATAAAACAAAGGATAATTGAAATCATAGTTTAAACAGTATTTTTTTTGCTAATCTAAATTTATTATATTTTATCTGAGGAGGATATAAACAGCCATTTGGAGCACAAGAAAAAGTTGAATCAATTTTGTTTTAACTTAATATTAAGTAGATTAGGGTATTATTTTTAAGAAAGGCAGCAATTAAGGGGACATCGCTTTGGCAAGTAAGCAAGCAAGAAAGAAAGAGAGAAAGAAAAGGAGAAAAAAAGAAGGAAGGCAAAAGAGTGGGTAAAGAAAGGGCACTGCTCAGTACAAATATAAAGCAACACTAGGATGTGCATACATTATAATCTCTATTTTCCAGGGGAGGAACTGAAGCAGAGTTATTCAGATTGCCAGGAATACATGACTTGGGATGTATAGAATGCAGATTAGAGCTCAGATGGCCTGAATTCAGTGTTCCCCCCAAAACTTCTATGATAATCTGCCTTTGACCTTTGACGGGGAGTTGGGGAAAGGGTGAAGGGAGGAAGTTGTGTATTTAAATCTAACAAGTTCTTGTAAAAATTCTATCTATGGAGGCAGATCCAAGATGGCCAAATAGGAACAGCTCTGGAATGCAGTTCCCAGCAAGAACAATGCAGAGGGTGAGTGATCATTACATTTTCAAATGAGTTATTACTGCCAACAGACCAGGATATTCCCGAGTTGAAAAGCACCACGAGTTTCCAGCACTGAAAGCTGGCACAGTGGTTATTCACACAAAAACTCACACAAATCTGGGTGGCCATTTCAATTGGCTCCTGGAACACCTGGGAGACAGAGCCACCCATTCAATGGAAAAAAGGGGGCCAAAACAGGGAGCCAGGGGATCTGATTCAGCAAGTCCCATCCCCACAAAGACCAGCAATCTGATACACTCTGGATTGAGAGTTTCACAGCAAGTGCAGGTGGATCCTGGACAGTCCAGCTCTGTGGGGGAAAGGACATCCACCATTACTGAGGCAGACCACCATTACCAAGGCAGTTCTAACTATACCTGTATAAACAAAACCATAAGAAAGTTCACACAGCAGCTGGGCAGAGCCCACGGCAGCTCGGCAAAACCTTTGCTTGCAAACTGTGACTAGGCTACCTCCTTTCTGGGCAGAGGATCTCTGAAAAAAGGCAGCAGAACATCAGCAACTTATAAATAAAGCCCCTCTTTCCCAGGACAGAGAACCTGGGGGGAAAAGGCAGTTATGAGTACTGCTACAGCAGACTTAAATGTACCTGCCCAGCAGCTCTGAAGGAAACAACGGAGCTCACAGCTCAGCACTTGAGCTCCTGTAAGGGCCAGACTGTCTCCTCAAGCAGCTCCCTGATCCCCATATACCCAAAGAGACACCTCAGAAAGGATAACTCTGGCTGACATCTGGTGAATATCCTTCTGGGATGAAGATAACAGAAGAAGGGCAAAAACCCTTACTACAGCTGCCACAGGTGATCCCCAGGCAAGCAGAGTCTGGAGTGGACCTCCAACAGTCCTACAGCAGAGGATCCTGACTGTTAGAAGGAAAACAAAAAACAGAAAGAAATAACTTCATCATCAACAAAAAGAATGTCCACTCAGAGACCCCATCTGAAAGTCACCAACTACAAAGACCACAGGTAGATAAATCCACAAAAGTGGGAAGAAACCAGCACAAAAAGAAAGAAAAACACCAAAACCGAGAACACCTCTCCTCCTCCAGAGGATCACAACTCCTTACCAGCAAGGGAACAAAGCTGGATGGAGAACAAGTATGATGAATTGACAAAAACAGGTTTCAGAAGGTGGGTAATAACAAACTTCTATGAGCTAAAAGAACATGTTCTAACTCAATGTAAAGAAACTAAGAACCTTGAAAAAAGAATAAACATGTTAGAGAAGAATATAAGTGACCTGATGGAGTTGAAAAACACACGAGAACTTCATGAAGCATATGCAAGTTTTAATACCCAAATCAACCAAGCAGAAGAAAGGATATCAGAGACTGAAAATTGACTCAAAGAAATAAAACAAGAAGGCAAGATTAGAGAAAAAAGAGTGAAAAGAAATGAACAAGACTCCAAGAAATATGGGATTATGTGAAAAGACCTAAACTACATTTTATAGGTGTATATGAAAGTGACAAAGAGAATGAATCCAAGCTGGAAAACACTGGTCAGGATATTATCCAGGAGAACTTCCCTACCTAGCAAGGCAGGTCAATATTCAAGTCCAGGAAATACAGAGAACATTACAAAGATATTCCTCAAGAAGAGCAAGCCCAAGGCACATAATCATCAGCTTCATCAGGGTTGAAATGAGGGAAAAATTGCTAAGGGCAGCCAGAGAGAAAGGTTGGGTTACCCACAAAGGGAAGCCCATCAGACTCACAACAGATCTCTTGGCAGAAACCCAACAAGCCAGAAGAGAGTGGGGGCCAATATTCAACATCCTTAGAGGAAAGAACTTTCAGCCTAGAATCTCATATCCAGCCAAACTAAGCTTCATAAACAAAGGAGAAATTAAATCCTTTATGAACAAGCAATTGCTCAGAGATTTCATCACTATCAGGCCTGCTTTACAAGAGCTCCTGAAAGAAGCACTAAAAGTAGAAAGGAACAACCAGTACCAGCTCTTTATGATTTGGTACTCCAAAAGTGTACCAAATCATAAAGAGCATCGACTCGATGAAGAAACTGTGTCAACTAATGGGAAAAAGCAACCAGCTAGCATCAAAATGCAGGATCAAATTCACATACAACAATATTAACCTTAAATGTAAATGGGCTAAATGTCCCAATCAAAAGACAGAGACTGGCAAATTGGATAAAATGTCAAAACCAATCAGTGTGCTATATCCAGGAAACCCATCTCACATGCAAGGACATACATAGGCAGACAATGAAGGGATGGAGGCAGATTTACCAAGCAAATTGAGAGAATAAAAAAGCAGGATTTGCAATTTTAGTCTTTGATAAAATAGACTTTAAACCAATAAAAATCAAGACACAAAGAAGAGCATTACATAATGGTAAAAGGATCAATGCCACAAGAAGAGCTAATAATCCTAAATATATACCCACCCAATACAGGAGCACCCAGATATACAAAGCAAGTTCTTAATTACCTACAAAGAGACATAGACTCCCACACAATAATAATGCTATATTTTACACTCCACTGTTAATATTAGACAGTTCAACAAGACAGAAAACTAAAAGAATATCCAGAACTTGAACTCGGATCTGGACCAAGCAAACCTAATAGATATCTGCAGAACTCTCCACCCCAAATCCACAGAATATACAATCTTCTCAGCACCACATCACACCTACTCTAATGTTGACCACATAATTAGAAATAAATCACTCCTCAGCAAATGCAAAAGAATGGAAAAATAAGAAACAGTTTCTCAGACCACAGTGCAATCAAATGAGAACTCAGGATTAAGGAGTTAACTCAGAACTATACAACTTCATGGAAACTGAACAACTGGCTCTTGAATGTTGATTAGATAAACAATGAAATGAAGGCAGAAATAAAGATATTCTTCAAAACCAACAAGAATGAAGACACAACATACCAGAATTTCTGGGACACATTTAAAGCAGTGTCTAGAGGAAAATTTATAGCAATAAATGCCCATATGAGAAGTAAGGAAAGATAAAAAATCAACACCCTATCATCAAAATTGAAAGAGCTAGAGGAGCAAGATAAAAAAAAAAACTCAAAAGCTAGCAGAAGACAAGAAACAACTAAGATCAGAGCAGAAGTGAAGGAGATAGAGACACAAAAATCCCTTCAAAAAATCAATAAATCCAGAAGCTGGTTTTTTGAAAAGATCCAAAAAATAGACAGACCACTAGCCAGATTAATTAAAAAAGAAAAGAGAAGAATCAAATTGATGCAATGAAAAATGATAAAGGGGATATCACCACCCATTCCACAGGAATGCAAACTACCATCAGAGATTACTACAAACAACTCTATGCACATAAACCAGTAAACTTGGAAGAAATGGATAAATTCCTGGACACTTCCACCCGCCCAACCCTAAACTAGGAAGAAATAGAAACCCTGAATAGAGCAATAACAAAGGTGGAAGTTGAGGCAGCAATTAAGAGCCTGCCAACCAAAAGAGCCCAGGTCCAGACAGGTTCATAGATGAATTATACCAAACATACAAAGGGAAGATCCACTCCTTCTGAAATTATTCCAAACAATCCACAAAGAGGGAATCCTTCCCAATTCATTTTATGAGACCAACATCATCCTGATACCAAAACCCAGCAGAGACTCAAAAAGAAAAGAAAATTCAGGCCAATATCCATGATGAACATATATGGAAAAATCAATAAAATACTGGCAAACCGATTGCAAAAGCACATCAAAAAGTGTATCCATCACAATCAAATAGGCTTCATCCTGGGGATGCAAGGCTGGTTCAACCTACAAGTCTATAAACGTAATTCACCACATAAAGAGAACCAAGACAAAAACCACATGATTATCTCAATAGATACAGAGAAGGCCTTTGACAAAATTCAACAGCCCTTTATGCTAAAAACTCTCAATAAACTAGGTATCGATGGAATATATCTCAAAATAATAAAAGCTATTTACAACAAACCTACAACCAATATCATACTGAATGGCCCAAAACTGGAAGCATTCCCTTTGAAATCTGACACTAGACAAGGATGCCCTCTCTCACCACTCCTATTCAATATAGTATTGGAAGTTCTAGCCAGAGCAATGAGGCAAGAAAAAGAAATAAAGGGTATTCAATTAGGAAAGGAAGAAGTCAAATTGTCTCTATATGCAGATGACATGACTATATATTTAGAAGACCCCATCGTGTCAGCCCAATATCTCCTGAAACTGATAAGCAACCTCAGCAAAGTCTCAGGATACAAAATCAATGTGTAGAAATCACAAGCATTCCTATAAGACTGAAGGACAGCCAAATCAAGAACTAACTGTCATTCACAATTGCTACGAAGAGAACAAAATACCTAGGAATAAAACTAACAAAGGATGTAAAGGACCGCTTCAAAAAGAACTACAAACCATTGCTCATGGAAATAAGACAGGACACAAACAGATGGAGAAACATTCCATGCTCATGGATAGAAAAAAATCAATATTGTGAAAATGGCCATACTGCCCAAACTCATTTATAGATTCAATGACCCCCATCAAGCTACCTATGACCCTCTTCACAGAACTGGAAAAAACACCTTAGACTTCATATGGAACTAAAAGAGAGCCTGCATAGCCAACACAATTCTAAGCAAAATGAACAAAGCTGGAGGCATCACACTACCTGACTTCAAACTATACTACAAGGCTACAGTAATCAAAACAGCATGGTACTGGTACCAAAATAGAGATATAGACCAATGGAACAGAGGACTCAGAGGAGATACCACACATCTACAACCATCTGATCTTTGACAAACCTCACAAAAACAAGCAATGTGGAAAGGATTCTCTGTTTCATAAATGGTGTTGGGAAAACTGGCTAGCCATGAGCGAAAAACAGAAACTGGACCCCTTCTTGACACCTTACACTAAAATTAACTTCAGATGGATTAAGTACTTAAACATAAGACCTAACACCATAAAAACCCTAGAAGAACACCTAGGTAAAACCTTTGAGTACATAGGCATTGGCAATGACTTCATGACTAAAACACCAAAAGCATTGGCAACAAAATCAAAATAGACAAATGGGACCTAATCAAACTCCACAGCTTCTGCACAGCAAAAGAAGCAATCATTAGAGTGAACTGGAAACCAACAGAATGGGAAACAATTTTTGCAATCTACCCATTTGACAAAGGGCTAATATCCAGAATCTTCAAAGAACTAAAACAGATTTACAAGAAATAAGCAATCAAACCCATTCAAACTGGGTGAAGTATATGAACAGATACTTTTCAAAAGAAGACATACATGAGGACAACAAACATATGAAAAAATGCTTATCATCTCTGGTCATTAGAGAAATGCAAATCAAAACCACATTGAGATACCATCTCACACCAGGTAGAATGGAGATCATTACAAAATCTGGAGACACCAGATGGTGGAGAGAATGTGGAAAAATAGACACCTCCTCCACCTCTCTCTTTTTCCTACTATCCCCATGTGACACCACCTATTCTCCTTTCCCTTCTACCATGTCTGTAAGCTTCCAAGGCCCCCACTATAAGCAGGTGCTGGTGCCCTGCTTGTACAGCCTGCAAAACCATAAGCCAACTAAACCCCTTTTCTTTATAAATTACCTAGCCTCAAGTATTCCTTTATAGCAACATAACATGTCCTAATACAACTGGTTTCATTTTCTTTTAAAATTTATTGTTCACAAAACGTCTTACATTTTTCTAGTTCTTGTTCCTTTGTAAATAATCTTGTATTTCCTCCGTGGGAACATTTTAAATCTTCTTTTCATTATTGCTATTCTGAAATGTTACAATCATGTATTTTCTACTTGGTTATTTGTTTGCCTGTTTGTTTATATTATTGGCTTATTGGTAGGCCTTTAATATGAAAGTTTGGGTCTTGGGGCCGGGCGCGGTGGCTCAAACCTGTAATCCCAGCACTTTGGAATGCTGAGGCGGGTGGATCACGTGGTCAAGAGATCGAGACCATCCTGGTCAACATGGTGAAACCCCGTCTCTACTAAAAATACAAAAAATTGGCTGGGCACGGTGGCGCTTGCCTGGGCACGGTGGCGCTTGCCTGTAATCCCAGCTACTCGGGAGGCTGAGGCAGGAGAATTGCCTGAACCCAAGAGGCGGAGGTTGCGGTGAGCCGAGATCGCGCCATTGCACTTCAGCCTGGGTCACAAGAGCGAAACTCTGTCTCAAAAAAAAAAAAAAAAAAAAAAAAGAAAGTTTGGGTCTTTTAATTCTAGGAAATATTCTTATGTTATTCCTTTTATAATTTCCTTATCCACGTTTTCTTTATTCTCTCTTTCTAGAATTTTTAGACTGGGAAGGCAGAGAACTTTATTTATGTGTATATTTTATCTTACCTTGTATCATTTTTGAATTTTGGTAAGTCAAGAGATATACAGGCATAATTTCTGTGGCCACTCAGATATTGTATTTCTTCTGTATCTTGGATCTTCTTATTTATTTTTCTTTCCAGCATCAACATTTTCAGTTCAAAATTATTTTCTTGTTCACCAAATGATCATGCTATTCTTTTTTTTTTTTTTTTGACACAGAGTTTCACTCTTGTTTCCCAGGCTGGAGTGCAATGGCGCGATCTCGGCTCACCGCAACCTCCGCCTCCTGGGTTCAGGCAATTCTCCTTCCTCAGCCTCCCGAGTAGCTGGGATTACAGGCACGCGCCACCATACCCAGCTAATTTTTTGTATCTTTAGTAGAGACGGGGTTTCACCATGTTGACCAGGATGGTCTTGATCTCCTGACCTCGCGATCCACCCGGCTCGGCCTCCCAAAGTGCTGGGATTACAGGCTTGAGCCACCGTGCCCGGCCTGATCATACTATTCTTGTTCTATTTATGTACTTATGTTCTTAAGTGACTCTGAGGTACTAATTTTTTAAGGTCTCTTTTGTCTCCTGGAGTATTACTATTTCAGTCTTTTCTAAGTTTAAATTTTTCCTTTTATATTCAAGGCATTTCTTAAACATTTGATAATTTGTGTTTATCTAAGAAGTACTGAAACAAAACAAAAAGTTGATTTGGAGCTGATGTATCAGGCTGGTCTTTCGATAGGCATCACTTTAAGCTGTTTGATTGGTAAGCCAATGCGATGAGACATCTCCTTTTGACTGACAATGTCGGGGCCATATTGCCTATTTGAGGATTCTAGAATACAGAAAGTTTCATTTGGAGAATTTTGTTTCATTTGGAGAAAAATCCTCAGGTTTCTTTTTCTTTCTTTTTTTTTTTTTTTGCTTTGGTTTCTTCATTTGGGACAGGGAGTTAAACACTTTGAGAGGCCATTGGAAAAGAAGTGTTTGTGTATATGTATGTGTGTTATAAATATATCCATATTTGCATATACTTAAAATATTTGTACTGATAAGGATATAAAATCAAAAAGATTTTTAGGTCATTTTTGAAAACAATATATCCAGCTTAGGAATGAAAATGATAAAATTATTTGGCTTCTATAATATCAAATTAAATGGCCTTGCAAATCACATTAACTGAACGTTTAAATTAACTTTATTATCTGTGTAACCAAAATGTAGATGTGGACAAGTGAGACATTTGTATGAGCGCAAGTGAGATTAAATGAAATTTATTTTCATACTAAAGCAGATGACTGTGCGCTAGTTCATTAACATAAAATTATTATTATTATATTAAATCACTCTAAACAGAGTGTTCTTATTTAATATATTTGCATCTTAAGCTCCTTTCTTAGGAGAATAATTTAAACTTCCAAAGTACAAAAGAGTTAGTAGCTGAGTGCCCTATCCAAAACGCAAATCAGCAAAATTCTGTGAAAGTTCTAACCATGATAGAGCACCAAGACACAAATGAGTAATCTGGCTACTTCCTCTGGGGATTGTAAGAAAGATCTTTTCTTAGGGACATTACCTAGTTTCTGTCTTCTCGTTACTCAGCAAACACTTCGGGCAGACACTCTACAAGGCAATCTGGGAATAATAATTAACACAAATGACCAATCTTTAAGTGTTATAAAAACTTAATAAAATATCTGCTTTTCAGAAACTTTTGTAAATTCATTTTAATGAAGCCTAATTTACTGAGCAAAGGATTTTCCCAAATTATTGTTTTAGACAAAATAACTAAAATATACAGGAAAACTCACGATACCAGTGTCATCTGCCTCACTCTCCAGTTCCTTCTATTTATTTGCTCTAATCCCTAAGAGAATTGTCTGAAGTGAAGGGGAGCAAGGGCCCTAATCAGAAAGCCTTTCTTTTTAGCATTTCCTAATTGTGATCTTGAACAAGTTAGTTGATTTTTCAGTCTTATTTTGTCACCTGCGTAAGGATAATAACTGAATTCATGGGTTGTTGTAAGTATTAAATAGAATGAAAGATGTGCCAGTGCCAAGCTTTTCACGAGGTATACAGTATAATCTTGAAAATGGAATTCCCTTTTCAGTCTAATATTTACTCTCCCTGTCTAGGTTTCCTATATTTCAGCTGACATTTAGTTAAGTCCCTCACAATGTTTTTATTTCTAGCCTTCTACACAATTTCATTCACATCCGAATTCTCATGTTATTTGGATACTTCAGAAAATCTAGCCCTCCAATGCTAAGATCCCATAAGCATGCTATGCTCAGCCATTCTTCTATGGACAATTTTCATTTGTAAAAGCAGCCAAATCCAAGTTGCATAAACACAAGTTTTCTGTGGCAGGAACTTTAAGGCATTTTTAATATTCTCCAACACATTTTTTAAAAAGTGTTTTTGGAGATAATTGGCATCATTTTAAGGCATCACTAACCAACTCTTGATTTTTCTGGGAATGATTTTTTTAGTTTGTAGATTATCCTTGACCTTCATTTCTCCTCCCTATTTTGTCTGCCTCTGGGCTATTTTTACAGCTCATTAGTGTTTCCATAAGGAGATGGGAAATGGAAATAAAAGAAGATGAAGCTCAAATTCAGGCAGTACCTATGCAACATAAAACGGACCTTCAGGGATGAAAGAAAATCCATCTGGTTGGCTGTGGAGATGTTAACGACTGAATTACACTCACTTTGATTTCATTCTGTTATCCACACACAGAGCTTGTCAGCTACTTAAACTCGATTTTCTTCTTGAAATGGCTGATTGGTACTCATTATTATGGTGATATTCATCAGTCACCCAGACCATCAAGCCTGTTGAGTGATTATCTTGATCTTTGACTGTTGGAAAAGATGTCTCCACATAGCTTTTAGCTTCATTCTGTTCTGTTTGTTGATTTACTTACCTCTTCTCATTCCTCATCTGCCCGTTAGGACTTGGCATCTACCAGCAACTTCAAATTTGGGGGAAACCTGTCAGTTACACTGATATCCTAGGAGCCAGTATAGTTAGCAACTTCAAGGACATTAGGAAATCTGACTCCACTCAGTTTTTTGGCCAGAATAAAGGTAGAATTGGTTTATATTATTGAATAATCTTTTCTGTCTAAGGCTTGACCATCAATAGTTTTTCATTTTGTTTTTTGAAAGTTTTTTTAATAAAAATGCCATAGTCTTTGCCAAAAATATAACCTCAACAAAATGAATCTGCTTTTTAAAATATCAAAATTTAGTTTACTATAATCAGTTGTATTATCTATAGTTAGCTTAGTATCATATTCTGTTAACACATTTTATTCACAGACTTGGGTTATGGAACTCTGGGTGCCCATGGAATTCAAGTAATTTTGCTTTGAACTCATAGTAACATGAGAATTAAGGGTGAAATATAGGCAGCTGAAAGTGTGCAAATGAGTTATTGTTTAGAAACAGCACAAAACCTTGGCCAGAGTGCTTTTCCAATATTTAACAATATGGACTTTAATAAGATTTCTTAGTGTCTTTGTGTGAGTCTCTTTTTCAATAGAAATAGAATAGAAGGAGCCACGAGAAACTTTTAGTCACTCATTGATATCTCATTGCCTGCTGTTGGCTTAGTATTGTCCATTTCAGTTTGCAGATATTATTCAGGTTCCAAAAATACTGCACCTGAAAACTGCAATATTAAATAGTGTAATCTCTTTCTCCACTCTCAATTGGCTAAAATTGCTGTAATTGTCATCCAAATTGTGGAATGACCTTAGCAAGGAAAAGTTCAGCTTGATGGACCAACTGTGACAGAAGTCTTTTTTGGCCAGGCTCATTTTTGCAGTGGTTAGACTGAAAACATTTATGACAGGACATGCTGAGGAGGCAATGAAAAATGGGGCTAGAAAGAAAAAGGAAGAACAGAAAATGAGTGGGAAATGTATGTGAAAAGCAAGGAACAATGGAGCTGTAGTTTCCTAAATTTAGGGCTGTACGAATATGCTCCCCCTCCTGAAGCATGAGACAGAGATAAAGCAGTTGCTGAAAAGTCTGATCTTGGAATACCACTTTATTATTATAATTATTTAAAAATTATTATTAGAAAGAAAAGAAAATATGTGAGGCATGTTGGCATAGTATAAAATTTATTTCACACCCATTGCTGGATTTCAAGAAACTGGCTCGAAGATGTGAAAGGACAAGTCACTGTATGTTTGAGGAGTTATGCCTTGGTCTTCAGGACACTGTGATGGCAAGCAAAAATCCCACTGTAAAGACTTATGACAGTGGTGAAAATTAATTAGCTCTCCTCCAAACCTGTTGGGATACTATAACCTAGAACCCAGGAGCACGCAGGAAGGGAGTATGGACTTCAGAAGAGAATAAGGAACAGAAGATACTGCTATCACCAGTTTGTCACATTCACGTCACAAAGAGAAAATGGATGAAAACAACAAAAGCTGGTACTTTTTCACATCTTGAGCATTTAATTGAGATCTCAGGTTGCTTTTAAAATTGAAATATGGGGCAATTAACTCTCTTATCAGACAACAGCCAGACTGCAATGATTATTTAGAAGAGTTAAAAAGGGAGTGTGCTCTCTAGTCAACATGACCTTTATCATTTATTAGGCTGTTTATCTGGCTGCTTTAAAGGTTTTTCAGAAACTTTTCTTTTTAACTACATGGGTAAATATCTTTGTAGTCTTTATTAATTGATTGTTAAAGTCACACTCAGAGTTCTATGCCTTGCATTTGCAAAGGTCAGAAATGTTTTGTGCATAAATGGCATGGGAGGGTTCTATAAATAATATTTCTCATTTCAAAAGGTCACATGGAAGGAAAAAATTATCTTTGTGCTGCATGTGTTTCATGGCACATCGTGTACTTTTGTAAATGAGTCTTTGCCAACGTACCATATTATATGCTCTTCTCAACACTGACATTTCCCCTCTTTAATCTGGATTTTACTGTAACTGGGTAAGAAGGAAAGTGTATCCTTTATAGGCTCAGCAATCAAGGCATATCTGATTAGAGGAATCATGAGAATCATGAGACTTTTAAAGTTGAGAGAAATGTTAAAGATTAGCTCAAATGTCTTCTTTCACTGAAGAATACATTACGACCAGACATGTCACATGATTTGTTCCAGTAAGAGATCTAGTTATGTCAGAGTGGACCTAAGACCTAAGTACGTTGATCCTCAATTTTCTGCTCTTAATATAACCTCAATGAACTAATTCTTTCACATGAAAGGTCTTCACAAAGCTAATTCTCAAAAACAGAGTCCTAACTAGAATTGCTTGTTTTTTATTCACATTTTATTTAAAATAATAAAACCATTAATAATAAAATCTAAGTACATTTTATTCATAAAATAAGTTTAACTTTTATTTACTACAGAAATAAACTTTATTTCTTTTTTTGTAGTAAATAAATGTAGAAAATTGTCAAATAATGCATGTATAGCTTGATGAATTATCACAAAGTAAGCACATTCATGGAATCAATACACGAATAAAGAAATAGAATATTTCCTGCTCTCCAGAAACCTCTCTCTGGGTCCTTTTCTAATCCCTACCCTTACCTTCTCCCCAGAGGCAATCGTGCTCTTGATTTCTTTCACCATATATTGATATTTGCCTGAATTTGAATTTCATATATAAATATATTCTTCTGCATCTGGCAAAATGTGTTATATAATTGATCAGTGTTGTTTCACTTAACTTGTTTTCTTTAAATGATATGTGGTCTTCCTTTGTTTGAATATGCCACCATTAATTTATCTGCTTTAACATTAATGAACTGTTGGGTCACTTCCAATTTTGGACTATAGGTTGATTATTCTTTATACAAAATGCTTGGGAAGAGAAGTGTTTTGGATTTTGAATTTTTTCAGATTTTGAATTATTTGCATATATACAATGTGATATCTTGTGGCTGGGATACAGATCTAAACATGAAATTCATTTATGTTTCATGTATACCTTTTTTATTTTTTTGAGATGGAGTTTTGCTTTTGTTGCCAAGGCTGGAGTGCAATGGTATGATCTCAGCTAACTACAACCTCCACCTCCCATGTTCTAATGATTTTCCTGCTTCAGCCTCCTGAGTAGCTGGGATTAGAGGCATGCACACCACGCCTGGCTAATTTTGTATTTTTAGTAGAGACGGGGTTTCTCCATGCTGGTCAGGCTGGTCTTGAACTCCAGACCTCAGGTGATTTGCCCTCCTCGGCCTCCCAAAATGCTGGGATTTTTTTCCCTGCCTGTTTCATGTCTATCTTACATGCATAGACTTGAGGTAATTTTATACAATATTTTAAATTTTGGGCATGAAACAAAGTTTTGATTGTGACTCATCACATGGGATCATATTTGGAACTTTCCACCTGTGGCTCAAAAAGTTTGGGACGTCAGAGCATTTTTAATTTTAAATTTTGGGGTTAGGAATGCTCAATCTATATTACAAACAATACTTCCATAAACATTCTTGTTCATGTCTTTGGATGCATATATGTATATCATTCCTCTTAGGTGAGTCCTGGAAGTGGAATAAGATAATGCGGTTTGTACAGGTTTGATAGACACTATCAGCTTTCCAAAGTGGTTATGCCACTTTACACTCCCAACAGCAGTGTATTCACTCCACATTCAGACCAAAGCTTCTGTATTTATTCATTTTCGTGCTGCTAATAAAGACATACCTGAGACTGGGTGATTTATAAAGAAAAAGAGGTTTAATGTACTCACGTTCTATGTGTCTGGGGAGGCCTCACAATCATAGCAGAAGGCAAGGAGGAGCAAGTCACATCTTACACAGCAGCAGGGAAGAAAGAGCTTGTGCAAGGAACTCCTCTTTATAAAACCATCAGATCTCATGGGACTTACTCACTATCATGAGAACAGCATGGGACATACCCATATTCATGACTCAATTACCTCCCGCTGGGTCCCTCCCTCGCATGATGTGGGAATTGTGGGAGCTACAATTCAAGATAAGATTTGGGTGGAGACACAGCCAAACCATATCATTCTGCCCCTGGTCCCTCTCAAATCTCGTGTCCTCACATTTCAAAACCATCATACCTTCCAAACAGTCCTCTAAAGTCTTAACTCATTTCAGAATTAGCTTAAAAGTCCACAGGCCAAAGTCTCATCTGAGACAAAGAAAGTCCCTTTTGCCTATGAATCTGTGAAATCAAAAGCAAGTTAGTTACTTCCTAGATACAATGGGGATACAAGCATTGGGTAATTCAGCCATTCCAAATGAGAGAAATTGGCCAAAATGAAGGGGCTACAGGTCCCATGCAGTGGGGCAGTCAAATCTTAAAGCTTCAAGCTGATCTTCTTTGACTCCATGTCTCACATCCAAGTTGTACTGATGCAAAAGGTAGGCTACCATGTGGCTTTGCAGGGTACAGTTCCCCTCTGGGCTGCTTTCGCAGGCTGGCATTGAGTGTCTGTGGCTCTTCCAGGTGCTTTTTCAGATTCCAAAATCTGAAAAAATCCAAAATCCAAAACACTTCTTTTTCAAGTGTTTTGTGTAAAGAATACTCAACCTGTAGTCTCAAACTGGAAACAACCAAATAGTGCAAGCTGTTGGTAGCACCTCAACATCCTTGAAATGGTTCATAGGCAGATGACAATTCTGCTGTTAATTAGAAGGGGTCACAGGTCATGGAAGGCTAGGTGGTCTGAGAAGGTCACATGAGGCTCTCTCTGTATTTTGGGTGGCCTCCCTGCTGTACTGTGCCACTGTTCCCCAGCATGTAGGGTGCTGCCTGGACTCAGGTGCCTGGGTCACAGATGCACCATTTGATCTAGCTTGGGCCATGGCCCTGCAGCCTTCTGGTATAGGTGTGGTGGGATGAGTGCAGGGCCGCAGAAATGTGGAGGTGCAGAGGCAATTTGGCCCTTGAGCAGGATGCACTCTGGCAGTGGTTCTTACTTCAAAATAGTACCACGTTGCAGCAGCCTGGATCCAGGGAGTGTGGAGGGAACCTGGTGTGACTTTTCCTTTCTGGAGTAATGAGTCACAGGCCTCAGCTCCCTACACTGCATTGAGACTGTGAGTACTTTGGGGCTCCCCTGCAACTAGGATTGCAGGAATTTGTGTTGGGAATGTGGACTGCTAGGGATCTCTACTTACCTTTAATCTGAGTTCCAAGCTGATCTTGGCTGGGTGCTTCACTTCCCTTTCTTTGTTTCTATCTTGAGTTATGCTTCTATCCTGAGTTTCTATGCCTCAGAATGTCTTGTTACTTTCTTGCTGTATTCCAGTATTTTCCCCTAGACACTATTTGGCATGTGGTTTTCTAGTTGTTTTGATCCTTCTTTGTGGAGGAGGCAAGTCCTGGGTATCCCCACTCCATCATCTTGTTGATATCTTTCTTGCCAGAATCTTGTTTTATTTTATTTATTTTATTTAATTTTTGGAGAAAGATTCTCACTCTGTTTCCCTGGTTGAAGTGTAGTGGTGCAATCACCACTCACTACTGCCTTGACCTCCTGGGCTCAAGTGATCCTCCCACCTCAGCCTCCCCCTAGTAGTTGGAACTATAGGTGTATACCACCATGCCCAGCTAATTTTTTTTTGTATATATATATATATATATACACACACACACACACACACACACACACGCACATATATACACACACACACACACACACACACAAATTAGCTGGGCATGGTGGCATACACCTATAGTTCCAAAATATATATGTATATTTTGTAGAGACAGGGTTTCACCATGTTGCCTAGACTGGTATTCAACTCCTGGGCTCGAGTGATCAACTTACCTAGGTCTTCCAAAGTGCTGGGATTATAGGTGTGAGCCATTGCACCCAGCCCCAGAATTGTAAATGTTATCTAACCTAGTACATACGTGGTGGGGTCTGACTGTGTTTATGATTTGCATTTTCCTGGGGATTAATTAGTTTGAACACTTTAAAAATGTTTTTTAATATATATTTTTTCCTTTTTGAAGTCTTTGGCACATTTTTCTCTTGGTTTGTCTGCTTTTTTCTTACTGATTGATATCTTAGTCTGTTCTGGCTGCTATAACAAAATATCATAAACTGGATAGGTTATAAACCACAAAAATTCAATTTCTTATTGTTCTGGAAGCTGGAAAGTCCTTGAACAAGGCACCAGTAATTGTCTGGAGAGGGTTTGCTTTTTGGTTCATAGATAGCACCTTCTCCCTGTCTGAAGGGGCGAAGATCTCCAGGGTCTCCTCGGTAAGGACACTAATTTTATGCATGGAGGCTTTACCCGCAGTATCTAATCATCTCCCAAAGGCCCTACTGTCTAAATTTTTACCTTTGGAATAAGGATTTCATCATGAATTTTGGGAGTACAAAAACATTTGGACCATAGCAATCGGTAAGAGTTCTTTATGTGTTCTGAATGAATTATTTGCCAGCTAAATATAAGTATGTTCTAGACAATGGCTTGATTTTGTACAATCGTAATAATGTGTTTTGATTACAAGAAATTCTTAATTTTAATATAGTTCAATTTATTAATGTTTTTCTTCATGGTTAGTGTTTTCCATGCTCTCTATAAAAATATTTGCAAACAGGCATGATGGCTCACACCTGTAATCTCAGCATTTTGGGAGGCCAAGGTTAGTAGATCACCTGAGGTCAGAAGTTCAAGATCAGCCTGAGTTACATAGTGAAACCCTGTCTCTACTAAGAAATACAAAAATTAGCTGAGCATGGTGGCAGATGCCTGTTATCCCAGCTATTCAGGAGGCAGAGGCAGGAGAATCACTGGAACCCAGGAAGCGGAGGTTGCAGTAAGCCGAGATTGTGCCATTGAACTCCAGCCTCAGCAACAGAGCAAGACTCCATCTCAAAAAGAAAAATTGCTTACTCTTAAAGTCCTGAAGATATCCTTCCATATTGTCTTTTAGTTGATTTATTGTTATGCCTGTTATATTACATCTAATTCACTTTTGGCATAAATCACGTGTTCACATGTAGATGTATTTCAGGACTTCCTGTTCTGTCACCTTGGCCTGTTTGTTTTTCCATGTGTCAACACCATAATAATTTAATTTCCTTTTGTTCTAATTCTTTGAAACTTCTGCTAATTGTAGTTGGGTCTTTTCATTTCATCCTCTCTCTATTTCTCCATGGAGCATTCTGAATTATTTTTTCAGATTTCTTTTTAGCTTATTAGTTTCCTCTATGACAGATCTAATTTTCTGCTAAATCATTCACTGAATATTAAATTATTGTTTTGAAGTTCTTTTGAAGTCTTATTCTGTTACTAAGACTGTGTTTACTTTCTTATGTTTTAAAAAATGTTTATATTTTTCAGATCATGAAAAATGATGTTTATATTTTTTCAGATCATGGTTTATAAAAAAACATTATTACAAAGTTTATTTTTATAACATTACTGTTTATTGCTTGATGACTCTCACTTATAATTTTGTTTTTTAAGTGTTGATTATACATTCATCTTCAGTGAATATTTTGTTTTTCTGTGATAATTCCACATGACAAGACAGCATTCTTCTAGGGAGGTTTAGAGTTTGCAACTGCTGGGTATTTTATGCATCTCATTGGCCTAGAGCCCATTTGATGCTAGATCTTCTCTGTTTTCTGGACCACATATCAATGGAAGCCCCAAGTCTGTGTGTTTCAGACCCAGGATTTCTCATTGGTTTTGGTTGTACTCAAAAACCTCACAGACACAGATTTTGTCATTTCTCAAAGAGAGTAGAATGAAGGTCATGTGTATTTCTGGTGCTAAGATATATGAAATATTTCAAGAATAAAAAAATGCAGCACAAAAATAAACCATTCTCATTATTTTTTATTTCCTGTAAAGTTGTTATTTGCATATGTTCAGTTCAAAGAAACTTTAAAATGCTTACTGGAATTTATTATTCCATTAAGTAACAACAAATTGAAGATCTAATTTCAAAACTACAAGTGGAAATCTTTTCCCTTCTATGGCGATCTGTCCACATATTATTGGAGCTGAAAAAAAACCAGATTTTGCTTTTACTTTTTTATTGTTTGCATGTCACCTCTAAAATTCATGCTGAAACTTAATTCCCAATGTAGCAGTATTGAGAGGTGGGGCCTTTAAGAGGTTATTGGATCATAAGGGCTCTGCCCTCATAAATGGATTAATGAGTTAATAAATAAATGAGTTATCATGGGAGAGAAACCTGTGGCTCTGTAAGAAGAAAAGGAGAGACCTGAGCTAGCACATCACCACACTCAGTCCCCTCACAGTATAATGCCCTGCATGTAATGCCTCAAGACTTTGTGCAGTTTCCACCAGCAAGGCACTCACTAAATGTGACACTTCAAGCTTCGACTTCTCAGCCTCTGTAAGAATAAAAAGATAACTTCCTGACGGGTGCAGTGGCTCATGCCTGTAATCCCAGTCCTTTGGGAGCCCGAGGTGGGAGGATCACGAGGTCAGGAGATCAAGACCATTCTGGCTAATGTAGTAAAACCCTGCCTCTACTAAAAAAGTAGTCCTTCGTGGTGGCACATGCCTGTAGTCCCAGTTACTCGGGAGGCTGAGGCAGGAGAACAGTTTGAACTACAGAGGCAAAGGTTGCAGAGAGCCTAGACTGCACCACTGCATTCCAGCCTGGATGACAGAGGGAGGCTCTGAAAAAGAAAGAGGGAAATCAAGAAGGAAGGAAGGAAGGAAGGAAGGAAGGAAGGAAGGAAGGAAGGAAGGAAGGAGGGAGGGAGGGAGGGAGGGAGGGAGGGAGGGAGGGAGGGAAGGAAATTTCTTTTCTTTGGAAATTACCCAGTTTCAGATATTCTGTTATCCGCGACAGAAGACAGACTGAAATAGAAAATTGGTACTAAGAATAAGCAGTGTGGCATTGCTGATAACAAATACCTGATAATGGGAATGTAGTTTTGAACTGGGTAATGAGTAGAGGCTGGAAGAAATTGGAGGAATGAGTTAGAAAAAGCCTAGCTTCTGGTGAGGGCTTAGATGACAAGAAGAGTCACAAAGGTTTGGAACTCCTTGGTTAAGCAGCATGATCAGAATGTTGATAGAAATATAGACAGTAAAGGCCATTCTAATGAGGCTTCAGATGGAACTGAGGAACAAGGTATTGGAAGTAGAATAAAGGTCATTCTTGGTATCAATTGGAAAAGAACTTGGCTGAACTGTTTCTGTTCCTGAGGCCTTGCAGAAGGCCAGACATGAATGTGACAAACTAGGATATGCAGAAGAAGACATTTCTAAGTAACATATACAAGGAGCTGCTTGGTTACTTTGACCACTTATAGTGAGGTACAGAAGCAAAAGAATAATTTAAAGACAGAATTTATAACTCAAAGGGAATCAGAGTGGAAAGATTTGAAAAATTCTCAGCCTGGCCACTTAAAGCTTGCAAAAATGAAGAAGAATGTCCAGGAGAGAAAACCAACACTGTTTTTCAAGACAATGAAAGAAAGACCCTGAAGGCACTTCAGAGATCTTTAAGGATGCCCCTTCCATCAGAGGTCCATTGATCTAGGAGGGCAAATTGTTTTTAGGGGACAGGCCCAGAGTTCTCACCATAGGCTCACTGCCCAGAATCTCCTTGGGACTCTATTCCCCACACCCCAGTGCAGCACCCCATGGGTGCTCTAGCCATTGTTCAAGTAGCCCTAAGTGTGGCTTATGTAGCAGCTCTAGAAGGTACAGGTCATAAACCCTGGCAATGTTCACATGGTACTAATTCTGCAGGCTTGTCGAAAGCAAGAACCTTCACCCAGATTTCAAAATATATCACTGAAAGCCTGACAGCCCAGACAAAGACTTGTCATAGGGATGGAGCCACCACAGAGAGTGCCCATAGAGCAATGCTGAGCAGAAATATGGGGCTGGAGCGGTTGCAGAGAGTCCTCATCAGGGCAAGGCCTAGTGAAGCCATGGGAGCAGGACTACGACTGAGAACCCAGAACTGTAGATCTACTAGTGGGTGACATCAGCTTGGGAGAGCTGGGTGGACTAAGCCCAGTCAAGCCAGAGGGGCAGTGCTGCCCGAGGCCGTGGGGACCCAACTCCGACACCAATATGCAGAAGATGTCAGACATGGAGTCAAAGATTATTCTGGAGTTTTAAAACCCAATGTTTATCCTCTCAAGTTTTGGAATTTCATGGGTCCTGTTGCCATTTCTTGCCTATTTCTCTCTTTTGGAGCAGGAATCTGTATCCTATCCTTCTCTCACCATTGTATCTTACAAAAAAATAACATGTTTTGATTCCACAGGCTCACAGATGAGACTTTGGACTTTGAACTTTTGAGTTAATGCTGAAGCGAGTTAAGACTTTGGGCTACGGGGAGGGAATGAATGTATTCATATGTAAGAAGAACATACGTTTCAGGAGGCATGGGTCAGAATGCTATGGATTGAATGTCCCTTCTAAAACTCAAGTTGAAATTTAATCTCCAATGTGGCAGAACTGAGAGGTGTGACCTTTAAGAGGCTCTACCCTCATGAGTAGATTAATCCACTTGTGAATTAATAGATTAATAGCTTTGTGGATTAACAGGTTATCATGGGAGAGGAGCTGGTGGCTTCATAAAAAGAGAAAGAGAGCCAGCGCATTAGCACACTTAACCCCCTCAGCAGTGATACTCTGTACCACCTTGAGAATTTGAAGGGTCCCCACCAGCAAGAAGGGTGTCATGATATGTGACTCTTTCACTGTGGACTTTTCAGCTGCTACAACTGTACATATCTTTTCTTTACAAATTACCCAGTTTCCGGTATTCTAGGTAACAGAAAACACATGAGGATACACCCTATTTACATTTTACATTACACTTTTATCCTCTCCCTCTGATTCTTGCCTATAAACAGAATGGAAATTCCCCCGGGCCTGACAGCCTGATGTACAAGAAAGTGCACAGACTTAAGCCAATGCTTCAGTGACTGTGGGTAGGGCAGAGCAGATAAACCTGGGAAGTTTTCACTCTGTTATCCTACCACTAGCTGCTCCGGGATCTAAGTCTCATTATGTATACTTTAAGGCAAATGTACAGTACTTTGTGACTCATAGACTGTCCTTCAGATTAGTGATCAGAAAGAGTCTGGGCTCAGCAAAGAAGCAGATAATGAGAGAAAAAATCAAGAAGAACAGTGTTGGAGTTAATTCATCTTTGTTAAGACACTTCATTGCAGAAATGTTGGCAGAACCAGTCATGAGATTCTAGCTGAGGATGAAAGAAAGAAACTCCTATTTTCACTCTCCTTGGGAAATAAGGACTAAAAATGAATTGAGCCAAAAAAAAATCAGGCAGAATATTCTCATCTGACTGATCAGATTTCTTCATAAAGCTGCATATGTAAGATTTTCAACTTGCTCCTGAAAAGAATTGGAAACATGGAGAGATGTAAATTATAGGTGCAGGAAGAATAAAAATAAATTCAACAAAAAGCTCCTCTCCTCTCCTCTTTCATGTTAGTAAAATACCTCTGCATTTCTTAGCTCATAGATTAGTTTCTATTTCTATTGTAATTCATATACTTACGAGTTTGGACTGCAGTGACCTAAACATTGACCCTTCCTCCATGCTAATGTCAAATGGGATTCTTATTTTTTTTGTATAGTTTTGGTTTAAATATTCCCTTGGTTATAAGTTGTCATAAAAATGAAATCAACCTATTGAGATTTGGGAATACTTTCGCCTTAAAATGCTAATTTTATTGAATTTATTAAAATCTCAGATTTTTTTTATTGTACTTTAAGTTCTGGGATAAACGTACAGAACACGCATGTTTGTTACATATGTTTACACATGTCATGGTGGTTGGCTACATCCATTACCCCATCATCTACATTAGGTATTTCTCCTAATGCTACCCCTCCCCTATCCCTCATCCCCGCAAACAGGACCCAGTGTGTGATGTTCCCCTTCCGGTGTCCATGTGTTCTCATTCTTCAACTCCCACTTATGAGTGAGAACGTGTGGTGTTTGATCTTCTGTTCTTGTGTTAGTTTGCTGAGAATGATGATTTCTAGCTTCATCCATGTCCATGCAAAGGACATTAACTCATCCTTTTTTGTGGCTGCATAGTATTCCATGTGCCACATTTTCTTTATTCAGTCTATCATTGATGGGCATTTGGGTTGGTTCCAAGTCTTTGCTATTGTAAACAGTGCCACAATAAACATACATGTGCATGTGTCTTTATAATAGAATGTAAAATTGCAGAATTTTAATAATAGATGATTAGTGTTTACAATGATAGAATAGAATTTAGATTATATATATATATTTTTTTTTAAATATTAATTAGGCTTCTTCTAGCTCTAAGTGGGTTTATGTGGAATGAGCTATGACTAATATTGGCTTATATATGAGATAAGAAGGACATTTAGAATTGACTTTTTATTATAGATATTGGTATATGTGCTAGTGAAATGTCTCAGGTCAACTGTAAGAAGGCTACATTCTAAACCATCTCCTCTTTGGCCTATTCCAAACACTAGCTCCAGGTCAGCTGCAAAATGCTCTTGTCATTGCTTTCTTTTCCTTATCAATAGGAAAATATTTAATTTTGCTGGATTCGAGCTTGTCTATTTAATGCATCAAACAAATTACTTCAGGATATATGAAACAGCTTGTAAATCCCCCAAAATTGCCAGTTGTTTTTAGTTTGACCTAAAATTAAATAATCCTGCAGATGTAATAACAAATTCAAATACTTAAGATCAGATATACAGCAGTATGGGGACCTGAATATGTGTATACGTATTTCTATAGCTATATTTTTCTATATCTGCATATCAACTTAGAGTTATCAAGTAAAATTTGATTGTCCAATAACAATAATACTAGATGCGTGACTAAAATTTGCCTGCTTATGACTTAACTTTCCACTTTTCTTTAGCTCCAGCAAAAATAAATGCATCCTTACCTTAATGCCGTCTATGAATAACACTTAACAACTAAGGATTTCTGAGCACCCACTTTATTTAGAGCTTTGCAAGCACTGTTTATTTTAAATTCATGCAAATGTTTGAGGCTACTTCTATTTTTATCATGTTTATTTCACATAAGAGGAAACTGAGGCTTAGTAGTAGTAGAACTAAGATTTGAAACTGGACTTTTCAAAACCTAGAAAAAATCAATACAGGCAGATCGTCAGTGGATAATTAATATAGCTGTGTTTCCACATAAGTATATATGTAAGATTGGTTCTCAAAGAAATGTACAGAAATTATCAGTGTACTTGCTCATAATTTCTGCTGTAGGCAGATGTTTATATTTTAACTACAAATTTAGATACTGTGTTTTTTTATTTTTTGTTTACAGCAAAGAAACATGTTTAATTTGGTTAGCTTTCTAAAGTTTCTTTATGTGTTTTATTAACATTAAATGACACAGTATCAGCTAGAGTAATTAGTAATTATTGACATTAAATTACATGGTATCAGTTAGAGTAATTAGTAATTTATTAACATTAAATTGCATAGTATCAGCTAGATTAATTAGTAATTGGCTTATATATTAAATAAGAAGGACATATAGAATTGACTTATTTATTATAGATATTGGTGTATGTGCTAATGAAATGTCTCAGGACAACTGTAAGAAGACTACATTCTAAACCATCTCCCCTTCCAAGAGAGGGAAAACACTTAAATTGGCTAAAGCAGAAAGAGCAGTACAAAAGTATTGGTTTATGTGACTAAAATGTCCAGAGATAGATTGAGGGATAGTTTGATTCAGACTCTAGTGATGTCATTGGGTCCTATTTCTCTCTAAGCAGCGGTAACTGACTACCAGAAGTACCAGGTTTCCGTATTCCAAGGACAAGCACAAACAAAGCAAAATAAAATGAGAGACTTGGGGCAGATCCACCTACAACCCAGAATTAATTCTATCGAATCTAATTTTATCACATGGCCTAACCTAATAGTTGTGTCTAGGGAAATGCAAAGACTATACTTGTCCCAGTCTGGGTCATATATCCACCCCTGAATAAGGCTGAAGGGGAAGGGACGTTCCATGCAGTCATGTGGACTAATGATGGACATTAGCAGATCTTCAAATAAAGTTCAGCAAATTATCATAAGAACTAGGAATGGGTGCTTCATGGCAAAAATAATAAAGCTATGTGACAATTCTTCAAGTGCTCCAGTGGTTAGAAAGTTCTAAATAAAGTGGGTGCTCAGAAATTCTTATGAGTCCCTTCACAGGGAGATAGAGGTTTTAGGGCAGAACCAATGGGAAAAAAATGCATGTCAGATAATTTTATGGTAAAGCACTGAAAAATGCTGACTTTTTACTAAACACTGGATTATAATTTTTGTGAGATAGCTATATAAACATGACAGTTGATAAAAATGCAACCATGAATAATTATAATTGCTGACTATAAAAGTAAATACTGGATCTTACAATATAGAAGGATAAGAAATTCTGCACTGAACTAAGGGTCTGGTTTATGCTCTAGTCCAGAATTTTCCCTCTATCAGTTAATGCAGAGGGTCTTATTTTTAAATTTCTATTTAAAATCCACAGCCAATACCGTAAGAGGGTCTTTCCAGGTGTTTACATATATTGCACCTGATTCTGTCCTCTTCAGGGATTAAGGTTTTGTTTTGTTTTGCGTCCCCCATCCTCAGCCTTTTTTTTTTTTGAGATAGAGTCTTGCTCTGTCGCCAGGTGCCAGGCTGGAGTGCGGTGGTGCAGTCTTGGCTCACTGCAACCTCCACCTCCCGGATTCAAGCAATTCTCCTGCCTCAGCCTCCCAAGTAGCTGGGACTACAGGCATGCACAACCAGGTCCAGCTAATTTTTGTATTTTTTTTTAGTAGAGACAAGGTTTTACCATGTTGGCCAGGATGGTCTTATCTCTTGACATTTTGATCAGCCCACCTCAGCCTCCCAAAGTGCTGGGATTACTGGCATGAGCAACCACGCCTGGCCTGTTTTGACACTTTATGGCTGTTAACAATAAAAAAGATTTAAACTAAGGCCTGGTCTGGCAAACTTTGAAAAGAACTCATTCACTGTGTGGGAGAAAATGCTACCAGAGGTTAAGCAATGAATAGGACACTCAACTTGAAGTTCACTGTACCTGTGTGAGCATGCACCTATCAGTACTGATGCTTTCTTCTGAGGCATAAGCGTTTATATTTTGCTTTATTAAGAAAAAGAGAGAAAAACAGTTTTATGATTTTTATTAGGTATTCATTCTATTATCCAGTTGAAAAGAATGAAAGACTTTTTCTCCATGGCTGTAGGGCTTTCATTTTCTGTCTTCTTTGGTTGATAATGGTTACATTCTTATGTACCAATAACAATATTAGTCATAATTACATTATTAATATATGTAGTGGACACTTATTGAATGTTCATTATGTGCCAGGAATTTGGCTAAGTTCTTTTAAATAATTTTTTGCAGTCCAGACTGCTGAACAGAGACACAAATCTGGATATCAAACTGCCTACTGAACATCTCCTTTTCGGTGCTTTGAAAGCATCTTACTCATATCTTTAGTTTTAAACTTTCTAATCTTCTGTGCCTTCTAGTTTAATAAACGCAGCATCCACTCAACTCCCCAGTGTTGGGTCTGGGCATAATATTTGGCATATTGTTCTTTCTCCCCATCCTGATTGCTCAAGCATCAATCCCCAGTTTATGAAACTGTCAACTCCAGCCTACAAATAGCGTGCACGGTATTCCACTTTTCTTCATCTCTATAGCTGTCACCTGATGCACACTACACCTGTTTCATTGCAAGAAGCTCTTTTTTTTTATTGCATTTTAGGTTTTGGGGTACATGTGCAGAGCATGCAATACAGTTGCATAGGTACACACAGGGCGGTGTGTTTTGTTTGCTTTCTCCCCTTCACCCACATTTGGTATTTCTCCCCTGGCAATCCCTCCCCACCTCCCCCTCCCACTGGCCCTCCCCTTTCCCCCCTATAGACCCCAGTGTTTAGTACTCCCCTCCCTGTGTCCATGTGTTCTCATTTTTCATCACCCGCCTATGAGTGAGAATATGCGGTGTTTCCTTTTCTGTTCTTGTGTCAGTTTGCTGAGAATGATGTTCTCCAGATTCATCCATGTCCCTACAAACAACACGAACTCATCATTTCTGATTGCTGCATAATATTCCATGGTGTATGTGTGCCACATTTTCCCGATCCAGTCTATCATCGATGGGCATTTGGGTTGACTCCAGGTCTTTGCTATTGTAAACAGTGCTGCAATGAACATTCGTGTGCATGTGTCCTTGTAGTAGAACGATTTATAGTCCTTTGGATATATGCCCAGTAATGGAATTGCTGGGTCAAATGGGATTTCTATTTCTAAGGCCTTGAGGAATCGCCACACCGTCTTCCACAATGGTTGGACTAATTTACACTCCCACGAACAGTGTGAAAGTGTTCCTTTTTCTCCACATCCTCTCCAGCATCTGTTGTCTCCAGATTTTTTAATGATCGCCATTCTAATTGGGGTGAGATGGTATCTCAATGTGGTTTTGATTTGCATCTCTCTGATGACCAGTGACGATGAGCATTTTTTCATATGATTGTTGGCCTCATCTATGTCTTCTTTCGTAAAGTGTCTGTTCATATCCTTTGCCCACTTTTGAATGGGCTTGTTTGTTTTTTTCCTGTAAATCTGTTTGAGTTCTTTGTAAATTCTGGATATCAGCCCTTTGTCAGATGGGTAAACTAAAAATTTTTTCCCATTCTGTTGGTTGTCTATTCACACTAGAGACTGTTTCTTTTGCTGTGCAGAAGCTGTGGAGTTTGATTAGGTCCCATTTGTCTATTTTGGCTTTTGTTGCCAATGCTTTTGGTGTTTTGTTCATGAAGTCCTTGCCTATTCCTATGTCCTGGATGGTTTTGCCTAGATTTTCTTCTAGGGTTTTTATGGTGCCGGGTCTTATGTTTAAGTCTTTAATCCATCTGGAGTTAATTTTGGTGTAAGGTGTCAGGAAGGGGTCCAGTTTCTGCTTTCTACACATGGCTAGCCAGTTTTCCAAGCACCATTTGTTGAACAGGGAATCCTTTCCCCATTGCTTGTTTTTGTCAGGTTTATCAAAGATTGTATGGTTGTAGCTATGTTGTGTTGCCTCTGATGCCTCTGTTCTGTTCCATTGATCTATATCTCTGTTTTGGTACCAGTACCATGATGTTTTCATTACTGTAGCCTTATAATATAGTTTGAAATCCGGTAGTGTGATGCCCCCCGCTGTGTTCTTTTTGCTTAGAATTGACTTGGCTATACGGGCTCTCTTTTGGTTCCATATGAAGTTCAAGGTGGTTTTTTCCAGTTCTGTGAAGAAAGTCAATGGTAGCTTGATGGGGATAGCATTGATTCTGTAAATTACTTTGGGCAGTATAGCCATTTTCACGATATTAATTCTTCCTAACCATGAACATGGAATGTTTCTCCATCTGTTTGTGTCCTCTCTGATTTCGTTGAGCAGTGGTTTGTAGTTTTCCCTGAAGAGGTCCCTTACGTTCCTTGTGAGTTGTATTCCAAGGTATTTTATTTTTTTTGTAGCAATTGTGAATGGCAGTTCGTTCTTGATTTGGCTTTCCTTTAAGTCTGTTATTGGTGTAGACGAATGCTTGTGATTTTTGCACATTGATTTTATATCCTGAGACTTTGTTGAAGTTGCTTATCAGTTTCAGGAGTTTTTGGGCTGAGGCGATGGGGTCTTCTAGGTATACTATCATGTCGTCTGCAAATAGAGACAATTTGGCTTCCACCTTTCCTATTTGAATACCCTTTATTTCTTTTTCTTGCCTGATTGCTATGGCTAGAAATTCCAGTACTATATTGAATAGGAGTGGTGACAGAGGGCATCCTTGTCTACTGCCGGATTTCAAAGGGAATGCTTCCAGTTTTTGCCCATTCAGTATGATATTGGCTGTTGGTTTGTCATAAATAGCTTTTATTACTTTGAGATACGTTCCATCGATACCGAGTTTATTGAGGGTTTTTAGCATAAAGGGCTGTTGAATTTTGTCAAATGCCTTCTCTGCGTCAATTGCGATAATCATGTGGTTTTTGTTTTTGGTTCTGTTTATGTGGTGAATTTCGTTGATAGACTTGTGTATGTTGAACCAGCCTTGCATCCCCGGGATGAATCCTACTTGATCATGATTGATAAGTTTTTTGATTTGCTGTTGCAATCGGCTTGCCAATATTTTATTGAAGATTTTTGCATCTATGTTCATCATGGATATTGGCCGTAAGTTTTCTTTTCTTGATGGGTCTCTGCGGGTTTTGGTATCAGGATGATATTGGTCTCGTAGAATGATTTGGGTAGGATTCCTTCTTTTTGGATTATTTGGAATAGTTTCAGAAGAAATGGTACCAGCTCCTCTTTGTGTGTCTGGTAGAATTCGGCTGTGAACCCGTCTGGACCGGGGCTTTTTTTCTGTGGTAGGCTCTTAATTGCTGCCTCGAATTCTGACCTTGTTATTGGTCTATTCACAGTTTCAGCTTCCTCCTAGTTTAGGCTTTGGAGGACACAGGAGTCCAGGAATTTATCCATTTTTTCCAGGTTTACTAGTTTATGTGCATAGAGTTGTTTGTAATATTCTCTGATGATGGTTTGAATTTCTGTGGAATCTGTGGTGATTTCCCCTTTATCATTTTTTATTGCAATTATTTGGTTGTTCTCTCTTTTCTTTTTAATCAATCTGGCTAGCGGTCTGTCTATTTTGCTGATCTTTTCAAAAAACCAGCTCTTGGATTTATTGATTTTTTGGAGGGTTTTCGTGTCTCAGTCTCCTTCAGTTCTTCTCTGATCTTAGTTATTTCTTGTCTTCTGCTGGATTTTGAGTTTTTTTGATCTTGCTCCTCTAGCTCTTTCAATTTTGACGATAGGGTGTCAATTTTGGATCTCTCCATTCTTCTCAAATGGGCACTTATTGCTATATATGTTTCTCTAGAGACTGCTTTAAATGTGTCCCAGAGATTCTGGCATGTTGTGTCTTCGTTCTCATTGGTTTTGAAGAACTTCTTTATTTCTGACTTCATTTCGTTGTTTATCCAGTCAACATTCAGGAGCCAGTTGTTCAGTTTCCATGAAGCTGTGTGGTTCTGGGTTGGTTTCTGAATTCTGAGTTCTAACTTCATTGCCTTATGGTCTGAGAGGCTGTTTGTTATGATTTCAGTTGTTTTGCATTTGTTGAGCAGTGCTTTACTTCCAATTATGTGGTCAATTTTAGAGTAGGTATGATGTGGTGCTGAGAAGAATGTATATTCTGTGGATTTGGGGTGGAGAGTTCTGTAAATGTCTATCAGGTTTGCTTTCTCCAGGTCTGAGTTCAAGCCCTGGATATCCTTGTTGATTTTCTGTCTGGTTGATCTGTCTAATATTGACAGTGGAGTGTCAAAGTCTCCCATTATTATTGTGTGGGAGTCTAAGTCTCTTTGTAAGTCATTAAGAACTTGCCTTTTGTATCTGGGTGCTCCTGTATTGGGTCCATATATGTTTAGGATCGTTAGCTCTTCTTGTTGTATCGATCCTTTTACCATTATGTAATGACCTTCTTTGTCTCTTTTGATCTTTGTTGCTTTAAAGTCTATTTTATCAGAGATGAGAATTGCAACTCCTGCTTTCTTTTGCTCTCCATTTGCTTGGCAAATCTTCCTCCATCCCTTTATTTTGAGCCTTTGTGTATCCTTGCATGTGAGATGGGTTTCCTGGATACAGCACACTGATGGGTTTTGGCTTTTTATCCAATTTGCCAGTCTGTGTCTTTTGATTCGTGCATTTAGTCCATTTACATTTAGGGTTAATATTGTTATGTGTGAATTTGACACTGCCATTTTGAGGCTAGCTGGCTGTTTTGCCCATTAGTTGTTGTAGATTCTTCATTATGTTGATGCTCTTTAGCACTTAGTGTGATTTTGGAATGGCTGGTACTGGTTGTTCCTTTCTATGTGTAGTGCCTCTTTCAGGAGCTCTTGTAAAGCAGGCCTGGTGGTGACAAAATCTCTGAGTACTTGCTTGTTCGCAAAGGATTTTATTTTTCCTTCACTTCTGAAGCTCAGTTTGGCTGGATATGAAATTCTGGGTTGAAAGTTCTTTTCTTTAAGGATGTTGAATATTGGCCCCCACTGTCTTCTGGCTTGTAGAGTTGCTGCCGAGACATCTGCTGTGAGTCTGATGGGCTTCCCTTTGTGGGTGACCCGACCTTTCTCTCTGGCTGCCCTTAGTATTTTCTCCTTTATTTCAACCTTGTTGAATCTGACGATTATGTGCCTTGTGGTTGCTCTTCTTGCGGAATATCTTTGTGGTGTTCTTTGTATTTCCTGCAATAGAGTGTTGGCCTGTCTTGCTAGGTGGGGGAAATTTTCCTGGATAATGTCCTGCAGAGTATTTTCCAGCTTGGATTCATTCTCTTCATCACATTCTGGTACGCCTATCAAACGTAGGTTAGGTCTCTTCACATAGTCCCACATTTCTTGGAGACTTTGTTCATTCCTTTTTGCACTTTTTTCTTTGATCTTAGTTTCTCGTTTTATTTCATTGAGTTGATCCTCGACTTCAGATATTCTTTCTTCTGCTTGGTCAATTCGGCTATTGAAACTTGTGTTTGCTTCGCGAAGTTCTCGTATTGTGTTTTTCAGCTCCTTTAATTCATTCATATTCCTCTCTAAGGTATCCATTCTTGTTATCATATCCTCAAATCTTTTTTCAAAATTCTTAGTTTCTTTGCATTGATTTAAAACATGTTCTTTTAGCTCACAAAAGTTTCTCATTATCCACCTTCTGAAGTCTAATTCCGTCATTTCGTCACAGTCATTCTCCGTCCAGCTTTGTTCCCTGCTGGTGTGGAGTTTTGGTCCTTTCTAGGTGGCGAGGTGTTCTGGTTTCGGGTGTTTTCCTCCTTTTTGCGCTGTTTTCTTCCCATCTTTGTGCATTTATCCACCTGTCGTCTGTGAATTTGCTGACTTTTTGATTGGATCTCTGAGTGGACACCCAGATTGTTGATGATGGAGTATTTCTGTTACTTGTTTTCCTTTTACCAGTCTAGCCCCTCCACTGTACGACTGCTGAGGTCCAATCCAGGCCCTGCTTGTCTGGGGTGCACCTGTAGCGGCTGTAGAACAGTGAGGGATGCTACCAGTTTCTTTTTCTGCTATCTTTGTCCCAGGATGATGTCTGCCGAATGTCAGTCTTATGGATATAGAGGGGTCAGGGAGTTGCTTGAGGAGACAATCTATAGGAGTTCAAGTGCTGAGCTGTGAGCTCTGTTGTTCATTCAGGGCTGCTAGGCTGCTATGTTTAGTTCTGCTGTAACCTAACTCATAAGAAAACCCTTTTCTTTTCCTCAGATGCTCTGTCTGGGGGGGGGGTTGGGGCTTTCCTTGTGAGTGTCCGCCTCACTGTCCTGCCCAGCTAGGAGGCAGTCTAGTCACTTTTTGCCTGCCGAGGCTCCGCCCTGCTCATGTGAGGTTCGCCCTTTTCCTGCAGGCTCCGCCCTTCTGCTGTGGTCTCCGCCCTGTTGCCACGGGCTAGGCCCTGCGGCGGAGTCTCTCTGTTGTACCTGGTTGCCTCGGCAGCGGCAGGCTGCATCAGCAATGGGCGTGTACCTCAGTAGGGGCTGATTGCCTCGGTAATGGCTGACGCCCCTCCCCCGCAGAGCTGTGCTTTAAAAAAAAACCTATTCACCGGGAGCGTTTGGAATCGCCGTTTTGTTTGTCGCACTGCACTCCCCCAAACGCTGAGTCCCTGGGATTTCCTGGGCTGGGTCACAGTTCAAGACCGGTTCAGTCTCAAGTTCAGCCCTCTCGGGTCTTAGTTTGCCGGTTCAACAGGGCACCCTTAACAGTTCGCTTTTGTATGGAGCGCTGTGGAGCACCTCTGCGCTCCAGCGCGGGCCAGAGCCGCACCGGCTGCCAGCTACGCCAGCGGAGACCTCTGCCTGGTGTCCCGCGTCTCTTTTATATCTGGGAATTTTCCTGTTCTGTGGGCAACTAAGATCCGTCTGGAAATGCTTCACTGACTCACCCTCTCTGTGCGTCCAGCGAGAGCTTCAATCCTGGGTTGTTCTCTGCAAGAAGCTCTTAATGAAACTTTAAAGACAGGAATAATTTTATTATTTCCTTATGAAACACTTTTCTTTTTTTTTTTTAATTTTTTATTGGATTTTAGGTTTTGGGGTACATGAGAAGAGCATGTAAGACAGTTGCGTAGGAACACACATGGTAGTGTGCTTTTCTTTCCTTCTCCCCTTCACCCACATTCGGCATTTCTCCCCAGGCTATCCCTCCCCACCTCCCCCTCCCACTGGCCCTCCCCTTTTCCCCCCAATAAACCCCACTGTTTAGTACTCCCCTTTCTGTGTCCATGTGTTCTCATTTTTCATCACCCACCTATGAGTGAGAATATGCGGTGTTTCATTTTCTGTTCTTGTGTCAGTTTGCTGAGGATGACGTCCTCCAGATTCATCCATGTCCCTACAAACGACACAAACTCATCATTTCTGATTGCTGCATAATATTCCATGGTGAAACTCCACAGCTTCTGCACGGCAAAAGAAACAGTCACTAGAGTGGATCGGCAACCAACAGAATGGGAAAAAATTTTTGCAGTTTACCCATCTGACAAAGGGCTGATATCCAGAATTTACAAAGAACTCAAACAGATTTACAGGAAAAAAACAAACAAGCCCATTCAAAAGTGGGCAAAGGATATGAACAGACATTTTACGAAAGAAGACATAGATGAGGCCAACAATCATATGAAAAAATGCTCATTGTCACTGGTTATCAGAGAGATGCAAATCAAAACCACATTGAGATACCATCTCACGCCAGTTAGAATGGCGATCATTAAAAAATCTGGAGACAACAGATGCTGGAGAGGATGTGGAGAAAAAGGAACACTTTTACACTGTTGGTGGGAGTGTAAATTAGTTCAACCATTGTGGAAGACAGTGTGGCAATTCCTCAAGGCCTTAGAAATGAAACACTTTTCTGTGGAATAAACATCTACCTTCCTGTTCTGCCTCATCTGCTGTTACCCCTGCCTGCCCTCATATGTTAGCTTTTTCTGAACATTTAGAACTTAGTTTAGAAGACACTTCTTCAAGTAGGATTTCCTTGATTCCTTATACTTGTTTTTATATCTCTATCACAGTCCATGGTTTGTTTCATTTTCTTTTCGAGATTATGTGCATTCTTTCTTCCTCGCCAGACATAAAATACATGAAGGCAGGAAGTACATGAGTCATGTTCACCATAATATTTACATTGTCTAGCAGAATGCAGCTCCTGCATAAACGTGATTTAAATGAGTGAATGAACGCACAAAATCTACACAGGTCCTCCTTTCCAAACCCAGGTTTCTTAAACTATGTCATTCTGCTTTTAGACACATTTGTATTTCATTTTCACTTCATGAACATTCAGTCTTTGCCTCAGGGGCCCAATGGGAATACCTAATATATTCGATATAGACATTTACATTTTGTTTTCTATTTGGGCAATATCTCAGTTTTTCTTAGTAATAAAATTTTCATGCTCTTTTTGAAATACTTAGTAAAAAGATCAGAGAAGAACAGACGTTTCTGAGTGAAAGTGATTAAAGCACATTTTAAATAGTGCTGGATTATCCAAAGGCAATTTTAAAATGTGCTTCAGGCAAAAGATTTTGAATTTTGACATTTCCCTTAAAGAATCAAAGTAATACTGATGGAATAAACTCAGAAATTCTTTAAACTTCCTAAAATTTGTCTTGATATTTATTACTGATTTTAGTTTTAATTATACAAGAGGCAAAACAATGTTAGGATCACTAAAAAACCTTAATGGAAACCACCTTTGAATACTAGTGTTAGACTTGTATAATTTCTACATTTTCTAAACCAGTGCTCTTTCATTTATAAAATAATAAGAAGCATACATTATTATGTATCAGATACTATGGTAGGTATTTTACATTCATTCTCTTTAATTCATACTATCTTGAAAGTTAGATGTTTCCCTCCCGGTTTTAGAGATGAGAACAGTGAGACAATGACCAGGTAAGCAGCAAGGTCTGCTTGGCTCTCCAGCCCATACCCTTTTTGGCAGGTCACATTAGCTCTCTCTGTGTGAATGAGGCTATAACTTCTTCCCCATCATATTCATCCTGGTAAGACAATTCCAATGCTGACTATGCAGGGGGATTGCATATATTGCTTCAATCTGCTTAAATTGGCTACTGTGCAAAACTCAAGCAAAGCCCTAGTAGCTCAATAGAAAATCTATATGTTTCAGCAGGATGCCCACAGGGAAGCAGCAGATCTCTAATTTGGAACAATCAGCACAGCATGGAGTGTGGCAGGGCTGCTTTGTAGAAATATACAAGAGTTTCAGTCATTGTAGTTGTTAGAAGAACTAAGATTTATTGTAGAAACTAAGCATTTTCTTTAGAATCAGTCATTGCATGGATCTGAAGTCAGCAGCTAAATTTCTTTTATTCAGGGCCTGATTATGTGTCCCTAACTGGCTAAATGATGTTATTTAAATACAGATCAGTATTTAGTATGCAGAAAGGTAGGAGGGAAATTTGAGTAAATAAAACACTGTTCATTATCAAACTGGCTTAATCCAATAAAACATTTGAAATAAATACGATTTTTCTAAAAAAGTTTGAAAGTAGCTACAAAGATCGGTGGAAATGCTATGGCCATGATTTGTGGCAGATACTTCTTGGAGAGGCAGTCCTCCTTAACTGTTTGGATTGGTTTTGCCTCAGTTTCTCGAGGTAGGCCCTTGAGATGCCATGGGTCAGTGCCAGCTGCTCTCTTTGAGAGAAACCTGGTGCTGAGCTAGATCTGCTTCCAGTCTTCAGGAGAACCAAATGTGCTTATGTTTATAGAAATTTTTGAAGAAATTCTGTATAGGAAAAGTAGTAAGAAAAGTTAATAAATCAGATGGTAATATAGTCAATGTAAATTGAATACAGAAAAACCAGTGAACCACATTTACCTCAAAGGTAGCATAGTCACATTTTCCTTACTTTTAATTTACCAGCAAATGTCAACGATTTTTTTTTAAAGCCTCCTTTATAAAATGTGAATCTAAGGCAGCCTTCTTCTTTCTTTTTTTTTCTTTTTTATTGCATTTTAGGTTTTGGGGTACGTGTGCAGAACGTGCAAAATAGTTGCATAGGTACACTCATGGCAGTGTGTTTTGCTTCCTTTCTCCCCTTCACCCACATTTGGCATTTCTCCCCAGGATATCCCTCCCCAGCTCCCCCCCCGCTGGCCCTCCCCATTCCCCCCAATAGACCCCGAAGTGTAGTACTCCCTTCCCAGTGTCCATGTGTTCTCATTTTTCCTCACCCGCCTATGAGTGAGAATATGTGGTATTTTATTTCCTGTTCTTGTGTCAGTTTGCTGAGAATGATGTTCTCCAGTTTCATCCATGTCCTTACAAAGAACACAAACTCATCGTTTTTGATTGCTGCATAGTATTCCATGGTGTATATGTGCCACATTTTCCCAGTCCAGTCTATTATTGATGGGTATTTGGGTTGGTTCCAGGTCTTTGCTATTAAAAACAGTGCTGCAATGAACATTCGTGTGCATGTGTCCTTATAGTAGAACGATTTATAGTCCTTTGGATATATACCCAGTAATGGGATTGCTGGGTCAAATGAAATTTCTATTTCTAAGGCCTTGAAGAATCACCACACTGTCTTCCACAATGGTTGGACTAATTTACACTCCCACCAACAGTGAAAAAGTGTTCCTTTTTCTACACATCCTCTCCAGCATCTGTTGTCTCCAGATTTTTTAATGAATGCCATTCTAACTGGCGTGAGATGGTATCTCAGTGTGGTTTTGATTTGCATCTCTCTAATTACCAGTGATGATGAGCATTTTTTTATATGTTTGTTGGCCTCATGTATGTCTTCTTTTGTAAACTGTCTGTTCATATCCTTTGCCCATTTTTGAATGGACTTTTTTGTTTTTTTCCTGTAAATCTGTTTGAGTTCTTTGTAAATTCTGGATATCAGCCCTTTGTCAGATGGGTAAACTGCAAAAATGTTTTCCCATTCTGTTGGTTGCTGATTCACTATAGTGACTGTTTCTTTTGATGTGCAGAAGCTGTGGAGTTTGATTAGGTCCCATTGGTTTATTTTGGCTTTTGTTGCCAATGCTTTTGGTGTTTTGATCATGAAGTCCTTGCCTACTCCTATGTCCTGAATGGTTTTGCTTAGATTTTCTTATAGGGTTTTTATGATGCCAGGTCTTATGTTTAAGTCTTTAATCCACCTGGAGTTAATTTTAGTGTAAGGTGTCAGGAAGGGGTCCAGTTTCTGCTTTCTGCACATGGCTAGCCAGTTTTCCCAACACCATTTATTAAACAGGGAATCTTTCCCCATTGCTTGTTTTTGTCAGGTTTATCAAAGATTGTATGGTTGTAGATATGTTGTGTTGCCTCCAATGCCTCTGTTCTGTTCCACTGGTCTATATCTCTCTTTTGGTACTGGTACCATGCTGTTTTGAATACTGTAACCATGTAGTATAGTTTGAAGTCCGGTAGTGTGATACTCCTGCTGTGTTCTTTTTGCTTAGAATTGACTTGGCTATGCGGGCTCTCTTTTGGTTCCATATGAAGTTCATGGTGGCTTTTTCCAGTTCTGTGAAGAAAGTCAATGGTAGCTTGATGGGGGATAGCGTTGATTCTGTAAATTACTTTGGGCAGTATAGCCATTTTCACGATATTGATTATTTCTAACCATGAACATGGAATGTTTCTCCATCTTTTTGTGTCCTCTCTTATTTCATTGAGCAGTGGTTTGCCGTTTTTCTTAAAGAGGTCCCTTACATTCTTTGTAAGTTGTATTCCTAGGTATTTTATTGTTTTTGTACCAATTGTGAATGGCAGTTCGTTCTTGATTTGGCTCTCTTTAAGTCTGTTATTGGTGTATAGGAATGCTTGTAATTTTTGCACATTGATTTTATATCCTGAGATTTTGCTGAAGTTGCTTATCAGTTTCAGGAGTTTTCGGGCTGAAATGATGGGGTCTTCTAGATATATTATCATGTCATCTGCAAATAGAAACAATTTGGCTTCCTCCTTTTCTATTTGAATACACTTTATTTCTTTTTCTTTTTCTTGCCTGATTGCTCTGGCTAGAACTTCCAGTACTATATTGAATAGGAGTGGTGAGAGAAGGCATCCTTGTCTAATGCCATATTTCAAAGGGAATGCTTCCAGTTTTTGTCCATTCAGTATGATATTGGCTGTTGGTTTGTCATAAATAGCTTTTATTACTTTGAGATATGTTCCATAAATACCGAGTTTATTGAGGGTTTTTAGCATAAAAGGCTGTTGAATTTTGTCAAATACCTTCTCTGCATCAATTGAGATAATCATGTGGTTTTTGTTTTTGGTTCTGTTTATGTGGTGAATTAAGTTTATAGACTTGCGTATGTTGAACCAGTCTTGCATCCCTGGGATGAATCCTACTTGATCATGATGGACACGTTTTTTGATGTGCTGTTGCAGTCGATTTGCCAGTATTTTATTGAAGATTTTTGCATCTATGTTCATCATGGATATTGGCCTGAAGTTTTCTTTTCTTGTTGAGTCTCTGCCGGGTTTTGGTATCAGGATGATGTTGGTCTCATAAAATGATTTGGGAAGGATTCCCTCTTTTTGGATTATTTGGAATAGTTTCAGAAGGAATGGTACCAGCTCCTCTTTGTGTGTCTGGTCGAATTCAATTGTGAACCCATGTGGACCTGGGCTTTTTTGTGTGGTAGGCTCTTAATTGCTACCTCGACTTCAGACCTTGTTATTGGTCTGTTCATAGTTTAGGCTTCCTCCTGCTTTAGACTTGGGAGGCCACAGATGTCCAGAAATTTATCTATTTCTTCCAGGTTTACTAGTTTATGTGCATAGAGTTGTTTGTAGTAGTCTCTGATGATGGTTTGAATTTCTGTGGAATCTGTGGTGATTTTCTATTTATCGTTTTTTATTGCATCTATTTGGTTGTTCTCTCTTTTCTTTTTAATCAATCTGGCTAGTGGTCTGCCTATTTTGTTGATCTTTTCAAAAAAACAGCTCTTGGATTTATTGATTTTTTGAAGGGTTTTTCATGTCTCTATCTCCTTCAGTTCTGCTCTGATCTTAGTTATTTGTCTTCTGCTAAGTTTTGAGTTTTTTTTATCTTGCTTCTCTAGCTCTTCCAATTTTGATGATAGGGTGTCAATTTTGGATCTCTCCACTCTTCTCATGTGGGCACTTATTGCTATATATGTTCCTCTAGAGACTGCTTTAAATGTGTCCCAGAGATTCTGGTATGTTGTGTCTTCATTCTCTTTGGTTTCAAAGAACTTCTTTATTTCTGCCTTCATTTCATTGTTTATCCAATCAACGTTCAAGAGCCAGTTGTTTAGTTTCCATGATGCTGTGCAGTTCTGAGTTAGTTTCTGAATTCTGAGTTCTAACTTGATTGCACTATGGTCTGAGAGACTGTTTGTTATGATTTCAGTTTGTTTTGCATTTGCTGAGGAGTGCTTTACTTCCAATTATGTGGTCAATTTTCGAGTAGGTGTGATGTGGTGCTGAGAACAATGTATATTCTGTGGTTTTGGGGTGGAGAGTTCTGTAAATGTCTATCAGGTTTGCTTGTTCCAGGTCTGAGTTCAAGCCCTGGATATCCTTAATTTTCTGTCTGGTGGATCTGTCTAATATTGACAGTGGAGTGTTAACGTCTCCCAATATTATTGTGTGGGAGTCTGAGTCTCTTTGTAAGTCATTAAGAACTTGCCTTATATATCTGGGTGCTCCTGTATTGGGTCCATATATATTTAGAATCGTTAGCTCTTCTTGTTGTATCGATCCTTTTACCATTATATAATGGCCTTCTTTGTCTCTTTTGATCTTTGTTGCTTTAAAGTTTATTTTATCAGAGATGAGAATTGCAACTCCTGCTTTTTTTTGCTCTCCATTTGCTTGGTAAATCTTCCTCCATCCCTTTATTTATTTTGAGCCTTTGTGTATCCTTGCATGTGATATGGGTTTCCTGGATACAGCACACTGATGGGTTTTGGATTTTTATCCAATTTGCCAGTCTGTGTTTTTTGATTGGTGCATTTAGCCCATTTACATTTAGGGTTAATATTGTTATGTGTGAAGTTGTTACTGCCATTTTGATGCTATCTGGCTCTTTTGCCCATTAGTTGATGCAGTTTATTCATTTTGTTGATGCTCTTTAGCATTTGGTATGTTTTTAGAATGGTTGGTACTGGTTGTTCCTTTCTATGTATAGTGCCTCTTTCAGGAGCTCTTGTAAACCAGGCCTGGTGGTGACAAAATCTCTGAGTACTTGCTTGTTCGCAAAGGATTTTATTTTTCCTTAACTTCTGAAGCTCAGTTTGGCTGGATATGAAATTCTGTGTTGAAAGTACTTTTCTTTAAGGATGTTGAATTTTGGCCCCCACTCTCTTCTGGCTGGTAGAGTTTCTGCCGAGAGATCTGCTGTGAGTCTGATAGGCTTCCCTTTGTGGGTGACCCGACCTTTCTCTCTGGCTGCCCTTAGTATTTTCTCCTTCATTTCAACCCTGGTCAATCTGATGATTATGTGCCTTGAGGTTGTTCTTCTTGAGGAATATCTTTGTGTTTTTCTCTGTATATCCTGGACTTGAATATTGGCCTGCCTTGCTAGGTTGGGGAAATTTTACTGAATAATATCCTGAAGAGTATTTTCCAGTTTGGATTCATTCTCTTCATCACATTCTGGTACACCTGTCAAACATAGGTTAGGTCTATTCACATAGTTCCACATTTCTTGGAGACTTTGTTCATTCCTTTTTGCGTTTTCTTCTCTAATCTTGGTTTCTCATTTAATTTCATTGAATTGATCTTCGACTTCTGAGATTCTTTCTTCTGCCTGGTCAATTCAGCTGTTGAAACATGTGTTGTGTTTTTCAGCTCCTTCAATTCATTCATATTTCTCTCTAAGTTGTCCATTCTTGCTATCATTTTCTTGAATCTTTTTTCAAATCTTTTTTCAAGGTTCTTAGTTTCTTTGCATTGATTTAGAACATGTTCTTTTAGCTCACAGAAGTTTCTCATTATCCACCTTCTGAAGTCTGATTCCATCATTTCGTCACACTCATTCTCCATCCAGCTTTGTTCCCTTGCTGGTGAGGAGTTTTGGATTTTTGTAAGAGGCGAGGTGTTTTGATTTCAGGTGTTTTCCTCCTTTTTGCGCTGGTTTCTTCCCATCTTTGTGGATTTATCCACCTGTCGTCTGAGTAGTTGCTGGCTTTTCAATTCAGTCTCTGAGTGTATGCCCAGATTGTTGATGCTGAGGTATTTCTGTTACTTAGTTTTCCTTTTAACAGTCTAGCCACTCTGCTGTACGACTGCTGAGGTCCACTCCAGTCTCTGCTGCTGTGGGCTCTGCCCTCTTGCTGTGGGCTCCGGCCTTCTGTCCTGGGTTCTGCCCTGTTGCCCAAGGGCTCTGCCCTGCTGCCCATGGGCTCTGCCCTGCTGTTGTGGTCTCCGCCCTGTTGGTGGAGTCTCTCTGTTATGGTGGGTTGCCTTAACAATGGCAGGCTGCATCAGCAATGAGCGTGTACCTCAGTAGGGGCAGAATGCCTCGGTATTGGTGGACATCCCTCACCCACGGAGCTGCACCATCCTGGATTCAGCTGTGCCCGCCATGAAACTCTCAACCCTGAGCATTTCCAATTGCCGTTTTGTTTGTCCTTGTGGGGGTGGGACCTGCCGAGCCTGATCACCTGGCTCCCTGCCTCAGAGCCCTTTCTCTCTCTCTGTTTTTTTTTTTTTTTTAAGTTGAACAGATGACTCTTTCCCAGGTGTTTTAGTTGCCTGCTTGTAGAGCACCGGGATCTGTGTGATTTCCTGTGCAGGGGCCCACTGCACCAGCTCAAATGTCGCTTCCCGGGAATCTCCTTGTCTGGCTCACTTTCCAAGTCCCGTTTAATCAGATGGATATGCTAATCTGCCCTCCCAAATCTCAGATTGCCAGTTTAACAGGGCACCCAGACCAGCGCATTTTGTGCGGGGTGCTGCTGCACTGTACACTGGCCGAAATGGCCCGCGCAAGCCCAGAGGGCTCCACTGGCTTCCCGTGACTCTCCTACACCTGGGAATTTCCCCATTCTGTGGGCAACAAAGATCTGTCTGGAAATGTGGCTAGGACTCACCCTCTGCGCTGTCACTGAGAGCTGCAATCCCGAGTTGTTCCTACCATGCCATCTTGGAAAAAAAACGGCAGCCCTCTTCTTTCTAAGCCTTGCCCCATTGCCTAGGACGATTTTAACCCCTGTCCTGCTTTCAGGACATATTCTGTTCCCCTGAGATGTTGCTTGCCTGACTATCTTTCCACACAATATCTTCTTGCTTTTCATGTGAATTTCAATCAGTCACAGTGACTGTGCCTGTTGTAACAGTTCAACATGCAGCTGGTTTCATAGTGATAAAGGCACCCATTTTCCACGTGTCATGGAACATAATGGTTAGAATGTGGTGTTAGTAAGGCTGAGTATGCTTATCAACTTACAGATCAATAAGCAGTACTTAGAGAACTTATCCATTTTGAGGGTACTGTGAGGAATTATATCTCTGAACCCAGGGATCAAGCATACCATTGCACATAAGCTGAGGCAAAACTGTCAATTGTCGCTTAATATCTATTGTCCGTTTCCTCCACAGTTAAAGGCTATGGACTCTGTGAATAAAACATTAAGGAAAAAGTATAAGACAGTGTTTCCCAGCTTCCCCTCCTGCAAAGGGCAGTTATGTGTCCAAAGCTGCACTGTAGAGATGGGAGCCATGAGCTGGTAGGGCCCTGAAGCCACCAAGCAGGAGAACCCCACCCTGCACTGCTCATCTCCAGGCGTCCCTGTGAGAAAGATATTAACTCTTGTCTTATTTAAACCACTGTTATTCTTGGCCTTGGTTACTCAGCAGTGAAGCAATCCTAACTGATGTATAAGGCAAAGAGTGTGGATGTCCCAAAGGACATTTAGAACTTAGATTTTTCAGAATATTAGTCAAAATGATGAAAAGAGTTGAGCATAGTACTTAATAAATGGGTATTCAGGATTTTTTTTTTGCATTAACGAAATTAAATAATTATTCAGTGTTGTCCTATTAGTGTTGGGGTTCAGATGTTCAGGGGAGCCCTCAGCTCCCATAACAGGACGTTTCTCCAGGTTCTTGGTCTATCACTCTCTTAAGAGTGGGAAAGGAGACCATGGTGCAGTGTGCTCAAAAAGTAAATACCAGACCCTAAACAGAGTTTGCAGAAAGTGATTTATTTAGATAAAGAGGAAAAGGAGAGGAAAAGAGAGAACTTCCTCAAGAGAGACAGAGTGTGTGGAAGGGGATCCAAGAGTCCAAAGGGTTGTGGCAGAAGGGGACTTTTAACCTGGGAGGAACCCCCACCTTCTCCAAGACCCCTGGCCAATGAAAGGAGTTCCTTGGAACTTCCGCTAGTGTGATTGACTTTTGACCTTTCCAAGGCAGCGAAAATTTAAACAAAGACAGTTAAATCTCTGGGATGGAGAGATGGGAAGGGGACATGGGTGCTGGGAAGTTCTCGCCCTTAAAACTATGACCCCTTGTGGACCCAGAAAGAGAACACATTCCCTCGTTAGATTAATTAAATGAGAACATGTGTGTTCACCTGATTAAGTACTATATGCATAGCCAGTGCTCAATACTGATCATATTCTCCTTCTATATAAAAGCACTATGCTTCCTTGATAAAGCATTTTCTATTTATTTTTTATTGTAAATATAATTACAAAGTGTTAAAATAGAGGATTTTTCTGACCTGAAAAAGTCCCATAAAAGCATTCATAAACTTGTTACACTTCTTTCAAATAATGTTATCTTAACAGATGAGTTGTTTTATTTCAAAGTAACAATATTTTCCCATTATGGTACATGGTTGCACTAGTGACCCTCAATGAAACATGCCTCCTAGTAGCAGTGCCTTTGGGTGGTGGTAGTCTGGTAGTCTTCATCCACGTTGACACTAGGCTTGGTCATGTGACCTGCTTTCAACAATAGGACCTCAGCAAACATGTGGCAAGCAGAAGCTTAATATGTACTTATACACTGAAGCATGCCCTTTCGGAATGCTGCTGCCACCATTTGGGCTTGGGCTAGCTGCCTTAAGGATGAAACATCAAACAGAGAGGAGGCACCAGCTGTCTCAGCTAAGCTCAGCCGCTAGATAACTTTCCAGATGAAGACAGTGGTAAAAGTGATCTCCAGGTAAGATTAAAAAACCACCCAGAGTCATGAGAAATAATAAATCATTGTTTCACATCAGTAAGTTTTGGGGCAATTTATTATTCAGCTATAGATAGCAGACATTTGCACACACAAACTACTTTTGTGTATGTGAAGTATACACACATTTTTCATAGTAATGAATAGAATACAATGATAGCTAAGCTCTACTTTTCTCCTTATATTCTACATAACCATAGCAAAAATTTTACTTTATTTTAATGAGTTTGACAGTTACAAATTAAATTGAAATTAACAATTATTAAATTTGTTCATTGTGCAAGCTTAACCAGAGACTGACATTTTGGTTAGCTACAAATAGTAATATTTTTTAAGTTATAGAAAAAATATATATGATATCAATTGTAAGTATTTTTACTTATTTATTTTAATGTTTTTTTTTTCTTTTTTGAGACTCCAGTCTGTTGCCAAGACTGGAGTGCAGTGTCATGATTGTGACTCACTACAGCCTCAAACTCCTGGGCTCAAGTGATCCTCCTCCTTCAGCCTCCCAAGCAACTGAGACTATAGGCAAAAGCCACCATATCCAGCTAATTTTTAGTACTTTTTATAGAGACGGGATCTTACTATGTTGCCCAGGCTGGTCTCAAAATTCTGGGCTCAAGAGATCCTCCCACCTTGGCCTTCCAAAGTGCTGGGATTACAGGCATGTGTCACTGTACCCAGTCCAGTATTTTTATTTAAACTGTAGGACTTTAGAGGAAGATAAAACTAAAGAGGGATGACAGGAATAAAAGAGAGAGAGAAAGAGAGAGAGAGAGAGAGAAAATGAGATTGTTGCTCTGGCTATATTTTCAAAAGGTAAATAACTGAGGAACCAATCATACAACATACTTGGCTATTTACCTGTTTTCCAAGAGTTCTCTCTATGTGTTTACCCCATCAATGAAAGACGGTGGTTGGAAGCAACTAGATGTTTCCTGAAGATGGAATCAATGTGCAAACCAGACAGAATTGTGTTCCCCCTTTACTGTTTTTATTATGATAATCTGCTTTCTACACCAGTGTTTTCTAAATGTTACATCTTGAAGTATCTTTTAGGGCATCTAAAACCAAAATATAAATGTCAGAGTTTTGAGTGGTATTAGTTACATCATTTCAAAATATCCATGGTAGCTATGAACTGTTATCATCTTCAGAACAAGAGAAACCTCTCCCAATTAATGTCTTTACTCTTGATTCAGGCTAATGATGACTGTAACATTTTTATATAGGGAAGTGTATTTTTATTACAATTTTGTTACTTGCTTAGTTTACTTTTATGATGGGTATTCCAAGGATCTTTTTTACATACTGTATTAGGTCTTTCTTGTGTTGCTCTAAAGGAATACCTGAGACTGGGTAATTTATAAACAACAGAAGTTTAACTGGTGCATGGTTTTGCAGGCTGTACAAGCATGGCACCAATGTCTGCCTGGCTCCTTACAATTATGGTGGAAGGTGAATGGGAGCAGGAATTTCACGTGGTGAGAGTGGGAGCAAGTGAGGCAGAAGGTGCTACACATTTTTAAATAACCGTATTTCACATGAACTCATTTATCATCAAGGGGATGGCTCTAAGCCATTCGAGAGGAATATGCCCCCGTGATCCAAACACCCTCCATCAGGGAATCGGTAATATAATGTAATTCCTTACATTACATATTGAAATGTAATCTCTGCCTCCAACAATGAGGATTACATTTCAGCATGAGATTTGAAAGAGACAAATATCTGAAGTGTGTCATCTGCACAATATTGTTGGTATATACTGAGCCCAAAAAACAGAATACCTGAAGTCTAGACCCAGATGGAACATTACCTAGTCACATGATTTATAAGTAATTTAACTTCTCTTAATTTTCAAATTAAAACATAGGGTTTATCTTCTCTGTTTTCCTCACAAGATTTTTAAAGAGCCAAGCAAAGTCACGTATGTGAACAAATTATTCAATATTAATATTATCTTATTATTTAAACAATAATATATTTTGAATGGTAACTGAAAGGTTAATGCTTAAAATCTTCACAGCAGTTCTTTAATATTTGTGCATTATAAATTTTTGACACTGTATGTTGAAGGTAGTCCTATGGATATAAACTAAGAAATCGACATTTTGATCTCTCAATGTATTTGGAAGAAAATTATTGAGGTGCAAACGAAAACCTTGAATTACTTCTGGAAAAGAAGCAGGTTTCAATGACACATTATTGTAAAAAGGCATGTGTCTAGTCTGGGACTTTTCCATGGTCACAAAAGAATTATTTGTTTTCACAAATGTTGGTTAAAAATGATGTGAACCTTTTTAAGGTGATACATGACCTACTTTGCCACATTCCAATTATATGTGATTTTCTTGATAATATAGCTTGACATTTGCTAGATAAACTGTTTCTCATTTCCTCTGAGTACTTTGTTAGTAGCAAACACTTTGAAAAAATCTTGGACTATATGGAAAAATATGTTGCAGACAATATTATTTGCATACACCATCAATCTTATGATTGACTTCAAAAACATTATTTGAATCATTTGCATAAAACGAGATCTTTGTCTTTTAAGAGTTCATATCCTCCTGATGCTATATATCGTTTACTGGATTATCACTCCAAGTGAGAAACAAACGTCAGAAACAGATGAACTCTTAAAAATAAAGATCTCCTTTTTATGCAAATATGTCTAATAATTAACTCAGAGAAGGAGGAAAGTTATACACAATTTCTCTGACAGAAGCCAGTAGAGTTTTTCAAAAATAAAAAAGGCTTTCATGTTTTGATTTAACATGCGAAGTCAGTGGAGCTTGCATATGCTACTTTGATCTTCAAAACCCTATGTGGTCTCCGTGCTAGTGACTTTCAATGATGCCTCTTAGGTTCCTGGTGGTTCTTTTACTCAAAAGGGCTAAGGAGAACATAAACATGATTGTTTTTTCTCAAAGTTTAGTTTGCAAACATGTTTTGCGTTTGAAAATGATGCTGAGAATAATTACAATGTATGTGTATAGCTATATATATATGTGTGTGCATGTGTGTATACATACATATGTAGTGCTCTTAGTGCTTTATAACATACTTGACTAGCTATATAAACTAAAATGTTTTCCTCTGACAAAAAAACAGTAGTTTTCAGTCTTTTCAAGCATGGAAATAAATTCTTGTTATTAAACAATTGTAAGTTCCCTCTCCACATAATAAATGTTACATTTTTATTTATTCCAACTTCAGACAGTACTTATTGTATACTCTCTTTTTTTTTTGAGATGGATTCTTGCTCTGTCACCAGGCTGGAGTGCAGTGGTGCAATATCGGCTCCTTGCAACCTCCGCCTCCTGGGTTCAAGAGATTCTTCTGCCTCAGCCTCCCAAGTAGCTGGGACCACAGGCGCTGCCACCACTTCCGGCTAATTTTTTTGTATTTTTAGTAGAGACGGGATTTTACCATGTTGGCCAGGATGGTCTTGATCTCTTGACCTCGTGATCCACCCGCCTCAGCTTCCCAAAGTGCTGGGATAACAGGTGTGAGCCACCACTCCCAGCCTGTACTTTTAATAGCTGTACTTTCCCCTGCTCCTCTTTCCAAAATAAACAACTCATCCTATCTTTGACTTGGTTATTGAACAGTGCATCTCTGCTTGGGGCAGATTGACTAGGACTGGTGGTAGCCATCTGCTACCCTGATAGCGCCTTCATCTGGCTGCTGAGTTGGGTGCTGACCCATGGCTGGAAACAGGTATACTCCTAGCCAGGGAACTAATTTGCTTCACATGTGGATCTTTTATGGGTTTCTAAGGCTTCTTCCCAGCTTGGATGCTGGGTTCCTAGAGACAGTATGCCAAGAAACAGACATGGAAGTTACTGGTCACTTAGTGCCTGAGCCGAGAAATTGGCACAGCATCATTTTTCTCATGCTCTAATGATGAAGCAGACACAGAGCTCTCCAAGACTCAAGCGAAGAGTACGGACAGAGACCCCACCTCTTCTTGATAAGAAGACTGTCAGAATTTTCAACCATCTTAAACATACTGCTGTTCATTTTCTTTCTCTTTCTTTCTTTCTTTCTTTCTTTCTTTCTTTCTTCTTTCTCTTTCTTTCTTTCTTTCTTTCTTCTTTCTTTTCTTTCTTTCTTTCTTTTTTTCTTTCTTTCTTTCTTTTTTTTTGAGATGCAGTTTTGCTCTTGTTACCCAGGCTGGACTGCAATGGTGTGATCTCGGCTCACTGCAACCTCCGCCTCCTGGGTTCAGGCAATTCCCCTGCCTCAATATCCTGAGTCGCTGGGATTACAGGCAAACACCACCATGCCCAGCTAATTTTTTTGTATTTTTATTAGAGATGGGGTTTCACCATGTTGACCAGGATGGTCTCAATTTCTTGACCTCGCGATCCACCCGCCTCGGCCTCCCAAAGTGCTGGAATTACAGGCGTGAGCCACCGTGCCCGGTCCCTTCTTACTTTTTATGGAAAATCTCCTAAATGCAAGACTCTTCACTCAATGACACAAGAGAACATCCATTAGCACACTTCATATAGGGGCTCTGCCCTCCAGGGAATGTAACCTTGTTGAGGAGTTAAGATGCATGTGGGAAGATTATAATACAAGGCTGACTGATAGTATGATAATTTTGGAGGTTTGAAATGATAGATTTTTTTTTTTTTTTTTTTGGTTTGTAATTGTTTTTGACTCTTATTGGGCCAAAATTCTTTATGGCCCACATAGAGCACTGATTGCCACTTTCCAAAAGAAAGAGAAATAATTAAAACAAAACAAAACAAGAAAGAACTAGATAAAACCTCTTGGTACCAAAATATGTAAATTGTTCATTATTATTTATATTGAAGAGAAAATAAGTTCATGTCTTTTTTTTTGAGACAGAGTTTCGCTCTTGTTACCCAGGCTGGAGTGCAATGGCGTGATCTCGGCTCACCTCAACCTCCGCCTCCTGGGTTCAGGCAATTCTGCCTCAGCCTCCCGAGTAGCTGGGATTACAGGCACGCGCCACCGTGCCCAGCTAATTTTTTGTATTTTTAGTAGAGACGGGGTTTCACCATGTTGACCAGGATGGTCTCGATGTTTTCACCTCGTGATCCACCCGCCTCGGCCTCCGAAAGTGCTGGGATTACAGGCTTGAGCCACCGTGCCCGGCTCTATTGCTGTTCATTTTCAAAAATGTACCCTGTCCCAGATATTGGTACTCAAGCTTTACTTTATCCTTCCAGGATAAGCATCCTCATCTTCTGCCAGTCACTGTAGGGAGCCCAGCACATTCCTGAAGGGCCTGTTTTGCTCCCTTTGCTTTCTCGTGTGCTAAGGCTCCTTTAGGACTGCATAGCTGTTCTGCAGATATGAAAACTAACACAGACCTGTTGCTGTGGGCTTTCTCACATAGCACAGTGTACAGAGAACTCAATCTAACAGTGACACTAGCCCTCACTACCTCTGGCTGAGACCTCGATAACCTTCAGGACTGTGCTGGGAATACTCTTCGACCTCCTAAGTCAACAGTAGACAAAGCTCAAGAGGGGAAATTCCTGTAGGGAAGTATGGAGTCAGCGATCTGTGAAGGGCTGTTGCTTTTCTTCCTCTACTGAAATATCTTGCCTCTTTCCTGCCCACACAGTCATAAATAGTATGTTTGTTTTTTGTTTTTTGTTTTTTTTTGTGGAGGGGCATGGTTGGTGAGATTCCTTGTCACTCCTATGCCACACCTTTTGAATTTTTATTTGTATATATTCATGGGGTACAACTGCACTTTTGCTACATTGACATATTGCACCGTGGTGAAGTGAGAACCTTCAGTGCCTTCATCACTGGAGCAATGTGGATTGTATCCATCAGGCAACCTCCCATCATTCACCTCCTCTCACCCCCTCACCTCTCTCAGTCTCCATTGTCTATCATTCCACACTGTGTTTCCATGTGTATGAATTATTTAGCTCCTACTTAAAAGTGAGAACATGTGGTATTTGTCTTTCTGCACCACACTCTGTTTAAAAGCAGGAGACCGTACCTAGGGATGCAAAAATGAGCTCAATTTAAGACTCCTCAATCTAGTGTTCTAATGAGTGGTGTGTTGCTATTTTCTAGATAGTAGGACTTACAACCGACTTCTTAAACAGTGATTTTGTGGCTTTAATATGCTATGGGTTGTGTGTACATGTAGTCACTTCTTCAGAAGACAGCATCACCTGGATATATAAATGACATTTGAGATGAAGGCAAACATTTGAAAATAGCCCCTACTCCACTTCCAGGAACTGCTTGGAGCCTCCCACTTGAATACACAATATCTCTTTTTTTTTTTTTTTTCATCTCAGGCTTAATATAATGTCACCAAACTGACCTCCTTTTCTTCTACTTTAACCCAGAGTTTTCCATGTTTGAAACATATATGTATATGTATGGGTATATATATATATATATATTTTTTTTTTTTTTCAATGTGACTTAAGCTTATTCACGATTAGATTCAGGAGGTCTATGAGATAAACTCAGTATTGATAAAAATGATAGGTACACCCTGAACTTTAAGTTTACTTTTCTAGAAAGATAGTACCTTCCTCTGAAGCAGAAGAAACCAGCCAGAACAATCCTGAAGATGTTATGCTGCTCAATTATATAGGACTAAAAACAAGTTTCTAAAAATGACCTGTTTCCATTTAACCAGTCAGTTTTAGTTGTTCCTGTCATGTTTTATTTTTTATGATAAATAATGAAGTATGCAAAAGCAAGCTGGCTTTCAACTGTGTCTTTGTCTATAATTCTCACAGTACAGCTATTCACTTTTTAATTTGTAAATTTTGACCTAAATACAGAAATATAGAAAGACACACATATTTTTGTGATACTCTAGTGGGTCTGCATAATCATAGCACAACTGGATGTTACCCTAAGAATATGGGTGCAGCCTTCCATGACCAGCAAAGACTCACTTATGAACGATACAGACTGTGCTTTCAGACTGGCTCTGTCAGTCTGACCCAAGGAACATTTTATTTTATTTTTCTATTCTAGGGCATTACTTCAATGCACTATCAGTTGCTTTAGAGTAAGAAAAGTATTGTTTTTAGATTAAACCACATTTTATTATGAATTACTCAAAAAATGTTAAGAAGAGTATATTAGTGAGGGGACTAATCTACTAACGTTTTTGGGAATGACTCTTCCTTCTAATCTTCCTCCTTCCTAATAATTTGCTTCTTTATTCTTCATGGATGTGCTAGTTTTCCTTCCCTCTCATCTTATACTCTTTCCATAGTTTGGGAAAACTATGTTTGCCTAAACTTTTTTTTTTTTTTTTATGACTGGCACAACTTTAGATAATGATCAGAACTTCACTAACGCAATACCTTCTGTGATCTAACTCCTAAAATGAAGGAATTTTAATTAGTGTGCCTTTTGGTGATATACAATTGGCTACAGAAAGTAGAAAAGGTATTTCCTTTTCTAAAAACATTTGTTAAATGAGCTACCTGATTGACCACTGGATGTTAAAAATAAAAAAGTCCTGTAATGTGAGACACCCAATTTAAGTGCAGTAATCATGAAAAGGTGAAGAAAAAAAGACTGCCTGTGTCAACTCCAAAAATAAAATAAAAATATTTCTTCTAAGTTTTTACTGTTTTATTAACAGCATCTTTCCCTAATGTAAAATTTCTATTGGATTTGAAAGAATAGTGAAGACTGAAAAGAATGTGTGATTATAGAATTAATCTCAGTTGAAGATCTGCGAAGGTTCCAGAAGGAAGTACCTATTACCTCTTTCCAAAACATTCTTATTATGTGCCACACCATAATCTGGTCACACAATCCCATCTATGCCATCAGCCCCTACAGGGCTAACCCATAGCTAAGCAGGTTCAAAATATGCATAAAATATACTTGCTTCTTTCCATCTTTCATTTCTAGATAACTTTCCCTTTCCAATATAGTAGCTCTCTCAGCAAAGTGTTCTGCAATGGTGTGATGGTTAGTTTTATGTGTCAACTCGGCTAGGCCATGAGGTGCCCACATATTTGGTCAAACATTATTCTGTGTGTTTCTCTAAGGATGTTTATGGATGAGGTTACCATATAAATTGGTGGACTTTTGGTAAAGCAGACTGTTCTCCATAATGTAGGTGGGGCTCACCCAATCCAGTGGATGCTGAATAAAACAAAAAACCCATCCTCTCTCAAGTAAGAGAGATTTCTCTAGCAGGCTGTCTTGGAATTTTATCTGCAACATTGACTCTGGTTCTACAGATCTACAGATGGCCTTTGGACTAAAATTGGAACATTGGCTCTTTTGGGTCTCAAGCCTCTAGATCAACTTGCAGATTTTAGACTAGCCAGCTTCCATATCACATGAGCCAATTCTTATAATAAATCTCTTTCTGTATGTACACATCCTTTTGGTCCTGTTTCTCTGAACCACAAACTAATACAAGGGGGTTTTATTGAAATCTCAACCAATAGATGGCGCTGTTACCAACTTGCAACATTTACATTCTCTTAATACATTTAATTTCTGTTGAATATCTTTCATTACTCTTTCTAAAAATATTGGTACATGGAGTAAAACATTTGCACACTTCACTCAGATGTGCAATTTTTTTTTTACTATGAGGTTTCTCTTGCTAATGAGCCACCACTCCACTAATGGAGTTGGACTAGAGGTAGAAGAGCTAAAACTTGCCAATTAAATTTAACTCAAATTCTTAGCATAGCTTCTTTAAGGTTTTCTTCATTTGTTTTGGATAATTACGAAATTCAAGCTTTAACAACCAGTCCTTATTCTCTCTAAATTGTTTTACCTCTTCTCCTCCTCTTACAAGAGATGGTATTGAGATGTCTTATGGTAATGAGTGAAAGGAGAAATCTTAAGGTAATGTGTGAAAGCAAATTGGAAAAGCTAGTTTGTGTGCTGGTCTTTGTACACTTCTCAGGGGCTGCTGTGAAATATCCTGGTCCATCTTGATTACTAGGCATGCTGTTGGAATCTGCTGTAATTATACATCACTAACAAAAATCATAAACTGTCCTTTCTGAACTGGCCAAAGTCTTGGAAAATTTGCTTCTGGCTGACGCTAAGATCCCTCTGGTACTGACTATAACCTTTGCTGAGTCTCGGACTTGGAGGTTCACCCACTGGTTTTTGGTACAGGAACATCTTACATAATTACTGCTACTCTCACCCATTAACAAGCTTGCTTGCTCAATACCTTTGCTTTCTTCTAGAGTTTCACTTAGAGTACATGGGATTCTGGATACTTTTCATACCACACATGAACCTAGTAAGAGTTGAAATGCTAACTCCAGCCCATCCCAAGCCTAAATATGCCATACCATTCCTTTTACATTACCACCTCTGTGGGTGTGGAACACCATTTAAAGAGGTGGCTTTTATGAGGTGGGAGCAGCCTATAGAAGTTAGACACTGAGGTGTCTAACTTATCAACATAAGCCTGGGGTGAGGGGATGCTAAACATCTTCCTTTTAGTCTTACCTCAAGATGCTTCTCTCTTTCAGATTTTTCACCTACTCTGGAGAACTTCTTCTTTAGGTTCTTTTACTTTCTTCTTTACTTATACTACATTCCAGGACCTGTGTAAACTCTACTCATACTTTTTGTAGATAATAATCTTCATGGTGGCAGAAATGGTTATGGGGAAAAAACCAGATTAATAATACAAGAAAATATATGGGTTTGATATTTTAAAAACATGACTCCTGTTGGTCATTATGATATATTTTTTAATGTATTTACATCTTGAGAGTTTCTACTAAACAGAACCAACTTTTTTTCATCTTTAAGTTTTACTGAGAATTGCAACTCAGTAAATAAGTAAAACAAGATTCTATAGATTCTACTATCTGAGATGTAAAGGTTTGGAGTGCTGTAAAAAGTAGTTGTAAATCTTTACAAAACACTGAACTGTATAAACCTTTTCTTTAAGAGTGTGGTTTCTTATTGCAATATTACCTTGAAAATAATTACACAATCCAAGTTATTTGGGGGCAGCATCATGGTCAATTGCAATAATCAAGTCATGCCATTGGCTCTTTGGGCTGAATATAGTATGTTCTTTAATTTCTTTCACTGTATTATTTGCTTGCACATAATGATGCATATTTTTTAATCTTAGAAAATGAAATAAATCCTGCCATGACAATCTTAGAATTTTTTATAACATGGACTAAATAAGGTTTATGATGAAAATGGGCTATTCCCTGAGGAATACCCAGAGCTCAGCTGAAGGAACTGCTGGGGAAAATAAAGAGTCTGGATTTAATAGCTAGTATTTCATGGATCAAAGTGTTCTTACTTGGTTCATTAGGTGCTGCAGTACTATAGCGTGGGATATGAAGTGAGATGGTGGCAGAATTAAGATTGGGGGAAATTAGGGAAAAGTAATCATAGAGTATTGGATTCTTTGTCTTAGGTAGAGGATTATTGACAGGCAAACATGATGTAAAGTCCTGAACAATTACATTGGGTCAGTCAGGGCTATAATCCCAGTGAGTGACCAGGAAATTTACTGATAGTTTTTACTAGAGCTAAGATAATGCAGTAAAAAAGAAATCTGTGGCTTGAGGGAAGCCATTGGAAGATTTTGAGCAGTTGTGAGACAGTCTGAATAATGCCACTAAAGGTCACCCTTTTAGGGGAAGAAGTTATAAAAACAGGGAAGAATGTTTGCCTCATTTTCTACTGTAAAGTTATAGTGTTCCCCTTTCTAAGCACAAGTCTTTGTAAGTGGGTCACAAAGTCCAACTCACATTCAAGGGAAGGGAGAGAGTTTCTATATCTATATCTATATCTATATCTATCTATATCTATATCTATATCTATATCTATATCTATATCTATATCTATATCTATATATCTATATCTATCTATATCTATCTATCTATCTATCATCTATCTATCTAACTTATTTGGAATTATTTGGGCATTGTTTAAAAAATTCTATTGTTATTGTTTTAGAAATGAGATTTCCCAATGTTTTTCAGGCTGGAGTACAGTGGCTGTTCCACAGGCACAATTCCATTACCGACCAGCACAGGAATTTTGAGGGCACTGTTTTAAAATGCTTTATGTATGTTATATATTTAAACCTTATTACAACTCTATGAGCTATGTGTGTTGCTATCATCACCTTAAATTTACAGACTAAAAAAAACTAAGACATCAAAAGGTCATGTATCTTTCTTAATGTTGCACAGCTAGATTTGATACAGAGCATCTGGCTACATAAGGTATTTTTTTAACTGCAACTACTGCTACTGTTCCCTGCAGAGCTTAGTTAATAAAAACAACCTGGAAAACCAGTTGATAAGGAAAGAGTGTAGATGTCAGGTTTCTGCCTTAGTCCTTTCAGGCTGCTATAACAGCATGACATAAACTGGGTGGCATGTAAACAACAGAAATCTAGTTCTCAGTTCTGGAGGCTAGAAAATTCAAGTTCAAGGCATCAGCAGATTCGGTGTCAGAGGAAAACACAATTTTTGTCAGTGAGACTCAAGTCCTCACTGTGCCTTCATACAGTGGGAAGGGAGAACTCTAGTCTCTTCAGCCCCTCATAAGGACACTAATTCCACTCATGAGGCCTCACTCTCCTGACCTAACAATCATCTCCAAGGGCCCTACCTCCCAATACCATTACATTGGTGATTAGGTTTCAACACATGAATTTTGGTGGGCTACAAATATTCAGTCCATTGCAGTTTTTCATCCAATATCAGTATGTTAATCAATAGATTAATGGATTTAAAAAGGATGTGACATATATATTCAGTGGACTACTTTCTAGCCACGAAAGAAGGAAATTTTGTTATTTGCAATAGTATGGATGAACCTGGAGGACATTGTGTTGAGTGGCATAAACCTGACACAGAGAGAAAAATACTGCGTGATCTCGTTCATACATAATCTTAAAATGTTGATTTCCCAGAAGTAGAGAGTAGAATGGTAGTTATCAGAGGATGGGATGGATAAGGGGGAAGGGAGTTTGGAGAGATTGTGGTCAAAAGACATACATACAGTTAGGAGGAATTGGTTCAAGAGATGTGTGTACAGTATGACGACTGCAGTTAATTACGATGAATTGTGTCTTTAAAAATACCAAGAGAGTACATGTTAAGTGTTCTTACTGTAAATATGATAACTATATGGGGTAACGCACATGTTAATTAGCTATATTTAATCATTCTACAGAGTATATGTACATCAAAACATGTTGTACTAATAAACACATAAATTTTATATCATTTACAGAATAAATTTGAAAAAATAATCCTATTTATTGATGCTTCTTGAAATTTTTGAATGAACACTATTTCTGCATGATAATCATATATTTCTAAAGTTTAAAAAATCTAAAATCCTTAATGTAAACTGGATCACTTAACAACCTCAAAGAAATACATGAAAATACAGAGGAGATATTGCTGTTTGTAGTTTCTTCGTAAAGTGATGAAAATGTTCTAAAATTGATGTGGCAGTGTTTGCTCAACTTTGTAAATACCATTGAACCATATGCTCTGAATGAGTGAATTATGTGGTATGTGAATTACACCTCAATAAAGCTGTTAAAATTTTAATTCTGTCACAGTAATGACCAGGGCGTAAACATTTTTGCCTTGCAGTCACGCACCTGAAGGAAGAATGTGTACCCTTTCTAGAATGGACCTTCTTCTTTGGCCTTTGACATCAATATGCAGTTTCGGCTGTGGGAACCCGAATGGAGGTCCGGGTTCCAATAGACCAGGCCGTGTGCTGAGCATTTTATAAACGTTATTTCATTTAATTGACTAAGATATGTTGGTGTTAGTGTCTCCATTTTACGGAAGAGAAGACTGAAGCTGAGTCAATATTTTGGACTGAATGTTTTGTCCCTTCAAAATTCCTATATTGAAGCCTAATCCCTAATGTGATAGTATTTGGAAGTGGGGCCTTTGGGAGGCAGTTAAAGAATGAAAGTGGAGCTCTCATGAAAGCAATTAGTCTTCTTATAAAAGAGGTCCCAGAGAACGCTCTCACTCTCTTTCACCATGCAAGAATGCAAAGAGAAGTCAACCACTTACAAACCAGAAAGAGGGCCTCACCAGAAACCAACTTTGCTGGCGCCCTGATCTTGGAATCCACAGCCTCCAGAACTGTAAAAAATAAATTCCTTTTATTTTTCTGTGATATTCTGTTACAGCAGCCTGCACTAAGACAATTAAGTAATTTAACTTCATTCACACACGTAGTTAAGTAGTAGAACCACGAAGTGAAGCGATCTGCCTGATGTCAAATACCATAAATTCCTGTCTTCCAATGTGATCCCCTCTTGCCAAGATACTCCCTTGCATTGAGATGGGAAACAGATTTAAATGATTGAAATGTTTCCCGTGAAGGTGCTTTGTCCTCTGGCAGTCTTCTCTTCTTTCGCACATTCCTCCTCTTCCTCTTTTCCCTCCTCCTCCTCCTTGTCTTCATCCCTGTCCTTTTTCCCCCCTCCTCCTATTCCGCTTCTTCCTCATTGTTCACCTCCTTCTCCTCTTTCTCCTTCCCCTTTTCCAGCCTTAGTCCTCACTCTTTCCTCCTTGTCTTCCTATTCCTCCTTTTTCTCTTCATATTCCTTCACTTTTTTGCTAAAAACAAAAAGATAACAGAGAACTTTGGAAATAATAGAAACAATATATAATTCAGGAATAATGGCAGTTTAATTAAAATCTGGCTCCTTTCTACAAGTTTTATAGAGAAAAAATATATGGTCTTGGACTTTATTGTGCTATAAATTCTTGCTTTTAATTTCTAAGAATAGACTTCCTTTTTAAGGTTACCATCTGCCTGAAACTGGTTGAGAGTAGCCATAGATTACTGTGCTTGTATATTCTGGAATGGGAACTGGAGCAGGGAAGTTATTGTTACATTGTTCATGGGCTGGGCAGACTGTCCATTTTTTTTTTCCCTAGAAATTTTGTTCTCCTTAGTATCTATGAAGGCATTGTGCCATTTCTTTGTCACTTGAGGCTTATTGAATTAATAAAATAATACACGAAATATTCATTAACATAGCACTATTGAGAAGTATAGGGGCCAAGAGTGACTTAGGGTCTGTATCAACCCAAAATTTTATCAGTCTCTCCACTACCATAAATGCCCCAACGAGTCATGTAAACTAAGTAAAAACTGTTGCTTTGAAAATAAAGTTTCAAGACAAATCGCCCAGGCTGCCCTTGCCTTCCCCTTCCACAACAGGTGGTGCTAATCTCCTCTTTACAGAAAGTTTGGAACTACTATTTCTGTGGTGGGTATTTTGGGAGAACCCAAGCTTTATAAAGTCTGGTCTTTTCCCTCAATGAGATTATAACCTAATTGAAGGGTGAATTTATAAACTTGTGAAAAAGTTAATAGCAATATTCACTGAGAAAAAGGCATAAGAGGTGTCAGAAAGACAGTATGAGTTTCAGAAGCATTCACAACAAGAGCAGAGGTCAAGAACCAGCCCTTGCTGTTCAAGATCTAGATTTCAATCCTGGTTTCACCGCTTGCTGTATATGTGATCCCAGGCATTAACTTTCTCACTCCTCATAGGATAGGGTGAGGACTAAATACATTAATACACTTAAAATGTGTAGAACACATCTTCGCAATTCAGAACAATGTGTCAACTACCATTATTGTTTCCAGAAGGAGGGCAACCTCACATTTGGGTGCTCAGGGGAGCTGCCTCAAAAGAGAATCATTTGAACTGAATTTACACAAAAGGTTAGGATTCTGGTGGGAAGAACACCTTAAATCAAGAGATTCGAACACTGCATGTAGAAAAAGTACATGGTGTTTGCTATTGTAACGCTGCAATGAATTTTTTTTCTCTTTTTGTCTCTTTTAACCAGGGTTCCCGGTAAAAACTATTAACAACTACTATTAATTTATAATAAAGTGAGATAATTAGAGATTCATTGCAGCCTAGTGTTTTCATGGTGATTTTTAATAATGATGAGATTAAATTTAACAGCAAACACAGAGCACTTACAATGGGCCAGAGCTTGCGTTTTGGGCTTTATGTAAATGGATGATCTCACTTTATCTCAACAGTCCTAAAGGATGGTTTTATTTTATTTATTTTTGAATGGTTAATTAAGAGTCACAAGGAGTTTAAGAAACTTGCCTGTGACTATTCAGATAGAAAGTGGTGGAGACTGGATTGAATACATGAAGTCAAACTCTAGAGCCCTCACTGAATTTAATCCATTAATAGGGCGAGAAAGTATACTTAAAATTATGTAGTGGAAAAATAATATTTTAAAATACACAGAATTTAGTGTCTTTAAAATCATACTATTTAGGCTACATTTTGCTCTGTTCCTGGATAAGCAAAAGTCTGGTGTCCATTCTCAGGAAACAGAATAGACTGACCAGTATGATGTCTCTACTGACTGAAACGTATGTATTTACAAAATTAGTAATATCCACGATTAATTTTTCTATACTATTAAAAGGCCTTTTACTGTGTTACCATTGATTTAAAAACATGATTCTTTTTTGTTTTATTGCATTTTACATGCCACATTCACACACGCACACACTCACTTTTCCATATGTAGTCTCAAAGGTTTTCCTTTTTAGCTGGATATAAGCTCTAGCCTGTATTCAGGAGCATAAACTAGATACCTGAGGACCTTTCCAGAGCTCTGACTCTTAGGATATACAGCAACTTGAGATAAGGAGGAGAAGTAACTCTTGAATAATTTTTAGTAAACTTATACTCCATTTGTCATTTTATGTTCTTGATCCAGACAGAGAAGTTATTCAGAGGCAGTAGCTGAAGCATTCACTAAGTAAACAAATAGTTAATGGAACACAGTATGTGATGGTTCCACATGTATCTTTCCATTGCAGTGTCATAGGTCACGAATAATACAGGGAGTTCTAAGCAAGATTATCAAATAGCAAAGCATTTTGTAATGTAAAAATTTAGCTTTTTTCAGTGAACAGCACTTTTGATTGGCTAGAAATGATGATGGATCTTTAGAAATGTATAATGATAATGTTAAATTATAAAGGCTATCTACTTTAATAATAAGTAAGATGCTGTCAGTACTTACCAAGAATGACATTTATTTACTCTTTGCTACATAGATATTAATTAGTATACCCAGAAAAAATATCAGAACCTAGACATATGGCCAAAATGAAGAGACTTCAGACATTAGAAGATGCAAATAAACGTGTACCATTTCTCACAGTTTATTTTTTCTATTTTAATTCTAAAAAAAAGTATTTCCAGTTATTTAAAATATGCATCTTTGCATTTATTAAAAGGTCTAGGATAGTATTGCCCATTGATGGCTGATCATCAGAATTACCTAAAAAGATTTTTGCATATAATTTTAGAACAATTTGGTAGCTTTGTATTGGGGCCCAGAAACTTCAATCTAGATTATTTTGTGATTGTTAAACCAAGAATGATTTCTTGATTATCACTTCTGTAAATGATCAAAAAAAGTTTCATAAACTACTAATTTAATTTCATCTTCTCAAGGTACATTGGCACGCTTACTGAGAAGGAGCATAAAATTTTAGAAAACATAGTATGTGCCAACCAAATTTACTTACAGTTTTAAAAATTTAACTAGTGGTCAAAGAGGGTAAGTAAACAGCATATGTTCACATAGTAGTAGGTACTGGAGTTAGGATTCTGACCCTTTCTACTACATCATGCTTCTCCTCTGAGGCAATTGTTTTGGATTTGATGATAACTGCAGGCATACCTTCATATGTGGGTTGTGTTCCAGACCACCTTCATAATGCAAATATCACAATAAAGTGAGTCACACCAATTATTGGTTACCCAGTGCAAATAAAAGTTATGTTTACACAATACTGTATTAAGTGTGAAGTAACGTTATGTCTGAATGTACATGCCTTATTTTAATAATAATTTATGACTAAAATATGCTGACAATCATCAGAACCTTCAGTGAGTCATAATCGTGTTGCTGGTCGAAGTGCCTTATTAACCAATAAGGGTAGTGGTTGCTTAAGGTAGGGTGTTGTGGAAATATCTTAAAACAGGAAAACAGTGAAGTGTCCTGCATCAATTGACTCTTCCTTTCAAGAAAGATTTATGTGCAGCATGCAATACTGTTTGATAGCATTTTACCCACAGCAAAACTTCTTTCAAAATTAGAGTCAATTTTCTTAAATCTTGGTGCTGCTCTACTAGCTAAGTTAATGTAACATTCTAAATTATTTGCTGTCATTTCAACAATATTCACAGCATCTTCACCAGAAGGAGATTTCTTCTCAGGAAACCACTGTCTTTGCTTATCCATAAGAAGCAGCTCCTCATTTGATAAGGTTTAATAACCAGATGGTAGCAATTCAGTCACATCTTTAGGTTGCACTTCTAATTCTAGTCCCCTGCTATTTTCACCCCCTACGCAATTATTTCTACCATTGAGGTCTTGAACCCCTCAAAGTAATCTATGTGGGTAGAAGTCAACTTCTTCCAAAACTCCTGTTCATGCTGACATTTTGGCCTTGTCCCATGAATCATAAGTGTTCTTAATGGCAACTTGAATAGTGATTTTTTCCAGAAAGTTTTCATTTACATTGCCCAGATCCAGCATAGAAATCACTATCTATGACTACTATAGCCTTACAAAATGTATTTCTTTTTCAGATTTTTGCATTTATTTTATTTTTATTGCTATATCACTTATGTGCTGCAAGAAACATGGGAGTTGTACACATCTTTTGAGCACATATGATATTTTGATATATGTAATGATCAAATCAGGGCAATTGGGATATCTATCACATTAAACACTTATCTTTGTTTTAGAGACATTATAATTCTCTTCTAGCTAATCAGAAATACACAATAAGTTCTTATTAACTATATTTTTCCTACTGTACTATAAAATAGAACTTATTTCTTTTATGTATTTTTGTGCCCGTTAACAAACTCCTTCCCTTCTCAGCCACTGGTAACTACCATTCTACTCTCTATTTCCATGATATCCATGTTTTTAGCTCCCACATATGACTGAGAACATGTAATACTTGTTGTTCTGTGCCTGGCTTCTTCATTAACATAATGACTACCAGTTCCATCCATGTTGTGCAAATGATATGTTTCTTTCTCTTTATGGCTAAATAATATTCTAATGTGTATATGCATCATATTTTAAAAACTCATTCATCTGTTGATAGACACTTAGGTTGATAACACATCTTGGCTAGAATAATTTGTGCTGCAATAAACATGGGAGTGCAGCTATTGCTTTGATATACTGATTGTTCTCTTCTTTTGGATGTAGTCCAGCAATAAGATTGCTGACTCTTATGGGAGTTGATTATATAATCCAGCAATATTGTTGCTGGGGTATATCCTGTTTCTAGTTTTGTGGCCTAAAATATAGTCTATGCTGAAGAATGTTCTGTTTGCTGATGAGAAGAATCTGTATTCTGTAGCAGTTGGATAAAATGTTCTGTAAATATGTATTAGGTCCATTTGGTCTAGTGTATCATTTGCCTCCAATTATTTTGTTGATTTTTGCCTAGATGATCTATCCATTGTCAAAAGTGAAGTATTTAAGTCCCCTGAAATTATTGTGTATTGTTGTCTATCTTTCTTTTCAGATCTATTAATATCTGCTTTATATATTTAGTGCACATATTTACTATTGTTTATCCTCTTGCTGAATTTGTCTTTTTATCATTAGATAATGACCTTCTTTATCTCTTTTGCATTTTTTTTTTTTGCTTAAAGATTATTTTATCTGAGATAAGTATATATACTTCTGCTTTTTTCTGGTTTCCATTTGCATAGATGTATTTTGCCATCCCTTCACTTTCAGTTTATGTGTTTCTTTGCAAGTAAAGTGAGTTTCTTGTATACAGCATATAGTTGGGTCCTTTTTAAAAACTTATTGAACCGGTTAATATATTTTAATTGGGAAATTGAAACTGTTTACCCTCCAGGTTTGTATTGGTAGGTGTGGACTCACTGACTTACCCTTTCTAGCTATAAAAGTTCTAGATGACATTTTCTTCCAATATAAACTATTTTTCTACATTGAAAATACAGAAGGTAGCCACCTTCCTGACTTCTCTTAGACAGATCTTCTGGATAATTTGCTGCAGCTTCTATGCCAGCATTTACTGACTCACCTTGTACTTTTATGTTTTAGAGATAGCATCTTTCCTTAAAATTCACAAATCAACCTCTGCTAGCTTCAAACTTTTCTTCTGCAACTTCATCACTTTCTTTGGCCTTTATGAGTTGAAAAGAGTTAGGGCCATGGTTTGGATTAAACTTTGGCTTAAAGGAATATTGTGGCTGGTTTGATCTTTTACCCAGACCAGTAAAACTTTTTCCATGTCAGAAAGAAGGCTGTTTTATTTCTCACCTTTTGTATGTTCACTAGAGTATCACTTTTCACTTCCTTCAAGAACATTTTCTTTGCATTCACAAATTGGTAAACTATTTGGCACAGGAGCCCTAGTTTTCAGTGTATTTCAGCTTTTAACATGCCTTTCTAACTAAGCTTAATTATTTGTAGCTTTTGTTTTCAAGTGAGACGTGTCAACTCTTTCTTTTACTTAAATTGAAGGCCATTATAGGGTCATTAATTGGCCTAATATTAAAATTGTAGTGTCTCTGAGAATAGGAGGGTCTGAGGAGAGGGAGAGAGAGAAGGGAAACAGCCAGTGGAGCAGGCAGAACATACACAACATTTGTCAGTTAAATTAGCCATCTTGCATGGGTACAATTTGCGTTGCCCCAAACAATTATAATAGTAATATTGAAAATTTCTGATTACAGATCACCATAACAGGCACAGTAGTAATGAAAAATTCTGAAATATATGGAGAATAATCAAAATGTAATATGGAATCATGAAGTGAGCCCATGCTGTTGGAAAAATGCTGCCAGTAGACTTGCTTGAACCAGGGTTGCCAGAAACCTTTAATTTGTAAAATATGCAATACCTGTGAAACACAATAATGCACAATAATGCAGTAAAATGAGGTGTCTGTATTTGAATAAACGCTTTCTTTGTCATACATTAGTTTTCATGTTTATATAGTGAAAAAGTAATTATCTTTCTGTGTCATCGAAACTGTATGTTTAGATTGGATAAAATATTTGCAAGATTCTTGCTTAAGACATGAAAAATATTTCAATAATCAATAATTGTAGACAAATTTGATTAAGCAGTCTAAAAGACAAATATTCTTGTGGTAGTGAAATAATTTAATATTTTTTCCTTCATATATATATATTATTTTTTTAGAATCGCAGGTACATGTATAGATTTGTCACAAAGGTAGATTGCATGATGCTGAGGTTTAGACTGTGACTGAACCTATCACCCTAGTAGTGAGCATAGCACTCAACAGGTAGTTTTTCAGCCCTCGTCTTCCTCTAATAGTCTTCCCCCATCTAGTGGTTTTCAGTGTCTACTGTTCTCATCTTTTTATCCATATATACCCAGTATTTAGCTCTCATTTATAAGTGAGAACATGCAGTACTTGGTTTTCAGTCCCTTCATTAATTTGCCTAGGAGAATGGCCTCCAGTGACATCCATGTCGCTTCAAAAGACATGAATTCATTTTATTTTTATGGCTATGTAGTATTCCATGGTGGATATGTGCTGCACATATCCTTTCTCTGACCTACCATTTATGGACACTTACAGTTTTGTTTTGTTTTGTTTGAGACAGTCTCACTCTGTGGCCTAGGCTGGAGTGCAGTGGTGTGATTCGGGCTCCCTGTAACCTCTGCCTCCTGGATTCAAGCGATTCTCCTGCCTCAGCCTCCCAAGCAGCTGGGACGATAGTTGTGTGCCATTATGCCTGGCTAATTTTTGTAGTTTTGGTAGAGACAGGGTTTCACTGTGTTGCAGGCTGTTCTCAACCTCCTGACCTCAGGTTATCTGCTCACCTCAGCCTCCCAAAGTTCTGGGATTATAGGTGTGAGCCACTGTGCCCAGTCAACACTTATGTTGATATTATGTCTTTGCCATTGTGATTAGTGCTGTGATGAACATACAAATGCAAGCCTCCTCTTGGTAGAATTTGCTTTTGGTATATATCCGGTAGTGGGACTTCTTGGTCAAATGCTAGTAAATACTCAGTGACTGAGGTAATTTACATTCCTACTGACAGTGTCCCTTTTTCTCTGCAGCCTCTTGTATTTTTTGGCTTTTTAATAATAGCCATTGTGACTGGTGTCACATAGTATCTCATTGTAGTTTTGATTCCCATTTTTCTGACGATTAGTCATGAGGCACAATTTTTCATGTTTGTTGGCTGTGTGTAAGAAGTCCATTCATGTGCTTTGCCCACTTTTTAATGGGATTATTTGTTTACTGCTTGTTGATTTGTTTGTTTCTTATAAATTCTGGATATTAGATGCTAGTTGGATGCCAGCTTAGGAATACTTTCTTTGATTGTATAGGTTATATGTTTACTTCCTTGACAATTTCTCTTGCTGCGCAGAAACTCTTTAGTTTAATTAGGACCCCCTTATTAATTTTTGTTTTTGTTACAATTGCTTTTGGGAGCTTAGCCTGTATTTTCCAAGGCCTACATGGGAAAGAGTATTTCCTCGGTTTTCATCTAAGATTTTTACAGTTTGATGTCTTACATTTAAGCCTTTAATCCATCTTAAGTTATTTTTTGTATATGGTGATAGGTAGTGGTCCAGTTTTATTCTTCTGGTGTAAATGGATAGTCAATCATTCCCGTATCATCAATTGAATAGGGAATCTATTCTCCATTGCATATTTTTGTCAAGTTTCTTGAAAATCGGATAATGCAGCTTTATTTCTGAGTTCTCTATTCCATTCTATTGATCTGTGTTTCTGTTTTTGTACCAGTACCATGCTGTTTTGGTTACTGTAGCCTTTTAGTATAGTTTTAAGTCAGGTAATGTGATGCCTCTGGCTTTGTCCCTCTTGCTTAGGATTGCTTTGGCTATTTGGGCTCCTTTTGGGTTCCTTAAGAATTTTAGAACAGTTTTGTCTAATTCCATGAAAACTGATGTTGGTAGTTTGATAGAAATAACATTAAATCTATAAATTTCTTTCGGTAGTATGGCAATTTTAATGATATTAAGTCTTCCAATCCACAAGTATGGGATTTTTTTTCATTTATTTGTGTCATTTCTGATTTCTTTCAGCAGTGTATTTTAGTTCTCCTTGTAGAGATCTTTCATGTCCTTTAGTTGTATTACTAGGTATTTCATTTGTGTGTGTGGCTATTATAAAAGGGTTTGTGTTCTTGATTTGGCTGTCAGACAGAATGTTATTGGTGTGTAAGAAATGCTATTAATTTTTGCATGTTGATTTCGTATCCTGAAATTTCGTTGAAGTTGGTTCTCAGTTCCAGGAGCCTTTTGTCAGAGTCTTTAGGGTTTACTGGGTATAGAATCATATTGTCAGGTAAGAGAGATAATTTAACTTCTTCATTTCCTATTTGGATACCTTTTATTTCTTTCTCTTGCCTTTTTGCTCTGGCTAGGGTTTTCAGCACTGTGTCGAATGTGAGTGGTGAAAACGGGCATCTTTATCTTGTTCATGTTCTCAAGGGGAATGGTTCCAACTCTTGCCTGTTCAGTATGATGTTGGCTGTGGGTTTGTCATAGGTAGTTCTATTATTTTGAGATGTGTTCCTTTGATGCTTTGTTTGTTGAAATTTTTTATTATGAAGGGACGTTGAATTTTATCAAAGCATTTTCTGCATCTATTGCAATGATTGCATTTTTTAAAAAATTCTGTTTATGTGGTGAATCACATTTATTGATTTGCATTTGCTGAACCAAGCTTGCATCCTAAGAACAAAGGCCTGCTTGATCATGGTGAATTAACTTTTTGATCTTCTTATGTTTTAGTTATTTTGAAAACTTTGCTAAGAACTTTTAGACATTTTTGTTCTATTATTTCCTGATATACAAAATAAGTGATAGCTTATTACATATGATTAAATTGAGCCATTTATGTAAATTTACAGTATCAACATACATTACTAGGACATATGCTAATGGAATTTGCAGTTTTTCCAATATGTAAATTCACTGATAACTACCCCAACAATGCTATATACAGTGAAAGCTGTGATTTTTCTGTTATTTGGATTTATTTTTAATCTTACACTATCTCTTGACAGTTTTATTCTTTAAATTCAAAACATTATCAGGGCTGGGCGTGATTCTTTTGTTAAGATAACATCATTTAAGAGGACATAAATAAACTTTGGATTTGGAAGGGAATGGGTTTCAGGCCTTTAAAGAATAGTCAGGTGGAGCCTGGAGTTTCTTAGCAGCACAAAGCCCCTGAGACTGCTAACATGAGCAGCATGTTTATAGTAGGAAATGCCAAACTTTAGCTTGTAGTTTTGGGATCCCTCTTTGAAGAGCAGCATCTTTCTTTTCTAAAATTGTGGATTTTCCTTTAATCCCCACGTCCTAATGAACTTTTATCAATCAGATTTAAATAGTTTTAAAATTTGCATTTATATATGTAATTACAAGAGTAATAAGTATCAAAACAATTCAAATAATATGAAAGCACATAGAAAAACACATGTCCCCTTTAATCGCATTTGTTTCTTCTCACTCCATTCCTAAATTTGATGTGGGGGTTGAGTTTTCTTGTTTACATATATGGGAACATTTTCCTGATAGTCTAATATAGTTTGAATATACGTCCCCACCAAATCTCATATTGAATTGTAATCCCCAGTGTTGGAGGTGGGGCTTTGTGGTAGGTATTTGGGTCATGGGAGTGGATCCCTCATGGTTTGGTGCTGTCCTCACAATAGCAAGTGAGTTCTCTAGAGACCTGGTCATTTACAAGTGTGTGGCACTTCCCTCCCAGTCTCTCTCTCTAACTTCTACTGTAGCCATGTGACATGCCTGCTTCTGCTTTGTCTTCCACCATGAGTAAAAGCTCCCTGAGGCCTTCCCAGAAGCCAACCACATGCTGATTTCATGCCTATATAGCTTGCAGAACCATGTTTCAATTAAACGTCTTTATAAATTATCCAGTTTCAGATGTTTCCTTATAGCAATACAAGAACAGCCTAACACATACTCTTTGTTGACTTGATTTTTTTGTACTTGTTTATTTTCTTCATGTTTTTGGACAGTTTTACAAACCTCTATTATAAATAGGATTTCAATCTTTATTAAGATTATTATGAACAATGATGGAATAGATGTCACATTACATATATTTGTGCACATGTATGATACTGTTTGTAAGATATATTCCTAGAAATAGAATTGCTGGGCCAAAAGGTATGCACATTGGAAGTATTAAAAGATGTTGTCAGATCACTTTCACATAATTCCATCTACACCAATTCCAAAACAAAATTGTATCAATCTTTTAAAATTGTGCAATCTAATACCCCCAAATTTGATATTTAATATTTATATTTTGAGTTTCTTCTTTTAAATTTTAAGTATATTTGTCTATTATTACATTTATAGATTATTTGCATTTTTTCTGATAAACTTTTGTTTGGAAATTTTCCCCATTTGTATTGGATTTATAAGCTTTTATCATTTATAGAGATTTATCATTTATTTGTAACAAGCCATATATATGTTAAAATAATTTTTAAAAATTTGTTGCTGATACTTTCCCATGCCACTCACTGAAAAAAAAGTTTTAAATTTGTATATAATAAAATCAGTTACTTTTTTCTTATGACTGTTGAAGATTACTGGAAGAGGTTTTCCAGCCCAGAATTGTATTTTAAAATATTTCCCTTGTTCAACTCCCACTTATGAGTGAGCATATGTGGTGTTTGGTGTTCCATTCCTGTGTTAGTTTGCTGAGAATGATGACTCCCAGATTCATCCATGTCCCTGCAAAGCACATTAACTCATTCTTTTTTTATGGCTACATAGTAGTCCATGGTGTATATGTGCCACAGTTTCTTTAAACAGTCTACCTGGACACAGGGACTGGAATATCACACACCAAGTCTTGTCAGGGGTTGGGGGCAAGGGGAAGGAGAGCATTAGAACAAATACATAATGCATGCAGGGCTTAAAACCTAGATGATGGGTTGATATGTGCAGCAAACCACCATGGCACATGTACACCTATGTTACAAACCTGCGTATCCCAGAACATAAAATTAAAAACTAAAATTAAAAAAATTTTCTTGTGTTGCTTCTAGTTACTTTTTCAGATATGTTTTTGATATTCAGATATTTAATCTATTTGAAATTTGTTTTTGAAAATTATATGAAATATATAACTTAGTTTTTTCCAAATATACATCTAATTACCTCAGCATCTCTAATCTCTCCTGTTTTAAAAAATACTAAATATGCTAAACATATGGTTATATGAATATCTTTACATACATATACTATGTATTTATATATATGCATTAAACATATACAATAAATATCCATGCTTACCTGTGGTACATAGTATATGTTTATATAACATACACATGTATATTTATATATTTTTGTTTCATTAATATATATTGTGCTTTTATGCCAGTAATACATTATTTTAATTTGTATATACTATAGTATATTTTAATATAATAAAAGACAATTATATATTTATTGTCCTTTTTTGGATATTTTTATACATTTAATTTTTCAAATAAACTTTAGAATTGCAAGGTATTTTAATGGATCACATTAAAAAATAGGGGAGGTTGGATGCAGCAAACCACCATGGCATGTGTATACCTATGTAGCAATCCTGCACAATCTGCACATGTACTCCAGAACTTAAAGTATAATAATTTAAAAAGCCTTAAAAATAGATCTTAAGATTTATTAAGAAATCTAATTGTTATTTGTTTGCATTGAATTTATAAGTCAGTTTTGGAAAAAATTATATCTTTGTAATATTGAGTCTTCTCAATCAGAATATCAAAAGGTAAAAAAACAACAGATGTTGGCGTGGCTGCAAAGAAAAGGAAATGCTTATACACTGTTGGTAGGCATGTAAATTAGATCAGCCACAGTGGAAAGCAGTTTGGAGATTTCTCAAAGAACTTCAACTGAACTACCATTTGACCCAGTAATTCCATTACTGGATATATATGCAAAGGAAAGTAAATCATTCCACTAAAAAGATACATGCACTCTATGCTCATCACAGCACTATTTACAATAGCAAAGACATAGATTCAACCTAAATGCCCATCAGTAGTGGATTGGAAAAAGAAAATGGGGTACATATACACCATGGTACACAACATAGCTGTAAAAATAAATGAAATCACGTCCTTTGCAGCAACACAGATGCAGCTGGAGTCTATTATCCTAAGCAAATTAATGCAGGAAGAGAAGACTTCAAACACTGCAATTTCTCACTTATAAGTGAGAGCTAAATATTAAGTATTCATGGACATAAAATATGACACGGGAGACATACTTTATTAGTAAAGGGGAGGGAGTAGGACAAGGTTTGGAAAACTACCTGTCAGGTACTATGCTTATTGCCTGGGTGGCAAGATCATTCACATCCCAAACCAGGATTAAGCAATATACCGATGTAACAAACCTGCACATGCAGCCCCTGAACCTAACGTACAAGTTGAAATTGTAAAAAAAAAAAATCAGCGTGATTGTCTACTGATTCAAATATTCACATATGTCCATCATTAAACAAAGTATGCTTTGCATAGGTGTTTTACATTTCTTATTAATTTTATTCCTAGGTATATCGTCTAGAACTATGTGGCAGAAAGCAAGAGCAACTCAAAATAACAGTCACTCAAACATGAAAGACATTTAGTTTCTCTCACATGACAGTATCTCGCAAAGAGCTAGTATGATAGTACCGTCACACAGTCTTCAGGGATCCAGGTGCCTTCCGTATTTTCTTACCATCTCTTAAGATGTCAATTCTGGTTATTAAGATTTGAGATAACTGCAAGAGTGGCTCTCAGATCCCCACAAAGAAAAGGAGGCAAGGAGAACATCCAGGTGTCTTACAAGGAAAGGTTTTGGAAATGAATGCAGAATTATTCCACTTAGGTCTTTCTTATATCCTTTTGGCCAGAATAAGGTGCCACATGGCTATACCTTGTAGCAAGAGAGCCTGAGAAATATTGCCTTTACTTTGGGAAGCTATGAGTTAGCAAAAAATGTTTAGTATTCTATTAGTAAGGGAGAAGACAGAAATGGACATTAGGGCACAGCCAGCAGTCTTCACAGCAGTAGACACTTTTTAGCTTGTGTTATTACTAACACATTATTTTTCACCTATATTTTTCTCCCATATCTTTTTTTATAATTACATAAACTATGACTCGTATATAACTTGAGAAATAATGCCTCCAAGTTTCCAAAACATAGGAGTGCAATTGTGCAGAATGACCAAGGTCACCAAGGTGAGCCTGGATAGCAGCTAAGTGAGCGTTGGAATCAGACCATATGATTAAAATCCACCTTGGCGCTGTCTGGGAACAGTTCTGCCTTCTGTGCCTGATTAGGTTTTCCAGAATGTCTGAAACATTTTCGGGAATACTCAGGTCAAACGGAAATCCTTTTTTTTTTTGACTTATCAGGGAAAATTAAGCTGCCAGAATCCTGAGAACAGAGGAACCCATCCTTACCCTCTCCTGCTCCAAAAGTGTTCATTGCTTGGAGTTTCCTATCTTGCATCATTCTCTTTTCCACGTATTTTTCGCCCACAGCCAGAACTTTTGCCTACCCCTCGTTTAGAACTGTGGTTCTGAACAAGGAGGGAATTATCTTTGGTATGTACAAATTCCCATCGATGGTAGGTACATTGCAATGGTAGGTACATTATAGTGGAGATTTTGGTAACAAATGCATATTATACTAAAAGTAAGTAAAAAGATAAATACAAAAAGTAAGCCTACATCGTGTATAACTCCCTATGCTGAAACAGTATTTTTTCTTCCCATATGCCTTCTTTTTCTTTCTTACTGTTTCTTTTTCAGTAAACTCACAGATGACTGTGAGATGTGAGGTAGATTGATTTGCACAGCTTTACTGTTAAATCACCCATTCTCCTACCTGGAGTGTTCAAACCCTTCCCACATCATTAATCTCAACTGCTGAGCTGATGGGAATTGAATTCTACAAACAGATTGTCGGTCAAAGGAGATGTCCCCAGGCAAATACTCATATGATTTTTACCTAGTAAACCACGTTTTCTTTTTTAAGCAAACAAAATCAAAATAAAAACAACAATCTGTTTTCCCCATAGATGGATGCGATGACTCAAAATGTGTTGAAAGTGAAATGAAAATGAATCACCTTTGGACACCTTCAGGATTTGCAACATCTAAACTAATAACTAAGGAAAAAATGTATAAAGTAGTAGATAAAAGGCTCAATTATACCTGTGGTGTGTGAATATTTCTGCCTGGAGTTAGACAAAACAATTTGTGCCACAGTCCTCAGACTTGTTTTCAACTAAGGCAGTGTAACATAGTGGTCAAGATGATAGGCTCGGCGTCGCACAGACTTGGTGTGTAATCTCACCTTTGCCCGTTGCAATCATGGCTATGTTATTTCTTCCTGCTAAGGTTCAGCTATCTCATATTTTGACTGGAAACAACACCTTCCTGTGAGTCTTGTTATAAGCATGAAGTCAAATAATTTGGGCAAAGATTTTAGACTACAGTGAAACAAAATATTAGCTGGAACTACTACTGGTACAAGTCCTACTATGATATTTTTATGATTACTATTAGTATTTGCATTCATACTATGTGAAGATGCTCATCTAAATGCTGTGGACCCCAAGGTGTGGAGGGTAAGATGTTAACCCTTGATATGCTTACAGTCTAGTTTGGGAGAATACACTTTAAAAGTCATGTTTTATGGATAAAAGTATGATAGTTTTTATTGAGACAGAAATCTTGTTGTTTTTCTGATAATGACCTCCAATAAATTATATTGCCTTGATTCATTTCCATTGTGATGCTGCCATTTATCCCATAATAAGTGGCAACTATTCCCATAGTCCTTGAATCTGAGTGGCCTTGAGACTTGCTTTGGCAAAATGATGTGTGACTTGCAAAGCTAGGCTGTAAGACTTTTAGCTCCTTCCACTTTCACTCTCTTGGAACATCACTGAGATTACATGAAGAATATTTTTCTAGCTTCCTGGAGGATGAAAGACCATATGGAAGAGAACCAAAACATTCATTCTGGCAACTTTCAGTGCCAACTGCCAGGTGCATAATTGAGGCCATCTTGGATCACCCAGGCTCAGCTGAGTCATCAGATGAATGCAGCCACATAAGCGATCTTAGGGGAAATCAGCAGAGAAGCCACCAGCAGAGCTCAACCTTGATTGCTCATGATCAAGTAAATGATTCTTGTTCTAAGCCACAAAGTTTTGGGGTGGTTTGTTATGCAACGATAGTTAACTGATCCAGTTTTACATGTGATTTTCCTCTACAAATGTTTTTCACTTAAACAGTTTGAAGGCCCAGAGTCGTGCACATTTCTTTAAAGCACATATGTTGGATCCAGGGACTAAACATTTCAGTTTATGCTCGCTAAGTTAACATTCAAATAGAGAGCTTTAAAAAAAAATTAAAAAAGAAGGAAGTGGCAGCATACAGACAGTAAACAATATGATCTAAGAAAGAAAAAAGCAAAGTTATATTTTCTGTAGGTTTCTTCTTGAAATCCAATAAGAAAAATACATTGATATGTAAGAGTAAAGAAGAAACTGTGGTAAAATTTTAGTAACTAAAATTCTGAAAGGCATTTTCCCTCAGCATGCCACCTGCAACATTTGAGGTATCAGGAGAAATTGGAACCTGAGCAAAAAATGTCTTTACCATACTTGGTCTTGGGGAATGTTAACCATCTCTGCTCTCCAAATAACATGAAATCAGAAGTAAGCCCAGGGTAAATGCAGGAACTTAGGGAACAGCCCAGTGAAAATCCGTGTTCTTGAAAACAAGAATGCAAGAAAACAAGAAAGATAAAAGTGTAGGAATTTTAAGGGGTCAAGAATTTTTGGAAAGACTGTAAGTGGGTATTTAAAATAATTGTGGTTTAGCTTGAAGGTGGAAGGGAGGGAGGAAGGAAGGAAGAAAGGAAGGCAGGAAGCGAGGAAGAAAAGAAGGGAGGAAGGAAGGAAGGGAGGTAGGAAGGGAGGGAAAAAGGAAAGGAGAAGGAAGAAAGGAAAGAAAAAAAGAGAGTTATTGTGGTTAAATTGGGTGTCCCAAAAGTGTGAACCAGAATCTACAAAGGCCATGTTAGCTGAGTAAGTAAACTTTCTTACAGTTCACGATAAGAAAAGCCCTTGAGAGAAAAACAGGAAGGGGTTTCTTCCAGCTCCGAGAATCCTTGGGTGTCGTCTCACAGATGGTGGACTATGTCTTTTGTGCCTTCGAACACTTGAATGAGCCATTCTGGAAGGTGAGGATTTCTCTTGTTAACCACATTTATGCTGTCATTGTGATGGTATATTCCAAGAATTAATATTATGTCTAGTAGTTCTTAACATTTTATCCATTTTCTTTCAGTGATAAGATGATTTTGTTACTTAAATAGAATGTACTAACTGGGGTCATTGAAAATCTTTTTATAAATAATTCAAGATTGAAAGAACACTTGTATACACTCATTTTATAAAAACATTTTAAAATAATTTTAACATTAAAAGTGACTGTTAATCAGTCTTGATACTTATGTTTGAGTTGCAATTATTTTCTCTTTATTTTTAATCTATCATTGATTTATTATATAATATAAAAATTAACAGGCATTAACTGGACTATAAATAATGAAATTTGTGAAACAAGAATAATTCCCTTACTTGTTCAGAATTACCCTGATGAAACTGTTACATGAATATCAGAATTTTAAAGCTACTCCAAGGAAAGTTTTATGCCAATAAATAACCATATTTATTTATTTTATTTTAACAGTTTATATTCTTTGAATATGCAAGTTCTTTATAAAAAATTATTTCTTTCTTATATGGTAGTAAGGTAAGAACTTGATGAATATATTAACCCTTCTAGAATTTTATACTGTTATATTGTAGTGAAGTGACTGATACATGACCTGTGCCTAAATAGTTGTTGCCAGTTTTATGTCATTATTTGTACCCTACAAACATGGCATAACATTTGTCAAGATTCATCTTAGGTTACTAGTAAATTTCTAGTTTGCAGACAATTTCATTATGTATATTTTTTCTTTTATAACAATGAAGTTATTGAGGATATAACATTGAATAAGTCACTCAAGATCACAGACACTATAAATGGTATTTGGATCTCACAGATTTTTCTGTAACACTCATCTCAAAAATAAAAGGATATGAATATTTCGATGTGTTGTCCAAGTTGCTTTTAAGTTCAACCACAAAATATAAGAATCTCCAACAAATTGTCTCAAATAATGTCAGTGGGGTGAGTATATTTGGAAGGAGGTATTTAGCATTGGAGAATACTATCAATTCCATGTCAGCATATCTTAGAGGCACACCCTTGTTCTCCCTGATAACCATCTCCCAGTTTCCCGGGTAACACTACTGTGAGTTTTACATACTGTACTTTAGGACATTTTCACCTAATGTCTTCCACAGAGAATTTTCAGGTGATGTTGAATACATTCTATGTCTGAAGGCATCTTGAAGGAAGTGACATTCGAGCTGAGGTTTGAATAAAGTCAAGGAGAAGACTCCTGAAGAGAGAACATTACAGGAAGAGAAAACTGCCGGTGCAAAGTCTTTGAGATAAGGGCATGCTTGGTTGATGGGAGAAATAGCCAGAGGCCAAGATAGCTGGAATTAGTGAATCAGAGTGAGGGCAATAAGTGAGGCAGATGGAGAGTTAGTCTGGGCTAGCCCAAGTTATTGTAGAACCTTGTACATTTAGAAAAATAGACTTTAGATTTTTTCTAAGTGTTATGGGAAGATTCAGAAAGGTATCAAGCAAGGAATAATTATCTTTAATGTCTTAATGGGATTGCTATGGTTGCTCCATGAAGAAACAACCAGAGTACAAGCAGAGAACCATTTAGGATGTTATGCCCAAGTTCTAGGGAATGATGATGGCATGGAATGGGACAATCACAGAGGAGGAAACCGGAAGTGGTAGAATGCATGTGCTGCTTTAACAAAACTTCTCTTTTTTTCTTTTTAATTTTTATGGGTCCAATGGTAAGCTGGTACAAAGAAGTAGAAATAATGAATAAAACCTATTATTTGATAACAAAACTTCTTGATGGACTTAACATAGGATGTGATACATAGCAAGACCCTAAGAACAATGTGCACGCATGTCAGTGCTATTTACTACAAAGGGGAAGCCAAAGGGAGAAATGTTTTAATGATTTTGTCTTAAGAAGCTCACTCAAATGAAAACCTTGGCATATTAGCCTGAAGTTTATGAAAAAAGTTGAGTCTGAAGTAAAATTTTAGTCTTCAGCATAAAGATTGTATTTAAAGCCAATGAAACTGGATGGGGTCATCTAGGGGGTTAATAGAGATAAAGACAAGTTACTAGGAGTAAGCCCCAGGGCACTTCCATATTTATACATTAGGGAAGGAATGGCATTCATCACAGGAGATAGAGAATGGACGGGTATGAGAAAAACTAGGGAAGTGTGGTGCTCCAGAATCCAAGTGAGTAACTGAGGCAACACAAGGACAAGGCAAGAATGTCTAAAATGTTCCGAGGAAGTCAAATAAGATGAAGACATGGAAAATGAAACATTAGAAGTAATGGGAACAAGAGCTGTTTTAGTAAAGTGGCTGCGATGAAATCCTGGATAGAACTGAGTTCCAGACAGAGCCAGTGAGTATGAAAATAGAATCAGGGAGTGTGGGCAACTGAAGTTTTTCTTTAAAGGAGAGTAGAAAAATAAGGAAATGATTTCAAGAGAATGTTTTTTTAGATGGAAGAAGCAACAGTACCTTTGTATGCTACCAGCAATATCCAGTAAAGAGAGAGCACTTGAGAAGGGAACGTCCTTGGCAGACGAGAAGAAATGGGATCTCAGGTGTAAGCGGAGGTGATATCTTAGTAAAAGTGGTTTATTTTGTCTGTTGTACAGATGATATATTTTGTGAGGCTGAAGAAACTAATGAGAATGTCTTCATCTGCATGGGAAGTGGGAGAGGATATGGAGTGGCTCAGGAGAGAATAGAAGATAGGAAATAATTGCCCGAGGAAGTCAGAGGATGGATTGACTAAGGAAATGTATTAGGATTATAAGCAGTAATGAAAGTTTACTCAGATTGGAATGGCCTGCGATAGAAATGACACATCATACACTTGAGCCTAATTTGGGTAAACTTCAATAAACAAGTATATTTGGTATAGCAGGTGAGGAATTTGGTGGCTGTGATGTCTTAGTGGCGATCATATTTAAGCTTGAGAAAATAGCTACATTAGTTTTCCCAGTAATTTTCTGATTTGGAGGACACCAGTCATCACATGGGGATATAAACCTCAGAATCTTCCTTGCATAAACATAGATTGTCTACTACACTTGTCAGGACTCTAACAAAGTCACTTGTGCCTAGAGTAGGACTCCATTTCAAAACAGGAACATAGTATGATTATTTTTACAATTAGGCAAATACACAGTTTCCCAGACTGAATTCACAGTAAGAGAAAAGGATGAAGAAGATTAACCTGCTCTAAGTGGGAATCCAGATATTCACATCTATCCCAGCTCACAGGACACTGAATCTAGTGTAGCTTATGTTGTCTCAGACCAGGAATTCTGAGTAGGTGGGGCTCCCCAGTGTATTCATTCTCTTGATCACTTTAGGCTCAATGTATGGGATTGGCCTCCAAAGGAAAGGCCGAGATAATGGCAGATAAATGGAGCAGAAGAAGCCAAGATTGAAAAGAGAGTTTTAAGGAAGTTTACAGATTTAAATTGAGTTCAGAACTGTCTATTTAAAGTATAAAGTTAAGAGGAAAAGTGAAATGTTTTCAGGACCAGAATTGAATTACAGTGTTTGGTGAGTAATTTGATGCTGTGTCTTCATTTGGCTAAGATTTAAAAAGAAAAAATAAAGAAACATAGCCTTCATCTCCTGACAACTGAAAATATGCACATCCATCTACAAAGATGATTTTTTTGTTGTTGTTGAACTAAACTAAAGCACAAATTGATCATGTGTGTCCTTGGATAGAGGACATTAAGCAACAGAAGGTACAGTATCTTTATGCACAGTTTTACAATCAGTAAGGAAAGCCTGTACAATTTATTTTTGTAATTAATCCTTCATAAAAATAGAGAGTTTGACACTAAATTAAAACTAAACAAAGGCAATTCTGTGAGAAGTGGAGATAAAGTTGTACAGAAACTTTGTTCCTGATGGTCAAGCTCAAAGCAATGTCAGAACATGGCACCTTCTATTAAGTGAGTAATAAACACAACCATTATAAAACAGCTTTCAAATATCAAGTATCTTAAATGAGTTTTGTACAGATGTTGGAGCTAATTCAATTTCTGTTCAAATCCTCTGGGAGCTACTGAGTACAGATATTTTACACTCTCGATGACATCAAAGCCTGATGTTTTAGGTGACTAACAGGATAGAAACTCAACATGATACGGTCATCATATAATACCAGTCACGGTGTGACACCCCCAAGGCATGCAAGGTGTTGGGCATTGCCGTAGCTTTATCACATGCCTTTAGTCTGAGGTTGAGGTCCCCCTGATGCCACTCACACCAGTCCCTCAAAGGAGATAATAGAACACATATAATTTCCGATTTCTTTGTTAATAAAAGTAGTGTTGAATACTGAGCTCCATACATAGTAGAATTTGATGATAAATTTCATCTCAGTAGTTTATGACCTCTTGGATCAACGTCATAAAATTGATTCACATTTTGTGAATTTCTCCCAAGAGAGGGTTTTCTATTTATTCTACAGCAAAGAATAAAAATTGAAACCAAATTTCTTTTCCCCTGATATATATTATTCAGTCTTTATCCTGTGTAATTATTCAGTCTTTATCCATAGAATACCCAGTTCCTATTTTAGTGCCATTGAACCCAACTCTTATTAAGGTTATAACTGCATTTATGAAATCTTCTACTATCCTTTTTTTTCCACCACATGATTTTGTGACAAATTAATGATGATTCTAAAAGAAGAAAAAAATTACTCTATCAAAAGCATTGAACAGATATAGAGTCAGGTTAAGAAATAAGAATTTGGATTTAAAAATCTAGTAGCTTAAAATATAGTCACATTTAAATTGCAAATTATTATGTTTAAAAGTTATTTTGATGAGTGTAGCGTAGTTTTCTCTTCAAAGAAAATGTAGACATAGTTTAGGTTGACTCAGATATTTTACAGAATACACAAACAGATACATAATTGATACTTTTTGGAGATCCAGGAATCTGTTAATAGACAATTTTCATTGACTATCTTTAGAGTTAGTATTTGAGTTAAACGTAAATTCAAATATTTTAGGTACCATTTAAAATATTGCATATACTGCATGCTTTATTTTTAAAATTGTGAGTTTTTTTTTGTATATTGTGGAATTAATTAGTATTTAATGCTCAATGTGACACCATTTGACTAATTATGGGTATATATGTTTTCATTTAATATACTATTTAGTTTTGAAAGAAAAACTTTTCTTTCTATTCATTCATCACTACAGTATATATTTTCTTTACTAGGTAAAATGAAGATTGTTTCTTTATAACGGTTTTGAAAATTTATTATGCGGTAATGTGACTATAAGTTAAAGTTACAATCCTGCCAATGGTTAACCATAGAATCTTGTAAAAAAGACTTAAATGACTTAACTTTTCTTGGCCTTGAACTCTTTAATCCAAACGCGGTTGAAATGATTTACAAGATCCTTTAGAGTTTAACATCCTAAAATTCTATAAAATTACCAAGTAATGTCCAAAATTTTTATAAAATATAGATAGCATGATTATTACAGTTTTATACAGATTGTGTTATTAATAGCTGTAATAATAAAGTATAAACATTTATCAGCTGAGATTTGTTTCTTAACTGATGTGTTGACCACTAAAAAGTTAGTACTGTATTTTCTCTTAAGATGATTTAATTTTTAAAATAAACCCTGTCATCCCTTTTAAAACTATATGTGGGAGAGCTTGCTATAATGGGAGATCTAAAATAAGTGTGCCTCCAGGAGATATGTTTACCTTCAGAAATAAATACCTAATCCAAATATCAGATGAAACATTCTTCCACTAGAAAATGACTTGTTTTGAAAAGAACAGTGTCTATAGAAATTAAGACTATCTGATGTAAATACTCAATATAAACAAATTATTAATGACAAAACTAGTTATTGATACTTTCAGAGGCTTTTCACAGGTACTTACTCATTTTATCTTCACAGTGTAAGAGCGAGGAAAACAGTACAGATATTACCATTCTATTTAACAGATGAGAGAGTAAGAGGTGAAGTGCATTTTTTCAGGATCTACAAGTAATGCAGATGTATCAGTTCCCCCTGCCTTGCCCCAGTCCTCTAGTGTGTCCATGGGCTCTGTGTTTGTGTGAGGGGAAAGGTTAAACGCAGGAGATTCAGTTTTAGTGTCTCTAAAGCTGGGTGATTCATGTGTAGGTCTACAGTAGTCTGCAGCTGCTGGTCAATGATGGTAGCTTCATTCGCTATCCGCAAAGGTAGACTTAAAGGGCTTAAAGGTCTTGCAGTCTCGTCTTGCTTAAAAACTTGCAATAGGGGCTGAGTGTGGTGGCTCATGCCTGTAATCCCGGCACTATGGAAGGTCAAGGCAGGTGGATCATCTGAGGTCAGGAGTTCGAGACAAGCCTGGCCAATATGGTAAAACCCCGTTTCTACTAAAAATACAAAAATTAGCTGGGTGTGGTGGCTGGTGCCTGTAATCCCAGCTGCTCGTGAGGCTGAGATAGGAGAATCACTTGAATCTGAGAGGCAGAGATTGCAGTGAGCTGGGCCACAGAGTGAGACTTCATCTCAAATAAAAATAAATGAATAAATAAATAAAACTTGCAAGAGCAGCAGCAATCAAACACCATCTTTCTTGAGGACAGCTTTCCTGAGAATAAAACTGAGTTATTTTCTTGAAGGATCAGATTTATATTATACAAAATATTAAACCAAGTATGTTGACTATACTCATAATGTTTTCCCTGTTTCTACAAAGGGAGAAGTTCTTGTAATTAAAAGGCAAACGTCCCTCTTACCTCTCCATCTCCTCACAGGAAGAAAGGTGCTCTTCTGAGATCTTGTTAACTCAAGCATTTCAGCCTCAATCTGGAGGCTGAGTGGAGCTTTTTTGATCACTCATTCCTGGTACATCGGAGAGCAGGGTGGATTCCTTTTTTAGAGCCAGTGGGCATTCTCATGCTAGCTTAGTGTCCCGCACTCCTACAGCAAGTGCTGCTGCAGCCCTTCTCACAAGTTTCCTAAAATCATGTCATCTTCCCAAGGTGAATGTTAATTTTCTTTTAAAGTCTGCATAGAGTAGTATTGTATGGGGAAAACATTATATATTAATGTTACTTGGACTGTTCTATCTTGGTATGAATCATCCTGACATCTTTGTTCCAAGGAGCATTTGACAAATAACAGAGCCTGTTTATATTACAAGGACAAGCTGTATGTTTACATTAAAAGGAACAACTTTGAATGAGTCTGAACCACCTAGTTTGGGAAGAGGAGCCACTCTAATACCAATTATTTTGATTCCAAACTTTCTGTTCATTAGGAATGAAGTTGCATTCAGTTCATTCTGATGATTTAAGTACATATGTATATATGAGTATGTTTATACATATAAATATAGGTTTCAATCTTCCATGTTAACTCTCAGTTTGGTGAGGTTCTGCAGCTTTCATGTTAATAGCTACTGTGGAAGACTTTACCAGTGCTATCCACACTTCCAGTTTTCTTTTATTTCTTGCTGTATACCTCCTGGAAACTATGTGTGTCAAAGTGACTGGCTTTGGGCAATGAAATGTGAATGAAACACTTGTGGACGGAAGCACATAAAAAGTTGTGCAGTTTCTTCATTCACTTCCACTTGCCATGATAAACCATAAAACCTTGTACTGTAAGGGTGTCATTATTATGATATTACTGTTGCCAAACCTGTCTGAACATAAAGAATGTATGAGAAATAAGCCTTTGTAATTTTAAGGATGAGATTTTGAGGTTTTATAAACCCAACATAACTTAACCTATTCAGATCATTATAGCAAACACATTTATCTCTGAATTTATTAAACTTTCTTGTCTTTAGAACCACAATCCCTTCAAATTCTATTTCATTCAATTGAGATATGGCTTACTGCAAGCCGAGTGTGTTTATTTTTGTATATATAAATCCTGCCACATATGCTAAAGTTTCTATTTTACTTTCCTCTGAATGTTTTAAATGTGTCATGCATTTCTAACCTAGTGACACAATTTTAATATTGCTACAAAGGTTTTGCTATAAATGATTTTAAAATATTTGAGTGTACAATAGAAGAGTAACATATAGGCAAAAATCATAAGACGTGTTAAGTATATATACAGTACAAACAAAGAGCTTGTAAGATATAGATAGAATCCACAAGACACGAAGTAAAGATAAGAGAGGTAGTCAGCAGAGTATAAGTTGAACACAGCTATAAAAAGAGACATTAAGACACCAGACAGTCATGTTACACTGAATATATATGAAATACATACTACACATACAACTCAAGAAGCACTAAATATATATAAGCCATTAAGTGTTTCTAAAGTTTTCAGTCTTCTACTCAAGAAATACAAATAAAATGCATAGCTTCTTGTAAGGCTAATGGTTTAGTACAGTAATTGATTTCTCACTTGCCTGTGGTAAAGCAATTGTATATGCTGGACCCAGGTCTCCTGTGCTATTGGGGTTATTTACTCAAACATCAACTCTGGTGCCTGCAGCCATGCCATTAGTAAGACAGTATGGTCCAGAAGAGAAAGAGGGCAATGGAGGTGGAGATGGAGTTGGAGAGAAAGATGGAGGGAGAGAGGGGAAATATGAATATGAGCATTGCACAATCTGGAAGTTACATAGTATGGTTTTCTACTCCACTCACACTCTATCTCAAGTGTGCCAGCTATGTCATTTTTTTCCCTTGTATCTCACTGTACATTTCAAATATAAATCAATTAATCGAATATCTTAGTTTGCTCTGTGAGGCTTTTTGCTCTGTGGCCTTTGGCACTTTGCCTGCTGGTGTATTTGGAGGATATTATTGCATAAAAGTATTTACCTTATGACAGGTTTCGTCATAATAGGAAATGTTTGAAAGCAGGACTAATGAACATAACAGAACTAGTTGTGCCGTTACATTTGAAGATTATTAATCCTGCTACCCAGCATGTGAAATGTATGAACAAGAAAGTTCTGCTTTCTTTCTGCACAGTTAGCCAGTTTTCTCAATACCATTTATTAAACAGAGAATCCTTACCTCATTTATTGTTTTTGTCAGGTTTGTCAAAGATCAGATGGTTGTAGGTGTGTGGCTTTACTTTCAAGACCTCAGTTCTGTTCCGTTGGTCTATATCTCTGTTTTGGTACTAGTACCTTGCTATTTTGATTACTGTAGCCTTGTAGTATAGTTTGAAGTTAGGTAGCATGATGCTTCCAGCTTTGTTCTTTTTGGTTAGGATTGTCTTTGTTATACATGTTCTTTTTTGGTTCCATATGAAGTTTAAGGTAGATTTTTCAGTTCTGTGAAGAAGGTCAATTATAGCTTGATGTGGATAGCAATGAATCTATAAATTACTTTGGGCAGTATGGCCATTTTTACAATATTGATTCTTCCTAACCATGAGCATGGAGTGTTTTTCCATCTGTTTTGTGTCCTCTCTTATTTCCTTGAGCAGTGGTTTGTAGTTTTCCTTGAAGAGGTCCTTCACGTCCTTTGTTAGTTGTATTCCTAGGTATTTTATTCTTTTGTAGCAATTGTGAATAGCAGTTAGTTCTTGATTTGGCTCTCCGTTTGTCTGTTATTGGTGTATAGGGATGCTTGTGATTTTTGCACATTGATTTTGTATTGTGAGAATTTGCTGAATGTGCTTATCAGCTTAAGGAGATTTTGGGCTGAGACAATGGGGTCTTCTAAATACACAATTATGTCATCTGCAAATAGAGACAATTTGACTTTCTCCTTTCCTAATTTATTACATTTTATTTCTTTTTCTTGTCTGACTGTTCTGCCTAGAACTTCAAATACTATGTTGAATAGGAATGGTGAGAGAAGGCACCCTTGTCTAGTGCCAGTTTTCAAAGGGAATGCTTTTCTAGTTTTTGCCCATTCAGTATGTCATTTTATGACACCAACATAATCCTGATACCAAAACCCGGCAGAGACTCCACTACAAAAAAAGCTTCAGGCCAATATCCATGATGAACATTGATACAAAAATCTTCATTAAAATACTGGCAAACTGAATGCAACAGCACATCAAAAAGCTTATTCATCACAATCAAGTAGGCTTCATCCCAGGGATGCAAGGCTGGTTCAACATATGCAAATCTATAAACATAATCCATCACATAAACAGAACCAAAGATGAAAACCACATGATTATCTCAATAAACGCAGAGAAGGCCTTTGAAAAAATTCAACAGCCCTTTATGCTAAAAACCCTGAATAAACTAGGTTTTGATGGAATGTATTACAAGATAATAAAAGCTATTTATTACAAACCCACAGCCACTATCATATTGAATGGGCAAAAACTGGAAGCATTCTCTTTGAAATCTGGCATTAGACAAGGATGCCCTCTCTCACCACTCCTATTCAATATAGTACTGGCAGCTCTAGCCAGAGCAATCAGGCAAGAAAAAGAAATAAAGGGTATTCAATTAGGAAAGGAGGAAGTCAAATTGCCTCTATTTGCAGATGACATAATTGTATACTTAGAAGAGCCCATCATCTCAGCCCAAAATCTCTTGAAACTGACAAGCAACTTCAGCAAAGTCTCAGGATACAAAATTAATGTGCAGAAATCACAAGCATTTTTATACCAATAACAGAAAAGCAGAGAGCCAAATCAAGAGTGAACTCCCATTCACAGTTGCTACAACAATAATAAAATACCTAGAAATACAACTAACAGAGGCTGTAAAGGATCTCTTCAAGGAGAACTATAAACCACTGCTCAAGGAAACAAGAGACAACACAAACAGATGGAAAAACATTCCATGCTCATGGTTAGGAAGAATCAATATCATGAAAATAGCCACACTGCCCAAAGTAATTTATAGATTCATTGCTATCCCCATCAAGCTACCAATGACCATCACCAAAGGACTGGAAAAACCACTTTAAACTTCATATGGAACCAAAAGAGAGACTGCATAGCCAAGACAATCCTAAGGAAAAAAACAAAGTGGAAGGCATCACGCTACCTGTCTTCAAACTATACTACAAAGCTACAGTAATCAAAACGGCATGATACTGGTAACAAAACAGAGACATAGACCAATGGAACAGAACAGAGGCCTCAGAATCAACACCACACATCTACAACCATCTGATCTTTGACAAACATGACAGAAACAAGCAATGGGGAAAGGATTCCCTGTTTAATAAATGGTGTCAAGAAAACTGGCTAGAAATGTGCAGAAAGCAGAAACTGGACCCCTTCCTGACACATTATACTAAAATTAATTCCAGATGGATTAAAGATCTGAACATAAGACCTAACACTGTAAAAGCCCTAGAAGAAAACCTGGGTGAAACCACTCAGTACATAAGCATAGGCAAGGACTTTATGACTAAAACACCAAAAGCAATGGCAACAGAAGCCAAAATAGACAAATGGGATCTAATTAAACTTCAAAGCTTCTGTATAGCAAAAGAAACAATCATTAGCTCTAATAGGCAACCAACAGAATGAGAAAAATTTCTGCAATCTACCTATCTGACAAAGGTCTCATATCCAGAATCTACAAATAATTAAAACAGATTTACAAAAAATAAACAAACCCATTCAAAAGTGGGCAAAAAACATAAACAGACACTTTTCAAAAGAAGACATATATGAGGCCAACAAACATGAAAAAATGCTCATCATCACTGGTCATTAGAGAAATCAAATCAAAATGACATTTAGATACCATCTCATGCCAGTTAGAATGGTGATCATTAAAAAATCTGGAGACAACATATGCTGAAGAGGATTTGGAGAAATAGAAAGACTTTTACACTGTTGGTGGGAGTGTAAATTAGTTCAACCATTATGGAAGACAGTGTGTTGATTCCTTGAGGACCTAGAAATAGAAATACTATTTGACCCAACAATTTCATTACTGGTATATACCCAAAGAATTATAAATCATTCTATAATAAAGACCTATGCACACCTAGGTTCGTTATGGCACTATTTACAATAGCAAAGACTTGGAGCCAACCCAAATGTCCATCAATGATAGACTAGATAAAGAAAATGTGGCACATTTACACCATGAAATACTGCAAAGTCATAAAAAATGATGAGTTCATGTCCTTTGTGGGGACATGGATGAATCTGGAAACCATCATTCTCAGTAAATTGACACAAGAACAGAAAATCAAACATGGCATGTTCTCCCTCATAGATGGGTGCTGAAAAAGGAGAACATGTGGACACAGGGAGGGAACCATCACACACTGGGATCTGTTGTGGGGGGGTCAGGGAACTGACAGCAGGGGAAGAGGAGGGTGCTGAGGAATAATGTGGGGAGAAATACCAGATATAGGTGATGGGGGGATGAAGGCAGCAAACCACTTTGCCATGTATTTACCCATGCAACAATCCTGCATTATCTGCACATGTAGTCCAGAACCTAAAGTACAGTAAAAAATAAAAATTAAAAATTAAAAAAGAAGAGAACAAAAAGAGAAAGTGCTGCTTTCTTCAAGTTTTAGAGATTTATCTCTATGATCAGTACTTTTTTTGTGGTAAGACTGTACCTGGAACAGAAGTATCTACTTATTTTTCTCATTTTCTCCCAGACATAGTTTGATATAGCTCAAAAATTATTATTTTTATCTCTTTATTGATGAGAACAATTTCACAGTTCAGCATAGTCAAAAAAGGGGTAAATGTACATAGAAAAAGGCCAATGTAAAAAAGAAACTGTTAATCATAATAATACTATTTAGAATTCACTCAGGAGTACAATTGTACCTGTTTTCTTGATAATTCTGAAAATTCAGTTTGTTTGAATAAAAATCTATCAGAGGGAACTCAGTGATACTAATTCTTTTTAAATTATCACTGTAAGAGCTCAGAAAACTGTCCCCCTGTAGTGTTACGTTGATAGTGCACTCACGTGTTGAATAAACTTAAGTGACTATTGCTGCCCTAACAGAGAATTCAACTACTGCTCTTTAATTCACCAGCATGGGCAAACATCTACTAAAAGAACATATGTGAAAGATAGACTTATGGACACCTGACTATGGTGAACAATGTGATTATTGTCCTTCAAGGTAAAATTATATTTCCATAAGTCAAATATTTTCACACATTTCATGGCATTTTTTTCTAAGCTGAAAAAAGTCATTTTTTCTGCCTCCTTTGCTTTTTTTTGCAATTTTTTTGTAAAATGAATAATTATTTTATTTTTCTTAAAATTCATCAAAAGAGGAATACAGCCATTATGGAAAACTTCATGGAAGTTTCTCAAAAAATAGAATTACCTCATGATTGAGCAATTTTACTTCTGCTTATGTGTCTAAAGGATATGATATTAGTATGTCAAGGAAATATTTGCACTCCATGTTTAACGCAGCACTATTCACAATAGCCAAGGCACAGAATCAACCTGAGTGTATGTCAACAGATGAATGACTAAAGAAAATGTGGTATGTACACAAAGTGAAATACCATTCAGCCTTTAAGAAGAAGAAAAATCTGTCATTTGCAACAACATGGATGAACCTGAATGATATTGTGCTAAGTGAAATAAGCCAGGCACAGAAAGACAAATCGGTCATGTTCTCACTTATAAGTAAAATCTAAAACATTCAGACTCACAAAAGCAGAGAATAGAATGATGGTTATCAGATGCTGGGGAACTGTGGTTAGAATGGAGACATGTTGGTCATAGGATACAATGTTTCAGTTATACAAAAGAAATAAAAGATAGATATTTGAAAAAAAATAATTTAAATTTCTTCCAGGCCGCAGTTTGCCATAGTAAGAGAAGCTAAAATTTGGGGCTTGGAAAGAGTTGTGTGAACGTGGTAGAGCCTGACTCTTCCTTGTTCTATCAAGCATGGGGCAATAAGTGATCATTCACAAGGTTTGAGTCACCTTCAGCGGAAAGGATGCATCCTTATACATTCTTATACAATTCCTTATACTTCTTCTCTTTCCACTAGACAATCACTTCACAATATTTTGATTTTTTTGGAAACTTGTTCTTGAAAATCAACATCAAATGTATTTTTAAGAAATCTGAAAATTAGCTGTCTAATCAAGTAATTTAAAAACAAGCCATTATTTTTAAAGCTAAACAATAAAATAAGTTTAAATTTTTTTAATTTTTAGTTTTTATTTAAGTTATTGGATGCATGTGCTGAATGTGTTGCTTTCTTACATAGATATACATGTACCATCATGGTTTGCTGCACCTATCAACTTGTCATCTAGGTTTTAAGCCCCACATGTATTAGGTATTTGTTCTAATGCTCTCACTCCCCTTTCTTCCCACCCACTGACAGACCCTGGTGTGTGATGTGATGTTCTCTTCCCTATGTCCATGTATTCTCATTGTTCACCTTCCACTTATGAGTGAGAACATGTGGTGTTTGGTTTTCTGTTCCTGTGTTAGTTTGCTGAGGATAATGGTTTCCAGCTTCATCCATGTTCCTGCAAAAGACATGAACTCATTCTTTTTTTATGTCTGCATAGTATTCTATGGTGAATAAGTTTTGTATGAGACAACTATTAACAACAACAACAAAAAAGATAAGATAAAATGGAATTTTGAAGGGCTTAATGAATTTAGAAATGGAAGACGTGTGAAGATAAAAAGTTTGCCAAGGAAAGTCCAACTGCCTGCAATAGAAACTTACTCAGTGCCTTGAAGAGAAATTACTAATTGTTAAGGTCAATTCAGAAGTTAATTCGCCTTATTTTTAACTGTAGGTAAACAGAATTAAACTTCATTCTGCCTCTATAGTAGAAGAACACTGAGAATTTAAAATTATATGGTAAAATATTGAATAACATAGTACTAATATATGTTGAGAAGAAAGTATATATAGACAGTGAAGTTATCCTCCAGGGAGAAAAATCACTTATGTATTCTTAAAATATTTTATTTAAATAAAATTCTCTTGCAGTGCACACATTGCTATTAAATAAAATGGACTTATAAACATCACTGCCAACATTTACCAATCTTATGTATTCTAACACTTTAGGTCCTATAAGCTCCAACTGAATAAAAATAAATTAATTAATGCTTTAGAAAACTTAGAAAAATAACAGCATGCATTCGTCTGCAGCTAGAAGTACAAGGACATTATAGCTTTGCTGAAATTTTAGTTATTCTTTTTCTCTACTTTGCTTGACATATTTAGCTATCATAATAATCTTGATTTCTTGTGAAGAGAATAATTAAATACTTCTATGAATGTAAGACAGAAATTGAGTTACATACACATGTGTGTATATTTACTCAAATTTCTAAATAATACCAGGTTCCAACATACCTGTTTTCACAGCCTGCTCCTACTGCTGCTACAAGATTGCTGATAGGCAAAGTGCTTTCCAGGGTGCTGAACTCAAGCTTACTGACCCAAGTCCACAGCATAACCATTAATCCAGTACAAACTCTCTTTCCTGCTGAGTACTTATTTGATCTCAGGAATCTCAACTGCTTACCCAAGCAACCACTATCAATTTCTTACAGATGATTTTCAAATTAAAACATACCAGTCAACACAAGTCTAATGATGTGTTCCAGCCTTACATGGGCTACAGAACTTCTGAAAGAGAATTCTGTGAATAGAGGATGCGATAGACTAATCTACATTGGAATAATAGCTTATTAATTTTCACATAACAGTACCTAATGAATTATCACCAGACATATAAATAATCTCCTTTTAGTAACAAAATAGTAATAACTAGCCACTTAGTCTGTGCCAGGCACTGTTGAAAGTGCCTCGTGTATATTAAGTAATGTGATCATTACATCAATCCTATACAATCCATACTCCTATTGATCTCATTTTCTAGGTGAGGAAATTGAAATAAGCAACTAGAAAATGGTGGAACCAGAAGTAAAACTCAGCTAAGCTGGCCCTAGCAAGTATACTTTCAATTACTACAATATATTCCTGCTACATGGGAAATCAAAGTATATGCAGAGGTTACCTTGTAAGAACAAAGAAAAATTATTGATATAATTTTATGAATAATGGCAATTGATTATGATGGTTCATTGAGCTCATTTTTAGCATAGCAGAAGTATAATCAGTCAGGACAAGAAAATGGGCAAGGGAACTCCCTGGTTTCTAATGCATTTTTCTTTGTATTCCATGATAATAACTCAATTAGCAATTTGTTTAATAAAGGCTGTATTGCACAGTAATTAAGCAGTCTTAGAGGTTAGACTATCTGAGTTCTAAATACCACTTGGGACATTGGTAGTTGCATAACCTTTGCAAGTTGCTTTTCTTTGTTCCACTTCAGTTTTTGTGCCTATAAAATGAGGCAAATAACAAGGTCCGTCACACATCGTTTTTGTGAGGATTAAATGAGTTAGTGCATGTAAATCACTCAGACAATGCCTTGTATTTAACAAACCCCAATAAATACTAGTTATTATTATTGCATGTTTTCATGGCTTTAATTAGATTGCAATTAGATTTCTCATAAACGTTATTATTTTTCACAAAATATTTTGATGCTAAACAACATTGTTTAAATATTTATTTTTTTCTTATGCATTGATTTTATGGTTGAGACATAAAAGTTTGATGGTTTTTCATTTCCCATATGTAACTTCTAAATTTGGTCTATATATTTGAGTACGTTAGAAACAACATACATTACAAATGAAGGCATCAAGGTAAATAGTGTTTTTCACTGTGCAGATAATTTACAATGTATTATATTGGTGATAAAATGTTACTACTATCAGTGCTCATATGTGTATCCAGTCGATTAAAGTTAACAGACGAATTGGTATTTCTTGACACATGTGGTCAGTGAATCATTATTGGGTAACTTCGATAATAAAGAAACCAGAATAAAGTACACAGTTGTCACAAAGAGATGGTCAGATGGCATACTATATACATATGTATCTGCTGTTGAATCAAAAATATAACTAAATGAGCACTTTTGGAAATGTTGCAATGCACTAATTCCTAATAGTTATTGCTTCATTTTAATATTAAAGGTAGTATAATTCTTTTATAAAGCATTAAGATTATAGATAAATTATTCTATATTTAATACCCAGATACCCTGTTAAGTTCTGGAAGCAAAGAAGAAACAAGACAAACAAACAAAATGCAAGAAAAAAAAATGTTTTCATCTTTAAAGATCTCATAGCGTTGTGGGAAAGATAAGCAAACACATCATGGCAGTATAGTACGAGGAGGTATGGACAAAGCAGCATGAGAATTAAAATGAGAGTGGCCATGTAAGAGGGTTTTCAGAGTATGTATTTTTTTATCTTCTTATCTTCAATAAGACTGGCATCTTATTTGTAAGTATATTTCACATTTTAAGGTATAGGTTTGAAAAGGTCTGATTTCAAGTCTTAATTTTATTCTTTATGATATGTAAACCTGTACAAACCCCTTAAACTTCACCTCAGTAATTATATTAAGTATTAAATGAGAAAATGCACATAAAATACTTAAGTAAAAATCTAGTCTATTGTCATTAAATTTATTTCTATTAAAAATATGAGAAGAATTTGCCATGAAAGGATTATTGAATATAGATAAGTACCTTTCAGAAATAGAAAAAAGAATACCTAAAGTAAAGATGCAGAGAGAGTGTGGCACTTAAATAAAATGTGAATGTGTGTGGGGAGTAATAGGAAAATAAACTGGAAAATTAGAAAGAGTCTAGATTTTATCTTTTGAAGATAAAGATTATTTTAAGATATAGAATGGAATAATTGATTACCTGCAGAAACATGTAATGACAAAGTCAGTATGAAGCATGTCATGTTTTAAATGAGAAGACATTTAATTAATCACAGTAGCATAGTTTTAAAAAATAGTAGTATATGCATATACAAGACTCAGATTACTTCATGGAAAATGCTTGGGTGATAAGAATCTGTAGCAACAACTCTCTAGTTGGGAAGTACTGCCAATGCCAATGGGGAACACAGAGGATTTTGCTCAGGATAGAATGGCACTATCAGGTTTGCATTTGAGAAAGGGTATTCTTTCGATGGCTGAAGAAAGAGTATCCTTCCTTTTTTGCACAGAAAGTGTGGTGGGGGTAAGACTATAGGCATAAAATCAATAGAGGTCATTTCAGTGATTATTTCAATGGTACCACTCTGTGTTTTGATAAGAAAGAGATGGTACAATATACTGGGATTTCTTAAGGGATCTTTTAGTAAAATACTTAGATGTGAGGAGAGTGAAAATAACAGATTGGAACTATCAAGAGTGGGAAGTCATGCTTACCCTTAAGCCTTACTAACCTTGAGGTACCAAGAAAGCCTGGCTGATGGCTGGAATCTTCGGAGAATCTATCTTCATGAAGCAAAGCAGCATCCTTCAGAACCACACTGAAGCATGGAGAAAATGGGAAAAATATAAACCCGGGTCTCCTTCTTCCCAATCTCTTAATCCTTCTGGTGTCTCCAAACAGAACCCAACCAGAAGCCGAAGAGCAAGGAAAATTCCAAAGAGGACGATTCCTTTGGGCATAGAGAAAGAGAAGAAATAATACAGAGTATACTTAAGGTTGCTAAAGATAATAGGTCAGCAGATAAGGAAAATTGCAAGGAATATGGAAGAGGGGAATAGCTCAATAGATTTTTATGTAAAGGCCTTGGTGACAATGTCACACCAAAATTTTATTGGTCTTTTTTTTTTTAAAAAAGCTAATTTTTAATTAATCAAAATAAAATAATTAGAAATAGTTGTATGTAGTAATTAGTAGTAGCTGTATATGAAGAATTGATTATTCCAGTGGGGTGCAAGTGAGAGAAAATATCTTGCAGTAATATTTAAATTTCTTGTTTGAAAACCTAAATGAATGCTGGAATTACTTACCAAGAAAAAGATTACAAAACACAGAGCAGTAAAGAAGAAGAGCTATGGCTGGAGTTGAGAAAAAGAAGTCAATAAGTACTTTGAGGTTCACTTTTAATGGCTAGAATTGCTATTTTATTTGACTCTAGTTGGGTTAACCTGGTTCTCAGAGACTTAAAAGTTAACACTCCCCTAAAGTTATGGTATTAACAACTCATTCAGAGAAAGGGCCGGCATACAGATCCACAGTGGAACATAATAATTTCACAAGTTGTCATCACTCACTGTAGAAAAAATACCTGGATGAGGACAACTGTAGAGAAACTCTCCTTCCTACATATATGGCTTCAGGGCCTCAGGTTCCCTGGCAACAACTCTAGAGGGCTTGCTAACGTGACATTGGGAAACTAAACTGTGAATTTACAACATCACCTATTCTGTTAGGCTCAGCATTGTGTTGAAAAGTGGTGTACTGATCAGTTCAAACAATTTTTTTCCCTTCCTATGTTTGAAGTTGTTTTACACATCTGTCCTTAAAAGTACTGGTTTCTTTTTACAAATCTAATTACGAATTGCTCTTTAATAAATGTTTTTGTGGATAATATTTTCCCCTGTATCTCTGGTTATTTCTCTATGGTAGAACCCAAAGAAATTTAATCACTACCTCAAAAGCTATAGGAAGTCTTAAAGCATTTGGCATGTGCTGCCAATGTTTTCTAGAAAGCTTGAACGAACATATGTTTATATCTACAATATATACAACTCTTCCTTTGCCTGAAGAAAGTATTACTAGTTATAAAAATCTTTACTTTGATACTTGAAAATTTATATCTCAGATTTCTTAAACTTGAATTTTAAACTTCAATTTTAGTTATTTTCTGACAGCAGTAGCTCTTTTCTGTGTGATTTCTGTATATCTTTGTAAGAAATCTATTGAGGTTTTAGTACGTTATTGATTTGTATATATATTGAATATACCAAATGTATCTGTTGCAGAAATTTATTGTAGTTTATTAAACTTTAAATTTATACATAGTATTTTAGGTGTTCTAAAATTTTATATGCTATTTATTGTAGTTTATTAAATTTATTGTAGCTTATTAAACTTTATACATAGTATTTTAGGTGTTCTGAAATGTTATATGCTATTTAATAAAGTATATTACTATTTTTATCTGTAATTTATTTCATTGCCTATAATTTCAGAAATTCCGTTCTTTCTGTCATAAATGTCTTTTTATGTTCTTCCTAAATTTAAGTTTATTTGTAGTTATTTTCAGTTTTATAATATTTAACACAAATCTTTCCAGAATCATTTTGCTTTACTTTATAAACCAAACAAAGCAAGTTATTTAACCTTTCTGAGCATGTTTTGTCTCTTATAATGTAAAATGGAAATAAGATTACCTACCTTAGAAGATTGCATGAGGGTTAAATTAATACACATAAAGTGCTTAGAACAGTGCCAGACATATAATAGATATTCAATAAATGTTAATTCTTATTCTAAAATCTAGAAATATCTAAAAATTAAAAATTATTTCACAACTCATTTGGCAGAAAATTGACATGAAATGATGTGAGTGAGGCTCATTTTATCATATTCAGCATGGATATATATTGCACTGCTGATCTATCGTGTTTGATTTTATGGTGCTGACCTAGACAACAGTGGGACTATACAAAATAGAGTATATACCTTATTTTTGCTTTTTTAAAAAGTCAGTAAATAAAAACTTTTGGAGTGAAATTTGCCCCTGAATCCAGGATTTCAAGTTGTAATAATTATTCATCAGCTGCTAATTGATAGGCATTATCCGAGGTGTCTTACTCTATTTACGCTACTCTGAGGAAGTACTATATAAAGTGAGTGGCTTATAAACAATTTTAACATATTTCTCAGAGTTTTGAAGTGTAGGAAGTATAAAATCAAGATGCTGGCAAATTTGGAGTCTGGTCCACTTCTTGGTTCATAAATGGCACCTTCATGCTGTGTTATGAGGTGAAAGGGCAAGGAAGCTCTTGAAGGCTTCTTTTAAAAGGACACTAATCACATTCATGAAGGCTCTGCTCTCATGATTCAATCACCCCCTCAAAGGCCCTAGCTCCTAATACCATACATTTCATGATTAAGTTTCAGCATACAAATTTTGTTGGGCATAAACGTTCAGACCATAGCACTAGATGTTGTCTATATTCCATTATTTTACTCAATCAGCACAATGATCCAATCACACATTCATTTATTCGACCAGTATTTATCAGGAACCAGTTAGAGTATGTTGGTTACATTATTAACAAAACAGATTAATTTCTCCTTCCTTCTTTGAGATAGCATCATATTACTTAAGACTACATTACTACTCTTTGTTATAACTAATAAAATAACTTTTGCAGAGGTGAAAAGTAGTACTACCTTAAAAGTGCACTGTGGATGAACAAATATCTTGATTCCCCCAAAATTAAAATAAACTGAGGAAAAATAACTTTAACTCTATTTTACAGGAGCAAGTGAGGTTCAAAGACATTAAAATGTATTAATTTATAGAAAATGGTAAAACTGGGGTTTAACACTTTTCAAAGGTTGCTCTTTCCACTGTTCCACTTTTACGCCTAAAGGAACGAAAAAGATCCCCAACAGAATTGATCATTTTTTCCCACTCCTCCTCTTCTTCTCCTCCCTTCTTGTCCTAGCCTCCCAATAAGCTACACATAATTGAGTGTCCTGTATGACTGAAAGTGATGTAGCTCAAAAGGCTCCATTTAGATCTGTAAAACTATTACACTGCCTCTGTTTCATGCTTCCACTCTACTTTCTTTTCTCATAAAATCCTCTGAAGTGAGGGCTATATAAGGCAGATATCATTAATTTCATTTTCCAAATGAAGAGGGTAAGGTGGCTAGATGAAAAAAATTACTTAAGTCATGAGAGACATAAAGAGAACTAGGTTCAGAAACCCGTTCTGTTGGGAGTATTTGGTTCTGTGTTACCTTTAATTCCAAGACTATAAATGGGGTTAACCAAAGTAATTAAAGCAATTTGAGAAAATATTTATGGTCACAGGATCAGGGTGAAAATAATGAAAGCAGATCACTGATATTACTGTTACAGCTAAATAATATAAGCATTTAATTAAGAAAAATCTCAGTCAAACAGGATCAATCAGCATCTTTGCTTTTCAAATACTTTTATTTTAGGAGAAGATTGTATATGTACATATTCCTTCATAGCACTGGGCTTTCCTCTACCTTTAAACAAAACCATTTCATACAAGATCTCTTCTATGTCATGTTAGTGCCAATGACCTGTGTAACTGACAAAGCAGCTGGAAAATGAACTAAAGCCGTGGGATGGGTCCCTTGTCCTGTCAAATAAAGATGCTTAATGATAGAAGAATGTACTGGAAGCAAAGTCAAAATAACAGTAATATTTAGCTCACAAGCATGCAATACATAAATTTGTACCTGCTAACATATCTCATTACTACAAAGATTGCCATTGTTTGTTTAAATGGTTTAGATAATAAATGAGTAATTAATTCAAAAAGCCAAGTTAGCAGCACATATTGAAAAATGATATTTGTTATGTGTACCCTTTAACCATTTCACACATTCACTCAAATAACCCTAATTAACAGAGTTTCTGAACATCAGCAATTATGAAACAAGATAAAATTAAAAAAAAAAGAGTTTGAAAAAAACCTATACTAAATCTTTCTGTTTAAAGAAGCTTTGATTATATATCTGTGCCCAGGGACTATTACTATCTATGATTAAAAAAAAAAACATACTGGGCCTTTGAGGTACAATATGTAAAGTGATCTATTTTCCTTGTTAATATTCACAGTAGGAAAGAAAGCCTTCATTTGAATGGGTGATATAGTTTTCTCTCCCAGAGCTACTAATGGATTAACTGTACAGAGAAAATTGTTGCTGAGGTAGTCTTTGTCTTTATTTAAATTAATGGTTTATGGCTCCTTTTCTTTTTTATTTCATTTTGCAACGATCTGTATTCAAGCTCAAAAATCACTGTATCTTGCTTTATGTCTAAAACTGTTTAAGGATAGACACAAACCCAAAATTTATTTGGTGGCCTGCAATTCTTTTTCTTCATAAATAACTTAGAAATCATTTCATTAGCAGTGATAATGGAAATAAAATTAGTGACGAGTTTGTTAACTGAGGGAAAGTTCACAAAAGCATTTTATTTACCTCATCAAATACAATACATATGTGTGCATAGATATATATGTATATATAATGTATGCACGCATATAACATTTCATTTTTTTCAGAGGAAATAATTCCTAAAAGTTACAAGTATGCTGTAATGAGGACAGACTTTATATGTTTATCCTGACAGAAACAAATTTTAAATGTGATTTGTTGCTAGGTTAGTTGCCTGGACAATTTTTGTAACCTCTGTAGGTCTCTGTTTCCTTATCTTCAAGTGAGGTTACTACACTTACACCATGTGGTGATTTGAAGAGCAGGTATAGTGACATATAATAAGTTACCACAGTATTTGGTACATAAGGGCTTACTAATATTATTTCTTTGTATTATGTATAAGATTAACAAATTTGTATGTAGGAAAACTTGTTTTTAAAAGTAAAGGCTGGGTGTGGTGGCTCATGCCTGTAATCCCAGCACTCTGGGAGACTGAGGTAGGCTGATCACTTTAGGGCAGGAGTTCGAAACCAGCCTTGCCAACATGGTGAAACCCTGTCTCTACTAAAAATACAAAAAAAAAAAAAAAAAAAAAAAGCTGAGCATGGTGACACATGCCTGTGCACAGCTACTTGGGAGGTGGAGGCAGGAGAATCACTTGAACCTAGGAGGCGGAAGTTCCTGTAAGATGAGATCAAGCCACTGAACTCCATCCTGGGGGACAGAGAAAGACTCCATCTCAAAAAATAGATAAATAATAAATATAAATAAAAGTCACTAGCTGTAAAGGAGTCTATCAATTTAAATGTGTATAAACAGTTTATATTTTGTGGAATTCACAAAAAAATATTAAAAAATATATCTTTTTTCCCACCAAAACACTTGCTGCTTTTGTGAAGAGAATCATATATCAGTAAGAAAATGGTGCAGCAGAGCATCATAATTGAGGCAGCAATAATATATCTACTCTAAATCTTCAATTCCAAGATTTAATACATCCACCATTTAAATATGATTTGAATGTGAGTTAGGTGTGTAAAATATGATTTCAGACTTTTTTGGCTGAGATTTATGATACTTTTACATTTTCTCATGTAACAATTAGATGTCTTATTTTAGTTATTTACAGGTATCCATTTGGATAAAAATATTTCAAAATATTCAAACGCCACATTTTAAAAATTATAAATAAGTTAAAAAGCATGAAGCCGTAGTAGAAAATGTCACTGGCACAGGCAAAGGTATTAGTAGGTTAGCACACATTAGGAAGGAATTGTAGAGATGTAGTAAGTTCACTTTGCTATAAAATGCTAGGTTTTATTCATTCTATCTAGCTATATTTTTGCACCTATTAAATATGGCAATGCTTTGTCACACTCTCCACTACTAAGATCGAGGTCCTGAGTGATTGCCACAGCACAGTATTTTTAATTCTCAAAAAGGTCCCAAATCATATGCTGAAGACATTTCCATAGAACCAAATAAATTATCACATATGAATGCATTTTTTTTAAATAAGACATTTAGGTTTTGCTTTAAGTTCCTTAGAGCAGTGATTAAAAAAATAAAAAGCTGAAGGATGCATTTTCTTATCTTTATGGCTATTATTATAAATTCCCCAGATCTGCTAACTATGACCTTTTCTTGCCTCCATTCTTATGAATTAGTCCAGAGAACTCTGAAGAACAAGAAGATAAACAGAGGCAATGAAGATAGATGGGGCATCAAAGAACCAATCAAGGAGGGAAGGTTTACAACTTGACCTTCTGATGCACTTAGAACAGTGTCATTAGCAGTACTAATTACTTTTTCCAAGCCATTAGATTGTTTTCCTATTCTCAAAAACTGCCATTGCTTACATTTCCAAATTTATACATTTTCTTCTAGTTTACTTCCCATTTGGCCTGATTTTATTAAAAAATATTGATTATTTAGGTATTAAAAAATACTTGTTTCTAAAATCTGTTCAGTCATTTGATATGTTATTTTGTATTTATTATATAATAATATATATACTAGTGACACCTAAAACATTTTAATTTGAAAAATAAATGAAAGTGAACACTTACAGATTTCACACATTATTTCCAAAATATATGCATCAGAATTTTTGATACTCTATTTTATTAGTTTTAATTTTACAGATATGTAGTAGGTATATATATATTTATGTGGTACATGAAATATTTTGATACAAGCATACCATGTATAATATTCACATCAGGGAAAATGTGAATATTGAGAATTTATCATTTCTTTGTGTTACAAGGATTCCAATTATACTCTTTCAGTTACTTTAAAATGTGCAATAAATTGTTGTTGACTGTCGTCACTGTTATGCTATCAAATACTTATTCATTCTACCTAGCTATGTATTTTTCCTATTAAATATGGCAATGCCCTGTCACACCCTTCACTACTCTTCCCAGCCTCTGGTAACCATCACTCGAATCTCTATCTCTGTGAGTTCAGTTGTTTTAATTTTTAGTTCCCACAAATGAGTGAGAACATGCCAAGTTTCCCTTTTGTGTGCTCAGCTTATGTTACTTAAGATAATGCCCTCCAGTTCCATCCATGTTGTTGCAAATGACATGATCTTGTTCTCTTTTATGGCTGAATATTACTTCATTGCAAATGTGCTGTATTTTTGTTTATACATTATATATTTATCCATTACATTGATACTTTATATTTTAAATAATTTCTGATGCTGCTTTTTCATACTTACTACTTTTCCTCAGAAAAGTCCCATTTCACAATTTCACAATGCAATAAGAAGCCTATTTGATAGTGAGTAGCCTTCAAATTGTTGTTATTATTATATTGAATCCCTTTCTTTGTATTTACAAAGATTATAGCGTTTCTAACCATATCAACACTTTCAATAAATGTGATTCCTAGTCTTCTAAAGGACACTTCTAAAGGATAATGGTGATGAATGCAGCGGCAGAGTCTGCCTGTTCCCTCCTAGCACTCTCACTGAAGACTGCCTAATCAGCACTGGCTGCTGGTACTTTTCTCTGCAAGCTTAGTCTCTTCCAGGAATGACAGGTGGTAGGTAATCCTGGGAAGTCAAGAGCCTCCTTGAAGCTTGGACTGATTAGAGCACCAACCATGAGCTGTCGAAATCTGATCTCTGAACAGGAGAGTTTTTGACATGAAGCTGCTCTAGACTGCTGTAGGATCCCAGATCTATTGAATCTGCCTGTTTCCATGAAAACAGCAGAATCTTCAAAAATGCTCAGGCTATTTGTCGACTCCTCTAATAAAACTTCTCTTGCTATGATACAGAATCATAAGCAGAGAGAATTGGCATCCACCTTTTATGAGTTTCAATAAATTTCGTGACTTAAATAGTTTCATCATTGATGACAGTCTTTGGATGAGGCTACAAGGGAGTCGCTCCTCGAGTGCCCATTAGTATATGGTGGGAGGACAGGAGGTCAATACTAAGGCTAGGGGTGAATTCCTGCTGGTGCCTTCCTGCCTCAAAGCAGCGATCTTTTCCGTGTTCATGTCATAGATTGCCGAGGCCCCCTGGTTTTATAATGTTTTGTCTCAGACTCCCACCTGTAAACAGTACACATCTTTCTCCCTCACTTTAGCTGCTCATCAATGAGGCTGTCATTGGTCAGACATCCTAAACTTTCTCATTGAGACTAGGGCTCCGAGAGTTCCGTGGGTTCCGATTATTATCCTGGCTGCAGTGTAGATGTTCATCACCGAGATGGGGCACCTGAGCAGCTGAGCAGCCAGAAAAAAACTTTCTCCTCACCTTTGGCATCTGCCATCAGTCTAAATACTGATTTAGGAATCTTTAGGCAGAGAACAGGCTGTTAATCTCCGGCCCCATCCCCACCGCGCCCACCTAGCCCACAGACACCCTCGGGGCCACCTTTCCGCAGACCCCTCCTCTGTCCTGTCCTTGACTCCAGTTAACCTGGAGATGCTAGTTCTGGGAACTCCTAGAGGCTCTGCTGCCGCCTCCGCCCGCTCTGCGTTCCCCGCGTGAGCGCTGGATTATTCCAGTCTTTGAGCATGGCAGATTTCCACCGGATGACATCATGGGAGCCCAGTGAATGCCGGCTCAGAGAGGGGGACGGAGAAGGGGAGGGGGAGCAGAGGAGGGGAGAGGACTGGGGAGCCGAGCCAGAGCCGGGCTGCCTGCCACCCGGCAGCTTGTCCGCTAGCTAGGGAGGAGCGCTCCACCCGCAACTGACAAAGGATGGGAGAATGCCCGCGCCCCGGGATGCCCGCCGCGCGCAGCCTGGCGGCCGCCTGAACCACTTCAACCTCCGCGGGTGAGTGACGGCAAACATCTTTCATTCAATGAACGAATTCTCTCCGGTTGGTAGTCCTGGGCGGCTTGTCCCTGACCCCGAGCGGGGCTTGGCACAGCACCAGCCCCGAAGGACAGGCAGCAGGTGCCTTTGCCTGGTGGGTCCACTGGGGAGCGTGGCTGGGGTTCCCGGCGGTTGCAGCCACCCAACCTGCTGGCGGCGGGCTCGCTCGGTAGGTGCCTCTCTGGTGAGTAGAGGCGGCTCCAGCCCGCCGCCTGGGGTAGTTGCTACTATTGGCCCCCTGCGCCCGCCCTGCGCGCGCACCTTTCCTGGCGGATCCCCAGTGCGCCGCGCGCTGTTTACACCGGCGTGGTACCAGTCACCCAGCCGCACCCCTCCGAGAGCGCGGAATCGATGACAGCCACTTCACAGGCTCACGCGCTCCCAGTGTGGGCTTGAGGGAAACGGGCACCGATTACCAAGGGAGAGCACTCATTACGGAAGACTCAGGGCAGCCTTTGTCTTGAGCGCTGATACGCTCAGCCCTGAGTCAAGCTCACTGCAACTGTCTGTCCGATTCCGGTTCCCAGCAACCGCCCTCCTGGGCGAGAAATATCATTGTTCCTGAGGCTAGCGGGACTGAGAGCTGGGACTTAAGACGCCAGGAGGGTCCTGCGCTCACGGTGAGTGTCGCAGTTATCCAGGTGCTGACCGAGCTTCTGGAGCTCCAGGAAGTGAAGTGGCGGTCGGGGCAGAGAGACGCCCAAGTTTTATTCCCAAGTGGTGTAAGGAAAAAGGCAAAGTTAGGGAGACTCACTGTCGCTCTTTTCTCTGGTTTCCGAAGCGCTGATTTTGGAGATTATTTGTGACAGGTGGATGGAGTCAGAGGCAGGGCCAATATGTAGTTAGAGAGCTTCACGTTTTCCTGGCAATTCTTTTTGTTATTCAGTAGTTCCAGAAAAGATTTTCTTGCTAAACATTTTTGAAATCAACATGTTTTCTATTACAGAGATCTGTGGGTTTAAGGCAAAAAGATTCTGAACCTGCTCAGGCACCTTAGTTTAGAGTTGTCTCGCCTATAAGTACTACATAGCCAGCGTGCCAACACCCCACCCCCTGGCTTTTTGCCTGGCGGACACATGTTTTACTGATCTCCTTGTTTAGGAGGTCCAATTTTCAGATCGCACGGAAGCGGTGGTACCTATCAGAACATCTGTTTTTAACCTCAATTTGTTCAAAAATGAAATATTTTGTGAAAAAGAGGAAAAGAAGTGAAAGTTTGCTACTTTGGGGGTTCAGTTACTTTTTTGAGTTTTCATCCACTACAATAGAAAATATTTAAAATGTAAAGTCATTTTTTAATTTATGAATTTAATGTATATTAAATGTAACTAATCCCTGAACATTAAGGAGGTTCTTGGTATATAAGTTCGGTATTCCAGCGTCTAACATACGGCTATGGTATAAGAAAGTAACAATCACAATTATAATTCAAATGGTCATTTTATTTTCCTTAAAAGAGGCTGATTTTTCTTCAGATGGTTTTTTTTTCCCCTTTAAAGATAGATAATTCGAAGCTTTTCTAAAACAGAGGATCAAAATAATTTTTCACCATTAGTGTTTGCTCTTTTGATAAAGTTTGAGTATTTTCATAACAGATATATAGAAAATTATTGAAATAATCAATGTGGTGGAAGTAAAAAAGGAACTGGGTGAGATAAGACAGGGAGGCTTTACTAAATATGAATGGTGGCACTATCAGAAGGTGGTGTCAGTTTTGATTTTGGAAAAGCTCATTGTAGCATTTACATGCTTGTCTCTCCTGGGAAGTGCATAATTATATGTCTGATTATGTCATGTTATGTTGAGAGACCAATGTTATGAGCAAAGAGCTTGTTTTTATCAGGACTTATGGAGTTATCAGCAATGTTTTCTATTGTGATTCAGAAATTATTTAATTGTTTCTTGGCTACTCGTCAAAATAGGCTCCACCTGTTTCATCCGAAGTTTTCTTTCTAACTTTGTTGTACTCATGTTTTTATAATAAAGCGTTTGGGGTTTTACTTTAAGGTTCTTCGAGAACCTGTTGCTCATGTTGACTGTTTTCCTCAAGTCTTATAATAGCAAAAACTCTTTTTGAAATAGATCAGTGAACATATGACCTGCTGACATGCTTACATTATGGGATATGTGCTAAATAAAAATCCACATTTACATACAATATGGGTATAACTCTGATCAAATAATCAGCTAGCAATGATCAACAGGAGGAACCGTGGTATTTGGCTCATGGTTCTTGGCAAATGCTATTACCTTTAACAATAAGATGTTTTACCTCCTTTATATGGTAAATAAAAATGTATATTGAAGAGAACGGATTATATTTTATATATAAAATCTTTAATTTCATTTAAAAAATATTTTATACTAGAAAGTCAGAAGTACACAGATTGTTCACTTCACATTCACTAGAATACTGAGAAAAGTTCTCAGAATGTATCATCATATAATAAATATGTATAATTTGATTTATTTGACAGCCATTACAATATTATTTTTTAAATCACATGGAGTAAAATAGTGTCCTTGAATTAGAGATTATTCTCATAATATTCTTTAATGTATTTCACAAAAATTTTGTCTATTTTGTTGCACAAGGACTCTTAACTGTGCAAGGTGAGAAAGAGAGGAAGTAGCATTATAGGACAAAAATAAAGCCATAGCACAAAGCCCAGGGCAGGCAACAGTGATGTTCCAAGGTCACAGAAAAAAGCATCATGTGGGGACACTGGGTAATATCCATGAAAGGATCCTGTATGAAGAATAAGTTTATGGTATTTGATGACCTCTTGCTTTCATTGTTCCAGTGTGTGATTTAACAGATACTTTAGGACCTCTATGATATGGTGAGACTTCCTTTACTTTCCTTGAGGCAAAATTATTTCTTGAACTCAATCAGGAGATTGTCTTCTGGGCTTTTACATGGTGTAATTCAAATTCTAGCTTAAGGATGTTTTATGGATCACAAAACATTGTGGCTTTCACTTTCCTGTAGGCCTTTGATATGGAAATTGGTCAGTAAAACATTGGCTGAAAGGTTTTTGCATCCTAGACTTTTCTGGAACTACAAGACTGAAAGTCAAGTTATAGTGTTGTTGAAAATATTTAGGAGTGTGATGATCTAATATCTAGAGGGTTAAAATAATACTGTTAATGTAGTTTTTAAAATAAAATAAAAATATTCAAGACAAATTCTCTGAAGCCACAATTATCCCTTTGCTATATATTGGGTGAATTTTGCTATGTATGACTCCCCTGGGATCCTATTAATTCATTTCTACTTCCTAGTGTCTCAGTGTTGAACAGTGGTAGGAAATATGTGTTCTAGTTTTGACTTTGTCATCTACTTAAGGAAGAGATGTTTGCAGAGTCTGCAAACATTAGTTTCATTTTTCATACAATAAAGATGATAATATCTGCCTTGCCTTTCTCATGGGGGATAGTGCATAGCAAATGAACTAGTGTAGAAACATGATTTGGAAAATAAAGGAGAACCTATCTGACAAATATTATGCATTAGTGAACTTAATCACTTAAAAAATTTTAATTAGTTTCAGTTAAAGAAGTAAATTGATAGAGGTGAACCTAATGTGTGATTTCTATTTTATTAGGTTGGTGCAAAAGTAATTGTGGTTTTAGAATATCTGGTATGTTAAATTTGTGGCATTCTTGCCAATTCATTTATTATATAATTTATTCATAAAAATTGTGAAGTAAGTGGTTATGCATTTTTTATAAAAAGTGTGCTGGCAACTAATTCACTTATTTTTGTATGTCTGAAAATAATTTTAAATAGATGCAATTTTTAAAGCTGAGGATAGCATTTTTGTTTGGCAGTTTTTTTCTTTCAACACTTTGTTATTTTCATTTATTTATTTTGATGCAGAGCGAGGCTCTGTCACCCAGGCGGGAACGCAGTGGTGCGATCTTTGCTCAGTGAAACCTCTGACTCCCAGGCTCAAGTGTATCTTGTCCCTCAGCCTCATGATTAGCACAATGCCTACCTAATTTTTCTAATTTTTGCATAGATGTAATTTCGTTGTGTTGGCCAAGCTGGTCTCAAACTCCTGGATTAAGCGATCTGCCTGCCTCAGCCTCCCAAAGTGCTGGGATTACAGGCATGAGCCACTGTGCCCAACCAACATTTGTTATTATTTTGACTTCTCACTTTCATTAAACCATCAGTCATATTGTTGCTCTGAGGGTAAATATATCTTTGTCTATGGTGATTTTACAACTTTTCATATTTTTCTTTAGTTTTCTATGGTATTGCTAGGTATAGTGTTTTTTTGTATTTATTCTCCTTCAAGTTTGCAGAGCTTCTTGAATTTGTGGATTGTTATCTTTCATCAGGTGAAATTCATTGGTGAATTTTTGACTATTGTCTTTTCATATGTAACTCTACTTCATTGTGTCTGTTTTCTTTTTCTGAGATTTGAGTTATGTGTTTAATAGATGGTTTCACTGTACCCAACATGCCCCCGTGCTTGTTTTACTATTTTCTACCTTTTTTCTCTCTGTGCTTGGTTGAGTATTCTTTTGACCTTCTCTTCAGTTTACTAACCTCCTTTTGCACTATGCCTGTTATACTGCCAAGCTCATCCATAGGTTATTACTGTAATTATTGTATTTTTTTCAATTTCCAAGTCTACATCTGATTTTTTTCTATAGATTCCAATTTATCTGTCTTCTCCATGTTTTCTTCTATGACTTTGAGCATATTAATCATCCTTATTCTAAGGTTTTAGTCCGCTAATGTCAATAACTATTGCTGTACACCTCTTTTCAGCATCTCTTTACTCTTACTTTTAGTTATTATATATAAAAATTATGAAGGCTCGCCCAGGCACAGTGGCTCATGCCAATAATCCCAGCACTTTTGGAGGCCTAGGCAAGTGGATCACCTGAGGTCAGGAGTTCAAGACCAGCCTGGCCAATATGGTGAAACCCCATCTCTACTAAAAATACAGAAAATTAGCTGGGTGTGGTGGTGGGTACCTGAACTCTCAGCTACTCAGGAGGCTGAGGCAGGAGACCCACTTGAACCTGGGAGGCAGAGGTTTCAGTGAGCCAAGATTGTGCCACTGCACTCCAGCTGGGGCAACAGAGTGAGACTTCATCACACACAAAACATTGTAAAGGCTCCAGATGATCTATACATCTCCAAAGAGGTGTTGACATTTCCTCTGCTAGACAGATACGATGGGGAGATAGCCGATAGTTGTAATCCATACAGCAACTGAGCTGAGTCACGAGATGTTAGATTTCTGGGCTCCCAGCTGCCAAGTCATAGATATCGTGAGCCTCTACTCATGCATTTACAGGCCCTCCTGTAATGCAGGACAAGACTCCTGAGAATCCTGCTCTTTCCACAAGCTTCCTTCTCAGTGTCTTAGCCTCCACTCCTATATGAAACTTCAGCTTTACCAAATCTCATATGCTATACCTTTTATTTCTCATTGGACTCTTGGCTCCTCATATCTCTAATTTTGTCTCTCCAGTGCCTCAAGACTGCCAAAATCTCTACTAGATTCTCTGTCTCACAGAGCAGTGAGACAGAGTGGTCCTCTACCCAGGAAAAGCCCATATTTTCAGTCTCTCACTGTCTTTCCACATTGGCAGTTGCCCCCACTCTTCATTCCAGGGGGAAATCTATGCTCTGAAAAGTCACCTACCTCTTTGATTCTTCTCCCATTTAGAATCTTGAAGCTTCTAGTCTTCACCTCTTCTAAAGCTCCACCAGGTTTTATCAGAATTTTGTCCTTATATCTGGCTTTTCTAGTTATTGTTGACCAAAACCATCAACTGAGATGGGTCACTATTTTTAACTGATTTTAAACATAGATGTACAGGGATCAAAGATCATTACTTGGTGATAGAACTGGAGTTAGTAGTCCCATCCCACAGCTTCCTAGGCAATACAGCTAACTTCAAATGTATTTTTAAAAGTGTTGTAAAAAGAAGCCAGGTTCTATTAAGCAGTCATTAATATATAATGTGCTATTTTATATCTAGATAGTTTGTCTATTTTTAAAATTTTAAGGTAAATTTTTGTGACAGTGAAAATCAGTTATTCAAATAGCCAGTAAATTCAAGTTTTAGTAACTAATATAATAAACTGGTAAAACTTTTGTTTCTTTTAGGACTAATACACACTCAGAAATACAGACACATACGTGTGTGTGTATGTGTATGCGTGTGTAAAAAAGTAAGTCTCCTTTCTGAATACAAGCACTCCATGGTTAATGAATCATTCTAACTTACAAATAAGCACTATGTCTATGGAGTGAAAAATGTGTGAAGTCTCTTCTTAGAAACAACTGTCCTATTTTTCCAACTGTTGCTCTGAAAAGCAGCTGATGCAGACTGACTTCTTGTGATATGCATATAATAGTGTTAACAAGCTAGTACTATGTTGATCTCTTCTCTTATTTGTATATGGATAAAACTCAGAATGTATTTCTAGACCAATTCACAGAAATATAGTAAATTCAGATCATAGCTAACGTAGATTGTTAGAGATATATGACCTGAATTCACTGTGCTTTTGTGTAATGACCTGAAATTTTTCTTAAGTTTGCCTAGTGATGGATGGATAGTAATGTTGAACTATTATATGTAATGCTATTTTTTAGTGAATTGTGTTTTCCAGATAACATATTAGAAATCACTGACTATTTGGGACACAATGATTGGAAGTCAGAGAATGCCTGGAATGGATTCTTCTGCCTGCCTTCCATTCAGTGTCCTAAGGCACATTAGGAAATTCATGGAAGCTTGGTGAGAGTGATAAATTAGGTACTGACATTGAGGCTCATTGTTTGGGGCTCACTGTGGTGAGCAATGATTCGATTCTCACACTTTTTTGGGCCCTGTCTTATGTCCTGTCAGCTTCACATCCTCTTCTGGCTCAGGCAATCACAGGCAGACTTTGACTCAGTTGTGCTATTTCCCATCTCAAGCTTGTGCTAAATATCTTTCACTTTCGGCTCTGTGACTTTACTATCATGTCTAATCTCTCTCCCTGCTTCTGACCATGGTCTATGCAACCTGGAAGTAAGGAGGAGCTAACACCACTGTGGAGACTTGCGGTCAGTGGGAATGGGTGGATAGTTCTCAGATGCACTCTGTAGCTCTCAGAAGGTCCACGTGGGAAGGAGCCTCAACTGGCCATGGGAGTGACCCAATTCCATGCACCTGTATTAACCTTTACTCTCTCCCTGGTTCTCTTTTCCCAGTGCCTCACTCATACTCTCCAGGATCGCCTTCCATAATTTGCACATAATTTTTAATTCAGGCTCTGCTTTTGAAGATAACCTGGCCCAAGATTTATGACTTTTCCTCTCTAGAGAAAAATAAATAAAAGAAAGGAAAAGAAGCAGGACTAAATCATAAGCCACATCCATTACAATGAGAGAAAAATAATAAGAAAGAAGATAAAACATGTATTTTCAGAGCCAGTAAATTCAAGTTCTTGGTAACTAAACATAATAAATTGTTTTTTAAATTTTATTTACAAATTTTATTTTATTTACAAATCTGTCATTTTCAGTTCACCAAATGAGATCATTTCAATATTTTTTCTGGTTACTATAAGTGATCTGTTGACATCATGATTAATTTTCATCTCTTCCTTCTTTTTTACTGTCCTTTAACATGTATTTGTTGGCAGTCTATGCTCAGCACCCAGCTAGTTCCTGGTAATGTAATGATGAGTGAAAAATGTGGCATGATTCCTGCCTCTTTGGAAATTTTTATTTCTATGAAATTAAATAATCACACAAGCCAGTGCACACACTCAAAAGTGAGTATAATGAAGGACACACGCACACTAATGGGAGAGCCTATTAGAGGGGAGTTTGACTCAGCCAGGGAGGTCTGGGCAAGCCTCCTTGAGAAAGTGACATTTGAGCTGACATCTGAAGGAAGAAAGAGTTAATTAGGCACAGAGAAAAGAGAAAAATTTTATAACAGAGGGACAAATGAAGCCTGCTCAAGGTCCTATTGTTGGGGGAAGCTTGAAAGACTCACAGTCAGAGTGTGATGTGGGCGAAAGAGAAGTACCAAACATAAGGGACGTTCACAAAATATTTGACATAGTAAGGAATGAATTGTGTGTGTGTGTGTGTGTGTGTGTGTGTGTGTGTGTGTGTTTAATAGGGGGGCAGTAAAAAGGTCCTAACAAATATAGAGACCATCTATTGGCAAAAAAAAGAAATGTATGAATCTGGGGAGAATGTTGTAGAGAATATGCAGCCTAGCAAATATTAACAGTTATGAACATTTGAATAAAATAAAATTGGTAGGAATGATGATTTAGAAAATTTCTAAAGAAATTGAATTAAAAGAAAGGGGAATGAGATAGTTATTTATTACTCAGGGTATTTGTTCTAGCTCATAGGGATGATACCTTAAAGACTGCCTACAAGGCTTTTAAGTTCTATACATTAATTTTTATCTATTAATTTTAGAGTGGTAAAATTTGGGTAGATATTTTTTAAACATACAATATTTCAAATAAAATTTTACTTACGATTTATTTGAATGGTGTAACACAAAACGTCTATATAAATGTTACTGAAGCATGGCACATAGCCACATTTAATTATTCATTCTGGAATTAGCTTTTGTATTTAGGTTTTAATGAAGTTAAATCGCCTCTATACTCACATAAGTTTGGATTTTGGTTCTGCTAATTTCTCCCAAATTTGGAATTCAATCAATTAGAGCAAATTATTTTCCACTTAGAGCTATATTTCCTTTAATATTTCTTAGCAACTTTGTTTTCATGGAACCCAAAGTCACGTCCCAGGCACACTGTGAAATGACCCTTTAATATTTAGCATGACGTATACAAGTTCTTGCCAGCTATCTTTCCTTTTTATGAGATAACTTTGTTTATTTATAGCTTAGGTTTAAAACTTAATCTTTTATGAAATCTTTTAACCACAAGAATATGTCTAATTTTAGGAGCCTTTAAAAATAAATGAATAAACAAGTATTCACTCCGTAACTACCACATGAAAGAAAGAGTCTGTGCCATGAACAATGGCAGAGAACTAAAGAGACATGGGGGACTCAATTTGCCGGACTGTTAAGATAGTAAGTGACAAGTATAACATAAAAGGAAAAGTCTGAGACTTTTTGGTTTGTTCCTTACAACACTCACGGTAGAGAAGATGAATCTTAAGAAGTGATACTAGATGCAATTTCTATAGCTTTTGTTAAGAGGATGAGCCATAGTTGTCGATTTTCAGAAATTGTTAAAAATGATGCAGAAGGCTTTAATTTTTTTAAAACATACATGACCCAGTAATGTCAAAAAGAAAGGCAATATTTATTTTACAAATAGGAAGTATTTTCAACTGTTGGATGTCATAAGACTATAGTTAGCTTTTTGTTCTACTTTTCTTTATTTCCCAAATATGTTTAATAATAATAAGACTGTATTATTATCATAATAACGGTTTAAATAAATCCTGGATAAAAAGATGAATATTAAAGCAAAACTTAAAATGTTGACTTCTGCTAAATCTAATTCATTTACATGTGGATTTAAAAAATACTTTTCTGAGTGTATATTCATAATAAAAAATTATATGTAGAGGAAAAAATGATGTGAAAATAATCCTCTGTTTTATGCTAATTTATATTCTGTGGCAACATGTCTAATCTGAACATTTAATTAAAAAATGTCCCTCAAAACAGTGAAGAGAGAACATGTGCTGATAAACTGTTTTGAAGAAATTGTTGGTTATCAATTATTAGAACTAAATTATTTTTATAAACAACAAAGAGAACAATTTCATGGTTCATATAGCTAAATTTTACTTCAGTGTGTTTTTCTGGTGATGAAGGAGTAATCTACATTTTTGCCTCCCATTTTTTCATGGTGGAAAAAGTTCAGTAGATTATGGACTGTGAATTGACAAGCCCCTTAGTCCCTCTTGGATTCCTATTCACTTAACAGTGAGTGTGGTGTAATCACCACATGGGTACTGGGAGATACATGCCTTTAGAGACAGAATATTTTTATAGTGGTTCTTTCCGGATGCCAGAAAATTATCATCATTTCCTCAGGACATTTTTTTGTTATATAAAGTGGTTTTTGGGCCAGGTGCAGTGGCTCACACCTGTAATCCTAGCATGGTGGGAGGCAGAAGCAGGTGGGTCACTGGAGATGAGGAGTTTAAGACCAGGTGAAACCCTGTCTCTACTAAAAATACAAAAATTATCTGAGCATGGTGGCGCACACCTGTAATCCCAGCTACTGGGTAGGTTGAGGCAGGACAATCACTTGAACCTGGGAGGTGGAGGTGGCAGTGAGCCAAGATTACGCCATTGTACTCCAGCCTGGGTGTCAGGGAGACTCATCTCAAAAACAAAAACCAACCAACGAGCAACAACAACAAATAAAGTGGTTTTTGACATTAATTTTAAATGGAAAGATTCAGTTTCTCTGTTAGAAGAATGAGAAGCAAGTGGTAGTTGGAGAAGCTCAGACTCCAGGCCATATTCAGCTGTGTTGAAATCCCCATTCACTAGTGAGATGACACTGGTCAAGTTGCTTAACTTGTTAGAATGTTGGCTTCCTTATCTGCAAAATGCAGATAATAGTATTTTCTCAGTAGCAAGGTTGTTTTGAGGATTAAAGGTAGTAAGAAGATTCTCAGGCTGAGCACATTGGCTCATTCCTGTAATTCCAGCACTTTGGGAGGCTGAGGCAGGCGAATCATAAGGTCAGGAGATCGAGACCATCCTGGCCAACATAGTGAAACCCCGTCTCTACTAAAAGTACAAAAAAATTGGCTGGGAGTGGTGGCTCATGCCTGTAGTCCCAGCTACTGGGGAGGCTGAGGCAGGAGAATTGTTTGAACCCAGGAGGCAGAGATTGCAGTAAGCCAAGATCTCACCACTGCACTACAGCCTGGGTGACAGTGTGAGACTCCGTCCCCCAAAAAAAAGAAAGAAAAGAAAATTCCCTAATAAATAATATGTATTTAATAGCAGTTTGTAACATCATTAAAGCAAATATACATATTCTTTAAATTCTCAGGCATGGTTTGATTTTTATAAGATATATGCTATACATTTTAAGATTTCAGTTATCTTGCTACTTTTTAGACATGAAGGAAATGAGAGGATTTATTTTCTTGAGAAACTAAAGGTGACCACCACCACTACTACCAACTGAATGAATAAATAAATGAATCAATTAATGAATAAATAATAATGATTGATATCATTTTGCAGTAAGTATTTTATTTTTCCTTTTCCTCTTCCTATATATTTTTTAAATTTCCAGTACTGGGACCCTATCACTTTAATAATGGTAATATAAAGGAAACTTTATTTCAAAAATAAATTAATTGTATAATTATTAGTTAATGAATCATGTACAGCACAAACATTCAATCTGGTATCTGAGGGTGTTTTCACCATGATAAAGTAGGGTAATAAACACAATACAAAATAAAATAACAAATGTGGATTTCTTTCAATGGTTTATAGATGTAAAACTATGAGGTAAAGTATGTTTATTATAAAAAATTGAATATAGAAATATTGACTGAAAAGTGAATATCCCCCATTCAATTATCTTCCAACTTAAATGCGTTGACTTCTTTCCAGAGATGTATCTAATATATATATTTATGCTAACATATATTAGACTGTAACATTTCAATGAATACATATTATGCTGGGTGTTAGCTTTTCATAGTCTCTTTCTGCTATCTTTTTCAAGTCAACACAGTCTACTTACTGTGCAGTATTACATTTCCGGAGGTGTTCAGCAATTGCGCTTCTAGAAAAATGTTTTGTATATAGGCCCAAAGAGACGTATGTATGGCAATGTCATTTGCATTAATTTAAAGATTCTAGATAATCATCAATCATGATATTTTGATGCAATTTAATACTATACAGAAATTAAAATGAACGAAAATTCACGTCAACATTGATCAGTCTTTAAAATATAGTTTGAGTGAAAAAAGTTGTAAAGGATAATCATAACATATAAATGATACATCACTTTTACAAACATTATAATCAAAAAGCAATTCTCTACATTAGTTATAGGTACTTAAATAAGTAAAATTATGAAAATGTTGTAGTGGTATTAAAAGAGCAGTTTCTATCTTCAGCAAATCTCTATAGATCTGCCTATTTCTCTATATTGGTTATAGCAATTTACATGTCCATTAGAAATGTATAATGTATTATCAAACATTTTGGTTCTTGCATCCATATTTTTAAATATCCCACTGATTTTTTTCCCTCATTGGTGCTATTGAGCATCTTTTCAAGTATATAAGATGAGCATCTTTTCGTGTATATAAGACGTCACTTAAGTCTTCTCTTTTGCAGATTGTCTTTTACATTTTGTTATTCCCCATTGGTTTGAATTTTTCAAATGAAATTTTAAGAATTTTTGTCCACTCTAAGTCCTAACTTTTTGTCATTTATATGTGATGGAATATTTTCTTGCATTCTGTCCCTTGTTTTTAAGTTGTGTTACTATGTCTTTTTGTACAGAGATTTTGAAATTTTATTATGCTCAATTTTATCATCCTTTTCCTTTACAAATTGAGTATTTCTTGTTGAAGTAGTCTTTTCTTACTTGGAGACTGTAAAAATCTTCACTTAGTTTTCTACTAAAGCTTTAACACATTTAGCATTATGGTCTTCGGCCAGTGGAATGTATTTTTGTAGTTGTTTTGGAAATAGAGATTAACCCTTCCCCACCCCCAAATGTACAGCCTATTGTTCTAGTTTAATTTTTTCCACTGATTTGTAAGGCTAAATCTGACATATCTAAGTGCCATATATTTATATCTGTTCTTGGTTCTCTATTATGTTCCATTGGTTTGTCTAATCTTTGCCAATTTAATACTTGATCATTTAATCCTTTTAACATTATAGAAAAGCTATTAGGTTGAATTCTTCTTCTTATTCTCATTCTTTAATATTTTCTTGGCTGAGCTTACAAACTTTGGCATATTATCATACAGTCTTCTTTTATATTTATATTTTTTTAAATTTTTTATTTATTTATTTTTGAAATGGAGTCTTACAGTGTCACCCAGGCTAGAGTATAGTGGCAATATCTTGGATCACTGCAACCTCTGCCACCTGGGCTCAAGAGATTCTCCTGTCTCAGCCTCCCAAGTAGTTAGGACTATGGGGATGCTCTACCATGCCCAATTAATTTTTGTATTTTTAGTAGAGAACGAGTTTCACCATGTTGGCCAGGTTGGTCTCAAGCTCCTGACATAGGGTGATCTGTCTGCCTTGGTCTCCCAAAGTGCTGGGATTATAGGCATGAGCTACTGTGCCCGGCCAGAGTTTGGTTTCTAAATTCCATGAAATAGTCTATGTGATAAATATTCTTTGTTGCTTATTTAGAGCCATTTTCCATGGAGCTGCAACCCCCGCACTTCTTTGGCTTCTAACTTCTAGTTGGAAATTAGAAGCTAATGTAAGAGACTACCAGGTGACTGTGGTGAGAGAGAATGGTAAGGACATTAATTCCTCTGATCCCTCTCTGCCTCTTAGCAGGTATGGAAGTGGATTCATACAATGATGGCCATGGCTCCTCTATTTCAATGTTCCATTCTATTTGGATGTCTACAATACTGTTTTTTTCCCTTAGCCCCAGCAGGCCTGAGAGGTTGTGGTGGTTGTAGTAAATGTGGTAGAGATAACTACTTTCTTCTTTTCACCCTGACCACATTTCTTAGTCCCTTTGGAAGTGAAATCTCTTTCCTCCAAGCATTCTGACATACACTCTGTTGAGACTGGAAGTGCACTAGGTTTATAGTTCAATTTGAGATCGCTGTCATTTTTATGATAGAGCTTTCCTGTCCATATATTTGTTACACAATTCCATTTATCTAACTCTTCTTATATGTGCTGCAATGATGGTATAATGAATGTCTTCTGTGAAGATCTTGCTTAGCTTTGAGATTTATTTCCAGGATTATTGTTTTTGTTGTAATTATGAATAAGATATTTAAAAAGAGACATGTTCTAAATGTTTATTAATGATGTATATTGATTTTTACACATTGATTTTTTATCCAGAAACTTTACTAAACTATTTGATTTCTTTTCATAGTTTACTTGAGGTTCTATTGTATAGGCTAGATAAATAATTGTGTTTTCTATGTATAATATTAACAGCTTACTCTTTTGAAAGACAGGCTTTAAATGGGGTAGTTTAATCTTCAAATCAATCTTCTGGTAGAGGTACTTTATAATATATAAGTACATTATAGTACATAAATACATTATAGGTACATTATAGTACATACATATGCATATAAGTACATATATTGATACATATGTACCTTTATTTTTGAAGAAGAGTCCCCAGAGGTTCAGTGATTATAGCAACTTGACAAAGCATGAAATTGGTAGTTATTACTATTTTATTTCTATGTAAGAATATCTAACCACAGGAATATGAACCAATCTCACTAAAACCACACAGCTAGTAAGTGGCAGGTGCAGGAATTGAACTTGTGTTCATTTTGATGCTCTTGAAATCATAGTATCCGATTTTTAAATTGTCTTACTGACTTTTCAAGTCTTTATGCCTTTAGTTGTAGTAAAGAGATTAACATAGACAAAGAGAAGAACTGCCCAATCCCCCTTCAAGGGGAATTCAGCTGCTGCCCAGCTGAAGGGAATGCTTTCAGTGGGAAGCTTTCAGCTGTGAACTTCCCTAGTTCTGTCTCAGCTGCCAAGAGCCACCTAGACCCAGGTCACACCACCCACCTCATCCCTGGAGCAGCCCACTTACCTCAGAGAGAGGGAGTTAATAAAAACGTTCAGCCATAGGACAACTCTCATGGACTCTTGCTTAAATGGATGGGATGAGACTTTGCTGGCCTGCAGCACAGTTCGGTCCCTCCCTCTGTCCAATCAGAATTCCTATTGTTTCTAAAATGTTCGCGTCTAACAGACATTTTGTACCACGACTCTTGACAGCATCTGCTTATATAACCCCAACTTGCAGTAAGGTTGAAAGCTGGTATCATAGCCTTTTCCTTGGTTTAAAGTAAACACTTCCAATATGTGACAATTTAAGTAAGTTTCTTTTTCTCCTTACTAGAGGAGTCATATTTATTTTCTTGTGAATTGATGTTCAAGTTTTACAAATATAATTTTTTGGCTTCTAATCTGTTTATATGGTGAATTTCTAATGATAAATAGTCCTGGCATACTTAGCATAAATCCTGGTTGGTCATTATGTACACGTATTGCTTAATTTAGTTAAAAAAATTTTTTTTTTTTAGGATTGTAGCTATATCAAGAAATAAAATCTAATTTTTTCTCTTTTTTTGTTGTTGTCTAGCTTTGATAATCAGGTTATATTAAGCATAAAAGTGAATTTTTCTATGAAAAATCTTGTATAATTGGAACTACCATTTTTGTGACCGTTCAGCAAAACTTGCCTATAAAACTTTCTAGGATTAGTGTTTTTAAGCTACTAATTCAAGATAATAATTATTATAGGTCTCTTGATGTTTTCTATTTATTTTTGAATCATAGCTTTATGTTTTTCTAGAAAATGATCTATTTCATTTTTCATTTGTTCTTTTTTTTTTTAATTTTTTATTGGATTATAGGTTTTGGGGTACATGAGCAGAGCATGCAAGACAGTTGCGTAGGTACACACATGGCAGTGTGCTTTGCTTTTCTTCTCCCCTTCACCCACATTTGGCATTTCTCCCCAGGCTATCCCTCCCCACCTCCCCCTCCCACTGGCCCTCCCCTTTTCCCCCCAATAGACCCCAGTGTTTAGTACTCCCCTTTCTGTGTCCATGTGTTCTCATTTTTCATCACCCACCTATGAGTGAGAATATGCGGTGTTTCATTTTCTGTTCTTGTGTCAGTTTGCTGAGGATGATGTTTTCCAGATTCATCCATGTCCCTACAAACGACACGAACTCATCATTTCTGATTGCTGCATAATATTCCATGGTGTATATGTGCCACATTTTTCCAATCCAGTCTATCATCAGTGGGCATTTGGGTTGATTCCAGGTCTTTGCTATTGTAAACAGTGCTGCAATGAACATTCGTGTACATGTGTCCTTATAGTAGAACGATTTATAGTCTTTTGGATATATACCCAGTAATGGGATTGCTGGGTCAAATGGAATTTCTATTTCTAAGGCCTTGAGGAATCGCCACACTGTCTTCCACAATGGTTGAACTAATTTACACTCCCACCAACAGTGTAAAAGTGTTCCTTTTTCTCCACATCCTCTCCAGCATCTGTTGTCTCCAGATTTTTTAATGATCGCCATTCTAACTGGCGTGAGATGGTATCTCAATGTGGTTTTGATTTGCATCTCTCTGATGACCAGTGACGATGAGCATTTTTTCATATGATTGTTGGCCTCATATATGTCTTCTTTTGTAAAGTATCTGTTCATATCCTTTGCCCACTTTTGAATGGGCTTGTTTGTTTTTTTCCTGTAAATCTGCTTGAGTTGTTTGTAAATTCTGGATATCAGCCCTTTGTCAGATGGGTAGACTGCGAAAATTTTTCCCATTCTGTTGGTTGCCGATCCACTCTAGTGACTGTTTCTTTTGCCGTGCAGAAGCTGTGGAGTTTCATTAGGTCCCATTTGTCTATTTTGGCTTTTGTTGCCAATGCTCTTGGTGTTTTGTTCATGAAGTCCTTGCCTACTCCTATGTCCTGGATAGTTTTGCCTAGATTTCCTGACACCTTACACTAAAATTTCATTTGTTCTTAAATTATTCAACTTAATCATATAGCTTTACAATTTAAAAAAATCTCTCATCTAGAATTATGAGATATTGTTTTTATTTTCAAAGTTTTTTTATTGCTCACTCTTCTAGGAGTTGGTTGTTTTTTAAACACATGTAAGAAAAGTCAATTTTTTAAAGAAAATCATTTATTTGTATTTTTCTTTTTTCTAGTACATTCATTAATATTTTTCTGTCTTCTAATTTCTTGATTTAATATTTTATTATCTTTCTTTTAAAATCTTTTGTGCTGAATTCTTAGCTCACTAATATTTTTGTCTCTTCTGATGTATACTTCAAAGAGTGTATTTTCGCACTAAGTACTACTTTAGCTATATTGCAAAATTTTGATACACATATAGTGTTTGAATATTAGACTTAAGAGATGATGGAGAAACAGAAAATACTAAATAAAAGAAACAAAATGACTCTAAGAAGGTTAAGTTACACCTTCCTACCCTGGACTGATGCAATTTCACAAGTGAATTTATTTAAATCTTTAATAACAGGTAATTAAATTTCAATGTAAGTTGTTTTGGAATACTGAAAAATAAAATCATACCAATTTTAAAGAAATATGCATAAACATAAAAGTTGTAAAAAAATAGAAGGGAAAAAGAAATGACTTTAAATCTAAGGCATTTCTATCAAATGAATATTGGTGTCAAAATTCAGGAGAAAATATCAAGAAAAGAAAGATGGAGATATAGTAAAACAATTAAGTATAAAAATGAAGTTATTTCTAAGAATATAATGCATTTTTAACTTTAGAAGACCTATTAATATAATTCATCCAATTAACATTTTAAGTGCAAGTATTACTAGATATTTAAAATAGACGTTCAAATGATTTTTTTAATTTTTTATTGCATTTTAGGTTTTGGGGTACATGAGTAGAACATGCAAGACAGTTGCATAGGTACACACATGGCAGTGTGCTTTGCTTCCTTTCTCCCCTTCACCCACATTTGGCATTTCTCCCCAGGCTATCCCTCCTCACCTCCCCCTCCCACTGGCCCTCCCCTTTTCCCCCCAATAGACCCCAGTCTTTAGTACTCCCCTCCCTGTGTCCATGTGTTCTCATTTTTCATCACCCACCTATGAGTGAGAATATGCGGTGTTTCATTTTCTGTTCTTGTGTCAGTTTGCTGAGGATGATGTTCTCCGGATTCATCCATGTCCCTACAAATGACACAAACTCATCATTTCTGATTGCTGCATAATATTCCATGGTGTATATGTGCCACATTTTTCCAATCCAGTCTATCATCAGTGGGCATTTGGGTTGATTCCAGGTCTTTGCAAGTGTAAACAGTGCTGCAATGAACATTCGTGTACATGTGTCCTTATAGTAGAACGATTTATAGTCCTTTGGATATATACCCAGTAATGGGATTGCTGGGTCAAGTGGAATTTCTATTTCTAAGGCCTTGAGGAATCGCCACACCGTCTTCCACAATGGTTGAACTAATTTACACTCCCACCAACAGTGTAAAAGCGTTCCTTTTTCTCCACATCCTCTCCAGCATCTGTTGTCTCCAGATTTTTTAATGATCACCATTCTAACTGGCGTGAGATGGTATCTCAATGTGGTTTTGATTTGCATCTCTCTGATGAGCAGTGACGATGAGCATTTTTTCATATGATTGTTGGCCTCATATATGTCTTCTTTCATAAAGTGTCTGTTCATATCCTTTGCCCACTTTTGAATGGGCTTGTTTGTTTTTTTCCTGTAAATCTGTTTGAGTTCTTTGTAAATTCTGGATATCAGCCCTTTGTCAGATGGGTAAACTGCAAACATTTTTTCCCATTCTGTTGGTTGCCGATTCACTCTAGTGACTGTTTCTTTTGCCGTGCAGAAGTTGTGGAGTATCATTAGGTCCCATTTGTCTATTTTGGCTTTTGTTGCCAATGCTTTTGGTGTTTTGTTCATGAAGTCCTTGCCTACTCCTATGTCCTGGATAGTTTTGCCTAGATTTCCTTCTAGGGTTTTTATGGTGCCAGGTCTTATGTCTAAGTCTTTAATCCATCTGGAGTTAATTTTAGTGTAAGGTGTCAGGAAGGGGTCCAGTTTCTGCTTTCTGCACATGGCTAGCCAGTTTTCCCAACACCATTTATTAAACAGGGAATCCTTTCCCCATTGCTTGTTTTTGTCAGGTTTATCAAAGATTGTATGGTTGTAGATATGTTGTGTTGCCTCTGGTGCCTCTGTTTTATTCCATTGGTCTATATCTCTGTTTTGATACCAGTACCATGCTGTTTTGATTACTGTAGCCTTGTAGTATAGTTTGAAATCCGGTAGTGTGATGCTCCCCTCTGTGTTCTTTTTGCTTAGAATTGACTTGGCTATGCGGGCTCTCTTTTGGTTCCATATGAAGTTCATGGTGGTTTTTTCCAGTTCTGTGAAGAAAGTCAATGGTAGCTTGATGGGGATAGTGTTGATTCTGTAAATTACTTTGGGCAGTATAGCCATTTTCACGATATTAATTCTTCCTAACCATGAACATGGAATGTTTCTCCATCTGTTTGTGTCCTCTCTGATTTCGTTGAGCAGTGGTTTGTAGTTCTCCTTGAAAAGGTCCCTTACGTTCCTTTTGAGTTGTATTCCAAGGTATTTTATTCTTTTTGTAGCAATTGTGAACGGCAGTTCGTTCTTGATTTGGCTTTCTTTAAGTCTGTTATTGGTGTAGAGGAATGCTTGTTATTTTTGCACATTGATTTTATATCCTGAGACTTTGCTGAAGTTGCTTATCAGTTTCAGGAGTTTTTGGGCTGAGGTGATGGGATCTTCTAGGTATACTATCATGTCGTCTGCAAATAGAGACAATTTGGCTTCCATCTTTCCTATTTGAATACCCTTTATTTCTTTTTCTTGCCTGATTGCTCTGGCTAGAACTTTCAGTACTATATTGAATAGGAGTGGTGAAAGAGGGCATCCTTGTCTAGTGCCGGATTTCAAAGGGAATGCTTCCAGTTTTTGCCCATTCAGTATGATATTGGCTGTTGGTTTGTCATAAATAGCTTTTATTACTTTGAGATACGTTCCATCAATACCGAGTTTATTGAGGGTTTTTAGCATAAAGGGCTGCTGAATTTTGTCAAATGCCTTCTCTGCGTCAATTGAGATAATCATGTGGTTTTTGTTTTTGGTTCTGTTTATGTGGTGAATTACGTTTATAGACTTGCATTTTCCTTAGCTTGTGACTGGCACTTCCATAAAAATATTGAATGGTACTAGTGATCATGGAGAGTCTTTTATTATTTCTAATCTTATACGGACAGCATACTGAAATTGTTACTTAAGCATCAGGTTAAATCTGTGTTTTTCCATGCTAAGGAAAATTCCTTCTATTGTTTTACTAATGTGTTTTATTCAGAAATGTATTATCAAAAAGTATTTGAGCACTCAAATATGTTATGAACTAAATGATGCAAATTTGCAATGCTGCAGTGGTTTTAATTAAGGTAAAAATGCTATGAGGCTGGTACTTAGTAATGACATAAATAATGAGTAAATTATTTTGAATTTAACTGTTCTGGAATACTTAGAAATAAGAAAATTACCTTTTTTTTTTTTACTGTAAATGTAGTTGACAGGTACATATAAACCAACATGTATAAAACTTTTATAATATAAAAAGGTGTAATGGTATAATACAAAAATTTAATATTTTGAAACATACTAAAATGTGTATGCAATGAATAAAACATGTAGCTAACTAGAAAAAATAAGACAAAAATTCAACAGGTTTGTCAAAGTGATAAGATTATGCTGATATTTTTCCTGTTGCAAAAAATATACTTAATGTTGTTGAATCACATTTTCAATAAAATGCTTTAAAAATTATAGTATTTGTTATATGTCTATGTAGAAGGCTCAGCACCTTGACCTGTCAATATAAGATAAGCCCCTGCCTCCTAGGAACTTGAATGTATGCAACAGAGAAAAAGAAAAAAAAAGTACAGTATTAACTTACATTCATGTTATTATTTAATTTTATAAAAGATTATATGGACATGCATTATTAAATTCACTTATCACTACAATCTTTTCTGTGCTGGCCCTTCTCCTAGAGTGTAAGCTTTATATAAGTGAGGACACTTTTTGTGTCTGCATCCCCTAGCCCCAATTCATTACTATGTATATGTCCATTGGGCTGTTTATTGGGATGGGCAAGCCCTATGAAGTATACAGAAGTGTTATTTATATGCCTCTGAATGAGAAACTTGTATTGGAAGGTTAATGATTTTGCCCCATTAAATGTTGTCAGGATTTTAACACAACTTTTCTGATTTTATATTCACACCCCTATTCATGATATCATCCTTTTTTCTTGTAATAATCAGCTAAATTATTATAACAATAGAAAACACACAGGGAATCTTGCAGCTTCTTGTTCAAAACAAGTGTAAGCAGTGTGTGCATTTCAGAGGAGAGAGAGATCATCAAAATTTGAAAAATCTGGGAGGGCATCATGATGAAGTGAAGGATAGGAGGGGAAGATTAAGATTAGATGCCTTATATTTTCCTTCTCAAAATCTTTCATAATGTTCATACAACATAAAAATAACATTAGAGTATACACTTGTTAACATAAAGTTATTCCCTAGTTAATGAGACCTGTCAAAACATGATGAGTTGATGCACAAACTGAAATCAGCAAACAGGAGTTCAAATCAAGTTCAACTTTTCATTAACCTCTGACATTGGCCACACAGATTAGTTCTTCTAATCCTCAGATTTCTCATTGGTAATATATGAATGATAATATTTAAGTAAATAGGATTGCTATATTAAATAAATTAGTGCTTACAAAGGTCTTATACATAAATATTTAGTCATTGTAATCTGCTGTTATTATAATTATCATTTATTTTCCTTTATATATGTGCTAAGTTTGGTATTTCATAGATTAAGTAGAAGCTTGATTTTTCTTAACACTATTTACAGTTATGTTTGTTTCCTGTTCCCTTATGAGTTTTCTCTGTCTTGTGAAATGAAAAAGATCTAGCCAGCACATATCAATTTCTAGTTAAGAAGTCTTATTAATGCCAAATAAAATTTAAAACAGGCATTGTACCCAGGGAAGGTGGAAATTGGAAAGAAAAAAGTAGGTTGGAAATGATGCATTGTGAAACCAACCTGAATCAAGCTTTTCTCACTAAATATTGCATTTCCTCTAATTCAGTTTTTATGAGTCCAGATAGGTATTTCTCATATGAATGTTTGTAAGGCACTTCTTCTTTTTAAGGTGCATTTATTTTATACATTTGAGCATAGGGCTAAGGGCCCCACAGGGTTGCGGGGTGTCCCTTATGCTGTGCTGAGGCACGAGATCTGAGAAATAAAGAGACAGGACACAGAAGTAGAAGGAAAATTCAGCTGGACTGAGGGAGGCCAGGCCACCTATAAGCAGAGACAGGTGAGGCCCCCAATGTCCAGAAGCATCTGTATTTATTGGGTATCGGTTAGGGGACAGGGTAGTGAGTGAAGTCATCGTTAAGGAGAGTGATAGGGTTGTGAGCAATAAAACAAGGAGTCCACCCCCATTAGGTCACCTAGGCTAGGTGGTGGACAGTGAGCAGCAAGGGTTCCACCCCCATTAGGTCATCTAGGCTAGGTGGTGGACAGGGAGCAGCAAGGGGTCCACCCCCATTAGGTCACCTAGGCTAGGTGGTGGACAGTGAGCAGCAAGGGTTCCACCCCCATTAGGTCATTGAGGCAAGGAAGTGGGCTGTGTGCAGTAAGGGATCTACCCCCATTGGGCCACTGAAACATGGAGGTGGGCCGTGTGCAGTGAAGAGGGTGCAGTGTGTAACACCTCTACCTATGGGCATGCTACTCCTAAGAATTACTGTAGGAGGATGATTAAGTCATTCAGCAGTGACAGAGCTATCAGGGTCTATCACCACCTGCTGGCAGCTTCCAATGAATTCTATAGGAGGATGCTTTTGAGCTAGCACAGTAACAATAGCTGATAAAGTTCACAGTCACCAAGGTTTGCAATTATCTGGAGGGGTTTTGAGCCCTCAGATGATTGAGGGATTGCCGGTCTGAGGGCTGCCTTCTACAAGAACTGGAGCAAGGTCCTACAACTCCTTTATCAAGAGGAGTGGCCCTTGCCCCAAGCCTGCCATACAGCGGGTATCTTTATGGTACTGAACGCTGCTGCCTAGGCCATGGATTCTTGTCCTGATATAACTGTTTTTCCCTTAAATCATGATCTGCACCCTGTCTGCTCCAGACATACCTCTGACTATAGGGTGCTTATTCCTTAATTCATTCTCTGTACCATGTCTACTCTAGGCATTCCTCCAATTATGAACCAAGATATAGTTTTATATATATATAGGGAAATAACTGGGTGGTAAGATATTCTTTAGGCAGTCATTCTACGAAGTAATATATGATTATATAGACAGCATTATATAAAGGGAAATAACTGAGTAGTTACACTATAAACTGAGATATTCTTCAAGCCCTAATTCTATAAACTAATATATGATTATATATAAAGGATTATATAAAAGAAAATAACTGAGTAGCAATGCTATAAGCTGAGATATTCTTCAGGCACTGAGTGTGCCAGGATTCTGCTTAGTCTCCTTCCTCGGTGCCTTTATGGGGGGTTACCCACATTTGGGAAGTGTCACTGATTGCATTCAGTCCAGGAATCTGTTACTTTATTTGTGGCAGGGAGTGGCCAAGACATAGTAATCAGCCTGGTTAACTGGATGTCAACTCCACTTCCTTTTTAAGAATAGTTTCATAATTATCAATTTTGAGGGATAAAAAACTACCATATGTTCTAAATTTTGTGATATGATTCTTCAGTTTTATTGCATTTCATTAACTGAATGACTTTATTGAACATTTTATGTTAGTCTACACTGAGGAATAGCTGTGAAAAGATGAACAGATCAGAGATTCTACAGGTTATAGAATTGTAAACATAAAAAATGGCTAGAAAAGATAAAGGAAAGAATGGTGAGGGAATATGTAAAAGAAAACCCTAAATGGATTAAACTACCTACATTAAATGGTGAATAAGAGGATTAAGAGAAAAGAGAAAATTTTCCTTTTTATTAAAAAGGAAAATGGTTCAAGACAAGCTTACAGATGCATTGCAACGAATAAGAGATTGAGTAAAAAATTTAACTCTAAGAATAAAAGGGAAACCTCTCAAGGAAACATTGAAATAAAGAAAAATCAGAACAAGTGGTGGCAAACTGAATATGGATAGTTGTAAAAGGTGTGTTCAATGTTAAATATGAGCACAAAAATAAATTAGTAGATTCCTCATTAAAATGTAGAGTTAAAAAATTTCCTGGCCAGGTGCAGTGGCTCATACCTGTAGTGTGAGCCACACCTGCACTTTGGAGGCCAAGGCGGGTGGATCATGAGGTCAGGAGTTTAAGGCCAGCCTGACCAAGATGGTGACACCCCTGTCTCTACTAAAAATACAGAAATTATCCAGGCCTGGTGGTAGGCACCTGTAATCCTAGCTACTTGGGAGGCCGAGGCAGAGAATTGCTTGAACCTGGGAGGCAGAGGTTGCAGTGAGCAGAGATCATGCCCTGCACTCCAACCTAGGTGACAGAAATTTTCTTTGTGATAGATAATGGTTTTATTCATATTTTGGTTCAGCTGCTTACTTTATTTACCATTGCAATTCACAAAATGAGTATGTTTTTAATATTTGCTAAATTCAAAAGTGATCTCTAAATTTCAGAAAGCAATCAGATATTCGAGGGCTTTTGTAGGAGCCCTCAGTGCTTTACTCACTTTTTGATTTGTAGGGAATTCATGAGCCCTATATTGAGCACCAGAATGTAGGGAGCCAGCCCTGCATCACCCATGGTACCCCAAGTTTGGTGGCAACAAAGGAATGAGAAAAAAGATTAAGAGAGACAGTGGGACCAGGGGGCCATCACTTATTACTTTGGAGGAAAGAGTGAAGGCCTCAAGCTCTGATCATCTACACTATTTATTGATTACAATCACTTTGATCTATAGGATAGGGGTGGAGTGAATCAGTGAGCAAGAACTGAATCAGTGAGCAGGAACTGGTGTACCATTCTAAGGATTGATAACAGTGGTGGTTTGGGAATTTCACCAAACAAGAACATGTGGTTATCTTTAGCTTATTATCTATGTACAGCTGATGGAACACAGGTCTTACGAGGAGCCTACAAGTCTGGCTATGTGATAGTGCTACTAAAGGGTTTTACGTCCTTGAGCACAATGTTTATGGTAACAGAGCCTAGGTCACCCTGCACCGGAACATGAGGCATGGATAGGCTTTCCTTCTCAGAGGCCTCCTGCGGCCTTCCACAGTTGGTTGTTCCTTGCTTATGTTACTCATAACCAATTTATGCAGGCACTCTGTAAGTCCTTTCTTCATTGCTGCTTTTCCCAACATTATCAACTACATGAGCTTGCACATAGTCTGTCTGTAATCCAAATGAAATGGTCTTATGCACAAACATATTGTTTTCAAGAAATGCCAAAACTTTTCTTTGACTGACTAAAGATTATTAAAAAGGGTTGTTTTAAAATCACATTTCTAATTTTTGATTTAAGATGTTGGGTCTCTCCCTTTCCTCCTTTGATAAATAAGTCTGCTACATTTCTTTATTTTTCTAGTGATTTATGCAATATAATAATGATAAAATCTAAATAACATACCACAGCAAATTGATGTTACAAAATGAAAACATTCATGTTTAATGTATTTTTATGATGATTAGGGTTTCTAATACAAAACATTCTCTTGCATTAGAAACCCTATCATTGTACTTGCTGAATTGTACATCAGTGATGTACAGTTCTCTACTCAATAAGAGAATGAGTGAGGTGGCATGTGGTGTAGATCCATAGTATGTAAGAAAACACACACACGCTTCTTGTTAATAATATAATGTTAAATAATAAAATCCAGGGCATTTACATTGAATGCCAGTTTTGTTTACAGCAGAGTTGCTGGTTCAGAAGGGAACAATTGATGCACTTAAATTCTTTTACTTCTTGAGTGACCCTTATTTCTGTTTTGTCCTTTTTCCCAAAATAATTTTATGTCCAGGAGCTATTGGGATGAATTTTGTTGGCTTTTCTACTTGTAGGGTCCTGGATACCTTTTAGTAAATTGACACTATTTACATCTCTAGTGGCCTCTGTTCTATTTCTAGCTATTCAGAGAAAATTTGCCAGTTACAGTTTTGGTGCCCTGGAATTCTCTCACGAAGATAAGAAGTAGTTTATTGTTTGTTTTCAACTGTTTGCTAAGTATTTAAATATTCACATTTTCTTACTTCTTAGGAAAAGGAAAATTGGCCTTTCTTAGTATACCCGGTTTCTGCCCTTATTTTTTTTTTTCTTGGATTCAGTCTGTAATTGTACATTTCTGTTTTACATCATCTGGATGTATCTTTTCTTGTACCATTTATTGATTCTATAAAAGTCTGCCGAGTTTAAGTTTGAAACAGAATAGAACATATGTATGTTTTATGTATACTAAGTTGTTTTCTTGTGGGTTTATTGTTAATAAGCCTTTTACCTTCTGGGTTGTTGGATTGTTGCAGGCTATGGCAATTATGTATGCAACAAGAGCTTATGTATTCTAATCAGTATTTTTTTTTTAGACATTGTAAGAAATGATCTTAACAATTATATATTACAGAGAAACAGTTTTCTAGAAAAAGATTGTATCAAAAATAAGGCAGTCTAGGAGGATCATCATAAAATAAAACATCAAAATGAGAAATTGAAACAGAGGAACAACTATTTATAGATGATACTGTTTGTAATGAGTTTCTAGCCATAGAAAAAATTTATGTTTCTATCTCTCACTAAACTATGTTAAATATTGTTGTGCAAATTCCCTGTGATTTTATATCTGTTGTTTCCTTTGCCTGTCTTAACTAGCTTTTGATATATCATAGATCACTATTTAAATTTTAACTAGTAACAAAAGTGTGCACTATTTGAACCTCAGTTATTAGTCTGTTTTATGAGAGAAAATTCCTGACTACTTCTGGGTAGTAAAACATGGCTGTTTTCTAGACAGATTAGCTTTGGGCATCTATGTGTCAATAAATGTGGGTACAAAGCCCTGGTGGGGGCAGTGCTTCCTCTAGCTCCCTGTACGGCCCTGACCTTTACCCACTCAATCATGTGCCCCCCGGACTCATGTCTCCCAGACGTTTTCACTAATAAAAATGATGGTTTGTCATCTAGATTTTTCTGATTTGGGGTACATCATTATTTTCCACCAACAGTTCAAATAATAGAGAGTTGGACTTAAGTTTGAAAGATTAAATTTTTTTTAAGTATATGTCAATATCTTTGATATAATCACACACACATATCTGTAGGTTTTAGAGATTAATCATTGTTCCATAGAAAAGATTTTCTATATAAGCCAATTTCTTTGTTCACTTACTGTATCTCTTACTTCTGTGCCCTGGTCATACTTAAATTTAAATTACATTTTTGTTGATAAAACCATTTGGTGTCTACTGAGGGAAAAAAATGAAAAGTCAACCTAATTTACCCGTGATCTTAAGTATATCCCCAAACATTCTGAATTTGTAATACTTGGGCCAACTAGATAGAAATAAATGACTAAAATTGTTAGCATTCATCTCTGTAAAGGAAATGTAAATTAAAGTATGTGCTCTGTAGTCATTATGGTACAGTGTTGTGAATGTAATTTCAAAATTCATCCCAGAAATTTGTAACTTACACATTTATTAAGTCTTTCCTTAGTAAGTTATCATTTAAAATTTTATGTGTTTAAAAGGAAAACCTCAGAAAAGCCTGTAGTATATTGATTATGCTACAATAAATTCTCATGGTGAAGAATTCTTCATCGCTCATACCAAAACCAGCTTTCTACAGTGGTAGTAAAATACATGCAAAGCTCAGAGTTGCATGAATGTATTCAAAAATGAGAGAAAAATCACAGAGACAGAGTCTAGGTGAGAAGGTGGGGGGCCAGAAAACTGTTCTGTTTCTAGAAAAATAGCAATTGAAGTAGATACTGCACATCTTTGGTAAGGCTCATAATGGAATGACATCCAATTTCTTTATAGATTTACCTTCTATTGATTCATATATTAGCAAATTAGGAAGTGTGACAACAGTTGCAGTTGTAGGAGGATGGTGGTTGATGAAGGGTCTAATTTAATTTGAACTTTGAATAACTGTAGGCAAGAAGAAGAAGAATCCTTGTAATTAATATAGAAGTTTGATAAAATGAAATGTCTATTTTTAAATGCAAGTGTGAAACTTAAAAGATAGCATGGCAGAGGAGAGAATTAACTAATAAAGCAACAGAAGGAGAAAAGAGTACAGCTGGGATTAAAATTGATATGCTCTGGTCATGTTTAGCCAAGTGTTTTGCCAGGCCTTTATGTGAATGAACTCTGATCGAGATGAGTGTTATGGTATACAGCCCTGTACCCTAATGACCCTGGACCATCCGGTGCTGTAGACCATCAAGTGATCTAGGGTCATTATGTTACAGTGTCGTGTATGTAATTTAAAAAATCTGTATACAGAACCAACGCATATCAGTAGGTTCATTTGATGTGTATTTGCCTACGTTAATTTATAAATAGTACCTATGCTTTATTACCCATTGTGAGTTCAGGTATTCTTCACTAATTATTTCTTTCACCATAAAATTCAGAGTTAGAGAATCTTTTTAGCTATTTTTATAAATTGATTATGAAATGACAATGGCAATAGACATTTTGGAGACTATAGCAGAGAGAGCAATGCTGCAAGCCACTTACTGCAGTGTTTCTTCAAGCATATCCATGGACTACCTCAGTAAATCTTTTAGAAAGGCTAAGAAACTGTGGAGCCCTGTCTCAGAAGAACCTTTTGGGTGGAGCTGAGAAATCTACATTTAACCATCTTTCTGGGTGATACCCATGTACATGGAGCTACAACTTCATAGAACACCGTTGGAATAGAGCCTACTCCTGTTCAAATATGAACCCATTCCATCGGCAGGCAGTAGGAATTTTTTTTTTTTTTTTTTTTGAGACGGAGTTTCGCTCTTGTTACCCAGGCTGGAGTGCAATGGCGCGATCTTGGCTCACCGCAACCTCCGCCTCCTGGGTTCAGGCAATTCTCCTGCCTCAGCCTCCTGTGTAGCTGGGATTACAGGCACGCGCCACCATGCCCAGCTAATTTTTTTTATCTTTAGTAGAGACGGGGTTTCACCATGTTGACCAGGATGGTCTCGATATCTTGACCTCGTGATCCACCCGCCTCGGCCACCCAAAGTGCTGGGATAGGAATTTTTTTTTTTCTAGTTTTCTTCTAACCGCTTCTCCCTCCAACAATTTTAAAGCATAAAAAAATAAAATAGGGGCATAAGGATCTCCAAATAGCCTGAATGCCTGTTATGGATTTTTTGGAAACTGAGAATTCCCCTTCTTCACTCAATAGGGAGTCAGAAGCCTAAGAGACCACCCTGCCTTGGAAACATCGCAAGGTAGCCACCTGCGGTATCAAATATTTTGCAAAATCTGGATTTCTTTTTCTTTTTTGCCAGTGGATACAGCTGGAGGCTTTTATGTTGCAGACAAAGCTGGTTGGAGAAAAGCCAGTGGCTCTGCTGGGTCACACAATTATTATGATACTCTTGTTAATGATTACACAAGGACAATGAATGAGATGAGCTGGGACAAGTGTTGCTGTAATAGGTGCGCAATACCTGCCTGGCATGCTGATTGCATGAGTGTTCCTGGGGGGTGGTGCTCACACGGCCTACTAGAATATAACGCTCTCTGGAATAATGTCATTTTTAATTTAAAAAGTCTCTATCTGTGGTTCTCAGATTTTTGTGTGAATCACAGTCACCTTTAAAACTGCTAAAACCCAGATTTCTGGACTCTACTCCCAGAGGTTCTGACAGTTTAAATGAGAACACAGCCTGTCATTTTCCTAGAGGCTTGTGTTTACCAGAGAGATGGACTTACAGGTGGTAGCTAAAATGTAAGCACAAATGTTACAGCACTGTCAGTATTTATAGGGACGTAAAAAAAATTGACATGTTACAGCAGATAACTTACTATGATAACAATAAATAATTAAGCACTGGAGGATGCCTTAGTTACTTCATTAAAGCTGGCACATTGAGATGGCAGCATAAAAATAATTTGAATATTCTATTGTAGTTGATTAAACTGTACATTCACTTTCCTATATAGAGTATGGATGATGAAATTCCATGATGTACATACAGCATATTAGGAGTAAGGACTTCAGATGAGCTTAACTAGGCATCATACCTTAGGAATTGTCTCTTTCTTCTCAATAGAGGAAGCAGCTCAGGGATCTATCTTGAAGTGTAGCAGAAATGGTAGCTTGATGGAAGGATCTCACTTCAGACAGATCTGCTGAAGTTTGTTCAGGACTTTTAAATGCGTCAGACAACAATTCTGAAAACAGTGGCAAATGAGAGAAAGAACAAATTCTTCCCCAAACATTCTTTTGTGAATAGAGTACTATCTCTCAGAACCACCACACACATGCAATGACACACATCACTGGAGTTAATAGAGTGCTTAAAGCATGATGCGAACGGCCACATCTTCCAAATATTCTCTAACAGCTTGATGCAAAGCGACAGAATTGCTTTCCCATTACATATATCTAGTGCACTTAGAAATGTTTACTCTGAAATCCAAAATAAAACAAAAAATTGTGTTTTGGTAATTTATTAGGTTTTCCAGAGTAATAAGAGAAAAACCTTTCTTAAATGGATTGAGATGTCATAATATATTATCATATATTCCTCCACATATTTTAAAGAAAAACATTATTGTTGTCAAAAGACATGAAAAAATGAAATGACCTTTGGAGTTTCCTTATACATTTTTGTACTTTAGGTTTTGTTTGTTTGTTTTTTTTTTTTGAGTCCAGCTGCTCAATGTCCAATATTATCAGTAGTTGGAAAAAAGGTGGTTTTTAAAATAATAAATGTTATTCTGTAACGTTTATTTCATGAACTATTCTGAACTTGGTATAATAGAAACCACATTTCATTTTCTTGGGACACTACTGATAATACTAATCCAATTAGAACCTGATGATTTTATTCACTAACTTTCTTCTTTCAAGATAGCTGCTTAAATGATAAACGACTTAAGTTACCCAGGTCTACCAATGACCATTTATCCAGAGTAATATCTCCTTTCACTTACTTTTTATTCTGTTTATGTCCCCAAAGCAAATTCATGTTGAAAATGTCATTTATTTCTGTCAAACTAATTTCACATATCCTGTTTAATATGTTCCAGTTTGAAATTCTTGCTATTCTGTTTCTTATCTCAGTTTTATTTCTTAAACTGAGCCAAGGTTTCTTCTAATTCTTTTTCTGGTGCAAAGAAAACTGCCCTTGATGGCTCATATCCAAAGTAAGTTGACTAGTGACTTCCTTTTTACCATTTACGTCCCCCAGTGACATTGGCAAGTTCAAGCCTTCCCCTTTATTGCCGCTGTCTAGGTATTCCTAGACCACGTATACCTGTGGTCTCCTGGTATATATCTAAATCTTCATTACCCTATCGAGTCAGTCTGAGTCAGTCTGGGAAGTGAACCTTACCTAGCAGAAGTGGCTCTACAAAGCCTCCTTTGACTCATGTTGGGCTCTGGTTGCATAATGTGGCCTGATTATTGTAAGCTCCAAGTTTCTGTGGAGGAAACTTTCTCACCTTCCTAAAGAGTGATTTATCTTGTATTTATTAGGAAAAATAGCGACAGTATATAATTTCTCTTATGTTTTTCACCTTGTCATCTGTCACCTGATCACTGAAAATCTGCAGCTCTGTGGGAGAATCTGAAACTGTTTCGGATGATGTTTCTTTCTAGAAAATTGATGTTGTTCATTTCTTCTGAGGTTTTGCAGGAAAATTATTTCTTAAAAACCTATTTTGTACAGACTCAGTACCTAGCTGAAGGTTTTATGTGGTTGGTATTGGGGAGGACAGAAAAAAGCTGTTTTAGTTTCAATAAATCACAACTTTTTATCAAGTGACACTTCAGTACTCATTATAAAAGAATAACATATATTTTTACGATGCCTTCATTATTATAAGATTCTGATTTCCTTCTACCCTGAAAATTCACTATATTCAGAATTATTTTCTTAAGTGTATTTTATTGCATTATATATATATTTTTAAATTAGCAATTCTTATTATCTTACCCAGATGTGGTAGACTGAATGACTCCCTCCTAATTCAAACCATCATTTCGTATGCACTGAACTTGTGCATGTTACTTTGTTTAATTAAAGTGACTTTGCACATATGATTAAATTAAGGATCTTGAGATGGGAACATTATTCTGGATGTGGCAAACTGTAATCACAAAGATCTTTATAAGAGGGAATCAGGAAGAACCAGACTCAGAAAAAGAAATGTGATGGCAGGAAGACAATGAAGTGATGAGCTTTGAAGACGAAGGAAGGAGCCACAATCCAAGGAATCTAAGTGGCTACTAGAAGCTGAAAAGACAAAACTACAGATTCTCCCCTCACAGTCTCGAATATGAGTGAGCTCTGGTCATGCTTTAGCTTGCTGAAACTGATTTTGGACTGCTGAGCCCCTTGAATTGTAAGATAATATATTTGTGTTGTTTAAACCAATTTTTATTTATTAATTTTTTGTCTTTTAAAACATATTTTAAGTCAAGGAGTATATATGCAGATTTGTTATATAGATGAATTTGTGTTGTGGGTGTCTGTTGTACAGATTATTTTTTCACCTAGATATTAAGTCTAGTGCCCATTGGTTATTTTTTCTGATCCGCTCTTCCCTCCTCCCCTCCACCCTCAGGTAGGCCCCAGTGTCTGTTGTTCTCTTCTTATGTGTCCACTTGTAAGTGAGAGCATGATAAACCACTAAATTTTTTCTAATTTGTGCAGTAATAGAGAACTAATACAATGGGCATAAGTGTTAATAATACTATTGGACTGGCTTCTTCCAAATAAGGACAGGTAATATTTTACTACTCTACCTTTGTATATGAAGCTAGATTGGCACACATTGTTTCTTCTTTTTCTTTTTAGTTAATAAGAAATAATTATACATATTAATGGGCTACAGAGATATTTCGATACATATATACAGTGTATATATGAGATAAAATTAGTAATTAGCTTATCTATCACCTCAAACATTTATTATTTCTTTGAGTTGGGAAGATTCAAAATCTTCTCTTTTAGCTTTTTGCAAATACACAATTAATTATGATTAAATATATATTCATCCTATGGTGTCACAGAACACTAGAACTTACTCCTCCTATCTAGCTGTGATTTATTTCCATTAACACACTTCTCCCTATCCTCTCTTTCCCCAAACCCTTCCCACTCTACTAACCTCAATTCTCTCTGACCTTGTACAAACTTAACTTCTATTTTGGCTCCTACATATGAGTAAGAATGTGCAGTATTTATTTTTCTGATGGTATGCCTGATTTTAAACATAGACGTTTTACACAGTGAGTCAGCATACATACACATATCCAAACCCACATCCATGTACATGTACATGTACATATACATATACATATACATCAGTGTACAATACCATGATTATGAGAGTAAAGCACCTTTTTCTTTTCTCAGGTTATTAAAAATATGCATGTGTTTGTTTAAATACGTGTGCTTCTTATGTACTTAAATATGTTTTGTATGCATTATGAACATTACAAATTAATCCTCACGGCTATGCAAAATATGTACTATGACCTCAATTTTATAATAAAGAAACTGAGGCTTAGTTGACCAAAATCATATAATCATAAGTGATACAGTTGAAATTCCAGTTTTCATGTTTCTGACTTCAAAAGCCAAATGTTTGTTTAACCACTATGTTATAGCATGTTCTGTATGTTTGAAATCTCTTGACAACTTTGGAACAATTTGAGTGGGTAAGTTTAAGTGCCATCATTACATCTGACTTTCCTTTTTCACCTCAAGTGCTAAAGAAATATTTTTCCATCTTCCTCATTATTTCTTTCTTCATATTATATTCTTTTATAGGTAACTACTATGTGCTGATAAATATCCTTGTAAAAGTATAGTGATTTTGATTATGATATTCAAGTCCTATAAATTACAGAGTACTTGAAGTCTTATGAAAACTCTTACTCTCTTAAATTGTATTAATTTCAGAAACATTCCCATAAAAAGACATAAAAACTATAATATTGGACAAATACTAGGAAATAAGTACTGTATTTTAAAAAGGATATATACTAGAAAAAACACCACCAGGCTTTCTTATATAAAGATTGATAGTCCTGAATGAGATTGTTATCAGAAAAAAGAATACTTCAAAATTGAGAGATGTTGAGTAGATGATGGTTTGATATTATTAATTTTATGTTTTATTTTAACCATACTGTTGGAGATGAGAGGAATAAAAATGCAGAGGTATTGTAACTTTCTTCAGATTTAACTTGTATTCAACATTCTTGGAGTTCATAGCACTTTGAGAACTAGAATTAACTTTCAATTCATTTGTGTCATTTTTAAGAGGATATACATTACATACCATGAAGCTAAACATGAACTTATAAGTCAGGGCAGATCTATTTTGGTAACTGACAGGTTGATAGACAGAATGGACTCCACAGATCTAGTAGGGCAAGGGGGCTAGTTTTCCCTCCTTCACCATTACCTGACCCTGTTCTGTGTGGATCAGTACCTTCTCTGTCTCATGGGAAAAGTAAGCCTTCCCAGATAGAAGAGATTCTTTGGTTATACAAAAGCATTGCTTACCCTTAGAACCTCAAAGCAAGTTTTGTTGACTATGAATTCACTAGAATATGAGACACTCTAAATCAGGGAGCTTATCTGGCTAATTCTTTTTTCTTTCTTTCTTTCTTTCTTTTTTTAATTGTACTTTAGGTTCTGGAGTACATGTGCAGATCATGCAGGATTGTTGCAAAGGTACATACCTAGCAAGGTGGTTTTCTGCCTCCATTCTCCCTTTGTCTATATCTGGCATTTCTCAACAGGTTATCCCTCCCCACCCTCCCCACCCCCCTGCTATCCCTCCCCTAGTGCCCCTAACCCTGGCTAATTCTTAGTGGTATTTCCTGTATCTGGAAGAATTCATGCAATATAGTAGTGTTTCAGTAAATAATCCCTGAGATGTTGTTTTAGTAAATAATCCCTGAGATAGATAAATTGACCAAATATCCTCGCCATGGCCACTTAATGACTGAAGACCAGGAGACCTTATTTCCGGGCAATTAGTATCTCCTGTTCCCTTTGCTTTTTTTCCATAATGCTTGCTTGTTATTATTAACTCATCCTCTGTCCATAGTTTTATTTCTATTTAGAAATGATATTGATATTAACCTCCCATGGACTTTAGAGTGCTATGCTTCTGGAGATCCATCTCTAAGGCTTCTTAGAAAGAATATCAGTATGTTCTCTGCCATTTGGAGTCTTCATGTAGCACCAAGGAGAGCCACATCTACTTAAAAACTTTGGCTTTTCATGTCAGGGGAACAAACCATGAAAGTAAAAAACGATTTGGATCAGATAAATTTCAACATGAATGTAGAAGTAAAAGAATTGTGTTCATAAAAATTAAATAAATAAACATTCCCTCTCTATTTCTCATGTCTTTTTGGAGCAAATTAGGATGAATCTTTACTCCTTCCCAAAAGAAAGTTTATAAATCAATATTGGCTGAAATGCACTATGGGCTGCTGAGTGAACGCCATACTTTTAAGTAAGACTGATTTTCAACAACAACAACAACAAAATCAAGCTTACTCGTATTGATAAACATGCCTAGATTTTCTCTCTCCCTCTTTCACTAGCTTCTGGAAAATTGCAAAAATGTCAAATTTCTACCACCTCCCACAGGCAGGTATTCAATTCCTTTTACATTTAATTTATGCTTATTGTTTAATTCTACCTGCCCTCTCTTCTCAACTGAATTTTTAAGTCTGATAGAATTAGGAAAAGGTTAACTTCTTAAATGCTAAGTATTGATATACTTTTTAAATGCTATGTACTGACAAAATGAAAATATATAATAAATGGCATTAAACATCATGAACACAAACATTTTCTATTCACTTTAAATAGCTCTAAAATAGATATTTTTCATTTTGTTTCTTTGAACATCTTGGTTTTTGTGTCCAGTTTATCCTACAATCTCTAAATTAATGTCCATGAAATACAAAACCTCCCGGTGACTGCAGAACTCAAAAATAACATTTTTTCCTCGGTCCTGTTCTCCACTAAAGAGCTATTAAGAGCTTTAACTGATATTTTAGTTTGAGAACCAAGATTAGGAATGTTTAGATTATTCTAAAAAATGGCAGCACAGTGGATATCTTAGAACTAAATAATTAGCCCATTTTGGGAAATGGAACAAGTTGCCTTTTAGCAATATGATAAATTAAAAGAAAATAAAAATAGTTAGGAACAGGCAAAGGAAATAAAATAAACATTTAATTTAACATGAGGCAGAGGGTATGGCAAGCCCCTGGGCTGAGTGGGATAATAGAGGAGAACATCTGGCCTCTTTACCTAAAAGAGATACTTGTTTCTGGCACAGAAAAGAATTTACCTGATTCTGCATTGTTCCTGCTCTGCAGGCCATTTTCCAGCCATGCAAGTCATCAGAGGTAGTCCTAGTTCAGCAGCATTTGGAAGGACACATAGAGATAAAATCTGGCACCTCTGACAATGAAAAGTGATGGATTAAATACAAATAAGGATATTCAAAAGAGGTTTTCTAGAATAGTACATCATTTCTTTATTCAGCTTAGTTCAAATTCAGGTTTTTTTTTTTTTTACATGTTCTTTATTTTATTTATTTGACAAATGTGGAGCACCAACTATGAATGGATTCAGTTCAATGTTCTTCGGAAACACCAGTATATAAGCAGAGGTCCATTTCTTTCCAGCACACACTCACTCCGAGGGAGGGGAGCCCCAGTTGCGAATGCCAGGATAAAACGAATTTTAAAAATATAGTCTGGAAATGAGAAGGCTGATACATGAGTCTAAAAAAACAGGGAATTTTCTAAATTAAAGAATTAAATTATTTTGTATTTATATTTACATTTTATCCTAAAGATGTTTAAAGAGGGGTACTCCTGACTCATTTAGGTATAATGAAAATCACTATAAAGTATATGGCTCTCGGAAAATCTGCATTCATTCATTCATTCAACAAATTATAACTGTACTACCTGATACTTGTGCTAGGTGCTATACAGTAAAGCCATTGTTTAATTCAGTAGCATCTCTGAAATGAAAACAATAAGCATTTTTTCCATGTTTTAGTGTTTACAAATAAATATGTGGACATACACATGCAGGTTTGAGAAACATCAGCGCTTGTCAGGACCATTCATCACTGGGTTTGGTACTACAGATACCAAGAGGCAAAAGATGAAGACCTGGCCTCCAGAGCCTTTCAGTCTAGCAATTGTGATGTATTTTTTAAAGACTAAATTATGCAACCAGTGCAACTCAGATTTATCTGCTCTTCAAGAAACAGTGGATTGTAAAGAATTATGAAAATATGGTTTCTTAAAGTATAGCGATTTTTATTTTTATCATGTCAGTGGTTCCACCTATTCAATAACATTTGACTTCTGTACATTTATGAATGTAAAATCCTAGTTATCCCATTATTTCTTTTGTCTTTTTATCACTTGAGCTCAACTCCTAAGAGACTCATTTTCTATATCCTGATATACCTAGGGCATTATCTGTTTAGCTCTGTTTAGCTCATTTACTCAGAGCTAATGAGAACAAAGTCTCAGTTCTGATACTCATGTGGTCATGAGCTGCACATTTGCTGTCTCAGCTCTTAGAGTGGTGAATGTGTTTTAGTAGCAATCAAACCATTGGCCTGAAAAGCATTCATTTTATTGTTAAAATGTGCTTTATGTAAATACCTGATCTTGTTTTTTATTCAGTTACTAATAAAGGCATTATGAATGATTTTATTATAAGTCATTAAAATGGGCTTCAGTATATCTCTTATTAAATTATTCAGAAAGCTTCCAGTATTTACAACGCATTATGAGGTTATGGAGTTTAGGAGTGCCTAAGTGTTGGCAAAAATTAGAAAAAAAAATCACTTTGAAAACAAAAAACCAGCAGCAGATGATAAAATAACACAACTGTATCTAGTAGGGAAGCCAAGGTCCAACAACAATATTTAACACTGACAAGAGTTCACAGTAAAGTATTCAGCAAAGTCAAATTTGCGTGATGTGTTAGTTACAGGAAAAAATTAAAGTTTATTTTATTCTTTTAAACTTATTATTATTATGTTTGGGACAGATTCTTGCTCAGTTACCCAGGCTGGAGTGCAGTGGTAATCTTGGCTCACTTCAATCTCCACCTCCGGGTTGAAGTGATTCTCATGTCTTAGCCTCCCTAGTTGCTGGGGTTACAAGCATGCACTATCACACCCAGCTAATTTTTGTATGATTAGTAGAGACAGGACAAGAATTCACCAAGTTCCCCAGGCTGGTCTTGAACTGCTGGACTCAAGCTATCCTTCGGCCTTAGTGTTCCACAGTGCAGGGATTACAGGCCTGAACCACTGTGCCTGGCCATATTTTTTATTTTTTAATTGACAAATAATAATTGTACTCCATATTCATGGAGTACATAGTAATGTTTTAATACATATAATGTATAGTGATCCAATCAAGGTTTTAGCATAGAAATCATCTCAAACATTTATTATTTATTTGTGTTAGGGATGTTCAATATCCTCTTCGTAGCTATTTGAAAATATATATTATTGTTAACTATAGTTATTCTACACTGTTATAGAGCACTAGAACTTATTTTTCCTATTTAGCTGTAACTTTGTGGCCTACTGATTATATAAGTGACTAGCATAGTGGCTTAGCATGTGTGAACTTTTTAATTACTATTTGCCAAAGAGAAAACCTCATTAATGAGCCTGTGAATGAATTGATTCTGGTTATGAAGAACAAAACTTTAAAATACAAAGCACAAAAGACTTCTTTAGTCTAATCTTCAGTTTCTTTAATTTGTAATGCCTGGGTAGGTTGGTTCAGGATGGGTGTGTTGCTTGCTATTTTTAGTTTTATTTTTTATGTGTATGTTAAAAGATGGACAGAGAGGTTAGGTTTTGCCAAAGTTAATAGTTAAGTACCATAACAAGAAAAAAATTAGTTCACAAGCTCCAAATTGATTTCTGCATGCTAGTCCTTTAAGGATAGTTGCCTTTCTAGATCCTCAGTAAATTTACTTTTTATCATTTAGTTTCGCTCACTCAAGTAACACAGAAGAGTGTTGACACAGAAAATTAAATATACAAAAAATCAAATTTTATCAGTGAATGTAAAGTGTTTACTTTAGTTTTCAAAAGTGCTGACCAAAACACACACACACACACACACACACACACACACACACACAGAGACATCTAAGATAAAGTCTTCACTTTAGTTTTCAAAACTGCCGATCAAAACACATACATACACGTATATACATACACATATGTGCATGCACACACACACATTCTTTTCTGAAGGAAATACACACACACAAGATAAGTCTTCACTTTAGTTTTCAAAAGTGCTGACCCAAAACACACACACACACACACACACATGCATGTGCACAAACACACATATTCTTATTTTCTGAAGGAAATACTGATCAATAAACAGAATGTTTTTTAAACTTTTATTTTAGATTCAATGATACACACGGAGTTTGTTATGTAGGTAAACTTGTGTAACGGGATTTAGTGTACAGATTACTTTTTCACTCCAGTAATAAGCATGGTACCTGATAGGTTTTTTTCCAATCTTCTCCCTCCTCCTACTCTCTACCCCCAAATAGGTCCTGGTGTCTGTTGTTCCCTTCTTTGTGTCCATGTATACTTAGTGCTTAGCTCCCACTTATGAGTGAGAACATGTGGTATTTGGTCTTCTGTTCCTGTGTTTGTTTGCTTACGATTATGGCCTCCAGCACCATCCATGTTGTGCAAAAGACATGCTCTTGTTCTTTCTTACGGCTGAACAGTATTCCGTGGTATATGTGTACTACATTTTCTTTATCTAGTCTACTGTTGATAGGAATTTAGGGTGATTCCATTATTTTGTGACTGAATAATGCTGTGATAAAAAATATGTGTGCATATGTCTTTATGGAAGAACAGTTTATATTCCTTTGAGCATATATCCAATAATGGGACTGCTGGGTGAAACAGTAACTCTGTTGTGAGCTCTTTGAGAAATCGCCGTGCTGCTTTACACAATCACTGAACTAATTTACATTTCCATTAGCAATGTATAAATGTTTCTATTTCTCTGCAACCTCATCAGTATCTGTTATTTTTTGACTTTTTAATAATATCCATTCTGACTGGTGTGAGATGGTATCTTATTGTGGTTTTTATTTGTATTTCTCTAATGATAGTGATGTTGAGCAGTTTTTCACATGGTTGTTAGCTGCTTGTATGTCTCCTTTTGAAAAGTCTATCATGTCCTTTGCCCACTTTTTGATGGGGTTGTTTTTTGCTTGTTAATTTGTTTGATTTTCTTACAGATTCTGAATACAAGACCTTTGTTGGATGCATAGTTTGCAAATATATTCTCCCATCCTGCAGGTTGTCTGTTGATAGTTTACTCTGTTGACAATTTCTTTTACTCTGCAGAAACTCTTTAAATAGAACCCATTTGTCAATTTTTATTTTTCTTGCAATTGCTTTTGGTAAACAGACTAAAAAATTTCCTCAGCTTTATGGAGATATGGTTGACAAGTAAAAGTTACATATATTTAAGGTGTACAAAGTAATGTTTTGATATATGTATACATTGTGAAATGATTACCATAATCAAGCCGATTAACATATCCATCACATCACATAGTTACCACTTTTTTCAATGTGTGTACTGAGAATACATAAGAGTTACTCTCTTGGCAAATTGCAAGTATAAAATACATTACTATTAACTATAAACATCAAGCTGTACATTAGATCTCCAGAACTTCTGTCCATTTTCTGGTCATACGTCTTTTTTTGCTCTTAATTTTTGATTTTCTTATATATTTTAGATATTAACTTTTTATTGAATATGGGGTTTGCAAACATTTTCAATGTACAAATCTTTTACCTCCTTGGTTGAATTCTTGTTTTATTCTTTTTGATGCTAATGTAAATGTGACTGTTTTCTTAATTTCTTTTTGGCACATTTTGTTTTTACTGTATAGAATGCAACAAATTTTTGAATGTTGATCTTGTAGCCTTCAGCTTTACTGAGTTTGTTTCAGAGTTTATAGAGATTTGCAAACAGGGTGCTACAGTCTGAATGTTTATGTTCCCTTATAACTTATATATTGAAATCCTCACCTCAACATGACGGTATTAGGATGTGGGCCTTAAAGGACTAATTGGGTCATGGGGGCAGAGCTCTCATTAATGGCATTGGGGCGCTTATAAAAGAGGCCCACAGCAACATGATGCCATTTATGAGGAAGCTGACTCTCATGAATGACAAAAATCTGCCTTGATCTTGGACTTTCCAGTCTCCAGAATGATGCAAAATAAGCTTCTGTTTTTAAGCTACCCAATTTATAGTATTTTGTTTTAACCACTCAAATGGACTAACACACAGAGACAATTTTACTTATATTTTTTATTCAGATGCCTTTTATTTATTGTTCTTATCTAATTGTTCTGGCTAAGACTTTTAGTGCCATGTTAAACAGCAGTAGAAGAAAATCTTTCAGCTTTTTACTCTTGAGTATGCTGGTTTTGTTTTTTTTTTTTTTTTTTTTTTTTTTTTTTTTTTTTTACTTTTGATATAAGCTGGTGGTTTGTCATATATGACATTTCTATACTTAATTGATTCAGATAAAATGGTTATGAAACAATTTGGAATTTTTTCAGATATGTTTTCTGCATCGATTGAGAGGATCAAATGATTTTTATTGTTAATTTTTTTAAAGTGGTGTATCACATTTAGAGATGTACAAATGTACCATCCTTGCATCCCAGGGATAAATTCTACTTGATGAAGGTATATTAGACTTACAATGTGCTGTCGAATTCAGTTTGCTAATATTCTGTTGAGGATTTTTGCATCTAGGTTCATCAAGGATATTGACCTGTAACTTTTTTTTTTTTTTTTTTTTTTGTAATGCCCTCAACTGTCTTTGGTATCAAGGTAATGTTGGCCTTAGAAAGTGGATTTGGGCTCAGTGCGGTGGCTCCCATCTGTAATTGCAGTACTTTGAGAAATCGAGGCAAGCAGATCGCTTGAGCCCATGAGTTTGAGACCACCCTGGGCAACATGGCGAAAACCTGTCTCTACTAAAAAATAAAAAAAATTAAAAAATAAATAAAAAGTAAATGAAAGGCCAGGCCTGGTGGTTCATGCCTGTAATCCCAGCACCTTGGGAGGCTGAGGCAGGAAGATGACCTGAGGTCAGGAATTTGAGACCAGCTTGGCCAACGTGGTGAAACCCCTTCTCTACTAAAAATAGAAAAATTAGCCGGGTGTGGTGGTAGGTGCCTGTAATCCCAGCTACTGGGGAAGCTGAGGCAGGGGATTGCTTGAACTCTGGAGGCAGGGGCCGCAGTGAGCCTAGACTGTGCCACTGCACTCCAGCTGGGTGATAGACAGAAACTTTGTTTCAAATAAACAAAAAAAGGAAAAAAAATAGCAAGGCCTGGTGGCATGCGTTTGTAGTCTCAGCTACTTGGGAGGCTGAGGTGGGAGGATTATTTCAGCCCAGGGGGCAGAGGTTGCAGTGAGCCTGGGTGACAGCAAGACCCTATCTCAAAGAAAAAAAAAAAAGAAAGAAAAATGAGTTTGGAAGTGTTCCCTCCTCTTCGGTTGAAGAGCTGGGGAAGGATTGATATTAAATATTTTGTAGACTTCACTGGTGAAGCTATAGGACCCTGGCTTTTTTTTGTTTTGTTTTGTTTGGGGAGGTTTTTGATTACCGATTCAATCTCCTTACTCATTGTTGGTCTGCTCAGTTTTCCTATTCATGATTTAATCTTGGTAGATTGTGTATATCTATGAGGTTATCCATTGCCTCTAGCTTATCCAATTTGTTGGCATGTAATTGTTAATAATATTCTGATTATTTGTATTTCTGTGGTACTGGTTGTCATGTTTTGTGTTTAATTCGTGATTTTATCCTTTATTTGAGTATTATCTCCTATTTTCTTAGTCTGGCTAAATATTTGTTAATTTAGTTTATTTTTTCATAAAACCAATCTCAGTTTCATTGATCTTTTTTATTGTCTTTTAGTGTCTATTTAATTTATTTCTTTTCTGATCTGTGCTATTTCCTTCTTTATACAAACTCTATACTTAGTTTATTAACTTTTTAAAAAAATTCCTGAATGTGTAAAGTTAGATTGTTTATTTGAGTTCTTTCTTTTTCATTCATGTAGGCATTTATCTCTGTAAACTTCCCTCTTATAACTGCTTTTGCTGTGCTGCATAAGTTTTGGTATGTTGTTTTTAAATTTTTTTGCCTCAAGATATTTTATTTATTTATTTTTTTTAATTTTTTTTTTTTAATTTTTTATTTGATTATAGGTTTTGGGGTACATGAGCAGAGCAAGCGAGACAGTTGCGTAGGTACACACATGGCAGTGTGCTTTGCTTTTCTTCTCCCCTTCACCCACATTTGGCATTTCTCCCCAGGCTATCCCTCCCCACATCCCCCTCGCACTGGCCCTCCCCTTTTCCCCCCAATAGACCCCAGTGTTTAGTACTCCCCTTTCTGTGTCCATGTGTTCTCATTTTTCATCACCCACCTATGAGTGAGAATATGTGGTGTTTCATTTTCTGTTCTTGTGTCAGTTTGCTGAGGATGATGTTCTCCAGATTCATCCATGTCCCTAAAAATGACACGAACTCATCATTTCTGATTGCTGCATAATATTCCATGGTGTATATGTGCCACATTTTTCCAATCCAGTCTATTATCAATGGGCATTTGGGTTGATTCCAGGTCTTTGCTATTGTAAACAGTGCTGCAATGAACATTCGTGTACATGTGTCCTTATAGTAGAACGATTTATAGTCTTTTGGATATATACCCAGTAATGGGATTGCTGGGTCAAATGGAATTTCTATTTCTAAGGCCTTGAGGAATCGCCACACTGTCTTCCACAATGGTTGAACTAATTTACACTCCCACCAACAGTGTAAAAGTGTTCCTTTTTCTCCACATCCTCTCCAGCATCTGTTGTCTCCAGATTTTTTAATGATCGCCATTCTAACTGGCGTGAGATGGTATCTCAATGTGGTTTTGATTTGCATCTCTCTGATGACCAGTGACGATGAGCATTTTTTCATATGATTGTTGGCCTCATATATGTCTTCTTTCGTAAAGTATCTGTTCATATCCTTTGCCCACTTTTGAATGGGCTTGTTTGTTTTTTTCCTGTAAATCTGCTTGAGTTGTTTGTAAATTCTGGATATCAGCCCTTTGTCAGATGGGTAGACTGCGAAAATTTTTTCCCATTCTGTTGGTTGCCGATCCACTCTAGTGACTGTTTCTTTTGCCGTGCAGAAGCTGTGCAGTTTCATTAGGTCCCATTTGTCTATTTTGGCTTTTGTTGCCAATGCTCTTGGTGTTTTGTTCATGAAGTCCTTGCCTACTCCTATGTCCTGGATAGTTTTGCCTAGATTTCCTTCTAGGGTTTTTATGGTGCCAGGTCTTATGTTTAAGTCTTTAATCCATCTGGAGTTAATTTTAGTGTAAGGTGTCAGGAAGGGGTCCAGTTTCTGCTTTCTGCACATGGCTAGCCAGTTTTCCCAACACCATTTGTTAAATATGGAATCCTTGCCCCATTGCTTGTTTTTGTCACGTTTATCAAAGATTGTATAGTTGTATGTATGTTTTGTTGCCTCCGGTGCCTCTGTTTTGTTCCATTGGTCTATATCTCTGTTTTGGTACCAGTACCATGCTGTTTTGATTACTGTAGCCTTGTAGTATAGTTTGAAATCCGGTAGTGTGATGCCCCCCGCTGTGTTCTTTTTGCTTAGAATTGACTTGGCTATGCGGGCTCTCTTTTGGTTCCATATGAAGTTCATGGTGGTTTTTTCCAGTTCTGTGAAGAAAGTCAATGGTAGCTTGATGGGGATAGCATTGATTCTGTAAATTACTTTGGGCAGTATAGCCATTTTCACGATATTAATTCTTCCTAACCATGAACATGGAATGTTTCTCCATCTGTTTGTGTCCTCTCTGATTTCGTTGAGCAGTGGTTTGTAGTTCTCCTTGAAGAGGTCCCTTACGTTCCTTGTGAGTTGTATTCCAAGGTATTTTATTCTTTTTGTAGCAATTGCGAATGGCAGTTCGCTCTTGATTTGGCTTTCTTTAAGTCTGTTATTGGTGTAGACGAATGCTTGTGATTTTTGCACATTGATTTTATATCCTGAGACTTTGCTGAAGTTGTTTATCAGTTTCAGGAGTTTTTGGGCTGAGGCGATGGGGTCTTCTAGGTATACTATCATGTCGTCTGCAAATAGAGACAATTTGGCTTCCACCTTTCCTATTTGAATACCCTTTATTTCTTTTTCTTGCCTGATTGCTCTGGCTAGAACTTCCAGTACTATATTGAATAGGAGTGGTGAGAGAGGGCATCCTTGTCTAGTGCCAGATTTCAAAGGGAATGCTTCCAGTTTTTGCCCATTCAGTATGATATTGGCTGTTGGTTTGTCATAAATAGCTTTTATTACTTTGAGATACATTCCATCGATACCGAGTTTATTGAGGGTTTTTAGCATAAAGGGCTGTTGAATTTTGTCAAATGCCTTCTCTGCGTCAATTGAGATAATCATGTGGTTTTTGGTTTTGGTTCTGTTTATGTGGTGAATTACATTGATAGACTTGCGTATGTTGAACCAGCCTTGCATCCCCGGGATGAATCCTACTTGATCATGATGAATAAGTTTTTTGATTTGCTGTTGCAATCGGCTTGCCAATATTTTATTGAAGATTTTTGCATCTATGTTCATCATGGATATTGGCCTGAAGTTTTCTTTTCTCGTTGGGTCTCTGCCGGGTTTTGGTATCAGGATGATGTTGGTCTCATAAAATGATTTGGGAAGGATTCCCTCTTTTTGGATTGTTTGAAATAGTTTTAGAAGGAATGGTACCAGCTCCTCCTTGTGTGTGTGGTAGAATTCGGCTGTGAACCCGTCTGGACCTGGGCTTTTTTTGTGAGGTAGGCTCTTAATTGCTGCCTCGACTTCAGACCTTGTTATTGGTCTATTCATAGTTTCAGCTTCCTCCTGGTTTAGGCTTGGGAGGACACAGGAGTCCAGGAATTTATCCATTTCCTCCAGGTTTACTAGTTTATGCGCATATAGTTGTTTGTAATATTCTCTGATGATGGTTTGAATTTCTGTGGAATCTGTGGTGATTTCCCCTTTATCATTTTTTATTGCATCTATTTGGTTGTTCTCTCTCTTTTTTTTAATCGATCTGGCTAGTGGTCTGTCTATTTTGTTGATCTTTTCAAAAAACCAGCTCTTGGATTTATTCATTTTTTGAAGAGTTTTTCGTGTCTCAATCTCCTTCAGCTCAGCTCTGATCTTAGTAATTTCTTGTCTTCTGCTGGGTTTTGAGTTTTTTTGATCTTGCTCCTCTAGCTCTTTCAATTTTGACGATAGGGTGTCAATTTTGGATCTCTCCATTCTCCTCATATGGGCACTTATTGCTATATACTTTCCTCTAGAGACTGCTTTAAATGTGTCCCAGAGGTTCTGGCACTTTGTATCTTCGTTCTCATTCGTTTCGAAGAACTTCTTTATTTCTGCCTTCATTTCGTTGTTTACCCAGTCAACATTCAACAGCCAGTTGTTCAGTTTCCATGAAGCTGTGTGGTTCTGGGTCGGTTTCTGAATTCTGAGTTCTAACTTGATTGCACTATGGTCTGAGAGGCTGTTTGTTATGATTTCAGTTGTTTTGCATTTGTTGAGCAGTGCTTTACTTCCAATTATGTGGTCAATTTTAGAGTAGGTGTGATGTGGTGCTGAGAAGAATGTGTATTCTGTGGATTTGGGGTGGAGAGTTCTGTAAATGTCCACCAGGTTTGCTTGCTCCAGGTCTGAGTTCAAGCCCTGGATATCCTTGTTGATTTTCTGTCTGGTTGATCTGTCTAGTATTGACAGTGAAGTGTTAAAGTCTCCCACTATTATTGTGTGGGAGTCTAAGTCCTTTTGTAAGTCATTAAGAACTTGCCTTATGTATCTGGGTGCTCCTGTGTTCGGTCCATATATGTTTAGGATCGTTAGCTCTTCTTGTTGTATCGATCCTTTTACCATTATGTAATGGCCTTCTTTGTCTCTTTTGATCTTTGTTGCTTTAAAGTCTATTTTATCAGAGATGAGAATTGCAACTCCTGCTTTTTTTTGCTCTCCATTAGCTTGGTAAATCTTCCTCCATCCCTTTATTTTGAGCCTTTGTGTATCCTTGCATGTGAGATGGGTTTCCTGGATACAGCACACTGATGGGTTTTGGATTTTTATCCAATTTGCCAGTCTGTGTCTTTTGATTGGTGCATTTAGTCCATTTACTTTTAGGGTTAATATTGTTATGTGTGAATTTGATACTGCCATTTTGATGCTAAGTGGCTGTTTTGCCTGTTAGTTGTTGTAGATTCTTCATTATGTTGAAGCTCTTTAGCATTCAGTGTGATTTTGGAATGGCTGGTACTGGTTGATCCTTTCTATGTGTAGTGCCTCTTTTAGGAGCTCTTGTAAAGCAGGCCTGGTGGTGACAAAATCTCTGAGTACCTGCTTGTTCACAAAGGATTTTATTCTTCCTTCACTTCTGAAGCTCAGTTTGGCTGGATATGAAATTCTGGGTTGAAAGTTCTTTTCTTTAAGAATGTTGAATATTGGCCCCCACTCTCTTCTGGCTTGTAGTGTTTCTGCCGAGAGATCTGCTGTGAGTCTGATGGGCTTCCCTTTGTGGGTGACCCGACCTTTCTCTCTGGCTGCCCTTCGTATTCTCTCCTTTATTTCAACCCTGTTGAATCTGACGATTATGTGCCTTGGGGTTGCTCTTCTTGCGGAATATCTTTGTGGTGTTCTCTGTATTTCCTGCAATTGAGTGTTGGCTTGTCTTGCTAGGTGGGGGAAATTTTCCTGGATGATGTCCTGAAGAATATTTTCCAGCTTGGATTCATTCTCTTCGTCCCCTTCTGGTACACCTATCAAACATAGGTTAGGTCTTTTCACATAGTCCCACATTTCTTGGAGACTTTGTTCATTCCTTTTTGCGCTTTTTTCTCTGATCTTGGTTTCTCGTTTTATTTCATTGAGTTGGTCTTCGACTTCAGATATTCTTTCTTCTGCTTGGTCAATTCGGCTATTGAAACTTGTGTTTGCTTCGCGAAGTTCTCGTATTGTGTTTTTCAGCTCCTTTAATTCATTCATATTCCTCTCTACGGTATCCATTCTTGTTATCATTTCCTGGAATCTTTTTTCAAATCTTTTTTCAAGGTTCTTAGTTTCTTTGCATTGATTTAATACATGATCTTTTAGCTCACAAAAGTTTCTCATTATCCATCTTCTGAAGTCTAATTCCGTCATTTCGTCACAGTCATTCTCTGTCCAGCTTTGTTCCCTTGCTGGTGAGGAGTTTTGGTCCTTTCTAGGAGGCGATGTGTTCTGGTTTCGGGTGTTTTCCTCCTTTTTGCCCTGGTTTCTTCCCATCTTTGTGGATTTGTCCGCTGGTCGTCTGCGTAGTTGCTGACTTTTCGTTTGGGTCTCTGAGTGGACACCCAGAATGTTGATGATGAAGTATTTCTGTTGCTTGGTTTTCCTTCTACCAGTCTAGCCCCTTCGCTGTACGACTGCTGAGGTCCGCTCCAGACCCTGCTTGTCTGGGGTGCACCTCTAGTAGCTGTGGCACAGCGAGGGATGCTACCAGTTTCTTTTTCTGCTCTCTTTGTCCCAGGATGATGCCTGCCTAATGTCAGTCTTTTGTATATAGAGGGGTCAGGGAGCTGCTTGAGGAGACAGTTTGTACTTTATAGGGGTTTAATTGCTGAGCTGTGCACTCTGTTGTTCATTCAGGGCTGTTATGCTGCTATGTTTGATTCTGCTGCAACAGAGCTCATTAAAAACCCCCTTTTTTTTTTTTTTTCTCAAATGCTCTGTGTTGAGGGGTTTGGGCTTTATTTTTGGATGTCCGATCAGGTATCCTGCCCAGCTAGAAGGCAGACTAGCCACTGTTTGGCTGCCGAGGCTCCGCCCTGCTGTTGTGTGATTCGCGCTGTTCCTGCTGGCTCTGCTGTGTTCTCCGCCATGCCCTGCGGCGGAGTCTCTTCGTTGTAGCGTGTTGCCTCAGCAACGGCAGGCTGCGTCAGCAGTGGGCGTGTATCTCAGTAGGGACGGGTTGCCTCGGCAATGGCTGGCTGCATCAGCAGTGGGCGTGTATCTCAGTTGGGGCGGGTTGCCTCGGCAACGGCTGGCTGCGTCAGCAGTGGGCGTGTATCTCAGTTGGGGCGGGTTGCCTCGGTAGTGGTGGACGCCCCTCCCCCACAGAGCGTCTCGGACCGTCTTCTCGGGATAGTTTGAGATCGCGGTTTTGTTCGTCCCACTGGGTATCCCAATCCCTGCAATCCCCTGGGCTGGCCTATTGTCCAAGTCTCGTTCAGTCTCAAGTCCAGCCCTCTCAAGTCTCAGGTTGCTGGTTCAACAGGCACCCGGACAAGCGCGCCCTGTGGGGATTGCTGGGTAAGGCCGCCCCGGCTGCCGGCTTCGCCAGGCAGACCTACTGCCTGGCGTCCCGTGTCTTTTTTATACTTGGGAGTTTCACCGTTCTGTGGGCAACAAAGATCAGTCTCGAAATGCTGCTCTGACTCACCGTTTGCAGATTCAACGAGAAGAGCTCCAATCCTGGGTTGTTCTCACAGCGCCATCTTGAGTCCTCCCCCCGCCTCAAGATATTTTAAATTTTATTTTTATTTTAAAAAATTTTTTATTATACTTTAAGTTCTTGGGTACATGTGCAAATCATGCAGGCTTGTTACATGGGTATACTTGCGCCATGGTGGTTTGCCGCATTCATCCTGCTTCATCTACGTTAGGAGTTTCTCCTGATGTTATCCCTCTCCAATCTCCCCACCCCCTGCTATCTCTCACCTAGCTCCCCCTCTCTCTAACAGGCCCTGGTGTGTGATGTTCCCCTCCCTGTGTTCATGTGTTCTCATTGTTCAACACCCACTTATGAGTGAGAAAAGGCAGTGTTTTGTTTTCTGTTCTTGTGTCAATTTGCTGAGAATGATGATTTCCAGCTTCATCCATGTCCCTGTAAAGGACATGAGCCCATCATTTTTTATGGCTACATAGTATTCCATGGTGTATGTGTGCTACATTTTTAGTCTGTCATGGATGGGCATTCGGGTTGGTTCCAAGTCTTTGCTATTGTAAACAGTGCCACAATAAACATAAGTGTGTATGTGTCTTTATAATGAAATTTTTTAAAACTTAATTTTGAACGATTGGTTGTTCAGGGGTATGTTGTTTAATTTCTACATATTTTTGAGTTTCCCAGTTGTCTTTTTGGTATTGATTTCTAGTTTCCAATTATTGTGGTTGGAAATGATAATTATTATTCTAATCTTCTTAAATTTGTTAAGACTTGTTTTGTGGCTCAGTGTATATTATCTATCTTTGAGAATGTTTAGCATGTGCTTGAAAACAAGGTGTATTCTTCTGCTGTTGAATGGAGTATTCTGTATATGTCTGTGAGGTCCACTTGGTTTACAGTGTAGTTGGAGTCTAATGTTTCCTCGTTGATTTTCTGTCTGGATGATCTATCCATTGTTGAAAGTGAGGAATTAAAATTTCCTACTATTATTTTATTGCTGTCCCTTTCTCCTTTCAGTGTTGTTAATATTTGATTTATATATTTAGGTGCTGTAATATTGGGTGCATGTGTATATATTTACAACACTTTATCCTATTGATGAATTTACTTCTTTATCCTTATATAATGACCTCCATCACTTGTTAAAGCTTCTGACTTAAAGTCTCTTTTGTCTTATATAATTACCCTGCTCTTTTTCTGTTTCCATTTGCATGAAATGTCTGTTTTCATTGCTTCAAGTTTTCTTAAAGCTAAAGTATCTTGTAGACAGTATATAGTTGTTTCTTTTTTTAAAATCGATTATTCCACCCTGTCTTTTGAGAATTTTATCTAATTACATTCACAGTAATCATTGTTGCGCAAGGACTCACTACAATCATTTCATTGATTATTTTTATGGTTGAGTTACATATTCTTTGTTTTTTTTTTTTAAACCTTTTTTGAGGCCTTCCTTTGTGATTTTATAATTTTCTGTAGTGGTGTGCTTTGATTCTTTTCTCATTATCATTGTGTGTATCTATGATAATAGTTTGCCTTGTAATTTGCATGAGGATTTTATGAAACACTGTATCATTATAATAGTCTATAAATTATAGGAGTCTTATAATTTTTGGTGATAACATAATTTCCATTGGATACAAAACTCTACACTTCTAAATTCCCTTCCTTAGTTTAGGTTTTTAATGTCAAACTTTATATCCCTTAATATCACACATTTTTAAACAAATTATTATACTTACAGTTATTTTTAAGTACTTTTGTTTTTATCCTTCAGAGTTCTGTGAGAAAAACATATTAATTAGCCAGATTAGTGATTCTGAGGTACTTAGGTGTTTTCTATCAAAGTGCCTACTCAACTCCTCCTGTTCCTTCTTTAGGCAGGGGGAGAATTATTTTTTTTTTTCTTTTTCTTCTACTTTTTAAAATTTTTTTGAGATGGAGTTTTGCTCTTATTGCCCTGGCTGGAGTGCAATGGTGCAATCTCTGTTCACTGCAACTTCTGCCTCCCAAGTTCAAGTGATTCTCCTGTCCCAGCCTCCTGAGTAGCTGGGATCACAGGCATGCACCATAATGCCTGGCTAATTTTGTATTTTTAGTAGAGGTGGGGTTTCTCCATTTTGGTCAGCCTGGTCTCAAACTCCCAAACTCAAGTGATCCACCCGCCTTGGCCTCCCAAAGTGCTGGGATTACAGGCGTGAGCCACCATGCCCGACCAAGAATTCTTAAAATTCTATGCCTTTTCTTGATCCAAGAAAGCCAAGCCAAGTGCTGATAGTCTCATTTTTTTCCCCTAGGATGATGCATTGACATGCTTGAGTTGGTATGCCTTTTCCTGATTCCACAGAGTTAAGCCAGCTGACTGCATGTGCTTCTAAGCTGTCTGCAAGGCTCATATTTACCACCTGGGTGTTGTATGGAGAGCAGGCTCTGAGTTAGGGGTCTAAGGTGCGTGGAGTATTGAGGGTGTCTGTAGGCTAGTTAGGAGGTGTACACATGCCAGATATCCCAAATGGTTTTGGGTGGTGGTCCACAGATTGGTTAGTAAGGCCTGCGACCTCTTTTCCCCACTCCCAGACTCTCAATCATTTATTCATCCATAATGATCATCTTAGTATTTTGGGTGAGTGAGAAAGATAATGGACCTCTTGGGCAGTGCTCTGCATAGCTGAGAAAACCAGGTGCTCACTCATTGCATTTCCCTTTTCCCTGTGGGCAGAATTGCAAGCCCAAGGTAGGTTCCCTTGGCATTTAGCCATGCAGCCTTGGAGTGAGGTGCTACAGGTAAAATGAAAAATGTTTTACCTTTTTAAAATACACCTATTTTAAGATTTTTGTGCTCCAACAGTCTGGTGGAACTTCTTTGCTGGACACTCAAATCTTACAAAGTTACTCTCATCCGCATATGGTAGTTGAAATTTTGCAGCGTGATGACAGCAGAAAACTCCTAGTTTACCATCTTGTTAATGCCATTGGATAGCTTACCATTAATGTATTTAGTACCAAGTATTCCAAAACTTACTTGGCTAATTTTGTAATTTTAGTAGAGATGGGGTTTCTCCATTTTGGTCAGCCTGGTCTCAAACTCCCAAACTCAAGTGATCCACGTCATGGATTTACTTTTTTCCTTTATTTTCTTTCTTCCCTCTCTCTGTCTATCTTTCCTTTCCCTCTCCCTCCCTCCTTCTCTTCCTTCCTTTCTTTTCTTCTTTGCTTTCATCTTTCTTTTAGATACAGCTAATTCCTGTTGGAAGTTAGAAGATTATTTTATCCTCACTAGGTTTTGAAAGATTAATGGCTAAAATTTTCCAGAGCCATTAAAATGCCAGTGTATATAAATTTGTTGCTAACTTGTAGAAGAGAAAGATTTGTACATGCCAGTCCTGTTGGTGCTTCTTTCATGTGATGAGACAGATCCTTTGTTGTTAATGCTAACAAGCACTGTTTGCGTTAAAAGAAAAAGATACACCTTTTGCAATGTATTATAAAATAAATGGAGCAAAGAAACTGATTTGCATAAAATGATGGTAGGGACCTCTGAGGTCTTTGAAGCTGGTAAATCCTTCTTCAATGGATATTGCATATTCTGTACATAGTCTAAAAGGCAAATTTTATCTAGTTAATATTTCCTTTATTCCTTTTTTTTTGTCTTAACCAAATACCAATGTTACTTTACCACCATAATACCACTCCCTAATGTTTATTAAGTATGTTTATCTGATGTGGGATCTCTTTCAGGCATATTGGCAATGTTCAGCAGAGCCAATTTGGTTGTTTCATCTCTCATCTATTAAGAAGACAGCAATTTTTCCCCTTTGGTGGTCTGGTTGAAAAGTTTCCTTTTCACAGCTGTGAACCTTCTGCCTCAGCATTTTATATTCCTGGGTTTGATACTAATGGTGTCTCTTGATACAGTAAATGCAAGTTCATTAACTACTATCAAACAAGTAATTCTGCTCTTTCCATAGCTACTTATTTTTGGTGAAAAAAGAGAAATATTCCCATTGAAAATGCTAGATAGCATACTAAGCTTGCCTGATTGATTACTGGAAGAATACATATATTCAAGTTTGTTCTAGAGTACTGTATTAAAGCAAATATTCCAATAAAGTGAGTCACACAAGTTTTTTTGGCATCCCAGGGCATTCAAAAGTTATCTTTATACTATATTTATAGCATTATGTCCAAAAAGGTACCTATTTTAATTTAAAAGTACTTTACTGCTGAAAAATGCTAATGATCATCTGGGCCTTCAACAAGTCATAATTCTCTTTGTCAGTGTGGAGTCTTGCCTTGATGTTTCTGGCTGCTGACTGATCAGGGTGTTGGTTGATGAAGGTTGGAGTGGCTTAGGCAATTTCTTAAAATAAGACAGCAATTAATTTTTTTCTCATCAATTGACTCTTCCTTTTGTGAAATATTTCTCTGTAGCATTTGTTGCTTTTTGATAGCTTTTAACCGAAGTAGAACTTTCCAAAATTGAAGTCAACCCTCTCAAACCCTGCCAATGCTTTTTCATCTATGTTTATATAATATTCTAAATCCTTTGCTGTCATTTCAACAGTGTTCATAGCATCTTCACCAGGAATAGATTTTACTTCAAGAAACCACTTTCTTTGCTCATCAATAAGAAGCAAATTTTCATTTGTTGCAGTTTTATCTTCAGATTGCAGCAATTCAGTTGCACCTTCAGGCTCCACTTCTAATTCTAGTTATCATACCATTTCTGCCATCTCTGTGGTTACTTGCTCCTCTGAAATCTTGATCTCAGCAAAGTAGTCCAGGAAGGTTGGAATCAACTTCTCACAAACTCCTATTAATGTTGATATTTTGACCTCCTCCCATAAATCATAAATTTTCTTAATGGCATGTAGAATGGCAAATCCTTTCCAGAAGGTTTTCAATTAACTTTGCCCAGATCCATCAGAGGAATCAGTATATGTGGAAGCTATAGCCTTAATAAATATATTTCTTAAATAATAAGACCTGAAAGTCAAAATTACTCCTTGATCTGTGGATTGTAGAATGGATATCATCTTAGCAGATATGAAAACAACATACATCTCCTCATACATCTCCATCATAGTTCTCAGTGATTAGGTACATTGTCAATGAGCAGTAACTTCTGAAAATGTTTTCTTTTTCTTTTTCTGAGCAGTAGGTCTCAACAGTGAGCTTAAAATATTTAGTAAACCATTCTATAAGCAGATGTGCCATCATTCTGGCTTTTCTTTTTCTATTTATAGAGAATAGGCAGAGTAGGCTTAGTATAATTCTTAGGAGCCCTAGATTTTTAAAATGGTAAGTGAGTGTTGGCTTCCACATAATGTCACAGCTGCATTAGCCCCTAACAAAGGAGTCAGCCTGTCCTTTGAAGCTTTGAAGCCAGGCATTGACTTCTCTTTCTAGCTATAAAACTCATAATGGCATCTTCTTCCAATACAAGACACTTTTATCTACATTGAGAATCTGTTGTTTAGTGTAGCTTTCTTCATCAATTATCTTAGCTAGTTATTCTGGATAACTTGCTACAGCTTCCACATTAGTACTTGGTGCTTCACCTTGCATTTTTATGTCATAGAGATGGCTTCTTTTATTAAATCTCATGAATGCACCTCTGCTAGCTTCCAGCTTTTCTCCTGAAGCTTTCTTACCTCCTGGCCTTCATTATTTGGATACAATAGGGCCATTCTCTGCATTATGCTTTCGCTTAATGGAATATTATGGCTGGTTTTATCTTCTATTCAGAACACTCAAATAAGGCTGTTTTGCCTTCTTATCATTCATGTGTTCACTAGAGTACTACTTTTAATTTCAATAATTTTTCCTTTGCATTCACAACTTGTTTAGCTGTTTGTCACAATATGGCTACCGTTTGGCCTCTTGGCTTTCAATATGGCTTTCTCACTAAGCTTAATCATTTGTAGCTTTTGATTTCAAGTGAGAGACAGTGACCCTTTCTCTTAAACACTTAGAGGCCATTGTAGGCTTATTAAATGGACTAATTTCAATATTGTTGTGTCTCATGGAATAGGGAAGTCTGAGGAGACGGATGGAGGTGGAGGAACGGTCAGAGCAATCAGAATAGGCTTGTCATTCATTAAGTTCACCATCGTATGTGGGCATAGTTCATGGTGTCCCCCAATTGACTGCAATTGTTACATCAAAAATTACTGGTCACAGATCACCATAATAGATATAATAATAATGAAACCATTTAAAATATTGTGAGAATTACTGTAATGTGGTAAAGAGACACAAAGTGAGTACATGCTTTTAGAAAAATGGTGCTGATAGACTTGCCCAACACAGGGTTGCCACAAACATTTAATCTGTAAAAAACAATTACTGTAAAATGCAATAAAGTGAATAATAAAATGAGTTGCAGTTGTGTATATATGAAACATATATGCATATTTATATATAATTTTATAATCTATTATTTGTATTACATTTTTACTCTTTAAATTCTGAAACACATATGGAGAAGACAATGAAATGAATTCCCATGTTTCTGTCACTCAGCTTAGACAATGACCAACTCATGGCATCCTTATTTATTTATTTTTTTTTGCACCCTCCTCTCATTTTATTTGATATATGGAAGTAAACCCCAGACATTTCACAACATTCATAAATCTTTGAGTATATATTGTTAAATATAAGAACAATTGAACAATCCCATAATATCCTTTAAAAGTTAATGAAAGTATATTTAATATAGTCATCTTTTAAACAGCTAATTATATTAAGTGTTTTTTATCTAAGTCAACTTGCAGAACTTTTCACCCATAAGTATAATCTTATGATGATGATTTGGCATGCAGTCTATTATCACAGATACCCAGTTATCAGGATGCAGTTAATGTTTAACACCAATTGCATTGAATTCTAGGTGCTTAAATCTGGGCTCTCCCTTTCTGTGCTCAAGGCCAGCCCTAAAGTAAATTTTGAAATACAGTAAATCCGATCTTCTTTTCTGCACCCCGTTCCCAGGAACCCAGCTGTCTCATGAATGTTGACCCTAGAACTCACAAGAGGGCATAGAACCCAGCATCTTCCTATGCGCCACAGTGCTGCCCACTACCACACCACCTACCTTTTATCACCACTATCAGCAAGACATTATTCTATTCTCTCAGAGCTCCATTTCCTGAGCTAAATTTTCATAGAAGAGCAATTTGTATTAATTTATGTCTGTGAATATTATGTCTAATATCTGTGAATTTGAAATACTCATTTTTGTAAAAGCTACCATTGCATTATTATTGTTAGTGATAGCCTCTGGCAGGTAAAACAGGAATGTCAGAGGAGATGGAAGCTGGAACAACGGTCATTTGTGTGTCTGGGTGATATGTAAGCTCTGGGTGGGCCGAAAGTCACAAATAATAAAAGATCTGACGGAGGCATGTTCTAGCCCATTATTCGGACTTTTTCTCTTTCTATTTGCATACTTATTGTTATTATTTTTTGGTTATAATGTCGATGGAAACAGACAGAATAAGAAAAAGTAAGGGAATAATGTAAGGTAGAAAGAAAGACAGAGCCAAGAGGGAACCCAGAAGGGAGATGAATGCTCTGTAGAACATTGGACTATGTGGGATCCTGACAAATTTCTAAAGACCAAAACTGTTGCTTTAATAATGTGTATTTATTAAATGATTACTTAATCATAGACACATGGAAATTCTTTTATCGTCTTCTCTGTTATTGTATGTATTTGAAATTTTATCTAAAGATGAAGATAACCTAGACTATAAATATAAGAGATGAAAATGACTTTCTTAAGAAGATGGAGCAGTATTCAGAGATTTTCTCTTTATCAGCATGCATAAAATTTCTCTTGAGAATTATATATATATACATGCATTTATATACACACATACTCAACTATATATAAATGTAACCAAAGAGGTAGGAAAATGGGATAAATTAAAGCATTCTTAGAAATATTTTAGCAAAACAACTTGTTAAGACCCACAATTTTAAAGAGAAAGAAGTGGACTCTGCTAGCATTTTAATAGCCTTATATTATTATCTAAAAAGTAGGTGCATATATGCATACAAAGCATGAAAGGCTGAACCAGCAAAATTAAAGTGCCAAAATTTAATTGTACAAATAAAGAGTCTAGAATCAAAGAAGTACAGTGACACTTTCTCTTCAAAATATTCTGTCTTAACAACTTGCTTTGTAAAGCATTTGGAAGAATGCTTTAACTCACCACCATTTTGCTTTTTTTTCTTTCACAGGACCTTAGTTATTCACCAACATAATTAATTCTTGCATTTCATATTACTTTTTTATGTAACTTATTTTGAATGAGCCACTGTTTACTTTTATATTTCCTCTGTTTTGACCTTTAATAAAATTCCAAGATTATAAGAGGTACTGCTATTCACTTAGGAGAGAAAGTCTTTTTATTCGTTTTAAATAAAAGGAGACAAAAGAAATATTAACGAATGATATAAAATGGATGAATAAAGGTACTTGAAAACTGTTTTCATCAGAACGGTGTTAATGGCTAAATATTTCAGGCTCTCAAGCAACTGAATTATTTACTGGCACAAAAAAATGTAAAGCTTTAATTTAGGACTGGATGTGCTTTTATGTATTTCTAGGTTCCATTCAAAATCACTTTTACAGAACTGGAGCATCATTATATCTAGGACTACCCCCGAAAAATCTATGATTTATATATTTCTTTTTCTTTCTTTCTTTCTTTTCTTTTTTTTTTTTTTGAGATGGAGTCTTGCTCTGTCATCCAGGCTGGAGCTCAGCTGTGCAATCTTGGCCCACTGTAACGCGTGCCGCCCGGGTTCAAGTGATCTCCTGCCTCAACCTCCCGAGTAGCTGGGAGTACAGGCGCCCACCACCACATCCAGCTAATGTTATATTTTTCAATAAATAGAGGAGTAGCATGAATGGTTAACAGCCTCATTTCCAAAAATGTAGTAGAATCCCAAGTGCTGTTGTATAATCTTTAATATAAAAAATTTGGTGATGGGTAGAATTTTGGTATTTTGCACAATATAATCCGATGCTGTATCAGTTAACCTTGCATTTTCAAAGGCCCCCTACTGCCTTGATGAAGAGGACTAGCTATGTGCATGTTCCTCAGCACATCCTTGCAGCAGCTTTAGTACGTTTTCACATTCGACTTTGTCTATTCTTGGGTTTGCAAGGGTAAGATTATAATAATCTGCTGTATTTTCTAAATGACACATTTAATAATCCCAGAGTTTGAAACTTGCACCGTTTGAAGCACACGGAGCTTTTATTTTGTGGTTAAGGGTGGGTTTTATGGACATATGCTTGTGTGTGTGCACTGGGCTCTTCGTAACACTGGAGTGAGAGATCAAGTGATGGAGGGGCAGATGAGAAAAACTTTGGAATTCCTTCCTGACTCCATCCTGTAAATGGGATTTGATTGCCTATAGGAAGGGAGACAGGAACCCAATAAACTGGTTTTCTGTAAAGACTGTGGGTTCTGAGCAGACACAACACGGCTGTGTTGTCTAGGTGATAAAATAAGGCTTGCAGGTGAAAAGGCCTTTTCTTTTTTAACCTTCTTTTACAGAAGTTGAATTTAGTCAAGTGGTTTTAGAAGCAGAAGGTGAGAATGCCCTTGGCATGGACTTGGCAGTCTTACAAAGAGCATTTTGCTGTGGTCACCCAAAGGGAGATACTGGAGCAAAAGAGGGAAAGTGAACAGATGCTATCTGTTAACTGTAGCTGGCAGATTGGTTTGGGAGCGAAGTGAGACATCCCTATGAGGGTTTCAAGAAACAAAGAAATCCTCTGATATGGTTTGGATGTCCTGCCCAAATCTCACGTTAAATTGTATCTCCTATTGTTGGAGGTGGGGCCTGATAAGGAGGTGTTTGGATCATGGGGGTGCAACCCTGGCAAATGACTTGAGCCATCTCCTTGGTATTAGGTGAACTCTCACTCTGGTTTCTGGTGAGATTTGGTCATTTAAAAGTGTGTGGCACCTCCTGTCCCCTCTCCCTCTCTGTCTTGCTCCTTCTTTTGCCATGTGACGTGCCTGCTCTTGCTTTGCCTTCTGCCATAATTGGAAGCTTCCTGAGACCTCCCCATAAGCAGATGCTGCTCTGCTTCCTGTATAGACTGTAGAACTGTGAGCCAATTAAACCTCTTTTATAATAAATTACCCAGTCTCAGGTATTTATTTATAGCAATGCAAGAATGGCCTAATACACCCTTTGAATAAGTGGTAGAAATATAATAAGTAGATGGGACTCAGCCCTTGTAATTTGAGCATTGATATAAGTATGATCTTTTAAAAAATATTTTCATTTATTTATTCTTTCTTCCTTTTCTTCCTCTTTTTTTATCTTTTTATTTTTAAGTCACATGCTGGTGAAACTTGGAGCATATTGACTATTTTCTTGTAATGTAAACATACATTATTGTAACACGTTAGGCAGAAGAGGGCTATGAATTATAAAAGAACCAGATGTCACAGTTTCCGTAAGTAAAAGGTTGTCACGGAGGTCAAGGGACAGCTTCCTTTTGCCAAAACACATCTGTTAGTTTCTGATGACAATGTGGATTTTGTTTGTTTCTGGAAGTTTTTAAGCTTCATCCAAGGATCAAATAACTAAATATTGTTTGGGGTGAAAAGTTCCATCTCCAGTAATGAGGTATAGATGTAGAATATTGAGGGAATTATTAAGGGATCTTTATACAATGCATTACATGTATACTTAGGTTGATGATCTATTTAAAATATATTAGCAGTTCTTCCAGGAAAATAAAAATCTTAACTGAAAGTTTATTCTGTGGCAAGAATGCTTAAACTAGGAATTCTTTGTAATTTAGTATGCCTCTACCCATATTATCATGTGAAATATATAAAGTCACATTTAATTTGTTTAAAAATATTTCATATGGCTGCGTGCAGTGGCTCACACCTGTAATACCAGCACTTTGGGAGACTGAGGTGGGTGGATCATCTGAGGTCAGGAGTTCAAGACCAACCTGGGCAACATGGTAAAGCTCTATCTCTACTAAAAATACAAAAATTAGCTGGGTGTGGTGGTGCACGCCTGTAGTCCCAGCTACTTGGGAGACTGAGGCAGATGAATTGATTGAACCCAGGAGGCAGAGGTGGTAGTGAGCCGAGATTACACCATTGCACTCCAGCCTGGGCTTTTGTTTTGCAACAAAAGCAAAACTCCATCTTAAAAAAAAGTTCATATGACTTGATACACTGATTCAACTATACACTTGGACTTTGCTCTTCGGTAGCACATTATCTTTAGTATTTGACTGTTTTCAGAAATACAGACTGAAACTGAAATACAGTTTTCGTATTTGAATTGGTGAATATATTCTTGCTTTAAAATTTCATAAAATCTCCTTATTTTTGATATACAGTTGTAGAACTGTATAAATCTAAATCATAAATGTAGAGATTATGCTTTGCTGTTTGCAAATCAAAAAGTAAATATTTGCCACGTTGTTAACATTTCAGCATCCTTCAGAGCACACCTAATTTGTTGCATTAATGCTTTTCTTTACTTAGTTAGATATAAGAAAATATGTCATGTGCTAAAATATTGGTCTAAATCTAACTTTAGAATTTTCTCCACTGACATTTTTACAATAAAAACTTCCTGATCCACAGTTAGCCCTCTGCTCTTTTGATTTTGTATAATCTCCCTGTAGGCATAGGATAATATATAGCCCAGGTCGTGATGGCACACAGTTTTGTACCCCCATCCCAAATATCTCTCCTGAGACTCAGGTGCGGTGCCTAGCTGCATACTAAAAATGTTTTCTTGGATGTCCCACAGACAGCCCACATATGACATACCTCATGCTGGACTTTCCTCCCAATCTGTTCTTGTTTCTATTTTAAAGAATGGCTGCACCAGCTTTCCAGCTGCAGGGGCTGGAAACTACACGAGCTGGAAAGTCATTGTAAATTCCTTTGTTTCTCCAAATTCCTATGCTAAATTAGAAACCAAGTATTAAAGATCGATTTCCTTTATTGCTGTATGTTTTTCCTTCTCCCTCCTGGCATTGCTTTAGAATAGGGTATCATCAGTTCTCCCTGAATTACTGTGATGGCATCCAAAGTGGCCTCTCAGACTCCAGTGTCACTCTCCCCAGTCCAACCTGGACTTGGAATGCAGGGGTGACTGAGCATGTCATTTCTGACTTAAAAGCCTTTTAAGTCAGGGTCATACTGAAATTCTCCAACATACAATATTTTTTTCTCTCTTTCCCCTGCTGTTTCACTGACCTGACCACAACCAACTCACCACATTCCTCTCCCGTGCCCCAGACTTTAGCTCCAGCAATCGCAAAAGGAATTGTAATTCTTCCGTTAACATAATGCTTCATTCTCTCATCACTTGCACAAGCTGTGCTCTTCACTTTTCCTCCATTCTTCAAGACTCATCTCAATAATCACATCTAGAATTGAGTTTCATTGACTTTTTAGTTTCATTGAGTGATGCTGCTCCCTCTGTTTCCTCAGGAGACTCTGCATATATCTACTAGGAGCTGTTATACAATGACTTGGAATTGCTAGTAACTTGATCATCTCCTTATTGAAGTACTTGAAGTTAAGACTATATTTCTGATTACCATTTTTATTTTAAGTGCTAATATAGCATCTGGAGTGTAGTAGACACTCAATAAATATATTTTGGCTGACAGAATAGAAGATAATCATAAAAGCTAACACCTAATAGTACTTATATATCACCAGTGATGTATATATAAGTGTATCACTATACTTATATATCACTTAGATTGTCTAAGTTCTATAAACATATATATATATACACACAATTAATCCTTACAACAAACCTGTGAAGTAGGTACTATTATTAATCGTCTATTGAACTGATAAGAAAAGTGAGGCATAATGAAGTTAAGAAAAATACCTGGGGTCACAGCAGGTAGGCAGAAAATCTGAAATTAGACTACAGGAAGCCTTTAGTTTGGCTTCAGAATCTATGCTTCTAACGCCTATCTGTGAATAAGAGAAGTCTGTGGTTTAATTGAAAATGTATTGGTTGCTTCAGAAACTTTTTAGTTATCTTCTTGCTAAATCTAGTTTATATAAATACAACTTCATAAATAGCACTTTGAATTAGTCAGATAAGTATAGCTCTGCTCTACATAGTAGCAAATACTCTCTTCCTATAGTGACTTTGCTATATTCCTGATTTTATTTTTGTTAACCAACTCACTGGTCCTTGTCCATTTCTCTTGTATAATGTTCTTCACTGTCCAGTAGCCACAATTTTGCTAGCAACAATCTTTCGAGTCATGTGTTCTCTTCCTGTTTTGATTATTACCTGTATCTCTCTTGGCATCGAATGAATCTTTATTTTTGGAATAATATCTTTGATATGACAACTTTTCATTCATTAAAATTTAATTTCCTTTTGAATGTGATATAGACCACTGGCTGGATGCCTAGATCAGAAGATGATGTGGATCATAAAAACCAGTCATTTTGCATCTCATTGTCTAGTAACTGAGACCACACCCATGCTGTTTACATTGCATTTAACCCTGTTTGGGAACTTGCTATTTTGAGCATTGTGTCCTCGGTGGAAAGCTGCAATTCTAGTAAAGGCAAGAATTTTTTTTAAAGTAGTAAAACTGAAATGATAACAAGCTTTCTTTACTGCTTGATGAGAAAATATGCTACTGGTTTGGGAGTTTAGAATGAAAAACATGAATATTTTACTATTAGGAAATGTTTTCAAGCACTTATTATAATTGAAAGTTTTGAAATCAACATAAAAATATATAATAGCGAACCACAGCTTGAGTACCTGCCGTAGTCACTGCTCCATGTATTATGTTTTTAAATCTCAATGCAAAATGTTACTTTAAATTTATTTTTGTTTACATTTTTATTTTTTCCCCTTGTCTCTGGGTATCAGTTATTTCATGTATGATATCTTTGCCATATTACAAAGTTTTAATATAGTGAAATGTTTCTATCATATTTCTGTGCATTTTAGGTTTTGTTTCTTGATTACTGAGGTCTTTTTGATTTATATTTATTTATTTATTTATTAAGAGGAAATCTCCCTCTGTGGCCCAGGCTGGAGTGTAGTGGCACAATCTTGGCTCACTGCAACCTCCACCTTCTGGGTTCAAGTGATTGTCCTGTCTCTCAAATCACTAAGGTCTTATTTGTATTTGCAATCTCAGGTTTTCAGTGTGAGTCTTCTTATATTGGTTTTGTAAGTTTTGTTTTACCTTTGGGTAAGTATGCTTAAATCATCTGAAACAAATGTTTGTTTCAGGCATTTTGCTAGGATGTATTATGTTTATTATCTCCTTGTATCTTTTCTCCATTATTAAAATATTTCTTCTAATTGATTTTTCAATCTACAGTAGGAGAGCTCAACAGAATCCAAGCACTCTTGAAATTCATCCACTGAGTCATTTACTTTGCAAATCCTAATTTTTAAAATTATTTTATTTAATACTGTTTACTCCAGAAAGTCCTTTCTTTGTATTGGGCTTGTAATTGCTTCAGGTCTTCTGATTATGCATTTTTATTTAAATCATCAGCTATTCTCCAGAGGTTTTCTATCACCAGCATGTGTTTATTTGTTTTGACTTTCTCTCCCTCTCTCTCTCTCTCTGTTATTGGACTCTGTAGATATATCATTATATTACTTTAAAAATCATCTCTGTTGGAGTAGCCCGTAGCCCTGGTGGCCATTGTGTCACATGTGTCAGATCCGCTGTATTCACCAGATCACTCTCCGATGCTTGTCACAGGCTCTCACTCCATCTATAATTGAGAAAAGCCACATCAGATCTCTATTCTGTGACTCTAGCCAATGCTTTGCTGATACTTTCCTGACCTTTGACTTGGGAAAGAGAGACATGGGAGCTGGGAACAGAGGGGCAGCGATCACCTCCCCAGAACTTTCATCTCCCAATCTACCACCCCCAGGCCTCCTCCCCCTACGCACATTCCTGATCACATTTAAAGAACATATCCATAGATTTACCTAAGGGAAGCTATTGTTTCTGAGGGATCATCAGTTACAAGCACCTGGATTTCTTCTAAGGATATAAATTCCTAGGTCATTCCCATGTGATAGTTAATTGGCAGCTTTTATGTTTTCAGTTTTCTCTGTGCTTATAAGGCACATGTTTATCTGGGATGGCAAATGCTATACATTTGTAGGTGTGGTAAAAAGAAATGTACAGGAGAGAGGAAGCCTGTGTTTTCTTGTTGTGTCTCTCAGTTCGTGTGTGGAGACTGGCAAGTGAGAAACAGCTTTATCCCTTTCCTTTCAGAGCTGTCACTTCTGTGACTTCAGTCACCCTGCCCACCTTTTCTCATCTTTTGTGGAGCAGAAATTCCTCAGTTCTCCTACTTCTTCTAATTCTGGTGTTTTGCAAGGGCTCCCTTCTCATTAAAAGATTTTGGACAATAATGTTTACCTTGGGAACCATCGCCTGCCAGGCGATTTTGGATTTAATTCCCTAATGAATGAATTCTAGCTCATTAGAAAATTTTCATGATTACTGAGCAAATCAAGTAGAATGCCTAATTCCAGAAAGATGAAAATATTGTTTTAGTTTTCCTCATTTCTCCGGCACCTATAAAAGTGCCTGGCACACAGCAAATGCTGGCAAATGTTTTTTTGAATAGCAAATTGGATTTAGCAATACAATTAGACTCATGGATGTGTGAAAAATGTATGATAGGGATTGTTCTTGTCTGCATAAAGCATAAAATTGTGTTTATATTATCTGTCTTACAGTGTAAGAAATTATTCATATTTTAATCTCAAAGTGTCTAGAGAAATGTAGTATATACTACTTGGGCTTAATGGTTTATTATATTACTCATCTTACATTTGTTCTGTGCCTTTCTTTGTGGTTATTTTAAAAATATGCATACATTTTTGCACATTGGTTTGCTGTTCTCATTCTAGGATGTAAATATGACCAGAAGGGCCCCCAGCTATGTGTAAGTTATCCAGAAAGACTATTACCTCAAGTACATCTTTGTTTTCCCCTTCAAAATAAAAGATCTATCTTATTATCTGAACTAAGTTAAACTGAACTAAATAAATGATGAAATAAAGAGGAAAAATAATTCTTTTAAACATGAGATACCGCATTAGGGGTATGACATTTTTCACATTCTTTTCTTATTAATGACACTTTTAAAGACCTTTTTTTACCTCACAGGACTTATTAAAATTGGACATTTTTAATGAAAATATTGTTCTTTTTCAGGGAAGAAAAAAATATTACATGCAGCACAGTTCGGGGTGAATTAGGTAATGGCAGCATTCTGCTTGGCATGCTGCTTATCTTGTGCTGCTTATCTTGCTTCTCATGGGTACCAGGTCAGTGTACAGTAATTTCTTGATATCCGTGGGGAATTGGTTCCAGGACCCCTATGGATACCGAAATCCATGAATGCTTTTGTTCTTTATATAAAATGGTGTAGTATTTGCATAGAGCCTACACCCGTCCTCCTGTATACATTAAATAGTCTCTACATTACTTTTAATACCTAGTACAAGTTAAATGCTATGTAAAGAGTTGATATGTTGTATCATTTAGGGAATCGTGAAAAAAAGTCTGTGCATGTTAAGTACAGGCACGAGCATCCATTTTCTTTCTAATATTTTCAATATGTGGTTGGTTGAATCCATGGATACGGAGCACATGGATACAGAAGGCCAACTATGATTATCTTTTAGGGTCCATCCAATTCAGATATCCAGAACAAAACGTGAAGAGTTTTTTGTTTCTTTCTTTCTTTTTTTTTTTTTTTTGAGATAGAGTCTTGCACAGTTGCCCAGGCTGGAGTGCAATGGCACAATCTTGGCTCACTGCAACCTCTGCCTCCCACATTCAGGCCCTTCTCCTGCCTCAGCTTCCTGAGTTTTTGGAACTACAGGCACACACTACCATGCCCGACTAATTTTTTGTATTTTTAGTAGAGACTGTTTAGACCGGTTGGCCAGGATGGTGTCGATCTCTTGACCTTGTGATCCACCTGCCTCGGCCTCCAAAAGTGCTGGGATTACAGATGTGAGCCACTGTGCCCGGCCCCTGAAGAGGTTCTTTAGCTCTGTACTTTATAATAACAACCAGATAAGTAAGTATTATCAAGTCACAGAACGGACTGAAAATTACATGATTAAATAGAAATATATTTGTGTTTTATATGTAAACATATTATAAATGATATAGATTAGGATTCTGGCATTAAATTCAATTTTTTTTTTCATAAAAAGTACTTTTGTGGCTAAGTGAAATATAAGGCTTATCGTTCATAATCCAGGTCAGGGTTGACAAACCTTGTCTTTGTCCTACATTACACACACTTCATGCTGGTTTAAGGCATTTAATAATAGCCACGTAGAATCCACAGTCTGTGAAGAGTTACACTTTAGGCAATCAACATTCACATGCATTTCTATAACCTATAGAAATGCATGTGAATGATGACTTTCTTGCTTTTCATTGTATGAAACTTGAGGCAATTCTTCCGTATTTGCTGCATTCTTAAAACGCCTGCCACCTCCTTTGTTCTATAATGTTTTCACTGTCTTTGTAGGGTGATTTTACTCTCTGCCATCTAAATCTGTGTTCTTCTCCATTATAGTCAAACACTTTCACTTGACCATTTCTGAATTATGTTGTGGCAGCATGAATGTTTTACAGTACTTCACTCTAAGGAAGGGAGAATTGATTTCAAATCTAGCATAACAAGACCAACCTACTTACCTCCGACATTAACATCAAACATTTCCTTGCACTGTGGATTTTACTTTTTGGCTATCACCTGCATGATTGCAGGTTACAGTCCACTGTCTTTTTTCAGAGCACAAGTCTGCAGTTTGCAACAGCTAACATTTTTAAAAAATAATTACCTTGTGCAAAGACTTGTTATAAATGCTTTATCTCTATAAATTCATTTAATCCTTACACCAACTCTATGAAGTAGATTTTGTTATTTTCCTCATTTTTATAGATAAGCCTGAGGTAGAAAGAAATTAAACAATTTGTCCAGTTCATACTAGTTAAAAGAGTAACCAGGATTGAGATCTAAGCAATCAGGAGCCCACGTCTTCACTGGTTACCAAATCCTAAAAATGGTTTTTAGCCTGGATAACAGTGCCTCATTAGGAAGAAACAAATAAACAGAGGATTGAAACACAGTCGACCTAATAATTCACATTGAGTATGACAATACACAGGCTGGTAGCTCCCTATGTTTAGTAGGTCCTTAGCCTGTAGAGAGCTACTCATCCATTGATCCATAGTTTACCTACCGACTCACAGCTAATACATCAAAAAACTTCCCCACTTGCAACAGGTTATTCTACTCTATTTGTTGATTTCTTTTTGAGGAAGAGATGGCTAGATTCTCCCAGTACTCACTCCTGTTTCTTGAGTAAATATGCTGTTCAGCCAATGTAGTTTTCAGCCTTTCTCCCTCTTCAGAATGACCCAGGGGCTGAGTTTCTGTCAATGAGACAAGGGCAGATGTATATGGGGCATTTAGGGAATCTCTCTTGAAAAGGGGCTTAGTCTCCTTTTTTACCCTCATGCTTAGGTATTGGATGTGATGTTATAGCTTTACATGTAGACACCAGCATGGACCATGAAGGAGACAGTTGTCTTCTGGGAACAGCTGTGAAGTAAGCTGGAGGGAATCTGAATCTGAATACTACTTTGAGGTGCTACTCTACCAGCTCACTTCCAGGCTACTTTTAAATATAAAAGAAATAAACTTCTGTTCTGTTTAAGCAACTGTTATTTCAGATGTTGTATTATAAAGCTGAAGTTAACCCACACATACTCTAAGTAGAAGAGTTTTGAACTAAAGGACAATACCAAATCAGGTAAACTGGTTAATAATAATTTGCACATAATATAATTTAGAGTACAGTTAGTTGCTCATTTTGAAATACAAATGTATTTACTTACATCTCTTTTCACATCTTCAAAACATTATCTACTAGAAAGCATAATGATCAAGGCAATAACAGAATAACTTTTTGTGTTAGTTCATTCTCAAAGTGCTATAAAAAACTACTTGAGACTCGGCAATTTATAAAGAAAAGAGGTTTAATTGGTTCATGGTTTTGCAGGCTATGTAGGCATCTGCTTCTGGGGAGGCCTCAGGAAACTTACAAACATGGCAGTAGGGAAAGCAGGCACATTTTATATGGCTAGAGTGGGAGGAGGAGGAGAGCAAAGGGGAAGATGCTGTATAGTTTTAAACAACCAGATCTTGTGAGAACTCATTCACTACCAGAACAGCAAGGGGAGATCCACCACCATGTTTCAATCTCCTCCCACCAGGCCTCATCTCTAACACTGGGGATTACAATTTGACATGAGATTTGGGTGGGGACACAATCCAAACCATATCACTCTTAGCATAAAATAAGTATTTTTAAACAAAAATATATTCTTTGGTTCTCTTAGAATTGGTTCCTTACTTTTTTAGGAAAATGTGTTGTCATTACTGCTTCAATGGATAAGTATAGGATTTGGTTATTTAAAAATATTTTAGGCGGACTTTTGTTATTGTGTCTTTTTACTCATCTTTTTTCTTACTTTTTAAATGAAAAGCACAACGTTAGCACTAATATCTAAACAAAACTTTCCTTTCTACCCTTTCCCATTTCCCCTAATAAATTTGTTGCCCCCTTAAAATGAGTCAACTGAGATCTGAATACTGACTAGCTGGTGACCAGAATCTGCCTTTCATTGCTCTAAAAAGTAGTTGCTAGTGTGACTTTTTCATGGTTATTTTTACCAAATCTCTGTCCTCTAAACACTGAAGTCATTGCTACTTTTGACATGGCATGCTAGGTTTGGGAGCTTAGTTGGTTTGGGAGCGGATAAACCTGACCTCCAGTTCTGAGTCTGTTACTAATGAGTTGAATAATCTTGAGTAGTAATAGGCACTAAACATTTTTGACTGCTCACTGCAGACACTTGTCTTATTACTTTATATATTAGCTCATTTTGTCAGTACAACAACCCATTGAGAGGAGTATTCATTATCACTTCCAGTTTACAAATTAGGAATTTTAGAGATTAAGTAATTTGCTCAAGGTGTTGGAGTTCATCTAGACTAAACCTCAGCCTGTCTACCTACAGATCCTGCACTCATAACCTCTACTCTGTACCCCCAGTTATATAACCATTATAATACCAATTACTTTTCTCTGAAATAAAGTTAATGTTTAGCCAATTCTTTTGATACCTTATATATCAAAGAGTCTATGATTAACATTGTGTAAATAATTATTATATATGACCTAGTTATGATCCATAGGGATCTCATATAACTAACAGTCGCCCAATACCTCCCCATGGTCTTGCCAGATACTTTGTGAAAAACAGAATTTCTTGAGGCCACTGAAAAGCTTCAGCTTTCTGATAGAGGTCATCAGCTGGCCTGGGGCAGCTAGAGTAAGTTCTATATCATTCACAAAGTAGAAAATTAATTTAGACAGTAGAAAACTTTGTTTCCATATGTTTTCTTTCTATCTTCCATCTGACAGTGATACATAGTACGTCCACTTCCCTTTCTTATGATAGTGTAGTTGGCTGGATCCTAATAATATGGAATATAGTCTGCCTCTTGAAGTGCTTTATACCTTGCAGAATTAGAAAACTTTGATACAAACATTGCCCATTGGTGTATTAAGTTCTTATTGATCTGCCATGTTTCCATAGTAGTTTGCTAACTATTGCATTAAGATTCTTAGGAGTCTTTTCATTGCTACTGAATTTTCCACAAGATGGCATTGTAATTGAAAGTTAAGGGTCTGTGGAATTCTTTTTTTTTTTTTTTTAGGTTAAATTAACCCAATACAGAAGAAAGCAAAAGTTGGCCTTAGCTACTCTTATTGGCATTGTTCACTTGGTTTTAATGAGATCTGAAGTGTTTTATGGAGCATAGAAAATTATGGTGCTTCATGCGTAAAATGTAGCTTGGTCATCTCCCTCAGTATTCTGCCATACAGCAGTAAACTGTGGCATAACTTTTCTCTGTTTCACTAATGTACTCTTTTAGACATTTACATGGCCAGTGACTTTAAAAATTATTTCTGAATGTTGTTAGATTGTCACTATTACAAATCAGAGTTTTTAGTGAAATGTAATCACATGATATATATTTTCTGATATTTTCTTGGTTGAACAAATAGACCAGAACCTGGGAGGTTTTCTTTTACTTAATGTAGTAAAATACAAGTCATCATATTATAAACTTAGTGACAATAGTATCTGGCATACAGTAGAGATTTGATACATGTAAAATATACAAATAAGACATAACAGGATGTAGTGGTGATAAAAGGCAAGACCCACATTAATAAATTCCTAACAAATATTTATTTAAAATTTTGTATCATTGAGAAATGACATGCTTTGTATTCTCCAGAATATGGTAAATTGTCTAACATATCTGAGTATTTTAGTTTGATTTTGGTGTTTGGATTTTTTCAGGATTAAAATCTGGCTCAGATTCAAGGGTAGACTGCATGAGTACTGACTGGTAAAACTCATGTCTCCTATGGTAAAGGGGATGTTTGTAAGTGCAGCGGGAGGAATTATTAAGAGTCAATGACTTATGCACAGTTGAGAAAAGTTTTAAGGTAAAATTAACAGTGAAACCGCTCACTCTGGACCTTGGGTGATATGGAAAGAGAGCAGCTATTCCCAGGTGTCTTTCCCTAAAGAAGTATGATGCACAAAGTTCATTTAATTGGTTCCAGCGATATATGGATCTCTCTTGCTAGCAATTAAGATAAAAGATAAGTAACAAGCTGTGACGAACATTCCATCTTAAAGTCTGAACTTGAGTAATTAAATATAGACAGAAAGTGTACTTTCTCTAGTCTTTACAGAAGTCACGATGAAAGAAATGATCCATTCTGACGCAAAGCAGAGAATTCCATAGAGCAATTTGAGATAGAGAAGAAAATCGGCGGAACATGCTGAATGGGCAGAAATGGAGGGCCTCGTGCAAAAGCTGAAGGAGTTTAGCTCTACCTTTGAAACAATAAAGGCTTTTAAGCAGGAGAGTATCGAAATGTGATTTATTTATTGGAGCACTCCCTCCGGCATCTGAATAGAAATGGAGTAAAAGAGATGCAGCTGAAGCTGAGAGGCTGTTTTCTTTTTGGCAGATAATGAAGATAGGAACTAGAGCAGATTAGTTGGGATATAGAAGTCATGGATTTGAGAATTATTTATGAGAAAAATCCCATCCAGGCTTGGTAATGGATTGAATGTGGCGGAGGAAGGAGGCTCAGACATACTCTCAGGTTGCTAATATGGGTGACTGGGAAGATTTAAATTTCATCCACTGAGTTAGGAAATCTAGAGAGATGGGTATTTTGGGAAGATGATGCATTCAGTTATTCAGAGATTTTTTTTCTTTTAAAATGCACATGATTTCGGAGAGGAAATTCATTAAGCTTTAGTAACTATTTAAAACTGGTAATATTGTTATTTACAGAGGAAGAAACAAGAGAAAGAGGAAGCTGGAGCCCTGGCAGGGACCATACCCACTTCACTGCTCTGCCTGGCATGTCTCAGCCTTTGTTCCTGTACTTCTAAAATGTATCTAAGCAGTGTATCGTCACCCTGCAGAGGATCCAGGCTTTGGCTCAGCTCTACCAATAAGCTTAGAAATTGGGAGGGGGGACATTATGGAAAGTTCTGTTGTTTAAGGCATCAGGTGATCAAAAGAGGATTACTGCAAATCTATGCCTTTTCTTTTTATTTTTTATTTTGAGACAGAGTGTCCTTTGTTGCCCAGGCTGGAGTGCAGTGGTGCTATCTCATCTCACTGCAACCACCACCTCCTGGGTTCAAGCGATTATCCTGCCTCAGCCTCCAGAGTAGCTGGGACTGCAGGGGTGCACCACCATGCCCAGCTAATTTTTATATTTTTAGTAGTGATGGGGTTTCACCATGTTTGCCGGGCTGGTCTCAAACTCCTGACCTCAAATGATCTACCTGCCTTGGCCTCTCAAAGTGCTGGGATTACAGGCAGATACATATTTTTAAAGAAATATTTTTCTTTATTTTTTCAGACGAAGACAAGGCATCCTTATTGCCAACATCCTTAGCATTGGGAGTCTGAGTGCTGATCTTCAGAGAAGTCCTGGCCTATTCTGTAGTTGCTTTATTGTTCTAATGTAAACTTACAGGTTGTGGATTCATAGTACAGGCATAGCGCTCATGCAGGTTGACCTCATCTGTCAATTAGTACTTTTCTTCTGTAAAACATCTCCTCTTTAGCATGCATCTTTAATTCAATTTGAAGAAGGTTATTAAAATGTATTGATATATTGTGTTTTCTTCCACACGAGCAGTATGAGACTAAGAACTTCTGTGGGTTTTATGTAAATTATAGATTCTTTCCCAAATTTTAGATAGTTAAGATTAGTGTAAAGAAAATAATTTAAAGGTTCTTCATTTGTTTTTAGTATTTACAGTACAGTTGCTTTACATACAATTCTAGCAAAACATTCCAAATGTGCCCTGTTCATTGTCATGAAGCTTCTGGGATATCTGTATTCTGTAAATTGAATTTGCCATTTCTAGAAGGTTGAGAATGCATGAGAAATCTTGGAAGATACAAAAGCTGATTCACCTGAGTCTGTGGCAACAAGAAAATGCCATCTTCTGTTCTGGAAAAGGTAGTGCCACATATAAAAATTAACTTTTTGACATGCATAGAGAGTAATGAGTAATATGTAGTCATTATGAGTCTTCTTTGAAACTTAGGGATCAAAAGGAAACAAAATGAAAAAGAAAATTTGTCCAAAATAAAAGATAAGAAAGAGAACCATTGTTCAAAACATTAAATAGCCATAAATATTTTCTTCATCTCAGGAAGAACTTCATGGCATAAATAATAAGATTGTTTAGTGTCTTTATTATTTGATGCATAGGCAATATTACAACCTAATTTTTGGTCTCCATGCAAATAATTAAGTCCTTATGTGAAACACACCTGACACAAATAATCCTTTGCGAGTAGAATAATTTAATGGGATCTCAAGTTCTTCACAAATAGTATCTAATTTGATCACTGAAAAAATGTTCACACAAAGATAAACACCAAGATTAACAGGACTCAAGGTGATATCTAGAACCATAATTTTTTCCTTAGTTTCATAGCAACCAGAAACTAACTACACAGATTTCTTTTCAAATGTCTTATTGCTTTTCAGAACTTTAACACACAGTTTGGACATATGGTCAGTGGAAAGGTTTCTTATTGAATTGTTCAGTGATCTTTAAGAAAATGCATTTTTCCTTAAAACTTGCATAGCAGAGGCATCAGATAATTATACGTCTCATTTTGGAACTAAACCCAGTATGTTTAACTTTAGTTATTTTCGTGGTAAATCATAAAACTAAAGAAGATGTTTCTGTAACTGAGCTTCATAGTTATTTTTCTTTCTTCTTTTGCCAAGTGTTGCCCTGGAGAACAACTGAGACTTATTTAAGAAAACCTTGGGTATTATGAGTAATAATCCTCACAATAGATCAGTACATGCCTGTCTGCAATTCAGCATAGAGCACAGTCAACTAAAAAGAACAGTTTCAAGAGCACTCATCTGTTAGCATACTAAATAAATATTAAAAAACAACTACTTTATTTCTGAAGGCAAATTTAGCATTTAGAATGCTACTAGAGGCCAGGCGCGGTGGCTCACCCCTGTAATCCCAGCACTTTGGGAGACCGAGGCAGGTGGATCACGAGGTCAAGAGATTGAGACCATCAAGGGCAACATGGTGAAACCACGTCTGTACTAAAAATACAAAAAATTAGCTGGGCATGGTGGCGCATGCCTGTAATCCCAGCTACTCGGGAGGCTGAGGCAGGAGAATTGCCTGAACCCAGGAGGCGGAGGTTGCCATGAGCCAGGATCGCGCCATTGCACTCCAGCCTGGGTAACAAGAGCAAAACTCCATCTCAAAAAAAAAAAATGCTATTAGAATAGTTCTACTTTTTATTTTTCTTGGAATTTCTTATGATAAATTCTAAGCGCATCATAAGAAAAGTGTTTTTAGTAGCAAGTTGAAGCACACAATCTTAGAACTAGGTTTTCTAAATTGAGTTTGTTTTAGTTTTTATTTATTTATTTATTTATTTTTAACAATTATAAATATTTTATGGATATTTTGGAACCCTCGTATTAATTCTATAAATAAATATTAGCCCACATCTGTAACAAATTACTCATGTTTCTTTCTAATAAATTGACCACTACATTTTCGAAGTTATGAAATGGCCAACAGACCAAAGATAATTCTTTAGGCTCCTGTTTGAAACCAACAGCATCACCAAACTGCTGGCCTTGATTCAGGGCCAAATGTTTCAGTTTTTAATATAGACCCACTAGAAGCTAAATAGAGAAGAAAAATCAATACTTATCCTCTACTATCATTATTAAAAAAAATTCTAAACTGTGTTTGATAAATTATGTTTTTATATTTTTCCAGCTATCTCATTTGATTTGTTTTCTCGGTTTCCTTATGATGCCATATATATATAAATAATGATTTAAAAGTAAGGATCTATGAACAGTGGCTTTAAGCAGCTATGTAATTTCTCCCAGAGCCAATTACTACGTGCAGTAAAGGATGAAACGCTGTGAAATAATAAATGTTATTATGCACTACTAGAAATAAATTCAATTGTTAGTTGAGCATAGAAACACATTTTTTTGTAAACAGAATGGTTTTAATAGTTTCTTGAATCTATACATCATGTATAAAAATGATTTTTTCTCCTAGTAGTTCAATAAAATTCAAATTCCATTTTTCCTAATGATTTGGAAGATGTTTTAAAAGAAATACTATTTTATGTGTTTGTCTCTTTGAATGAAGATGTGATTATTTTATACTGCATGCCTGTATCAAAACGTCTCATGTGCCTCATAAATACATACACTTACTATGTACCCACAGAAATTTTAAAAAATGTAACAAAAACAACAACAAAGAAAAACATGTTTTGTTGTGAAAGACAATTCCTGCATTACATGGGCTTGGTTTCACATATCATTCTTGATAGGAAACTCTGAAGCATCAGAAAAAGAACAAGCAATAGAGCTATTTCTTATATACCATTAAGTTATTTAAAAATACAGCATAACCACTACCTGGCTTGCCTAGCAATTCCAATTGTTTAGTTTAGTCCCTTTTGCCCTTCATATTTTTGGATATTAATCTTAGATTAAAATGTCTTATTATGTTGACTTTGATTCAATTCTACAACGAATTATTTGTTGGTTACTATGTTCTTGAACTGTGATAAAGAGAATATAGAAATAAAAGAAAACAGAAAAGCATGAATTGCCCCTGTACTTAAGACATTTATAATTAAGAGTACAAGTCATCTTTCAGTGGTTAATAAAAATCATGGTGCCACCACAGCCATTTCTTCTAATCTAAATAATACTGCCTGCACTCAGCCCCCTGACTGGGAATGTTGTGCAAGTTGTACTAGATCCAGAGATGAGTATTTGACAAGCAATATTCTATCTGTGGTCTTGCCAGCAACTCTGGAGGGATTCACAGGAAGAGTTCCATCAATAGGGCATCATTATCATTGCCTCTTTCTGAAATGTGGCAGGGAGGACAAAGCAGACATGCAGACAAAAACAGAAAGCCACAATAACACACACACACACACACACACACACACACACACACACTGTTTAGAAATTAACCAGCACTTGAGAGTTGCCTGGAGTTATAGTGCTGAAAAGGATTTCTTTATTTTTTTCTTTTTGGCCCATAAACAAATGGTAAAATATACTTTAATTTTAAATATTCAGAGCAAGTAATTATATATTTTTATAATGTTTGCATGTTTAGTTATTCTTGCATCTTAATTCTTCTCTATATTTAGCACTCTCTTTGCACAGTATGGATTCTATGTATCTATCTATTAATCATCTATCTAATCTACCCACCTACCTATTATCTATCTATTTTTACTGGTACAAAATTTTATGTAACCCTGAGCTATATCCTCCTCTTTCTTTTTTGTTTTAACTTTTATTTTAGGTTCAGGGATATGTGTGCAGATTTGTTATTTAGGTAAACTTGTGTTGCAATACTTTGTTGTACAGATTATTTCCTCAACCAGGTACGAAGCCTAGTATTCAACAGTTATTTTTTTCTGCTCCTCTCCCTCCTCCCACCCTTCACCCTCAAGTAGTATGAGTATCTGTTGTTCCCCTGTTTGTGGGAACATTTAGCTCCCACTTTCATTTAGCTCCCACTTTTAAGTGAGAGTATGCATATACCCTCATTTTTCTCTAACGTTATTTCTTGTGTGATAATTTTATGAGGTTTTCAAAAGTTTTTGATTTTATGAATTATTTTTTATTTTGATATTTTTTACAAGCAGCATTTGTAATAATCTTACATAATTAGTTGTCGTGTTCTGGAGCTTTAGTGAGCAGAGAAGCAAGGGGTGCAAAATGAGCTGATTTTCTAAGAAAAATATCTTATTGATTAAATAAAAGGAAAATGATCTTGCTTACAGATTAACATCTCCAGTGAGTGTGATTTGAAATCAATAGATCCCACCAACAATATGATTATTATCAGTTAATGATTTCTTTGTCCTGGAATCCAGAGAAGAAAATAGCAGATAGGTTATTCCCCATAAATGTCTTCTTTTAGTTCAATGTAAGTATAATTTCTAAGGTAATGTTTGCCAATTTGTCTCACATTCAATGCTAGATTTTCAAGATCCTCTGAATTATGGGCAAGTCATAAGTATTGGGATTTTTTTCCTAATTAGAACTAAATATAGTACATCAAGTTTAGTGATTTTTGAAATAATGCTTGATCTCATGGCTCTGGGTAGAAAGGCACATTTTCTAGTTTTTCATTCCAGCTTCTCCCATACACTGGTCTATATCCATTAGCATATAGGTATGCGGTCTGGCAAATACAGAAGATTCAATGTAGCTGTAAGACAACTTTAAGATATGACATGTTTAGTAGGCTCAAGGGTCCAATCATGTAAATGAAGACACATGCTTTGAAAGCATTTACAGCACCATAGTCTGGAAGACTTAAATATTAAGCTCGTTATCCCTCCAGAAAGGAGGCAAAATCGGGAACTCCAGCCATCTTATAGTTACCTGATCTTCTTACATTGCACAGCTTGCATTGCATTTTTGTTTACCTTTGCTGTGCCTGTACTCTGTCTCCTAACTAACTGTAACATTAATTTAAGGCAGAAATTATTTCTTGAATTTATCTCTACCTTTAGCATGTGGCACAGTCTCTTTTGTAGAGGGTGACAACCTACAAAAGAAACATTTTTGTTGTTGTTGAATTATTTGTAATTGGGTTCTCCATTCTTTGGCATGGCAAAAATGAAATGGTATTAAATTCAGGCTTTCTCTTCCTTTTGCCCGGTGGACTGGAGTGTGAGAGGTAAGGGACACTGAGATAGGACAAGTATTACATAGGGTTGGGAAGAGATGAGCTTTGGGCTTTACTGGCCACAGCTCCACCTATCAGCTATTGACACATCCATTGTTTTATTTCAGCCTCAGAAGAGTAAACAGGTTGCTGCTGTTTGGTCTTTCATTTTTGTACTCAGAGTCCCATCAGCTCCATCCTCTTTAATGCATCAGAAGTAATTTGACTACTTCCGTACTATGCTGGGCTGTAAGAAACTCTATAAAGCTTTGTAGGTAAATACTGAGCTTTGCTAAATTCCTGAGTACAAGTCTCTTTTCCCCTATTCTGTAGATATATAAATGTATCTGAGGGTCCTGTCCTTTGTACAGAAAATCTATATCTAGTTGGGCAAGAAATGAGGTGTGGTTAGCCAGGAAGTCTAGTTCCTGCTTCTTCCATGTTCCCCCGAATCTTAGATGTTTTGTTCAAGCAAGAGTTATATTTTTTCAGGCTTTGTGTTAAAAGTTTAAAAGTTAATTTGAACTTTTCAACACTAAAAAGTGAGAAGGAAATCATTATAGGCTGGAGGGCCAAAATGTAGAAAATATGCACTTAATATCTCCAAATACGTACTTAAGCATTTAAGATAAAATACGCAAGGAATAGATGTCATTGATGATGATTAGTTTATGGCACGTTGAGTACCTACCTTTTAATCAGTACCTTCTGTACAAGAGACTAAATTTATATTATCTTTTTGATTTATTAAATATGGGCTCTCTTTTCCAGATCAGTGATAAATAAACACACAAGAGCCAGTTTTAAAAAAAATTGCGACCTTTCTGTAGGTATACTGAATCACATTAGGACACTCATTTATCTTTTCTCCATCTTGTTTGTCCATCTTAGTTTTAGAAGAAATATCTTACCATTTGTTACAGAAGATTATGATCTAAGATCAAGGAATATTGGAAGAAGGCCTAGGAGGTAGGCTGAACTCAAATGACTGCTAATGATTTTTTGAAACAAATCACTTTATTGCAGTGAGGAAAAAATGACTTGATGTTAAATTTTGTGCAAGAGGTTGATGATTATGAGATGGAAAATATGGGGAAAATTTAGCAATGGACCAAGTCTTGACTTGTTTCTAACTGGAATGTGGCCTTGGTAGAAAATGAGGTTGGTTGATTTTAGTGGATAATTTATCAAGATTTCATAGACGTATATAATTCTAATAAAAGGTAAAGAATTTCAGCTTCAGAAAAATACTATCAATATTGATGAGATAAGTTGACTTTTAAAAATGATTATAATTTTTCTGACATGTTAAGGAAAGATAAATCTGTGAACTATCATCCTTGAGAATGAGAGGTTTCTTGACAATGATAAATTCTGGGGAATTAACATTCCTGTGTTATTTTTTCTATTTTATTCACAGATTTATTTCATGTCTAAAGAAAATATAATTTTACTTTAATATAGCTATTTGTAAATAAGACACATGTGCATTAGTGAGAATTATTAGTAACTATCAGTAACAACATCTTAAAAGTTCAAGGCATTATCAATTATTTGAAGTGAGTTTATTATTTAACATGCCATGGTACTATTCCCTTGTGTGATGTTTTTTCCCTTTAACTCTTAGTTGACATATAATAATTTTACATATTTTGGGGACACAGAGTGATAGATAGGTCAATACATGGGTACAGTGTGTAATGAGCAAATCAGGCTAATTAGCCTATTCTTCACCTGCAACATTTGTCATTTCTTTATGTTGCAATTATTCAAAATTTTCTCTTGTAGCTTTTTGAAAATACTGTATGCTATTTTAAAATTTTAGCTTCATGTGGAAAATATGCAGAAGTTTTTACTACTAGTCCATAGTAAATGAAAATATTAAATGTAGTCTATACAAAATAAATATTTGAATAAATAAGATACTTTTTTTTAAATAATATACCAATTTATCGATCTTTGAAGTAAAGAACACTCACAAAACTTGAGGATTTTAGAATGGGACGATACCTTACTCTCAATCTCCTCATTTGGTCATACTCTTCATTAGGACCCTGGTTTTCTGATTTCTCCTCAGAATGCACAGTATATAAATTCTTAGAGGTACCTTAGAATGTGCAGTATATAAATTCTTAGAGGTACCCAATAGTAAATAAGAACATATAGCACTTTTCGGATTATATAATTCACTCTGCTCCATCTTTCAGTTCTCTCCTGCATCTAATATTTTACTCCATTCCTACTTCTTTAGAAGTTAGATTTAAGCTTAAATGCCCTTTATCTTGAACTCACCACTCAACAGTTAATCTTTCTCAAAATATTCTGTAGCTCTATTTTATCATACTTAATAATGATTTGTAATTTTATATCTATATGTATGTTGCATTTATTTGGTTAGTATTTGTCTTTCCAACTTGGATGCAATTTGTTTGAAGGTGAGGATTTTGCCATCTTGGGGGTCACCGTCCCATTTCACAGTACCTAATATGACGTCTGACACATAGCACAATGCATTTACTTGCAATGAGTAAATTAAGGTGTAACTAGATGAGTGGGGGGTCCACTCTAACCAAAGAAATGTGTTTGGGGTTTTACAAATGATGTTGGGCACTTAGACTATGTCTTGTTCATAAATTTATTTGATGAAAACATTTAGATTCATCAAATATATGAAAATCTAAAAGCTCCTGTTCTAAAAAATAAATAAAACTTGAATAGTTTATTTGCTATACTTAGCTTCCTTCTTCCCACAAACAAAATGAGACAAAACAAACAAACATAAAACCTCCTGTGCACCCTGTAGTAAACAACGCAGCCCTGGTATTCATGGGCATTTATAAAAGTGTAGCATGTGAACATAATGGATACATCGGTGATGTAAAATTTTAATGTGAATGTTTAAGTTACCAGAAAGCATTCACAGGTTAAGGATCAAAGGTGTTTTCAGTGTTATTTGGGGAAATTACTTATTTCTCATTACATGTCCTGCCACAATCTATTTCAAAATAAAGTATTTCTGCCAGAGCAACTCAACACTTGAAATTCAGATTAGGTACCTCTAAGAATTTATATACTGTATATTCTTAGAAATTATCATTAAAGAACTCTGAGCCAGATCTGGCCACTGCAGTAATGCTACACTCTGACTCTAAATAGTTACAAAATGAGTGCAAATATGAAGGAGTGGGAGGGAAATACACTGGGGGCTGTACATGACTTCTCATTTATTGCAAAAAACACTTGCAGTGAATGTAAAAGCTCTTAGCTTACTAGTTAGTAATATCCACTTTACATTATTGGCTTGATTTGTTTCTTTAGCATTTAATAGACTGTTGCTAGAGGCCTCACAGTTTGCATTTCCCCCTGTAACTTGTTCTGTGTTCACGGATTATCTTCAGGGACATACATACTTGTTTTTCTCCCTTTGGTTATAGCTAATCATGTAACACAGTTTCTGGCAACTCTTCTGCAATCTCCTGCTTATGATCTTAATTGCAAGCTTCTGTACTATTTTATTGCTTGCAATCTTCTAATCTTTAAGGATTAATTTATAATTTGATTGTTTTCAAGAATGTGTTTTAGGAAGAAATAGCTTGCAGTAGTCTATTGGAAGGGATTGCGTAGAGTATCTGCTTGATATCTTAAGGCATGCAGTGAATAGGGATAGGGAAGCTTTTTTTCAGATTCAGCACTCAGGGTGTTGATTACTCAATAATGCCCATAGGGGCTCTAACTTTTCTCTTTCCTAACAGCAAATAAGAAAATAAAATGTCTCTTTATTTTGTCTCTCATGAAGTTTCACTTAGGATCCTGTGCGGAAAGGTGGATGTATGGGTAAGTGTTTGTGTGTGTGTGTACACGCCTGTGTGTATGTGTTGGTGGGGAGGGGATTGGGAGGTGGGGGTATGTGGGTGCAGTGGTTGTGGTTGGAAGGGTGTGATAGAATAAGTTAAACCCCACGAGCTGTGTATTAGTCCTTCCAAGGTGACACAAAAATGGCATAACTACAATTTCATGTGGATATATGAATGGTGATTAGTTGAGTATCTACTCTGTGCCACTCACAATAAAAGATAATCTGTGCACACAATCCCATGCATTCCTCATTTAATCCTGTGAAGTATCAAAGACAAGGAGGAGGGAACTAAGCTTTGAAAAGTAAAATGACTTGTCCAAGCTGGTCAAATATTTTAGCTTCCTTTCCTATTGGTGCTCTTGCTAAGCGTTCTTCCCCACTACAAATGAATTTTCATTTCTTGAAGGGGAAATATGCACTTTGATGAGGAAAATCAAGTTTTCTGCCTTTATTGTACTGGAATAAATCATAAAGTTTGGTTACAAATCATGTTCCATGGGTCATAAGATTGAAAAAAGGAAAACAAAACTAAGCTGAGTAGATAGAAACTGTGGATGTTCACATATTGGCATGACTTATTCCAAACTGGAGGGAAACCATGAACCATCCCAAGAAGCAGAAATAAAATTGCAGACCCAAGTGTGGGCATATGGAAATAACAGTGAGTGCAACCACTCCAGAACAATGAACATCTATTAGTGATTTTTAAAGATCTCTTTTGGAAGCCTTATAATTGTAAACATGAAAATAAACTTGTAATTTTGTCTGTCTGAACTCACTCCCTCATTCTGCAGATATATTTTATTCTCTCTCTCTGGGCTTTAATAGCATGTGAACTAGAATCCTTTTTTTTTTTTTTTTGTGGACACAGTTTCTCACTCTGTCACCTAGGCTGGAGTGCAACGGCGCAATCTCAGATCACTGCAACCTCTGCCTCCTGGGTCCAAGCAATTCTGCTGCCTCAGCCTCCCGAGTAGCTGGGATTACAGGCATGCACAACCATGCCCAGCTAATTTTTGTAGAGATGGGATTTTTCCTTGTTTGCCAGGCTGGTCTTGAACTCCTGGCCTCAAGTGATTCACCTACCTCAGTGCTGGGATTCACCTTGCAAAGTGCTGCGATTATAGGCATGAGCCATAGTGCGAAGCTCAACATGTCCTTTCTAATAGAACTTATAAACATTTTAGTTGTGACCCGCCACGGTTAGTAAGAATTTATTTTTTCTCAAAAAAGAAGTTTGGAAAATTTAAATTTGTTTTAAGATTTTTAAATTCCTAAATTATATTTTTAAGTTAGGACATGTTAAAACTTGTCATGTTTTGGAACAATGTATTTATGTAGAAGTGTTTAATGAATCAGGTATAAAAGGCAATTGCCCATAAGAAACCCAATGTATTGCAGTTCCCAGAGGGTCTCTGATAAGGTCTTTAGGAAGGGAGAAGAGTTTTCTATTCTGCAGTGCTCAGTTGGAAGCATCATCAGTCACAATTGTATATGTGACTTGAGGCTGGATTTGCCATCACTACTTTTCAAAAGAGCAATTTAAGTTCTGAATGCCTCGTCGATCAAACAGGATGTGCAGGATGTGCTCCTGCATATGTCAGTAGTATCTGTCTCTTAATTTGGAGACTGATACTGTCCATACTCCTCTTCTGGACTAACCTGTCCTCAGTGACCTCTGCCCTTGTCTCCACAATCCTAGCCAATCATTTGTCTTCTCTCTTAGGGCATCCTCTGACCTTCCCCTTTCTTCATGCCATTCCTCTGGCAATTAAGTTTTCTCTTCCGTACTTTGCTTTGATTCCTCTGTCAAAGTCAGCCAAATTCATGACCAGTGCTGGCGTTGAATCCTTTTAGAATGGTTTCCCATCCACTTTGGAACCCTCACATTCTTTTTGCTGTATATAATATTGAACCATTGATATTCTTTTTTATTTTCCTGTCAGTTTTAACCCTTGATACTTGATTTGCTCTCTCCCTAAATATATAAATTCAGTAAGTTTCGGACCTTGGCCTTCTTTATTGGCTCAGCATTTTCTACTTGGGTAATTTTGCCCACTCCCAAGGTTAGCTAACAGTTTTGTACCTATGATTCCCTCATGTACAAATTCAGCCCTATTCACTCTCCTGAGTACCATAGTAAACTCTTTTTCTATTGTGTAGACATTTTAACCTCTTTTTTTTTTTCTGTAAAATTCAGTGTGTTTAGATCCAGACCTGCCTTCTAAAGACAGCCTTACAATTAGTCTGTGTTCCTTGTGTAAACTAATGGCTTCTTTAACCCAAGTTAGAAAACAAATACATAGTACCTCATTTTACTTTCCTCATTTGTCAATTCTTAGTAATTATATCTTCAAAATAGTTGATTTTTCCGTCGCTATCTTTCGGTTTCTACTTAACCATTGCCATAGATTCTGCTACCATATCTGGTACTCCAATCTCTAACGCATTTTCTCCTTTAGAATTCTTTCACGTGATCGTGGTAGCTATTACTCCTCTCTGAAATGTAAGCGTCTCTTGTTTCAATATATTAAATACTTTAAGTATGTGTAAGGGCATCTTAAGATCTGGTGTTATCTTAATTTATAGTGTCTTTAAAAAAAACAACATTTCTCCAAAGATCCTACACTAGGCAAGCTAAACTTTCTGTTTTTTTTTGTGTTTCTGTGTTCCAACTTTTTCTTTTCTCCCCCAATTACTCAGGTCTCCCTTATCCTGTAATGATCAGTTTGAATGTCATCTTCTTTTTTGGTGCCACCCTGAATGAAACTGGTCAAGTGGGTAAATTCTCCCTCTTTACCATTTGCATGTAAGTATCTGGTACATTGACGTACTTGTTGTACTCAAACTAGTATTACTTGGGAGGCTGTGGTGGACAGATTGCTTGAACTTAAGACATTCCAAACCAGCCTGAACAACATGGCAAAACCTCATCTCTAGAAAAAAAATACAACAATTGGCAGGGTGTGGTGGCACATACACATAGGACCAGCTAGTCCGGGGCAGGGGGTGAGGTAGGAGAATTGCTTGAGCCCAGGAGCTGAGATCACTCCACTTTAGCTTGGGTGACAGCTAAACAAACAGCTATTATTATTATTGATTTCATGCATGTTTTCCTTCATCAGTTGTAAAAATATGAGTTCAAGGGTAAAATTGTTCAAAACATTGGAAAGGGCCCATAGGGAAGATTTAGGGTACAGTTTTGAAATTTTAGGTTATTTTGAGGCAGTCATGGCAAGATCAGAAGCCAAGGCATAGGTTTTAGGATCTATGGGTATCTTAAAAGCTCAATGTGGCCAGAAATAAACTCCCATAGTATATACCAGTTGGCTCTAGTCAGCCACATATATGACTTATGGTCTGAGAAATTGCTTCAGCTGGGGTATTTATTGTGGAAGAGAGCTAAGAGTGGTCATTAGTTTCAGCAGCCATGATGACGATGTTCTACAGCTATGGAAGGAGGGAGGAAGGAAAGGAAAAGACTTTAGAATTGAATTGAGTGCCTATTGTTTGAGAAGTGTTCTAGTTCTAAGAGAATAGGTTTAGGTGTCTTAAATTTTGACTTTGATTCCTGTTATTTACAAGTTCTGGGGCTCTATATTTGTTTAGTTCATATAATTTTCTTCTAACTGAACACATTTGCTAATAGAATTCTGGTAGATAGTGAATTCTATCGCAAATTGAAATGTTTCATACTGAACAAGTATACTTGGGTTTTAAAAACATAATTTAATTTATAGCAAAGAATCCATAATCATGTTTATCTTTGTTTTAGAAAACTAAGTGCCATAAATGTTACCTGTTTTTATATTAGTGCCACCTCTCTAACATATTTTCCTCTGTAAGAGTTGAGTATAGCATTGCATGGAGTCAGAGCCCAGTCAGAACCCAGAACCCACTCTGTTCAATGTTGACTGACTTAAGAACATCATGGAAGACAGGTTGAAACAATATTTGTGGTCTATGTCATTTCAGTTGCACCAAGTAGAATAACTCTCTTCTGTGCTTCTAAGGTATGTGCAACTTCAACTGGAATGCTTCGGCCACATTTGTCTGATTTAATTTGGTGGGCAAAAATCCAACTTCCTCAACCTCCAAAAAATTGTGCCTTATGTACTTTTGAATACTTGATTCATTTTCCTGAAATGAATCAAGTGCCCCATTTCAGTAATAAAGGCAATCTCTCAGTTTCCATCTCATTCTTAATGGCCTGCTGCTTTTGGATGCAATGATTTTCTTCCATTACAATATTTCTAAGATTTCCATTTAATGTGTCAAAGTTGTCAGGATTTTTAGTCCTAGGGTTTTTTCTTCCCCATTAAAACCTAGATTTTTAGAACAATAAATTATTGAGAACATTTAAGAGATTAAGTCTAGGAAGCTGTTTTAATGGAGAGAATAAAGCTCTAATGGAAAGAACATAATGCAGCCTCCTTGCACGAAGGCCAGAACATAGTGGGCACCTGATAAATACTTGTCAGATGAATACGAGTTTAATGTTTTTTAAAATAGTAATTTCAAGCAGGTATTTGATTAGTATGTGTATGTGAGGAGAATATGACTGCATACTTTAAAATGTATTTTGTTTAAAATATAATGATTTTTAAGAAAACACACTGGAAACATAGTTTTTATACACCTCTATTTTATTTAGACTTTTTTTGTCCTGAAAAATAATTAATCATTTTACCCTATAGAGTACACATGAAAAGGAAGTGAGTTATCTTCTATGTATCACTAAATTCCCTGTAACCATATCAGAATACCTCACTTTGCTTCAATCTTTGTATTCATTTAACTTGTAGAGTAATGAAATGTAACCTTCTTTCTAGAGACACTCTCAGAAGAGCAGTTCTTTCCAATAACCAGAGTGCCATTTGTCCATGGAAGACATATATATTGTCCATTACCTCAGAGTTAATATCTCTGTAATCATCCTAAAAGAAAACCCCATTTTAAGCTCTGGTAGGGGTTGAATGTAGGCTTGTAGAGAACAAAGATGAAAGGCTTATAGAGAGACCAACTATTAATGTTGAAAACAGAACTGCAAATCCATGCAAAGGTATAGCATCACATTATGTAATGCAAAATATGAAAATTGTTTAAAACATGTAAAAGGGAATTGTCCACATTCTAGGGTATATATGAGGTTATAATGGGCTACTTTCAATGGATATTTCCTGCTCGGACTTTGAAGAAGGTATCTGTTATGGAAAGATTTTAGGGCCATAGGATGTTTTTGTTGTAACCTACACCCCAGGAAGAGAAGTGCTACTTAAGGTTAAGTAATTTGTTTAATATATTTATTCTGTTTTTACAGTTCTGCAGGAGCCTTTTATTTTTAATCTATATTTACTTAGTTTTTGAAACCTTTTTTAGGTACTTGTTCCATATTTGAATTTGCTGTAAAAACACTGTTTAGTAGTAGGCAGTTTGTAAAGAAAAATTACATTTCAGCTGAAACATCCAAGTGCTTTTACTTCTGAGTAAAAATTGCGATTATGTTTAGGGTCTTTAAAAAATTTGTTGCCTCAGCTTCCCAAGTAGCTGGGATTACAGGCACATGCCACCATGCCCACCTAATTATTACATTTTTAGTAGAGACGGGGTTTCACCATGTTGGCCAGACTGGTCTTGAACCCCTGATCTTAAGTGATCGTCCCACCTGGGATTACAGACATGAGTCACCATGTCCAGCCCAACCTCTTTAATTTACTATTCATGCCCTTATACAGTTACTGTGTCATCCTCAGATCCACATCCGCATCATATATGAATGCATATCACTTGTAATATGGTTTCTAAAAATGGTGAATTTTCAGGTTACATAGTTCAGAAATATATAAATACTTGCCCCAAACATGTACCTTTTAATTAAGTTGGAACCAAGAAGCCAGTAAAAAGAGTAATGTGAAAATTCTTCACCACCAGATTTGGTAAGGTTTGGGATGTCTATCAAGGAAACAATATAACCTAATAGTTAAAAGCAAGCGCTCTAGCACCCAGCAGACTTGGATTCATGCCCTTGCTCTGTGTGATGATGGTGAAGTTGCTCAATCTATGAAACAGTTTCCATATCCTTAAAATGAAATAAAATTTCTATCTCATAGATTTATAGCATTACGAAAAATGATTGATATGGCATGTTTAGTACAGTGGATTGAATATAGAAAGCATACAAAAATGATAGGTACTGTTAAAATTCTCAGTGCAAACAATAAGAAAAATTTATCCACATATTTCCCAAGTTATTAAAAATGGAGATGGAGCCCTGAGTGGTAGGCAGGACTTAATGACTCACTTTCAAAGAATAGAGTATAAGAAGGTCTGAAAAAAGGCAACTTTATAGTGGAGAAAACTGGCAAATAGTAAGTACCCTGCCTAGGTGGTCAAGATTAACCTTATCAGCAATAAGCCACACTGAACCCATGAACTCCTGATGTGAGGCTATGAGAAGGGCAAGTCAGTCTCTAGTATTCTTCCTAATCATGAGAAAAACATCAGGCAAACCCACACTGGGAGACATGCTACAAATAGCTGATCAGTACTCCTCAAAACTGTAATGGTTGTGAAAAACAAGGAAAGAGTGAGAAATTCACAAAGCAGAGGAGACTAAGGAAAACCATGACTAGACACGACCTGATATTCTAGGTGGGACTGTGGAATAGAAAAATAGTATTAGTGGAAAAAGTAGTGAACTATGAACAAAGCCTGCAGTTCAACTAGTAGTAATGCAATAAGAATTATTGGTTTCTTAGTTTTGATCAGTATCCCACGGTTCTGGTTATGAATGAGTGGTATAAAGGAATTGTACTACTGCTTCCATTTTTCTGTAAATCGAAATTTATTCAAAATTAAAAGTGTTTTAAAAGTCAAAAGGTAAGGGGGAGAAGAATGTAAATGTAAATGTAAATGTAAATGCCATAAGACTCAATTTCTCCATTTACCCAAAATATACTTACCTAAGTATTAAATAGATATCATGAATTTCCTCAATTTAAAACCTTATGATTTTGTATTCTGATATAATGTCACAAGACAAGTCAGATCTTAATCCATATCTATCTAATCTAGTTATATATCTTAATACAATATCAAATGTTCAGGGAAAAAACAAACAGACAAAAATCCACAAGAACCAAACAGAGTTTTTTGTTGTTGTTGTTTTGTTTTTTCTTTTCTTTTTTTTTTTTTTTTTTTTTGAGATGGAGTTTCGCTCTTGTTACCCAGGCTGGAGTGCAATGGCACGATCTTGGCTCACCACAACCTCCACCTCCTGGGTTCAGGTAATTCTCCTGTCTCAGCCTCCTGAGTAGCTGGGATTACAAGCATGTGCCACCATACCCAGCTAATTTTTTATATTTTTAGTAGAGATGGGCTTTCACCATGTTGACCAGGATGGTCTCAATCTCTTGACCTCGTGATCCACCCGCCTCAGCCTCCCAAAGTGCTGGGATTACAGGCATGAGCCACTGCGCCTGGCTTCTTTTTAAACTTTTTATTTTTAATTTTCATTATTTTTTAAAGAAGTCTCAGACACGATAATTTTTCATTTTTATGGTTTTAGGAGTACAAGTGCAGTTTTGCTGCTTTGATATATTGCATATGGTGAAGTATATTGTCTAGTATCCTCATCACCAGATTCATGAACATTCTACGTAGTAGGATTTCATCCCTCATCCCCCTCACCTCCTCCCTTCCTCCCACCTTTTGGAACCTATAGTGTCTATTACTCATTCTGTATGTCCATTGCTAAGCTCCCAACTATACTCCCTTATTTTATTTAAAAATATTGTTTTCTTTTTCTGCATACTTCAATGGATGCAAACTCTTTCTTTTTTTCTTTTCCTTTCACAGTGACTTCTTTTATTCTTTGTTTTTGGCTGCTAACTCCCAAGCACAACACAGACAGTGACTTAATTTTTATGAGAGACAAAGCCTACCTCTGAAGTTTTTTTTTTCTTTTCCTACTTCAATAAGTGGGCCTAAATTCTTCCTACTCTCTCTGTAACCACTTTCTTCTAGATTAACAGTGCCCGTACAGATGATTTGATCGTATATTGATTTTGACATCGTCTTGTCATGTACTCAGGTGAAGAAAATCACTCTTATATCTGATGGCTTTACAAAAAATTATTTACAAAAAAATGATTGCAAATGATAAAGTTTTTGTGCCAAAATGGGTTCATGGCTTTAAAAGCGTCACTAGATGTGTATTCAGTTTCCTTATGCATTTTTTCTTTCCTTCTCTCTTGATCTTACCCATTTTTACAACTTAAGTTTTTTATTGTTGTTGTTTTTGTTTTGAGACATGGTCTCACTCTGTCACCCAGGATCAAGTGCAGTGTGACACAAACATGGCTCAAGCCCAGCTAATTTTTTTTTTTTTTTTTGGTAGACACTGTTTTGCCATGTTGCCAGGCTGGTCTCTAACTCCTGGGCTCAGGCAGTCTGCCTATTTTGGCCTTCAAAAGTGCTGGGATTACAGATGTGAGTCACCGAGCTGGCCCCAAAACATTTTTAATTTTAAATTTTACCACTACATTAAGGAAGATTTACCCATTTTTTAATTGCCTTTTTTCTTCCTTCTTGTTAGGGAGGGGTAAGGAAGAAGACTTGGTCAGCAGAAAGCAGGTCTTAATTGCTTTTTTGTTTTATTTTGCTGCTATTGAGTTGTTTGAGCTCCATGTATGTGTTGGAATATTAACCCTTTATCAGATGTCTGTCTTGCAAACATTTTCTCCCTTTCCATAGGTTGTCTCTTTACTCTGGTGATTTTTTCCTTTGTTGTGCAGAAGCCTTCTAATTTGTTTGTTTCAGCTAAACATCATGAACTAAGAAGTTTTTAGTTTGATGTAATACCATTTGTCTATATTTAATTTTGCTGTTCGAGCTTTTGGGATCAAATCCAAAAAATCATTACCCAAACCAATGTCTTGTATGTTTTCCCTATTCTTTCTTTCTCTCTTTCTTTCTCTCTCTCTTTTTTTCCCTTCTTTTGACAGTTTCCCTGAGCATATTAGTCCAGGAATGTTTAAGTTTTTAATCCATTTTGAATTGACTTTGATACATGGTGTTGAAATAAGGGTCCACTTTTATTTTTCTGTTTGTGGAAATTCAGTTTTCCCTATACCATTTATTGAATAAAGCTGTATTTTTCTTCTTGGCATATTTGTTGAAGAATAAGTTAGATTCATCTCTAGGCTCTCTATTCTGTTCCAATCATTGATATATCTTTTCCTTTTTTGCCAATTTCATGCCGTTTGGATTAGTGTAGCTTTGTAGTATAGTTTGAAATCAGGTAGTATGATATCTCCAGCTTTGTCAACTACAGAGAGCTCTGAAGCAAATACTTCCTGCTTTGTTCTTTTGGCTCATGGTTGCCTTGGCTTTTTTTTTTTTTTTTTTTTTTGCAGTTTTATATGAATTTTAATATTTTTTCCTTTTTTAATTTTTAGTTTTGTTTTACTTTGAGTTCTGGGATACATGTACAGAGTGTGCAGCTTTGTTACATAGGAATACATGTGCTGTGGTAGTTTGGTGCACCTATCAATCTGTCAGCTAGGTTTAAGGCCCTCATGCATTAGGTATTTGTCCTAATGCTCTCCCTCCCCTTACTCCCAGCCCCTGACAGGCCCTGGTGTGTGATGTTCCCCTCCCTGTGTCCATGTGTTTTCATTGTTCATTTCCCACTTGTGAGTGAGAACATGTGGTGTTTGGTTTTCTGTTCCTGTGTTGGTTTGCTGGGGACGATGGTTTCCAGCTTCATCCATGTCCCTGCAAAGGACTGTTGTTTTTTGTTTTTGTTTTCCTTTTTTGAGACAGGGTCTCACTCTCTTTCTCAGGCTGGAGTGAAGTGTCACAATCATGGCTCTCTGCAACCTCAATCTCCTGGGCTCAAACAAACAATTCTCCTACTTCAGCCCCTGGAGTAGTTGGTACCACAGGCATGCATTGCCAGGCCTGGCTAAATCTTTTTTTTTTTTTGGTAGAGATGAGCTCTTCAGCTCAAACAGTTCTTCCACCTTGGCCTCCCAAAGTGCCAGGATTATAGGCTAGAATGTTTTTTTCTATTTCTATAAAAAATGATGTTGGGATTTTCATAGGGATTGCATTGAATCTGCAGGTTGCATTGGGTAGTATGGATTTTAACACATACCTGACCAATTTATTTCCAACTTATTTATTTTTGTTACTTTTTAGCTATTGTGAATGTGATTGTTTATTTTTTAAATTTTGGATAGCTTGTTATTTATTTATTTTTCTATTTTTCACAACCTTGTGTTTCAAAAATTTTTTCATTAGCATATAGAAATGCTGTTGATTTTTATTTCTTTTTTTCTTGTAAATGTTTAATGTATTGACACTAATCAAAAGCACACGACTGAATTTTTGTATGTTGGTTTTGTATCTTACGACTTTCCTGTTCTAGTAAACTACTATATATTAATTCTACAACTACTATTATCAATTCTAGTATCTAACTATTAAATATTAGAACTGCTGATATTAGTTCTAACAGTTTTTTGCTAAGTCCATAGGGTTTTCCACTTATAAGATCATGCCGGCCAGGCGCGGTGGCTCAAGCCTGTAATCCCAGCACTCTGGGAGGCCGAGGCGAGTGGATCACGAAGTCAACAGATCAAGACCATCCTGGTCAACATGGTGAAACCCCGTCTCTACTAAAAATTACAAAAAATTAGCTGGGCATGGTGGCGCGTGCTTGTAATCCCAGCTACTCAGGAGGCTGAGGCAGGAGAATTGCCTGAACCCAGGGGGCAGAGGTTGTGGTGAGCCAAGATTGCTCCATTGCACTCCAGCCTGGGTAACAAGAGCGAAACTCCGTCTCAAAAAAAAAAAAAAAAAAAAAAGATCATGCCATCAGCAAACAGTGACAATTTTACTTCTTTTCCTATTTGGATGACTTTTATTTTTTTTTCTTGCCTAATTGCGCTAGCAAGGACTTCAATACTATGTTGAACAGAAGTGAGAGAGTAGGTCCTATGGTTTGATGTGATTTGTTTGGCTATCACGTCTCATGTTGAAAGTTGATTCCCAGTGTTAAAAGTGGGGCCTGGCAGGGGGTGTTTGGATAATGGGACAAATTTCTTACAAATAGGTTAATGTTATCCTTGCAATAATGAGTGAGTTCTCATCTTAGTTTTCACAAATGCCGATTTAAAAAAAATTGTTTATAAATTCACTTTTTATTTGCTTGAGACAGAGTCTTACTCTTGCCCAGGCTGGAATGCAGTGGCACAATTATAACTCACTGTAGCCTTGACCTGCTGAGCCTGGGCAATCCTCCTACCTCAGTCTCCCATGTAGTTTGAACTACAGGTACACGCCACCATGACTGGTTATTTCTTTTTAGTTTTTGTAGAGATGGAGTCTACCTATTTTGCCCAGGCTGGTTGGTCTTGAATTCTTGCGTTCAAGTGATCTATCCATCGCACCCTCCCAGAGTGCTGGAATTACAGGTATGAGCCACTGTGCCCAACCAAGAGCTGATTGTTGAAAATATCCTGGCACCTCCTGCCCCTCTATCTTGCTTCCATTCTTTCACCATGTAATCTGCACATTCTGGCTTTCCTTCACTTTCCACCATGTGTAGAAGCTTCCTGAGGCCCTTACCAGAAGCACATTTGGCATCATGCTTGTACAGCCTGCAGAAACATGAGTCAAACAAACCTCATTTCTTTTTAAATTACCTGGGCTTAGGTATTTTATTGAGCAAGACAAAAGGACTAAAACAGTACAAATCCTTATCTTGTTCCAGATCTTACAGGAAATACTTTGAGTGTAATGTTAGCTGTGGGCTCCTCATAAATGACCTTTATTGTGTTGAGTTACATTTCTTATTTTTTAAATTTGCACTCAAGGGCATTGCTGGAGAGGTATATGCCCTCGACAACTAAGTTGGTGAACTTTTTTTTTCGTCTTTTTCTCTCTTGTGCGCTCTTTCTTGTTCTCATTCTCTGCCCAGAGAATGGAAGTTAAGAGAGAGTTTTTATAATCAAAGGATACTAAATTTTGTCAAATGATTTTTGGCATCTAATAGATGATTATATGGATTTTTTCTTTCATTCTGTTTATGTGGCATGTCGTATTTATTGATTTGTGTATGTTGAACTATCCATGCATTCTAGTGATAAAAACATTTCTCAAAAGAAGACATGCAAATAGCCAACAGATAATAAAAAAATGCTCATTATCATTAATCATTAGAGAAAGGCAAATTAATATCACAATGAGATATAATCTCTCACCTACCAGAATGTCTTTTAAAATGTTTATGAAATTTTTAATCATCCTGTACTTTATTTTGAAACAATGTTTTCAAATGATAAAACAAAAGATTAGTGTTGGTGAGGATGTAGTGCCAAGGAAATGCTAGTAGACTGTCGGTGGAGATGTAAATTGGTGTAGCTATTATGGAAAACAGTATAGAGATTCCCCCCAAAAAATTCCTAAAAATAGAATTATATCATATGATCTAGAAATCCCACTTATGAGTATTAATGCAAAATACTTGAAATCAGTTTGTTGAAGGGATATATGTATTGATATATTCATTGCAATGCTATGCACAATAGCCAAGTTAGGGAATCAACCTCTGCTCAACAGATGAATGGATTTAAAAAATGTATTGCAGCTGGGTGCAGTGGCTTGCACCTATAATCCAAGAACTTTAGGAGGCTGAGGTGGCTGGATTGCCTGAAGTCAGGAGTTTGAGACCAGCCTGGCCAACATGGTGAAAGCCCGTCTCTACTAAAAAGACAAAAATTAACTGGGCACAGTGGAGACTGAGGCAGAAGACTCTCTTGAACCCAAGACGGGGAGGTTGCAGTGAGCCAAGATCATGCCTCTGCACTCCAGCCTGGGTGGCAGAGCAAGATTATGTCTCATAAAAAAAAAGTATTGCATATACACAATGGAATACTATTCAGCCTTTAAAAAGAAGGAAATTCTGGCCAGGCACAGTGGCTCATGCCTGTAATCCCAGCACTTTGGGAGGCTGAGGTGGGTTGATCATCTGAGATCGGGAGTTTGAGACCAGCCTGACCAACATGGAGAAAGCCCATCTCTACTAAAAATACAAAATTAGCTGGGAACAGTGGTGGGTGCCTGTAATCCAAGCTACTTGGGAGGCTGAGGCAGGAGAATCACTTGAACCCGGGAGGTAGAGGTTGCGGTGAGCCAAGATTGCACCATTGCCATTCAGCCTGTGCAGCAAGAGGGAAACTCAGTGTCAAAAAATAAAAAATAAAAATAAGGAAATTGTGGCAGGGTGCAGTGGCTCACACCTTTAATTCTAGCAGATTGGGAGACCAAGATGGGCAGATCACTGGAGGTCAGGAGTTCGAAACCAGCCTGGCTAACATGGTGTAACCCCATCTCTACTGAAAATACAAAAATTGGCCAGCCATCGTGGAGTATGCCTGTGATCCCAGCTACTTGGGAGGCTAAGGCTGGAGAATGGCTTGAACCTGGGAGGCAGATATTTCATTGAACTGAGATGGCACTACTGCATTTCAGCCTGAGTGACAGAGTGAGTGAGACTCCATCTCAAAAAGAAAATAGAGAGAGAAAGAGAAGGAAATTCTGAAGGAAATTCTGAAATTTGTGATAGCATTGATGGAATTGGAGAGCATCATCCTCAGTGAAATAAGTCAGACCAGAAAGACATATACCACATGTTCTCACTTATGTGTAGAATTAAAACAATGTACTTATAGAAAGGGAGAATAGAATGGGAATGATAGACCTGGAGGAGAGGGAAATGGGGAGGTGATGAACAAAGGGTATAGAATTTCAAACAGGAAGAATATGTTTTCTCCTTTTGTGCATTCTACTGCACAGCATGGTGAATATAGTTAACAGAGTATTATACATTTCAAATTGCTAAGTAAACTTCAAATGTTCTTATCACAAAAAATGTTAATAAGTATTTGAGGTGGTAGATATGTTAACTAGCTTGATTTCATTATTTCACATTGCATTAATAAATCATAGCATCATCACTTTGTACCCCATAATTCTTTTTTCTCACACAACTCCCTTTTTACAGAACCCGTAAGTCTACACAATTATGAATTGTCAATTTACAATAAAAAAAGAGAGAAAAACTTAAAAAAAAGAGAATATACAATTAGGTTGTAGAGTTTTTCTTTTCCACATACTAAGCTAAATTGCAGTTTGCTATTCAGGAATTCAAGTTACAGAGACATTTTAGGCTAAATTTAATTCAATTTAGTAATTACTATTATATAAAAATGTATGATTTTGTATTTCGTGTTCAAATAATTTCTTATACTCATAAACAATAAAAATCACTGGTAAAAAGAGCAAAAAGACACTTCATGAACCAATGTAACTTTCATGGATATTGTTAAAGAAAAATGACTGGATAGTCAAATGATTGGTTAGAAGAAGGAAGTGGTATATAGTATTCTGAAAATTATAGCATTAGTAGAAGATTTTAGGGAAGAATCACATTGATGAAGAATCAATGTGATTCTTCCCTAAACCTGTAGGAAAGGCAACTTTGTCAAACAAATTTTAAATGATTACAAAATTCACATAATCTTGAATTTATGATTTAACAACATATATTAAAATAAGATCAGTTACTAATATTAATGTCAATTTGTGGCTATTGTTTTTCATTGATTGTAAGATGTACTTGTTTTACACATTTTCACATTTCTGAAATTAATATGCAATTTGCAGATGGTGGTAAATTATGTTTGCTGTTGTTGAGGTGATAGTTGAGACAGTTTTTATTGCATTTGCATGAATAGATCTTGTTGTTAATCCTGATGGCATGATAGTAAATCTGCAAAACCATGGTAGTTCTGTAAACAAACCATGTGAAAACAACATAAGGGGTAATATGATTTTTACATCTTATCTGAAAACTGTTTATTAACATCTTGTGAGATCAAGAAAGCGTCAGCCTCAAAACCTGCAGTGTAGATGCAAGAAGCTTTGAGTCAATAGCAGAACTCTCTTTTAAGAAATGATGCTTCACCAATTTGCTTGGTGGCCTAGAAGAAAATGCTATATGAAAAAAAAAAAAAAAAACACATAACCATTGATCACTTTGAATTGTAAAGTGTTTCATAAAAGTTAGATTTTCATTAAGAAAACAGTTTTAGCAATACACTTAATCTATTTTGCATTAATTTTTCCAAGAGGAGTTGGTAAAAATCTATGTATAAATAAGTCTAAAGGAACCCTTTTTATAAATATAAATGTTCTAAGTGGTAAGAAATCACAGTGTCAAAGTGTTAAATAGCAAATATGTTTTTTTCCCCTTAGTGGCACATAAAATCATGGAACATTTATAATTAATGGCATCGTAAATTCAATAAAATATGAAAAACTCTTATTAGTTGACAATGTGTAAACCAAAATTCATGGTGACTTTAGCAAAATGTATATGATAACATCGTTATCAACAATATTTGTTGAATGAATGAATGAATGAATGAATGAATATATTATGGTAACTATAAGTAGCAGTAAAATTCCTGAGAGAATATAACACATCAAAAGCACCTTTGAGTCATTAAGGAAATACAGTCATGGGTCACATAACGATGCTTCTATCAACAACCACCTCCATATAAAAGGGTGGCCCCATAAGATTATAATACCACATTTTAACTATACCTTTTCTATGTTTAAATACACAATACCTACCATTGAGTTACAATTGTCTGTGTCTATAATACATGCCAACTGTATTCAGTACAGAAACATACTGTACAGGTTTATAGCCTAGGAGCAATAGACCATACCACATATCCTGGGTATATAGTAGACTATACCATCCCGGTTTGTGGAAGTGCATGTACTCTGTGATGGTTGTACAATGTTGAAATCATCAAATGGCACATTTTTCAGAACTGATCATCATCATTAAGTGACGTATGACTATACTGAATAAAGTTCAAATAAATGATAATTATGTCTTATGGCATGTAAAATGTTAGTCCAGACATCACTCTCTACTAATGAGATAATTTTGTTACTAAATTAACCATTCAACAAACTGGTGGTTTAAGGAAAGTTTATTGCATATAAATTCATGGCACTAGAAATGACATACAATAAATGGTTTTAATTGCATGCAACTAAAAATCAATCACATGATACCCTTTCCAGAAAAAGACCCCATTACCCAATCCAAATTTGAGTCATCAAAAATGCTGCTTTAAATGTCAAATTATAAAATCAGAATAGAAAAATGATACCCAATTTTTCAAAAATTATCAAGTATTTAAAATTTGTAATCTGATGATAGGCTTTGTCATCTACAGACTTTGACCTTTAATCATAGTCTCTGGGGCAGTGTGAATTTTTTTTGAAACTTCAACTTAAAGATAATAAACAATTATAATACTACAGATAAGGATCATAATTTTAAAAACATCTTTGCTTAAAATGAATAAAGAAAAGTTAAATGATTCAAAGATTTTTAAATAACATACTAGTAGTATATTTGTACCTATAGTTCCTTGGATTTTCTTTGTCCTTGCTTGGAGATATGTGTCTATTCCTAGAAGTTAAATGCATTTAGATTTTAAGGATGGTTTTTCATGATCTTTCCTTCACAGGCTATTTATATGACAGTTTGAGGTATTTAGCATAAAATAAATTCTTATCTTTCATTAAAGTGAAGTATGAATACTTTTCAAAGGATTTTCACTACTTGAAAGTATTTCCTCTTTGAATAAAGTATAAATTAAATATTCATTTATTTTATCTTTAAACCAGGTAGCTGAAATTTCCACTTTGTATATTATTAGCAAAAATGAATTAAGTAAGTAATTAAGAATATTTGCAGGGGAGATGTTCTTCTGTGCTTAATTTCTTCTGAAGCATTTTTTTCTCTTTTTTTTCCATTCATGATTCAATTTGATGACATCACATAAATTGTGAAGTGGAGGGCATTGGTTTTAGACCTCTAGTAATGCTTCTGAATAAAAGTCCTTGTCTTTTACAAAGCAATAAGTTAGTAAACCTCAACAGTTTATATAACATTCTTATAATGAAATGTATTTTTGTTTGTTTCAATTGATGAAATTCCAAATAATGTGATAATTAATGAGGTCTCTCTGATTTTTTAAATATAATTATGGAAACATCATTATTCATCCATTTATCAAACTTGTACAGAGTTACTGGCAAGCTCTGGTGACTATTCAAGGTGTTAAGAATACAAGATGAATAAGATACAGCCTCTGATGGAAAGAGTACATTTCTAGTGGTAAATAGATATGAAGATAAATAACTACAACTCAATGTGTGAATGGTATTACAGAAACATATATGAGATGCTTCAGGGCACAGGAAAAGAAACGTGTGTGTGTGTGTGTGTGTGTGTGTGTGTGTGTGTGTATGTGTGTGTGTGTATGTTGGGGGATTTAAAAACAATTAGGAGAAGCCTTGCGAAAATACACTAAGGCATAGAATAATTAAGAAACAAGTAACAGTCATGGCTGAACTGTAGAGAGAAGTAGAACTGAAGTGGTAGGGATGGAGCTTGAAAGATAGGCTGGGATTAGAGCATAAAGAGCTGAATATTTTGATCTCTCATGAAAACTCCTGAATCACTTTGATAAGCCATTGAAGAAAACGATGATCAGATTTTTTAAAAGTCCTTGACTGAAGATGGGATGGTAGACTAGAGACCTGTATACTCATAGCCTGTGAAGGTTTCATTACATGTGAGGGAAAGGAGATGGACCAGCCAAGGATAACCGCTGTTGCTTAAATCTGGGAAAAGGTGTTTGAACAGGGATTATTTTTTTTCCTCTAAACATTTCTAGAAGCTCATTTGCTCCTACCTGCTGTGACATCTCACCTGCTATAATTCACAGAAAAGTGGCCACCTCAACAAAATGTATTTGCAGTCAAAGTCAACTTTAAAAAAATCTGTTTCATAATGATTATAAAAGTACATAATGATTAATGTATTTCAGGTTTAGTGTCAAAACCTACAAACTCCGGATGTCAAAAAAATCTAAAACCATCTATAAAATTGCAGGATACTAAACTACACTAAAAAGTACCACTAAGACTGTGGCAGTTATCAGAGCCACACGCAGAGGTTCACAGTCTTCCTAGGAATCATATCATATAGCATCAGGAGTGGATGTCACTTACTGTTCATTTATCATTAGAATCTAACACATAAAGCCATAGACACTAGTGTTTGTTTTATAATGAACACTTACATATCCAGCCAGAAATTATATATTTTAAACTGAGGAGGACACCAGCTTAATTAGAATAATTTGAAACTTATTAAATTTTTGAGAGGAAAATGAGGATAGCAAATAATAGAAAAAGAGAAAATATTTTATCTGAAACATTCCAAATCTCAAGGATTCAAGATTTAAGGAATTTTACATAGCCAATTCTAGCAAGTACCATTAAACCATTTGGATAGACAAGGAATAAAAGAGAAGTCATAGTAATAGAATTTTTTTTACAAGTTTTAATTGATTAAGACACTAAATGTATATACTTTACTGACAGTCAATAACAAATGCCAAAGATTTCTGAGAGATTAAAGTCAGAAAACTCTCACCTCTGAATTTTTTCCATGTTTCAACAGGACTCCCACTAGTGTTGAGTAGGTCTCCAGAAATGTATTAAAAGAGGAGCATTTGCCTGGCATTTACATAACAATCTATAACTATGTGGAGATAATTATAATTGTTAGGAAAGTCTGTTTTATTTATTATATTATCTTCTAATATGGGATTTAATCTAGCTTGATGACATTCTCTTTTTCCATTTTCTCTCACAATTCGTTTTTATTAACTTTGCTTTCATACCAATTAATAGAAATTTTCATATAGCTGATTTTCTTTTTTTAGTTTTTGCTCATTTATCTATTCTTTCCTGTTAATAATAGCCTTAGCTACCATTCCTTTTTTTTTACTTCATTCTTGCAATTAATTTCAATGGATTCCCTTTTCCAACCCTTACTAAGAATACTGATTTTAAGATCACAATTCTGAATTTTAATGTACTTTAAAGTTTCCCAAGTAGCTCTAGCTTTAGCTTTTGTGATAAGATTTTTTTTTCTTTTACTTTTTTTCTCAATCCTTTGCACAGTGTCACTGGCTACTTCTAAACCCTATAACTACTCAGACCTCAGCATTAATTCTCTTACCTTGAGAACTGCAACCTAAGATTTTCAACGACATGGATCATGGATGTAATCTTCTCCAGTAACATTTCTGTTTTCTCCCCATACCCACAAAACATTTCCTTTTTAAATCTCATAAGCTTCCCATAGCAGCCTTAGTTTAAATTGCATCTTCATGTTTTTTGACCGGTTTATGAAAACCTAAGGCATGTAATTCATTTCAGTATGTTCTGATTCTCTGAGAAACAAATTACTGGAACCTAATGGTTTTCTAAATGAATATTTAAGAAATTTTATTTCGACTTAGAAAACTTTATGTGATTATGTGATCAGGCATTAACGATTCTAAAGAATTGATATTCTGTTCTAAAGAATAACTGTTGGATTCTAAAGAATATTCCACTCTAAATAACTATTCTATTCTAAATTATTCTTTCAGAATCTCTTACGAAGACAAAGATACTGGTTTAGTTTTCATGTCATGCCAGCACTGCTTCTACTACAATGATGAAATGGATGATTTTCTTTTGCACCTCCTGAAGTAAGAGATATTGGGAAGATCTCAGTTTGAAGGAAGGGTTACTTTTTATTTAAATCCTACTAGGGATGCACACAAAATAATTAGGAAGAGTGAGAAAGTCTCGGTGACTTTTAAAAAACTCAGCTTACTGATTCTAAGGAATGCCTTGTAGTACAGCTTTTTAATCAAGATGTTCCATGAAATCTTCACTATGTGAAACTGAGCGATATCTTTCGATGTAGCAACTGTTTTAAACTGTATTGCTATTAACTTATCCTGGAGGCTGTCCTTTGGAGTGACAGGCCAGGAATATAATAGCAAAAATGATGACAGGCAGTTCTCGGCAAGTTCATCTCTGAGGATGAGTTGTTTTCCTCTTCTTTGCACTCCCATGAAAACCCTAATTTGACTGTTAATGACCGTGGACTTTGTAGAACCCTTGATCTGAGAGATAAATGACCTCTAATTCAGACCTCATTTATTTTATATTATATATAAAATATAAAATTCTACATGCACATATAAATATGTTTACATATGTATATTATATAATTTAATATATTATTTAAAAAATAAATATTTAATAATATAAAATTATTTTTTCTTCTGCTTTTTTCTCAATCACTGGCTACTTCTGAACCGTGGGAATACTCAGACCTCAACGTTGAGTCTCTTACCTTGAGAACTGCAACCTAGGATTTTCAATCACATGCATCCATGGATGTAATCTTTGCCTGTAACATTTCTGTTTTCTCCCATACCCACAAAACATTTCCTTTTAAAATACTCAAAAGGTTCCCATAGCAGCCTTAGTTTAAATTATATCTATGTTTCTGGGTCAGTTCATGTTAACCTAAGTCATAAAAGTCATTTCAGTATGTTCTGATTGTCTGCTTATAGGTTTATAACATAAAAATATAAAACTATTATATTTTATATTAGTTTCAACAAGAAAGTTTTTTTCTTCTAAGTACTTCCAGAAGCTCATTGACCTCCTACTTTCTATATACATATATATATGCACACATATATATACACACATAGTACATATTTCTAGCATATATTTCCATGACTTCTAAGAGAATATGTGTTTTCTAAGCACACATTTTCATGCTTTCCATGCTTTTGTAGTATCAAGGAAACTGAGTAAATTTTCTGTTTACTCTTTTAACTTTATATTTTTTTGTAAAGTAACATTTTGTAAAAATAATTGGAATGAATGATTCAGTAATTATACATTAATTAGCACTAAACATTGCCAAAATATGTTAATAGATGTATGAGTAGTTTAAAAGTAGATTTATAGTTATTTTTTAAAATGTTGAGAATTGATTTAAAAATACAATGTAATTTATTTATTGTTGTATTCAATTTCTCATCCTAATACAGAGCAGAAAACATTTGAATTTAAAAACAGATATATAGAAAGTTGTATACTGATTTCCTGTGTAAGGTTGCCAGTTTACACACAAGTTTCATAAAACTCACTCCAGCAGGGTAACTAAAATTTCCCATCTTTTGAGAGTTGAGCACAAGTAGACTATTGTGGTAAGTTCTAAAACATGTTCTATAGCCATTTTGCTGGAGCATTTTGGTATATGGAGTACTTTGTTTATTGATCCTACCAGATAAATTTGATTTCTCTGTTGCTATGTCATTATTTTATCTGTGTGCTTACTCCCACTCACTCCCAGGCACGGCAGGGATAAGATGAGACCCAAGGCAGGCCCGATCACTATTTTTTATCAAGAGTTCTGCTTGGAGAAATATATATGGTATTAGTTATCATTAATTTTTATTTTGTATAATTTGTGGCTTCAGTTTAGCCTCATTAATAAAACTACAGAGAAGATGGAGCAATATTAGGATATTCAACTTAAAAAATAAAATTAAACATTTTTGTTTTATTTTATTTTTAGAGATGGGGTCTTGCTATGTTGTCCAGGCTGACGTGCAGTGGCTATTCACAGGCACAATCATAATGTGCTACACCCTTGAACTCCTGGGCTCAAGTGATCATCCTGCCTCAGACTTCTAAGTAGTGGGGCTACAGACAGGTACCACCACTTCAGACCAAATATCTTCAATAGTAAATTGTAGTTTAATTTTTAGGCTCTTTGATTATCTTGAAAATAACAGTTTCTAGTGACATGTCTTATTATAATTCTATTTGTTCTAAAGCCCTCACAATTCTTAAAATTTATAGTAATAAATAGACATGTAATTAGTCAGCATAGTCAGGTAGTTTCTTATTATAAAAATATTTTCACACTTACACCCACAGTAGTCAACCTACTTTTATAAAATAAACACTTACTGAAGAGGCTGACATTTAATCTATTATGTGATTAGTTCATGAAAGGAAAACAAAATCAGCCACTATAAAGGCATATGTACTTTAGCTAAGTTTCCTGGGAGAAGCTTAATTCTTTGGAAGTTAAAAACTCAACCATATTGGGTTATTTTGTATCTAATTTTTTTATGTTGAATTTGGAAAATATGTACTAAACATATACGATATTAAAGTACTTGCTGCTTCTCAATGTGTGCCAAAAAGAGATAGTTGTGATGAATAAATACCTTTGTGATTTTGAACCAGTTGTCTTTCAACATATAAGGTAAATTCTGACAGCTAAGTAGGCATTTCTGAGGGGAAGAGACTAGCAATAAAGAACAATCTAGACATCAAGACGAAGACCAAACTGTTCTTGGTTCTGTGTCTTTACAAGACTGTAGAAGCTATTTAAAACTATTTAAAAGTGTTTATGCAAAGTAGTTTTTCAGCTTTTTCAAGTTGATTGCTTCTTTAAAGATATGTAGCTAGAACCTGAATATTCAAATCCTTACTTACCTAATTGCCATGATACGTTATAAAGGCATATATGCACCAAGACAATATAAGGCATCCTATTTCCTGCACAATTTTTCTACTCTGGAGAACTGAGCCAGACCAGCTTGCTCATGCGCTCTCTCTCTCTCTCTCTCTCTTTCTCTCTCTCTCTCTCACTTTCTTTATCTTAAGGACTGGATTAAAAACAAGTTAAGCAGCCTCCTAAATATGTCTTCATTTGGCCTATACTTACATATGCAAGGAATCCTTCAATTAATACATTATCAAAAACAATCCTGTATCACATTCAAATTAAAAATATGTATTTTTTCCCCTGTCCACTAAGTGATTTGAATAGTGATCCACCCAAAACCTTAGCATCTCAGGTCCTAAGCTTTCTTAGTTTCAGTATCTTTTTATCTCCAATTCATTGCTTAAATTGTTTCAATGGAATTGACCTCAAAATGCCATAACTTAACCTTGATTGTTAAATACAGCTGTCTTTTTAAAATCAGTCATACTCTTACTTAACCACAAGTATCATTTAACATTTAATAAATTCTCTCTGAATTGAAAATGTTATTGATATTTCTATTGATAATAAAATGACCTCATATGGATAAATAGAATAGATTAGATCAAATCAGAATTGAAAATTCCTCTGCCTTTGCTTTCCATGATGTGGCTTTCATCACCGCCCTCTGTATAGACTCCCTCCTGCATTTTCTACCATCTTCCTTGACTATCTTGGTGTTCTTTGGTGAGATCATTTATTGACTCTGTTGGTAATTTTGGACTCCATTCTGCTTTTTTCTTATTGAATACAAACTCTCCGATTGACCTAACTGGCGGCCACAGTGCCTTTAATGAGTACACGCCAATGGATGGGTTTTCAGGACTTCCTTGAGCTTCTGGCACTGCAGGGAATTCTCATTTGGATACTCACAATGTCTTCAAGGGGACGCATCATGGTTATTCCCCAGATCTCCCACTCGTCCTTTTCCAGCGTTCTGTTCGTTAGTGAATATTACTGTCCCCTTTTAGTTTTCCAGGCATCTTTCTTCAGGCAGGCTAGGAACACACATATTTTGTGATGAACAGGTAAGCAATTTCTCTACAGTGGCTAAAATATGCTGTGAATATGGTAGAGAAGCCGTGTTTAATATTGAGGAGGGAGGAAAAGAATGACATACTGAGCCAGGCGCAGTGGCTCACGCCTGTAATCCCAGCACTTTGGAAGGCTAAGGCAGGTGGATCACGAGGTCAAGAGATCGAGACCATCCTGGTCAACATGGTGAAAACCTGTCTCTACTAAAAAATACAAAAAATTAGCTGGGCATGGTGGCGTGTGCCTGTAATCCCAGCCACTCAGGAGGCTAAGACAGGAGAATTGCCTGAACCCAGGAAGCAGAGATTGCGGTGAGCTGAGATCGCACCATTGCACTCCAGCCTGGCTAACAACAGCAAAACTCCATCTCAAAAAAAAAAAAAAGAGAGAGAGAGAGAATGACATACTGAACCCAGGGAGTGGGCAAATAAAATTACGAAAGAAGTAGGTTTGCTGGACAATGGTGAATATCCATTTGAATTTTTGTGTTACTGATTTTAAATGGAAATCACTAAGCTAGGTTAAGTGATTTTTCTTTCTCACATCAGAAGCTTGTGTACAAACATGGATAATCTTTGCATTCAGTGGGGATGTAGTAAGGATTGGTATTTTTGCTTATTGGAAACTACACTATCATGTGAATCAGGTGGATCTATCAAGTCAATACTGTTGCTTCATTTCTTTCACCATAGGTGAAGTCTTGAATCTTAAAAAGGGCAACAAGTTTACCCCATTTGTTTGTCCACAGTGATGGATACAGAGGCAGGTATATAATGCAAGTAAGGTCAGAGTCATTATAAGTGCTTGATGGAGATACTGGATCTCCTTTCTTCCAAGGTCATTGGTTTTAAAGATTATTTAAGTCTATTATTACGGAATCATCATACCTACCCAGAAATAATGATCACATGGAAGAAAATAGAAGAGATGGACAGGAAGAACCTGTTGATCGTGCTTGAACCTCTGGATCCACATGTTCTGGTCCCTCAGATTTCCAAATTATGAGAAACAAAAAAACTTTTCTTTTCATTCAAATGGGTAAAATTGTGCTTTTTCCCTGGAACAAAGAGTATTCTGACTGAAAGACCAATTGAGTATTTTTGAGTGAAACAGGGACAAGGGAGTTGAAAATGTGTTGTAAAGAAGTGCTTATAATGAGAAGTGAAGCAAGATGGTGGTGATGAATGGTGAGAAAGTAGTATAGGTAAATGTATTGGAATGGTGGATGAGGTGGAAATACTGAGGTATTGGAGATGGTGCAACTGTTGGTGATAATAAGGTCGCAGGTTTGATCATGCCAGTGGGTGACTGAGGTGGATACAGGTGAGGAACCGAGAGTCCAGATGTAGGCTGATAAAGTTGAAAGTTTTGAGCAAAGTCATAGTTCTTGATAAATTATAAATCTGGAGATAATATTAGTGAAGGCAGTGGTACAATTAGATGGTTTGGGTGTTGGACATGATAGGGCTTGTAGGATAAAGGAGTCAAATGATACAGAAATGGTAGTTGAGGGCAGGGAATATCCTGCCATGAGATGTGTGAGGTGAGAGAGAAGAAACAAAGTTTATGTAAATGGGATTCAGTTAATATAAAAAAGCAAACATCACATTCAGAGAAAAGAGTGATTTATTCAAGTTTATAAATTAGATACTAGAGATCTATAGGGTAGAGAGAATCTGTGAATAGAATGAAGCCTAAACCTGGCATTGGGCCAGATGGGGGATGCATGTGACTGGTGTGGGGATTGAAAGCCAGGAGATCCCAGACTAATGGGTATGACTGAGTTTTGCAGAAGTGAGGGACTGCAAATTATCTGTCAGAAGAAGATGGACACGCTGACTGACTCTGCAGCCTGCAGTAAGGTGTGTGTAATATGCAGCCTGGATGATAGACACTGGTGCTCCTTTACAGGTGACAGCTACATAATGATCTCCAGTCAACTGCTTCATCTTGCCCTGCGGATAAAGTTTTTAATTTAATGTGATATTCAGGTTCTTTAAGACCCAGACCCTTTACCTCCTTGCTTGGCTCTTCTCAGCATTGGAGCCCTACCAAGCTACTCTTAGTTTCCCTGTAATTCTCCATATTCTCTCTTGCCTCTGGTCTGTAAGCATATTTTTCTCCTACTTGATAATGTCTTTTCTTCCCATTCCAGACACCTCTGTTTTTGAACAACACTTACAGTTATCACTCATGTTCAACTCTAACATCAGCCCCCAGGAAAGTGTTTTACTCATGAGTATTGTTACCAATGCTCCCGATCCACAGGTGCTCCCGCAGCATGTTTTATTCCTAGCAGAGTGCCTAATACACTGTTTCCTCTTTGACTTTTAATGTAAGTCCTTTGATGGAAGACAGTATGACTCGTATATCCCAATCCTAGAAGAGAGGCATGTGATAGTTATTCAATATATATTTGCATCATGAATGAATTGAACAAATTAAGAACGTCATGACACAATCAAGCTTTTGCTTGGCTGTTTCAGGTGATTGATTGCACCATTCTATGTCATGCATCTATTTTTTTATTGCGTTTTAGGTGTTGGGGTACGTGTGAAGAACATGCAAGATAGTTGCATAGGTACACATGTGGCAGTGTGATTTGCTGCCTTCCTCCCCTTCACCTATATCTGGCATTTCTCCCCATGCTATCTCTCCCCAACTCCCCACCTCTCACTGTCCCTCCCCTATTCCCCTCAACAAAACAATAATTGATGCCTATGTACCTGAAGATTATGTAATCTAACAGAGATAAGAATGTAAGTGAACACTGAGAAATATTTGAATCAATTTTTTTGAATATTTAGGTTGGTTATAAACAATGTGGTTTTTTTTTTCATATTTTTTGGAGGAAAATAGAAGATACCCCATTCAGTCTTCTCTTCATTCCCTAAAGTATAGTACAATTGCTCAATCATTATCTTTGTAACCAGCATTTTTTGTTCAATAGAATCAGACATATATTTAGAACTACAAAATTACAACTAATACCAAATATCTGGAAAGAGTGAGGTCAGGAATAGGAAAATAGAAATAGATATTTTAGTTTTACGCAGTGGCATTCTTACTATCTAGCCACTTAATATAAAGGGTCTAATAATGTTAGAAAGAAAAAAAGAATTACCCAAAATTTGAAGTGGAAAACAGAAATTTCCATTTTTAAAGTGCCTCATGTTTGTTCCTGAAATGTACCTCAGTTTGTGAAAACCAACCAGCCTTCTATTTTTCTGGGTTAAGTTGACACGTGGAATAAATTTCATTTCAATATTTGAACATAAATCTATAATCCATCTGGAGTTTGTTGTTTATTTTGGTTTATGTCACAAGGTGGGAATCAATGTTATTTTTTTTCCAAGTGGTTAGCCAGTTGTTTCAACACCTTTTCTTGAATAATTCATTTCTTTCCACAAATTTAAAATGCCACCATTATGTTATACTATTGTAGTTTATTTAACTAGGTCTATTGCTACTCTTTCTAGGCAATTCCATTGATTTTTCTATTCTTGTGTTGGAATATGCAATTTGTTTTTAAAAGTTCACTGTTTAAAGATGTATAGACTTAGGATCACATTTCAATTCTGCTTTATGTTATATTCATGATTTTGAGAAAAGATCTCTCTAAACCTACTACTAAAATAGAAGCAATAATAAATTGAAATGAACAATATATGCTTCTCATAGGATTATTAAGAGGATTAACTGAAATAATTTGTGTAAAATTTCTCAATATAACCAATAGAGGTTTTTAACCTCTATAATGCAGGGTAAGAATTTGAAAATTAATCAAATATGCTCTTACCATGGATTAAAAAGAACATGTAATTGTGCCCTTTAAATTATTGAAGTGATAAAATATTTTAATCAATTATCTAAAAACTGTTTTTAAAAATTTCCAGAATAATACATATGTAGTTGGGCATTTGGCTCATGTTACATAAAGCTGGTCTTAATTTGATAATATTCTATTTATAATTTTGATTTATATCTTTTGCCATATTTATTATTAAGGTAATTGTAATTACACATAATGATTAGGAAGAGATTTCATATTCTTCTACTTGGAAATAAACAACATAGCAGTTACTTTTTTTTCATTTTACAGTTAGAGCTTCAGAAAAAGTTTGATACTTATCTAAAAATTTTCAATTTATTATTTTTTTAATTTGATGAATAATAATTGTATATATTCATGGAATACAGAATTATCTTTCAATATGTGTATACAATGTCCAATGATTAAATCAGGATAATTAGCATATCCATCACCTCAAATATTTGTTATTTCTTTGTATTGTGAACATTCAACATTCTTTCTTCTACTTTTTAAGTTTATAAACATTTAAATTATAGTATTACAGAAATTTAAATTATAGTATTACAGAAATTTAAATTGAGTTTTTTGATTCTGAAAAATGTCATATATGTATGCAACCTCTTTTTATTATTTATTTATGTATTTAGGCATCTTTCTTTTTATTTTTGACAGATTTTCTAGTTTATCATTATTTCAAAAGGCTCTCATCTGTATTAATCTATCTATCTATCTATCTATCTATCATCTATCTATATATATATACATCCCTTGTTTTTTACTAGTATATTAATTTGTGTACTTATCTTCTAAAAATCCTTCTGTCTTCCATATAATCTGTTTATTTTGTTTCCTCTCTATAACTTCTTCAATGATTAGTTCTGTTCTATTTTCTGTTAAAATATTTAAATCTTGTATGAATTTTTGTTAGATTAGAAATTTAGGACATTTCTTAATTTCTGCATATTCTAACTTTTGGCTTTTTGTTTTCTGACCTAAGAGGTATTTAGGTCACATTTTAATTTTTTAATTTTGATTAATCATTTAAAATGTATACAAATCTTCAATTACATAGAAAACTAGTCTACAAATGAGCCTGATATATTACCAGCTGTGTTTATGTGCATAGGCATGTGCAGATTTTGGTAAATATGTGCATAGTGTATTGGCAGGTTTATTTTTATTATTCTTAATTCATTGTGTAATCTAAATGTTGGGGAAAAGTAAAATGCAATAATCAGATGGTGTGAATAAGAAATTGTTCTAACGTTTATAAGTTTCAAGCAACAGTTTTGTTTTAACTGCTCCCCTTTTCCTTTTGAAAAACAGATTGACTTCCTAAAGGGATTAATCCATATTGGGTCCTATCATATATGTTAAGGTTTCAGAATCTCCAGCTATAAAATGGAAATATAAGAATAACTGCTGCTACTCAGATACATTTTATTTCAAAAACATACACTAAAGTATTGCTGTTGGATCCTTACAAAAACATATTCACACACAGCTTCCAATCACACTGAGCCATATTTGAACACTCTTTCAAGATCACCTCTGGCATAAGGTAACGTTATACCGTTTAACTTGGAAATTACATTAGTATTTGATTAATGAGTATATGTTTGATAGGTAATATAATTTTCTGAATACTAAATCAAGTTGTAATTTTGTTAATCAAATTGATTTAGTGGATTGAGAACAAAGCTTTTAATAAAAATGTCCCCCTAACTTTTCTTACCTTTGACATGATCCTTCACATGTTTTATTTTGCTTAGTGTTTTTTTTTTTTTATTTTTTGAGACAGGGTCACACTCTACCACCCAGGCTGGAGTGCAGTGGTGCTATCACCGCTCATTTCAGCCTTAACCTCCCAGACTCAAGCTATTCTTCCACCTCAGCCTCCCGAGTAACTGGGACTACAGTCACATGCCACCACACTTGGCTAACTTTTGTGTTTTTGTAGAGACAGAGTTTTGCCCTGTTTCTCAGGCTGGTCTCGAATTCTGGCATCAAGCAATCTACCTGCCTTGGCCTCCAAACATGCTGGTATTACAGATATGAGCCACAGCACCTGTCCAGTTTTCTTTTTTTTTTTTAAATAATCTATTGGTTATTAATTTGAAGCCCTCCTTTTCATAGCTGTCTGCCTTTATCGAGAGCAATCATGAATGGACCAAGTTAGCCAATTTTCTATATATGATCTTTGCCATCCTAATTTAAAGGAACATTAATTCTTTTCCTCTTTCATTCCACAAACCTGTACTGACTACATCTAAGTCCTGAATGGTGCACTGAATGTTGAAAAAATTGATGACATGCAAAAACAGAATTCCTCCTTTAGGAGACTTACATTTCATTATGGAAAATATAATTTGTTAAAACATAAAAGTACAATTGTGTTACATGCTGTATGAAGTTCATGTTGACATGTAAGCATATAATAAATGGGCTGGAGGCCACAGGTTTGCTAAAGTGAATGGGTCTCCAGCTGAGATTAAAAGTTGAGCAAGGATTAGTTGGCAAAACTGGAGGGATGATCCTGTCTAGGCAGGAGGAACATGTACAGAAGCTGTGAGATGTGATGCAATGAAGTCTATATTAAAAACTGAAGAAAGGTCCAATGTGGCTTAGATACAGAAGCTAGTAGGAGAGTTGAAAAGAGGCTGGAGAAGTAGAGGGTATTTGCATTCTTCACGAACTTATATTATATAAAAAGAATTTGTTTATTCTAAGTGCAAAGTGAGGCCAGTGAAGTGCTTTAAATAGGTAATATGATTCAATTGAATTTATTACTTCACTTAACAAATTTTCATTACATGCCCACTGTTTGTCGGATATTGCTGTAGTCCCTGGAGATACAGTAGGGAATAAAGCAGGTAAAAATCCCTATCCTCTTGCAGCTTATGGTGGACTGCAATGTTTAATAAGTCAAAAGAGGTCCAGAGAGGAGTGACTTCTAAGCAAGAATCTGAAGAAAGTGAGGACATCCAAGGAGGGAACAAATGGTGCAAAATCCCCATAATTACAAAATATATATATTTTGTCACATTTATTGTTAATTGTAATTACACATAATGATTAGGGAAATGTTTCATATTCTTCTACTCAGAAATAATTAAACTATTTGACAAATAATTGTACATATTCTTGGGATACAGAGTATTTCTTTACATGTAGACAATGTGCAGTGATCAAATCAGGATAATTTCCACTAATTTAAAATGCCACTATTGTGTTATTTCATAGTAGTTTATATATATGTGTGTGTATATATACTATATATATATATACACACACATATATACATGTCCACATATAGTGTGTGTGTGCACATGCACACACATACACATGTGTATAAATGCACAGTATCTAGGCAATGTGCAGAAGTAAAATTAGCTACAGAGATAGGGTAGAGTGAGAGGAAAGAGATACATCTTTAAGGAAAAGCACAATTTTATGGCTGAATGGAGAAAACTGAAGTGGTTTCTAAGGTGGGGGAAAAAGACAAAAAGTTTAAGTATGTTGTTTGACTGAATCCAAGGAAGAAGGGTAAAAAAGAAGAAAGTAGTGTTTTATCATTAAATGCTGCTGAGAGGTAAAGATGAAAACTTTCACTTACTATTTTTGGTTTAGCAATTAAAGGGTTACCAAATAAGCTTTGGAGGAGGAACAGATTCCATGTTCACTAAAATGGAATGAACTATTTCTAATGGAGATGGAGTAGGAGAATGGGTAGTTTTTCAAAAATATGAAAAGAAGAAGAGATGAAATAGTACTTGGAAGAGATTGTTGAAATGAGAGAGACTATGGTGGCATGTTTGGAAGCAACTAAGACAGACTGAATTGAATAGAGATATGGACTATATAAACAAAATAATGACAAATAATAGTTTAATGGGTAACTTGACCTTGGTAAATATTGTGAAATTTTGTGGAAGTACAACTACAGAGGCAATGTCTCTCCAATAATCCCCAGAGTAATCAATCTGCTTATTGCTTTCCCTTTAAATATAGTTCTCTGGTATCAATTAATATATTTTTAACTAATGATGCTTCTTCTTAAGGAAAAGGGAAAATACGTTTTTCTTTCATTTTGTTTAGTATTTGTCTTCAATAACTCACTGCTTCATCTTGTTCCACCAAGGATAAATGAAATCTACATCTCTCATACATTAGCAATGCATGACAATTTATAAATAGCTAAATTTGTGAAGCTAACTTTAAGTACCAGAGTGGAATTTAATCAACCCACTAATCTCTTTCTCACTTCTCAGTTATTTATCAAGTTTATGTCAAGGGACAAGGAAAAATTATCCAAACATTGTTTAGAACAATCATCATTAATTAGTAACACGTATCCAGAGGGGTTTTTAACCTTTCCTCCACTCAAGGATTATTCTAATGTCAGAGTAGAATAAAAAATATGTGCAGGGATGCTGACTCTTCCAAGCTTAACATTTCTCATAAGTCAATTAGCTTTGCACTGGGAGAAGGGCATGAAGGGCTGCTTGCTGTAGAAGTCTCTTTAGCAGCAGCACAATGCAGCACATGAGGAAAACATTTCTAGGAAAATCATGCCCAATAATTTCAAATTTTTGACAAGATTAATGACCCATGCTCCTATCCTCTCTGTTTCTTTTCTTGGAATTCTTCATTGGCATGTAGTTACTATATTTTATTAAATGAAATTAGCCTTATATCTTATTATATTTTTTACAAGCTTCCAAGTAGTGTCGTCTCTGCTTAAAGGTGGACCCTGAAGCACATACCAAGGGACATGTAGAGTTCATATATTCTGGCCAAGTGGCGATACTTCAAACCTAATCAGCACTAGGGTTCTTTACTTGCACTAACAAATATAAACACTAGGGATTTGGAAAGGCTCTCAACATCTAATATATAATAACTTTCAAGGTGATTTTCCTCTTAATAATTTTTTTTCTGGCTGATCCATATGGATCCCTCTTATTAAGAAAAATAAACTATCCAGGATTAATACTGACTAGCACCTTGTTAATCATTCAGAAAAATGTTGCAGGCTTATAGATACTGAAACAATTACTTGCTAAGAGCAAACTTGAAGGTATAGATAAGGCCCTGAGTCATCTTCCTGAGCTGACTGATAGTTAAGCTGCATGTACTTGTAAAGTATGATTTGCTAACCACTTGCTTGCCAACAAGGAAAACTTTTAAGTAGAGTAGAACCTGAGTAAACAAGACATTTGTTTCTTTTCGCAGAAAGTGATTTACCGTCACTGTCTGATTAATTGTAGACTAGGTAATTTTAACTTTGTGATTTATTGCTGGAGACATTTTCTTCTGTACTATAAAGACTATGTCAAAATAAATAGTGATTTTGGAGAGTTTGGGACCTTCGATAAATTCTTTGCAATTCTTACAATATTAACCGAATATTTTTATTAATTCCTTACAAAAACTCCCTAAACTTTGGAACAGCTCTCATTTGCCTGTGTTCTTTTTTTTTCTCATTATGGTATTGTTCTAGAAATTTGGCTTGCATCTATGAATAAGCTAGACTATCTTCAGAAATTGTCTGATTAAAAACACCAATCGAGTTTCATTAAATTTTTATTGCTCTAGTGAAACACATACATCTATCTTGCTGAGGATATTTTGCTGTAGTTTGAGTTGTAATAATAGCTCTGTTTAAGATCTGTCAGTCACTTGAATCTTCTCTAAGGCTTTGTATGTTAGAAGCTAATTTGCTTTTCTAGAAGGCCATATTCTATCTTGTAACTAAACTAGTGAATTTTATGTCTTAGAATAGGTGGTTTGTTACTTTCTGGTTTTTCTTTAGTAAGAATCCTATAAAAACACTAACTTGTATTTTTCTCGGAGTTTAAAATTCAACATATGCCTACTGATATGTTTAGGCTTTGCATCCTCACCTAAATATCATCTTGAATTGTAATCCCCATTACAATTCTTATAATCTTCACCTGTCAAGGGAGAACCCAGGTGGAGATAATTGAATCATTGGGGCAGTTTCCCCCATGTTGTGTTTGGGCTAGTGAGTGAGTTCTCACAAGATCTAATAGTTTTATAAGGGATTCTTTCCCCTTTGCTTGGCACTTCTCCTTCATAACACTTTGTGAAATAGTTGCCTTGTTTCCCCTTTGCCTTCTGCCATGATTGTAAATTTCTTTAGCAGGAATCTTATGAAAGCACTAACTTGTATTTTTCTCTGAGTTTAAAAGCCTATTGATATGATTAGGCTTTGTATCCCCACCAGAATCTCATCTTGAATTATAATCCCCATTACCCTCATAATCTCCACATGTCAAGGGCAAGACCAGGTGGAGGTAATTGAATCATGGAGGCAGTTTCCTGTGATAGTGAGTTCTCGCGGTATCTAATGAGTTTATAAGGGATTCTTTTCACCCTTTGCTTGGCTTTTCCGGCTTTTCGCCTCTTTGCCGTCTTGTGAAGAGGCTGCTTTGCTTTTGCTTTGCTTTTGCTTTGCTTTCTGCCACGATTGTGAATTTCCAGAGGACTCCCCAGTCATACTGAACTGTGAGTCAATTAAACTTCTTTCCTTTATAAATGACCCAGTCTTGGGTAGTTCTTTATAGCAATATGAAAACAGACAAATACAATTACTATATAAAACTTAAAATACAAAAAAAATTCAAACATTATCTCATTAATATAGGAGCTAGTATTTTGGTGTACTTTGTTTAGTATTTTTTATTAAAAACGTGTACATAGACCTTTATATATAATTAAGAACGTGTATGTACAATCATCTGCATACATCATGGACATACATCTACACTTAAGAAAATACCTATGTAATACACCATCACTCAACTAGATTATAATTTATTTCTCCATTACTTTATTGTGTTATCATTTTCCACTTTTTATTTTCTCATTTTTGTATAGTATGCAAAAATACATTAATTACAAGGAAAATATATAATGTAACTATAAGAATAAAGAATGATGTTAAACTAATGCTGATACCCACTACCTGACTGAAAACATATAATACTAATTTAATTCCAGTTGAAATCCCCTCAGCTACTCAGAATTACTACTACCTCTTTTACCTTTTAGTAATTTTCTTATAGTTTTCTCACATTTGAATCTATTTCTAAATACATTTCTTTATTTTGCAAGTTTTTGGACTTCATATAAATGTAACCATATTGTATATATACTTCTTCAGCTTTTTCACTGAACATGTTTTGCTGATAATTATACTCATATGTATAGTAATAGTTGATTTATTTCAATGGCTACATATTATTCCACTGTTAGAATAGACCAGGATTTATTTTTACTTAATCCTTTTGCTGGAAAATTGGGTGTATTTTTGTTTTTTGCTATCACAAACAATGTTGTAAGCATTCTGTATTTACTTCATGGTGACACCTGTTTCTCTTGAGTACATACTGGCAATGAAAGTGCTGAGTCACTACATATACATATTCACAACTGTATTATATAATGTAATATTCTATAAAGTGGCTGTATCCGTTTATACTTTAACCAGTAATGGACAAGAGTTCCTGTTGCTTTCCATCTTTGTTAATTATTACTTTTACGGTCTAACTTTTATCAGGCTCATGGATGTAAAAAGCATCTCAGGGTGGTTTTAATTTGCATTTATCTGCTCATCTATGCTGCTCTTCATGCAATTATGAGTAGTTCTCCGCCCCCCCCCCGCCCCCCCCGCCGCCCCCCGCCCCAGATGGAGTCTTGCTCTGTTGCTGGGCTGGAGTAAAGTGGCGCATTTAACTCACTGCAACCTCCACCATCGGGTTCAAGCTATTCTCCTGCCTCAGCCTCCTGAGTAGCTGGGATTACAGAAGGCTGCCACCATGCCCAGCTAATTTTTTGTATTTTTAGTAGAGCCATTGGTGCAGGATGTTTCATCATGTTGGCCAGGGTGGTCTTGAACTCCTGACCTCATGATCCCCCTGCCTCGGCTTCAAAGTGCTGGGATTACAGGCATGAGACACTATGCCCAGCCACTTTTTTTCCCCCTTCTTTTGTTTATGCATGTAGTTTGTTCTATTTTATGTCTTATTTTTCCTGTTGATTTTTTTGGGAGTTCATATATTGTATATTCTAAATATATATTCATTCATTTACTTTATATGTTTCAAGTATTACAGTTTATTATTTGTTTTGTCACCTTACGTTATCCAAATATAGAAGTTTTATATTTTGATATAGTCATATATGTTCATTTTTCCTCCTTAATGTTTGTTTTGCTTGGTTTTATGACCTACCAAAAGTAACAAAAATTCTCATTTATTTTTAATCTAAATGTTTTAAGTATTTTCCTGGAATTCACCTTGAATTTGGTTTCTATTGGAGATTGGGATCCAATTTAATTTGCCTCATATGGATAACTATTTGTTCTATTACTGCTGTAATAAATTTCTACCAAGTGACCTAAAATAACACAAACATATCATCTTACAATCTTCACAAGTCAGAAATCAGCTACGAATTTTAATGAACTGAAATCAAGTTGTCGAGAGACACGTTTCTTTCTGGCAGCTAGGATAGAATTCATATCCTTGCCTTTTCTATCTCTAGAGAACATCAGCATTCCTTGTCTCATTGCCTTTCCTCTCTCTTTTCAAAGCCAGCAATGTCACGTTTCTCTAACCATTCTTTCATTGTCACATCTCTCCCTGGACTCAGCTTAGAAAGGTTCTCCATTTTTAAGAACTCGTGATTAGACTGGGCCCACCTGGATAATCCAGGAAGATCTCTCCAGCTGTCTGCATTCTTAATGACATCTAATAAGCCCTTACTGCCATGCAAAGTGACATATTCACAGGTTCTGGGATTAGGCACGGGCATCTTTGAGGGTTATTATTCTCCCTACCACGTTATTTGCCCTAGCATCTTTTATTACATTGTCCATCTCTTTACTTACTGATTTGTAATAACATCCCAATCAGGTATCAACATTCTATATAAACATTGTTTTTTATTTTTATTTTATTCTATTAGTCTATTTTTCTACTCAGGAATTATGGTACATGAGTTTATTATTGCAGTCTTAAAAAAATAACATGGTTTAAGATTTTCTCAACTTTCTTTTTCTACTTCTATTTTGGCCCTTTAGTCTTCTATACACATTTTAGAAATGCTTTGTTGAGTACTAAGAGGAATGCTAAGATTTTGATAGAAATTTCATTGAATTTTGGGTATATTGGTATAGCTACAATGGTTAAGTGTTTTATATATAAAGCGAATGTATGAATTCCTCTTTCCCTATTATCATGTTTGTTAAACATGCACGAATACTGAGCTTTATCAAATGTTTTTTTCTGCCATTATTGTGGTGGTGGTGTGATTTAGTTCCTTTAATTAATGTAATAAATTACATTTGTGGATTGCTCTAACTATTGAAACAAACGAATTTCTGGGATAAGCCCAATGTGATATTTATTCAACAAATATTCACTGACTATACCTAGTATGTAACAGATGCTTTAGGTACACATTAATGAACCAAATAGAAATATCAGACATTATAGAACTTAACATTCTAGTATTTGGAGACAAACGTTAAATAAGTAAACCAGTATATTTACAGTTTGTCAAGGAATGATAAGTGAAGACTCTTAAAGTAGATGGGAAACTGGGAGTGAAGACTGCAGTTTAAATAGGGTGGGCAGCAAAGCTTCACAGAGAATGGGACATTTAAGAATAGACTTGAAGGACATGCAAGAGCAATCTCTACATTTATGTGGGAGAAAAGGTTCAGGCAGGTGTAATAATAATGGCAAACATCCTGAAGTAGGATTTTGCTGGAGTTTTTGTAGAGCAGAAAGGAGGTCAGCATGACTGCAGCAGAATCAGCCAAGGGAAGATGAGAAATTCAGACCAGATCAGCACTTGGACATCCGATGGGAAAAGTTTCTCAAGCCATCATAAATATTTCACTTTTACTAGAAATACTATGAGAAAGCATAGGATGTTTTAGAGCAAGAAAGATGACATGTTACACATTTTGAACAAACTCTATAGCTTCTGAGTTGAGAAAAAATTGTAGAGGTCCATAGCTGAAGCGGAGGGAATATTCAGGAGGCTACTGTAAAGAATATCATGAAAAGAACAAATAAGCAATGTTATGTAATGTGCTTAAATGGGTTGAAAAAGATATAGAAAATCAAAATAATCTTACCTGTGCATTTTGAATGAGTATTGTAACCACCCCCCAACCCCCCAATCATGAAACTAAACACAAAATCCAGGCTTTGTTTGCTCAGTTTTACAGGTGAGTTCTAGCAAACATGCAAAGGAATTTTAATTGCACTCTTATAGAAACTTCTGGAAACAAGAAAATAAGACACATTACCCAACTGATTTCATGATAGCAATGTCAACCTATAATAACAGAAAAAGTGTATCTCCAAACAAATACATTTATTTGGGAATGAACAGGGATTAAACCCCCAAATTGTTAGGAACTTGTAACTAGTAAAAAGATAATTCAGTATAATAGGCATCTCAAGCTTCACCGACATTGTAATAAACATCTTAAGCTTCACCTTTGCTACACTCTCATCCACAATCTTATCTACTGGTAAATGGCAGCTATTTCTGTTAAGTTGTTGAGGCTTCTTACTGCCTATTTCTTCAAATAACACAGAATTGAACAACTGTAACCATTCTAGTCCATACAATTGTTATATTTTCACTTAAAGAAGATCAATGTTTGATTCTTTTTTATATATTTCTAGGCAATTCTTTGTATTTTAATAGCAGTCAGGATTTGATCAGGAAAACAGAGGACATCCTATGTATTATAATGATAAAGGTTAAATATTAATTAATTAGGGGCTTATGCTATTATTGGAAGAGCTTGCTGAATAGATATCAGGAAAGCAGCTAGACAAGATCAGAAAAGGTCTGTTGTATTTCAGAGCTCTTAGCCTGACAGTCTAGAGTGTGGGCACAGAACCCAAGCTGATAGGAATTTCTGAAGGGTCTGCAAATCTTATCCAGATGGACAGTGGGAGCTCATAAAGAATTCTGCAAGCCATCACATCTGTCAGACCTGTCTAATCCTTAAACCTGCTTTACATAAAGACCTCTTCTTCACTCCGCACTTCCAGCTCTCATGAGTTTCTTTCATAAGCAAACCCAAACCTGGAGCAGTGTGCCTGAAGACTGCGGGTGACACAGTACCCAGACTTAAATAGGAGGGGAGCACGGTGGAAGTTGGCTATCCAGCACAGTTTTCTTCGTCTTTACTCATACTTTTGATTCCTTAAAAAAACACTTTAACCACATTAAAATACGCATTTCATAATCTATATCTAATAATACATTTAAAGTATTTTTATGTTTGAATATGCTGCCCATGTTGCTGCTATCCCCTTTGTGTGTGTGTGATTTGTGTGTGTATGTTAGAAGCTCATGACCTTTGAAGTCTGATTTTACGGTCTGGCTTTGATGGAGTATTTGTCCAGAGAGGATTTTTTTTTTTTTCCTACTTGGCATTTTGGACTGCTATCAATCAGAGACCACTTTGAATTAAATTCTCAGCTTGCAAATTTGGAAGCCACACAGATTGTGTGAGTTCAGGCTGAAACCTGTTTGAGAGCTGGATTCTGGCTATAAACGCTACAGATAACATTTTTTCTCTCCACTCAGAGCTGAGACCATAGGGAAATTTATTTGCAGGCTCTCTTTATTTTTTCATGTCTAGTACACATGCTCGCTGAATATGTGAGAATCTCAAAGTTAGTTGTGTTCTTTGTGTGACTCTGGCTTTGTTTCCTCCTGCTCTTTTACTTTCAGTGAGACTGAAGATGTTAGCTAATGCTTCAGTCATCTTAGAGTTTGACTGGGGGTAGTTCTTCCAAGCTTACTCACATGGTCCTTAGCTAGATTCAGTTTCCTCTCAGTTTGTGGGACTGAGGACCTCAGTTCCTCACTTGGGCGTGGCTAGAGGCAATTGTCAATTTCTTGTAACAGGACTTTCACTGGGCCACTGACAACATAGCAGTTGGCTTTATTTAAGTGAGAGGATAGGGTGGCGGGGGAGAGAGAGAAAGAGAGAGAGAGAACACAAGATGAAATTCACAGTTTTTTACAGCCTAACCTCAGAAGTGGCATCTCATTACTTTTGTTCTACTCTATTCAACAGAAACAAGTACCTGGGTCCAGCTCATACTATAGGCAGGACATTATATAAGGGCATAAATACCAAGAGGTAGAGATTGAGAGCCATTCTGAAGCAGCCACGATATCTCATCCAGAATATATCTTATTATTCAGGACTTCAAATGTGCTCTCCTTTCTGGTCTAATAGAAACGGCCCTTCCTTCTATACAATTTCATCACTTAAATTGTACTCTGACTCTCTTCCAACATATAAATGTCTATGTTAGATGTTTTTATCTGTCTTGATTCTTGGTAGGCTTCTAAACTCTGAGTACTGGACTGTGATGCACACATCATTTCATCCCACCCTCTGTAACCACCAAACCTTAGCAGCGTATTCAGTAAGCCCATGCTTTGCTCTTAATGAATATTGTTTAAATTGATGAACTGAATTAGTATTTTACCTTCTCTGTTGCTTAGCTAAGCAGAAAATTTTGTCATTTCTTTAATTTAGTAACTGGCTCTGTTACAAGTTACCTTTGGTGATATCATTTTGTTATACTAGAACACAAGGGTATAAGGTCAAAATACATTCTCAAGATTTTGGTTAAACAACAGCCCTCACTTATCTATCATCATTCAACTTAAATGGCACTGACTCAAGGGAGCCTTCCCCAACTGCCTCTTTCTCCAACCAAATTAGAAACAATTGTATGGCCATGTAGTATCTAATCAAATTTATAATTTTAAAATAATCAGGAGACTTTGTTTACACCTGCTTCCACTATGAGACTGTAATTACGCGTGAGTAAAAACCATGCCTGTTTGTTCACTCCTGCCACAGTCAGAATAGTGCCTGGATATTTATATCCTGAATTTGTGTTTCCTCTTCTGAACTAAGAAAATAAATACTTATTGACAAATTTAGAAAAGTGAACCTGAAAAAGTGAACCTGAGGCCCACCGGTACATGATGGTGATGAATGTGGGTCCTAAGAACTCTGCTGATTAGAATCTCAGAGGCCATAAGCAAACATTTACTTGTTTTGAGAATAAGCACATTTGAGTCTGCAATAACATTACTATTTTTTAAGTTGAAAATGTAATTGGTTTCTAATAATAACCATATTGGCTACTATTATTTTAATCGTGCTTAATGTTTTCTGATGTCATTTTACATCAAATCTCTCTCTTGATTCTGAGTAACATCAAGAGACCTGTCAAGGCCTGTATCCAGGAAAAGGTAAACCCGAGCTGAAATTGTATCCCTTGTAAATGACCTACGTGACATACCATGTAGCTTTCATGATCCATTTAGTACTCTTGTTCTAAAAATGAGACAGTATCCATTCATTCACTTGGTCATGTATGTAGTGCTTATTTAGCCTTTACTGCATATTCCAGGCACTATTCTGACTATCACAGGAGTGAACGAACAGGCATGGTTTTCACTTGTGTGTAATTACAGTCTTCTAGTGGAAGCAGGTATTAATGAAGTCTCCTGATTATTTTAAAATTATAAATTTGATTAGATACTACATGGCCATACAATCGTTTCTAATTTGGTTGGAGAAAGGAGGCAGTTAGGGAAGGCTTCCCTGAGTCAGTGCCATTTAAGCTGAATGATGATAGATGATAAGTAATTTGTCAGGGGAAAGATACTCCAGGCATAAAGAACAGGCACAAAGGTCTGGGTCTTGGAAGAGCTCATCTTGGTCCAGGAACTAAAAAATGTCAGAGTGTCTGGATTTGAGTTAGAGGAAAACAGTTATTAAATGAGGCAGCAGCTTCAGCAGGTGCCGCATTGCTCAGGGCCCTGATGGCCACATGGAGGATTTGGAATGTTAATGTCAATACAAGCAATTAAAGAGTCATAAGCAGAAAGTAAAAGCATGATTCTATCACATATTTATCTTTAAACAGTAATTTTTTAAATACAGGTTGAATATATTTAGTATTCTTTTCAACAAATATTAGGTGCCTACTAGTAGCCAGGTACAGCCCTTAGCTACTTTGATTGAAGCATATATCCCAAACTGGCACAATTTCTTAAAGAATCTAAAGGTTGTTTGTATACTATAATCTGGGTTTTTAAAATAAATTTCTTGAAATTATTTTTATTTACACTGCTTTGCAGAATTTTAATTGGCATTGAAATAACCAATGATAATAGTCCTCCATGTTACTATTTTCAAAATTTCCCAGTACTTAATAAGACATTACTTAATATACAGATACATTGTCAGTAGTGTGTATCAAATTCTGATAACATATTTGAAAATAATATTTCAAATAAAAACAAAATCCCAAATTTATCCATTACATTATGAATGAGATTTACAAACAGGGCATGATATTCTTTTGTCATTGCATACAAAATAACAGAATATGAACCAATAATTTTTCAAATATAAAACTATCACAATTAGGAATACAAAGAAATCATAATTAGGAATGCTTCTACAATATTAACTGAGTTTAGGAGCAATTCTGAGCTCCACAACAAAGGTAACACTTGCAAATTGACAGGGGTGGGTTTTATATCTCAATTTGGACATTTACTAACTCCCGATGCCTCAGTTTCCTCATCGGTTGAAATGAATAAAGACACATGTTTTTCATAGTACCTGGTAAATGATAACAAGATTTTAAGTTTTTAAAAAGTCTTAAGTTTAGGGGTATTTGTTACATAGGTAAACTGATGTCACAGGGGATTATTACAGATTATTTCATTACCAAGGTATTAAGTCTAGTATCCAATAGTTGTCTTTTCTGCTCCTCTCCCTTTTCTTACCCTCTATCCTCAAGTAGACCCCAGTGTCTGTTGTTTTATTCTTTGTGTTCATGGGTTTTCATCATTTAGCTCCCACTTGTAAGTGAGAGTGTATGCCCTATTTGATTTTCTGTTCCTGGATTAGTTTGCTATGGATAATAGCCTCTAGCTCCATCCATGTTCCTGCAAAAGACACGATATCATTTTTTATGACTGCATAGTATTCCATGATGTGTGTGTGTGTGTGTGTGTGTGTGTGTGTGTGTGTGACATTTTCTTTATCTAATCTGTCCCTGATGAGTATTTAGGTTGATCCCATGTCTTTGCTATTGTTAGCAGTGCTGCAATGAACATTAATATGCATGTATCTTTGTAGTAAAATGATTTATATTCATCTGGGTATATACCAAGTAGTGGGATTGCTGGGTTGAATGATAATTCTGCTTTTAGCTCCTTAAGGAATCACTATACTTTGCACAATGGTTAAACTTATTCACTCTCCCACCAACAGTGTATAAGCATTTCATTTTTTCCACAACCTCACCAGAATCTGTTGTTTTTTGACTTTTTAATATTAGCCATTCTGACTGGTGTGAGATGATATCTTATTATGGTTTTGATTTGCATTTCTCTAATGATCAGTGATGTTGAACTCTTTTTCATATGTTTGTTGACCGCATGTATGTATTCTTTTGAAAAGTGTCTGCTCATTCCATTTGCCCAATTTTAATGGAGTTGTCTTTCTCTTGTAAATTTTCTTTATATTCCAAAAATTTTTATTAAGTCGAGTTGCCTCATTCTTAGCACGAATTTTCACTTTAAGAAGAAAAGGGGTAGACGTGGTGACATGTGCTCATAGTCCCAGCAACTGGAGAGACTAATGGAGGAGGATGGCTTGAGCCCAGAAGTTCCAGGCTATAGTGTGCTATGATCATGCCTGTGAACAGCCACTGCACTGCAGCCTGGGTGGGGCAACATAGCAAAACCACATCTCTAAAAAAGAACATGTAATTTAAATATTTAAATATATATGTATATCTGTATTATATTTTGCATATATCAAATATGGTTTTGTAGTTTCCATTCACAGTGCATAGTAAAAGTTTTAACCTCCTCCCTTGTGTCTATTGCTATGTGTGTTTTTCTAAGTGTGTGTCTTTACATTAAATTTTCTTAGTGTCTCATAGTCTTCCTAGGTCTCCCACTTTCTGCTGTCTTTCATATACACACACACGCAGAGGTAGCTTGAGAAATAACTTTTCTTTTTCTTAAAATGTCCCAAAGCTTTCACAAAATTAGTTCTCAGGAACTTTTAGGTATCTCATCTACTCTTCTTTCTCTCTCCCCTTCTTGAAGCCATTTTTAACTTTATTACTAGAAAAGGGAAGGAAATACTCACATTTTTTCTTGTTATATCCTTAGCATGACTAGACCTTTGTGGTTTCCATCAATGAAGGACACAATATTTCCTGATTCATTCAAAAATTTGGTCACTCATATCCCCTTATTCCTCCTTTGTCTGTGATATTGGGAGTTTATAGTTGTCATTGTGATAAGCCCTTTGGTGTCAGTATCTAAAGTGGATGGGGAGAAAAGGAGGGCTTTGCCAATCATCGTCTCCAGTTCATTTCCCACTGTCAGCATCAGAGTCTAAGGTTGTTTGCATCCACACAGCCTAAGGGAACCGTTTGTATGAGTGACTCCCTCCCTTCACTCAGCCCATCACTTGAGCATTTCTCTCCCTTGCAAAAAATACAAGGGGTGCTTCTAAAACTTCACTAATTCTGAATAAAATCGAGCACTAGATGTTCCTGTTTTATATCTACAGGGCTGGCATTCCTAATGCTCAAAGTACAACAAAGTGCAGTGGTAGTCACTGAGTGTTCAGCCATGCTGGGTCATCAAAATAAAAGGAGATTGGCTTCCCTTTCCCAACAATTGGAAAAACAATGCATTTGCTTAAACATCTAAAGTGAGCCACACTTGTTTGGTGTTGTGGGGAAATGATGGAGAAACATCCTTATTTATTAAGGATCCACTTTTGATAGGCTGAGGCATATTTTTCCTCCCAAGTCTGCACATAGCCATGCATTAAATATTAATAAGTGTCTTCTCTCTCTCAGGCTCAGGGGAATATATTCACCTCTTGGGAGGTGAACACAATAAATAAGATCCTTTTTTTCATGTAGTATTCTCTCTATTCTTTTTTGGGGGGTGGGTAGCGACTAGCTCTGTTACTTAGGTGAGAGTGCAATGGTACAAATGTGGCTCACTGCAGCCTTGATCTCCTGGACTCAAGTGATCCTCCTGCCTCAGCCTCCTGAATACCTGGGACCACATATACACACACACAACATCCAACTAACTTTTTAAACACTTTTTGAAGAGAAGAGGTTTTGTCATATTAGCCTCCTCAAGTGGTGGGATTACAGGTGTGAGCCACTGCACCTGGCCACATTCTTTCCATTCTTAAGGAAAGGAGTAGTCAACCAAAACAGTTAATCAATTAAGAATATAGTAGGTTGTTATAGGAACCATGAAAAAATAAGAGTGTGTAAAAGAAAAAATAGAGTGTATAAAAATAGAGTGTATAAAACTGGCCAGGAAGCTTTTATAGGGAAGTGACATTTGAACTGAGACCAAATACTTAAAGGAGTCAGCTCTTTAAATAGTTGATGGGAAAGCATTCCAAGTAGTGGGAATAGCGAGGGCAAAAGACTTAAGATGTAACCTCAGGATAATTAAGGAGGAGCATGGTGCAAGAGGATGTCAGAAACATAGCCAGGAAAGAGATCATTTAGAGCTATGCTTAAGTATTTGAATTTTATTCTTTGGAAAGGAAAAAAGCCCATGGAAGCTTTAAAGCAAGGACCTAAGACTCAACATAATTTGTGATACCTTTTTTTTTTTTTTAAATTGATGATTGAAGAATTCACTGGACTGAGTTACAAATGAATGGTTTTGGATAAATGACACAATGTCTGAGGCATAGTTTCTTCATATGGAAATTGGAGGTAATGATTGTATCTACCTTAGCAGATTATATAATGCATTATTTTCCTAGAGCTCCTGTAACAAAGTACCACAAACTGGGTAGCTGAAGCAACAGGAATTTATTGCCTCACTGTTCTAAAGGTGAGAAGTCCAAAACCAAGAAGTTGGCAGGGCTAGGCTCCCTGAGAAAGTGCTAAGGAAGGAACTGTTCCAGTTCTTTCCTTGCTTCCAGTTGTTTCTTGGCTTATGGCAGCACAGTGTCAATTTTCATATGGCATCCTCCCCGTGTGCCTGTCTCTTTGTCAAAATTTCCCTTTTATTTAAGGACACAGTCATATTGGATTAGAACACCCCTATAACATGAAGATTGCATGAAATTATATATGTAAATAATTTAACAACATAGCTTCCAAATAGATAACACTCAGCCTATGTCATCTCATTATTAACTCCTTACACCTTTGTATTATTGTTATAGCTCTAGTCTTTTTAAAGGTGCAGTCACTCAGCTTTGTTTTCCACTACTTCATAGCTAAGGGTAAGGTGCCTTTGCAAAATCCAGTACTGAATATTTGAGAAATGCTTTTTATTCCTACACATACTGCATATACTGTAACGCTATTCAATTTTGTAAGTCTAATGAAGTTGGTCTTTCTATGAGGTTCTATGGCTAAAACTAGTCAAAATTGTGTACTCTAGTAAATTGTTGGAATGAAAGAAAATTGTTTGAAGTGATCAGTCTGGTTTTTCTGACTTCAGCTGTGTGTCACGTTTGGTTAGTCAAGAGAAACATCTGTGAAGCCCCTGGAGGACAGTTGATATGTAAGCATACCAAGTGGAATGGCTACCAGAAAAAGTATGCCAACTAGAGAAAAGAGAGTTAATTTACCATTTGCCCAAGTGAGGACTGATCCACAAATTCCACAAAATCTAAGTAGTCTTAAAGGACATGTCATTGACAGATTTATCTTCTAGTCTCTTACTTTGTCTAAAGTTACTTCAAAACAAAGCAATTTACTAAACCCAGTGGTCTCATTATTCTGGAGGTTTATAAGGTTAAAAATACCTGGAGTCTTCTGAGCAGCAATAGCACCGAAGTGGGATATTAGCAGTGATGTGTGTGTTTACAACACCTATGAATGTACAAAGAAGGTTGAGGGCTGATGACCCTGAGTTAGGAGAAAAGATAAAACATTTTATTAGATTTTTTTTTAATGTCAAGAAGAAAATCACTTATCTCCACATTTCTTGAATATTGTCTTCTTATATCTAGATCAACGATTCTCACCCCACCCATATATTACAATCACCTGCAGATATATACAAACTATCAATGTTCTACCCTCCTACAGATTCAATCGTCAGACTCTCCACCAGCCAGGTTTGAGAACCACTTTAGACCAGAGTTTTTGTCTGTGTCGTTCAGTAACGACAGTGATAGCTGTAGGATATGCAAATTGCCGAAAGACACCTGCAAATGGTTTAGCTTATCTCCAAAGAGCTGGACGACCTGATGGCTACTTTAGAGTGACCAAATCCATGTGGGTGCCAGAAGTTGAGTCCATTCGCCTATTTCGAGGGACCCATAGAAATTACCTATAAATACTTACCTCAGGGGTCACATAGGTTCATCTTTCCCCTAAACGGCAGCTTAATAGTACAAACTGCTGAGCTGTTGTCTGCCTAATATTTATTGTGGCTATACTTTTTTTTTCTTTTTGAGATAGGGACCCACTTGGTTGCCCAGACTGGAGTGCAGTGGCATGATCTCAGTTCACTGTAGCCTCTGCCTCCCAGGCTCAAGTGATTCTCCTGCCTCAGCCTCCTGAGTAGCTGGGATTGCAGGTGCATGCCACAACCTCCCGGCTAATTTTTGTATTTTTAGTACAGATGGGGTTCCACCATGTTGGCCAGACTGTTCTTGAACTCCTGACCTCAAATGATCCACTGGCCTTAACCTCCCAAAGTGCTGGGATTACAGGTGTGAGCCACTGCACCCATCCCAGTTGGGGCTCTACTTCTGAATTAATCTTAATGGAACAACCATATTAATGAGTAGGTGAAGGCCAGGCGTGGTGGCTCAAGCCTGTAATCCCAGCACTTTGGGAGGCCGAGACGGGTGGCTCACGAGGTCGAGAGATCGAGATCATCCTGGTCAACATGGTGAAACCCCGTCTCTACTAAAAATACAAAAAATTAGTTGGGCATGGTGGCGCGTGCCTGTAGTCCCAGATACTCAGGAGGCTGAGGCAGGAGAATTGCCTGAACCCAGGAGGCGGAGGTTGCGGTGAGCCGAGATAGCGCCATTGCACTCTAGCCTGGGTAGCAAGAAGCGAAACTCCGTCTCAAAAAAAAAAACAAAAAAGAGTAGGTGATGCACAGGCATGGAATGCATTTCGGAGGAGTGTGATCTGCTTCCTCAGCATAGAACATGAGGTTCAGTAAATTCAGTGTAATACAGATTTATTGCTTACTGCTAAATCTTTTACTGAAAAAAATACTTGTTTTACCTCTAAATATTATAAACATCATAGGTGATCAGTAGTTATTGTCTGTTTTTTAAAATGAATTAGCCAATTGATATAAACTATGAACAGACTTTTAATTACTATATATTTGATTTTATAATCTCATTTTGTTGACACATAAATACTGAATGTGGTTCCCAAAAGCATTTATTTCTATAATTCTGACATGTCATTATTTTTCATCATACAATTCCCCAGAATACTCAAACCAGAGCTACTAACATGAGCAGTAAGAACGATGAAAAATGAATTCAAGTATTCTTTGAATACATGTTTATAATCAAAGAGATACACTTTATTTTGATGCCCAAATGGAAATATATTATAAAATGTTTTCATAACATAATCGAAACATGAACCTTGAAGGTACATTTCTTTGTTATTGTGATTCTTTACACATGGCGGAAACTCATTTAACAGTTACATTAGGTGGGATAGGAGCTCCAATACCCAAAGGTAAGATGATCTATAATCCCTACTTAGAAAATATGAAAGGTTCTGAATTAGGAAGAGAATGCCACACTCATAATTAAATGTGAATCAGATACTTAACCCAGATATCTTAAATCGTAGTGAGATGATGTTTTCTTCCATGAGTCCAGGTTGCTGTCTTTAAAATATATATATATAAATTAAAAATACATATGTGTACCTTAAAAATTAAGGAATTTTTAATTTATGTTTTCCTTTAGAACCTATTCATGTGCACAATTTATTTTATTTAGGTTTTTTTTTTTTTGAGATAGAGTCTTACTCTGTCACCCAGGCTGGAGTGCAGTGGTGCAATCTCAGCTCACTGCAACCTCCACCTCCTGGATTCAAGTGATTCTCTTGCCTCAGCCTTCCAAAGAGCTGGGACTACAGGTGCCCCCAACACACTTTGCTAGTTTTTTGTATTTTTAGTAGAAACAGCGTTTTGTTATATTGGCCAGACTGGTCTCAAACTCCTGAACTCAAGTGATCCCCCCCACCTCAGCCTCCCAATGTTCTGGGATTACAGGTGTGAGCCACCATGCCTGGCTGTACAAATGATTTTATAATGGTTTTTAAACATTAAAAAATATATGATATACTCATATATCATGTTATATATTTTATATTTTTCAAATATATATGTATTTGTCACTATCCCATGGTTTTTCAAGGAAATTTATTTTACAGCTAGTTAATCGGTCAGAATAAAATTTAGCCTAATTAAATATAAAACAAATGTGTTAGAAAGAAAAAAAATAAAGAATGAAACAAAACTGACAATTTTTCATACCACCTAATCTAATATTTTTATATGGCTTGGCCTCCAATATATCTCTAAGGTTTTGAAGTCACACAAAAAGAAAATCTAACCTATAAAATGTTGTGTATCCATAAGTGAGAAAAAGAAAAATTTTCCAACTATTTTTAAAAATTAAGAGAAATTAAAGGTAAAACATACATAGATGAGCCTCCGTGTAGAAGTGTTTGTGTTTACATTCTGAATAGGCACCCTTTTGCTTCTGCATCTCATTTTAGAGTTCTACTAAGTAACTGCGTTTTAATTTTAAGAATTAACTCACCATCAATTTAAATGTTTCCAATTTTGTATATATTATGTGATGAACAGTTTATAGCTTTCATTTCTTTTTGAGTACTTCATAAGGATAGATTCCATGGTTAGGGAAAGCTTTGATTCTTGAAATGTGCTATGAAATTACTATCTAGGGAATTGAGACAATTATACTACTATAATTCGTTTATGAGTATACCGGCTTCCCCATAGCCTCACCATGTTAAGAATATTGTTTTCTTTTTATATACTGTACTCTTGAAAATAGAATTAATTGGTGATATGATATTTATGTTTCTTAAGAATGACCAAAATACATCCCAGGTTGACTGTACCACTTTATGTTCCTGGCTACAAGTATATGCCTTTGGGCATAGTACTGAAGCCTTCTTTGGATTTATTTTATAGTAGTTGGTCTAGTCATGTTTTAAATATATTCTTGTACATATTCTTAGCTGTTTTTATAAACTAAACCTTCAAAATTATTTTTATGATATTTTTCATGATATTCTCCTGTGATGCGTAATAATTTCTCCATCTGTATTCATGTCTCCTTTTTATTGAGAATACTTTGCTTGTTTTTCCTACTTTGGGACTATTACGAATAAAGCAGTTATAAACATTTGTGTGTAGATTTTCTTGTGAATGTAAATTTTCATTTCTCTAGAATCGATGCCCAGGTATATGCTTAACATTTTAACACAAATTAAATAAATATAGAGCTATATAGATATATACACAAAGCTTAACTTTAATCAATGTTTATTTTTCCTCCAAACAAATCAACAAACTGAGTATACTAAACAGACTGTATATTTGCTGTAATCCACTGGCACCCACTTATTGTCTGTTATTTTAGATCTGACTTGTTATTAAAAACATCAGTACTTATTTAAATGTTAAAATCAATTTTTTAAAACTTTTTTTATTATATATTAAGTTCTGGGGTACATGCACAGAACCTGCTGGTTTGTTACCTAGGTATACATGTGCCATGGTGGTTTGCTGCATCCATCACCTCAGTATCTACATTAGGTATTTCTCCTAATGCTATCCTTCCCCTAACCCCCCACTCCCTGCTATTCTTCCCCTAACCCCCTACTCCCTGCTATCCTTTCCCTAGCCAACCCCCCTCCCACAGACCCCAGTGTATGATGTTCCTCTCCCTGTGTCCAGGTGTTCATTGTTTCACACACACATGAATGAGAACATGTGGTTTGGTTTTCTGTTCTTGTATCAGTTTGCTGAGAGTGATGGTTTCCAGTTTTATCCATGTCCATGCAAAGGACATGAACTCATTCTTTTTTATGGCTGCATAGTATTCTATGGTGCATATATGACACATTTTCTTTATCCAGTTTATCATTGATGGGCATTTGGGTTGGTTCCAAGTTTTTGCTATTGTGAACAATGCCACAATAAACATACATGTGCATGTGTCATTATAATAGAATTATTTATAATCCTTTGGGTATATACCCAGTAATGGGATTGCTGGGTCAAATGGAATTTCTAGATCTAGATCCTTGAGGAAGTGCCACACTCTCTTCCACAATGATTGAACTAATTTACACTCCCACAAACAGTGTAAAAGCATTCCAATTTGTCCACATCCTCTCCAGCATCTTTGTCTCCTGATTTTTTTAATGATTGCTATTCTAACTGGTATGAGATGATATCTCAATGTGGTTTCGATTTGCATTTTTCTAATGACCAGTGATGATGAGCTTTTTTTCAGATGTTTGTTGGCTGCATACATGTCTACTTTTGAGAAGTTTCTGTGCCTATCCTTTGCCCACTTTTAGATGGAGTTGGAGTTGTGTGTGTGTTTTTTTTTTTTCTTGTAAATTTGTTTAAGTTCTTTGTAGATTCTGGATATTAGCCCTTTTTCAGATGGGTAGATTGCAAAAATTTTTGCCCTTCTGTGTGTTGCCAGTTCACTCTGATAGTTTCTTTTGCAGTGCAGAAGCTCTTTAGTTTATTTAGATCCCATTTGTCTATTTTGGCTTCCGTTGTCACTGCTTTTGGTGTTTTAGTCATGAAGTCTTTGCCCATGCCTATGTCCTGAATTGTATTGCCTAGGTTTTCTTCTAGGGTTTATAATGGTGTTCTATCTTATGTTTAAATCTTTAATCCAACTGGAGATAATTTTTGTGTAAGGTGTAAGAAAGGGATCCAGTTTCAACCTTCTGCAACTGGCTAGCCAGTTTTCCCAACACCATTTATTAAATAGGGAATCCTTTCCCTGTTGCTTGTTTTGTCAAAAAGCAGATGGTTGAACATGTGTGGCATTACTTCTGAGGCCTCTGTTCTGTTCCATTGGTCTATAGCTCCGTTTTAGTACCAGTACCATTCTGTTTTGATTACTGTAGCTTTGTAATATAGTTTTAAGTCAGACAGTGTGATTCCCCCCAGCATTGTTTTTGTTTCGTTTTGTTTTCCTTAGGATTGTCTTGGCTATGCAGGCTCTCTTTTGGTTCCATTTGAAAGTTAAGGTGTTTTTTTTTTCATATTCTGTGTGGAAGGTCAGTGGTAGCTTGATGGGGATAGCATTGAATATATAAATTACTTTGGACACTATGCACAGTTTTCAGGATATTGATCTTTCCTAATCATGAGCATGGAATGTTTTCCCATCTGTTTGTGTCCTCCCTTCCTTGAGCAGTAGTTTGTAGTTCTCCTTGAAGAGGTTTTTCACATCCCTTGTTAGTTGTTTCCAGGTATTTTATTCTCTTTGTAGCAATTGTGAATGGGAGTTCATTCATGATTTGGTTCTCTGTCTGTTATCAGTGTATAGGAATGCCTGTGATTTTTGCACATTGATTTTTGTATCCTGAGACTTTGCTGAAGTAGGAGATTGTGAGCTGAGACAGTGAGGTCTTCTAAATATACAATCATGTCATCTGCAAACAGAGACAATTTGACTTTTACTTTTCCTAATTGAATACCCTTTATTTCTTTCCCTTACCTGATTGCCGTGACCAGAACTTCCAATATTATGTTGAATAGGAGTAGTGAGAGATGGGGCATCCTTGTCTTGTGCCAGTTTTCAAAGGGAATGCTTCCAGTTTTTGCCAATTCAGTATGATATTAGCTGTGGGTTTGTCATAAATAGCTATTATTATTTTGAGATACATTCCATCAATATCTAGTTTATTTAGAGTTAGTCAAAGGCCTTTTCTGCATCTATGGAGATAATCGTGATTTTTTTCCTTTGGTTATGTTTATGTGATGGATTACATTGATTGATTTGTGTATGTTGAACCAACCATGGATTTCAGGGATGAAGCCAACCTGATCTTGATGGATAAGCTTTTGATGTGCTGTTGGATTTGGTTTGCCATTGTTTTACTGAGGATTTCTGCATCAATGTCCATCATGGATTTTGGCCTGAAATTTTCTTTTTTAATTGTGTCTCTGCCAGGTTTCAACATCAAGATGATGTTGGCCTCATAAAATGAGTCAGGGAGTATTATCTCTTTTTTTATAGTTTGGAATATCTTCAGAAGGAATGTTACCAGCTCCTCTTCCCTGGAAGGATTTTGCTATGGACCTGTCTGGTCCTGGACTTTTCTGGGTTGGTAGGCTATTCATTGCTGCCTTAATTTCAGAACTTGTTATTGGTCTATTCAGGGATTTGACTTCTTCCTAGTTTAGTCTTGGGAGGGTATAAGTGTCCAGAATTTATTCATTTCTTCTAGATTTTCTGGTTTATTTGTATAGAGGTGTTTATAGTATTCTCTGATGGTAGTTTGTATTTCTATGGATCAGTGGTGATGTCCCCTTTACATTTTTTATTGCTTCTATTAAATTCTTCTCTCTTTTTTATTAGTTTAGCTAGAGGTCTATTTATTTTGTTTATCTTTAAAGAAAAAAGCTCCTGGATTTGCTGATTTTTTGAAAGTTTTTTTTTTGTTTGTTTCTCTCTCTTCTTTAATTCTGCTCTGATCTTAGTTATTTCTTGTCTTCTGCTAGCTTTTGAATCTGTTTGATCTTGCTCCTTTACTTCCTTTACTCATAATGTTAGAATGTCAATTTTAGTTATTTTCTCATCTTATGGGCATTTAGTGCTGTAAGTTTCCCTCTAGACACTGCTTTAAATATGTCCCAGAGATTTTGGTACATTGTGTCTTCATTCCAATTGTTTTTGAAGAAGGTCTTTATTTCTGCCTTAATTTCATTATTTATCTAGTAGTCATTCAGGAGCAGGTTGTTCAGTTTCTATGTAGTTGTACAGTTTTGAGTGAATTTCTTAATCCCGAGTTCTAATTTGATCGTACTTTGGTCTAAGAGACTGTTTGTTATGATTTCTGTTCTTGTGCATTTGCTAAGCAGTTTTTTATTTCCAAATATGTGGTAAACTTTAAGAGCAATGTGGTGCTGAGAAGAATATAGATTTTGTGGATTTGGGGTGAAGAATTCTGTAGATGTCTATTAGGTCTGCTTGGTCCAGATCTGAGTTCAAGTTCTGGATATCCTTGTTAATTTTCTGCCTTGTCGATCTGTCAAATATTGACAATGGGGTGATCAAGTCTCCCACTATGATTGTGTGAGAGTCAAAGTCCTTTGTAGGTCATTGAAAACTTGCTTTACGTATCTGGCTGCTCCTGTATTGGAAGCATATGTATTTAGGATAGTTAGTTCTTCCTGTTGCATTGATTCCTTTATCACTATGTATTGCCCTTCTTTGTCTCTTTCAGTCTTCATTGGTTTAAAGTTAGTCTTATTAGAGACTAGGATTGCAACCCCTGCTTTTTTTTTTTTTTTCTCTCCATTTGTTTGGTAGACCTTTCTTCATCCCTTTACTTTGAGCCTTATGTGTGTCTTTGCATGTGAGATGGCTCTCCTGAATACAGCACACAGATGGGTCTTGACTCTTTATCCAATTTGCTAGTCTGCATCTTTTGATTGGGTCATTTAGTCCATTTACATTTAAGGCTAATATTGTTCTGTGTGAATCTGATCCTGCCATTTTGATTCTAGCTGGTTGTTTTGCCCGTTAGTTGATGCAGTTTCTTCATTGTGTTGATGTCTTTACAATTTTGCATGTTTTTGTAGTGGGAGGTACTGGCTGCTCCTTTCCTTCCATCAGGAGCTCTTGTAAAGTAGGCCTGGTGGTAACAAAATCCCTCAGCATTTGCTTGTTTGTAAAAGATTTTATGTCTTCTTTACTTATGAAGCTTCGTTTGGCTGGATATGAAATTCCGGGTTGAAAATTCTTGTCTTTAAGAATATTGAATATTGGGCCCCACTCTCTTCTGGCTTGTAAGGTTTTTGCTGAGAGATCCACTGTGAAACTGATGGGCGTCCCTTTCTGGGTAACCTAACCTTTCTTTCTGGCTGCCCTTAACATTTTTTCCTTCATTTTAACCCTGGCAAAGCTGGCAATTATGTATCTTGGGGTTGCACTTCTCAAGGAGTATCACTGTGGTGAGTTATTACCTGAATTTAATGTTGGCCTGTCTTGCTAGGTTGGGGAAGTTCTCCTGGATACTATCCTGAAGAGTGTTTTCCAACTTAGTTTCATTTCTCCCATCACGTTCAGGTCCACGTATCAAATTCAGATTTGTTTTTTTACACAATCCCATATTTCTTGGAGACTTTGTTCATTTTTTTTAATCTCTTTTTTTCTCTATTCTTGCCTTCTTGCTTCATTTCATTGAGTTGATCTTCAATCTCTGATATTCTTTCTTCCACTTGATCAATTTGGCTACTGAAACTTGTGTATGCTTCAAGAAGTTCTTGTGCTGTGTTTTTCAGATGCATCAGGTCATTTATGTTCTTCTCTACACTGGTTATTCTAGTTAGCATTTTGTCTAACCTTTTTTCAAGGTTCTTAGCTTACTTGCATTGGATTAGAACATGCTCCCTTAGCTCAGAGAAATTTATTACCACCCACCTTCTGATGCCTGCTTCTGTCAGTTTGTCAAATTCATTCTCCATCCAGTTTTCTTTCCTCATTGGTGAGGAGTTGTGATCCCTTGGAGGAGAAGAGGCTTCTAGTTTTTGGAATTTTTAGCCCTTTGGTGCTGGTTTCTTCCCATCTTCATGGATTTATCTATCTTTGGTCTTTGAAGTTGGTGACATTTGGACGGGTCTCTGAGTGGATGTCCTTTCTGTTGATGTTGAAACTGTTTCTTTCTATTAGTTTTTCTTGTAACCTTTCAGGCCTCTCTGCTGCAGGTCTGCTGGAGCTTGCTGGAGATCCACTGCAGACCCTGCTTGCCTGGGAATCACTAGCAGGGCTGCAGAACAGCAAATATTGCGGCCTGTTTTTTCCTCTAGTAGTTTCATCCCAGAAGGGTACCCGCCAGATGCCAGCTGTATGAAGTGTCTGTCAGCCCTGCTGGAAAATGTCTCTCAGTCAGGATACATGGGGGTCAGGGAGTCACTTAAGGAAGCAGTCTGTCCCTTATCATAGCTTGAATGCTGTGCTGGGAAATATGCTGCTCTCTTTAGAGCCATCAGACAGGGATATTTAAGTCTGCTGAAGCTTTACCCACAATTGCCCCTTTTCCCAGGTGCTTTGTCCCAGAAAGGTAGGGCCTTAATTTATAAGTCCCTGACAGGCTGCTGCCTTTTTTCAGTATTGCCCTGCCCAGCAAGGAAGGTGTCTGTTGACATAGTGTGCCTGCAGAGGCTTTGCTGAGCTGCTGTAGGCTCTGCCCACTTGCTGTGTAAACTTCCAGGTAACTTTGTTTACACAGGAGAGGTTGAAACCACATACCTGAGCCTCAGCAATGGCAGATACCCTTGCCTCCACCAAGCTCAAACTTCCCAGGTTGAGTTCAGACTGATTGATACACTAGCTATGAGAATTTCAAGCCAGTGAATCTTAGCTTGCTGGTCTTTGTGGGTGTGGTACCCACCAACCCAGATCACCTGGCTCCCTGGCTTTAGCCACCTTTTTTTAAGGGAAGTGAACAGTTCTGACTCACTGGCATTCCAGGTGCCACAAAGGTATGAAAAAAAAAATCCTATGGCTAGCTTAGTGTCTTCTTAAATGACCATTGGTTTTGTGCTGGAAACCTGGGGTGCTGGTGTTGTAGGAACCAAAAGGAATCTCTTGGTCTGTGGGTTGTGAAGATGGTGGAAAAAGCACAGTATCTGGGCTAGAGTGCTGGGAGAAGTCTTTAATGGCTTCCCTTAGCTTGGAGAGCGAGTTCCCTGGCCCCTTGGGCTTCCTGGGTGAGGCAATGCCTCACCCTGCTTCAAGTCATCCTCTTTGGGCTGCACTCACTGTCTAACCAGTCCCAATAAGATGAACCAGGCACCTCAGCTGGAAATAAGATCACCTGCCTTCTGCATCACTCTCACTGGGAACTGAGGACCAGAGCTGTTCCTATTTGGGCATCTTGCCGGTAATCCCCTACAGTAGATTTTATTAATTTGGTTTACTTTATTTTACAGCTTACTTACTTCTGGATTTTTTCTTCTCAGTGGAATAGAGTTTTATTGAGTAGTCCACTTTTGAAGTCCTCAAACATCTGAACATGCCTTTATTGAGCTCATCTCTTTTGAATGGAAGTTTAACTATTTCAAGGGTTCTAGATTTAAATTATTCTCCACGGTATTTTAAAGACATTGTTACAATCATTTTTTGTATTTCATTTTGCAAATTACAAGATTGAAGTGTTGTATTTTCTTCATTTTGGGGTACTCTATCATTTCTATTTGAATGTTTTTGGGCATTTCTTCTTGTCTATTATTTTCAAGTTTTATATTTAATTTATTGTTATGCCCCTGTTTTATTTTAATCCTTTTCATGATACACTGGGCTTTTTCAGCTGGAGAATTTGGCTGTCCTCCCTTCTCCCATTCCTGGCTTTGGAAAATTCTTGCACATTATTTCTTCAAATATACTTTAATTTACATTATCACTGACATTATCCCTTTTATCCCCTCCTGGGACTGCTAAGAGATAAATCATAGAACTTCTCAATCTCTATTCATCATCACTCTCCACTGCCACCTTTTGAGTTTATCTTATAATAATTGCATTTTTAATTTTTAATCATGTTTATCACTGTTAGATTTTTGTTATATTACCATTTACACCTATTTCAGATCAATAACATTTTCTCCTTTCTCTGAGGATATTAACTTATTAAAGTGAGTTATTGATTACCATATCTAAGCATTTTACTATGTCAAGTTTGTTGATTCTTTTTGATGGTATTAGTCTTTCTTGGCTTTTGGCTTCCCAAATAGCTTTTGTTTTGAGGCTGAATCCTATAAGCTGTGGCTGCTTTTTGGTACTGATATAGGTGCTGAGCATGAGGAACAGCTGTGAGAGGGAGGAGCCTTCAGAAAGAGGCTATATTGGGAAGCAGCTTCCAGGGCTTCCTGCCTTGTGTGAAGCTTTCTGCTGTGTCTTCTCCCATTCCCTGGGATTACCTCTAGTAATTTTCTATATTTTTGTGTGTGGGGAGAAACATATAGTTATACATTTTTTTAAATATCTGTTCTACCTATTCTACAAATTTGATGCAGGAGGGGAAAATTTGAGAATTTTCCCATTTTTTAAATCAGCCAAATATTAATTATATTCACAGTAAAACTGGCTTAAGCCACACGTGGTCATATCGTAAACTCTCCTTTTAAGTGTATGGCTTAAGTTATAGAGGGGGCTTATATTTAGTTATAGAGGCTAATCATCTCTCTTAGAATTTTTTTTTATACTCATAACTAGGCAGATTTTTAAAAATTCCAATGTATTTTAGTTTAGTAATACTATCTCTCAAAGAAGTTTGAGGGTTTTTCTCCCATAGCCTTTATTTTGTAATGGTTTATCTAAGGTGAAAATTATTAATTTATAAATAATCAAAGTAATCTTTAAAATTTATTGGTCCTATGTGATCTTTTTGTATGCAATTATTTATTTTTTACACTTTTCCCTTAATCTTTCTTAAATTTGAATTGTCAGTTTATTATTTTGTCAGTTTTGCAATATATCTTTTTTATTTCTAGTTTTATTTCTACCCCATTGAGATATGAGTTACTGTTAGCATGCAGCTATGATGTGTTGTGTTCTATGTTTGGGATTCTTCTGGAAGGGTTAAATAAGTCAATGAAAAAAATAGTTACACTTAAGCCAGATCTTGAATTTTCAAAATCACTGTGAATTATAAAGGAGGCAGCAATAAAAATTTTTGTTTTATCAATACACAAAGTAATTTGCCTTTACCATCATCCTGGTACAAACCACATTTGTTTACATACTTTGTAAAACAAAATTTAAAGTATTAAAGGGATCATTGTTTCCATGCAAATTTCCTTTTGGACTGTGAGGATGTGCAGGATTTGACTAGGAGAAATGCCAAAGAAGAAAGGTTGCCATGGCAAACGTTTATTTCATTACACACAAGCATTGTCAAATGTTTTCAACCTCATGGCTTACACTATACCTTGTTCTTTCTTACCATCTCATGAAATAAAAGTAAAACATTGTGACTTTGAATCTGCTCAGTACAATTATATGTTCTGTGTTTGAAATGATATTATGCCTTCAAATGATAGAAACAGTGACTTTTTTATGCCATGTTAAGCAAAGAGCAAATTCAAAGAGGTTTTGCTAGGGAAATACATTTCAGAATAACTCAGAGGAAAGTACACAAGGCCTATACTATATTTAATTTTACAAAATGACTAGCACATTGGTTATGGCTATGTATGTTAAATCATTATGCTAATAACTGTGCTTAGTAATATGGTCTTTTGATCATTGTTGTGGGTCTATTAAATGTCAGGAAGAAAGAACCTTACCTTCAATACTCCCTGCCCCAAATGAAAACCAAAACCAAAACCTGAAAACCAAAAAGACATTGGGAGTAATTTAGTCCAATTTGAAAAGTAGGAACAAGAACATACATTCAGATATTTCTGGTTGATAGATTTGAAGGGTTCGATGGTGTCTTCCTCTTCTTGATTTTCATTTTCCATTATATTTTTCTCCTCTTCTTGTTCTAGTCAATGTTGTTACCTTATTTTTATAGCTTCCAGCAATCTAAGAAAGTTTAAATTGCTTCAGTTGTAACAGATCCAAACTCCAATTTATCATGTTTTATGAGATTTATTATCAATGATCAATTATTTAATCAACGTGGGATGACTGTGGGATGAAAAATAAGTTCCCAAAATATAATTAAAATGCCACATCATTTAGTATAATATATGTGATGTTAGCTTTATTAATTAAGAAATCTTGAAGTGGAAAATTAAGTTTTAATTTTCCCCTGGTTGTATCTCCGAATTTACACCATAAGATCAAAATAGTACTGAAAGTATTTGACCTATACCATGCAATTTCAAGGTTTATCTTTCATAGTGTCCATATTCAGAGCATCGTCCACATTGGCTTTGTGGGGAAACATTCTAAAATCTGGTAACAAATGAAAATCCTTGAGATGTAACAGTTAATTTGAATATCGACACTGAAAAATTGTTGTCTCCTATTCTCTTTGACCATCTCTCCTGCCTTTTTGTTTTAATACCATATTCTCTCCATTCACCTTCTGAAACAGAATGACTTTAACCATGCACATAACTCACCCCAAATCTATCTTGGATCTACCCTGTTTTCGTAGCTCCAATCAGTGCTACATATTATCACGTAAATTTTCCACCTCTTCCTCTAACTTAGCATGACACAAATTGAACTGATAGTCTTCTCTAGACCTGCTACTATCTGTGATCTTGGACAGATAACTTCAACTACCTCAGTTTCACCATCTATCATGAGGTTAAATAGGATGAAACTGGTAATATGCTTAGAACTGTGTGTGGAGATACTCAGTAATTGTTTGCTCTTCCAACTCTTCTGTTTCTGACTTCCTCTCTGCAAGTTTTCCAATTGTGTTTTCCATTTCTATCAATGGAAGCTCTATCTGATCATCAAATAATCATTTTTCAGTTTGTTCTTTTCCTTGCTTCCCACATCAAATGTATAAACTCTCATAAGACTTTTTTTCTTTATTCCTGTCTGTACTCTAGGAGGGAATCTAATTGCATGGGTCATTTTTTGGCTGGCTTACTATTCTCCCTGACACCTGGCACTTTCTTCCTTAATTCATTCTTATACTAGGAAAAACTTCTTGAAATACAGTCCTGTTGTGTCCTTTCTCCACTAATAAATTTTCAAGGGATTCCCTAATACCTACAAAATAAAATTCAACTTACAATATTTTTGATATAGGATCCTTAGTAATGGAGTATCTAGTCATCTTTCTCTCTCTCTCTTGCCTGCCCTTTGGAAACCTCCTCTGCTCCCTATATTAAGCTGCTTCGATTATACATATACAACATATATTTTCATTCTCGGTCTTTGTTTATGCTCCTCTCTGCTGCAGGGTCTCAATGTCTTTCTTCTTATTCTCATACAACAAAAATAAACTCTGTATTGTAAAGGTAGAGCTCAGAGCCTTACTTTCTTTCAGTGAATTCAAGTCACCTCAAGTGATCCAATCATTCTTCACCTAACTTGCCACTTCACTTGTATGTTTCACTGCCTTCTGCCTTGTATTAATTACATGTCTTCTTTCTCTATTAGTCTTTAAGATCCTTGATGACAGAATCTATATCTTCTTCATCTTGGTAGCTACCCAGAAATTGTAAATACATATTTTCATATATATTTTTATAACTATTTGTTGAATAAATAAGTAGATATGAATGAAAAGCCAGCAATACTTAATGAAAAGTTTTGGTAAATGGAAATGCCAGCAACACATGGCAAATATAAAGCATCTCTTTAGAGGTTCATGTTTAGTTTATTTACATATTCCAGAGAATAAATTTTTAAATTTAAAATTTAAAATTTTCTAGCCCTTGTATGGAACAATATAGTGTTTTGTGATCTTTTCTGTCTTGAATCCTTCTGATTATAGGAAGTAACAAATGTAAAGAAAAGCGAAATAATTACTTTAATGATGAGATGTCACCACTAATATTTTCCTTTTTTTTAATAACTGTTTTTCTGGTTTTACATTGTCATTGCTAAACATTGAACAACTTATTCTTAGAACACAATGGAGAATACATTACTGAACTTCTTTAAAACATTCATGTATTCTCATCCTGTTTACATTTCTCTGAATATATAAAAGCATCCTTTTGGATATGAAAATTTAGGTTGAGTTTCAGAAGCTGTCTGAGAATATGTTGAAACCTTTGATAACGTGCAGAAAAACTGAGAGGTACAAAAATACATTTCCAAGAGAATCATAATAATCCTTTTTCCTCCAAGATTCACTGTCACCATCACCATTATAATAATCTTATATTAGGCAGATATTTAAAAGGCTTTAACAATAGGACATTTACTCTCACAATGAATAGTGGCATGGGTGCATATATTTTAATTTTTTAATCAAATTCAACTGCTAAGAGACTTGCCCAAAGTCACAAATTAATAAGAGTTACAGAAAGAACTCATGAAATCACATAATTAGCTAAAGTATATTGGTCACTAAATAACTTTATTGTTTTGTCAGTGTTTAATTAAAAAGTTGTATGTTGCAATTTGATTCATGGAGCAGTACTTCAGCTATAGTATAGGTCCTAATTTTCTCTAGGTCCTGACTTTTGTGTGGTTGTAAGAAAATAACTTCAATTTTGTAATCTTTAAGAATGTGATATTGTTTCCCAATGGCTTCCCATGTCTACTAATTGTAGAGTATTATGAGACAATATGGTACATTGTATTTTCCAATGTGGCTGTAATGACATCTCACATTCTGAAGCTCTTGAGCAATGCAACTTGGCCATTTCCTCATCAAAAAGGGAAGCCTAATTCTGGTCCGTTGACATTTGGACTGGCCGATTATAGATAAAAATATCTCCTTTCCCTTTACTAGATAGAATGTTCCAGGGTGAAGTTTATGTGGCTATGCAGAAGACAGTTGTATAAGATCTCAGTTACATTTAGCCATGGCCAGCTTGGAAAAATAACCACATAATATCTCTTACTGCTGCCCTATTTCATTCTCCTTGTACTTCATTCCTATTGCTTGGAGTTGCATTTCTTTATATAATAGCAGATGTCTCTGTTCTGCTTTCTGGGAAGTCCAGTATAATATATACAGAAAAGATAAATTTCTTTAATATTAACAATTTAGGGTGTGAGCTCGGGACAACTCTGTGTACTGAGTGATTGCTGGACCAAAGTAGCACAACAGTCATGGTATTGCAGCAAAGAAAGAGCTTAATTATTGCGAGGCAGCTGAACGGAAGGACTGGAGATGTTTCTCAAATCCACCTCCTCGAGCTTAGAGGCTAGGGTTTTTAAAAATAATCTTGTGGGCAAGGGCCTATGGAATGGATACTGCTGATTGGAGATCAAATCATAGGACTATCTAAATGGTCTTCTCAGGCTGAGTCAGTTTCTGCATTGGCAGGGGTCACAGGACCGGTTGAGTCAGTTCCTTGGTATGAGTCATGGGTCCCAGTGATGTCAGATTGTAGCCCCATTGCAAAAGTCTAAAAAAAATCTCTGAAAGACCAATCTGTTTTTACCATAGTGATCTTATCTATAGGAGTAATTAGGAAAAGTTCCCACTCTTGTGAACTCTGGCTACATGACTCCTGAGCAGTAAGCAAGCTAGGGAACAATGGCTGGTTATTGCCTAAATATGCATAAGCCTAAGCAGAATTCAGGTCTCTTTCATAATTCTAACCTTGTGACTTTTTATCAGTTTTACAATGGTGGTTTCAGTACCTGAACATGGAATGGGGGTAGTTTCTGCCAACCAAGAATGGGAATGATAGCTACTATCATCCTTGCTTTAAGTTTATACTGTAAACTAAATTTCTTCCATAGTCAGTTTGGCCCATGCCCAAGAATGAGCCAGGGCAGTTAGCTTGTGAGTTTAGAACCAAGATGGAGTCAGTTATGTCTGAATTCTCTCACTGTTACAATTTTTGCAAAGGTGGTTTCAGTTGGTGGGACCCAAGATAAGAATGCCTGACGACCACTTATTTTCAAAGGAATTAAGGGACAAGCAGAGGAAGAAGAGACAGCTTTTATTAGAGAAGTAGTTGGAATGGTGGGAGACACCCAGCTGGTAGTGATGATCTGGGAGCAGAGGTCCAATGATGCAGATATGAAGCAAGATGAGGAATGAGGAGTTTCCATTGGAATTGGTCCTGGAAACTTATCCAGGCACCAGTATGCATTGCAGAAAGCAATCTCCAAAAGATGGCTAAGGCTATTTCAAAGTAAAACCAAATAAAGCAGTCAAGCTACTCTCACGTGCTGTTACTTTGTGATCCCTTCTAATGGGTCCTTGGCTAATGGAAAAATTCTAGAATTTGTGAACTGAAAATGAACTTAAAGAGCCTTATTGACAAAACAAGACTAAAGGAACAGTCCAGTCTCATGACTCATTAGAACTGGAATCCAGGTCTCCTGGTTCTTATTTACAGGCCCCTTGAGGTCATACAGATCATCAGACGAACAAGTCTATTTTATTTGTCCTGTAAGTTCAGTCTGTGTCAATGCTTAGCACCTAGAAAGTGCATGATGACTATTTATTGAATTAATAAATACTCGTGACCACACTGTGAATGTTTTTTTTAAAGCATTCTTTAAAATGTTTAGAATGTTTCTTTAAAGCAAAGATGCCCTCTTGCTATACTAAAGCCTGTACTTTTCAATGCAAGAAATAGAAGAATATGCTTTCCATTAAATAATGATAGTATTAAGAATGGTTCCTTGCTGTCAGAGATATTTTCATCAATATAAAATCAACACTAAATTCTGTAAAATTGCTCAGGAAGTCAAAGAAATGAAAGAACATGACATATATGTACATTCTTTGAAAAAATTATTTTGTGAGGATTCAGGTTTCTGAGAGCTGATCTGGTTTAACATCAAGGCTTAAGATGTCATGGTTTCATTACTGGTGGGTAAGCAAGGTTGGTAAGTACAAGGCATTTTCAAATTTTGTCAAAATACTTGTGCTCAAAGCATGTTTGAATTACTCAAACTGTAGGGCTCCCTGACAAAGCAATCTGAATACTGTTTAATCCAGCAGGAAAATCAAAGTCATCAAGAATTATCTGACAATTATCATGTCAAACCACACGATTAGGAAGCTCTCTAGGGATATTAAAGTTTTTAAAAAGTTATCAAATACTAAAAGTCTCTTAAAAAAAATTTATAGGTAAATAATTTAAATTTTTTTTTTTTTTATAAGGAGTTTCGCTCCTTACCCAGGCTGGAGTGCAATGGTGCGATCTAGGCTCACAGCAACCTCTGCCTTCTGGGTTCAGGCAATTCTCCTGCCTCAGCCTCCCGAGTAGCTGAAATTACAGGCACACGCCACCATGCCCAGCTAATTTTTTGTATTTTTAGTAGAGACGGGGTTTCACCATGTTGACCAGGATGGTCTTGATCTCTTGACCTCATGATCCTCCCACCTCGGCCTCCCAAAGTGCTGGGATTAAGGCTTGAGCCACCACGCCCGGCCAATAATTTAATTTTTTAAGCTATGATGGTAGTTCAAGTGTCTGGCATACAGGCAGGAACTATCAGATAAATAAAATTAGACCTTTATCCAACCATAATCGATGCTCTAGACTTCTTCTGAAGTGAGTATACTGTACTTTGATCATGAAACAGCCATTTTGTCTCTTACTCAAAGGTGATTCACTTTTCTTTGATACACAATTTAAATAGAATCCAAGGCCACCAATTATGAAGGATGCAGGAAAGCTTTAGTCATATATATAAAAGAAGTGATTAAATAATAGATGAAACATAACCCATGAAGAAGCTGGGAAGAAAAACCACCCCATAATCAACAAATACATAACCTGAAAAACAATGGTAGTCCATAGGCATTCACTATACAGGTGAAAAGCCCAAAGAAATTGTGAACCTGGAGACCTTAACTCTAGTAAAACAGAATATAAAGTTTCCTTATCAGGGTCTCCAAATCATCCAAATGAAATCAGATGTATTATTTCTATTCATAAGAAACTTTAGAAATACATAAGATATTTTAAGAATAATTTCATCCAAAATGACCTGATTAAAAAGAGTTTTAATACTCATAGAAAATCTATTTAACCTAAAAAATACATAGCAAAGTTGACAAGAATTTGGTTAAGGAGTTCATGTATTTATAAATACATATTATTCATTAAACACAATTTCTTCTATTGTAGAAATGCATTCAGTAACTCTTTTCTGGATTCACTTTTAATATAACTACTTTAAACATGTCTTAACCATATTTTGTTAAAATTATAAAATGGGATAATGGACTTGTTTTTTCCTCTTTTTAGATAATTTAAACTTAATATCTACCCTCCAAGGAAGGGTTAAAGGCATAAGTAAATACAAATATTAGTGATTAAAATGTAAGGCCATCACAGGATAGATATATGGTTATGGAGGACTCAGTTCTTTCCTTGTAAATTCATGCAAATTGAATTTTGCATAATATTTGGTATGCGAAATCTAGAAAATGTCAGTATGAATAAGCCTGGCCAATTATTGATTCAACTTTCTAATGGATTTACTATTGTTTTTTCTCTGTAGACTCTCTTGGTCTATTATAATATTTACTTCACTACTGGAGTAGAGAGGAATGTGTTCCCAAGTGCCCAGGTTTTCTAAGTTGGCTTTTGAACTAAACTGACAGTTATGCACTCAGTGGAAATAACTTTCAGGAAAAGACTATGAATGCTGTAGTGTAGAAATTGGGAAATTACTGGTGTTTACATAATTTAAAATTTATTTCCTAGGAATGTCTACTTAAAGCTTATAATAAATAGCTTCTCTTTTAGTGGTACTCTAGAATCATTGAATTACATTAGTTTAATTGATTTTGACTTTAAAGTAGAAATAATGGCTTCCCATGTATAGATAAATCAATAATTTTACAATATGTTGAATATTCATTAAAAGATGTCACATGAATCGAGTGTTCGTTGATAATTTTTTCCAAAATATTTTTTTTTGCATTTTGTTAATACAGGTACTAGGTTGTATCCAGTCCTTTCAAGAATGCATATTCTTAAATTCCCTCATTTTAATGCTAATAAAAACTTCAGGCCTGAAATTTATGTTTTCCTGTCATAGTTTGTCAACTTTAAAACCTCCCTCTAGGTCAAATACAAAGCACTGACCTGTGTATTGGAGGGAGAGTTAAGTGCAGAAAGAAGCACCTTCTGAGCAGCAGTAATATTAAAAAAGGCAAAATGGATTTAATAGAAGAAAAAGCAATATAAGAGTTTTTTTGCTATTAAAAACAATTATTTTGTAAAATTTTATTTCCAATATGTTCACATCACATTTCTGTGTGTGTGTGTGTGTGTGTGTGTGTGTGTGCACGGGCACGCGCACATGTGCTGGCGTGTGCACATATGTGCATGTACTAAGTCATAATATGAAATGTACTTCTTATTGTGGGTTGTGGTCTGATTGTTTGAATGTCCCTGGTGTTTAGAAATGCCTACAGATAATAGGAAAGTAGAAAAGGGATAGTGTTAGCAAAGAGAGAGAAGCAGCTGCATAGAGCAATGTCAAGCAATAAAAGCATCATACACAGAATGGGCAAAAATATTAAAGTAGCAGTAAGTGCTTCATATTTAACTGAGTTCTAAGACAAAGCCATCAGGCTTGACAGATAAGGAGTTTCTGGTGTTAGTGAAACATGCAATTTTACTTGGATGTTGTATGTAACAGCCAGATTTTTTATGGAATTGGAGGTGATAGAGAAATAAAATTACATCATCAGGTATAAGTGATTTATTCAGTTATTTCAAAAGAAAATGAATAATAGTTAAGGACATGGCATGGTCAAGAAAAAGTGTGCAAAATGATAGAAAGTTGAGTTTATTTGAAAGTGGTGGTTGGATTTGAAAATCTGAAGAACCAAATGGTAGATAAAAAGGTGGGGCAAAGTCCTGTATTGCTAAAAGCAAAGGTGGAATTTTCTGTTGTGTGGTTACCAGAGACAGATAATGACCATAGAAATGGAAGAAGGCTCAAATTGGAGGAAGCAGGGTCAGGAATATATAAAATTCACAGAGTTTAGGGGCCAGAGGTAAATTATAGTCTTTAGATTTCAAAGCTGGTATTTGAAAGGTGTTTTCAAATAGAGCATATTAATCATTTGGGTTATAGGTAATCAGTCCTTATTATTCTCAAATCCTTTATTTTGTATATTTGACTACTTGCTAAATTTGTAACCCCAAAACCAATATCCTTGGCACTTGCAGACATGTACAGAGTGGCAAAAAATGTGATGTTCAATGCACATATTCCCAGCTGAGGTCAAACAAGACAATGCTTTGCTCTGTTACTTCAGATCTCATGCCATGAACAAGTGGGTTTTTGGAAGTCTATTTGGCATCATGTTTTCCCCATTTTGGTGCCTTTTCTTGGTGATTTTGCTGTTCGAAATGGCTCCATCGGAGTGCTAAAATGCTGTCTAGTTTTCCTAAGCACAAGAAGGCTGTGATGTGTCTTATAGAAAAAATATGTGGGTTGTACAAGCATGAGTGCTGTTGGCTATTGGTTCAGTGTTAATGAGTCAGCAACGTATTTTAAACAAGGTGTTTTTCAACACAAACATGAATTACGCAAGGTTATGTATTGATTTATTCATGGAAATGTTGCAACCAGCTGCTGTGGAAACCTAACCAAGTATTTCTCTTAGAAGCAATGGTTCAATATTTGCTAATTTGGTGTTCACAGTGGCTTTATAGAGCAAAAACTAGTGGGATTTTCAAAAATTGTGCTTTGTATTGTTCATAGTGATTTGTGAAGTATGACTAAAATAAGCTTGTTACTAAAAATTTAGAATCCTTAGGACATCAGGAAGATTCTATTCTTAAGAGTATTTTCTACTTTCAGGAGACAACACATACATTAAAAATAGCATACAAGCATATAAGCAATGCAGCCTTTCCTTGTGTAAAAGGCAAGAATGTGAACTGGTTAAAAAGAGGCAAAAAGAACTTGCATGTTATTTATTACTTTTTATTTCAATAGCTTTTAGGGAACGTGGTTTTCTGTTACACAGATGAATTATTTAGGAGTGAATTCTGAGATTTTAGTGTACCCATCACCCGAGTAGTGCACATTATACCTAATATGTAGTAGTTTTTTATCCCCAGGGTTCCCCCCCTCCACACTCTTCCCCTTCTGAGTCTCTAAAGTCCACTGTATCACTCTATATGCCTTTGCATACTCATAGATTAGCTCCCACTTATAAGTGAGCACATACGGTCTTCCTTTTTCCACTCCTGTGTGTTAGTTCACTTAGAATAATGGTCTCCAGCTCCATCCAAGTAGCTGTTATACCAAATTCTGCATATAACCAGCCTCTTCACTGAAAGTTCCTGTATTTTTGTTGGAGAAAGAAGAGCAGAAAAGAAATTAAACTAGAACTGAAGAAATAAACTAAACTTAATCTGAAAAGGTTCTAAATCCTCAGCACTTACAGAAGGGGAAAAACAACAGGACTAAATTTCAGTTTATGTTCAATAATTTTTGGAAACATATTTACTTTTATAATAGATCTAATACTTTAGAACTAACATAAAATTCTAAAGAATAAGCAGATAATTTTGTACATTTTTGTTATTTAGCACCATTAAGAATTTGAAATTTGAGATACACAGAAATGAGGACTATTTCCATAGTCCTTGTGTGTAACTACAGAAACTAAGATGGATAAAATTAAGAATATTTTCTTAAAGTGTGTAATTAAGTATGAGAAGTGAATGATTTGGTACAAAGAAAGAAGAGGCCTAGGGAAAAGTTTTAGAGAACACCCTTATTTCATGCATGTGAGGAGCATAAGACATAAAGGGAAACGAACTAAATTGTAGCAGGAAAAACAAAATAAAGTGTGAGAAAAGTATGGATATTTTAGCTTGATTAAAGCTGTAATAAAACTTATTTTGGTATGAAATAACTTTTCTTTCTTTTCATCAGGCCCTAAGAAAGACTATCAGAATCTGTGTAAGTCAATAGCTCCACTGAGTAGAGATTCAGTTGCTGGGGTAAATATGGATTCTAGAAAAGGTAGTTTAATTGAAACCCTTTTTCATCTTACCTGCTGAGACTGAAAATCTTTTTAAAAGTTTTATGTCTGCCTTTGATTTAAGATCTTATGATGCCTCAAAATCACATAATTTTCATTGTACATTTCTGTAGATTAAGAGATTAAGGTGAATTAGTTCTGATAACAGAGCATAACTTGAAAAAGCTTGAAGAAGTACCCCAAGTCAATCCATTATAAGATTTCATCATGTTTCTCTTTTACTGCTACCTTCAGAAACGTATTCCAGTAATGCATTTTGTAAAGAAAAAAGGGAACAAGTAGGCTGAAGCCCTGTATTGGTCATTTATTCTATCATAGGAGTGCCAATAAATTAATTTCACTGAATAAAACAATGACATACATTAAAGGTTTTATGGTTGCTTTTATGCCCATGTCTTATTCAAAAACTGTTCAAATTTTCTGGCAAAATAAATCATAGAAATGATAAGTAGGCATTGCATTGTATCTTTCCAGCCATGACCATAAGTAGTTACTATATAGCAATTATTCAGCATGTCATGAATAAGTCTATAAGACTTTTTAAAAGAGGTTTCAGAAGACTGTCAAATTAAATATTTTTAATTGTTTAACCTAGATATTAATAACTCTACCTTGTAAAATCATTCTATTGCATCCATGAAGGTAATTATCCTTCAAAGTAATTTTTAGATAGGTAGCAATTCCACTGTGACTTTCCCAAAGTTTCTCTATTTCATCTTAATTCCAAATGTCAAAACAGAACTCAATTGATAGAGACAATTCAGAAGTAAAGGATGGCTAAGCATAAATTCTTATTTAAAAATGATTCAGAAATAATTTGCTATTTGATTTAAACTTTAATTGATAATACATGGCATCTAAATTATGAGAAAAACTTGTTTTTCTTGTAAACTGAAATATTTTAAAATGACTTTATAGAAATAAATTTGGGTTTCATGTTACTATTTTCTTTCTTGGTAGTAATGGTGATATTGGTTTATCCCTTAAATTTTGCCAAAATATTTACATGATTCAGTTTCCAAACATGAGAGAGACCTCTATTTTACAGTTTGCACTGACCATAAAAATAATAACTCATTGACCATTCTTCTGGCCTGGGCCAGTTGCAGAGAAAATGGACCATCCTGGAGAATAGGACCTGCACTTTGGAAACTAGTGTGGAAACAATCTCCTCGAGCTATGGTTTTAAAGGCATGGACATTATCCACAGCCACCAGTCCTGTGCTGTGGTTGGCCTAGGGTAGTTCAGTCCCGGATAATGGTATATCATGAGAGGTAAACAGACCAAGGCTCTGAGGAATGTAAGAGTGAAGATGAATAGAAAAGTCAAGCAGCCAGCTACAAAGACAAATTTTAGTCATTGGTAATATGTTAGACCCTAAATTTTAACTAAAGTCAAGCTCTGGGGAACTTTGGGGCATTGAGAAAAATGACAGGGGCTTATACTCAAAACAGTTATGTCATTGGGCAGGTTAATAAGACAGCAATTCCAGAAAAGTAAATAAGACCAGGATCTGATTATCAGTAACTTTGAACAGCAGAAATTTTTTTAAAAAAGTAAACAGAAACCAAGTTGTGAGAGTTGGACTACAAAGTAAGAGTTAAGAGAGTGAACCCGATAGGAGCTATTTATTCAACAACTACATACAGGGATATTATTAATTACCAAATCCTGTTATAATTCTGAGTCCAAGAGTATTACTTCTTAGATGTTTAAAAGCCTCTTGTATGGTACTGGAATTACCTCTAAAACAGAGCTAAGCCTGCAGATGGGGGTCCAGGAGAAGTTTTTCCCAGGTAAGGGTTGTAGATAGTTTTTTCGTACATAGTTTTGTACAGGTAGTTACAGTGTGGGGAGAAACTCATGTTCACTATTGAAGAAAATTTATGAAATGGACAAAAATACAGCATGTGCCTATGTGTTTCTATATGTGTGGCATTTGTAGTTGTGTAACTACCATCACATCTTACACTGAAATTGAAGATGGAGTTGTATATAGATATGACTTTCCTAACTTGAATCTCTTTGACCATCCAAGCAAAGGATAATTTATTTTCCTGTCACATTTCAATATAACCTATTAGAAGGCATTTTTGATGTGATACCATCCAAGTATAGAGTTTTAATGTATGACATTAAGCATATTATTCATGACTGAAATAAATAACCACATGTGAAATACATTATTACCAAAGAAACTGTAAATCAGTTGGTGGCTGCATATCGGCCAAGGGTGAGTTTATGGTTTAGAAATAATACGTCTAACTTCAGAATATGAGAGACAAGGATTTGTGTTTTTGATTATTGGTTATTCATTGCTATGAGTGTTAATATGCCTGATCATTGTCTTATATGCTTCATAGAAGGCATTCTATACTCCCTTGCCTTCATATACTCTTTGGTCACTATATGTGTCAGCTTCATAAACAAAAAATACCCAAGAACATCCAGTTATAGTCCCAGGAATGATATTTATTCATTGTGAGGGATTTGCGATGTTTTCTAGCAATGTGCATAAATGTAGTGTGATAACTATATTAACCTTCAAAAATTAGCTATCACTTTTGTTTGGCATTCAAGTGAAGATAGTGATTAGAACCACAAAGTGATGAATGAAAATGATGTTTTTCATTAAAATTAGGTTTTACTAAAATTAGTACTGACTTTGTTCCTTGTGAACTAATCAAGCTTGTCATGTAAGTGGCTGCCTTCTTTTCTTTAAAAAAAGATCATATGTAAATCAAATAATACAATGGTTTAATTGCAAAATTTCTTACTGGTCAGTTACCTATTAAACATTTTAAAATACCTTTATAGGCATTAACTCAAGAAATTTGTTTGATATAACTAAGGGTACTTCAATCATTTTTATTGCATTGTAGTGTAAAAGCATATAAGTTGTCCATAATTATTCACAAGGACCTGAATGTAGAATGGGTTATAGATTTAAGAACTTATTTTTCTGTCAGAATTTATTACTTAACATCATGAATCTTTCATATGAGAGTAGAGTTTCAGGGGAAAGTAAATAGAAAGAAGGTATTCTTTGGACAGTTTAAAGTTGGTTATTTATGTATAATTTGGGTTGAAAGACGGGAGCAAAAAATAGGACCCTATGTTCTAAAGCTGTGAGTTTTGATTCTGAGCTCTTAGTTCTCCACTGCATATCAAAATGCCTATACTCATTTATAACTTTCTTTTTGTTTTCTCACTTAGGGACATGTGTGTCAGCCACTTCTGAGTGTCCTTTTCACACTTCTCTGCTAAAATTAAAAGATAATCATGTTAACAGTTTTGAAATAAGAACAATTTACACACTAGATTTGTTCTGTTTTGATCCAGATTGCAGAAATAGGTCCAGGAGGAAAAGATTATAACCTATCAAGAATATAACAACTGACATTTCTAAATTTTAGCATGCTGTAAAAAAAACAGCCATTTTTCTATCAATAGAAATATTAAAGAAGCCATATTTTGATTGCCAGGAATAAATACTGTGAAAGAAATTTGTGGGGGAGGTCAGATTGGGTGATATGTACTTTTATTTCATCTCAAAACATTTTACTATTATCCTTATTCTTTGTTAAAATATTTTTATGCTTTTCTTTTTTCACCAAAACAATATAGAGTTATTGGTAGAGGCAGAATTTAGACAGAATTTGGTGAACTGAAGAAAATACATCAGTTATTTTCACTCCTCACTTTAAGTCCTGGACTTTTGTATCCATCTACATCCTATTTAATAAGAGGGGATTCTGCTAGTTGTAAGGTGAAAGTAGAATTTCTTGAGCATTTGTGTTCCATTTTTTACATATCTGTGCTTCCCAGATTTCATTTTGACATTCTGTGGATTATCAAATTTTAATTATTGTCTCAGAAATCAGTACACTGCACAATAAAAGCAAACACATTCTCTTTACCAATAATAATAATAATAATAATAAGAGTAACACATAGTAATTATTCATTGCAGCATAACACATTCCTTCTGAATTTAGTAACTCAAAACAACTCAGGAGTGACTTCACTGGGTGGTTCTAGCTAACAGTCTCTAATGCAGTTGTAGTCAAGATGTCAGCCTGGAAGAAGATAGTAGGATGGTGATTACCAGAGGCTTAAATAGAAGAAATACATTTTAGTATCTGGCAGTACAGTAGAGTGATTGCAGTTAATAATAATTTATTACATATGTCAAAATACCTAGAAAAGAAGCATTGCAATGTTCCCAACACAGAGAAGGATAAATGATTGAGGTGATGGTTATCCCAATTACTCTTTGATCATCACACATTATATACATTTATCAAAATATTACATGTACCCTCCCCCACAAATATATCTAACTATTTTATATCAATTTTTTTTGGAGACAGAGTTTCACTCTTGTTGTCCAGGTTGGAGTGCAATGGTGCAAACTCAGCTCACTGCAGCCTCTACTTCATGGGTTCAAGTGATTCTCCTGTCTCAGCCTCCTGAGTAGCTGGGATTACAGGTGTATATCATCACACCTGGCTAATTTTTGTATTTTTAGTAGAGATGGGTTTCATCTTATTGGTCAGGCTGATCTCGTACTCCTGACCTCAGGTGATCTGCCCACCTCTGCCTCACAAAGTGCTGGAATGCCCGCCCTTATATCAATGTTTTTTAAAGGATGCTTAACTGGAGACTGGGTGCAGTGACACACACCTGTAATCTCAGCTACTCCAGAGGCTGAAGTAGGAAGATGGCTTGGGCCCAGAAAGTCAAGGCTGTTGATATATTTTCGATCTGTGTCCCTGCCTGCACAAATCTCATGTGAACTGTAATCTCCAGTATGGGCCGAGTGCACGGTGACTGGATCGTGGAGGTGTTTCTCTTGAATGGTTTGGCATCATCAGAATTAGTGAGTGAATTCTCATGAGATTTGCTTGTTTAAACATATGTAGCACCTCATGTCTTCCTCTCTTTCTGCTCTTACTCCAGCCACGTGAAGTCTGTACTCCTCCTTTGCCTTCCACCATGATTGTACGTTTCTTGAGACCTTCCTAGAAGACAAGCAGATGACAGTATCATGTTTCCTAGACAACCTGTAGAAGCATAAGCCAATTAAACCTCTTTTCTCTATAAATTACCCATTCTCAGATGTTTCTTTATAGCAATGTCAGAATGAACGAATTCAGCTGCTTCAGTGGCCATGATTGCATCACTGCACTCCAGCCTGCGTGACAGAGTGAGACCCTGTTTTTTTTTTTTTTTTTAAAAAAAATGCTTATCTCGGTCTGGGAGTTCCTTTTTTAAGAAGCACCACTCCCATGACTATTGGCCAGGCTCAGTCCCCCACTGGCTATTGGCAGCTGGCCTCAAGCCCTGATCTCAGAGGCCTTACCACAGTGCTGCTTATGACAGGACAGTTAACATTCCCTAAAATGAGTGATCCCAAGAGAGAGCACACACAGGAAGGCACAGTTAACTTTCCCTAGAATGAGTGATCCAAAGAGAGAGCACACACAGGAAGGCTTTTATAACTTCACCTCTGAAATTGCATCCAGAATTTTCACCTTATCCTATTCAACATTAAAAGCAATACACTAAGTATAGTCCACACAAAGGAGGAGAGTAATTGGGCTTTGCTCCTTGAAGGGAGATGTATCAATGAATTTGTGGACATTTAAAACTACAAGATAACACTAGTGTTGATAACAGCTGCCATGTATTGACGGCTTTCTATATATTTGAGATCATTCTTTTTGAGCACAAAGCTAGGTCTATGTAACTTCTCTTTTAACCTCAAATTTTCCTTGATACAGATGCCCCTGCCTTAGCATATAAAAACCAAGCTTTTCCCCTTTCCCTTTGTTTCTTTTACTGTCCTGATTTAATACCAAATACATGATCATTATTTGTGCATTACTTTATCTTTTTCTTCTCCTCTATTAAGACTAGAATTTGGTCCACTGGTCCCAGAAACATTCGTTTGTCTTCCCTTATCAAGAAAGCCAATAGATTTTCACCCATTTGTTCACATGAGCTAAACTTTGTCAAGAAATCCTGAACAAAGGGGTTAAAAAATAAAAATGTACCCTCCTTCAATTTAATATTGGAGGGTCAGGGAATTATAAAGAGCTATGAATTCCTTCTTATATTCTTATTTTCATGATTCTCAAAATTGTAAAAAGTCAAATATACAGTTTGAGTTTATCCTTTTGTTTTGTTTGTTTTGTTTTGAGACAGAGTTTTCCTCTAGTTACCCAGGCTGGAGTGCAATGGTGCGATCTCGGCTCACCGCAACCTCAGCCTCCTGGCAATTCTCCTGCCTCAGCCTCCTGAGTAGCTGGGATTACAGGCACGTGCCACCATACCCAGCTAATTTTTTGTATTTTTAGTAGAGACGGGGTTTCACCATGTTGACCAGATTGGTCTCGATCTCTTGACCTCATGATCCGCCCTCCTCAGCCTCCCAAAGTCCTGGGTTTACAGGTGTGAGCCACCGCGCCCGTTGAGTTTAACCTTAATTAAGGAGAACATATTTTTCTCGACATGACACATTTGACTGTCTTGAAATCTTGTGCTGTTTTGGACCAACCTCCATGGTACACCAAAGAGTTCCACATACAGATTAACTACGAAAAGGAACTTTTCAAAGTAAAGACTTTTAACTTTTAACCAACCAGGAATAAAGCTAGTTATCATAACATTCCATTTAATTCAATTAGGGTAATTCATGTGTTTAATTCAATCTATAACTGTTCTCTAATATATTTAGAGAATATATTCTCTAAATATATTTAGAGAATTTTCAAGTTAATGGGACAAATAAATAAACTATAGTGATGACAAAGCAAATTTAACCCTCTATCATCAAGGGGACAGCCTGTACTTCTAATCTTAGCTGAAACTTTGTAGTATCTTGTCTATACAATTTAGTGAACTGAGGAGGTGCTTCCCTTCATGTGCTTATGTTACCACCATCATCATCAGTATCATCATCATCATCAGTTAACATTTATTGAGAACTTACTAGATGAGTAATATCTTGCTTACATTCTGAAATGTAACCGTGAAAGTTCTATGAAATAACTCCTCTTAATATTTCCATTTTGCAAATGAGGATCCTGGGTCTTAGAGACATTATTTGACTTGTTGTCTAAGGTTACATTTCTGGGAATCAATAAAGGAAAACCAAATCTAGGGTTTTCTATGTTATTAATCACCAGGCTGTATTATCCTCTGATTATGTTACAGTGCTTCCACCATGTATGACACTGACTTTACCAGCTATACTGCCTCTACAATTCATCACAATGTAATGAAATATTTCTCCTCAAATCTTTGGGGAAGGGAGTACTGTAATAGTTGAGTGTACGCATGTAGATTTTTTAAAAATTAGCAATCTTGAGTAGGTACAAGAAGCACATAGCGGGAAATATCTGAAATTACAAGAGCATTCCTCTTGTCCTCCTCTCCCACACTATTTCTTTTTTTAGTTTTTGATAAAATAACACTGAGGTAAATAGACTTTGACTAGTTTTACAATATTTGTAAACATTCCTGCCTTTGTCTCTACCCCCCAAACTTTAGCATAGTCTATTAGATGAATAACTCTGTCATCCAATATCAGCAGAGTTCATATTCATCAAATCCTTTAATGTCATGGCCTTTGATATGGTTTGGCTCTGTGTCCCCACCCAAATCTCACCATGAATTGTGATCTCCATGATTCCTACATGTCAAGAGTAGGACCAAGTGGAGGTAATTGAATCATGGAGGTGTTTTCCCCATGCTGTTTTGGTGATAATGAATGAGCTTCATGAGATCTGTTGGTTTCTTAAGTGTCTGGCATTTCCTCTGCTGGCACTCATTCTCTCTCCTGCTGCACTGTGAAGAGGTGTCTTCTACCATGATTGTAAGTTTCTTAAGGCTTCCCCAGCCATGTGAAATTGTGAGTCAATTATAAGTCAATTCCCTCTTTTCTTTATAAAATACCCAGACTCTGGATTTCTTCATAGCACCTCCATGGCCATAGTTTTTAGATTATTATTAACTAATTTGTTATTCCGTGCTCCTCTGTTGTAATATACCTGTAAAGATGTGGAATGAAATAAAAACCACTCCAAATCTCTATTTGCTGATAATTTTATTACTTTTGGTTTAATCCACCAATTCCTTGGGGGGCATGGTCTTGCAATAAGACCTGCATTTTGATATTTTTATTAATAGACCTCCTTGGCTCTTTGGTTACACTTTTATCCAGCTATTAGGGGTAAAAACTTTTCACTAGGAAACAAGTAAATGAGAGAGATGGGGATGAACCACAGGAAGGGAAGAACATACAGTCATTTGAAATGGGCCTTGGATGTTTGCAAAATATTTGTACTCTCTCTACATTTAGTTCAAAATTTTATGTATTTATTATATATATATACACATATACACATAAATATTTATGCATAAACATACATATATAAGCATATATAAATGTAAATAAATGTTATATATTTTATTAGACGTATTTTACAGTTTCCTATGCTGTTCTTTATATGTTGTATCTATTTTCTACTACTTTTATTTGTGTGTTTTTTTTCCTGAATTTTGGGAGACTTTTGGGTCAATCTTTCATTTTACTATCTGTGATTTTCAGTTATCTTCTGTCTGCTACCCAATCTATTTAGTTTGTTTATTTACTTGTTTTTATCTGTGTAAATAATCCTCTTCAACAACTCTAATAGCTTATTTTTCCCCATAATAATGTATTGATGATTAATGGAGGTGATACCTCTTGGAATATCTGAGAATATATTATATTTTCTTTATTTTATGCTTCATTTATTGGCCCTGTTTTTTTAGAAATTAATTAGTCTGTGAAATTGGCTTTGTTTAAATGGCTTAGTGAGACTTCTTTTATTCTTAATGTTAATTTTCATCAACTTTTTGGTGATTGAGAACATCCAATCAGATGTTCTTCAAAGAGAATATGAGAAAAAAGGAAAATAAATGGAAGATCATAAATGTTGAAAGTGAGTTGATTGTGTACAGTTATTTCTGCAGTAGTTGATTGTGTAATTATACATTTGCCATTTCTTGATGCAATATTGCCATCAGTTACTTCTCTGCAAGTTGGAATGGCTGAAATTTATACAGGTTAAAACATTTAAAACAGAAAATAGTAGTTGTGATTTACACTTATGAAATGCATTATAACAAGTAGAAAATATTTAAAATGAATACCTAACCCTGATAAACTTGGTGAATAATTAGATGTTTAAGAAGAAACTGCCAAGCTGGTTTTCAACATGGTTGTACAATATCACATTCCCATTAATAATACATGAGAGTTCCAGGTATTTCACATTCTCACTAGCACTTGGTTTGTCAGTTTTTAATTTATAAACTTTCAGCCATTCTAGTATAATTGTAGTGGAAAATACAAGAATGCAAATAGCTCAGAAAAATTATGAGTAGCATTTCTTTCTAGTTAAGGTGCACTTTGCCATTTGATCTTTAATAGGATGACCTAAAAGGAGTAATTAGGTCAAAGTTATTACTCAAAGTACATTTTTCCATGGTTTTTCCATGTTAACTACCTTCAATTTCAGTTATCTTCCCTCAGTTTCCCTCACTCCTCCACCAGAAACCCTCCTTTAGGGGATATCAATCTTGTTACAGGACATCAGGTAGTTTGAACATCACTGGCAAATAGAAATAAGTGGTTAGAGGAGTTACTTGAATTCATATAATTATACACCATTTGATTTTATGAAGCTTTTTAAATAAAAACGTTAGATAAAACATATACTTGAGACAAAAAATAATCTTTTCATTGAACGAATGTTTCTTAAATGTTTTAAAAAATACATTCTGTTAAGCACTGATGCAGACACAAAATAGAATGTAGTTTGGTACATGCAGGGTAAGGCAATTATACAATTATCTCTGGTCCATAGTAGATTGTGAAATGTACCATGAGAGATCTACACCATGGCGTCCAGAAGTTGGGAAGCAGAAGCAATGATATCTGTTAGGGGGATTAGGGAAGTCTTAGTGGCAGCAAACAAACCAGTTTGGCCCTGAAGAATACATGCATGCCTGTCTATCTGGTGGTTTGTTTTGATGTTTAGTCATAAAATTAATGTTTCAATTTTTGTCTTTTAATTGTGTCTTTTAACTTCTAATTTAAAAGTCCAGATGCTTAAAAAAGAACAATACCTACAATTTTACCACACAAAGAAAAAATTAACATTGAAGTATGTTTCTCTTTTACCTGTTTCTATATTGCTTTATATATTTGAGAAAATATTATGCATATAATTTTAAATGTTGCTTTCTATTTCTATATATCAAGAAATAGAAATTTCTATTTCTGTTTATAAGTAAATGAACAAATAAAAGTTAATATTACTTTATTTCAATAAACAAATGACTAAGAATTGTGCTATATTAAAAAAATTATAAACCCAATGGTTGTTTATTCTAGGGTTCTACAGACCCTAAATGCTGAGCCAGCTCCTTATATATAGCGTTTAGGTAATCCCTTGGGTTTTGCTACTATAAGTTACAAATAAAAAAGGCTTTCATGTAAAAGCACTTTTCTAATGATTGCTTCTTTTGCTGTACAGATGTTCTGGAGTTTAATTAGATCCCATTTGTCTATTTTGGCTTTTGTTGATAATACTTTTGGTGTTTTAGTCATGAAGTCCTTGCCTATGCCTATAAAAAAAAATTCAAAAGTGGGTGAAGGATATGAACACTTTTGAAAAGAAGACATATATGAGGCCAATAAACATGAAAAAATGCTCATCACCACTGGCCCTTAGAGAAATGCAAATCTAAACCACATTGAGATACCATCTTACTCCAGTTAAAATGGCAATCATTAAAATATCTGGAGACAACAGATGCTGGAGAGGATGTGGAGAAATAGGAACACTTTTACATTGTCGGTAGAAATGTAAATTAGTTCAGCCATTGTGGAAGACAGTGTGGTGATTCCTCAAGGATCTAGAAACAAACTCCATTTGACCCAGCAATCCCATTACTGAGTATATACCCAAAAGATTATAAATTTTTCTATTATAAAGACACATGTACACGTATGTTCATAGTGGCACTGTTTACAATAGCAAAGACCTGGAACCAACCCAAATGCCCATCAATGATAGACTGGACAAGGAGAATGTGGCATATATACATGGAATTTTACGCAGCCATAAAAATGATGAGTTTTTGTTCTTTGTAAGGACATGGATGAATCTGGAAACCATCATTCTCAGCAAACTGACATAAGAACACAAAATCAAACATCAAATGTTCTCACTCATAGGCAGGTGTTGAAGAATGAGAACACATGGACACAGGGAGGGGAGCATCACATTCTGGGGTCTGCTGTGGGTGAATGGGGGAGGGACAGCAGGGGATGTGGAGATTGGGGAGACATAACATGGGGAGAAATGCCAGATAGAGGTAACGGGGGGATGGAGGCAGCAAACCACCTTGCCATGTATTTAACTATGCAACAGTCCTGCATGATCTGCATATGTACCCCAGAACCTAAAGTATAAAAATATTTTTTTTAAAAAAGCACTTTTCTGTATTTTAGATACTTTTAGAATAGATTATTAGGACATAGGCTACTAGATCAGATGTTGTGAACATTTTTCATGCTAGTGAGATGTAGGTAGATGGGTGAAAGACAAGGTAAGAGATTTTTTTAAAAAAAAGAACATAAAATTCAATAGCAAAAGAGGTTAGAAATCTAGGATACACAAGGAGAGCATATAAGACCCCATTTTGATGTAGGGATGTCCAATCTTTTTATTTCCCTGGGCAACATTGGAAGAATTGTCTTGGGCCACACATAAAATACAGTCATGCTAATGATAGCCGATAAGCTAAAAAAATAGAATCACAAAAAAATCTCATAATATTTTAAATGTCTTTAATTTATAAGCAGACAAAAATTAGAATTGTGTAAAATATGAATGTGGCCCAATACGAATTTGTGTTGGGCCTCATTCAAAGCTGTCCCAAGCCACATGCAGCCTATGGGCCGTGGGTTAGACCAGGTTGGACCAGAGGATGATGTTTATGGAAAGGTGCTGTAAAAGAGAATGCCTGAAATGTCCTGAGGCAAGACTAAAATTTCGTGAACTGGAATATTAGTTTCTTTAGGTGCTATCACGTCATACTAGATGGTGCTCTAGATGTAAATAAATTTAAAAATGTAACAATTGAACATTTAAACAGGGTTTTAGAATTTTCAAAGCTGTTAATATGTTAATGTGAGTGACTATTGTCTAAGAAGATACTACAATATGTATGTGTTCTTACATGTATTTTACTAAGAAACACTTTTTTTAAAGAGCAGGATTACTATTTTAGGAAACACACTTTGGAACCTGGTAGGCGATGACAGGATTTGATGACTAAGAAATTGAAACTGTTTGATGGGCATGAAAATCACTGGTGAGAACATTAGTAGTTTATACCTAATAGTGCATGAAGGCACTGTGAAGGGAGAACCTATCTGCCCACATTTACATTAAATAGTGAAATTTTTTCTCTTTGGATCTTCTGCTTAAAACGTTAGAGTTAGAATACACAAGTATCTATTGCTTGAAGAATGAAGGCAATTGATATTTGTTACTTGCTTCTCCAACAAGTTTGTTATTGTACTCATTATTCAAACTTTCAGCTTCCTGGTTAAAAAATGCTCATCCTCAGTATTTGCCATTAACAGCCACAATTGTCACCATATTTGTATATTTGCAAGACAGCTTCTAGTTTCTCCCTTTACAATTTTGGTTAATTCAGAGTAAAACAATAAAATTTTATATAATCTTTTGCTGTCAGTTTAAGTTTCAAAAACTTCATTATTGCTTCATCTCTACAACCTTTCATTTGAAGTTTTCCTTCGAGTATCTTCACTGATATGGTTTGGCTGTGTCCCCACCCAAATCTCACCTTGAATTATAATCCCCAGTTGTCAAGGTGGGGCCAGGAGGAGGTAATTGAATTGTGGGGGCTGTTTCCCTCATATTGTTCTTGTGGTAATGAACAAATCCCACAAGATCTAAGGGTTTTATAAATAGTAGTTCCTGGCACGAGCTTCCTTGCCTGTTGCCATGTAAGAAGTCCCTTTGCTCTTTTTCCATCTTCCACCATGATTGTGAGGTCTCCGCAGCCATGTGGAACTGTGAGTTAATTAAACTACTTTGCAGTGTGAGAACAGACTAATACACTGACATACTTTATTATTCCTTCTGTGTTAACAGATACATAGTTCATGGCTTCTATCATAATGCATATCATAAAGAGTGAGCAATCATTACACATGATTTGTAAAACTACCATCAAAATATATAATCTATCCTTACTGTTTTTAAATAGTCTTAGATGTTCGTTATAAATGAGCTCTTTCTCTCTCTCTCTTTCTGGTTCCCTCTCTCCATCCTTCTCTTTTTCTCTCTCCCTTCCTTTCTCTTTTCATTTTCGCTATTTGGCCAATTCTGTAGAACTGCCTAGGAAAACACTATCTATGAAAATTTGGGCAAAATGATGTATCTTGCTAGCATATGCTAACAGGGCTCATTATTTTTAGAAGCCTACACTAATAAGCCATTTTTCCCTTTACAAAATTATTTTACTTAGGTCCAACCTGATTTCCTTTCTAATATATGTAAAACATACTTCTTTCATATATATGAATTCACCTTTTCTGTGATGTCTTTTTTTTTCCTTCCAGCTTCTGACACTTGAATTTTATTAAAAAACTTTGAATGGGAAGATTATCTATGTACCATTTATGGCTGCAAATGAATGCCTAAGAATTGTCAGATTAGCCTGTTTCACATGTCCTCTTGCTTGTAGTTTACTAAATGTCCTATATAAAATCACTGAAGGTTGGCAAATCCCTTCTGTGATGTCTTTTTAAATTTCTTATAAATTAATTTCCTTATATACTGAAAACATAAGAAACATACTCAAAATGAACAGGAAGGCAGAAGGATAAAAAGACACATGTTGATTTAGTCTAAAATCCTAAAAATATCAATGTTATTCTAAAAAAAAGGGGAGTATTAACAGGTGGTGTTATATGTTTTTATACTAAAATGACAACAAAACAATTCATGTTTATGCTTCTAAAGAAAGTGTACCTACCTAGTAGATTGAATTAACTTGAAAGGCACCTACATAAAATTTCAATTCTTCTTTCTTATTAAATTATAAGTTCAATATCTAAAGGACATTTATAGCTGGCACCAACTGTAATCTTCCCATCATCTTGTCATATCAGGTCCAGTATTTTTTTTTACTACCGGAACTCTGATATTTTTAGGTACGGGCAGTTATCCCTTGAGCTTAAGAAAAGTAGTTCAGGAAATGATTATGATTGATCCAAACTAGGCATGGCAAACTCATTCTCCTGGGCCAGTGATTAGACTGGAGTGGACATGTGACCCATATCTGACTAACGGAATGCAACCAGTCAGCTGTCTAGCATAACCCTTTACCCTTTCTTCTTTCTACTTGGAACATTGATGTTTCAAAGCGCAGCAGCAGCCGTCTTGTGACCATGAAGCAACAGGCCAGACTATAAAAATCCAGAAAATATTGATAGTGGAGGAGAAAGAAAACGATCCTATATTTCTGAAGGCATCACTGGATTTCTATCTCCAATTTCTTATTGTGTTAAAACAGAAACAAAAAACTATTATTTGTTTAATTTGCTTCTGTTAGGTTGATTTTTTTGTTGTTGTTGTTTTTGTTTTTTACTTTCAGCTAAAATTATTTCTAATGAATGCAAAGTTGATGCTGTTTTTTAATTATCTTTTATGTGAATGTAAGGAATTCTATATATTTATTGTTTTTAATTTTTATTTTCTACTCTTCCTTTAGATCTCAGTTGCTTTTTCTTAGTGCTTAGTTCTTCCACTATTGTAGGATGTATTTCTCCTTACATATTTTGTAATTTTATTTGTGTAATTTCTTCCGTAATATCTGGTTTATTCACTAGATACCTGATATCCCTAATGTTTTGAACACTGGGGCACTATCCCATACTGTTTGCTTTAACTTATCAATTTGAAACAATAGTACACAGATTACTTCCTGTATGTTCTCCAGGATGGTTTTACTATAGAAGTGATGTCTTTTTTGTCAACAATTATTCAGGAAATCCATAGACTATTTTTAAACAGCCTAAATTTAGTGCACAAAATGTGACAATGCCCGCTACTGTGTATCTGACATTATGGGATACATATTTTGAAGGTTAAAACCAATTCTGAAAGAAATGAGAAGCTATGGCCTTCTTTCTTTTCCACATGTTTTTCAGACTTCACTAGGATGAACAGAGCAGAACAAACAAAAATGATTTGAGGCACATTTGCTTAAAATGCCCCTAAAATACATTATTCAATATCTATTGCTTTCTTATTTTTATTAAATAAGTCTATTTTATTTATAATAACTGATATATGGGAATGACAAAGTACAGTTTTCAAAAAGTTTTAATACATTTTAAAAAATATTTCCAAAAAAGTATAATATATATGTATATATCATATATATTACATCTATTTTCCATTCCCAAATATGTATATATACATATATTCAATTCCCATATATGTGTATATATTTTCATATATATTCCATTGACACACACACACACACGAATCTCATAGAAATATAAGATGATGCAAAACTATCCAGGACATAGGAGTAGGCAAGGACTTCATGAACAAAACACCAAAAGCATTGGCAACAAAAGCCGAAATAGACAAATGGGACCTAATCAAACTCCACAGCTTCTGCACGGCAAAAGAAACAGTCACTAGAGTGAACTGGCAACCAACAGAATGGGAAAAAATTTTTGCAGTTTACCCATCTGACAAAGGGCTGATATCCAGAATTTGCAAAGAACTCAAACAGATTTACAGGAAAAAAACAAGCCCATTCAAAAGTGGGCAAAGGATATGAACAGACACTTTACAAAAGAAGACATATATGAGGCCAACAATCATCTGAAAAAATGCTCATCGTCACTGGTCATCAGAGAGATGCAAATCAAAACCACATTGAGATACCATCTCACGCCAGTTAGAATGGCGATCATTAAAAAATCTGGAGACAACAGATGCTGGAGAGGATGTGGAGAAAAAGGAACACTTTTACACTGTTGGTGGGAGTGTAAATTAGTCCAACCATTGTGGAAGACAGTGTGGCGATTCCTCAAGGCCTTAGAAATAGAAATTCCATTTGACCCAGCAATCCCATTACTGGGTATATATCCAAAAGACTATAAATCGTTCTACTATAAGGACACATGTACACGAATGTTCATTGCAGCACTGTTTACAATAGCAAAGACCTGGAGTCAACCAAAATGCCCATTGATAATAGACTGGATTGGAAAAATGTGGCACATATACACCATGGAATATTATGCAGCAATCAGAAATAATGAGTTTGTGTCGTTTGTAGGGACATGGATGAATCTGGAGAACATCATTCTCAGCAAACTGACACAAGAACAGAAAATGAAACACCGCATATTCTCACTCATAGGCGGGTGATGAAAAATGAGAACACATGGACACAGGGAGGGGAGTACTAAACACTGGGGTCTATTGGGGGGAAAAGGGAGAGCCAGTGGGAGGGGGAGGTGGGGAGGGATAACCTGGGGAGAAATGCCAAATGTGGGTAAAGGGGAGAAAGGAAGCAAAACACACTGCCATGTGTGTACCTACGCAACTGTCTTGCATGCTCTGCTCATGTACCCCAAAACCTAAAATGCAATAAAAAATTAAAAAAAAGAAATATAAGATGATGACTATTTCATTCAAATGTTTAATTAGATAGAGCTAGATAAGATAAACATGATTCCAAGTACATTTGGGGGAGAGGGATTTAGATAGTCCATTTGTAAAGGCTTGAAAAATGTTAGAATAAGATTGCTAGTTTAGATACATACAAAGTGGCTTTCAAGGCAATAAAACCATAAACTTTGGGGATATATTATCTACTGGACAAAAATCTGTAAATTAATATGCAGCTTTGCTGTGTCTGGGGCTAGGGCTATAAATAAATGATAAATGTCTAAGTCAAACACATGTATGTTCTTTTAGAGGCAAGTAATTCCGGCATGGGTTTGTTAAATAGTATCCTTGTGTAACCATGAAAAGACATATTGCCCATCATTTTTTGTCCTTTTTTTTAAGTTTTAATTAAATTTTAAGAGAGCTGATCAGAGTTATTGGACAGTTAATAACTAGAAATGTATAGAGGAACTGACTTCTTAAATTGCTCCCTTCCAGGCTTGATAGCTCTTGTGTTCAAATTTATTTTAGTGTTACAAAGGCATAACTAGATACTCGCTTCTTCTTTGTGTTAACATTTCATCAGTGAGATTAGTTTGAAATATTAAATGATCCATACCTCTGAAGTTCATAAAGGGAAAAATTGGATTGACATAATGTAAAACACACTGGAATTTCAAGTTTTATATTATAATTGATTCTTCGTTGTTATGATTTAAATAACCTATGTTCTCTATACCATATATTACCCCTTGGAAGAAATGTTCATTTGAAGGTCATTAGTTTCAGATGAGATGAAAAATACATCGCAACTTTAAAGCTGATTTTTCAAAATTGGATAAGAAGCAACCAGTGAGTGTGGAAAGTAGATATATTTTATTAATGAATCTTTTGTTTTTGAAAAATCTTGTTTAGCCACTAATAGTGATAACTATACAACTAAATATTTAACTTTAATGTCTTCCACATGATTCATGATAACAATATACTTCGGCACCACTGTAATCCTCCCTGATGAATGTCTAAACCAAGACAGTTGCTAGGAAGATTCGTGCAGGCTTCTCACAAAAATGCACAACTCTTACAAAACAAAGCTAAGTTTGTATTTCTCAAGAAAGAACTAAGATACAGGAAATCATGGAATACAGTAATTGCTGTAGTAACCTATATCAATGCTGTCTACATATCCTTGGGTATTCCAGCCTCCTGGGAATATGTTTTACATTAATTGCTATATAAAATGGTTCATGCCCAGTTTTTTGGCAAGGATTTCCCAAAGGCTCATTATCTACTGATACTTCTTTACCTACCCCTCTCTCTGGGTCATTGCTTCAATTCCTGTGGCTACTGCCCTGTCACTACCTCCCCTTCTTTTATTCTCTAACCTCATTAGTGCAACACTATGAATTTAATACTGTTCTGGAAGATTTGGGAGTAAGACCATTTACATGATGAAAAAGAGCAAAAATGACACCTAAATATGAATATTCACTACAATTCTTATACTTTTATGGCTCCTGCTAGTTAGAGAAAAGTAATTTTCTACTAGCTATTCCAGTAAGAGCTCTCCATTACCCTCGAAGACTTCTCTATAAGTTTACCTTATTTTAATACCAAGTACTTATTTCCCTCTTTCTGACCTTCTATCCCAAGAGTTATAGTTTTACCTTATTATTCAGGGAAATTTAGCACATTGTCTAAATGTTTCTCATGAAGTCTTTGTCCAGTGAACCTTGCCTTTTTAAGTAAAAAAAAAAAAAAAAAATCCTTAAAAATATTTAAAGAACATCTAAGACCTCTATGATGAAATACTTCCCTTTCACAAGCTAGCAGAAGTTAGGCCATCTTTTTTTGAAATTAGTTTTCTTCCTCTTTTTGTTGTAAAAATACCTCCACTAAAAACCCTTCTTACACTCATGGCAAGAGCAATTCCCTAGTCTATTCCATAAAAGTTTTCTTATTATATAGGCGAAAGAAACAGGAAGACTGAGGAGTGGGGAGCACCTTTCTGGCCAGTTGAGCTTCCTGGGGATGACCGTGCTCTCGAGCACAGGATTCTGCCCTTTCCTCTTGAGTTCTAATTTAATATACCTTATAAATAGTTGGGAGCAGATTGTGCTCCTGGGACAAGAGTAGCCCATCAGTGCTAGCATCTGGCAAAGAGTTTTATCATACAAGCTGTCATAAGTCATTTGTGGGAGCATGGCCTTTATTTATGTCACTGGGATTAAGATGACTGGTTTTGGAGTCATCTTCCCCTCCTAATAGTCCATTCTCAATTTTTAATAATACTAACAGGCACATTTCCCAAAAACCTATATAGAAGTTTTAGCTTTTGATGGATGAATGAATGAATGAATACACTATCATTTCTTCTTTGTTTAACAGTGTCCCAAAACTTACCTTTAATTGAAGTTTTGTTTTACCCCAGGCTAAATCAATTTAGGCCTACATAAGAATCTCAGCTAGTTGGATAAAGGCATGTGACACTTGTTTCAAAATTGTTTGGGGAAGTTGTTTGGTCTGGTTGAATGAAAATGTCTACAAAAACAGGCTAATCATAAGTGAATGATAATTTAGTAATAATATTTAGTCTAAGAGAGCTGCATTATGTTAAGAGCAGGATAAAATAATTGACAAGCAGCTGAAATATTGACAAATTACTATCTCTAGTAAATAAGAGTGAAAGGTGATTGCTATATAGGTTTTTAAAATTTACTTTTTTTCCTCAGAGTTCTCTATTTGTATTCCAGCTATGTTTGTTTTCATGCTATTGGTTAAGGTAAGAATATCCTACTTTCTTGGATTGTTTACATCAGTAAATTTGGTAAATTGTAATCAGATGTACTTAAAATTTAATAGTTAAAATATTCTTGGGTTACAGCACATACTGACATTTGCAGACGACAGAACGATGGAAATATTATGTTTGTAAAGTCAGGACTTTTCCCTGAAGTAACAGACTCTTGTAGAGCCCTGCTCTCACGTGGTTCTCTCAAGGAATGAGACAGCTGTAGGCCATAGATAACGCCTTTACTTTTCAAATTGGTAAAAACATAGAGTATGAGCTCTGTGTTCTGTCATGAGGCTCAGGATAATGAAAATTTAAATATTTTTCTTCATCAGTAATTAATCTAATCCAAGAAATGACTTTGCTTTATTAATAGAAAAATTAACTAAACTTAATCATTTCTTTATTTGCAATTGGGTTCCAACTAATTAAATTTTCATGTAATTATTTTTTCAATCTACTGCTATTCCTTGTAAAGCATATTTTTGTCTTCTCTTTTCTTACTAGCACACATACCCTTTCACCTTAAATTCAGAGATTTAATGAAGTACTAATGAGACTTGCAGATTTAAAAGAATGTTTAACAATATTATTTTCCAAGACATTTAGAATTAAGAGCTGTAACTGCACATTATACTTTGACTACCTGACAGTTTCTCCTAAAAGACATTTTCATTACTAAATGAATGAAACGTTTAGTAATGAAACGAGCTGCCAGCATTGATACTCATGGTGTTTTCTTGGGTAAAGGTTAAGGGCAAAGAAATGGCCAAACCACAAAGGAAGTACACTCAGTAGTTCAAATGTTGGTATCATTATAGACAGATTTTTTTTTTTTTTTTTCACAGAGACTTTCAATGCTTTTTAAGTTTGTCCTATCCTTGGGAAACATTTCCTGTCTCTGATTCTAAGCCAAACTGAGGGCTAACAGTCCTCAAGAATTATATAGGCATTACATGAGAACCAACTTAAGTACAGAAATAATATTTTTCCTACATTTTGTCTTTGTATGTTCTTTGATTACTTCTGATTATATTTCAACAATTTTATCTTTTTAAATAGAATAAGAAGATAGGTCCAAATTTTCTCTAGCATGGTTGATAAAAAATCGTTTTTACTGTTGTTAATATAGAAATGTATATTTCAACTTCACGACTAATCACTGGGAATGTAATATAGTTCTTTAGGACTGCTGTCAACCTGCTTTTGTCCTTGTGCTCTGGCTATTCTACCTTAGCCTCATCTTTCCTTCCTGAGTCCTTTAAATTTCACATTCTTTCTCAACCCTACTTAATTTTGTTGTTTGAAGTTCTTGAAGCAATGATTTTGATACATAACGCAAGTGCTGAGAGGGGAAGGGCGTGGTTCCTTTAAATGATACAGAAGCGGGAAGGGGGTGGTCCCTGGCTAGGGCTCCACCCCTGGGCCTGTGACCCGAGACCTAGGTGAAGACAGGCATTTTTGTTTTGTTTTGTACAGAGAGCCCTCTGTGATAAGTAAAGATCTAATTGGGCTGAGGAACACAAGCCACCTATGGAAGGTTAAACTAAAAGAGTACCCTGTAACACATGCCCATTGGGCTTCAGTTGTAAACATTCACCCCTAAACACTGCCATGGGGATCAGAGCCCTACAGCCCGCCAATCTGTGTGTTCCCCTAGAGGTTTGAGCAGCGCAGCACTGAAGAAGCGAGCCACATCCCCATCACACTCCCTGCTAGTGGGACAAGGGAATCTTTCCTGTTTAGATTTCAAGGGTCAGATAGTAACGGGGATGTGATGAGAAGTTGAGACAGGAAGGAAATGGTGTTGATTGTGGTAAACCATAAAATTTGTGGCACTGTAATTTTAAAAATATACTAAAATACTTTGCTTACCAAAGGAAACAGACTCTTGACCAGAGTTACCCCAAAATCCACCAATTTGTGAGCTGGCTTCTAAACTGACAAAGATTCTTAAGATCAGAGTTTTATGACCCTTGTCCAATGACACCGGATGATAAGCTATGACTTTGTTCTGTGTCTACCATTTACACAATCTTTGATCTTAGCCTGATAATATATTATGATGTCATATTAGAAATTTTAAAAGTGGAGGCTTTTTTTTAGAATAATGGGATTCAATGATAAACAAAGATGTGTTTTAGAGCCAACCTTCACTTATACTGACAAAGGGATTGTAGGCTTTTAAGTACGACACAGTTTCATGTCGACCAGATAGAAAGCAGTTAGGAATTTACGTAACAATTATCATAAATGTAGTAACTTAATACCCATTTACTGTCTCACAGTTCTGTAGGTTGGAAATCTGACTGACCACCACTCAAAAATATATAAAGATAATATAAAATACACAATTTAAAAAATATATAATTTCTTTTTAAACTTTTTATTGTTTACTAAAAATATTATTTGTGTCGTGAATACAGAAAAAATATATTTACATGGACTATTTATTTTTATTTTTATGGGTACATAGTAGGTTTATATATTTATCCCTAAACATATACATGAGGTATTTTTATATAAACATACATCATAGTTACATCAGAGCAAATGGTATAATTATCACCTCAAGCATTTATCTCTTCTTTGTGTTACAGATAATCTAATTATATTCTTTCAGTTGTTTTAAAATGTAGTATTACATAATATCTTATTAAGGTGAGGATTATTTACATTTTCCCTGAAGTTTCAAACTACAAAACCCAAATTAGATTTTAATAAGCTCTTTGTTATATATTTAAATTTCTAAATGTACTTTCATTTATAAAACACCAAAAAATAACATTTGAAGATAATATAATTTATTATGTCTGAAAGACATCTCATATATAACAGATACATTTTAAATTTTTAAAAATTACTTTTAGTTTTAGTTTCTTAAAAAATATTGAAGACCTAATTTTATTTAGCATATACCTATATTAGTGATATTCCATTTTTGTTGTCTGTAGTTAACGTGTTAAGTAGAAATTTTAAAAGTAAAAGCCCAGAGAAAAATAAAGGCATTACTGAAAATTTACCTTAGTAAGGAAATGAATTACTTAAATAGGCACTGCTACATGAAATAAAAATACATATATAACATAAGCACATATATATGTAATATATATGCAGGTTGTCATTTACCCATTTGCTTTAGTTATGTGTTTGCCCTTTGCTGTCATGCCCTTTCTTTCAAAACACAGGTGTAAAAATACATGCATACAGAAACCTTTCATACCCATGGATATGGAGGCCCTGAAGACAAACACTGGCACTTTCAAAGTCTGACTCAGTGCATATGCTGGTTGGAAGTTTGCATAAACACAGTATCTTGATGTGCCTCATTTTTCTCTCTTGTAAAATGGGGAGAATAATGGCACCTCATATGGCTAGCATGATGATTAAAGGAGAGAATTTTCAGCATCTTGGATTCAACCAATCTTGGAGGAAATTTCAAGGGATGACAAACCCATGGATACATAGGACTGACTTAAGGGACTTGAGCATCAGTGGGTCTTGCTATCTTATCTTCTAGGGACCTGGAACCAATCTCCCATGGATATTTAGGGCTGATCATATACATACATATTTTTTTTTTGGTAAAACAAATATATGGAGTATGAAATAAGATGTTGAAACAAACACGTGTCTTTTCTTTACCTCCTACTACCAAACTCATGAAATAACAGAAAAAGTATACTTTTAAAAATTTTAAGTCTGTTAACATCCATGGAAAGATAGCAAATAGAAAAATGGCTTGAAATAGTTCAGAGCCTAAGCTCTGAAGACAGAAACACTGGGACTTTGAAAGTCTGACTCACAGAGTACAGGCTGGATGACTGCATAAACAAGATACCTAGGTGTGCCCCATTTTCCTTTCTTGTAAAATGGGGAAAATAATGGCATCTCATATGGCCATCATGATGATTAAATGAGAGAAATGTGTGCCAAGAACTTTGCCTAATGCTTAGGATAGCAGATGTTTAATGAATGTTGATGGTTGTATTAAATAGTTATTGGTTTTGTTGTTCTTATTTCTTCTCTTCTATTCTTCCTCCTCCTCCTCTTTCTTTTCCTCCTCCTCCTCCTCTTCCACTTTTTATCATCATCATCACTTTGGGAGCAAATTTTTAGTTGCTTTTAAAGGAAGTAATACACGACATGATCCCATAATAATATTGTTTCTTCTCAGGGACTTTGTTCCTTGGATTTTCACACTGTTTCCTTTGTCTCTCTCTTTTCAATAATTCTTTCCTACAAGCACTCAAAAATGTTGGAGCATCCTCCATATTTTAAAAATATTCATTTAAATTTACTTCTCCCTCTGGCTGCTGCTCCATCACTGTCTGCCTCAAAGCAAACTCTCTCAAAATAGTTGTCTAAACATGTCATCTCTGCTTGCTTCTTTCCATTTCAACTCATTCCCAGATGGTGTCCATACCTACTATATTGCCCATACTGATTCTTCTAAGGCCTTTAACCATTGTCACATTTCTAAGTCCAATATAAGTCCATGGGGGAAAAGAGTTTTTGTTTCTTTCTACAGATCTAGTACGCAGGATATGCCTTGTATTGGCAAACACTCTATAAATGTTTGTTAAATGAATGGATACAATTTTGTCTTTTTCTCATAAGAACTTCTGGCATTATTTTTCATTTTTAAAACAGTCTCCAAATTGGACCTTTGACTTTTGCCAAACCACATTTGGTGTTCTTTTTATTTTATTTTTATTGACAAATAATGGCATGCATTTATGTGTTGCAATGCGACAGATAGGTATATAGATAGGATCAAGCTAATTAACACATCTACCACCTAAGCTACTTATTTTGGGAGTAAAAATGTTTAATATTTTAACAATTTTTGAAATATACAATGCATTATTACTATGATAATCATTCTCTGCAATAAATCACTAAAATTTCTCTCTCCTAAGAGAAACTTTGTACCCTTTGACCAACATTTCCCCTTTCCCCATACTGCCTACGTTCCTAGTCTCTGGTAACTACTGTTCTACTTTCTTTTATGAATTTAACTCTTTTTAGATTCCACGTATAAATGAGATCTTGCAGTTATTGTCTTTCTATACCTGGCTTAATTTAGCATAATGTCCTTCAGATTTATTCACGTTGTTGTAAATGACAGTATTTCTTTCTTTATAAAGGTTGAATAGTATTCGATTGTGTATATATGCCACATTTTCTTTATCCATTATCTTTTGATGAACAACTTAGGTTGCTTCCTTGTCTTGGCTACTGTCAATATGCTGAAATGAATATGAGATTGCAGATTCCTCCTGCTTTTCTGACTGCATCTCAGTCAACTTTGCTGGCTCCAATTCTTAATATAACTCCTACATATTGAGGTTCTTAACTGGACTTATCCACTCATTTCTTAGCTTTATTCATATAGTATCGTAACATGAAACACTATATGCCAAGGAATGCCAATATTTATATCTCCAGATGACTCAGATCTTCCGAGCTGCAGCCCATATCTAAAACAGTCTTCTTGACTTCCCCAACTGGGTAACATACAGGTATCTCAAATTCAGTATGCCCCAAACTGAACTCCTGATCTTTCTTCCATATCTATTTATCTTCTAATTTTCCCCCTTTTGGTTAATTGAATTTACATTCATTGAGTTGCTTATGCTAGACATTGAGTAATTATCATTGATATCGCTCTCCTGCATCTTCCCTATGTGATCTGCCATGAAGCTCTGTCAATTTTACCTCTAAAATGTTCAGCAGCTTTAATCCATCAGCTTTTCCTCATCTTTACAAATGCTGATAAATGATCTGAAGTCTCCAATATTTAGGAAAATGCCATAGTTTTCTTATCAGTTTATTCAGACTCTTGCCTCTTTCCAATTAATATTCTGTACTGTAATCAAAGTGATGTTTGTTTCTGTTTAAATGCTCTTTTATGTATAACTGAGAACTAGAATAATATAGCAGAACTTTCTTTTGTACTATTTAATAAGAATAGTTTCAAAAAAAGGTAGAAAACATTAATTATATGTAACTTCCTAGCCAGGATGTTTATTCAAATAACTCATTAGCCAATAAGGCCTAATCGTTTATCCATTTTCACTGCATTAAAAACCTTTTTTTTCTTCTTTTAATGTTTGGGATTTTTCTCATAATTAGTTATAAATACATATTATTTCCATGAAATCTAAATTTTCTTCTAGAGGCCACTTAGTGAAATTAATTAAGAGGTTTTTTTATCATATTAGTAAAATATTCCAATTACACAAATGCATGTTAAATCAAGAGGATTGATTTTATGAGAAAAGCCAGGGGTTCAAGTAGGGGAAAGGCAATTTTATTCAATGAGGACAACATTATTTAATACATAAAAGCATATTAAAAATTTCTTGTTTTGTTTTGCTTTTTGCCATTCATTTTTCTCCGTGAATCTGGGTCTCTCTGCTATCATGTTATTTGCTTTGCATTGCAGAATTTTCCACCACATATGCCATATGGCACCCTATAGTTTCAGAAGTTAGATACATTATACATGAGCATGGAAATCTTGGAAGCTAGACTGTCCAAGTGGTAGAGCAATAAACTGGAAGAAAAGCATATCAGAATTACTATTTGGAGGAAAGTCTTCTGATCAGAAATCACATTTTGTTCTTGGTTGATTAGAGAAACTAATATGTTAAGCCACTGAGATTTTTGATTCCTTATCTGTCAAGAGCATTGTGGTTTTATTTGTTTGTCGGTTTGTTTTGAGGCAGAGTCTCGCTCTGTTGCCCAGGCTAGAGTGCAGTGGCACAATCTCGACTCATTGCAATGTCCGCCTCCTGGGTTCAAGCGATTCTCCTGCCTCAGCCTCCTGGCTATTCCTTTTATATTTTTAGTAGAGGCAAGGTTTCACCATATTGGCCAGGCTGGTCTTGAACTCTTGACCTCATGATCTGCCTGCCTCAGCCTCCCAAAATGCTGAGATTGCAGGCATGAGCCACTGCACCCAGCCAAGAGCATTGTTTTAACTAATGTTAATGCAAATAAATGACAACCAGTTTCACTTGCTTTTTCAATTAATGTTTAGAATACAACACACACACACAAAGACACACACACACACACACTTATGTAGATATATAGAGAGGTAAAGAGACAGGGCCTCACTCTGTTGTCCAGGCCAGATCCCTGGGCTCAAGTAATTCTTCCACCTCAGCCTCCCAAGGAGCTGGGACTTACAGGTGCATGCCATCACACCTTGCTAGTATTTTTTTTCTATTTTTTGTAGAGATGGGATTTCACCATGTTGTCCAGGCTGTTCTTGAACTCCTGAGCTTAACTGATTACCCACAAGGCAGGTTTAAAATGCCCATTTCAATACCCAGAGCTCTCAAATTCTTCTCTTGAAATAGCACAGTTCTTATCTGATACTAGTAAATAATCTTTTCTCTCTTGCGTGACCATTTATCCATGTTGAGAAGAATGATGCTTATTCCTTATATAGGCAAATCCAAGTAAGGAAGCAAAGATTGCTACTTCTTTTTGGGAAATATGAGTATCTTCCCAGATAACATCTGGGAACACTCAGGAAAATGTTAAGCTTTTCAGTTTGTCCATAAATATACAGCTTTGTGTTAAACTCACTTCTGGATGCTTAGGGCTGTGCATTAAATAAAATTCACACTTCCCAGTTTGCAACAGAGGTAGGGGAGGCAGAAAGAAAAAATCCAGCTCAGAGTGTCAGGAGAGAGGATCTTTTCTAGATGGAGTTTTAATTCTGTCACTCTCCTCCATAAAACCCTTCAAATACCTTTCCATTGCACCTGAGTTACTTTCCACAGCCTTGATATGACCTACCAGGCCTGGCCTCTCCCTGCCTCTCCAGTCCCTTCCCAAGCTTCCTTTATTTTGTTCCAGTGTCACTGATGAGTTCATCCCTTGAAGACTCAGAGCTCTTTGACATCAGGAATTCACATACAATCCCCCCTTGCCTAGAAAGCTCCTCCCAAAACCTTTGCCTGGCATCTCTTATCTTCAAAGCTCTGCTTAAATATTCCTCATTCAGTTTTTTTTTAATTTTCTACTTTTATTTTCAGTTCAGGGATACATGTGCAGGTTTGTTACACAGGTAAACTTGTGTCATGAGGGTTTGTTGTACACATTATTTCATCACAAGGTATTAAGCCTAGTACCCATTAGTTATTTATCCTGATCCCCTCCCTTCTCACACTCTCCACCCTCTGACAGGCCTCAGTGTGTGTTATTCCCCTCTGTGTGTCCATGTGTTCTCATCCTTAGCTTCCATTCACGACCCCAAACCAACTCTAGGGCAACAGTGCACACAGTCCTCAACAGGGGACCCCGGTGTCTCCTACAGCTGCCTTGGCTCCTCTACTGTGGTGAACCCCAGCAGGGAGGCAGGCACCCCTTCATTTACTAGCCCTAGGCTGCAACCTCCTATCCTCAGTCCCCCAGCACAGTAGACTCCAAACCTTCAGTGAGGTTTTATCTATTTCTGGCCCAGTCAAATCTGGTTTCTCTTTAATGTTTTCTTAGTAAAATATGTTTTCCCTTTATTAAAACTATCACAATTTGTATTTGTACATTTATTTTTGTGATGATTAGTTTAATATTGCATGTTTTCTTCGCATCTGGATTCATTGCCAGTGCCTGTAACATAGTAGGCCTCCAAGAAATACTTGCCAAGTGAATAAATGAATAAGCTTAAAATGAAAAATTGAAAAGTTTATTGAATTTATTGGCCACAATGGATTAAACATTTCCAAATTGGCAGTGCTATACCCAGGAGATCATGTTATACAGATGTATTAGGAAATATGTTTTTATGCATTGTAAAAACAAAATAATGAGGATTTATCTTGGTATATATTACTACTCTTCAGTTCTTTTGTTTTATTATTATACTTTAAGTTCTGGGATACATGTGCAGAACGTGCAGGTTTGTTACATATGTGTACAGGTGCAATGGTGATTTGCTGCACCCAGCAACCTGTCATCTATATTAGGCATTTCTCCTAATGCTATCGCTTCCCTGGCCCCTCACCCCCCAACAGGCCCTGATGTGTGATGTTCTCCTCCCTGCATTCATGTGTTCTCACTGTTCAACTCCCACTGGTGTTCTGTTCCTGTGTTAGTTTGCTGAGAATTATGGTTTTCGGTTTCATCCATGTCCCTGCAAAGGACATGAACTGATCCTTTTTATGGCTGCATAGTATACCAGGATGTATATGCACCACATTTTCTTTATCCAGTCTATCATTGGCTGGGCATTTGGGTTGGTTCCAAGTGTTAACAGTGCTGCAATTAATATATGTGTGCATGTGTCTTTACAATAGAATGATTTATAATCCTTTGGGTATATACCAAGTAATGGGATTGCTGGGTCAAGTGGTATTTCTGGTTCTACATTGTTGAGGAAACGCCACACTGTCTTCCATAGTGGTTGAACTAATTTATACTCCCACCAACAGTGTAAAAGTGTCCACATCCTCTCCAGCAACAGTTGTTTCCTGACTTTTGAATGATCACCATTCTAACTGGTATGAGATGGTATCTCGTTGTGCTTTTGACTTGCATTTCTCTAATGACAAGTGATGGTGAGCTTTTTTCATATGTTTGTTGGTTGCATAAATGTCTTCTTTTGAGAAGTGTCTGTTCATATCCTTCGCTCACTTTTTGATTTTTTTTTTGTGTGTGTGAATTCATTGAAGTTCTTTGTAGATTCTGCATATTAGCCCTTTATAGGATAGATTGCAAAAATTATCTCCCATTGTGTAGGTTGCCCGTTCACTCTGATGATAGTTTCTTTTGCTGTGAAAAAGCTCTTTAGTTTAATTAGATCCCATTTGTCAATTTTGGCTTTTGTTTCCATTGCTTTCGGTGTTTGAATCACGAAGTTTTTGCCCATGCCTATGTCCTAAATGGTATTGCCCAGGTTTTCTTCTAGAGTTTTTATAGTTTTAAGTCTTACATTTAAGTCTTTAATCCATCGTGAATTAATTTTTGTATATGGTGTAAGGAAGGGGTTCAGTTTCAGTTTCATTTATTATATAGGTAATCCTTTCCCCATTGCTTGTTTTTGTCAGGTTTGTCAAAGATCAGATGGTTGTAGATGTGTGGTGTTATTTCCAAGGCCTCTGTTCTGTTCCATTGCTCTATATATCTGTTTTGGTACCAATACCATGCTGTCTTGGTTACTGTAGTCTTGTAGTATACTTTGAAATCATGCAGCATGATGCCTCTAGCTTTGTTCTTTTTGCTTAGGATTGTCTTGGCTATACAGGCTCCTTTTGGTTCCATATGAAATTTAAACATTTTTTTTTTCTAATGCTGTGAAGAAAGTCAATGGTAGCTTGATGGGGATAGCATTGAATCTATAAATTACTTTCCACAGTATGCACATTTTCACAATATTGATTCCTCTTATCCATGAGCATGGAATTTTTTTAAAATCTGTTTGTGTCCTCTCTTATTTCCTTGAGCAGAGGTTTGTAGTTCTCCTTGAAGAGGTCCTTCCCGTCCCTTGTAAGTTGTATTCCTAGGTATTTAAATCTGTTTGTAGCAATTCTGAATGAGATTTTACTCATGATTTGACTCTCTGTTGATTATTGGTGTATAGGAATGCTGGTGATTTTTGCACATTGATTTTGTATCCTGAGACTCTGCTGAATTTGCTTATCAGCTTAAGGAGATTTTGGGCTGAGATGATGGGGTCTTCTAAATATATAATTATGTCATCTGCAAACAGAGACAATTTGAATTCCTCTCTTTCCATTTGAATATCCTTTATTTCTTTCCCTTGACTGATTGCCCTGGCCAGAACTTCCAATACTATGTGGAATAGGAGTGGTGAGAGAGGCATCCTCATCTAGTGCCAGATTTCAAAGGGAATGCTTCCCTTTGAAATTTTACCCTTTCAGTATGATATTGGCTATGGATTTGTCATAAATAGCTCTTATTATTTTGAGATATTTTCCATCAATACTTACTATATTGAGAGTAGCCTGAAGGGGTGCTGAATTTTATCAAAGGTCTTTTCTGCATCTATTGAGATAATCGTGTGTTTTTGTTATATTTTCTGTTTATGTGATGGATTACATTTATTGATTTGTGTATGTTGAGCCAGTCTTACATCCCAGTGATAAAGCCAACTCGACCATGGTGGATAAGCTTTTTGATGTGCTGCTGGATTTCATTTGCCAGTAATTTATTAAGGATTTTTGCATCGATATTCATCAGGGATGTTGGCCTGAAATTTTCTTTTTTTGTTGTTGTGTCTCTGCCAGGTTTGGTATCAGGATGATGCTGGCCTCATAAAATGAGTTAGGGAGGACTCCCTCCGTTTTTTATAGTTTGTAATAGTTTCAGAAAGAACATTACCTGCTCTTCTTTGTAGCTCTGGTGGAATTGAGTTGTGAATCCATCTGGTCTTGGGCTTTTTTGGGTTGGTAGGCTATTTATTACTGCCTCAATTTCAGAACTTGTTGTTGGTCTATTCAGTGATTTGACTTTTTTCTGGTTTAGTCTTGGGAGGGTATATGTGTCTGGGAATTTATTCATTTCTTCTAGATTTTCTAGCTTATTCGTGTAGAGGTATTTATAGTATTCTCTGATGGTAGTTTGTATTTTTGTGAAATCAGTAGTGACATCTCCTTTGTCATTTTTTATTGTGTCTATTTGTTTCTTCTCTCCTTTTTTATTAGTCTGGCTGGTGGTTTATCTATTTTGTTAATCTTTTCAAAAAACCACCTCCTGGATTCATGTTTCTATCTCCTTCAGTTATGCTCTTAGTTATTTCTTGTTTTCTGATAGCTTTGGAATTTGTTTGTTCTTAATTCTCTAGTTCTTTTAATTGTGATGTTAGGGTGTTGATTTTAGATCTTTCTTGCTTTCTCCTATGGGCATTTAGTGCTATAAATTTTCCTCTTGACACTGGTTTAGCTGTGTCCCAGAGATTCTGGTATGTTGTCTTTATTCTCATTGGTTTCAAAGAACATCTTTATTTCTGCCTTAATTTTGTTGTTTACCCAGGAGTCATGTAGGATCAGGTTTTTCAGTTTCTCTGAAGTTGTGACGTTTTGAGTGAGTTTTTTAATCCTAAGTTTTAATGTGATTTGCCCTGTGGTCTGAGAGACTGTTATGATTTCGGTTCTTTTGCATTTGCTGAGGAGTGTTTTATTTTCAATTATGTGGGCAATTTTAGAATAATTGTGTGCTGGGTTGAATGTGTATTCTGTTGATTTGGGGTGGAGAGTTCTGCAGATGTCTCTGAGGTCTGCTTGGTTCAGAGCTGAGTTTAAGTCCTGAATATCCTTGTTAATTTTCTGTCTCATTGATCTGTCTAATATTGGCAGTGGGGTGTTGAAGTTCCTGACTATTATTGTGTGGGAGTCTAAGTCTATTTGCAGGTCTCTAAGAATTTGCTTTATGAATCTGGGTGCTCCTGTATTGGGTAAACATGCATTTAGGATAGTTAGCTCTTTTTGTTGCCTTGATCCCTTTAACATTATGTAATGCCCTTCTTTGTCTCTTTTGATCTTTGTTGATTTAAAATATGGGTCAAGATATTGAGACCATCCTGGTTAACATGGTGAAACCCCGTCTCTACTAAAGATACAAAAAATTAGCTGGGCATGGTGGCGGGTGCCTGTAATCCCAGCTACTCAGGAGGCTGAGGCAGGAGAATTGCCTGAACCCAGGAGTTGGAGGTTGTGGTGAGCCAAGATTGTGCCATTGCACTCCAGCCTGTGTAACAAGGGTGAAACTCCATCTCGAAAAAAAAAATATATATGTATATTCATATATATATTTATATTTATATTTTACATCTGCTGAAGCCGCAACCATAGCTGCCCCTTCCCCCAGGTGCTCTGTCTCAGGGAGATGGGAGGTTTATCTATAAGCCCCTGACTGGGGCTACTGCCTTTCTTTCAGAGATGCACTGCCCAGAGAGGAGGAATCTAGAGAGGCAGTCTGGCTACAGTGGCTTTGCTGAGCTGCAAAGGGCTCCACCCAGTTAGAACTTCCCAGTGGCTTTGTTTCCACTGTGAAGGGAAAACAGCCTACTCAAGCCTCAGTAATGGCATATGCCCATCCCCCCACCAACCTCAAGTGTTCCAGGTCAACTGCAGACTGCTGTGCTGGCAGCAAGAATTTCAAGCCAGTGGACCTTAGCTTGCTAGGCTCCACGGAAATGAGAGCTGCTGAGCTAGACCACTTAGTTCCCTGGCTTCAGCCTTCTTTCCAGGGGAGTGAACAGTTCTGTCTTGCTGGCATTCCGGGTGCCACTTGCTTATGGGGAAAAAAACCTCCTGCAGCTAGCTCAGTGTCCACCCAAAAGACAACCCAGTTTTGTGTTTGAAACCTTTACTGGGGATGTAGGCAACTGAGCGAATCTCATGGTCTATAGGTTGTGAAGATGATAGGCAAAGCATAGTATCTGGGCCAGATAGCTTTGACCCTCTTGGCATGGTCCCTCACAGCTTCCCATAGGTAGAGGAGGGTGTTTCCTGACCCCTTGTGCTTCTTAGGTGAGGATACCACCCATCCTGCTTCAGCTTGCCCTCTGTGGGCTACACCCACTTTCTAACCTGTACCAGTGAGATAAGCCAGGTACCTCAGTTGAAAATGCAGAAATCATTCCAGTTATGCACTGATCTTGCTGGGAGCTCCAGACAAGAGCTGTTGCTATTTGGCCATCTTGCCAGCCACTCTACTTTTCAGTTCTTAAGAGTGGCTTCTCGTACCCTTTCCTCACCTGCAAAAAAAAAAAAAAAAATCAATGAGGGAAAGAACTTTCTATTGTTAAGAGTTTATACAATAAATGCCTACATCATAGTAAATTCTCAGTCAGTATCCCGTTACTATATCATTATTTTTATTTAGTATTTTAATGATAAAATTAATGCAGTTGTTATTGTCATACTTGTTAATTATAATTTAAAACTTTGTTTTTCTTTAGCATTTATAGCTTTTTTCTTTGTTATTGACTTAAACTCAGCTTGAACAATTATTAAAAATAATTATGTATAGTGACTAATTCCCAATTAAATATTTGAATATCTTAGTTACTTATGTAAAATAAGTTTAGCCTAATCATTAGTAATAGGGAATCTTAAAAAGAATGAGGCCTCAATTCAAAGTTAGTTTTATAGTCTTTGAAAATGAAATATTGTTCCTTTCTTAACTCGAAACAAAGGTGAATATAGAGACAGTGTTACAGTAAGTCAATAGAAACTTTTTCTCTTTTATCTTTTTAATTCTTAGTTTGATGTCTGATGTAACAAAGCAATTAAAACTTTTAGAAACTGAAGCTTCTTTTAATTTGTGTTTTAATGGAATAACTCTGGCCCATTCAATGAAAAAAGAGAAAATAGTAAAAAGCCTTAGTTTGGTTTGTGTATTATGAAATAAAATTTGTTTATTTATTGAGACTTAGTTTTGTTCCTGTCATCCAGGCTGGAGTGCAATGGCACTATCTCAGTTCACTGCAACCTCTGACTCCCAGGTTCAAAAGGACTATGGGCACCGACATCACGCCTGGCTAATTTTTGTATATTCAGTAGACACAGGGTTTCATCATGTTGGCCAGTCTGGTCTCAAACTCCTGACCTCAGGTGTTTCACCTGCCTCAGCTTCCTGGCATTGCAGGCGTGAGTCACCTTGCCCAGCTGAAATAAAATTTATTCTTTTTTATTTTCACTTTTTAACAAAGATAAGTGGGGGATGGAATATCATGTTACTTACAGTCTTCAAAAGTAGAAATATAAGAATATCAAATGGAATAGAATAAATTAATAGAGTAGGTTATTTGCAGTTTTATGTATTTTTTGAATACAGTTTTTCTTTCATATTATTAGAGCTGAGCCTATTAATGGTCATTGTTAGTAAAATTTGAGTTTAATTGTATACTGCTCAGAAGGTATTACTGTGGAGTATATCATTCTGAAAATTTTTATCAAATTGTTTAGCTTAGTTAGATTTTTTACTTCTTTGGCTACCTTAGAAATTATTTTTCACTAGTTTTTATGGTTGTAGAGATGTAGTACTCTAAATAAAATTCAGGAATGGTTGGAGAGGTTTTTTTTTTTAAGTAGAGAACTTTGGCTCAACATTGGTTAGTAAGAGCAAAGAAATCACAGACATGTTTCAAATTTCTAGCAAGTATTTCAAAGAAAACAAACAAATATTATCTCGTCTTACCATCAGTAAATTGACAATTGGCAGTTAGGATGGAACCTATGTTGATTACTCATGTAGAACAATTTCAGTTATTTTAAAATAGGAAACTTCAAAATCTTTCTTATGTAATCAATTGAGGAAGATGGGCAGGCATGCCTGTTTCCTGTCAGTTTATGCCCTAGCAAAACTGTTTATAGTAGCGAGTTTGCACTGAAGATAACAAAGTTCAAGCCCAGGTTCCGCCACGTGACTCTGGGCAACTTATCCTTCATAAGCCTTATTTTAGTTTTTCAAATGCAAGTTTCAATAGTGCCTATACCATCGTGTTTTGTAAACAGTAAATAAAATAATAAAGTTCTCACCACAGTTGGGGACATACTGACTGCTCAATAAACATTAGCTCTCATCATTACTAAGTGGCAGAATATAATAAGTTTTTATACATAGTTTTCCTTTTTGTTAATTACTAACAATGAAATTACTTCTTAGGTATCAATCTTTTATACAGCATTAAGAATAAAGTGTTTACATAGGATAAAAAAGGATTTAAAGTCAGTAAATCAAAGGAATGGATATAGTAACACACTACATAAGAATTAAGACATTTTCTCAAAGAAAATGTTCACTGCATTTGAATCATTTTAGTTTAAAAATAATTGAATACTATTTTAACTGTTTATACTAAAAGAAATTAGGTTTTTTGACTGTACAGAAACATCAGAATGCTGAAATGGCAAGAGAATTTGATGTTGTAATTGTAAAATTAAATATTTAATGCTCCTATTTAAGTTTACAAGGCCTTGAAGAAATTACATTCTGATGAAGCCAAATAAGCCTGGAAGTGTCACTGCAGAGAAAATTCTCAGTACTTGGCTCTGCATTGTCTCTTGACACCTTCAGCATTACTTTTGACATTCTTTTCACAGCCTCAACCATTACCAGCTTCCTGATGCCTGTCATAAGATGCAGTTTCAGGATTCCAGGATTTCTGAATCAGAAAAGCCTCTTGCATATTTCATTAGGCACAAAGATTTTAACAAAAAGATGGTTAGATGTAACTGGGTCATTGCTACTGAACAAAGGATGACACATTTAATGTCATTTTTCACTGACAAAATATGTTCAGTACTTACAGTAAAATGTGACTCACACAATATGAAAGGCTCATATTATTTTCCCTTTGCCTGGCTGTTTCAAAAAGCAAAAACTAAAATTGTGATTTAAAAAAATGGATTCTTTTGTGGAGGTACATGTCTAAATTCTGAAGGAAAACATTACTCATCCAAAACAATTTTTGTAAGTGAAAAACAGGTTTTTTGATTTGACTGCTCTTATGTGTCAATTTCTAATATTTGTTCTACTTTTAACCATGTTCAAAATGGTGAACTATCAGTTTGTTGCATTTTACTTTGATGAAATGACATTAACTCTGAGAATTTTTGACGTTTGATGTGACTTCATGCCACATACTTTTATTTAGCACCTATCTATCAACGATGCTTGGAAATATAAACATAATCAAGCTTGTTTCTCAAATATTGAAGGAAAAAAATCACATCCAAACAATTGTAATAGAGGGACTGGGTACTAGTAGAGTGATGCCCAGACACTACAGTGAAGTAGCAATTTTAGAATTACAAATGTAAATCAGATGTGTAAACACATATTTTCCTTATAATTGACATTAACTTTTCTGTAGATCTGTATTTAAACATGATAGTAGAACAAAAAAAAATTCTACACTTGTAACTCAGTTACTTTCCATTTTTAGATCAGTCTCAGCTTTTTTGTTTCTTTTACTTCTTGATATTACTTCACAGTTATATCTACTCTCAAGAGAGGGTGTTGTTCCCTAGAGCCCAGATTGAAAGTCAGGCAAATCTGTACTGTTCACAAAATTCTTCTGTGATGGCTAGATGTGTCAACTTGGCTGGGACATGGTGCCCAGATCAAATATTTTTGTGGATGTTTCTGTGAAGGTTTCTTTATTTTTTGTTTGCTTGTTTCTCTTTATATATATATATATCATATATATATGGTATATATCATAATATATGATATATATATGGTATATATATTATATAAATTATATCTATATAATGTACTTTAGGTTCTGGGGTACATGTACAGAACATGCAGGATTGTTGCGTATGTACATACATGGCAATGTGGTTTGCTGCCTCCTTCACCCCTTCACCTATATCTGGCATTTCTCCCTGTTATCCTTCCCCAACTTCCCTACCCCTGCTGTCCCTCCCCTATTCCCCCGCAACAGATTCCAGTGTGTGATGCTCCCCTCCGAGTGTCCATGTGTTCTCATTGTTCAACACCCGCTTATGAGTGAGAACATGTGGTGTTTGTTTTTCTGTTCTTGTGTCAGCTTGCTGAGAATGAGGATTTCCAGATTAATTCATGTCCCTATAAATGATGCAATCTCAACATTTCTTTGTGGCTGCATAGTATTCCATGGTGTATATGTGCCACATTTTCCCTGTCTAGTCTCTCATCAGTGGATAGTTGGGTTGGTTCCAAGGCTTGACTATTGTAAACAATGCCACAATGAATATATGTGTGCATGTGTCTTTATAATAGAATGACTTACAATCCTCTGGGCATATACCCAGTAATGGGATTGCTGGGTTAAATGGAATTTCTATTTCTAGGTCTTTGAGGAATTGCCACACTATCTTCCACAGTGGTTGAACTAATTTACACTCCCACCAACAGTGTAAAAGTGTTCCTATTTCTCCACGTCCTCTCCAGCATCTGTTGTCTCCAGATTGTTTAATGATCACCATTCTAACTGGTGTGTAATGGTATCTCAATGTAGATTTGAGTTACATTTCTCTAATGACCAGTGATGATGAGTATTTTTTTATATGTTTTTTAGCCTCATAAATGTCTTCTTTTGTAAGTGTCTGTTCATATCCTTTGCCCACTTTAGGATGGATTTGTTTTTCTTGAAGATCTCTTTTAGTTCTTTGCAGATTCTGGATATTAGCCTTTAGTCAGATAGTTAGATTGCAAAAATTTTTTCCAATTCTGTTGGTTGCCAGTTCGCTCTAATGATTATTTCTTTTGCTGTGCAGAAGCTCTGGAGTTTAATTAGATACCATTTGTCTATTTTGGCTTTTGTTGACATTGCTTTTTGTGTTTTAGTTATGAAGTTCTTGCCTATGCCTATATCCTGAATAGTTTTGCCTAGGTTTTCTTCTAGAGTTTTTATGGTTTTAGGCCTTATGTTTAAATCTTTAATCCATCTGGGTTAATTTTAGTGTAAAGTGTCAGGAAGGGGTCCAGGTTTTGCTTTCTGCACATAGCTTTTCCCAACACCATTTATTAAACAGGGAATCCTTTCCCCATTGCTTCTTTTTGTCAGGTTTGTCAAACATCAGATGGATGTAGATGTGTGATGTTACCTCTGAGTCCTCTGTTCTGTTCCATTGGTCTGTATCTGTTTTGGTACAAATACCATGCTCTTTTGATTACTGTAGCCTTGTGTATAGTTTGAAGCCAGGTAGCATGATACCTCCAGCTTTTTTCTTTTTGCTTATAATTGTCTTCACTATGCAGGCGCTCTTTTGGCTCTGTACAAAGTTTAAGGTGGTTTTTTCCAATTCTGTGAAGATGGTCATAGGTAGCTTGATGGGGGATAGCATTGAATATATAAATTACTTTGGGCAGTATGGCCATTTTCGCAATATTGATTCTTCCTAATCATGAGCATGGAATGTTTTTACAACTGATTGTGTCCTATCTTATTTCTTGAGCAATGGTTTGTAGTTCTCCTTGAAGAAGTCCTTTACATCCTTTGTTAGTTGTGTTCCTAGGTATTTTATTCTCTTTGTAGCAATTGTGAATGGCAGTTAGTTTTGATTTGGCTCCGTGTTTGTCTGTTATTGGTGTATAAGAATGCTTGTAATTTCTGCACATTGATTTTGTAGCCTGAGACTTTGCTGAAGTTCCTCATCAGATTAAGGAGCTTTAGGGCTGAGACATGGGGTCTTCTAAATATAGAATCATGTTGTCTGAAATAGAGACAATTTGACTTCCTCCTTTCCTAATTGAATAAGCTTTGTTTCTTTTTCTTGCCTGATTGCCCTGGTTAGAAGTTCCAATACCATATTGAGTAGGAGTGGTGAGAGAGAACATCTTTGTCTAGTGCCAGATTTCAAAGGGAATGCTTCCATTTTGCCTGTTTAGTATGATACTTGCTGTAGGTTTGTCATAAATAGTTTTTATTATTTTGAGATATGATCCATCTATGCCTAGTTTATTGAGAGTTTTTAGCATAAAGCACTGTTGAATTTTGTCAGAGGCCTGCTCTGCATCTATTGAGATAATCATGTGGTTTTTGTCTTTGGTTCTCTTTATGTGGTGGATTACGTTTATAGACTTGCCTATGTTGAACCAGCCATGCTTCCTGGGAAGAAGCCTACTTGATCATGGTGGATAAGGTTTTTGATGTGCTGTGACAATTGGTTTGCCAGTGTTTTAATGAAGAATTTTACATCTATGTTCATCATGGATATTGGCCTGAAGTTTTCTTTTTTGTTGAGTCTCTGCCAGGTTGTGGTATCAGGATGATGTTGGTCTCATAAAAGGATTTGGGAAGGATTCCCTCTTTTTGGATTGTTTGGAATAGTTTCAGAAGGAATGGTACCAGCTCCTCTTTGTATGTCTGGCAGAATTCAGCTGTGAACCCATCTGTACCTGGTCTTTTCCTGGTTGGCAGGCTATTAACTTCTGCCTCAACTTCAGCCTTTGTTATTGGTCTATTCAGGGTTTTGACTTCTTCCTGGTTTAGACTTGGGAGGGTGCAAGTGTCCAGGTATTCATCCATTTCTTCCAGGTTTACTGGGTTGTGTACATAAAGTTGTTTTTAGTAATATCTGATGGTAGTTTGTATTTCTGTGGAATCGGTGGTGATATCCTGTTTATTGTTTTTTATTGCATCTATTTGATTCTTCTCTCTTTTCTTTTTTATAATCTGGCTAGTGGTCTATTTTGTTGCTCTTTTCAAAAAACCAGCTCCTGGATTTATTGATTTTTTGAAGGGCTTTTTGTGTCTCTGTCTCCTTCAGTTCTTCTCTGATCTTAGTTATTTATTGTCTTCTGCTAGCTTTTGAGTTTTCTTTATTTTATTCCTCTAGCTCTTTCAATTTTGATGATAGGGTGTCAATTTTAGATCTTTCCTTGCTTCTCATGTGTGCATTTATTGCTATATATTTTCCTCTAGACACTGCTTTAAGTGTGTCCCAGAGATTCTGGTATGTTGTGTCTTCATTCTCATTGGTTTTGTAAAATAATTTACACACACACACACACACACACATCTAAAATTTAATTTAATTAAAAACTTTTTTTTACAAAGATGAGGTTTCACCGTGTTGGTCAGGCTGGTCTTGAACTCCCGACCTCAGGTGATCTGCCCGCCTTGGCCTCCAAAGTGCTTGGATTACAGGCATGAGCCACCATGTCTGGCCATTCTCATTGGTTTTGAAGAACATCTTTATTTCTGCATTCATTTAATCGTTTATCCAGTCAACATTCAAGAGCTAGTTGTTCAGTGTCCATGAAGTTGTGTTGTTTTGAGTTAGTTTCTTCCTGAGTTCTAATTTGATTGCATTGTGGTCTGAGAGACTGTTTATTATGATTTCTGTTCTTTTGCATTTGCTGAGGACTGATTTTCTTCCAATTATGTGGTCAGTTTTAGAGTAGGTGTGATGTGGTGATGAGAAGAATGTATATGCTGTGGATTTGTGGTGGAGAGTTCTGTATTTGTCTATTAGGTTTCCTTGTTCCAGATCTGAGTTCAAGTCCTTGTTAATTTTCTGTCTCATTGATCTGTCTAATATTGACAGTGGATTATTAAAGTCTCCCACTGTTATTGTGTGGGAGTCTAAGTCTCTTCATTGGTTATTAAGTACTTGCTTTACGTATCTGGGTGCTCCTGTATTGGGTGCGTATATATGTAGGATTGTTAGCTCTTCTTGTTGCATTGTTTTTTTTTTACCATTATGTGATGCCCTTCTTTGTCTCTTTTAATCTTTGTTGCTTTAAAGTCTATTTTATCAGAGATAATAGTTGCAACTCCTACTTTTTTTTTTGGTCTCCATTTACTTGATAAATCTTCCTCCATCCCATTATTTTGAGTCTGTGTGTGTCCTTGCAAGTGAGATGAGTTTCCTGGATACAGCACACCAGTGGGTTTTGACATTTTATTTAATTTGCCAGTCTGTGTCTTTTACTCCATTTACATTTAAGGATAATATTGGTATGCGTGAATTTGATCCTGCCATTTTGATGCTAGTTGGTTGTTTTGCCCATTAGTTGACACAGTTTCTTCATTGTGTTGATGCTTTTTACCATTTGATATGTTTTTGGAGTGGCTGGTACTGTTTGTTCCTTTCTATGTTTAGTGCTTCTATCAGGAGCTCTTGTAAGGCAGGCCTGGTGGTGACAAAATCTCTCAGCAATTGCTTATTCATAAAGAATTTTATTTCTCCTTTGCTTGTGAAGCTTAGATTGACTGGATATGAAATTTTAGGTTGAAAGTTCTTTTAAGGATGTTAAATATTGGCCCCCACTGTCTTCTGGGTTTTAGGGTTTCTGCCGAGAGATCTGCTGTGAGTCTGATCAGCTTCCCTGTGTGGGCAACTTGACCTTTCTCTCTGGCTACCCTTCATTTTTTCCTTCATTTCAACCCTGATGAAACTGATATTATGTGCTTTGGGGTTGCTCTTCTTGAGGAATATCTTTGTGGTGGTCTCTGTATTTCCTGGACTTGAATATTGACCTGGCTTGCTAGGTTGGGGAAGTTCTCCTGGATAATATCCTGATGAGTGTTTTCCAGCTTGGATTCATTCTCTCCATCACATCCAGGTACACCTATCAAATGCAGATTAGGTCTTTTCACATAATCCCATATTTCTTGGAGTCTTTGTTAATTTCTTTTTACCCTTTTCTCTGACCTTGCCTTCTCATTTTACTTTATTGAGTTGATTTTCAATCTCTGATATCTTTTCTTCTGCTTGGTCGATTCAGCTATTGAAACTTGTGTATGCTTTGCAACGTTCTTGTGTTGTTTTTCAGCTCAGTTAAGTCATTTATATTCTCTAATCTGTTTATCTCATTAGCATTTTGTCAAACCTTTTTTCAAGGTTCTTAGTTTCTTTGCACTGGGTTAGAACATGTTCTTTTAGCTCAGAGAAGTTTGTTATTACCCACCTTCTGAAGCCTTTTTCTGTCAATTCATCAGACTCATTCTCCATACAGCTTTGTTCCATTGCTGGTGATAAGTTGTGATCCCTTGGAGGAGGAGAGGCATTCTGGTTTTTGGTGTTTGCATTCTTTTTGCACTGGTTTCTTCTCATCCTTGTAGATTTATCTACCTTTGGTCTTTGTGGTTGGTGACTTTCAGATGGGGTCTCTGAGTGGACATCCTTTTTGTTGCTAATAAAGTTATTTCTTTCTGTTTCTTAGTTTTCCTCCTAATAGGCCCCTCTGCTGTAGGACTGCTGGAGGTCCACTCCAGACCCTGCTTTCCTGGGGAACACCTGCAGTGGCTGTTGAACAGTAAGGGGTGCTGCCAGTTTCTTCTTCTATTATTTTCATCCCAGTAAGATACTAGGCAGATGTCAGCCTGAGCTCTCTTTTATAGGTGACTCGATATACAGGGGTCAGGGAGCTACTTGAGGACACAGTCTGTCCCTCATAGGAGCTCAAGTGCTGAGCTGTGAGCTCTATTGTTCTGTTCAGAGCTGCTGGGCAGGTACACTTAAGTCTGCTGCAATGGAACTAATAACTGCCTTTTTTTTCCCAGGTTCTCTGTCCTGGGAAGGTGGGACTTTATTTATAAGTTCCTGATGTGCTGCTGCCTTTTTTCAGAGCTGTCCTCCCCAGCAAGGAGTTAGCCTAGTCACAGTCTGCCAGCAGAGGTGTTGCTGAGCTGCCATGGGCTCTGTCTAGCTGCTGTATGAACTTCCTTGTGGTTTTACTTATAGAGGTATAATTAGAACTGCCTTGGTAATGGCAGTCTGCCTCAGTAATGGCGGTCTGCCTCAGTAATGGTGGTCTGCCTCTGTAACGGCAGACTGCCTTGGTAATGGCAGAGTGCCTTGGTAATGGTGGACTGCCTCGTTAATGGCGGACTGCCTCAGTGATGGTGAACTCCCTCTGTAGTGGTGGACTGCCTAGATAATGGTAGACACCCTTCCTCAAACAAAGCTGGACCATCCTGGGTCCAGCTGTGCTTGCCACGAAACTCTAAATCCAGAGCATTTTAAATTGCTGGTCTCTGTGGGGATGGAACCTGCTGAGCCAGATTACCTGGCTCCCTGTTTCAGCCCCCTTTTTCAGTTGAATGGGCAGCTCTGTCTCCCAGTTGATCCAGGCACCAGTTGAAACAGCTTCCCAGGTTTGTGTGAGTTTTGTGTGGAGGCCTGAACCGGCTAAAACAGCCATGCTGGAAACTTGTGAAACTCAGCCTGGGAATCTCCTGGTCTGTGGGCATTAGTAACTTGTTTGGAAATGCAGTGTTCTCTCACCCTCTGCATGGTTCTCACTGGGAACTGCACTCCAGAGCTGTTCCTATTCAGCCATCTTGCTATTTGTTTCTCTCTTTTTTTTTTAGGCACAGTGGAGGGGAGGAGTAAAATTTACATTGAAACAGGTGGACTTTGGGTAAAGCAGATTACCCTCCTTAATGTAGGTGGGCTTCATTCAATCATTTCAAGACTGTAGTAGAACAAAAGACTAACTTTCATAGAGTAAGAAGGACAAGACCAGCACATAGCCTTTAGACTTGAACTGCAACTCAGCTGAGTCTCCAGGCTGCCAGGCTACCCCATTAGATTTTCTATTTACCAATCCTCTACAATGGAATGAGCCAAATTAGCAAAATACACTTCTCTCTCTCTCTCTCTCTCTCTCTCTGTCTCTCTCTCTCTCTCTCTCTCTCTCTCTCTCTCCCTCTCCCCCTCTCACACACACACACACACACACACACACACACACACACACACCATCCCTCTCTTCCTTTCTTTTTCCTGAATATCCAATAAAACTGTTCCATTATTATACCTTATTCCTTCCCTATGGTTAATATAAGCTTTTGCTTGAGTCTGCCAATGTTTAAGATGTGATTTTTACAATAAAGCTCTAAAAATCCCTTAAAACCCCAATGAGTGTCTGATTCTAGGCACTAAAATCCAGGACTTTTATAACTATTGTGTATGTGAAGGAGGAGAGAGGGGGCAAAACCTCCAAAATCAGAAACTCAATCTGTTATTTTTCCCTCCCCCTCACCATCCTCCCTCTCCCACTTCCCCTCTCTATCCCTTCCCTCCTCCCTCTCCTTCCCCTATCTCGTGTGTGTGTGTGTGTGTGTGTGCGTGCGCATGTGTGCATGTGTGTGTGCATTTGTATTTTTTCACCATTTTGGTTTAATGGTGGATAGATATAGTTCAAAAGGAATTAAGAGAATAAATGTTACATTGACTACCTCAAAATACTGTCCCACTACAGTTTTTATAGTTTGGTAAATAAATTCTTGTTTCCAGTATCTTGAAGGATGCTTTTATGTTTTACACAATGGCATAAGCAAACAGTAGAAAATATTTGATAACTAAGACCACTATTGTGTAGATACAGCAGGATGAATTAACAGATTATAAAGTAGCAATGCTTAGTGGAAAAGCATGGACTTTAGTCAAATAAACTTGAATTTAAATCCTGGTTTGAGTACTACTTTTGCCTTGGACAAGTTTCTAAAACAGCCTAAGCTTTGATTTTCTAACATACATAATGAGGATAATAACAAAATCTGCCTGATGAGGAGTTTTTGAAAAATTAACTTTTTACACATTGTAGTCTTTTTAAAATGCAAATTATTTTACACCACTCTTCTGCTTTAAGTATTTTATTTTCTTACCAACATACTCCATAACTTCTTGCTCTGCAACCATATTTCACACCACTCTTGCTCCTTACACTCTAAGATACAGCCATATGGAACATTTTATAGTTCATAATATATACTACATTCTCTCAGTTTTGGGTTTTGGTGTAGATTGTGTCCTCTGACTGAAACTCTCCTCCCTCCATCTCCTTAGCTTAGACAATGCCTGTTCATCTTTCAAATCACCTAAATGTAATGACTTTTCCTTGGGCAGGCTTTCCTAATCTCCAAATCAAGGTTAACTCCCTAGGCTTTTGGATCCCATAAAGAAACTTTTTCTTATGTAACTCTCATAAACATATAGCATAATTTTTTTGTATCTTTTTCTTCCCAACCATTTGCAAATTCCTGTAGAGCTGATACATTTTCATTTCATGCATTACTATAGCCCTAGAGCCTGACATAGATTCTGACTGTGAATGCTCAATAAATATTTGTTTAATTGGGTAGAAACATAAAGTATCTATTTCAGTGAATAAAAGAAAAGTTAGTTACATTTTTTTCCCTTCCTTAATAGGTTGGGAATTTCCTTTTATAGTACATTAAAAAAACTTAAAGCCTTATACATTATACTAAGGAATTTGAACATTAAATTCAAGCTAGCCTTTCCATAAACTGAATTTCTTTTCCAAAATTTGTCCTTCCTATTCTTCCCCATTGAGATGATGCCAATTCCCTCTAGCTGCTCAAACCAAGTACCCAAATGTTATTATTTTTTATTTCTTATACTTTAAGTTCTGGGGTACATGTGCAGATTGTGCAGGTTTGTTACATAGGTATACACATGCCATGGTAGTAGTTTGCTACAACCATCACCTTGTCATCTACATTAAGTACTTCTCCTAATGCATCCCTCCCTAATCCCCCCAACCCCTGCTATTCCTCCTCTAGCCCCCTACCCCCTGATAGGCCAGAATGTGTGATGTTACCCTCCCTGTGTCCATGTGTTCTCGTTGTTGAATATTCACTTATGAGGAAGAACATGAGGTGTTTGGTTTTCTATTCTTGTATCAGTTTGCTGAGGTTGATGGTTTCCAGTATCATCCAAGTCCCTGCAAAGACCATGAACTCATCCTTTTTATGGTTGCATAGTATTCCATGGTGCCACATTTTGTTTATCCAGTCTATCATTGATGGGCATTTGGGTTGGTTCCAAGTCTTTGCTATTGTGGACAATGCTGCACTAAACATAGGTGTGCATGCATCTTTATAGTAGAATTATTTATAATCCTTTTGAGTATATTCTCAGATGTTATTCCTAAGTATCTCTTTTGTCTGCTTCTCATATGCAATTCATTAACAAGTTCTCTTGATTCTGAATCCATTATTCTCTCTTTCCAGACCACTGACATGTCTTGACTATACTGCTAAAATAGCCATCCAACCCTTGTCCTACTTAAAATTCATTTGAAAAAATTAGTCTTATAAAACATGTCAAATTTCATATTCAGAAGTCTTAAATGTTTCTTTATTATGCTAAGATAAAACTCAAATGGTAATATAGAAAGCAAATACTCTTGGTTTCTAAAGCCAAGAACATATGAGTTAGTTTCAGCAACCACATTTCTCCCACCATGCTTTCCCCTGGCTCACTCTTTTTAGCCAAGCAGACCTGACTTTCTTTCTGTTAGTCTATTTCCACCTCCTGGTCTTTGCCCCAGACAGAGAACCTGGGAAAAAAAAGGCCGTTATAAGTTCTGCTGCAGCAGACTTAAATGTACCTGCCCACCAGCTCTGAACAGAACAACAGAGCTCACAGATCAGCACTTGAGCTCCTATAAGGGACAGACTGTGTCCTCAAGCAGCTCCCCAACCCTGATATAACCTAGCAGATACCTCATAAAGGGGAGCTCAGGCTGACATCTGGCAGGTATCCTTCTGGGACAAAGATAACAGAAGAAAGTGGCAGCAACCCTTAGTGTTGCTGCAAGTGATCCCCTGGCAAGAAGGGTCTGGAGTGGACCTCCAGCAGGAGGGCCTGTTAGGAGGAAAACTAAGAAACAGAAAGAAATAACTTCATCAGCAACAAAAAAGGATGTCCACTCAGAGACCCCATGCGAAAGTTGCCTACCACAAAGACCACAGGTAGATAAATCCACAAAGATGGGAAGAAACCAGTGCAAAAAGATTGAAAACGCCATAAACCAGAATGCCTCTCCTCTTCCAAGGAATCACAATTTCTCACCCACAAGGGAACAAGGCTGGATGGAGAATGAGTCTGACGAATTAACAGAAACAGGCTTCAGAAGGTGGGTAATAACAAATTTCTCTGAGCTAAAAGAGTATGTGCTAACCCAAGGCAAAGAAACTAAGAACCTTGAAAAAAGGTTTGATGAAATGCTAAGGAGAATAAATAGCTTAGAGAGGAATATAAATGAATTGATGGAGCTGAAAAACACAACATAAGAACTTCAGGAAACCTACAAAAGTTTCAATAGCTGAATGGAACAAGCAGAAGAAAGGATATTAGAGATTGAAAATCAACTCAAGGAAGTAAAATGAGAAGGCAAGATTAGAGAAAAAAGAGTAAAAAGAAATGAACAAAGCCTCGAAGAAATATGGGATTATTTCAAAAGACATAATCTACGTTTGATTGGTGTATCTGAATGTGACAGAGAGAACCCAGGCTGGAAAAACGCTCTTCAGGATATTATCCAGGAGAACTTCCCTAACCTAGAAAGGCAGGCCAATATTCAATTCCAGGAATTGCTCATACCAAATGGTAAAGAGCATCAATACAATGAAGAAATTGCATCAATGAATGGGCAAAACAGCCAGCTATCATCAAAATGGTGAATCAAATTCACACATAACAATATTAGCCTTAAATATAAATGGGCTAAATGCCCCAATCAAAAGACACAGACTGGCAAATTGGATACAAATTCAAAATGCATCAGTGTGCTGTATCCAGGAAACCATTCTCATATGCAAGGATACACATAGGCTGAAAATAAAGGGATGGAGGAAGATCTACCAAGCAAATGGAGATCAAAAAAAAAAAAAGCAAGAGTTGCAATCCTAGTCTCTGATAAAATAGACTTTAAAGCAACAAAGATCAAGAGACAAAAAAGAACATTACATAATGGTAAAAGGATCAATGCAACAAGAAGAGCTAACAATCCTAAATATATGTGCACCCAATACAGGAGCACCAAGATTCACAAAACAAGTACTTAATGACCAACAAAGAGACTTAGACTCCCACACAATAATAGTGGGAGACTTTAACAATCCACCGTCAATATTAGACAGATCAATGAGACAGAAAATTAACAAGAATATTCAGGACTTGAACTCAGACCTGGAAGAAGCAAACCTAAGAGATATTTACAGAACTCCCAACCCCAAATCCACGGAATATACATTCTCTCAGCACCACATCATGCCTACTCTAAAACTGACCACATAATTGGAAGTAAATCACTCCTCAGCAAATGCAAAAGAATGGAAATCATAACAAACAGTCTCTCACACCACTGTGCAGTCAAATTAGAACTCAGAATTCACAAGCTAACTCAGAACTGCACAACTTCATGAAAACTGAACAACTGGCTCTTGAATGTTGACTGGATAAACAATGAAATGAATGCAGAAATAAAGATATTCTTCAAAACCAATGATAATGAAGGCACAACATACCAGAATCTCTGGGACACATTTAAAGCAGTGTTGAGAGGAAAATTTATAGCAATAAATGCCCACATGAGAAGAAAGAAAAGATCTAAAATCGACACCCTATCATCAAAATTGAAAGAGCTAGGGGAGCAAGATAAAAAAAAACTCAAAAGCTAGCAGAAGACCAAAAGTAACTAAGATCAGAGGAGAACTGAAGGAAATAGAGATGCAAAATATCCTTTAAAAAAAATCAATAAATCCAGGAGCTGGTTTTTTGAAATGATCAACAAAATAGACCACTAGCCAGATTAATAAAAGAGAGAATTATCAAATACATGCAATAAAACATGATAAACAGGATATCACCGATTCCACAGAAATACAAACCACCATTAGAAATTACTACAAACAACTCTATGTACATAAACCACTAAACCTGGAAGAAATGAATAAATTCCTAGACAGTTACACTTCCCAAGCCCAAACCAGGAAGGAGTTGAAACCCTGAATAGACCAATAACAGGGGCTGAAGTTGAGGCAGCAATTAATAGCCTACCAACAACAAAAAGCCCAGGTCTAGATGGGTTCACAGCCGAATTCTACCAGACATAAAATGAGGAGCTATTACTACTCCTTCTGAAATTATTCCAGACAATCCAAAAAGAGGGAACTTTTTCCAAATCAATTTTTGATACCAACATCAACCTGATACCAAAACCTGGCAGAGACTCGACAAGAAAAGAAAACTTCAGGCCGGGCGCAGTGGCTCAAGCCTGTAATCCCAGCACTTTGGGAGGCCGAGACGGGTGGATCATGAGGTCAAGAGATCGAGACCATTCTGGTCAACATGGTGAAACCCAGTCTCTACTAAAAATACAAAAGAAAATTAGCTGGGCTTGGTGGTGCACACCTGTAATCCTGGCTACTCTGGAGGCTGAGGCAGGAGAATTGCCTGAACCCAGGAGGTGGAGGTTGCAGTGAGCCAAGATCACACCATTGCACACCAGCCTGGGTAACAAGAGCGAAACTCCATCTCAAAAAACAGAAAGAAAGAAAACTTCAGGCCAATATCCATGATGAACATAGATGCAAAGTCTTCGGTAAAATACTGGCAAACCGATTGCAACAGCACATCAAAAAGCTTATCCATCACAATCAAGTAGGCTTGATCCCGGGGATGCAAGTCTAGTTCAAGATACGCAAGTCTATAAGCATAATTCACTGCATAAACAGAACCAAAGACCAAAACCACATGATTATCTCAATAGATGCAGAGAAGGCCTTTAACAAAACATAACAGCCCTTTATGCTAAAACCTCTTAATAAACTCGGTATTGATGGAATGTATCTCAAAATAATAAAAGCTATTTATGAAAAACCTATAGCCAGTATCATACTGAATGGGCAAAAACTGGAAGCATTCTTTTTAAAATCTGGCAATAGACAAGGATGCCCTCTCTTACCACTCCTATTCTGTATAGTATTGGAAGTTCTTGCCAGAACATTCAGGCAAGAAAAAGAAAGAGTATTCAATTAGGAAAGGAGGAAGTCAGATTGTCTCTATTTGTAGACAACATGATTATATATCTAGAAGACCCCATCATCTCTGCTCAAAATCTTCTGAAACTGATAAGCAACTTCAGCAAAGTTTCAGCCTACAAAATCACTGTGCAGAAATCACAAGCATTCCTATACATGAATGACAGCTTAAAGAGAGCCAAATCAAGAATGAACTGCCATTCACAATTGCTACGAAGAGAATAAAATATCTAGGAATACAACTAACAAAGGATTTAAAGGACCCCTTCAAGGAGAACTACAAACCACTGCTCAACAAAATAAGAGAGAACACAAACAGATGGAGAAACATTCCATGATCATGGTTAGGAAGAATCAATATCCTGAAAATGGCCATACGGCCCCAAGTCATTTATAGATTCAGTGCTATCAATGACCTTCTTCACAGAACTGGAAAAAAACACCTTAAACTTCATATGGAACCAAAATACAGCCCACATAGCCAAGTCAATTCTAAGCAAAAGAATAAAGCAGGAGGCATCACACTATCTGCCTTCAAACTTCATTACAATGCTACAGTAATCAAAACAGCATGGTACTGGTACCAAAACAGAGATCTATACCAATGGAACAGAACATAAGCATTGGAGTCAATGCCACACATCTGCAACCATCTGATCTTTGGCAAACCTCACAAAAACAAGCAGTGGGGAAAGGATTCCCTGTTTAATAAATGGTGTTGGGAAAACTGGCTAGCCATGTGCAGAAAGCAGAAACTGGATCCCTTCCTGACACCTTACACTAAAATTAACTCCAGATGGATTAAAGATCTAAACACAAGACCTAACACCATAAAAACCCTAGAAGAAAATCTAGGCAAAACCATTCAGGACATAGGCATAGGCAAGAACTTCATGACTAAAACACCCAAATCATTGGCAACAAAAGCCAAAATAGACAAACAGGATCTAATTAAACTCCAGAGCTTCTGCTCAGCAAAAGAAACAATCATTAGAGTGAATCAGCAACCAACAGAATGGGAGAAAATTTTTGCAATCTACCCATCTGACAAATGACTTATATCCAAAATCTACAAAGACCTAAAACAGATTTACAAGAAGAAAACAAACCCATTCAAAAGTGGGCAAAGGATACGAACAGACATTTTTCAAAATAAGGCATTTATGAGCAAAAAAAAAAAAAAAAGCTCCTCACTGGTCATTAGAGAAATGCAAACCAAATCTATATTGACATACCATCTCACGCCAGTTAGAATGGTGATCATTAAACAATCTGGAGACAACAGATGCTGGAGAGGATGTGGAGAAATAGGAACACTTTTACACTATTGGTGGGAGTGCAAATTAGTTCAGCCATTGTGGAAGACAGTGTGGCAATTCCTCAAGGAGCTAGAAATAGAAATTCCATTTGACCCAGCAATTCCATTACTGGGTATATACCCAAAGGATTATAAGTCATTCTGTTATAAGGACACATGCACACACATGTTCATTGCAGCACTATTTGTAATAGCAAAGACCTGGAACCAACCCAAATGCCCATCGATGATAGACGACAGGGAAAATGTAGCAGGAATTTTATGCAGCCATAAAAAACAATGAGTTCGTGTCCTTTGTAGGGACATGGATGAACCTGGAAACCATCATTCTCAGCAAACTGACACGAACAGAAAATCAAACACCACATGTTCTCGCTCATAGGTAGGTGTTGAACAATGAGAACACATGGACACAAGGAGGGGATCATCACACACTGAGGTCTGTTGGGAGGGAATAGGGGAGGGACAGTGTGGGGTAGGGAGTTGAGGAGGGATAACATGGGGAGAAATACCAGAATAGGTGATGGGGGTGGAGGCAGCAAAACACATTGCCGTGTATGTACCTATGCAACAATCCTGCATATCTTTTACATGTCCCCCAGAACCTTAAATGCAATTATATATATAAATGTGTATAATTTTTGAAGAAAGGTAATTGTTGCAGCCACTTTTTAAATAAACATTTGATCTGTGTGTTTGATAAAAGGCAATGGTAGCAAAAGTAAAGAACAAAAACTTATTTTATAGAACTGTACCCCGAGAGATAAGTAAAACTGAACCAGCTGTATAAGACTTTTGTGCAGGAAACAGGTACCAGTTATATTTAGAAATGGTAAATAACCATCTCAGCATAACTCAGAGCACAGTGTGTTAAAGTGGAGAGAGAAGTTCATCAACTTTCCTTAGATATGGTAATCATATTAGGACTAATGCCATCCTTGATTCTTCTGGGAAACAGCTCAATATGACTATTTAATGTTTATAATGATATCTTGCAGCCATCTTGCCAGTAAATAATATTAAAGACACTAGGAATCCAAAAAAATTATAAGATGAGGTCATTATAGAGGGAGAGCCAAATACACAATAAATAACTCAAGGTGATAAATGCAATAATACAAGCATACATACCATGCATAGGAGTTCAGAGATGTGCTTCTCCAAATGCATCACCCAGACAGTCCACCTGTAGAAAGAGATATTTTAACTGGTACTTAAAATACCAAAGGCAACTAAAGATAGTAAGGAGGTTCCAGGAAAAAGCAAAAGAGCAAATGTACACAGGCATGGGTACCCTGCCTTCCTGGGAGCTTCCAATAGTTTATTTCTGCTGGAGCATACAGTTAGAGGTACTGTGCCGTGGGAGGGAAGACTGAAGACATGAGGTTTCAAGGGCACAGAGCCCCAAATATGTCATGGTAAGATATTGGGGAGCTACTGAAACTTTAAGAAGGAAAATAAAATGATCATATCTACACCTTAGAAATTTGATTTTTTCTTCTCTCTCTCTCGCTGTCTCTCTTTTTCTGTGTGTGTGTGTGTGTGTGTGTGTGTGTGTGTGTGTGTGTGTGTCTGTGTGTGTCAGAGAGAGAGAGAGAGAGAGAGACCCACTCTGTTGCCCAGGTTGGAGTGCAGTGGCCTGATCACTGCTCACTGCAATTTCCATCTACCGAGGTTCAAGCAGTTTTTATGTCTCAGCCTCCTGAGTAGCTAGGATTATGGCAAGAGCCACAAGGCCTGGCTAATTTTTGTATTTTTTTGTTAGAGACCGGGTTTTACTATGTTGGCTAGAGTGGTCTCAAACTCCTGACCACAGGCGAACCTCCTGCCTCAGCCTACCAAAGTACTGGGATTACAGGCATGAGCCACCATGGCCAATGCAGAAGTTTGATTTTGAAGTCAGTGTGGTAGATGGATTTATGGGAAACAAAGCAGGATAGAGTTTAATGACAGTGAAACGTTTATTTATAAGCTGTATAAAAGAAAACGTTGACGGTTTGAAATCCAGTAGTTGCAGTGAGGGTGTAAAAAATGGAACTATTTGAGAAGTAAACAAGGCATATTTTACTTTCAAGATTGTTTATTTAAGCTCATTCAGTTGTCTCAGTGTTCTTGCTCTGTGTGGGTTATAGGATTTGGAACATATGATCAATCTGAGCACACATTAGTCACTAAACTGAAGAGTATTATTAAAATCCACAAACCTTTTACTACTATAGAATCTGAGATATTTTCTAGCTGCTCTTGCTTGTTTTATTTGAATCTTTTGCTCTTACCTATAGTAAAGATTTCAGAAAATGTATTTCTATTTGCCTAGAATTTTAGCCTTGAGTTTTTTGAATCTGTTGCTCATATTCTTATAGTAAAAGTTTCAGGAAGTGTATTTCTATTTGTCTGAAATTTTACCCTTTTAGGTTTTTGTGCCCCTCTTTGGTTATGGTACATGTTATGAAACAAGATGAAATGATACTTCTATTTCCAATTCACCGCTGGGTAAAATAAAGCCAAAAATGTTATTTACTGAAGGCTCCTGCAATGTTTCCTGGTGGAATTATGGCTCAGACACAAATTTTCTAATGCCTGTGTTGCTAACTCTTCTCAGTAGAACACTATATTTATTTATCTTCTCCCTGAGTGTTTTCTCATAAATCCCATAGCCTGTGAAAGGATTGTTTTAGGGAAATATTATTTTTAATATAGCATATTTAGTCAGTGTAGGACATATGACTAGCACCTACTGAAAACCATCTCATGATCCTTGTGTAAGAACTAATTAATACCAGAAATATTATTTTCTTTGCTCACTAAAAATATAAATATCTCAGAAAGCAAAAATTATTCCTCTCTAAATAAACATATGTGTCATTCAAATTTTATTCCTCTATCATCTTCCTTATCTAAACCTGTTTAGATACTTTGGTTTTAGTTCTAATGTGACAGAACAGATACAACCAGGATCACACTGCGAGTCAGACATGGAAAATTCATAATTCATTATGATACCCATAAAAAATAGATTTAGCTTTTTTTACAGGATGTTTTTAGCATTATAGTTTTTCATTTGAGGGGACATCTCACCAAAATATGTCTTTTTGGGTTCACTGTGTTATTTACTATCTGTGATGCATGTTTTCATATTACCTTGAACCTAGTCTATAGATTCAGAGATATCCTGTATCAGGTCTCCAAAATTAAAAAGGAAAATGGGTACTTGTGAAGGCTGATTCAGAGATAGTAGTGTAGATGGGAGTGCCTCGTGTGTTCACAAATTACCAACACAAGCATCAGATAAGATTGCCTTTAGTCCCAAAAACTACCTTCTTGCTAGGAAGATCTATATACTTGAATAATTCTGCTCGACCCAAGTTACTTATCAATCCCTTTATTATAATATTTGTAAATATTAACTAGGATGCTAGCTGTGTAGAATCATTTCTAGTAATTTTTTTTACATTCTTTTAAGTATAATTCTTTTAGTCTAAGAAAAAGGCACTACAATCTACTTATTAATGCTTGCTACTATGTTAAGTAAAATTAGTTCTTTGATTAAAAAAATGGCAGAAAGAAAATATTTACAATGAAAATCTTGCTAAAAATTTAAAACAAATTATAGTAAATGTATTGTTAAAGCAAACTCTATTTTAAAAATTTACTGATAAGGAAATTTGTTGCTAAAGCAAATTTTTGGAAAAATACTGCATTTCATACTTGATTTTATATATTAAAACAATGATTTATTAGCTTCAAACATTTCAGAACTTTAATAGCATGTTGCAAATTATTTAAATCATGCCAAAACATTGCAAAGAAATAATAAAGCATACCTGGGGACATGATTATAGCTATTTTAGTAAAAACGGTATGGAACATACATATATCATACCTCAAGGACTGTGCCTCTGTAAGTTTTTTATTTAAAAGCTGAGCAAAATTGTATTGAGACAAGTAACTATTATTGTACAGTGAAAGATACAACCAGGAAGAAGGCAAATAATAGCAAGGAAACTAATAACTTATAATCAAAAACTAATAAAGAACAGTAATTAAATGCTATCATCAATAATACCTTTATTTGTCAAGGCATTTGTGAATATAATGATTACTGAAAATTGCAGCATTTCAACTATATTTATGTTGATTTTTCAGCATTGATTATTGTCTTTGTTTTAAGCATAGAATTAGAGCCCTCAATAAATTCTAGTAATAAAATAATTATTAGTATTAGACATTTTAGACCCAATAAATCAACTAATACCGTATGTAAAAATAAAAGCATATAGAATTTCAGTAAAGACTCAGAAAATGATTTATAATTTTAGATTAGTTTAAAACCCAGTAAGAGTGAGTCTAAGGTGTCCAGCAAGCTAGGGACCATATATGAAGTGCCATTTGTAGAACTTTATTGCTGATCTATATAATCTTCCTGGTCTGTTTTAATTAGAAATTCTCTTACTTTATGAATCATGAAAATAAGACCATCAGGGGTTGAATTCTAGATCCCAGGCACAAGCCAGGGAGTCATAGAGCTAGAATGAGGGCACAGGGTCCCTTCTAACGCACAACTTGAGAATAACTTTCTCCTTTAATTTGTCTGAGAAATTGTTGGGATAAAAATATTTTGGGTATCTTTAGTTATATATCTTACTTAGTTTGATTATATTTTACCCAATAGCTTTAAAATATTTATAATATCCTAATATCAATCTTCTCATTAATGTAAAAAGTAAATTTCCCCCTTTTAATCCTTTTTTTATAGTAGCCTCAGAGTTCTGAGACTTTACATTTAAAATTATATTTGGAAAAATGTTCTCCTTTTGTTTGTTTGGCAAACATATGAGTTATGGTTACAAGAAAAAAAAACAATTTTCTAGGTTTTGTAGAGAGAATACAAAGATTTAGTAAAGAATGAATCATGTCCTCAAAGAACTTAGAGCTAATGAGCAACTATAAAAAATACATATGCTTTTCATCCTAAACAAAGTTTTCAGGTGCCTATAATGGTATGTTAGAAATTAGTATAACACAATTTATTTTAGAATTTCTGAAATATTAAATTTTTAAATATTACTATTTGATATCAAATAGTTAAAACCATGGTTTTTGATCGTCTTTTGAAAATCCGGCTGGGTGCGGTGGCTCAAGCCTGTAATCCCAGCACTTTGGGAGGCCAAGGCACGTGGTTCACAAGATCGAGAGATTGAGACCATCCTGGCCAACATGGTGAAATCCCATCTCCACTAAAAATACAAAAAAATTAGCTGGGTGTGGTGATGTGCACCTGTAGTCCCAGCTACCCAGGAGGCTGAGGCAGGAGAATTGCTTGAACCCAGTGGCGGAGGTTGCAGTGAGCTGAGATAGCACCTGTGCACTCCAGCCTGGTGCCTGGCAACAGAGCAAGACTCTGTCTCAAAAAAAAAAAAAAAAAGAATGAAAATCCATTAAATTCGTCATAGAATTTGACCTTAACATTTTGATATTAGTCAGTGCTATCCTGCTAAATTTTATTATAAAATGACAGCATACAATTAAGAGATGTAGACTGTGTGAAAAGTTAATTAACTGTAAGATTTTGACAGACACCAGGTAATTAAACACTAAAATGAAAATAGTTTTTTGAAAAAAATTATGTTTTATTTTTTATTATGATGGTAAGAAATGTGAAATGGGATGTTTTCCATTAGCTGAATTTGTTCGTCCATCATGATCGTTCTCACATTAAGCTCCTAGTGAAGTCATAATGCATTTCCCACCTGCAGTGCCCTTAATCTGTTTTTAAAGTAATTTTAGAAATTAGAATACTGCTGTGGCATTAAAGTTTAATACTTTGTTGGCAGTATAGGCAGAAAAAGCTAAAAGAAAAAAAATCCACACAATTAAAATTAAAGTTATGTTTCTTACGTTTTTCTCTTTTCACAGAAAAGGAAATGGAGCTTGTGTGTGATGTAGTCGTGAGGACAATTTAATTTATGATCCACTGTAATCCAGTGGGAGTGTTACACCTTATTATGTCTCTACCTCGGTTTCCTGATACTTTTATGTTGGTGATGATTCTGGTCGACATTACCTACTTTTGAGAGAGAGAGAGCTCATTCTTGCTAATCTTAAACCATAGTCATCAAGACCTTTAAAATGAGTTTTAGACTAGAATATGCTAAAAGCCCTAGAACACTAAAGCTGCTTACTAAGAAATTCTAATCACAGAAATGAAATTTTTATAGGATAAGTAAACAAAAGTCAGTGCTTCTTGCAGACAGCTTCTTTATTACAAGAGTCTGGAAATTATCTGACAAACATTGGACTATTGGTCTAAAATTTATAGATCTTTCCAGGATTCTAGTTGATGGATGCAGGCTGATTTTGGACAGCACTTGCTCATTTACTCACTAACTTTAAAAAAAAATTATGTATTATACTTTAAGTTCTGGGGTACATGTGCAGAACATGCAGGTTTTTTACATAGGTATTCACGTGCCATGGTGGTTTGTTGCATCCATCACCCCATCATCTACATTAGGTATTTCTCCTAATTCATCCCTCCCCAATCACCAACCCCCAGCTATCCTTTCCCTAGCCCCCTTCCCCTTGATAGGCCACAGTGTATGATGTTCCCCTCCTTGTGTCCATGTGTTCTCATTGTTCAATACCCACTTATGAGTGAGAACATGGGGTGTCTGGTTTTCTGTTCTTGCATCAGTTTGTTGAGAATGATGGTTTCCAGCTCCATTCATGTCCCTGCAAAAGACATGAACTCATCCATTTTTATGATTGCATAGTGTTCTATGGTGTGTATATGACACATTTTTTTTTATCCAGTCTATCATTGATGGGCATTTGGGTTGGTTCCAAGTCTCTCTATTGTAAACAGTGTCACAATAAACATAGATGTGCATATGTCTTTATAATAGAATGATTTATAATCCTTTTGGTATATACCCAGTAATGGGATTGCTGTGTCAAATGGTATTTTTAGTTCTAGATCCTTGAGGAATGGTCACTGTCTTCCAAAGTGGTTGAACTAACTTGCATCCCACCAACAGTGTAAAAGTGTTCTTATTTCTCCACATCCTCTCCAGCAGCTGTTGTCTCCCGATTTTTTAATGACTGCCATTCTAATTGGCGTGAGGTGGTATCTCAATGTGGTTTTGATTTGCATTTCTCCAATCACCAGTGATGATTAGCTTTTATTCATATGTGTGTTGGCTACATAAATGTCTTCTTTTGAAAAGTGTTCATATCTTTTACCCACTTTTTGATAGTGGGGTTTTTTTTCTTGTAAATTTGTTTTAGTTGTTTGTAGATTCTGGATATTAGCCCTTTGTCAGATGGATAGATTGCAATTTTTTTTCCCCATTCTGTTGGTTGCCAGTTCACTCTAATGATAGTTTCTTTTCCTGTGCAGAAGCTCTTAAGTTTAATCAGATCCTATTTGTCTATTTTGGCTTGTGTTCCCATTGCTTTTGGTGTTTTAGTCATGAAGTCCTTGCCACTGCCTAAGTCTTGAATGGTATTGCCTATGTTTTCTTGTAAGGTTTTTATGGTGTTAGGTTTTATGTTTAAATCTTTAATCAGTCTGTGGTTAATTTTTATATAAGGTATAAGGAAGGGATCCAGTTTCAGCTTTCTGCAAATGGCTAGCCAGTTTTCCCAACACCATTTATTAAACAGGGAATCCTTTCCCCATTGCTTGTTTTTGTCAGGTTTGCCAAAGATTAGATGGTTGTAGATGTGTGACATTATTTCTGAAGCCTCTGCTCTGTTCTATTGGTCTATATGTCTGTTTTGGTACCACTACCATGCTGTTTTGATTATTGTAGACTTGTAGCATAATTTGAAGTCAGGTAGTGTGATGCTACCAGCTTTTTTTTTTTTTTTTTTTTTTTTGCTTAGGATTGTCTTGGCTATGCCAAGACTTTGTTTCATATGAAGTTTAAGGTGGTTTTTTCCAATTCTATGAAAGAGTCTATGGTAGCTTGATGGCGGGATAGCATTGAGTCTATAAATTACTTTGGGCAGGATGGCCATTTTCATGATATTGATTCTTCCTAACCGTAAACATGAAAGGTTTTTCCACCTGTTTGTGTTCTTTCTTACTTCCTTCAGCAGTGGTTTGTATTTCTCCTTGAAAAGGTCCTTCACATTCCTTGTTAGTTGTATTCCTAGGTATTTTATTATCTTTGTAGCTATTGTTAATGGAAATTCACTCATGATTTGGCTCTCTGTCTGTTATTGATGTATAGGAATGCTTGTGAGTTTTGCACATTGATTTTGTATCCTGAGACTTTGCTGAAGTTGTTTATCAACTTAAGGAGATTTTGGGCTGAGATGATGATGTCTTCTAAATATACAATCATGTCATCTGCAAATAGAGACAATTTGATTTCTTCCTTTCTTAATTGAATATGCTTTATTTCTTTTTCTTGCCTGATTGCTCTGACTAGAACTTCCAATACTATTTTGAATAGTGGTGAGAGAGGGCATCCTTGTCTAGCACCAGATTTCAAAGGGACTGTTTCCAGTTTTTGCCCATTCAGTATGATATTGGCTGTGGGTTTGTCATAAATAGCATTTATTATTTTGAGACATGTTCCATCGATACCTAGTTTATTGAGAGTTTTTAGCATAAAGTGCTATTGACTTGTCAGAGGCCTTCTCTGCATCTGTTGAGATAATCATGTGGTTTTTGTCTTTAGCTCTGTTTGTGCGATGAGTTACATTTATTGATTTATGTATGTTGAAACAGCCTTGCATCCAGAGATGAAGCCAACTTGATCATGATGGATAAGGTTTTTGATGTGCTGTTGGATTTGATTTGCTAGTATTTTATTGAAGATTTTCATGTCGATGTTCATCACAGATATTGGCCTGAAATTTGTTTTGGTTGTGTCTCTTCAAGGTTTTGGTGTCAGGATGAAGTTGGTCTCATAAAATGAGTTAGAAAGAATTCCTTCTTTTTGTATTGTTTGGAATAGTTTCAAAAAGAATGGTACCAGCTCCTCTTTGTACCTCTGATAGAATTTTGCTGTGAAATTCTGGTCCTCGATGTTTTTTTGGTTGGTAGGTTATTAATTGCTGCCTCAACTCCAGATCTTGTGTCTGGTCTATTCAGGGATTCAATTTCTTCCTGGTTTAGTTTTGTGAGGGTGTAAGTGTCTAGGAATTTATCTATTTCTTCTAGATTTATTAGTTTATTTGCATAGAGTTGTTTGTAGTAATCTCTGATGGTAATTTATATTTCTGTTGGATCAGTGGTGATATCACCTTTATCATTTTTTATTGCATGTATTTGATTCCTTTTTCTTTTTTATTAGTCTGGCTAATGGTCTATTTGTTTTGTTTATCTTTTAAAAAAACAGCTCTGGATTCATTGAGTTTTTTGAAGCATTTTTTGTGTATCTATCTCCTTCAGTTCTGCTCTGATTTTAGTCATTTCTTGTCTTCTGCTAACTTTTGAATTTGATCTTGCTCCTCTAGTTGTTTTAATCATGACATTAGGGTGTTGATTTTAAATCTTTCCTGGCTTCTCTTGTGGCCATTTAGTGCTATAAATTTCCCTCTAGACACTGCTTTAAATGTGTCCCAGATATTCTGGTACATTGTGTCTTCATTCTCATTGGTTTTGAAGAACATCTTTATTTCTGCCTTTATTTCATTATTTATCCAGTAGTCATTCAGGAGCAGGTTGTTCCATTTCCTTGTGGTTGTGTGGTTTTTAGTGAGTTTCTTAATCCTGAGTTCTAATTTGATTGCACTGAGGTCTGAGAGACTGATTGTTATGACTTCTGTTCTTTTGTATTTGCTGAGGAGTGTTTTATTTCCAACTGCTTGGTCAATTTTAGACTAAGTGCAATTTGGTGCTGAGAATAATGTATATTCTATGGATTTGGGGTGGAGAGTTCTATACATATCTATTATGACTGGTTGGTCCAGGTCTGGGTTCAAGTCCTGGATATCCTTGTTAATTTTCTGCCTGATCAAATTAGATCAATTTGATCTAATATTGATGGTGGGGTGTTAAAGTCTCCCACTCTTATTGTGTGGTAGTCTAAGTTTCTTTGTAGGTCATTAAGAACTTGCTTTATGTATGTGGATGCTCCTGTATTGGGTACACATATATTTAGGATAGTTAGCTCTTCTTGATGCGTTGATTGCTTTACTATTATGTAATGCCCTTCTTTGTCTCTTTTGATCTTTGTTGGTTTAAAGTCTGTTTTATCAGAGACTAGGACTGCAACACCAGCTTTTTTTTTTTGCTCTCCATTTGCTTGGTAAATCCTTCTCTATCCCTTTATTTTGAGCCTTATGTGTGTCTTGCACATGTGATCAGTCTCCTGAATACAGCACACAGATGGGTCTTGACTCTTTATTCAATTTGCCAGGTGTGTCATTTGATTGTGACATTTAGCCTATTTACATTAAGGTTAATATTGTTATGTGTGAATTTGATCCTGCCATTTTTTTTTCAGTTTCATGAGCCTTTATTGTTTGAGTTAAGTTTTTCTGTCACTTGCAACCCAAAGAATCCCAGCTGAGTTTTTTTTTTTTTTTTAGAATCTCTGGGGGAGGGGAGGGTTTCGGGACTGCATTTCTTTCTTTTTTAAAGAAAAAAAAGGACTGAAGGAGGGGAAGAAAAAGAGGGAGAGAGAATGGGAATGTAGCTTTATTCTAAAAATGGGTATTAATAATGGCTGATCAATATTTTGTGTATTTAAGGTGGAGAATGTATATTTTGTGTATTTAAAATGGAAAGCTCTGTAAATATTTATTGAGTTTACTTGTTCTGGATCTGAGTTCAAGTCCTGGATATCCTTATTAATTTTCTGTCTCATTGAGTCTAACTCTCTTTTTGAGTCTTATGCATCTGGGTGTTAGGATTGTTAGCTCTTATTGTTGCATTGATCCTTTTACCACTATATCTTTGTTGCTTTGAAATCTATTTTATCAGATGCAAGAATTGCACATCCTGCTTTTTATTTATTTATTTATTTTTGCTCTCCATTTGGATGGTAAATCTTTCTCCATCCCTTTAAGTCTTTGTGTATCTTTGGATGTGAAATGGGTCTGGATGTAGCATATCATTAGGTTTTGGCTTTATCTTTTGATTGGGGGATTTAGTTGACTTAAATTTAGGGTTACTGCCATTTGATGTTAACTGGCTATTTTATCCATTCATTGATGTAAATTCTTCTTTATGTTGATGCTCTTTATTTTTGGTATATTTTTAGAAAGGCTAATACTGGTTGTTCCTTTCTACGTATAATGCTTCTTTCAGAAGCTCTTGTAAAGCCAGCCTGGTGGTAATAAAATCTCTGAGTACTTGCTTGTTCATAAAAGATTTTAATTTTCCTTCATTTATGAAGCTTAGTTTGGCAGGATATGAAATTCTGGGCTGAAAGTTCTGTTCTTTAAGGATGTTGAATATTGGCCCCCACTCTCTTCTGGCTTGTAGGGTTTCTGCTGAGAGATCTGCTGTAAATCTAATAGGCTTCCCTTTGTGGGTAACCTTACCTTTCTCTCTGGCTGCCCTTAGTATTTTCTCCTTCGTTTCAACCCTGGTGAATCTAACAATTATGTGCCTAGGGGTTGCTCTTCTTGAGGAATATCTTTGTGGTGTTCTCTGTATTACCTGGGGTTAAATATTGTCCTGCTTTGCTAGATTGGGAAAGTTTTCCTGAATAATATCCTGAAGAGTACTTTCCAGCTTGGATTCATTCTCTTTGTCATATTCAGGTACACCTATCAAATGTAAGTTAGGTCTTTTCACATAGTCCCATATTTCTTGGAGACTTTGCTCATTCCTTTTTATCCTTTTTTCTCTATTCTTGTCTTCTCATTTTATTTCATTAAGTAGGTCTTCGACCTCTGATATCCTTTCTTCTGCTTGATCAATTCAGCTATTCAAACTTGTGCATATTTCGCTAAGTTTTCGTGTTGTGTGTTTCAACTCCATTAGTTCATTTATATTCCTCTCTATATTGTCTATTCTTGTTAGGATTTCATCAAACCTTTTTTCAAAGTTCTTAGTTTCTTTACATTGGGTTAGAACAAGTTCTTTTAGTTCCCAGAAGTTTCTTATCATCCACCTTCTGAAGCCTACTTCTGTTAATGGCACACAGTCCTTTTCCATCAGGGCTTGTTCCGTTGCTGATGAGGAACTGTAATCCCCTGTAGAGGGAGAGGGGTTCTGATTTTGGGTATTCTCAGCCTTTTTAGGCTGGTTTCTTCCCTTTGTTATAAATTTATCCATCAGTCATCTTTACAATTACTGCCTTTCTAGTGGGTTTCTGAGTGGATGCCCAGTTTATTGATTCCCAGCACTGGAATCTGAGCAACCCACCGCGTTGGCCAAAACAGCAGCGATAAGACTGATGGTGCTCTTCTGCCCGGGAATCTCCTCCCATTTACTCTGCACAAAAGGCTGCCATGCTGAGGCACCAGCAAAACTACTGCACCGGCCACAAGAGTTGTGCTGGCGACCCGTGGGGCCCCTCCACTGGGAATCTTCTGGTCCATGAGCGACAAAAATTCGTCTGAAAGTGTGGCATCCTCTCATTCTCTGCACTTTCACTGGGAGCTACAATCCCAAGCTGTTAGCGATCAGCCATTTTGGATCTCATCTGATCCTGCCATTTTGATTCTAGCTGGTGGTTTTGCCTGTTAGTTGATGCAATTTCTTCATAGTGTTGATGGTCTTTACAATTTGGTATGTTTTTGCAGTGGCTGGTACTGGCTATTCCTTTCCATGTTTCGTGCTTTCTTCAGGCGCTCTTGTAAGGCAGGCCTGGTGGTGATAAAATCTCTCACAACTTACTTGTCCATAAAAGATTTTACTTCTCTTTTGCTTATAAAACTTAGTTTGGTTGGAAATGAAATTCTGGGTTGAAAATTCTTTTCTTTAAGGATGTTGAATATTGGCCTCTAGTCTCTTCTGGCTTGTAGGGTTTCTGCCAAGAGATCTTTGGTGAGTCTGATGGGCTTCCCTTTGTGGGTAACCAAACTTTTCCTGCTATCTGCTGTTAGCATTTTTTTTCTTCATTTAAACCCTGGTGAATCTGACCATTATGTGCCTTGGGTTGCTTGTCTTGAGGAATATCATTGTGGCAGTCTCTGTATTTCCTGAATTTGAATATTGACCTGCCTTGCTAAATTGGAGAAGTTCTCCTGTATAATATCCTAAAGAGTGTTTTCCAACTTGTTTTCATTCTCACCATCATTTTCAGGTACACTGGTCAAATGTAGATTTTGTCTTTTCACGCAATCCCATATATCTTGGAGGCTTTATTTATTTTATTTTTTTCTCTATTCTTGCCTTTTTGCTTTATTTCATTGAGTTGATCTTCAGTCTCTGAAATCCTTTCTTCTGCTTGATTGAGTCTTCTATTGAAACTTCTGTATGCTTCATGAAATTCTCATGCCATGTTTTTCAGCTCTGTCAAGTTATTTATGTTATTCTCTAGTTTGGTTATTCTAGTTCCACCCCCCCAATACAGTGTCTTGCTCTGTCACCCAGGCTGGCATACAGTGGTGTGACCTCAGTTCACTGCAACCTCTGCCTCCTGGGTTCAAGTGATTATCCTGCATCAGCCTCCTGAGTAGCTGGGGCTATGGGCATGTGCCAACATGCCCAGCTATTTTTTTTAAAATTTTATTAGCGATGAGGTTTCACTGTATTGGCCAGGCTGGTTTCAAACTCCTGATCTCATGATCTGCCCACCTCAGCCTCCCACAGTGCTGAGATTACAGGCATTGAGCAAATCCAAGTGAAAGAGGCATTGTTACTGGAGGTCCTCATTATTCCATAAGAAGCTCTTTTCTGTTCTGTGTCATGAAGCCAGTACACAAAACCAAAAGTGAGAGTTAAGCAGTGCAGGTTTTATTCCAGTGGCCATGGAATTGGAGAAGTGGGAACATAGCTCACAAATCAACTTCTCACCTCCTAAGAACTGGTAAGTTGTAGATATAGGTATTTTTTTTTTTTCAAGATGGAGTTTCGCTCTTGTTACCCAGGCTGGAGTGCAATGGCACAATCTCAGCTCACTGCAACCTCCACCTCCTGGGTTCAGGCAATTCTCCTGCCTCAGCCTCCCGAATAGCTGGGATTACAGGCACGCGCCACCATGCCTGGCTAATTTTTTGTATTTTTAGTAGAGACAGGGTTTCACCATGTTGACCAGGTTGGTCTCGATCTCTCGACCTCGTGATCCACCCACCTCGGCCTCCCAAAGTGCTGGGATTACAGGCTTGAGCCACCACACCCGGCCAGATATAAATATTTTTAATGAAAGTGCTGGACATTAAGAATGGGCAGAATAGCCATGCTTTTTTCTTAGAAAGAGCTGGAGGTTTTCTCAAAATCAGGAGAGTACTCTTTTTCGTCCTTTCTTTTGCCTCTTTCAAAAATGGTGATTCATGGTGATTATCAAGTATCATGGCACCAATGGGAGTGTCATTTAGTATGAAAATTGGATAGTAATGAAGCTAGAGGTTTTTCAGAGGTCAAATAAGTTCTGACCACAGACATTCTGTTTCATAAAAATAAGCATATGTAGAGCTGAATAGGAATTTAGCTATGTCACATGGCCATATGCATTTGGCAACAAGGGCAGGGGAGGGATACAGGTAAGTCACATAGGCACTGCAGTGGGTAACAGTATCCTCCCTCTAACCATTCTCAGAAACTCAAATTGTGCCTGGAACTTTTCATATGAAATGCTTCTTCCAAAAAGGGCCTAGTAGAAGACAAAGGTCATTGGCATAGCAGCTACAAGTTCCTAGTATAGTGTTCTGAGTAATTTCTTAAGGATAGAAGACCTTTTGGCATGCCTAACTTGAATGTACCTCTAAAAATTTTATAAATGTTTTATACTTGTAAATTTTATGATTTACTAACTTGTTCAGGGAAAAGGAATCCAGTATTACTACAGAAGTAGCCCCGCGTGTTTCAAGAGTGACTGTTTTTTAATTCCTTCTTGTAATTTCCAAAATTATAACTTATAAGTTGCCACTTGAAACATTTGGACAGGTGGAACCCACTTTATTCTCCAGTGTCCAAAAAGACTCAGTTAATACTTGTTGAATGATGGAAACAAGAAGATCAGAGACTGCTAACTTTTTACTTTGGTGGTATTGGTTAGTTGAATGTATGACTCTGCGATGAGAGCTCATGATAGCAGATTTGCATCATAATATTTACTTTGAATCTGAGCATAATTACTTATTCAGTTTGTGATTTTAAAAGCTAAATTCTCTAAACTTCTACAAGTAAATAGCAAATACTAAGGTAAAAGTAAAGCAAGGATGTATGAACTTAAAATAATATTGTTTTTATAGTTCACAAATTCCTGGTTACAGACACTATGAACTTTTAGAGGAAAATATGAATAAATATAATTCTGTACTTAGCAATTTACAAATTAAGATAATCTCTATAGAAATTCCATTCTGTTTTTAGTAATAACTGTGCTCTTAATTTTTGGGAATGAACTGCAATGTCAGTTTTCTTTCTAATATTCATTTAGTGAGGTCTAGTTGTTCTTGAGATTTTTCTTGTCATCGGTTTGTTTCATGTAGGCTTAGTAAATTTTTAGACATCATATTTTACCATTAGTTGTATTCTATTACTAGTTTCTCCAAATAAACTGATGTTCCAAAAGCAATCCTGAGTCATAATTACAATTATAAGAATAGAAACACAATGTGACAACATGTATGATTTACTAAATATTCATTGTAAATAGGATTTGAGTAAAAATATAGGATGTGACTACGTATCAGTAAGTATGATTGCAGAGATTTCAAAGAAATACATTTAAAATGGGGCAAATAAGAAGTATAAGCCTCACTCTCAGAAATCTAGACTATATTGGATTCCAATAATTCATTTGCCTCTAGTTTTTAACATATTACTTACAAAACTTTGCCAAGTTCTGATTTTTCAGAACAAGTGCAAAATTACATTTCCCTGTACAAACTTGATTAACTCTATAATTGTTTGTATAGAAGACACACAACTTTAGCATTATCATTCAAAATGACATTTCTCAAAGCAAAAAGAAGAATAATTGCTATTTCCAAAAATTTTGTGGAAACAATTGCAGGAATAATTACAAATATAGTCAGAAAACAAAGTGAGTTATTGGCAGCATTTCTTTGTTAAATAACAATGAGTGATGACACAGTAAATTAATGACATATTCTGTAAAAGCAATTACTTTCTAATATGTATTCTAACATACTTTATTTTATAGCTGTATTAATTAACGTGCAGAGTATGAATTTGCTTTTGGCATGTGTGCAAATGCAGCATGAGGAAGGTGTGCAATGGTGATTCAGCTTCAGCTATATGAGGATTAAGAAAGACATATTTACTTTAATTAAAAGGATTTTGCATTGACTTTCAATCCATTCTCTGAGTCTTGTTTACACTGCATATTGAAGGAAATGTTGAAAATTATGGTTATGATTTAATCACTATCAGACCATGTCATTCTTGTCAGGACGCAAAGAGATTTACACAGTTCTGAGCTGACCTGACCATTAAGGGCAAGACAATTTCCCTAGTGTTGGAAATAAACAATAACAACAAAGAAACAACAATAAAAACAATAGCTTCTTGATACTAAATACACAGGAAGCAGTAACATGATTTCAAGGGACATGCCCAAGTGGCTAGCTCAGTAATATGTCCTCTGCCCTAAAAAGTCTGAACCCATTGCTTCAAGGCTGAAGGAGAAAGACTTCTTATCAGGCAAATATAACAGGATTTCATATGGAGATGAAAACTCAACAGTCAAAAGTTTGACATTCTTTGGATACCCTTTCTAAACATTTTTCCTTTGAGAAAGTACTTTTTTAGACCAGTGTAAATAACAAACAGTTATTGATGTCACTTATGGTAGAAAAACTTCCTACAGCAGATGCACGTGTCCCAAATGTCTTTGGCACCCAAAGACATGTGAGCAACTGCTAATGAAGAGCTAGTAAACAGATACATGGGCGATGGCATTTTCAACTCCACTCTGAGGTGAAGTTCCAATTACATTCCAGACTTAAGTTCTCTCAATTATTTTCTAATCAGAGTTCCTGAGTCCAGTATTTACAATATAACAGCATTTCAGATCAGTGTCTACAACTCATCTTTTTCTGCTGTATCCTCTTTGCCAGTTGGGGGAGGGCCTGTACATCCTTACAGTTGCTGATAATTGGCTGAACAGTTTCCCTCAGTTCCTCCTTTTTATCTTTGAAGTCTTCAATGTCAGCATTTTGGTGGCTTTCCAGCCATTCATTCTTTTCTTCCACAGTCTTTTCTATGGTCTCCTTATCTTCAGAGGAAAGTTTACCTCCTAGATTTTTCTTTATCTCCAATCTGATTCTTTAGAGAATAGGCATAAATTTGCAACTCATTTCTAGTATCAATATGCTCCTTGAGCTTTTTGTCTTTCTCAGAAAACTTCTCAGGATCCTTAACCATCCTTTCGATTTCTTAGGTGTCACGTGATTCTAGTCATTGGTAATTCAGATCTTATTTTTGTTCCCTGTACCCTTGTCTTCAGCTGTTACTCAAAGAATACCAGTCACATTTATCTTGAAGGTGATTTCAATATGTGAGACCCCACAAGGAGCAGGAGGAATTTCTGTCAGAACAGATGGAGCCAGAAGATAATTGTCTTTTATGGGATTGTACAGCTTCAAAGACCTTGATTATAACAGTTGGTTGATTATCAGAAGCTGTAGAAAATATATGAGACCTCTTGGTGGCCACCACTTTGCTCCTTAGAATCAGTTTGGTCATGACACCTCGACACTTTCAATACCAAGTGTAAAGGAACATACATCAAGCAGTACCAGGTCACCTATATCTTGAACACCAGAGAGCACACCATCCTGGACAGCAGCACCATATGCTACAGCTTCATCTGAGTTTATACCATGGGATGGCTCCTTGCCATTGAATAACTCTTTAACCATTTGCTGAATATTTGGGATTTGAGTACAGCCACTAACAAGAACAATTTCATCAATATGAGACTTCCTCAAATCAAAATCTTCCAACACTTTCTAGACAGGCTTCATAGTAGACTGGAACAGATCCATGTTTAGCTCTTCAAATTTGGCCTGAGTCAGGGTCTCAGAAAAGTCTGCTCCTTCATAGAACGACTCAGTTTCACTTCTTGTTTGATGTTGAGACTACAGTGCCTGTTTGGCCTTTTCTGCCTCTCCCCAGAGTTTCTGCACAGCTCTGTTATCTTTCCTGACATCTTTGCAGTCTTCCTTTTGTACAGCTTGATGAAGTGTTCCATGACACACTGGTCAAAGTCTTCTGCACCCAGGGGTATATCCATTAATGGCCACAACTTCGAAGACACCATTGTCAGTACTGAGAAGAGAAACATAGAAGGTTCCACCACCCAGGTGGAACACCAGGACGTTCTTCGTCCCCTCCCTTTTATCCAAGCCATAAGCCATGGGCTCATTGATGGTCTTCATAACATTTAGCCCAGCAATAGTTCCAGCGTCTTTGGTTGCTTGGCCTTGGGCATTATTGAAATAGGCTAGTATGGTAACAACTGCATGGGTTACCTTCTTTCCCTAATAAGCCTCAGTGGTTTCTTTCATTTTAGTGAGAAGCATGGCAGAAATTTCTTCAGGAGTAAATGTCTTTGTTTGTGTACCTCGAATATCAACCTGAATGAACGATTTAGTTTTCTTTTCAACCACCTTGAATGGCAAGAACTTTACATCCTGCTGCACAGATGGGTCGTTCCACATGCGGCGGATGAGCCGCTTGGCATTGAAGACCGTGTTCTTGGGGTTGGAGGTGAGCTGGTTCTTGGTGGCATCACCGATCAGACGTTCCCCTTCAGGAGTGAAGGTCACGTAGGACAGTGTGATGCGGTTGCCCTGATCGCTGGCGATGATTGCGTGGCCGTTCTTGAACACACAGACACAGGAGTAGATGGTTCCCAGGTCAATGCCAACCTCCGTGCCTACGTCCTCCTCCTTGTCCTCCTCTTCAGCAGCAGCAGCATCGCGGCCACCAGGGAGAGCTTCATCTTGCCAGCCAGTCAGGCAGCAGCGGGCAGGGTATCGCCCACAGTCCAGCCACAGTTCCGCAGCACAGGAGTGCAGCGTGGCTACCCACCTCTCACTCTTGCCAAACAGCCCAATCAGTCTTTCTGTCTGTGCTGTCTCAGCCGCCATGGAGAAAGTATATTTTTATATATACTTGATCGAATGTAAAACCACAACCAAATGTGGCAAAAGCTGAGAGAAATAATTTCTGGGACTGTAGGCAGTCAAAAATCAGATTTGGATTCTCTATGTTGCCCTCAGCCTTTGAGTTTTAACTGTGCCTTGCTCACTGACTTGGCATTTGAAAAAGTGCTGGAAATGGCCCTTAATGAAAAATTATGAGAAAACATTCAGAATTTCTGAGCCATGTTCAATTTGAGTATTCTGAAGGGCTTCACAGTGTTAGAAATAATTGGCATTTACAATAATTTATAGGTTTATGAGACTTTCTAATTTGAGATTTAAAGTCAAAAAAGATGGGGAAACTGACATGCAAAACAAGCTATCTGCCATCAATGCTGAATAGACCTATGTTGATAAAAGTAGTTATAATTAAATAATTCCTGCCATTACATGGAACAATCATGACTAGTCACTTTTAAAGGCTATGCTTTATGTTTATTACTAAAAACATTGTATTGATTTCATTTACCTACAACTGGGGTCCGTGTTGTCAAGTGCTCAAGAAGATCCTAAGCAAGAGCAAATATTGCAGGTGCCAGTTGTCCTTGCCAGGCTTCCACAGATTCAGCCAGTGAGAAGACAAACCCAAATGATGTAGCTGTTTATTATTCACGGCACAACAGACAGCATGAGCTTCAAGTTCACAGCAAATCCCCATGCCCCAGGGCCTATGGGAATAATGTGGAGGAAGTCTAGATAGATATTATATACATGGCAGGTCTGTGTCATAACTGAAGAGCCTTGGAAATCCTGGATGCATAAAGGGACTTCAGGCAAACCTGCTCATCCTCCACTTTAAAGAGAGACATTATTCATATATGTTTTTTGACCAGGAAACCAATCTGGCCTCTGATTCAGAGGGAGGCACTTTTTCTATCACCCTGGAACATCCCTAGGAGAGAAGAGAGACCTAGCTTTATGACCCTGGTGCATAAGCAAATCTGCTCTCTGTCCCCACAGCAGCTTTATAGATTTCCTTGAACAAAGCTGTTAATTTTGCTAAGAGGAATGAGCAGAAATACCAAATCCTTGGAGACTATCTCCCAACACACAAGTGCACCCAGTGCCCATAAATGGTGTGGTGTTGAGCAAGATCAGAAGATTACATGCATTTCATGCAAAAAAAATAAAAAGATTTCTCCAGCCATAATTGAAGGCAATTGATACCATCTCAAGTAGCATCATTTTTAATAATACTAATAAATGATGCACAAACATGGAAACTACTTTTGACACCTTAGATATCCTTGTTCTAGCCTAGAACCTTTAGACATATTCCTCTCTAGTCTCAGGATTTAGTCACACACCTTCAAGGCCCTGTCCATAGGTAACATATTTGAGAATAATCCTTACATGACAAAGAAGCTGATAATATCTAGCTAATTAAATGGTAGGAGATAAGAAGGAACTCCTCAGAGGTCTTCAATTTAGCTCAAAACTTAGAGTTCTTAAATTGCCCTGAGGCTTTTACTCATGTGAGCATCTGTCACTAAGAAAATACAGAAAGACAGATCTAGGCAAATCTGAGTTTTTTAACTGGGAGTGGGAGAGCTTTTTCTCTTCGCCTCAGATCATACTGTTTCTGCTTTTAAGAATGGGGCAGCAGGGACAGATAACCCAAAAGTCTTCCTTCCAAATAGAAGCCCGAAAGATTGCACTGGCTCATAGAGTGCATTGCTGCTTGAATACAAGTTGGTAGCGGTAAGTTATAAGTAAGTAGTGTGTCAGTTCTTAGATTCTTACAAAACATAATCACGCAGAGTGTGGCCAGATGATACCAATTCTTTGAGAAGGACAGGTTGTTTAAAAAGGAGAGGCATACACCAAAGTAATGATTATTCAGGCAACTTTTCTACCCTCAAGAAGATCCTGAATTTAACACATAATTCATATTGGTGATTATGTGACTTCAGAATTACTGTGTTTTCAAAGATTATTAAAACCAGAAATTGGCATTTGTCTTATTAAATCCTCAATAAAATCATAGACCCTTGCAAAGAACTTTAAATATTGGCTTGACATGTTATTTTTTTGTATGTCTGACTAGTTTAAATATCTTCAACAATTTAGAAGAAATTTAAGCATTTATTTTTTCTGAAAATAAGTAATTTATTTTGTATAGATCATGTAGGTATCTTCTTATCTCATTGGGAAAAAGAAGTCTTACTTTTAAACTCTTCAGAGTTTGCAGCAAATATTTGAGTTAGTAGCTGTTTAGATCAACTGATCCTCAGATGACATGAAAACAAACATGAAACTTAATCACAGAAACATATTGCTCTTCAGTGCTTATGTCTCTAAGTACTTAATGTTGTTTGGAAGTATATATTACTCTATAATACAACTTGCTTTGCTAGGATATAACTTATCAGATAAAACTTATTTGATATGTGCAGAACTCAAGATTGGTTAAGTGTGGAAAGAAATTTTCCTAATGAAGTTATTGGGTATAGTGATGGCAGAATTTTTGTCATTTAAATAAAAGCTAAATTAAATCAAAAATAACCATTCACTCAGATGCCATATATGGGCCATTATGTTTGTCTGAAAATATTAGTATTAGAGCCTTAGCTAGAATTAATGTATGCCGATGCAACATACGGAAAATACAAACAGAAATAAGCTTCATAGTTGAGTTTTACTGATATTTTTACCCATTTCCAACACCCATCCTGGGTATCAAAATGTAATTCTTAAAGAGTTTTGTGAGGAAAATAAAAAGATTTATCTAGAATGACCTACTGTATACTGTTAATACACGTTTTAAAAATTTTGTTTTGCTTTTTAAATTAAAACTGTGATAAAATACAATATGAAATTTACCATCTTAATCATTTTTAGGTTTATAGTTCAGTGACATTAAGTAGATTCACTCAGTTGTGCCACTATTACTTCCTGCCATCCACAGAACTCTTTTCCTCTTGCTGTACTAATATTTTTACACAACATGCTCTATCTAGGTTTTGGTATTAGGATCCATTTATGATCACTAAGAATCTTGGAATTAGGTTTAGGCATTATAGCTAGCTGAGACTACAGGGACAGGTCTGATGAGGTTTGGGCCTTTCCTGTGTATCTCAAATGGTCAATTCAACATTGGGAATTGCTCCTTACTTTAGGGCCATACCACCAAGGGAATTTATGTTTATGTCATTGCTTAAGCATATTATTCTGAATGAGTCCTTATCAACTAATTTCTAGGGAAGGGTTGTTTTCTATCAATAGGCTAGGCAAACTTCTTTCTACTATTTAACTGGTATAACCCTTTTAATTTCAGGCAAATTCCAGGTCCATCAGTGTATAGCGTGTCCTTTTGTGTTTTGTGTATGTAGCAATGGACATGTAATTATTTTGGTAGAATTACTTTCTCTTGAATGTGGAAGCTGAAAGTGGATAACTGTTCACTAAATAGGTGTTATGGAAAGGTTGAAAAGATGTACGTAGTAAAAGCATATAGATAATATTTGAGGGAGTTACTGTTTTCTTGGTTTATTTCAAATCAAATTTTGCAAATTTGTACCTGTAATCAGTGGAGTGACTGAAGGGATAAGAACTGTAAATGGAAAACTGAGATGATACAGGGAAAAGTTGTAAAATCTAATACTGTGGTGTTGAGCAAACCAGCTTTATACTTTATTAGTTTCTGCCACTGTTGTATTGGGCAAATACCTATATCTGACCACAGGGTTTAAAAAAAAAAATCTTATGATTTCCCATCATTCCCTTTTTCCCCCTAAGGAATTACAGATTTCATACTTGACTTTGAAGATTCTCCTCCAAGTGGCTGGAATGTTCTAAAGGGAACCTCTTCCTGGAACACTTTGATTCTTCCTGCCTCTTTCCTCTTCTCCCTCCTTCAATGGACTGATGACTAGTAGTTTTCTTTCCTAGCTCTTCTTAAATGTCACTTTCCCAAGATTTTTTTTTTTTCTTCTCTCCTAGGCTTGATTAAATGTCCCTGTTATATGCTTCCATAAAATCTTGACCTTTATGTCTCATGAATTTCATTGTACTTTATTTGAATCAGGGTTACGGTTGGCTTCCTCCTCTGCTGTATTTTCCATTCCATGATGTTGGTTACCTGCTTATCTTGCCAATGCTGCATCACTCAGCTCTATGCTTGGTATATGGCATCAGCCTTGAATCATTTTGGCTACAAAAGTTAAAAATGTATATGTAAATAAAACAACAGTAATTCTGGAAGAAAACATAGGATATTTTCTTTATAACAATGGAATGAGAAGGCTTTCTGTAGTTCAAAATTAAGATAGAAAGAAAAGATTGATGCTTTTGACCACATAAAAATTAGAAGCTTTTACATAGCAAGAAATCTCATAAAGTCAAAAGGTAAATGAAAAAATGGGGAAAGATTCTACTCTTATCACAAACAAAAGATTATAAAGAAATAGACCAACTACTCAGTGGATCAAAAAGTAAAGTATTTGAACAAATCATTCTCAAATACCAGTTCTTATGAATCACATTGGGAAAGTTGTAAAATAAATCATACATTCATTTGGTAATAACTATGATTATATAGAGTGAATTGAGGGAGACTAGGTGTATGGGAACAGAGATTTATGGTGAGTTTTTAGTCATACTGCTTTTTAACATTTTACTTTTGAATCCTGAAGTCATATCACCTGTTAAAATTTAGTGATCAAACAATTAGAGAATGGAAAATGTTAACAGTTGTAAAAATATAAAATATGAGAAAACTATAAGAACTAGAACTTTTTAATATTAGGCTGAGGGAAGGTAAGGCTAAATTGGTAATAGTCTTCAAGCTTAAATGCTTCAGCTTAAAAATAAGGGATTTACACTTTAATATCTTGGTCATTTCAAATTCTGAGACTCTTTCCTTTGACATGAAGTTTTCATTAATAAGAAGTCTTATGTCTTGGTGATATTTTCCATCTCCATTAAGAAAAGCACAAAAATGTGAACTTAAATTCTCAGAGGAAAAAGATGACATTGGGAAAGTATAAAGAATATCCAATTATGAATGTCTAATACCAGGAGTCTTCACTGGCATATATTGAGCATCACTATGTAGCTGATTTTGGGAGCTTCTTCTTTAATTTAGAATTACTTATTTAATTTTAAAATTAAATATATGATTGTAAAATCTCTGTAACAGTATTGTAATTGGTTTTTCTTGCACATACATCAGATGTTTTTTATAAATGTACATATAAATACTAAAAATGTGTATATATTATATGTTATTGATACATGTATAGAAGGAAGGATGGAAAAAGGAATGGGAGAGAGAGAAGGAAGGAAGGAAATAATAGTCTTTGAAAAAGATAAAAATTTATATTTCTTTGCAAGTTGCTTTTTTCACTTACAAATATGTCTTTCTTTCTCTGATAAATATATATCTAACTCAGAAAATACATACTGTACAATTACTGCTACTTGACCTTAAGGTCAATTTTATTTTTGAAAATGTTTATAGAAATAATTGAAAAAATGATATATATCTATTAGTCAAGTTTAGTGATTACATTGTTCAATCTTTTCTAAATTATTCTACGTTTATTCACTGTATTGATCTGTGGCAGGCTCCCATTACCCTGTGTGGTCTAGGGAAGTGCACGGAGATCTAGAGGGAGCCAGGTTAGGTCTGCATATTAATGTCTTTATGAAAAACCTATTAGTGTTCCATAGCTATTAATTATTTAATTGTCAATATAATGTTTGTGGATTTCATTCATTAGTTTATGTTAATGAATTTCCAAGAAAAATAAGAGAAAAAAGTATCTTTTACCTGAAGTTTAATTGTACAGCATGAATTGTCTATTATAGGTTGCATGCATGATTGAGTCCCAAAAGAAAAAGCTGACACTGGCAAATGATTTAATATTGTCTATATTCAGAGAGTTTGTAATGTGGTACTAAAAACAGAATTTCAAGAAATTGTGGCATAGTCCTTAGCTGAAATACATTAACTCGACACCAGCTTTAAAAATAACGGTAGTTCGTGGACTGTGTTGCCACAATATAAAAAGAAGTTCACAAATCTAAGGAAGAATAATTTATTGTATTTATAGAAAATCTTTGAGCCAGGACTATATTGTCATGTTCTAAGCAGCACTCAACATATCTATTTGATAGTACTAAAAATATAATCACCTCCCCAAAGCAGCATCATAATTTAGCACTGCTCATTATAGAAAGGTTGTCAGAAAACTGTCATGGAAATAAATAACTTGGAATGGTACTGCTTGGGGGGATTTTATTTTGTAAGATTTTAGAATTTTATCAGAATGCCTCTTCTGTGTCTTGAAATTGGGGTCCTTTCTTTGTCTGTTTCTTAGCATAAAATTAGTTGTAGTTCTTAAACACAGTTAATATAACTTATTATGCCTTAGAGTGTGCTAAAAATTAGATATACATAGTGTATAAATACAATGCGCTCGTGTGTGTATATATATGAGATTGTGTTGTATATATATGTATGCACAGATATGTGATACACATATTATACATGAGATACAAAAATGATACAAAAAGGTATACAAGATCATGAAAGCCTTAAAAAGGAAAATTTTACCTAATTTGAGAGCTAAAATTGAAAGGAGAGTAGGAATTAATTAGTCAAGGAAGGCTAATGTATTTAGGCAGGGGACGTATTCACACAAATGTTTCATGGAGGGAGAAACTGGGTGTGTGTGAGGAGTTAATGAAGGCTTAGGTGGCTAAAGTGGGGAGGCAATGGGGACCCCATACCATGGGAGCTTGCAAGACATATTAAGATTTTGTTTTCATTCTATGAGCAATGTGACTTTAGTAAAATAGAATTTTAAGTAAAGAAATGAAATGATGAGGATTTTATTTTGAGAAGATTTTTCTGGTTGCAGAATTGAAAACAAGTTTTAGGTAGGTACATGTTGTCTATGACGGACATAAGTAGCCTAGTGAAAAGGCTGTTACATGGTTCAGGTAAGAGATGGCAGGTTGGACTAGAGCAGTGGGGACAAAGATGGCAAATGAATGTAGAAGTTCTAATGGCATTTTCCCCTTAAACACTAAAGTCTACATTGGTCTAAATTGTATTACTTATTACTTACTAAATCTTATAAAAAAGTAAGAGTTAGAGTGATTTGCAGGAGATTATTAACACGAATGTCTCTGAGGATTAGGGTGAATTTTGAATGCCAAAGCTCATATTCAGCTTTCTTAACATAAATAAAACATTATCTGCTTAGAGATGATATATCACTGTCTCTTCTGCTGCATAATCCCTCCCTTTATAAAAAATAAATGAGAACCATCCAGTTCTCATATTTTAATGAAACTTAAGCCTTGAAGTATTTTATTGTTACCAAGCTTCATATAATTTTCCCTCAATGCAACTCTGAAATGTAATTTTAAAATTATTAGATGAACATTAAATGGACAGCTAGAATAGTATTAGGTAGCAATTTTATATAATTGACCTTCTTGAAAGGTTAGTTGCACTAATCTTCCATCTTAGGCAAGAGTATTTTACAAACACTTATGTAAAAGTTCAAGTGACATAAAATTCTTTAAATTCAGCATATGCTGAATTTATCTAATAACTCTCTATTTATTACATCCAATAAAATTACCAGAGCAGAAGCCATAATTCAATATAAATTCCTATGTTAAAAAATATATAGCCCTGTGCCTAATCATGAATTTTTTTCAAAATTAAAATTGAGAAAATTTTGTCTTTTTAACTCAGTGCTTTCACTACTAATGAACATGACCTTTATTAAAGTCCTGTAATTTCAACTGAGAAACAGTTAGTCAGCACTTGCAAAGTATAAAGATAAGTCACTACTAGAGAGTTAGTGGTAAATGAACCCAAGTGGCCAACATGAGTTTTACCTTCTAGTATGAGTTAATTTTTTCCTAGTATATCCTTGCCATAAACACATAGCCAGTATTGAAATTTTCCCTCTGGAAATTATTAAAATATTTTAGACCGAGCAAAACTTTCCTAGTATTTTTCCTGGCTTGTTTAGTGCTATTATAGGTTATAGATCATCTCATTGTTTTTTGTTTGTTTTTTTTTGGCAAATCAAAATGTTCTTTATAAAAAGATATTTTGCCAGATGGAGAGTAATTAACTCAAATGAGAAGTCATATTAATAGTGTCTTATAAAAAGGATATATGTCATTAGCCTATAAGAAAGGATGAATTTGCCAAGTTTCTCATTAAATTGCCCTTTAGAGCCTCTATATGGTGTGTGTGTGTGTGTGTGTGTGTGTGTGTGTTTATTTTAAATCCAGGTAATTTTTTGAAGTGATGTTTATTACATCAACTGACATTAATTAGAAAAATCGGATTTTTCAGTGTTTTTTGTACCACTTTGGGAACATATTTTGATTTTGAAACTTTCAATATTATTGTATTAGTATATTATTTACTCATCCATATAACTTACTATTTTTCTTTGTTCAGGTATTACATACTTTGTCATAAGAATATGGCTATATGAAATAATACCAAATCAAAACCCAATACAGGGCTAGTGACAAGTGGTGCATATTAACTTTTAATAATTTTATCTTAAGAGTTTACTGGCAGGGCGCAGTGGTTCACGCCTATAATCCCAGCCTTTTGGGAGGCCAAGGCGGGTGGATCATGAGGTCAAGAGATTGAGACTGCCCTGGTCAACATGGTGAAACCCTGTCTCTACTAAAAATACAAAAAATTAGCTGGGCATGGTGGCTTGTGCCTGTAATCCCAGCTACTCAGGAGGCTGAGGCAGGAAAATTGCCTGAACCCAGGAGGCGGAGGTTGCGGTGAGCTGAGATTGCGCCATTGCACTCCAGCCTGAGTAACAAAAGCGAAACTCCGTCTCAAAAAGAAAAAAAAAAGTTTACTAATAACTCTTAATAAGAGTTTAGTCTGTGCAGAATCCTGTACTGGAGTAGAAAGGAAAGCACAGCCTCTCCTTTATAGAATTCCATTAAAAAAAAGTAGAAAAAAATCTCTATTTCATCACCAGCTCCTTCTGCTCCCTAGGATTATGCCCCTGGCAAGCTCGGTTTTTGATAAACCATTTACGGAAACAGAAGACTCCCAGCAACGTCAGGAGAATATAATCTCATCCCACAACCACACTGCCTGCCAACATAGGGAGAGTCTGCGTACCACATGGTGTTCTCTGCAAACTGCAGCCCTGATCTTTTTCTCTAGGTGGTATCATTTTATCTCATTGTTGAGGCAGCTCTAGGGGAAGAAAGACCAACAACTGTGATGCAAGGTTTTTCAACCTATGGGAGAGAGGCTTCTCTAGTTGGTAATTTTCATTTTCCTTAGGCTTTTGTTTGATTATCCTCTTATATTTTTTTCTTTTTAACCTCAAGCCATATTTTTAAAATACCAGCATTTTTGAAATAAGTGAAAACTTTATTATTATTAGACATTAAGCTCCATTTTAAAAAAGAAAATACAAACCCATCCAAAGATTGCATCATAATTAACACTGTAATAATATTTAAGTATTAATATACCAAATACCACCAGCACTTGGTGATTTAATCTAGGAGCTTGAGCTCCTTAGGTCTGATGGAAAGTACAGACTCAATTATATTTGTTTCTCTGTTACCTCAATAATTCAAATTGTTAAGTCAAGGGAAGTAAGGAAACTTCATTCACATTATATCCATCTTGCACTCTTTCCTGCAACCAGGCTGACTTTTCTATATTCCTCCAGAGAGCCCAGATCTTCACTGGACACACAATTTTGCTCCTGCACTTCCTCCTTGTGTTTACCTATCCCTCAATCAGGCTCTGTTTAAGGGCTTTTCTGCTATTCTGGCTGTATCAAGGTTGAGCAGGTGGGCAGTTGGGCATCTTCAAATTAAAGTTATGTGGTACAAAGACTTTACCCCTTTACTAACAAGACAATACACAGTAGTTGACACCATTAGGTCCAAAGTTACAAGCAAGATGATGTAACTTTATTATATTGAAGTTATTTGAATTTAGATATATGTACTGTTTTTTGAATTATGAATGTGATTGGGTTCAAGGATGCATTTTCAGAAAACAAAGGTCTCGTGTAAAATAGGAGCATCACTGCCCACTAGTACTCTGTTATCTATAGATTAATAAAAGAGCACGTTTCAGTGACATTCTGTCTAGGACAGATTGGCAGATTGCTATACCTAAGGTTCCTGATGGTGGAATTACTGTCTCTCTCAGACCAAAGCAGATGCAGTGCTTCTTGTGACCTGACAGATGCAGAAGCATACTTTTAGCCACATTTTTTTCTTTTCTTTTTTTTTTTTTTGAGATGGAGTTTCGCTCTTGTTGCCCAGGCTGGAGTGCAATGGCGCGATCTTGGCTCACCGCAACCTCCGCCTCCTGGGTTCAGGCAATTCTCCTGCCTCAGCCTCCTGAGTAGTTGGGATTACAGGCACGCGCCACTGTGTCCAGCTAATTTTTTGTATTCTTAGTAGCAACAGGGTTTCACTATGTTGATCAGGATGGTCTCTTGACCTCATGATCCACCCGCCTCAGCCTCCCAAAGTGCTGGGATTACAGGTGTGAGCCACTGTGCCCGGCCTGTGTGTCTCTCTTTTACACACAAACACACAGAAAGAAATCTGTATGCGTGTTTGCATGGCATTTTACCTGAGAGTTTTAACCCTTAGTTTTCCGTGGATTTGGGCCCATCCATTTTTCTTCTTAAGTATGTCACTTACCAGGTATCAATATTAAAGCTTGCTTTTGTTTAACCCATATGTGGTAAGTCTGCATTCTCCATTAAAAAAAAAAAACCTACCTTGTTAGAGGAAAAAGAATTTGTTCTTAGTTTTACCTTAAAACCAGAAAAAATAATAATCTATATTGAGTTTCTGAAAGAGTAGATGACATTGACTTCTTACCACAATAATCTCCTTTGTCATTTACAAGCTATGCAATTCTCCATGCATGGTAATTGCACCAGATGAGAAATCAAAGAACCTCCATTCTGTGTTCAGTTCTGTCCCTTATTTATTGTGTGATTTTGGTAAAGTACTTCTGTAAGTCTTAGTCTTATTATTTACAAAAAGATTTCTCTTTTGGCCATAGGAAAATTACTGGTATGAAACAGTGCATGTTTTCCTTCATAGTGCTTAAAAAGAAAAAATATAATAAAATAGTGCATGTGAGATTATTCATTGATCAAATCACTTGATCAGGATTTATGAGCCATTTCTATTTGCCAGTATTGTTGCAGATGCCAGAGGTACAGCACAAAAAAACCACAAATGTCCTACTCCTTTCTAGCTTCACTGCAGGACACTTGAAACTATTAAGGGCTATATGAAGGAAAATGTCAGAAAAGGGAGTGTAAATCATTTAATTAAACTGTTGGTTCCATGGGGATAAGAAACATGTCTCATTCCATCTTCTGCAATATAGACAGACGGACAGACAGACACAGAGCAGGATACTCAGATAAATGTCAAATTGAATTTAAAGAAATAAAGACAAATCTAAAAATAAAATTAAGGAATCAGAAGGCCTGATAGCTATTCACAGAGTAAGTTATTTCAGATACTCAGTATGTTTTCTGAGAAACCTATTTCTTGGTTATTTACTGTCATAAAGGACTATAAGATTAAAGCCCTTGCTAGTGGATCTAAAGATGATATTTCCATGAGGCAGCTGTGTGAAAAATAAAATAAAATTAGCAACACAAAACAGGACTATCTCTATCATTCTCAGAAAAGCTGCATCTTAGATTTTCAAATTCTTAGAGTAGGAACATATTAATTCTGATAATTATTTAGTTCTCTGATTTCATAATTTTGTATTCTTGTATCTTTTTGCCACTAGGGAGTTAATTTGAGACTAATTAAGTACTAGGATTCCTAAGGGGCTTGGTATTACCTAAAGTCATTTAAAAATGGGATGACTATTTTTTTTTCCCTTGTGATATGCCTCAGTCTGAACAGAAAAACAGATCTATAGCAAATATATTGATACCTTTTGATAGTGCTGGATGATACTAAAGATTTGACATCATTTTGCTTCGATGTGCATGTGGCAAACATCAGTGACTGTACTGTAGTTAACACTACTTAGCGAAGACAGTAGGAAATGATTATGTCTCGTGCATGCATGTCTTGCTGTCACAGTGACCGTATTCAGTCAGACTTGCCTTAGTGAACTTAAAAGTTTGAGGTAAGTGATATGAGGGATTTTCAGGGCACACTAATAATACCTTTTGATTCTCAAAGGTCTTTTGAAACTTTCAGGTCCTGCATTTCTTTATTTTTTATCAACAGATTGATATTTAAAATCATTTTTTAACCCCATATTCTAGCAAATATAGGTTCCTTTACTTGATTGACTTGATGAGGACTGACAGTTAAATTTAGAAATACTGCTATGTTATTGAGGCCCAAATAAAAACAATTTAGAAAATATTACAGGGGTGCATTAGGGTTCTTCAGAAAAACAGAAGCAAGATAATACATATGCGTTGGGGAGTGAGGACAAAAAAAGAAATTTTTTTGTTGAAGTTCTAGGGTACACGTGCAGAATGCACAGGTTTGTTACATAGGTAGGCATGTGCTATAGTGTTTTGCTGCACCCACCTCATAGTCTACATTAGGTATTTCCCCTAATGCTATGCCTCCCCTACCCCCCCCTCACTCCAACAAGTCCTGGTGTGTGATATTCCCCTCCCTGTGTCCATGTGTTCTCATTGTTCAGCTCCAACTTATGAGTGACAGGATGTGGTGTTTGGTTTTCTGTTCTTGTGTTAGTTTGCTGAGAATGATGGTTTCCAACTTCATCCATTTCCCTGCAAAGGACATGAACTCATTCCTTTTTATGGCTGCATAGTATTCCATGGTATATATGTGCCACATTTTCTTTATCCAGTCTATCATTGATGGGCATTTGGGTTAGTTCCATGTCTTTGTTATTGTGAACAGTGCTGCAATAAACATACATGTAAGAGTGTCTTTATAGCAGAATGATTTGTAATTGTTTGAGTATATATCCAGTAATGGAATTGCTTGGTCAAAAGGTATTTCTAATTCTAAATCCTTGAGGAATTGCCACACTGTCTTCTGCAATGATCGAACTAATTTATACTTCCATAAACAGTGCAAATTTGTTCCTATTTCTCCACATCCTCTCCAGCATCTGTTATTTCCTGACTTGTTAATGATCGCCATTCTAACTGGCATGAGATGGTTTCTCAATGTGGTTTTGATTTGCATTTGTCTTGTTACCAGTGATGATGAGATTTTTGGAATTGGTTCTTGTGACCACTGGGGCTAATAAGCCCCAAACTGCAAGGCAGGATGGTGAGCTGGAAGTTCTGGCAGGAGTCGGTCCTACAGTCTTCAGTCTGAAGACAGTCTGGAAGCAGAATTCCTTTATCTTCTAAGGATCTCAGTCATTTCTCCTAAGGCCTTCAACTGACTAGATTAGGTCTACTTACATTATGGAGGGTAATCTGATTTACTTCAGAGTCTCATGATTTAAATGTCAATCACATCTACAAAGTATCTTCACAGCAGTAGTTGACTGGGATTTGACCGAACAACTGAGTATCACAGCCTAGCCAAGTTGACACATAGAACTAACCATCAAATGGAGTCTTATCATACATTAATTTTATATAGAATTTATATTGCCTTGGGAAAAAATTACAGTAAATAGTATCAAGAAGACTTAAATTTTACCATTAGAACTAATGTGAGCACCTACCGGAAAATAGGGGGCAAGGTTGTGGATATTTATATCTAGATTTAAACCCTGAATATTTAAATTTTCTTAGCTTTTTGGATGCATAAATCAATTGTGGCTAATTCAATTGTGGATAATTTTGTAATAAAAATCATAATTATAGTGAATTAATTACTAGCCATTATATCAAGTAATTCACATTTGTTATTTCATTTACACAAATCTAGACATATTATCTTTATTATAAAGATGAGAAAATTAATACTTAAATAGGTTGAGATTTGTGTAGGATGACAGATAGTAAGAAGGAGAACTAGGATAATTACAGTACATATTAAGGATTTTCTGCTCTGCTCACAGTTCAAAACATATTCTTTTTAGAAAGCTTTACAGTTTTTGTCCTTACATATACCATCTGGATGGACCCAAGATATCTCATAGCTGATTTTCATGAAAAATAACTATCTTCCTCAAATGATGAACAATTAGCTAATTACTAATGCCTTCTAAAAAGCATGACTTTTTTAATCTTAATAATTTACCATAATTAGCTTTTGTGGTCAATATTTTTTAAGACGTTTATGTAGGTATTAGGCACAGCTATACAACTATTTACTGCTGCTAAGTAGTGTATTTATTTTAAAAGAAATATATTAAAACAACATAAGATTCCATTACCTTTCACCAGTAGAAAAAAGTTAAGCCCTTTGAGCTTAATCAAAACATTGACTACCAAGGTTTTCTACCACCTGGAGAGAGAAAACCCTGAGAAACTATCTCAGTAGACACAACCATCAGGTTGAACTGCTCCTGGAGCCTTTCTAATTTCATACCACTCCTCATGTGTACTCTGCAATCACTCTGAAGTCCTCTCGATTTTCTAAGCAACATCACAGCTGTATTTCTAATGCCTAACAACTCATCTGGTGCACAGTGCTTAATAAATAATTTTAGGAAGGACGGAAGGAAGGAAGATAGGAAGGAAACAATATTTTCTAGAAATGCTCACTTTTTAGCTCTGAGTTTACTTCACTTCAATCAGCCCCATTATTTATACAACACTCTTGAGTAATTGGCAACTAAGAAGTTGAGAGGTTATGGTGAAATTTGTTAGTTTTGATGTGGGTGATTTTTTTTTTCTTTATTGTTTGTTCCCATCTCTCACTATGGACTAGTCACACATAAAGCCCAAGATTGCACATTGAATCTTGGCCTAATGAAAACATTATTGTCTTTGAACTTTATTTTAATTCAGAAAGAAATATTGACATGTTTTCTAATGGAAAATTTTAGAAGACTTTTTGGCATTATAGTGTGAGACAATTACTGCAGAGTAATTACCTTTTTTTTAAACCTCCCTGCTCTACATGTGGGAATTTATTGCTATGAATTTCCCTCTAGACACTGTTTTAAATGTGTCCCAGTGATTCTGGTATGTTGTGCTTCGTTCTTGTTGGTTTTGAAGAACATCTTTATTTCTGCTTTCATTTCATTGTTTATCCAGTGGACATTCAGGAGCCAGTTGTTCATTTTCCATGAAGTTGTGTGGTTTTGAGTTAGTTTCTTAATCCTGAGTTCAAATTTGATTGCCCTGTGGTCTGAGAGACTGTTTGTTATGATTTCCATTCTTTTTCATTTACTGAGGGGGATTTACTTCCAATTATATAGTCAATTTTACAGTAAGTGCAATGTGGTACTGAGAAGAATGTGTATTCTGTGGATTTGAGGTTGAGTTTTGTAAATGACTTATGTTTGCTTGGTCCAGATCTGCTTTCAAGTCCTAGATTTCCTTGTTGATTTTCTGTCTCAATGATCTGTCTAATATGGACAGTGGAGTGTTAAAGTCTCCCAGTTTTATTGTGTGGGAGTCTAAGTCTCTTTGTAGGACATTAAGGGCTTGCTCTATGTATCTGGGTGCTCCTGTACTGGGTGAATATATTTATTTTCTTGTTGTATTGATCTTCTTACCATTATGTAGTGCCCTTCTTTGTCTCTTTTGATTTTTGTTGGTTCAAAGTCTGTTTTATGAGAGACTCAGATTGCCACCCCTGCTCTTTTTTTTTCCTCTTCATTTGCTTAGTAAATCATCTTCCATCCCTCTGTTTTGAGACTCTGTGTGTCTTTGCATGTGAGATGGGTGTCCTGAATACAGCACACCAATGGTTCTTGGCTGTTTATCCAATTTGCCAGTCTGTGTCTTTTGATTGGGGCATTTAGCCCATTTACATTTATTTATTTATTTATTTATTTTTTTAATTTTTTATTGGATTTTAGGTTTTGGGGTACATGAGTAGAGCATGCAAGACAGTTGCATAGGTACACACATGGCAGTGTGCTTTGCTTTTCTTCTCCCCTTCACCCACATTTGGCATTTCTCCCCAGGCTATCCCTCCCCACCTCCCCCTCCCACTGGCCCTCCCCTTTTCCCCCCAATAGACCCCAGTGTTTAGTACTCCCCTTTCTGTGTCCATGTGTTCTCATTTTTCATCACCCACCTATGAGTGAGGATATGCGGTGTTTCATTTTCTGTTCTTGTGTCAGTTTGCTGAGGATGATGTTTTCCAGATTCATCCATGTCCCTACAAACGAAACAAACTCATCATTTCTGATTGCTGCATAATATTCCATGGTGTATATGTGCCACATTTTTCCAATCCAGTCTATTATCAATGGGCATTTGGGTTGATTCCAGGTCTTTGCTATTGTAAACAGTGCTGCAATGAACATTCGTGTACATGTGTCCTTATAGTAGAACGATTTATAGTCTTTTGGATATATACCCAGTAATGGGATTGCTGGGTCAAATGGAATTTCTATTTCTAAGGCCTTGAGGAATCGCCACACTGTCTTCCACAACGGTTGAACTAATTTACACTCCCACCAACAGTGTAAAAGTGTTCCTTTTTCTCCACATCCTCTCCAGCATCTGTTGTCTCCAGATTTTTTAATGATCGCCATTCTAACTGGCGTGAGATGGTATCTCAATGTGGTTTTGATTTGCATCTCTCTGATGACCAGTGACGATGAGCATTTTTTCATATGATTGTTGGCCTCATATATGTCTTCTTTCGTAGAGTATCTGTTCATATTCTTTGCCCACTTTTGAATGGGCTTGTTTGTTTTTTTCCTATAAATCTGTTTGAGTTCTTTGTAAATTCTGGATATCAGCCCTTTGTCAGATGGGTAGACTGCGAAATTTTTTTCCCATTCTGTTGGTTGCCGATCCACTCTAGTGACTGTTTCTTTTGCCGTGCAGAAGCTGTGGAGTTTCATTAGGTCCCATTTGTCTATTTTGGCTTTTGTTGCCAATGCTTTTGGTGTTTTGTTCATGAAGTCCTTGCCTACTCCTATGTCCTGGATGGTTTTGCCTAGATTTCCTTCTAGGGTTTTTATGGTGCCAGGTCTTATGTTTAAGTCTTTAATCGATCTGGAGTTAATTTTAGTGTAAGGTGTCAGGAAGGGGTCCAGTTTCTGCTTTCTGCACATGGCTAGCCAGTTTTCCCAACACCATTTGTTAAACATGGAATCCTTTCCCCCTTGCTTGTTTTTGTCAGGTTTATCAAAGATTGTATAGTTGTATGTATGTTGTGTTGCCTCCGGTGCCTCTGTTTTGTTCCATTGGTCTATATCTCTGTTTTGGTACCAGTACCATGCTGTTTTGATTACTTTAGCCTTGTAGTATAGTTTGAAATCCAGTAGTGTGATGCCCCCCGCTGTGTTCTTTTTGCTTAGAATTGACTTGGCTATGCGGGCTCTCTTTTGGTTCCATATGAAGTTCATGGTGCTTTTTTCCAGTTCTGTGAAGAAAGTCAACGGTAGCTTGATGGGGATAGCGTTGATTCTGTAAAGTACTTTGGGCAGTATAGCCATTTTCACGATATTAATTCTTCCTAACCATGAACATGGAATGTTTCTCCATCTGTTTGTGTCCTCTCTGATTTCGTTGAGCAGTGGTTTGTAGTTCTCCTTGAAAAGGTCTCTTACGTTCCTTGTGAGTTGTATTCCAAGGTATTTTATTCTTTTTGGAGCAATTGCGAATGGCAGTTCGCTCTTGATTTGGCTTTCTTTAAGTCTGTTATTGGTGTAGACGAATGCTTGTGATTTTTGTACATTGATTTTATATCCTGAGACTTTGCTGAAGTTGCTTATCAGTTTCAGGAGTTTTTGGGCTGAGGCGATGGGGTCTTCTAGGTATACTATCATGTCGTCTGCAAATAGAGACAATTTGGCTTACACCTTTCCTATTTGAATACCCTTTATTTCTTTTTCTTTCCTGATTGCTCTGGCTAGAACTTCCAGTACTATATTGAATAGGAGTGGTGAAAGAGGGCATCCTTGTCTAGTGCCAGATTTTAAAGGGAATGCTTCCAGTTTTTGCCCATTCAGTATGATATTGGCTGTTGGATTGTCATAAATAGCTTTTATTACTTTGAGATACGTTCCATCGATACCGAGTTTATTGAGGGTTTTTAGCATAAAGTGCTGTTGAATTTTGTCAAATGCCTTCTCTGCGTCAATTGAGATAATCATGTGGTTTTTGTTTTTGGTTCTGTTTATGTGGTGAATTACATTGATAGACTTGCGTATGTTGAACCAGCCATGCATCCCTGGGATGAATCCTACTTGATCGTGATGAATAAGTTTTTTGATTTGCTGTTGCAATCGGCTTGCCAATATTTTATTGAAGATTTTTGCATCTATGTTCATCATGGATATTGGCCTGAAGTTTTCTTTTCTCGTTGGGTCTCTGCCGGGTATTGGTATCAGGATGATGTTGGTCTCATAAAATGATTTGGGAAGGATTCCCTCTTTTTGGATTGTTTGAAATAGTTTTAGAAGGAATGGTACCAGCTCCTCCTTGTGTGTCTGGTAGAATTCGGCTGTGAACCCGTCTGGACCTGGGCTTTTTTTGTGTGGTAGGCTCTTAATTGCTGCCTCAACTTCAGACCTTGTTATTGGTTTATTCATAGTTTCAGCTTCCTCCTGGTTTAGGCTTGGGAGGACACAGGAGTCCAGGAATTTATCCATTTCTTCCAGGTTTACTAGTTTATGCGCATAGAGTTGTTTGTAATATTCTCTGATGATGGTTTGAATTTCTGTGGAATCTGTGGTGATTTCCCCTTTATCATTTTTTATTGCATCTATTTGGTTGTTCTCTCTTTTCTTTTTAATCATTCTGGCTAGTGGTCTGTCTATTTTGTTGATCTTTTCAAAAAACCAGCTCTTGGATTTATTGATTTTTTGAAGGGTTTTTCGTGTCTCAATCTCCTTCAGCTCAGCTCTGATCTTAGTTATTTCTTGTCTTCTGCTGGGTTTTGAGTTTTTTTGATCTTGCTCCTCTAGCTCTTTCAATTTTGATGATAGGGTGTCAATTTTGGATCTCTCCATTCTCCTCATATGGGCACTTATTGCTATATACTTTCCTCTAGAGACTGCTTTAAATGTGTCCCAGAGGTTCTGGCACGTTGTGTCTTCATTCTCATTGGTTTCGAAGAACTTCTTTATTTCTGCCTTCATTTCGTTGTTTACCCAGTCAACATTCAAGAGCCAGTTGTTCAGTTTCCATGAAGCTGTGCGATTCTGGGTCGGTTTCTGAATTCTGAGTTCTAAGTTGATTGCACTATGGTCTGAGAGGCTGTTTGTTATGATTTCAGTTGCTTTGCATTTGTTGAGCAGTGCTTTACTTCCAATTATGTGGTCAAATTTAGAGTAGGTGTGATGTGGTGCTGAGAAGAATGTGTATTCTGTGGATTTGGGGTGGAGAGTTCTGTAAATGTCTATCAGGTTTGCTTGCTCCAGGTCTGAGTTCAAGCCCTGGATATCCTTGTTGATTTTCTGTCTGGTTGATCTGTCTAATATTGACAGTGGAGTGTTAAAGTCTCCCACTATTATTGTGTGGGAGCCTAAGTCCTTTTGTAAGTCATTAAGAACTTGCCTTATGTATCTGGGTGCTCCTGCATTGGGTCCATATATGTTTAGGATCGTTAGCTCTTGTTGTTGTATTGATCCTTTTACCATTATGTAATGGCCTTCTTTGTCTCTTTTGATCTTTGTTGCTTTAAAGTCTATTTTATCAGAGATGAGAATTGCAACTCCTGCTTTTTTTTGCTTTCCATTAGCTTGGTAAATCTTCCTCCATCCCTTTATTTTGAGCCTTTGTGTATCCTTGCATGTGAGATGGGTTTCCTGGATACAGCACACTGATGGGTTTTGGATTTTTATCCAGTTTGCCAGTCTGTGTCTTTTGATTGGTGCATTTAGTCCATTTACATTTAGGGTTAGTATTGTTATGTGTGAATTTGATACTGCCATTTTGATGCTAAGTGGCTGTTTTGCCTGTTAGTTGTTGTAGATTCTTCATTATGTTGAAGCTCTTTAGCATTCAGTGTGATTTTGGAATGGCTGGTACTGGTTGATCCTTTCTATGTGTAATGCCTCTTTTAGGAGCTCTTGTAAAGCAGGCCTGGTGGTGACAAAATCTCTGAGTACTTGCTTGTTTGCAAAGGATTTTATTTTTCCTTCACTTCTGAAGCTCAGTTTGGCTGGATATGAAATTCTGGGTTGAAAGTTCTTTTCTTTAAGAATGTTGAATATTGGCCCCCAGTCTCTTCTGGCTTGTAGTGTTTCTCCCGAGAGATCTGCTGTGAGTCTGATGGGCTTCCCTTTGTGGGTGACCCGACCTTTCTCTCTGGCTGCCCTTAGTATTCTCTCCTTTATTTCAACCCTGTTGAATCTGACGATTATGTGCCTTGGGGTTGCTCTTCTTGTGGAATATCTTTGTGGTGTTCTCTGTATTTCCTGCAATTGAGTGTTGGCCTGTCTTGCTAGGTGGGGGAAATTTTCCTGGATGATGTCCTGAAGAGTATTTTCCAGCTTGGATTCATTCTCTTCGTCCCCTTCTGGTACACCTATCAAACGTAGGTTAGGTCTTTTCACATAGTCCCACATTTCTTGGAGACTTTGTTCATTCCTTTTTGCGCTTTTTTCTCTGATCTTGGTTTCTCGTTTTATTTCATTGAGTTTGTCTTCGACTTCAGATATTCTTTCCTCTGCTTGGTCTATTCAGCTATTGAAACTTGTGTTTGCTTTGCAAAGTTCTCGTATTGTGTTTTTCAGCTCCTTTAATTCATTCATATTTCTCTCTAAGGTATCCATTCTTGTTATCATTTCCTCGAATCTTTTTTCAAGGTTCTTAGTTTCTTTGCATTGATTTAATACATGATCTTTTAGCTCACAAAAGTTTCTCATTATCCATCTTCTGAAGTCTAATTTTGTCATTTCGTCACAGTCATTCTCCGTCCAGCTTTGTTCCCTTGCTGGTGAGGAGTTTTGGTCCTTTCTAGGAGGCGAGGTGTTCTGGTTTCGGGTGTTTTCCTCCTTTTTGCGCTGGTTTCTTCCCATCTTTGTGGATTTTTCCACTGGTCGTCTGCGTAGTTGCTGACTTTTCGATTGGGTCTCTGAGTGGACACCCAGAATGTTGATGATGAAGTATTTCTGTTGCTTGGTTTTCCTTCTACCAGTCTAGCCCCTTCGCTGTACAACTGCTGAGGTCCGCTCCAGACCCTGCTTGTCTGGGGTGCACCTCCAGCAGCCGTGGCACAGCGAGGGATGCTACCAGTTTCTTTTTCTGCTATCTTTGTCCCAGGATGATGCCTGCCTAATGTCAGTCTTTTGGATATAGAGGGGTCAGGGAGCTGCTTGAGGAGACAGTTTGTACGTTATAGGGGTTTAATTGCTGAGCTGTGCACTCTATTGTTCCTTCAGGGCTGTTAGGCTGCTATGTTTGATTCTGCTGCAATAGAGCTCATTAAAAAACCCTTTTTTTTTTCCCCTCAAATGCTCTGTGTTGAGGGGTTTGTGCTTTATTTTTGGATGTTCAATGAAGTGTCCTGCCCAGCTAGAAGGCAGACTAGCCACTGTTTGGCTGCCGAGGCTCCGCCCTGCTGTTGTGTGATTCACCCTGTTCCTACAGGCTCTGCTGTGGTCTCCGCCACGCCCTGCGGCGGAGTCTCTTCGTTGTAGCGTGTTGCCTCAGCAACGGCAGGCTGCGTCAGCAGTGGGCGTGTATCTCAGTAGGGACGGGTTGCCTCGGCAATGGCTGGCTGCGTCAGCAGTGGGCGTGTATCTCAGTTGGGGTGGGTTGCCTCGGCAACGGCTGGCTGCGTCAGCAGTGGGCGTGTATCTCAGTTGGGGCGGGTTGCCTCGGCAATGGCTGGCTGCGTCAGCAGTGGGCGTGTATCTCAGTTGGGGCGGGTTGCCTCGGTAGTGGTGGACGCCCCTCCCCCACAGAGCGTCTCGGGCCGTCTGCTGGGGATAGTTTGAAATCGCGGTTTTGTTCATCCCACTGGGTATCCCAAACGATCTGTCCCTACAATCCCCTGGGCTGGGCTTTTGTCCAAGTCTCGTTCAGTCTTAAGTCCAGCCCTCTCAAGTCTCAGGTTGCCGGTTCAACAAGGCACCCGGACAAGCGCGCCCTGTGGGGATTGCTGGGTAGGGCCGGCCGCCGCCCCGGCTGCCGGCTTCGCCAGGCAGACCTACTGCCTGGCGTCCCATGTCTTTTTTATACTTGGGAGTTTCCCCGTTCTGTGGGCAACAAAGATCAGTCTGGAAATGCAGCTCAGACTCACCATTTGCGGATTCAACGTGAGCTCCAATCCTGGGTTGTTCTCACAGCGCCATCTTGAGTCCTCCTCCGCCCATTTACATTTAATGTTAATATTTTTATGTGTGAATTTGATCCTGCCATTTTATTATTGGTTGGTTGTTTTGCCCTTTGTTTGGCATAATTTCTTCATTGTGTCATTGGTCTTTACCATTTGGTCCTTTTTTCAGTGGCTGGTACTTGTTTTTCCTTTCTCTGTTTAGTGCTTCCTTCAGGAGCTCTTGTAGAGCAGATCTGGTAGTGACAAAATCTCTCAGCAATTGCTTTTCCATTAAGGATTTTATTTCTTTATCACTTATGAAGCTTAGTTTGGCTGGATATGAAATTCTAGGTTGAAAGTTCTTTTCTTTAAGGATGTTGAATACTGGCCCCCACTCTCTTCTGGCTTGCAGGGTTTCTGCTGAGAGATCTGCTATGAGTCTGACATGCTTCCCTTTGTGGGCGACTCAACCTTTCTCTCTGGCTACCCTTAGCATTTTTTCCTTTGTTTCAACCCTGATGACTATGATGATTATGTGCCTTGGGATTGCTCTTCTAGAAGAGTATCATTGTGGTGGTCTCTGTATTTCCTGTGTTTGAATGTTGGCCTGCCTTGCTAGGTTGGGAAAGTTCTTCTGGATAATATCCTGAAGAGTGTTTTCCAGCTTGGATTCATTCTCCCTGTCATCTTCAGGTACACTGATCAATTGTAGATTAGGTCTTTTCACATAATGCCATATTTCTTGAAGGCTTTGTTCATTTCTTTTCACTCTTTGTTCTCTTTTCTTGCCTTCTCATTTTATTTCATTGAGTTTATCTTCAGTCTCCGGTATCCTTTCTTCTGCTTGATCTGTTTGGCTATGGAAACTTGCATATGCTTTGCAAAGTACTTGTGCTGTGTTTTTCAGCTCCATCAAGTCATTTATGTTCATCTCTAAGCTGGTTATTCTAGTTAGCATATCGTGTAACTTTTTTCAAGGTTTTTAGTTTCTTCACCTTGGGATAGAACATGTTCCTTTAACTCAGAGAAGTTTATTATTATCCACCTTCTGAAGCCTGTTTCTGTCAATTTGTCAAATTTGTTCTCTGTCCAGATTTGTTCCCTTGCTGGTGAGTTGTGATCTCATGGTGGGGGAGAGGCGTTCTGATTTTTTATGGTTTCAATCTTCTTGCACTGGTTTCTTCCCATTTCCTTGGATTTATATAGGTTTGATCTCAGGTAGCTGCTTAGGGAGGTGGCCTTTCCTTTGTGTGCCTGTAGAGGCACTGCTAGGTTGCCATGGATTCAGTGGAGCTGCTACATCTTTTATTTACTCAGGAAAATTGGTCTGGCTTCTGCAATGGCAGCTGCCCTTCTCCTTGCTGAGCTCAATTGTTCCTAGTCTAACTCTCTAACTGATGTTCTGGAGCAAAACTCTGGAGTGAGAATTTTTTAGCATGCTGGGCTTTGTGCTGGGGACCCATCCGGTGGTATGGGCTGTTTCCCTGCTTTCACTTCCCCTTCTTTTTGGGGTCAGGTAGCTTCATCCAGCTGGGTTTCTGGCTTTTGAGTCAGCCAGTGCTTTCGCCTAGATCTATTCTGACAGCCCTGGTGCTGGCCGAAGTTGCTGTTCTGCCCTGTTCAGGCAGCTTGCTGAGGCTTTTTAGCCCGGTGAAGATCTCCTATTCTGTGGGTTGTAGAGGGCTTGGGTGGAGCGCTGTATCTGAACTGAAGTCCCAGAGGAGGAGATCCCCTGGTCCTCCAGTCAGTTGCAGGCATCTCCTGGGTGGGGCAGTGCACCAACTTGCTTCAACTTGCTTTATTTGGTTTATATCCACTGTCCAACCAGACCCACAAAATGAACCTGGTACCTCATTTGGATTTGAGGAGACCACTTGGCTTCAGCATCTCTCTCACTGGGAGCTGCTTTCTGGAGCTGCCTCTTATTCTGCCATCTTGGGATCCTTACCATGATTTTTATCCTTAAATTTTCTTTAATAATTGTTGTGTGTCGGAGCTGGATGTGGTGGCTCAAGCCTGTAATCCCAGCACTTTGGGAGGCTGAGGCAGATGGATCACAAGGTCAAGAGATCGAGACCATCTTGGTCAACATGGTGAAACCCTATCTCTACTAAAAACACAAAAAATTAGCTGTGCATGATGGTGCGTGCCTGTAATCCCAGCTACTCAGGAGGCTGAGGCAGGAGAATTGCCTGAACCCAGGAGGCAGAGGTTGCGATGAGCCGAGATCATGCCATTGCACTCTGGCCTGGGTAACAAGAGTGAAACTCTGTCTCAAAAAAAAAAAAAAAAAACTGTTGTGTGTCACACCTGTCATCCCAGCACTTTGGGAGGCCAAGGCGGGCATGTCACAAGGTCAGGAGATCGAGACCATCCTGGCCAACATGGTGAAACCCTGTCTCTACTAAAAAATACAAAAATTGGCTGGGTGTGGTGGCATGTGCCTGTAGTCCCAGCTACTTGGGAGGCTGAGGCAGGAGAATTGCTTGAACTTGGGAGGCAGAGGTTGCAGTGAGCCGAGATCACGCCACTGTATTCCAGCCTGGCACCTGGCAACAGAGCGAGACTCTGTCTCAAAAAAAAAAAAAAAAAATTCTTATGTGGGGATAAAGATAATGAATTTGCATCTCTGTGTATGTAACTAACAAGGGGAGACTTATATAAATTGTAACTTGCAAAGATCTTTCTGTCTATAATTTTTCAAAAATTTAATCTATGTAGCTTCATTCTTTCCCTAGTGCCTAGAACAAAGAAGTTAAGATAAGTAAATTCACTTAATAAAATAAAATTGAAGCCTATAAGCAAATTAAATTTTTGCTTATCAGAAAAGGCATACCTTGTTTACCACCTATAAAGTGATTATAATCTCATAAAGAAGAATATAATTTGCTTATATGTTCTCATTTTTATTTTATTAAACAAATTTACTCATCTTCTTTGTACTAGGCAATAGGAAAAGAATAAAGCCACATAGATGATGTCATAGGTTCTGCTCTTATAGACTAGAGAAAATGATAGGTAGACAAGAAGGGAGCATCTGAGGATGGGTAAATAGACATGATTAGTGTAAAGACTTCATATTGGTCCACAAAGGTTGTGGTTTGACATCTTAATTCCATTCCATGGGAGCCTGATGACTGTTGGAGGAACTTGCAATGACTTAGTGTCCAGGGTGCTGGCCAGATGGATAGTCCCCACTATAAATTTTACCCAACAGAATGGAATAAACTTGGTCAAATCAGAATGTCATTTTTTAATTTTTATTTTTAAATTATACTTTAAGTTCTGGGGTACATGTGCAGATCGTGCAAAATTGTTACATAGGTATACACATGCCATGGTGATTTGCTGCATCCATCACCCCATCACCTACATTTGGTATTTCTCTTAATGTTATCCCTCCGCAATTCCCCCACCCCCTACTATCCCTCCTCTAGCACCCTCACCACCCAACAGGCCCTGGTGTGTGTTGCTCCCCTCCCTGTGTCCATGTGTTCTCATTGTTCAATGACAATTTATAAGTGAGAACACACAGTGTTGGGTTTTCTGTTCTGGTATCACTTTGCTGAGAATAATGGTTTTCAGCTTCATCCATGACCCTGCAAAGGACATGAATTCATCCCTTTTTATGGCTGCATAGTATTTCATGGTGTATATGTGCAACGTTTTCCTTGTTGTATCATCAATGGGCATTTGGGTTGATTCCAAATTTTTGCTATTGTAAACAGTTCTGCAGTAAACATATGTGTGCATGTGTCTTCATAATAGAACAATTTATAATCTTTTGGGTATATACCCAGTAATGGAATTGCTGGGTCAAATGGTATTTCTAGTTCTACATCCTTGAGGAATCGCCACACAGTCTATCACAATGGTTGAACTAATTTACAGTCACACCAACAGTGTAAAAGCATTCCTATTTCTCCATATCCTCTCCAGCATCTGTTGTCCCCTGATTTTTAAATGATCACCATTCTAACTGGCATGAAATGGTGTCTCAATGAGGTTTTCATTTGCATTCCTCTAATGACCAGTGATCATCATGTTTTTGTATGTTTTTTGCTGCATAAATGTCTGTTTTTGAAAAGTATCTGGTCATATCTTTCACCCACTTTTTGATGGAGTTGTTGTTTTCTTATAATTTTGTTTAAGTTCTTTATTGATTCTGGCTATTAGCCCTTTGTCAGATGGATAGATTGCAAAATTTTTTTCCCATTCTGTTGGTTGCCGGTTCACTATAATGATAGTTTCTTTCACTGTGCAGAAGCTGTTTAGTTTAATCAGATACCATTTGTCTATTTTGGCTTTTGTTGCCATTGCTTTTGGTGTTTTAGTCATGAAGTCCTTGCCTATGCCTATGTCCTAAATAGTATTGTCTAGGCTTTCTTCTAGGGTTTTTATGGGGTTAGGTCTTATGTTTGAATCTTTAATCCATCTGGAGTTAAGTTTTGTATAAGGTGTAAGGAAGGGGTCCAGTTTCAGCTTTCTTCATATGGCTAGCCAGTTTTCTCAACACCATTTATTAAATAGGGAATCCTTTCCCCATAGAACAATTGAAAAATGAGGGAAATATTGGACTGTTTCCTTAACCTTAGACTTCAATATTGTTTGTGAAATCTTCTGAACCAAAGTTTAAAATGCTGAATGCTTTTTTCCTTGGCCCAGTTTCCAATGTGGTGATGTATTTGGATGACAGGAAGAGTCAATATACTAAGGACCATGATGATAAGTTTTATTTTTTAATTTAATATTACTTAAAAGTGTACTTAAATTCATTTTAGGCAGGGGGCCCAAAGTGGCTCCCGCCGGAGGTCGTGGCGCTCGCGAAGGCGAGGTCATCAGTTCAAGGCTAACCTGAGCAACCTCATAAGCTCAAACTGATTGGCAAAAAAAAAAAAAAAATTCATTTTAGGCTTGGTACTCTAGTAATTTGCATGATTTCTTTAATAAGATTTGGAAAACATAATGTACTCCTACTTTCTTCTTTTAATGTGTAAACTTTGACTTTTAAAATTTTAACCATTATTTGAGAAACAATCCTTCCTATAATCTTGTAATCACTTAATTCATTAATATTACATGGTATGATAAACACGTGATAATTTAATGGCACTGAGCCAACACTTTAAAAGCAATTGGGTAGACATAAACAAATACATATTACTACTCCATAGCATTCTTGTTAATATTGGTTATATAGTCATTTTTCTTAGCTAACAGTAACTTATAGTAATGGAAACACTCAAGTTCATAAACAATCACATGCTTTTTCTATCATTTATGATGATAAATATACAGGGTTTTCAGTATTCACATTGGAAAGGAACTGTTGAAATAAAAATTAAAGATGTTTATAAAAGGACGAAAGTACTATTAAGTGCAAATCCATGCGTAAGACATTTTTCTGTTAGTCTTTACTTAGCATTCAATTAATTGCAATATTTATTGACTGATAAAAATGAACATTTAAAGATATTGGTAACTAAAAACATATTTTTCCAATGTGGGGTCTCCATAAGTAACCAACAATAAAACAAGTTATGTCATTTTAGATTAATTTCATCAGATTTTCTTTGATGCTTTTGTTAACATACATAAGAGCCGTCATAATTACTCATGAATATTTGTGACCTGTGAACATGAATAACATGCCAACCAGGATATTGTAATGGATTTCACTCCAGTGTTCTGATCACATTTCTTCTCACCTCCACAGAGATTTCTTCCATTAGCTTTGAATAAATATTTTCCTGCTATTTAACTTATATGTCCTTCAAAATTTATTTTAAGTATAATTTCTTCTAATCAGATTTAAATGCCTCTGACCTTCGCTACTCCCATAGTGTCATTGGGATGCTTCTGCCATTCGAAATCATAGAAATATCTCACTATGGTCAAGAATTTATTGGGCATCCCTAACAGACGGTTTGCTTTTTAAGGGAAGGAACCATAAGTAAGCTAATGTTAATAAACACTTATTAAGTACCTGCCATTATCACATATATTGTCTCATTTGATCTTTACAACCCTGTTGATTATAAAAGATAATGCTGTCTCATTATATTGAGGCAGGCTCAATAAACACTCATTGATAATATTAGTGAAGATGATAATAATGTCCCCAGTAAATCTGAGCTTGTAGAAGCTAACACAGGTTATAAACTCTACCACGCATTTATCACAAACTCAAAAAAATATTTTCATTAAAGGCAGTTAAAACCTATTAAGCTTCATGAAAAAGTAGACCTTTGCACAATATGGTAAAGCTCTGTGTCCTTCATTATGTAGTTCAATTCATTATGCTCTTAGAATGGCACACTAACATTTTTTGAGATGTGTTTACTATTTCTATCAAATTTATGAACAATTTAAATTTTCATACTAACAGCAGGCTCATATTCATTGGACCTAAGGTGCTATCCTTTCATTTTTTTTTTTTTTTTTTTTTTGGTGATTTGCCTGTACATCTGCCTTTTGTGGGAAGATAGCTGAGAATTTTGGCTTTCAAAATACACCTGAGTCCAATTAAGCAAACTGGAAATACAGGGAGCTGAAAGAGTAAGAAAAACTGGCCAGAAAATGGCATGAGTTGCTGTTGTTAAATGAAGGGTAAATGGATATTTTGCAGAAGTGATAGATTTTTAATTCAGCAAGTGGTTTTAAATCTTGTGGTTGTGTTTTCTGGCTGAGATGATATATAAGTTATAAGGTGCCAGCCATATGGTACCAGTATCTACAGTCCTGGATGGTCATGGTTTTGTGTAATTTTCACCTTTAAATAATTTAAAATCATTAAATAATAGAGAGCTTTTAATATGTTGAAAGTTCTCTGCTTCTATAATTATTTAATGTTATATACCTTAAGAAACATATATTTCTCTTCTGGGGTTTTATGAATTGCCAGAATCCCAAAAGAACACATTTTAAAATAAGACCACATTTAGAAACTAGTTATTTTCCTGGTAATCTATGGTCTGTCTTTTAAAATCCCTCAGCATTTTCATGTAAGATTTTTTTTGGATAAATTGATTATATAAGTGAGGAAATGATGAAAATCCTTTAACTGGCTTCACACTTCATTTGGACTGTGATGGAGTTTATTAGACTGAACAAGCTCACCTAACATGCCTATATATTTATCATTTTGTGCATGAAATAAGGGTGTCGAGAAATGCAGAAAGAGACAAAAGGAACACCTCAAAGACAGGGATCTTGAGTAGGCTGATGGAACTCTATCCCCAAGTTGTTGTTTTAAGTTTATTTTAATTTTTTAAGGAAATCGTATTATGTATATTTGAGGTTTACAATATGATGATATGCGATAGTAAAATGGTTATTATCCTGAAGCAGATTAATATAGCTATCATCTCACAGTTACTTCTTTTGTGACAAGAGCAGATAAAATCTACTTATCCAGCAAAAATCCTTAATACATAACAGCTTTATTAACTTCATCTTCATATTGTACATTAGCTCTCTAAACTGGTTCATCCTACGTAGCTGCTACTTTTTATCCTTTGACCTATGTACATTGGCCATGCCTTCCCATCCTGTGGTAATGGTAACCACTGTTAAATTTTCTGTCTCTGTTTAAGTTCTCTGTAGAGTACATATAACATACAAAAGATGTCATAATCAACTTTATATTATTGGTAAGACTTCCAGTTAACAGTAGGCTATTGGTAGTAAAGTTTTCAGGAAGTAAAAAGTTATACACAGATCTTCAACTGTGGGTAAGTTCATTACCCCTAACCTTCACATTACTCAAGGGTCGACTGTAGGAGTGTTTGTGTGTGTGTGTGTTTGTGTGTGTGTGTGTGTGTATTCCATAAAAATGTGATTTTATGCAGCTGGGCATGGTGGCTCATGCCTGCAATTTCAGCACTTTGGGAGGCCGAAGCGGGTGGATCACAAGGTCAGGAGTCCGAGATTAGCCTCACCAATATGGTGAAACCCCTGTCTCTACTAAATATACAGAAGTTAGCCAGGCCTGGTGGCAGGTGCTATAGTCCCAACTACTTAAGAGGCTGAGGCAGGAGAATTGCTTGAACGTGGGAGGTGGAGGTTGCAGTGAGCCGAGATCATGCCACTGCACTTTTGCCTGGGTGACAGAGTAAGACACCATCTCAAAAAAAAAAAAAAAAAGATCATGCAATATTTATATTTCTGTGTTCTATGTCTGGCTTACTTAGCATAATGTTCTGCAGGTCCATCATTGATGTGGCAAATAGCATAAAATTCTATTGTGTGTGTATACACACTGTATGTATGTGTAAACACACACACTCACATATATGACATTAAACATTTTTTCAGATCTCGTCTATTACGAATAATGCTTCAGTGAATATGAGAGTGCAGATGTATTTACAAGGCGTTGATTAGAAAAAGCATTGCTGGGTTTTATGGTAGCTCTATTTTTAATTTCTCTAGGCATCTCTACACTGTTTCCCATAATGATTGTACCAATCTACATTTCTACCAACAATATACTAAGGTCTGCTTTCTCTACACCCACAGCAACATTTGATATCTCTCATCTTTTTTATAACAGCTGTCCTTACAGATGTTAGGTGATATAGTGGTTTTAACTTGTGTTTCCTTGATTATTAGTGATGTTCAGTACATTTTCAAATACATGTTGGACATGTTTATATCTTCTTTGGAGAAATGGCTGTTCAGATCCTTTGACCATTTTTCATTCAGTTTGGTTTTTTGGTATTGAGTTGTAGTTGTAAGAGTACTTTATAAGTTTTCAATGTTAACCCCTTATCAGATGTTTGTTTTGTAAATACTTTTTCCCAGTGCTTAGGATGACTTTGCATTTTTTGCATACTTCCTTTGCTGTACAAAATCTTTCTAGTTGATGCAGTTCCATTTATTTATTTTTGCTCTTGTAGCTTGAGCTTTTGCTGCGACATCCAGAAAATCATTGTCAAGGCCAATGTCAAGAAGCACTTCCATGTTCTCTTCTAGGAGTTTAATCGTTTCGGGTCTTACATTTAAGACTCTGAGTTGATTTTTGTGAGCTAAGGGCCCTATTTTATTCTTTTGCACATGGAAATCCAGTTTTCCGAAGACCATTTATTGAAGAGATTATTTTTCCCCATTGTGTCCTCCTGGTGACATTATTACAAATTTGTTGCCCTTATATGTTTGAATTTATTTCTAGGCTTTTTATTCTGTTCTATTGGTCTTCATTTTTTTTGACAGTACTATACTTTTTAAATTACTATGGCATTGTAATGTAAATTGAAATCAGGAAATGTGAATGCTTCCAACTTTGCTTTTCTTTCTCAGTATTGGTTTGTCTATTTAGTTTTTTGTGGTTTCATATGAATGTTATGATTTTTTTTCTTTTTCTTTCTTTTTTTTTTTTTAATAAGTCTTGTTCTGTAGCCCAGGCTAGAGTACAGTAGTGAGATACCAGCTGACTGCAACCTCTACCTTCTGGGTCCTGGTAAAAGCAGTTCTCCTGCCTTAGCCTCCCACGTAGCTGAGATTACAGGTGTGCACCACCATGCCCAGTTAATTTTTGTATTTTTAGTAGAGATGGGGTTTCATCATGTTGGCCAGGCTGGTCTTGAACTCCTGACCTCGTGATCCATCTTCATCGGCCTCGCAAAGTGCTGGGATTACAGGTGTGAGCACCATACCTGGCTTCTTTTTTCTATTTTTGTGAAGGACACCATTGGAATTTTGATAGGAATTGTGTTAATTCTGCATGTTGCTTTGGGTAGGGAGGACATTTTAACAATATTAATAATTCTTCCCATCCACAAATACAATATATCCTTCCATTTATTTATGTCTTCTTCAATATCTTTCATTAATGTATAAAATATGTATAAATCTTTCACATTTTAAAATTTATTTATTAATTTTTTTTTTACTCTATGATAAATAGTATTGTTTTTATCAGTTGGATTATTATTTGTGTATAGAAATACTACTGATTTTTGTAGGTTGATGTTGTATCCTGAAAATTCACTGAATTTATTTATTACACCTAACAACTTTTTGGTAGAATCTTTGGGATTTTCTACATATAGGATCATGTCATCTGCTAATACAAATAATTTTACTTCTTCCATCCTTATTTGAATGCTTTTTGTTTCTTTTTCTTGTCTGATTGTTCCTACTAGTACTTCCAGTACTAAGCTAAACAGAAATGGTAAGAGTAGACATTCTTGTCTTGCACTAATCTTAGTGGAAAAGCTTTCAGTTGTTCTCCACTGATTATAATGTTAGTTGGGGGATTTTTATAAATAAACTTTATTACATTGGGATATTTTCTTTCTAGCACTAAAGTGTTAAGAGTTTTTGTCAATAAAGGATGTCATACAAAGCCTTCCAAAAACTCTCAGCATTTTCATGTAAGATTTTTTGGATAACTTTATTATGTAAGTGAAGAAATAATGAAAATACTTTAACTAGCTTAACACTTCATTTGGACTTTATTGGAGTTTTATTAGACTGAACATGCTCACTGAACATGCCTATATATTTATCATCTTGTGCATGAAATAAGGGTGCCAGAGGAAAAGGCGTGAAGAAACAAAAGGAGCACTTCAAAGGCAAGAATCCTGATTAGGCTGATGGGATTCTATCCCCAGGTTGATTTTTGATAGGCATAAAGTTATTTGAATTTCTTATCCCAAATTCCAGTGGGAGTGTGTCTTGTTAAAAGCTGAGCCTATCAGTCTCTGTTTGTTGCATAAATTAATTTTTAAGTTTTCTGAAAATGAATTGCTACATCATTTGCTAAGCATATTCAGCTTCTATACTTTTACATTAGATTCAAGCAAACATAAAATGAAAAAAAGCAACTGAAATGGCATTTCACTCCTTTCCAGTTTGCCCTTCACTGTGCACAGTTACACTGGTGACCCACTGACTACTTGTATTGGAATAGGAGAGGCAAGAGAAAGAAGTGAATTAAAAGGGAGAACCACTGTAGCTTGAATTATAATCTTAAAGAATGATAGAAGCCGAATTTAAGGTCATCCGCAAGTTCAACGCACATCCCCTCAATGCCCATCCATGTATTGATCTAAAATGCAGGGCCTTTCAGTTCATGTACATTTTGTGTTTTTGTTCTATAGGAGACCTTCGATATATTATCTACCTTCACCAGGCACCACCTACTTACTAGAATGAAAACTAAAACTATAGATATCTTAGCTCAAATGGCCATAACAAAATGCAATAGAATGGGTGGCTTAAACCACAGATATTAATTTTCTCACAATTTTGGAGGCTGGAATTGTGAGATCAAGGTGCAAGCATGGTCTGGTTTGTGTTGAGGGTTCTCTTTCTGTCTTGCAGAAGGTTACCTTCTCACTGTATCCTCATGTGGCAGAGAGTGAGAAAGAACATGCTCTTGTTTTTTCTTATAAAAACATTAATTTTATCAAATTAAAGCTCCAACCTCATGAGCTCATTTAAACTTATTTACTTCTATAAAGGCCCAATCTTCAAATATAGTCACATTGGGGAATGGGACTTCAAATTATGACACAAATATTCAGTTCACAACAATAGATATAGTCTCTGGGTCAAAGCTTTTACTTTTTACAGTTTAGAAAAATGGCCAAAACCACAGCTCAAAGGTTCTCTCTTCTTCACAGAATGCTTGGCATGTCTTACATGTGCTCTTTGCACTTCCAGGTGTCTGATCCTCTTCTGCAGGTAATTTCCTGTTTTCTCTACATTGCACTGACATAGGTGACTCCAATGCTTGCAGAAGTCGAACTCCTTTTCCCCATGCTGATGATTTTATGGTTCTAGATGCTTTCCTCTAGTGGTTGGGTAGGTCATGGAAAGAAGGAATTGAGGTGGGTCTTACTTAGCCCATTGTTGTTTCTGCATTTTTTATTTCATTTTATTTTATAAAACCACTATGATAGAGTTACCTATACGTGAAGCTAATAATTTCTGGATATGTATGTATGTGGATTTGTGATTCAAACTTATTTTCATATGCATTCTGAGCCTTGATTGTTGCCACAGCCCATGAAGGTTCTCTACCACCAAATTGAGGAGTCATTGAAACACTGTTTTCTTACACCACCATAATGGCACATATGTGAAACAAATTATTTGCATAGCCATTGTAATGTATACAACTGACCAATTACAGTCACCTAATTGTGAACATTCAGAACATCTTTGTTGTGTACTAACTTATTTATATCATCTCTGAATATGGTTAAAAGTTATCAGGGTTTTTCTTTACTTGCTCGGTCTAAATGTTTATTTGTAATATCTTAATACATGTTTTAGTGTTCATAAAATTCTCATCTTTTTAATACATGCAGTGTCTGTTGTGCCATTTTGTCATTCTGATGTTGGTACATATGTCTTCTCTCAAAGTTTTTTCTGAACAAGCTGGCAAAGGTTTGCCTATATGGTTGATATTTTCAAAGCACTAGCTTTTAATTTACAAATTTTAATAAATTTTTAAATCAATTTTCCATTTCATCAAATTCTCCTCTAATATTTATTATTACTTTTATTCTGCTAACATTGGGCTTCATTTGTCCTTATTTTTCTAATACCTTAAGGAAGAAGTTGAAGTATTTGAGTTGAGATAATTTTTCTCCTTTTCTAATGTAGATGTTTAGTGCTATTAATTTTTCTTAGAAGCTCCTTTAGTAGGATTCTCGCAATGTGTGTATTTTGTTTTCATTTTTTTTAGTTGAACATATATTTGATTTTCCCTTTCTTCTTTAATTCATAGGTTATTTAGAAATCTCTTATTCAGTTTCCAAGTGGCTGTGATTTTTTAGAAATCTTTGTACTATTGATTTTTAATATAATGTCATCATAGTCTGAGAATATACTTTGTATTATTGTTAATCTTTTATTTTAAGATTTATTTTGTGACCCAGAATATAGTCTATCTTGGTAAATATTACATATTCTCTTGAAAAAAGAATAGTTTGATATTAATTAGCAGAATATCCTGTAAATGACAATTACTTTAAGTTGGCTAATATTGTTGCTTATTGTTCCACTAACTTTCTAATTATTTGCTCTGTCATTTATTCAAAGAAAGTATTAAAATCTTTAATTCCAGATTTCTGTTTTTCTTTCAGTTATGTGTTTTGCTTTATGTATTTTGAAACTTTCAGTTTGTCCTTTCTTTTGTATATTGTCTCTTATTTCCTTACTTTCTTGTACTAATTGATTGGTTTTCTATTCTGTATTTTCCTCTACTATTTTGAAAGTTATATACCCTGGTACCATTATTCTAGCATTTACTCCTAATGTTTAATATGCCAACTTTAAATTCAAATATTAAGAGCAAGGTCTTCAGGATTTCAACCTTCCTTCCAAACAGTATAGTGAAATTTCAATCACTTGATCTCCAATTATTTTGTATCCTACTTGTATGCTATCTTTTCAACATTAGTCTATCAGACTTTATTAAACATAAAATTTATATTAGTCAAAAGATAATTTCAACAGTACAAATATGAAAAGGTAGCTTTATTTCCTTTGGGATATTTTTATTGAAATCATGTTGTTTATAGATCACATTTAGGTAATTATTTTTAAATATGACTTTATTTACATACAATAAAAATCACCAATTTTAGATGTACATGTCAGCTCTTTTTTAGGGAATTACAGAACTGTGAGGCCATCCCTGCAAGAAGATTCCTTGCACCCATTTGCAGTCATTCCCGATTTCAACCCCCAGCCTTACACAGCTAGTAACCTACCCTCTTCTCCATCAGTTTTCTGTTCTGGATGTTTTATACAGATAGATTCATACATCCTGTGGTCTTTTATTATTATACTTTAAGTTCTGCAGTATATGTGCAGAATGTGCAGGTTTGTTGCATAGGTATACACGTGCCATGGTGGTTTGCTGTACCCATCAACCTGTCATCTATATTAGGTATTTCTCCTAATGTTATCCCTCCCCTGGCCCCCCACCCCACTGCTATCCCTCCCCTAGCCCCCTCATCACCTGAAGAGCCCAGTGTATGATGTTCCTCACCCTGTGTCCATGTGTTCTCATTGTTCAACACCCACTTATGAGTGAGAATATGTGGTGTTTGGATCTCTATTCTTCTGTCAGTTTGCTGAGAATGATGGTTTCCAGCTTCACCCATGTCCCTGCAAAGGATATGAAGTCATCCTTTTTTTTGGTTGCAGAGTATTTCATGGTGTATATGTGCCACATTTTCTTTATCCAGTTTATCATTGATGGGCATGTGGGTTGGTTCCAAGTCTTTGCTATTGTGAACAGTGCTGCAATTAACATACATGTGCATGTGTCTTTATAACAGAATGCTTTATAGTCCTTTGGGTATATACCCAGTAATGGGATTGCTGAGTCAAATGGTATTTCTAGTTCTACATCCTTGAGGAATTGCCACACTGCCTTCCACAATAGTTGAACTAATTTACACTCCCACCAACAGTGTAAAAGTGTTACTGTTTCTTTGTATTCTCTCTAGCATCTGTTGTCTCCTGATTTCTGAATAAAAACTATTCTGATTGGCATGAGATGGTAGCTTAATGTAGTTTTGATTTACATTACTCTAATGACCAGTGATCAGCTTTTTTTCATATGTTTGTGGTTGTATAAATGTATTCTTTTGAGAAGTATCTGTTCATATCCTTTGCTCATTTTTGATGGGGTTGTTTGTTTTTTCTTTTAAATTTGTTTTAGTTTTTTAAAGATTCTGGATATTAGTCCTTTGTCAGTGGATAGATTGCAAAAATTTTTTCCCTTTCTGTTAGTTATGGGTTCACTCTAATGATAGTTTCTTTCACTGTGCAGAAGCTCTTAAGTTAAATCCCATTTGTCTATTTTGGCTTTTGTTGCCACTGCTTTTGGTGTTTTAGTCATGATGTCCTTACACATGCCTATGTCCTAAAAGGTATTGCCTAGGTTTTCTTCTAGGGTTTTTATGATGTTAGGTCTTATGTTTAAATTTTTAATCCATCTGAGGTTAATTTTTCTATAAAATGTAAGGAAGGGTCCAGTTTCAGCTTTCTTCATATGGCTATTCAGTTTTCCCAACATCATTCATTAAATAGGGAATCCTTTCCCCTTTGCTTGTTTTGTCAGATTTGTCAAAGATCAGATGGTTGTAGATGTGTGGCATTATTTCTGAGGCCTCTGTTCTGTTCCATTGGTCTATATTTCTGTTTTTTTTACCAGTACCATGCTGTTTTAATAAATGTAGCCTTGTAGTATAGTGTGAAGTCAAGTAGTGTGATGTCTCCAGCTTTGTTTTTTCATTTGTTTGTTTTTGCTTAGAATTGTCTTGGCTGCGTGGGCTCTTTTCTAATTCCATATAAAGTTTAAGGTGGTTTTTTTCCAATTCTGTGAAGAAAGCCAATGGTGGCTTGATGAGAATAGCATTGAATCTATAAATTACTTTGGGAAGTATGGCCATTTTCCTGATACTAATTCTTCCTAACCATAAGCATGGAATGTTTTTCCAACTGTGTGTGCTCTCTTTTCCCTTGAGTAGTGATTTTTAGTTCTCCTTGAAGTGATCCTTCACATCCCTTGTTAGTTAGGTATTTTATTCTCTTTGATGCAGTTGTGAATGGAAGTTCACTAATGATTTGGCTCTCTATTACCAGTGTATAGAAATGCTTGTGATTTTTTGCACATTGATTTTGTATTCTGAGGTTTTGCTGAAGTTACTTATCAGCTTAAGGAGATTTTGGGCTGAGATGATGGGGTCTTCTAAATATAGAGTCATATTGTCTGCAAATAGACACAATTTGACTTCCTTTTTAACCTAACTTAATACCCTTTATTTCTTTTACTTACCTGATTGCCGTGGCCACAACTTCCAATACCATTTTGAATGGGAGTGGTGAGAGAGGGCATCGTTGTCTTGTGCCAGTTTTCAAAGGGAATGCTTTCAGTTTTTGCCCATTCAGTATGATATTGGCTATGGATTTGTCATAAATCACTCATATTATTTTGAAAAATGTTCCATCGATACCTACTTTATTGAGAGTTTTCAGCATAAAGCGCTGTTGAATTCTTTCCAAAGTGTTCTCTGTATCTATTGAGATAACCATGTGGTTTTTGCCTTTGATTCTGTTTAAGTGATGAATTTTCTTTATAAATTTGCATATATTGAACCAGCTGTGCATCCCAGGGATGAAACCTATTCGATCCTTATGGGTAAGCTTTTTGATGTGCTGTTGGTTTTCCAGTGTTTTATTGTGAATTTTCACATTAATGTTCATCATGGATAATGGCTCAAAATTTTCTTATTTGTTGTGTCTCTGCGAGGCTTTTGTGTCTGGATAATGTTGATCTCATAAAATGAGTTAGGGAGAGCAGGGGAAAGATGGCACTATAGAAGCAACTCAGGATTGCAGCTCTCAGTGAAGACGCAGAGGGTGAGTTCACACCGCATTTCCAGACAGATCTCTGTTGCCCACAGAACGGGGAAATTCCCAGGTGTAGGAGAGACTCGGGACACCAGCGCAGCTGTCTCAGCTGATGCAGCCATTTCAGCCGGTGCCACAGCACAGCAGCATGCCACACAAAACGCACTGGTCTGCTGCCCCATTAAACCGGCAATTTGATATTTGGGAGGGCAGATTAGCATAGTCATCTGATTAAACAGGACTTGGAAAGTGAGCCAGGCCAAGAGATTCCCGGGAAGTTAACTGTGAGCTGGCGCAGTGGGTCGCTGCACGGGAAATCACACAGATCTCAGTGCCCACTCAGCAGGCGACTGAAACACCTGGGAGAGAGTCAACCATTCAACTTAAAAAAAAAACAGAAGGGCTCTCAGGAAGGGAGCCAGGTGATCAGGCTTGACGGGTTCCACCCCCACAGGGACAAACAAAATGGCAATTCGAAATGCTTGGGGTTGAGAGTTTCATGGCGGACACAGCTGAACCCAGGATGGTGCAGCTCAGTGGGGGAGGGGTGTCTGCCATTACTGAGACATTCCGCCCTACTGAGGTACTCTCCCATTGCTGACACAGCCTGCCATTGCCGAGGCAACCTGCCATAACAGAGAGACTCCGCCAACAGGGCGGAGCTCACAACAGCAGGGTGGAGCCCAAGACAACAGGGTGGAGCCCACGTCAGCAGGGCGGAGCCACAGTAGCAGGGTGGAACCCATGGCAGCAAGGTGGCAGGCAAATAGTGACTAAACTGCCACCTAGCTGGGCAGGACAGTGCAACAGATACTCATAAATAAAGCCCTAACTCCCCGAGACAGAGCATCTGAGGGAAAAAAGGGGTTTTATGAGTTCTGCTGGAGCAGACTTAAATGTACTTGCCTAGCAGCCCTGAATGAAAAAGAGTTCACAGCTCAAGACTTGAGCTCCTATAAAGTACAGACCACCTCCTCAAGCAGCTCCCTGACCCCTGTATACCCAGAGTCACCTCAAGAACAACTGATCAGACTGGCATTTGGCTGGCATCATTCTGGGACAAAGATAGCAGAAGAAGAAACTGGTAGCATCCCTCACTGTTCTGCAGCTGCTACAGGTGTACCCCAGTCGAGCAGGGCCTGGAGTGGACCTCAGCAGTCTTACAGCAGAGGGGCTAGACTGCTGGAAGGAATACTGAGAAACAGAAATACTTCATCATCAACAATCTGGGCCTCCATGCAGAGAAAAATCGAAAAATCAGCAACTACTCAGATGACAGATGGATAAATCCACAAACATGGAAAGAAACCAGCGCACAAAGGAGGAAAACACCCCAAACCAGAACACCTCGCCTCCTACAAACGACCACACTCCTCACCAACAAGGGAACAAAGCTGGACAAAGAATGAGTGTGATGAAATGACAGAATCAGACTTCAGAAGGTGGGTAATGAGAAACTTCTGTGAGCTAAAAGAACATGTTCTAAATCAATGCAAAGAAACTAAGAACCTTGAAAAAAGATTTGAGGAAATGATAACAAGAATGGACAACTTAGAGAGGAATATGAATGAATTGAAGGAGCTGAAAAACACAACATGAGAACTTCATGAAGCATGCACAAGTTTCAACAGCTGAATTGACCAAGCAGAAGAAAAAATATCAGAAGTAGAAGACCAACTCAATGAAATAAAATGAGAAGCCAAGATTAGAGAAAAAAGAGCAAACAGGAATGAACAAAGTCTCCAAGAAATGTGGGACTATGTGAAGAGACCTAATCTATGTTTGATAGGTGTACCAGAATGTGACAAAGAGAATGAATCCAAACTGGAAAATACTCCTCAGGATATTATCCAGGAAAATTTCCCCAACCTAGCAAGGCAGGCCAATATTCAAGTCCAGGATATACAGAGAACACCACAAAGATACCCTGCAAGAAAAGCAACCCCAAGGCACATAATCGTCAGATTCACCAGGGTTGAAATGAAGGAGAAGATACTAAAGGCAGCCAGAGAGAAAGGTTGGGTTACCCACAAAGGGAAACCCATCAGACTCACAGCAGATTTCTCGGCAGAAACCCTACAAGCAAGAAGAGAGTGGGGCCAATATTCAACATCCTTAAAGAAAAGAACTTTCAACCCAGAATTTTATATCCAGCCAAACTGAGCTTCATAATTGAAGGAAAATTAAAATCCTTTGTGAACAAGCAAGTACTCAAAGATTTTGTCACCACCAGCCCTGCTTTACAAGAGCTCCTGAAAGAGGCACTACACATAGAAAGGAACAACCAGTACCAGCCATTCCAAAAACATACCAAATGCTAAAGAGCATCAACAAAATGAAGAATCTGCATCAACTAACGGGCAAAACAGCCAGCTAGGATCAAAATGGCAGTATCAAATTCACACATAACAATATTAATCCTAAATGTAAATGGGCTAAAGGCATCAATCAAAAGACACAGACTGGCAAATTGGATAAAAAGCCAAAACCCATCAGTGTGCTGTATCCCGGAAACCCATCTCACATGCAAGGATACACAAAGGCTCAAAATAAAGGGATGGAGGAAGATTTACCAAGCAAATGGAGAGAGAAAAAAAAAAAGCAGGAGTTGCAATTCTCATCTCCAATAAAATAGACTTTAAAGCAACAAAGATCAAAAGAGACAAAGAAGGACATTACATAATGGTAAAAGGATCGATACAACAAGAAGAGCTAATGATCCTAAATATATATGGACCCAATACAGGAGTACCCAGATATATAAGGCAAATTCTCAATGACTTACAAAGAGACTTAGACTCCCACACAAAAATACTGGGAGACTTTAACACTCCACTGTCAATATTAAACAGATCCACCAGACAGAAAATTAACAAGGATACCCAGGGCTTGAACTCAGACCTGGAACAAGCAAACCTGATAGACATTTACAGAATTCTCCACCCCAAATCCAGAGAATATACATTCTTCTCAGCACCACATTACACCTACTGTAAAACTGACCACATAATTGGAAGTAAAGCACTCCTCAGCAGATGCAAGTCAACTGAAATCATAACAAACAGTCTCTCAGACCATAGTGCAATCAAGTTAGAACTCAGAATTCAGAAACTAACCCAGAACCGCACAGCTTCATGGAAACTGAACAACTGGCTCTTGAATGTTGATTGGATAAATGATGAAACGAATTCAGAAATAAAGAAGTTCTTCGAAACCAGTGAGAACAAAGACACAACATACCATAATCTCTGGGAAACATTTAAAGCAGTCTCTAGAGGAAAATATGTAGCAATAAGTGCCCATATGAGAAGAGTGGAGAGATCCAAAATTGACACCCTATTGTCAAAATTGAAAGAGCTAGAGGAGCAAGATAAAAAAAAAAAAAACTCAAAACCTAGCAGGAGACAAGAAATAACTAAGGAGCAGAACTTACGGAGATAGAGACACGAAAAACCCTTCAAAAAATCAATACATTCAAGAGCTGGTTTTTTGAAAAGATCAACAAAATAGACAGACCACTAGCCAGACTGATAAAAAAGAAAAGAGAGAACAACCAAATAGATGCAATAAAAAACGATAAAGGGGAAATCACCACAGATTCCAACGAAACTCAAACCATCATCAGAGAATACTACAAACAACTCTATGCACATAAACTACTAAACCTGGAAGAAATGGATAAATTTTTGGACACTTGTGTCCTTCCGAGCCTAAACCAGGAGGAAGACAAAACTATGAATAGACCAATAACAAGGTCTGAAGTCGAGGCAGCAATTAAGAGCCTACCACACAAAAAAAGCCCAGGCCCAGATGGGTTCACAGCCGAATTCTACCAGACACACAAAGAGGAACTGGTACCATTCCTTCTGAAACTATTCCAAATAATCCAAAAAGAGGGAATCCTTCCCAAATCATTTTATGAGACCAACATCATCCTGATACTAAAACCCGACAGAGACTCAACAAGAAAAGAAAACTTCAGGCCAATATTCATGATGAACATAGATGCAAAAATCTTCAATAAAATACTGGCAAGTGGATTACAACAGCACATTAAAAAGCTTATCCATCATGATCACGTAGGATTCATCCTGGGGATGCAAGGCTGGTTCAACATACGCAAGTCTATAAACGTAATTCACCACATAAACAGAACCAAAGACAAAAACCACATGATTATCTCAATTGATGCAGAGAAGGCATTTGACAAACTTCAACAGCCCTTTATGCTAAAAACCCTCAATAAGCTCGGTATTGATGGAACATATCTCAAAATAATAAAAGCTATTTACAACGATCCAACAGCCAATATCATACTGAATTGGCAAAAAATGGAAGCATTCCCTTTGAAATCCAACACTAGACAAGGATGCCGTCTCTCACCACTTCTATTCAATATAGTACTGGAAGTTCTAGCCAAAGCAATCAGGCAAGAAAAAGAAATAAAGGATATTCAAATAGGAAAGGAGGAAGCCAATTTGCAGATGACATGATATTATATCTAGAAGACCCCATCGTCTCAGCCCAAAAACTCCTGAAACTGATAAGCAACTTCAGCAAACTCTCAGGATATAAAGTCAATGTGCAAAAATCACAAGCATTCCATACACCAATAACAGACTGAAAGACAGCCAAATGAAGAATGAACTGCCATTCACAATTGCTGCAAAGAGAATAAAATACCTAGGAGTACAACTTACAAGGAACGTAAGGGACCTCTTCAAGGAAAATGACAAACCACTGCTCAACGAAATAAGAGAGGACACAAACAGATGGAGAAACATTCCATGTTCATGGTTAGGAAGAATCAATATCATAATAATGGCTATACTGCCCAAAGTAATTTACAGAATCAACACTATCCCCATCAAGCTACCACTGACTTTCTTCACAGAACTGGAAAAAACCACCTTGAACTTCATATGGAACCAAAAGAGAGCCCGTATAGCCAAGTCAATCCTAAGCAAAAAGAACACAGTGGGAGGCATCACACTACTGGACTTCAAACTATACTACAAGGCTACAGTAATCAAAACAGCATGGTACTGGTACCAAAACAGAGATATAGACCAATGGAACAGAACAGAGGCATCGGAGGCAACACAGTATATCTACAACCATACAATCTTTGATAAACCTGACAAAAACAAGCAATGGGAAAGGATTTCCTGTTTAATAAATGGTGTTGGGAAAACTGGCTAGCCATGTGCAGAAAGCAGAAACTGGACCCCTTCCTGACACCTTACACTAAAATTAACTCCAGATCGATTAAAGACTTAAACATAAGACCTGGCACCATAAAAACCCTAGAAGGAAATCTAGGCAAAGCCATCCAGGACATAGGAGTAGGCAAGGACTTCATGACCAAAACACCAAAATCATTGGCAACAAAAGCCAAAATAGACAAATGGAACCTAATCAAACTCCACAGCTTCTGCATGGCAAAAGAAACAGTCACTAGAGTGAACTGGCAACCAACAGAATGGGAAAAAATTTTTGCAGTTTACCCATCTGACAAAGGGCTGATATCCAGAATTTACAAAGAACTCAAACAGATTTACAAGAAATAAACAAACAAGCCCATCCAAAAATGGGCAAAGGATATGAACAGACACTTTACAAAAGGAGACATAAATGAGGCCAACAAACATGTGAAAAAATGCTCATTATCACTGGTCATTAGTGAGATGCAAATCAAAACCACATTGAGATACCATCTCACGCCAGTTAGAATGGTGATCATTAAAAAATCTGGAGAAAACAGATGCTGGAGAGGATGTGGAGAAATAGGAACACCTTTACACTGTTGGTGGGAGTGTAAATTAGTTCAACCATTGTGGAAGACAGTGTGGTGAGTCCTCAAGGACCTAGAAATAGAAATTCCATTTGACCCAGCAATCCCGGTACTGGGTATATATCCAAAGGACTATAAATTGTTCTACTATAAGGATACATGCACACGAATGTTCATTGCAGCACTGTTTACAATAGCAAAGACCTGGAACCAACCCAAATGTCCGTCGATGATAGAATGGTCTGGGAAAATGTAGCACATATACAGCATGGAATATTATGCAGCAATCAAAAATGATGAGTTTGTGTCCTTTGTAGGGACATGGATGAATCTGGAGAACACAATTTTCAGCAAACTGACACAAGAACAGAAAATGAAACACCGCATATTCTCACTCATAGACAGGTAATAAACACAGGGAAGAGAACTCATGGAAACAGGGAAGGGAGTACTACACACTGGGGTGTATTGGGGGGAATAGGGGAGGGACAGTGGGGGTGAGAGCTGGGGAGGGATAGCAGGGGGAAATGCCAAATGTGGGTGATGGGGCAGAAGGCAACAAAACACACTGACATATGTGTACCTATGCAACTATCTTACATGTTCTGCACATGTACCCCAAAACCTAAAATGCAATAAAAAATAAAATGAGTTAGGGAGAGCTCCCTCTTTTAATAAACTCCCACTGTTATTATGTGGAAGTTTAAGTCTCTTTATACGTCATTAAGAACTTGTATTGTTTGGAATAGTTTCAGAAAGAATGGTACCAGCTTCCCTTTTTACCTTTGTAAGAATTTGGCTGTGAACACATCTGGTCCTGGACTTTTTTTAGGTGGTAGCCTATTAATTTCTTTCTCAATTTCAGACCTTGTTATTGGTCTATTCAGGAATTCAACTTCTTTTTGGTTTAGTCTTTGGAGGGTGTAAGTGTCCAGGAATTTATTCATTTCTTCTAGATTTATTGGTTTATTTGCATAGAGGTGTTTGTAATATTCTCTAATAGTAGTTTGTATATATGTGGTATTAGTGGTAATATCCCCTTTATCATTTTTATTGCATCTATTTCATTCTTCTCTCTTTTCATTTTATTAGTCTGGCTAACAGTCTATCTGCTGATTTTTTCAAAAAAGCAGCTCCTGGATTTATTTATTTTTTTTATAGGTCTTTCATGTCTTTATCTCCTTCAGTTCTGCTCTTAAGTATTTCTTGTCTTCTGCTGTTAAGTTTGATCTTGCTCTAGTTCTTTTAATCATGATGTTGGGGGTATCAATTTTAGATCTTTCCTGGCTTCTCTTGTGGGCATTTAGTGCTATAAATTTCCCTCTAGACACTGCTTTAAATGTGTCCCAGAAATTCTGGTATGTTGCATCTTCATTCTCAATGGTTTCAAAGAGCATCTTTATTTCTGCCTTCATTTCATTTTTTATCCAGTAGTCATTCAGGAGCCAGTTGTTCAGTTTCCATGAAGCTGTGTGGTTCTGAGTTAGTTTCTGAATTCTGAGTTCTAATTTGATTGCCCTGTGGTCTGAGAGACTGTTTATTATGATTTCCATTCTTTTGCATTTGCTGAGGAGTGTTTTACTTCCAATTACGTGGTCAGTTTTAGAATAAGTGTGATGTGGTGTTGAGAAGAATGTATATCCTGTGGATTTTGCATAGAGAGTTCTGTAGATGTCTATTAGGTCTGCTTGGTCAGGAACTGAGTTCAAGCCTTAGAGAGTCTTGTTAATTTTCTGTCTTGTTGATCTGTCTAATATTGACAGTGGGGTGTTAAATTCTCCCACTATTATTATGTGGAAGTTTAAGTCTCTTTATAGGTCGTTAAGAACTTGCTTTATGTATCTGGGTTCACCTGTATTGTGTGCATATATATTTAAGATAGCTCTTCTTGATGCATTGATTTCTTTACTATCATGTAATGCCCTTCCTTGTCTCTTTTGATCTTTGTTGGTTTAAAGTCTGTTTTATCAGAGACTAGGACTGCCACCCCTGCTTTTTTTTGTTCTCCATTTGCTTGGTAAATCTTCTTCCATCCCTTTATTTTGAGCCTATGTGTGTCTTTGCACGAGAGGCCTCTCCTGAATATAGCACACTGACAGTCTTCACTCTTTGCCCAATTTCCCAGTCTGTGTCATTTAATTGAGACATTTAACCTATTTTCATTTAAGGTTAATATTATGTATTTAATTGATCCTGCCATTTTGATGCTAGCTGGTTGTTTTGCCCATCAATTGATGCAGTTTCTTCATTGTGTTGACGGTCTTTACTATTTGGTATGTTTTTGTGGTAGCTGGTATGGGTTGTTCCTTTCCATGTTTAGTGCTTTCTTCAGGAACTCTTGTAAGGCAGGCCTGGTAATGACAAAATCTCTTAGCATTTTCTTGTTCATTGAGGATTTTATTTCTCTTTCACTCATAAAGCTTAATTTGGCTGAATAAGAAATTTTGGGTTGAAAATTCTTTTCTTTAAGGATGTTGAATATTGGCCCTTGCTCTCTTATGGCTTGCAGGGTTTCTGCTGAGAGATCCACTGTAAGTCTGATGGGCTTCCCTTTGTGGGTAACCTGACCTTTCTCTCTGGCTTCCCTTAGCATTTTCTCCTTCATTTCAACCCTGGTGAATCTAACAATTATGTATCTTAGGGTTGCTCTTCTCAAGGAATATTGTTGTGGTGGTCTCTGTATTTTCTGGGTCTGAATGTTGGTCTGCTAGGTTGGGAAAGTTCTCCTGGATTATATCCTGAAGTGTGCTTTCCAACTTGGGTTCATTCTCCCCATCACTTTCAAGTACACCAATCAAACGTAGATTTTTTTTCACATAATCCCATATTTACTGGAGGCTTTGTTTATTTATTTTCACTCTTTTTCTCTAATCTTGCCTTCTCACTTTATTGCATTGAATTTATCTTCAATCTCTTATATCCTTTCTTCTGCTTGATTGATTCAGCTATTGCAACATGCATATGCTTCATAAAATTCTCATTCTGTGTTTTTCAGCTCCATCAAGTTGTTTATGTTCCTTTCTATGCTAGTTATTCTAGGTAGGATTTCTTCTAACATTTTTTTCAAGGTTCTTAGCTTCCTTGAATTGGGTTAGAACATGTTCCTTTAACTCAGAGAAGTTTGTTATTACCCACCTTCTGAATCCTGCTTCTGTTAATTCATCAAACTCATTCTCGATCCAGTTTTGTTCCCTTGCTGATGAGGAGTTACGATTCCTTGGAGGAGAAAAGGCATTCTTGTTTTTGGCAACTTTATCCTTTTTGCACTGGATTCTTCCCATCTTCATGGATTTATCTACCTTTGGTCTTTGAAGTTGGTGACCTTTGGATGGGGTTTCTGAGTGGACGTCCTTTCTTGTTGATGTTGAAGCTATTTCTTTCTGTTTGCTGACTTTTCTTCTAACAGTCAGACCCTCTGCTGTGGGTCTGCTGGAATCTTGCTGAAGGTTCACTCCAGACCCTGCTTGTCTGTGAGTCACCAGCAGAGGCTGGTGCTCCTGTTCCTTCCTCTGGTAGCTTCATCCCAAAAGGATACCCACCATATGTGAGTCAGGGCTCTGCTGTATGTTGTGTCTGTCAGCCCCTACTGGGAGGTGTCTCCCTGACAGGATACATGGGGTCAGGGAACCACTTAAGGAAGCAGTCTGTCCCTTATAAGGGCTCAAGTGCTGTGCTGGGAGATCCATTACTCCCTTCAGAGCTGCTGGGCAAGGTGATTTAAGTCTGCTGAAGCTGAAACCACAACTGCCCCTTTCCCAGGTGCTCTGGCTCTGTCCCAGGAAGGTGGGGCCTTTATTTTTCAGGCCCTGACAAGCTGCTGCATTTGTTCAGAGACGCCCTACCCAGCAAGAAGGGACTCTAGTGACAGTCTGACTGCAGAAGCCTTGCTGAGCTGCTGTGGGCTTTGCCAAGTTGTTGTGTAAACTTCCTGGGGACTTTGTCTACACAGGCAAGGTTAAAACTGCCTACCTGAGCCTCAGCAGTGGTGGATGCCCTTCCCCTTACCAAGATCAAACATCCTAATTTGAGCTTAGACTTCTGTGCTGGCTGCAAGAATTTCAAGCCAGTGGATCTTAGCTTGCTGGTATTCATGGGGGTGGGACCTGCCAAGGCAGATCACTTGGCTCCCTGGCTTCAGCTCCCTTTTTCAGGGGAATGAGCGGTTCTGTGTTGCTTTGTGAGAAGGAAAAAAAAAACTGCTGTGGCTAAAACAGCCACCCAGTTTTGTGCTGGAATCCCAGGGCACTTGTGTTGTAGGCACCGGAGGGATTTTCCTGGTCTGTGGGTTGTGAAGACCACAGGAAAAGTGCAGTGTCCTAGCTGGAATACCAGAGTGTCAGGAAAAGTCCCTAATGGCTTCTCTTGGCTAGGAAAGGGAGTTATCCAGTGCCTTGAGCTTCCCAAGTGAGGCAACACCCTACCCTGCTTTGGGTCACCCTCCTTGGGCTGCACCCACTGCCTAAGAAAGAGTTACAATGAGATGAACCTGGTACTTCAATTGAAAATGCAAAAATCTCCCCCCTTCTTTCATCACTCACACTGGGAACTGTGCACTGGAGCTGTTCCTATTTGACCATCTTGGCAGAAAATCTTGTATGCTATCTTTATTTTGTATTTTAGTTTTATCTTAGTTTTTAATTCCTAAAATATTATTACAATAATTTTATAGTCATATTTATTGAAATACCACCAAATATATAACAGTTTGCTTGCATTTTAGATCTTCCTGTATTTAGGATCTATGTGGAATAATTTTATTTTTGACTGAAGTGCATTTTTTTACTATTTTAATTTCAGAAAGTTTATTGATGGTAAAATCTGTCTTTTTCTGAAATTTTCCTGTCTTCCTTCATGTATGACATTTTCACTGAGTATAAAATTCCAAGTTGACTTTTACTTTATTGCAGGAAATAGAAGATTGTGTTCCACTATTTTCTGGCTTCCACTGTTGCTCTTGAGAAGTTAGCTGTCAGTAAAAGTGTTGCTTCTTTAAAAATGATGTATTTTCCTGGCTAACTTTCTTTAAATTATATTTGTTTTCATGTAGGTCCTGCTCTTTTGTCATAATTTTGCTAAATATATTTTCTTGTTCAGCCTGCTTTGAATTTCCTGGGCTCTTGTATTAGATAATCGAGTCTTTCATCTATTTTCAAAAATTCTCATTCTCTCTTTAAATTTTTCCCCTGCCTCATTGTCTTCCTTATTTTCTTCTGCAACCTCAATTGTATATTGTTCTGCATGTCGTTTTTTGAATTCTCTTCATTTATTCTTTCCCTAAAAGAATGACATGTAGGGACTGTGTCAGTGACCTTGGTTGTCCTCTGATTTCCAAATATATTCAAATAATATGAGATACAGATGGCAGATTGAAGGGAGGAATGATAGTTTGTTTGGGCATTGATTTCCATTAGTCCCTCTTTGCAAGGCTAACTGGTTATTTCCTGAAGATCACAGCTCCTGTCAGGCTTCCCTTTCCTCACAGCTGCCCTTTCTGGATTCTGTCATATTCCCTTTCCTATTCTTCCTAGGCCTGTGATGGAAGTGCTCCCCACGGTGACTCACCCTGTGATGCAAAAATATATAATATAGTTTCACTATCACCAACACTTTGTATGTGATCATGTTTAACCTTGTTTCAAACTACCCAGTTTGACTGACTATCCTATCTGCTTCTTTGTGAGAGTCTGACTCATATCTATATTTATAAAACCTTCAAACTGCATCTTCTATGACACTAACCTGATTTTCATATTTCATGTCTTCACATCCATCTGTGTTATATTCTATGTAATATCTTCCAGTTTAGAATTTCTTTCTAATGTTGTAATGATGAGTTTTGCATTTTTAGATTCTAGATGTTCTATTTGGCTCTTTATCAAATCTGCTTAGTAATTTATTATACTCTGTTTTTTATTCATATTTTATCTGCTTATTTTGTGTCTTTAAACATATAAACATTATTTCTTTTATATGCTCTCTGATAGTGGTTGTATCTGAAGTCTTCATGTGTCTGATCTGCAGAGAGTGGTTTTTGTTGTCTTTTTTCTATTTCATTTCTTCTGGTGTTCTGTGCTTTAGTGTTCTGTGAAATCTATGTCTTGGAGTTTCATTTATGGGAAAATCCTGGAATAAACATGGGTTTCTCCAAATGATTGAACTGTCCTCTGCCAGGTCCCTCAGTGAACTATGTGTCAAGGATCACTATAAATAGTAACAATCATTGGAATTTGGACCACATGATGGATGGCTAACAATTATTATTGTTTCATAGCAGCAAGGTGGCTGCATCTAATTCATATTTACACTATGTTTAGACATTTGGGAGCCCAGAGTTGCAAGATGGATTTCTTCTGGAAGAAGACTCCCAATTTTGTCTTGTATCATTTAAGTTACACAAGACTATGAAGACATACACTTAAGTTATGAGGTTTAACAATTATCCTAAAGGTTAATTCTATTAAAAATATTGGAGGTTGGGTAACTTATAAAGAAAAGAGTTTTGTTTAATTTGCTCACAGTTCTGCAGGCTGTATAGGAAGCATGATGCTGGTATCTGTTTGGCTTCTGGAGAGCTTCAGGAAACTTACAATTATGTCAGAAGGTGAAGGAGGAGGAGGCATGTCACAGGACTGCAGCAGAAGCAATAGAGTGAGCAGGGAGGTGTTACACATTGTTAAACAACTAGCTCTCCGAAGAACTAAATCACCATCATGAGGACAGTATGGAGGAGGATGATGCTAAGCCATTGATGAGAAATCCACCCCCATGATTCAATCACGTCCCACCAGGCCCTGCCTCCAACACTGAGGTTTATATTTCTATATGAGATTTAGAGGGGACATACATCCAAACTATATCAATTGGTAAGTGGTTTCAGTTAAATAATCACTTAATGTACCATGTCAGATGAAGTGTTGGGATCAAAAACTATCACATTATTCTTATATTTTTGTCATATTTCTTATTAGGTATGTCTTTTGTAAAGAGCACAGAGTTAAGTTTACTCTTATTGAATCTGAGATATCATGTCTTCTAATAGTGTGGTCTGTGTTCTGTTATCTTATTACATGCTTTCTGATCTTTAAATTTTTTTACTTGGCTTAGTCTTTAAAAGCTTAATGGAGAAGTTGTACCTTAAGCTGAGTTGTGATGAAAGTGTACCTGTCAGCTGGAGTTTTGTAATGAGAGAAGGAGAAAGCACCCACTGTCAGTGATTGAATTCATACATTAATATTGTATCATGCTGTACCTTTTATTTTAAAAGTAGCACATACAAATTATATCCAAAGTTATTTTCTGATAGTGGACATTTTATGGATTTTAAAATGTAAAACATTTAACACTGTCGACATTCACACCAGAAATCTAAAGTCGTATTATAATAGTAAAATTTTAGCATGCAGTCATGTGCCACATAATGACCTATGGTCAACAACCTTGCATATGTAACCATTATCCAGTAAAATTATAAAACTGTATTTTTACTTTGTCTTCCTGTGTTTAGATATGCTTAAATACACAAATACCACTGTATTCCAAATGCCTACAGCATTCAGTATGGTCACATGCTATACAGGTTTGTAACCTAGGAGCAATGGCCTATACCATTTAGCCTAGATGTATAGTAGAATATACTACCTAGGTTTGTGGAAGTGCATGCTGATATTCACAAGATGAGGAAATCACCTAAGGATGCATTTCTGAGAACATATCCCCATTGTTAAGTGACACATGACTATTTCTGACAAAAATGTGGAATTTGAAAAGTAATAAAACCTTTATAATTTATCCATACTCAGGACAGCTAATAAAATTAACACTTTGTAACATCTAACAATAATTTAAAAAATAGAGTATGTCTTAAGTATAATTTTTTAAAAATGCTAACGCTAGGTCCTGGCTAAGTAGTAAGGATGTTAAAAGGCATAAATGGTGGTTTTTAAAGACATTTTATAGGTCAAAACACTGAATGTCACATATTTACCCATAGTGATTAAATTGAGTGTTACAGATGAAGAATGAGGTCCAGAGAAAAGAGAGAATTTACTGGAGTCAGGCAGCTATTAAGTGGTAGAGATAGGGTTTAGCTCCAGTGCTGACTCTAAATTCACTTCTGTTTCCACTATGCTATATTTCCTGCTAGCTTTTATTTCTTACAGCTCTAATAATTTTCCCCAGAGATGTTTCACAAATATTTCCTTTATAGCTTCTTTACATTAATATTTAAAATGTCTCTGCACACATATACAAGTACCACCCAGACTAATGCAGAAGTTCACATTGATAATGTAACATAATGACCTGCTACATGAGGTAATTCCCTATTAACACTACTTTTCTCTTCATTTCCAACACTTAAAAATCCCATTGTTACAGTACAGTAACAAAATTCTAGTGAATTCACTCAGTTTTCAGTTCTTCCTAAGCTCTGTATTTTACCCATTGATTTATTAAAAAGGAGATAAACATTTATTCTATTCAAAGAACAAATGAAAATAAGTTAAATTTGTGATTTTTTAACATCGATGTTTTGCGGTAAAAAAACTATATATGATATTAATAGTTTGTGCAATTATTTAAGAGATGCAATAAATATCAGGTTTGTGCAAAAGCAAAATCCATGATTACTTTTGTAGCAACCTAATATTTGTAGGAATGTATATAATTCCTAATGCCCAACAGTTTCAAGCTACCATGTTTTAGCATCAACAGCATATCCAGTATTTGTTATATTAGCCTTATAAGATTAATTAGTTTTTTGTCTTCATTTTGTATAAGAGCAAACAAATTTGAAGAGATTAACCAATTTGGCCATTGCCACAGAAGTCAGTCATAAAATGGATTCTAAGTTTGTCTAATTGCAGAGCTTGTGTTCTTAACCACAGTGCTGTTATGGAAATCTCAAGCACACTAAACCTTGGCATGAAGAAGCAAAAATTCTTTTAGAAATCTACATGTAACATTTCTGAGTACTGTGACTATGGCTGTGGTGCAGGTTTAGGAGGAGAATGATTCTCAGAAGTAGACATGTTCATGCTGAAGATTTCATTTAAACTGGGCCTTGAAGAAAAGGAAGAATAGAGTGATGGAGGCTAAAAAAGTACATTTTTGGTGGAGCATAGCTGGAAACAAATGTGGTAATAGGAATAGCAAATATGGCAATAAATAGGTCAGTCTTCCTGGGGAGAGGATGCATGTGGAACAGTTAGATGAGATGATTAGAATTAAAGCCTTTTCACTTTTTATTTATTTATTTTAATTTATTATTATTATTTTGAGATAGAGTCGTACTCTGTCACCCAGGCTGGAGTGCTGTGGCATGATCTTGGCTCACTGCAACCTCTGCCTCCTGGGTTCAAATGATTCTCCTGTCTCCTGTTACTGTTTGAGACCGGCCTGGGGAACATGATGAAACCCCTTCTCTAAAACATAAAAAGTACAATAATTAGCCAGATATGGTGGTGTGTGTCTGTGGTACCAACTATTTGGGGAGCTGAGTAATTGAGATAATAGGTGCATGCCACCACACTTGGCTAATTTTTGTATTTTTAGTAGAGATAGGTTTTCACCATATTGGTCAGGCTGGTCTTGAACTCCTGACCTCAGTTCATCCACCTGCCTCGGACTCCCAAAGTGCTAGGATTACAAGTGTGAGCCACCACACCTGGCCTTTTTTCACTTTTCATATTCACATATTTGGTTCAAATTTTCTTTATAAAATGTAAGTACAAATTATATAGACATTATCACTTTAAAAATGAATTTGTCCTCATGAAAACTGTATTTATAGTTCTTGGCCACAAAGTGCAGCACTGATTTGATTAGGTGTTGAAATATAATAGGAAGAGTCTTTTGTAGCTAATTAAAACATTGACTTATATCTAAGCATGCCACTGATTAAACATAAGTTTTTAAAAAATATATAAGAACTTGTCATTTCTGTTGGATTTCAAATATAGCACCAAGTGCATGCAAATACTTTCCCTGTGTGCTACTGATGAATTTAGCCAAGTGAAAGTAGAAGCAATTACTGTAAATAGTAGTGACTAAAACATGTTTCTGAAGAATCATCAAAAATGGCATTGGAAAACCATTGCTGGAATTGCCATCGAAGTGCCTGTTGTTGTAGCTTTTTTTTTTTTTAATGTGTATTTTGGGTTTACTTGTAATCGCTCCCTCACAGAAGAAAAATATATGTTGTAGTCATAATTCCAAGTACCTCTGAATGTGCCCTTATTTGGAAATTTGGTGGAAGATGAGGTCATAGTGGAATAGATTGGTCTCCTAATCCAGTATCCTGGTGTCTTTTTGAGACAATGATCGTGAGAACACACAAACACCCAGGGAAAGCACCATGCTAGGACAAAGACAGAGACTGGAATTACACAGATCCAAGTCAGGAATTACTCAGATGCTAGAAAGAGACAAAGAAGGATTTCCCTACAGGTTTCAGAGCGAGCAAGGCCCTGTTGACGCCTTGATTTCAAGCTTCCAGAACTGTGAAACAGTATGTTTCTGTTGTTTTAATCTACTCAGTTTGTGGTATTTTTGTTATTGTAATACAACATGCAATGTAATAAACAAGATATATGGAACAGTTTTTCAACACAGAATAATATGCATTATTTTCACAAACTGCAAAGCCTCCTTTCATTTTTTTAAGGAAAAATATTTTGCTTAATTCTGAATAATGTTATACCCAGAAGTTGTCTTATAAAAATGTTAATGTAGTTATCTTAACATCAATTTAAAGAACTATTGCTTTCCAACGTGCTAATTTTTGATTTATTGAAAATATAAATATATGTTAATATATGAGAACATATTAATATATATTATAATATATTTTAATATTTTAAATATTTAAATTTAAATTGTCAATTCTAGTTGTTAAGATTTTCATCTGTGGAGAAATAAATACATTTAAATGTGCATGTATATTAGACATATAAAAAGCAATTTATAAGAGTAAGAGAAGTAGCAACGTTAGAGGAAATATACTAAAACTGAAATTGAAATACAATTGATTTCTAGTCTTAGCATCATTATTTAGATGCAGAACGTACTTGAGTCCTTTAATACATGAACAAACCTCAATTGTTTTCTTTGAAACACACTAGTATAGTGCTGAGATTCTTTAAAGATCAAATGAGAAGCAAGTCTCCAGCATAGGTGGAGTTTTTGCATATCATAGATACATGAACATAGTCTGGAGGACTCCTGAATTAGGATGGGATTTAGGAGACATTATTCATCTATAAAATGATAAGAATTAAGGCTGGGTGTGGTGGCTCATGTTTGTAATTCTAGTACTTTAGGGGGCCAAGGTAGTTGGATTTCTTGAGCTCAGAAGTTTGAGACCAGTCTGGGCAACATGATGAAACCCCTTCTCTAAAACATAAAAAATACAAAAATTAGCCAGATATGGTGGTGTGTGCCTGTGGTCCTAGCTACTCGGGAAGCTGGGATGGGAGAAGAGCTTGAGCCCAGAAGGCAGAGGTTGCAGTGAGCAGACATGGCACCGCTGTACTCCATTTCTCTATGGACTCCACTGCTCCCCCATTTTCCTACTGAAGTCAGAGTTAATTTTGTTTAATTAATTAAATACTAGTTTGAGACTATATACGAGGCATTTTTAATGGACAGTGAAGATATAAGACAAATGTTAAGCTGTCACTGTCTTCAAAAGCTTCAATAGTTTTATGTGAGAAAAATTTATTTGGAGTTCTTGTTAAGTTGTAGAACTGGGGTCCTCACTTATAAAAATTAAGCTCAGTAGGATTACAACTGTACACAGATTACACATTTTAACAAGGGCCCACAGTAATTCTGGAGCAAATAGTCAATAAACCATCTTTGACAAAAAACATTAGTTTTAATGACCTAAAGCTGATTGAAACAGTCCATTACACCTTTTGATAGTTTTTCATTACCGAAATAGACACTCCCCCCAACTATGATTTATTGCCATTAATATATGCTACTTTGGATCACAACCGAAAGATGAAAATTCTTTTGAAGTAGAAAGTAAGATGAAGAGAAAGGGGTTATGGACACTAAGATTTGCTTTATACAAACATCTCTAAAAAATTTTGCATAAATTTAAGGAGTACAAGTTCTGTTTTGTTACATGAATACATAGGGTAGTGGTGAAGTCTAAGCTTGTATTGTAACCATCATCCAAATAATGTACATTGTACCTATTAAGTAATTTCTCATCCCTTTCTATCACCAGCACTCCCACTCTTCCAAGTCTCCATGTCTATTATTTCACACTCTGTGTCAATGTAACTTTATTTAGCTCCCACTTGTAAGTGAGAACATGTGGAATTTGACTTTCTTTGAAAAAAATTCTTTTTATAGAAGTTCCTAAATCCATAGCCCTAACAAGAACTGTTATGTGTCTAGAGTTTGGGTCATAAAGTTAATCACACAATGTCACTAATTACTTGAATTACTTGAATCAAGACTCTTAACATATCTGTAAATCAGTTTCTTCATCTATTAAATATGGATAGAGGCTAGATGATTTTTAGACTTTTTTCTATTTCTAAAAGGTCTAATTCTACCTAAGGTATTTTCAAGGCTTACATTCCCAAATTTTACAGAATCAGTATAAATTTTTTCTTTTTCTTTAAAATGGCCCAGTCATATGAATGGTATCTTTTAGTATTCAGGAGTAAAATATGCTTTCTTTTGGATATTATGTAAATAGTGCATGAAATATAAATTATTTTCCTTTTTTTGGCTTTTGCTTCTTGGAGGCTGAGAGGTAAATGTGAAATTCAGTTAACATCTAGACTGGTCTTTGTGATCTGTATTACACGCTTACATGTTCTTTACTACTTACATTTTATTTCTATTTTCAGTGACTTTAAATACTTTTTGAAATAAGTAATATGTATGCTAAATTAAGTCGAATGGCATTTCAATTCACTGTAATAGAAAGTTGTTACTACAGGGTTAACCTAGACCTTTGATCAGATCTGCACCAGACTGTAGACCTACACCAGATTGTAGAGTGGGTGAGAAGTAGAATAAAGTCCTATGTTTGAAGTGGCTTTGAATAAATTTTTAAAAATGCAGTTAAAAAAAATGGCCTAATAACAAATGGCAAGATATTTTTCACATCTAAATAGCTATCTATAAAGCCTATTATTGCTAATATTTACTTCATTAAACACCACAAAGGTACATGTAAAGAATTATATTGTCTTTTGAAAGAGTATCTGTTCAACAATACTTCACATATATAACCCAAAATATGTGCAATGTACCCAATTTACATTTAGGTTAGCTCTCAAGTGGCACAAAAGACAATATAGAACAAGTAAACAGAGTAATCACACTTCTCTGGCTGTTTATAGTTTATGAAGCTATTTCTGAATCATCATATTAACAATAAACTTAAAACTTCAAATAAATGTGATAATTAATGTATCATACTTTGTATATATTGTTATATATGTTTATATCATACTTTTTTTACTTTTGTTAATAGCATATTTGTTTTAAAAGCCTAATTAAGATTTAAAAAAATCAAACTATATTTTAAATGCACAAGAAGAGATAGTTTTTTAATTTATGATGAATTTTTCTTTTAAATTTCACTTGTTTGATGTATAAAATCAGCATATTTTGTTTATAGAGAACACTTTTGCATAAAGATGTCATTCATAAGTGCTAATTTGTAAAAAGTTAATCTCCACCAAAGTTGGCAGAATTGTTTTTCCCATGTGGGTGGACTTTCTTTATTAAATTATTATTGTATCCACACAGGTGCTATTGTATGAGTAACAGTCTGGCTAATTTTCAACATTTCAAACTTAATTTAACAACTCCTGTTTATATATTTTGATTTTTATTTCAATGGTTCTTTAATTTTCTACCTGGATGGGTACTTGTGTTTGAGTTATTCCTTCTATAAGATGTGTTAGAAAGTTTTCTTGTTTGAAAGGAAAGGAGTGGTTTTTAGGCCAATAAGAAGAGAATAGGTGTGATAAACATTAACAGGCTTGTAAATCTAAGGTAGTTTAAGTGACTGATTTAGTGGTTGAGGGCTAGTGAAGATTTGTGTGTTTCTGTTTGTGTGCATTCCTATATGCAATCTAATAATTATTTGATTAGATTGCCGGTTAATAGATGCTCTCTGATGACAAAAAGTGTCAAACTCTGTAAAATATTTGAAGAGATTTATTCTGAGCCAAATATGAGTGACCATGACCTGTGACACAGCCCTCAGGAGGTCTTGATAACATGTGCCCATGGTATGGGGTACAGCTTTGTTTTACATATTTTAGGAAGGCAGGAGACATCAATCAAATATTAAGAAACTTATTGGTTTGGTTTAGGAAGGCAGGACAACTCCAAAGTCAGGGAGGCATGCGGGGAGGAGTGGGGATGACTTCCAGGCTATGGGTAAATTTAAACATTTTCTGGTTGACAGTTGGTTGAGTTTGTCTAAAGGCCTGGGATGGATAGAAAGGAATGTTCAGGTTAAAGATAAAGGATTGTGAAGACCAAGTTTTGTTGTGCAGAGGAAGCTCTTAGATAGCAGACTTTAGAGAAAGCAGGTTGTAAATTTTTTTTTATCGAACTTGAAAAGGTGCCTGGCTCTTAACTGATTATCTCTTGGAACTGGGAAGGAAAGAAGGAAAACAAAGCAGGGAGGGGATTGTCTATAGAATACAAATTTTTCCTACAAGAGACTTTGCAGGACAATTTCAAGGTATGGTAAGGAAATGTATTTTAGCATTAAATATTTTTTTTCTTTGTTTTATAATGTTATGCCAGACTCAGATTGAAAAGTAAGTCACAATATATAGAATCATGTGAAACCCATCTGATGGGTCGGACGCGGTCGCTCACGCCTGTAATCCCAGCACTTTGGGATGCCAAGGTTGGCAGATCATGAGGTCAAGAGATAGAGACCATCCTGGCCAACATGGTGAAACCCCATCTCTACTAAAAATACAAAAATCAGCTGTGCGTGGTGGCATGTGCCTGTAGTCCCACCTACTCGGGAGGCTGAGGCAGGAGGATTGCTTGACCCATGAGGCGGAGGTTGCAGTGAGCCAAGATGGCACCACTGCACTCCAGCCTGGTGCCTAGCAACTGAGGGAGACTGCCTCAAAAAAATAAATAAATAAAAACCCCATCTGATGAGAATACATGTTTTGTAGGGCATGACTCCCTAGACTCCTTAGGTAGGTAGGTAGGAATTTGGGTAAGATAAAAAATTAGAGCTTAGGCCTCATTTCTAATTATCTGGAAATATGGGACAGGAGAAATAAATGACAAACTAAAATGTGTATTTTAAAATTTCAGAATAATTATGATATCATCTTAGCTAAAGTAATCTCGTCCTCACTCTTCTTCCCATGGTTTGATTTGACTTACACCAAGTATCACCACCTGAAATCATAATTCTTTATGTATGTATATATGTAGGTACATGTTTGTTTGTTTTCTGTCTTCCCCATTTCGATTAGAACATAAACATTCCATAAAGTCAAGGATTTTGTCATTCTTCATATTGCAACTGCAGGACTCAGAACAGTGTTGGCAAACAGAAGGCACTGAATATATAGAATGAATGAATGTACAGATCTGGTTAGAATTTTGGAAGCTAATAACTTCTGTCCAACCAAGAAATTCTTAATGTCATTGTAAAGAGCAAAGGTCAATAAAACCTGAATAATTGGAAAGGTCAAGAAAGTGGAAGTTTTATAAACGCATGAAGTAAAAGTTTAGTCTGGTTAGAGGTTAGAGAATAAGGACGTTGGCCAATATATTTTGAGGGGAGGGGGCTAAGTTAGAAATACTTCTCATTTTATTTTCCTATTTTAAATAAAATCACAACATGATATAACCTGAAAAGCATTTAGACCAGTATTTGTTGCCTCCTTTGCATGTAGCGGCTCCAGCAGAATAAGAGAAGCTTGCTCTTGCTGCTTGGATGAGCCCTTGGGGAAGAAAATGGAGCTGTTTTTAGAGTCACATTCAGTGAGCATAGCAGGCTTCGAAATGAAGATAAGGAATATGCCCAATTCTGAGCACAGTTTTTTCAGTCTGAGACAAATACCGCATAGGAAGTATTGTTCCAGACAAAGGACTATTGTTTGTAACATTTAAAAGCACGTCTATTTTCAGTTTTTCAGTTTACAAAATTTTATAGATAAGAATAAAGTTGAGTCTGAGGACAAAGGAAGTCACCCTTGTCACCACTCAACCGATGGCATTGGTGGTAGTTTTCCTATTGTAATTTTGAACTTAACAAACAGATGGACTTGGAACCAGACTTTAAAAATTCAAATAGAGGAGTTTCTATAATGTTTTTCCTTCTTGGAACTGTCTTAGCTCTGCTCTCCATCACTGTCTCAGTTTCTATTGCTGTCATCACAAATTATTGCACACATTGTGTTTTTTTTGAAAGAAAAAAGAAAAAGAAAGGGGGAGAGAGAACAGAAGTCTTGCTCTATGGCCTAGGCTGGAATGCAATCCAAAAATAGGTATTAAAAAACCTCTTTTATGCCAATAATTGTGCTTAACAGCAGCAACAGGAAGGAATAAGGGAAGAAAATAACAAACAGCCAACCAATATTTCATTTAAGTATGTGAAATGCTATACAAATGCTCAAGAGTGATTTACTTCCAATTATGTGGTCACTTTCAAAATAGGTGTAATGTGATACTGAGAACAATGTATGTTCTGTGGACCTGGGGTAAAGAATTCTACAAATATTCACTGAGATCACTTGTTCCAGGTCTGAGTTGAAATGATAGATGTCCCTGTTAATTTTCTATCTCGTTGATCCATCGAATATTAACAATGTGGTGACAAAGTCTCCTGCTATTACTGTGCGGGAGTACAAGTCTCTTTATAAGTCATTAAGAACTTGTCTTATGTATCTACGTGCTCCTATATTGGGTGTGTATATATTTATGATCATTGATTTCTGTTGTTGCATTGATCCTTTTACCATTATGTAATGTCCTTCTTTGTTTCTTTGTTACTATTAAAGTTTATTTTGTCAGAGACGAAAGTTCCAACTCCTGCTTTTTTTTTCTGCTCTCCATTTGATTGGTAAGTCTTCCACCAACCCTTTGTTTTGGGTCTTTGTGTGTCATTGCTTATGAGATGGATCTGGATACAGTGAACTGATGGGTTTTGACTTTTTATTCAATTTGCCTGTCTGCGTCTTTGATTGGGGCATTTAATCCATTTAAGTTTAGGATTAATATTAATATTTGTGAGTTTAATATTGTCATTTAATGCTAGCTAGCTATTTTGCCCATTAGTCGATATAGATTCTTCATTATGGAGATACTCTTTACCTTTTGGTAAGTATTTGGGATGACTGATACTGGTTGTTCCGTTCTGTGTATAGCACTTCTTTCAGAAGCTCTTGTACAGCAGGCCTGGTGGTGATGAAATCTCTGTGTACTTGCTTGTTTGTGAAAAATTTTATTTTTCCTTCATTGATGTAGCTTAATTTGGCTGGATATGAGATTCTTGGTTGTAAATTCTTTTCTTTGAGGATATTGAATATTGACCCCCACTCTCTTCTAGTTTGTAGGGTTTCAGCTGAGAGATCTGCTGTGAGTCTGATAGGCTTCCCTTTATGGGTAACCTGACCTTTCTCTCTAGCTGCCCTTAGAATTTTCTCCTTTATTTCAACGCTGGTGACTCTAATGATTATGTGTCTTGGGGTTGCTCTACTTGAGGAATATCTTTGTGGTGGTCTCTGTATTACCTGGAGTTGAGTTCCTGCCTTTCTAGGTTAGGAAAGTTTTCCTGAGTAATATCCTGATGAATATTTTCCAGCTTGGATTCATTCTTTTCATGACGTTCAGGTACATCTATCAAACATAAATTAGGTCTTTTCACATAGTCCCATATTTCTTGGAGACTTTGCTCATTCCTTTTTACTCTTTCTTCACTAATCTTGTCTTCTCATTTCATTTCATTAAGTTGGTCTTTGACCTCTGATATCCTTTCTTCTGCTTGGTCAATTCAACTATTAAAACCTGTGCATACTTCACAGAGTTCTCATATTGTATTCTTCAGTTCCATTAATTCACTTATATTCCTTTCTAGATTGTCTATTCTCATTAGGATTTCATCAAATCTTGTTTCAAGTTCTTAGTTTCTTTACATTGGGCTAGAACATGTTCTTTTAACTCACACAAGTTTCTTATTATCCACCTTCTGAAGCCTAATTCTGTTACTGGAACACACTCGTTCTTCATCAGGCCTTGTTCCCTTGTTGATGAATAACTGTGATCCCCTGTAGAGGGAAGGCATTCTGATTTCGGGTAGTCTCATACTTTCTACACTGGTTTCTTCCCATCATTGTAAGTTTATCCACCTTTCATCTTTGTAATTACCGACTTTCAAATTAGGTCTCTGAGTGGACGTCCAACTTGTTGATTCCCAGCGCTGGAATCTGAGCAACCCACTGCGCCGGCTAAAACAGCGGCGTTAAGATTCATGGTGCTTTTCTGCCCAGGCATCTCTGGTCTGCCTTCCTTCTTGAGTCCCTTTTTCAATCAGCTGAATAGGCAACTCTGCCTTTCCGGAGCTCCAAATGTCGACCCAAAGGGGACCCAGTCCCGTTTACTCTGCACCAAGAACCGCCGCACCAGGGCACTGGCAAAACTGCTGTGCCGGCCACAAGAGTCACGCTGGTGACCCATGGGGCTCCTCCACTGGGAATCTCCTGGTCCGTGAGCAACAAAAATTCATCTGAAAGTGTGACGTCCTCTTGTTCTCTGCACTTTCACTGGGAGCTACAATCCTGAGCTGCTAGTAATCAGACATCTTGGATCTGTCTCACATACATTGTCTTAAAACAATACACATTTATTTTCTTACAGTTCCAGAAGGCAAAGTCAAAAGTGGATCTCCTTGGGCTCAAATCAAATGTCAGCATCATGTTCTTTCTGGAGGCTCTAAGGAATAATCTGTCTTCTTTCCTTTTGCAGTTGTGAAAGGTCCTTGGATCGTGACTCTCTTTGATCTTCATAACCAGCAATGGCCAGTCAAGTCTTTCTCACATCACAGCCCTCCACCATGGACACTTTTGCCCCCATTCCTATTCAAGGACACTTGTGATTACTTTGGGCCCACTCAGTTAATCCAGGATTCAGCTGATTTACGACCATAATTCTATTTGCTACCTTAATTCTTCTTTGCTATATAATATATTTCTGGATTCTGGGGCATTAGAACATGAACATCTTTCAGAGAAAATTATTTGCCTGCAGATATATTTTCTATGTGAATATGTATGTTTTTTTTTAAAATAAATGTACTTCATGAAATGAACCATTCTATTTTCATGTCTTGTTGAAATGGTCCAAGTCTAGAGTAGAAAATATTCGACACTCTTGTTTATTCCTGGTCAGTTTATGAGTCAAAAAGAGCCAAGATCAAGGTGTGCCCAGAGAAGAGCTGAGCTTGAAGAATACCAGAGTAAGGCAAGGTCAGAGCAGTTACAACTGAAATTTATTTTTTTTCAATTAGGTTTTACTGCTCTTTTAAAGAAAACTGTTCTCCATGAGAAGAAAGCCATGACATTGGTTGTTATACATAACGACCTTTTTTGAGACACACAAGTCTCAAAGAGGGGTTAATATGCAGTGCCTTTTGGTACACTAACTGTGGTTAGTGGAAGCATTTACACCCTGGGAAAGGCTTGAAATTAGTGCTTTACATTTGCAAAGCACACAACACTCGAGGCACTCCCAAAGTTTTAAAAAATAATGTTAGTAGCAAATTACTTGAAATTCATTATTATCTCTCCAGGTAAACTCTAATAATAAAATTTATGTATTTGACCTCTGTGACAGATTTGAAATAGGAATTAATCTCTGTAATTAACTTGTAATGGATTTCACTTTCTAATTGTGTGCACATAAAACCAACAGTTGCTTATTTTATACTGTTTTTGGCAGTAAGTGTTCCATCTCATTGTTTTATGAGGCAATAATATAGTGTCTAAATAGAAACACTCAGAGCACAAATAATTTATCCTATTGAATAACAGAGATTTTCATCAATAAATCAGGAAATCAAATTACTTTTCTTGTGGGCCAGCGCTGAGTGAGATGCTTATGGCTGCAATAAATGCCACAATTAATGATGTTTGAATGTCAGAAGTTTGAAAATTCAACATAAATTTATGAAATGTCCAGAAATTCATGTTAATCCACACCTCAAACCATTTAAATTTCTTTACATCATTCATCCAACATCTTCGCTCTAGAATCTTCTCACTTATCTCACTTTAAATATATCCAAAACCATGGGAATACATGGTATTCCTGACCAAAACCAGGAATTTTTACTACTGACCCCTATCTAAAAATGTCTGTTTTTACTAAAGAAATCCTTGAAGCTGTTGCTAAGGAACCAACTTTGGAAAACAAAGACAATGTAAAATAAAAATATATTGATTAAAAACAAGAAAAGCTCCAAAAAGCAGCTATTTCTCAGGAAAGTTGATGTGTTATGATAAACTTTTCCAGGCCTTGTCTATTCTCTGGTTGTTGTGCCATATAAACATCTTCTTATTCCACTCTCTGAACCATATATTCCATGTTATGATAGTTTCTGAACTGTTATCTCTTGGATTTAATATGAGTTTACATTTTGTTTCTTTTTATTAAATTCTGGGGTACATGTGCAGAGCATTCTGGTTTGTTGCGTAGGAGTACGCATGCCATGGTGGTTTGCTGCGTCCATCCCTCCATCATCTACATTACGTATTTCTCCTAATGTTATCCCTTCCCAATCTCCCCTACCCCCTGCTATCCCTCCCTTAGAGCCCCCACCTCCTGACTAGGCCCCGGTGTGTGATGTTCTTTTCCCTGTGTCCATGCGTTCTCTTAGTTCAACACCCACTTATGAGTGAGAACATGTGGTGTCTGATTTTCTATTCTTATGTCAGTTTGCTGAGAATGATCGTTTTCAGATTCATCCATGTTTGTGCAAAGGACATGAACCCATCATTTTTATGGCTGCATGGTATTCCGTGGATATATGATGCCATATTTTCTCTATCTAGTCTATCATTGGTTGGTTCCAAGTCTTTGCTATTGTGAACAGTGCTGCAATAAACATACACGTACATGTGTCTTTATAATAGAATGACTTATAACTCTTTGGGTATATACCCAGTAATGGGATTGCTGGCTCTATTTCTAATTCTAGATCATTGAGGAATCCCACACCGTCTTCCATGATGGCTGAACAAAATTTACACTCCCACCAACAGTGTAAAGCTTTCCTGTTTCTCCACATCCTCTCCAGCATCTGTTGTCTCCAGATTTTTTAATGATCACCATTCCAACTGGCATGAGATGGTACTCAATGTGGTTTTGATCGGCATTTCTCTAATGACCAGTGATGATGAGCTTTTTTTCATATGCTTGTTGGCTGCATGAATGTCTTCTTTTGAAAAATGTCTGTTCATATCCGTTGCCCACTTTTTGATGGCATTTTTTTCTTGTAAATTTGTTTAAGTTCTTTGTAGATTCTGGATATTAGCCCTTTGTCAGATAGGTAGATGGCAAAAATTTTTTTTCCCATTCTGTTTGTTGCTGGTTCACTCTAATGATTGTTTCTTTTGCTGTGCAGAAGCTCTTAAGTTTAATTAGATCCCTTTGGTCCATTTTGACTTTTGATGCCCTTGCTTTTGGTATTTTAGTCATGAAGTCCTTGCCTATACTTATGTACTTAATGGTATATCCTAGGTTTTCTTCTAGGGTTTTTATAGTGTTAGGTCTTATGTTTAAATATTTAATCCATCTGGAGTTAATTTTTGTATAAAGTGTAAGGAAGGGTTCAGTTTCAGCTTTCTGCGTATGTCTAGCCAGTTTTTCCAACACTATTTATTAAATAGGGAATCCTTTCCCCATTGCTTGTTTTTGTCAGGTCTGTCAAAGATCAGATGGTTGTAGATGTGTGGTATTACTTCTGAGGACTCTGTTCTGTTCCATTGGTGTACTATATATCTGCTTTGGTACCAGTACCATGCTGTTTTCATTACTGTAGCCTTGTAGCATAGTTTGAAGTCAGGTAGTGTGATGCTGCCAGCTTTTTTTTTTTTTTTTTTTTTTTCCTTTGGATTGTCTTGGCTATGCAGGCTATTTTTTAGTTCAAATGCAAAGATCTTAGAGAAGACCTAGAGTCTATAGGCCATACGAAATATATCTGAGTTAGTCTATTTTGCATTGCTATTAATGAATAACTGACTGGATACTTATTTTTTTTTTAAAAAAAGACATTTATGTGGCTCACAGTTCTGCAGGATGTACAAGCATGGCAGTAGCATCTGCTCAGCTTCTGATGAAGCCTCAGGAAATTTGCAGTGCTCAATGCAAAAGGCAAAAGGGGAACTGGCATATTACATGGCAAGAGGGAGCGAGAGAGATGCTAGTCTCTTAAACAATCAGATTTCACATGAACTCACAGAGTAAAAACTCACTCATTATCACAATGGCAGCACCAACCCATCCATGACCCAAACACCTCCCACTAGGGCCACCTTCAACATTGGAGGTCATATTTCAACATGAGATTTGGAGGGGACAAAACATTCAAACTATATCAATATCTTTGCTTACAGGAAATTAAATATCATGTTAGGAGACAACACTTGTGAAACACATCAGTGTCTTTGTCCATGTTAATTTTTATGGGTGGTTTGAAGGCAGAATAAGCAACATTTGCTAGAATCTTCTAGAATTACTTATAGGAATTAATCTTTTAAAAAATATGATTTATAATGGAGCAGTGGTCAATTAGCCAGAATTTTCTGAAGGACTTGGCACATGCTTAGCAATAGTTAGATAAACAGAATTTTTCTTATAGTGATGAATTTTATTTGTATTTAAGGAACTTCACTGCTATAGGGACTTCAGCTTCAGTCAATTACTTAAATAGAAGCAAAATAGAAGGGACTGTGGTCACCTAAAGATTTTTACAGACTGTACAGACTGAAAACTTACAAGGAAAGCAAAGTACAAATAATGACCAGGAAAAGGCTAAAGAATGGGGTAAATATTAATTAGGAGAAAAATGACCAGCCATCATTAGCAGTAAAGGATTACTTAACCAGGGTTTACAAAGTATGAAATTTTCTTCAAGAGTCTGAATTATCTGCTGTCATCTGTGTTTATTTTAACACTGATTGATTTTGGAATTATATGCAAGAATAGAGCAAAATCTTGTGAACTGGCATCATGTCAGCATCCCCTACTAGTAGTTATAGTTTCAATATCTTTTGGGTCCTCTGTTAAATAGGTTTTCTTGGTTAAATTGGGTGTGTGTGCACATGTGTGTGTATGTGTGTGTAAACCACGGTTCATGATCATCACAACTGGATAGCTATTGCCATAATGTATTTCTGGAAATAGGAAATGAAAGGGACTGAACACTAGACTACTTCTAATATCTCAATTAAATTTGGGTATTAAAATATGAATGTATTTTGTTTTATCAAATTTTTTAGCAAATCTGAATATTTTTAATGGCATGGCTAAATCCAGCTGATTAACATATGTTAATTTTTCACTGACTTTTACAATATAGTTTGCACTATTTGAGTAATTATTTGGGGCACCAGGGTTATTTATAAAGGTGATTTTCAACAGTTATTTCTTTGAAACACTGACTCTCCTTTGCAGGTACTGTGCAGAAGAGTATGTGAAAAATTTGTACTTTTACCAAGTTGCCATTTTTCCCAAAGCTTGCACACTGCCAGGTGAAATTATGGGCTCTATGTTGCAGCTTGTAAGGGTGAATGTCTTCTTTTTTCGGTAAGAGAGTTAATCTTAAGGTGCAGGTCATAAATATATGACCAAAGATAGACGAAGGAGCAACTAAGAACATGATTTGGTATGGCACAGACTTGTTAATTTTAATAGAAATGATGGGGGGAGATTGTCTTTGAAAACATTTTAAAATATGTGACTCTTCTTTGTAAGTAGTTGTCTAAAGACAGCTAAACAGAAACTTGCTGGGGCTGTTTTTTAGAGGAAGTAGATAGAAGTCAACACTGGTTGATCACATAAAAAAGAAAGCAATGTCTACTTCAGAGACACATGGTGTTCTTAAAATATTGGTTGACAGGAAAAGTTCTAGAAGCCCAATCCTTAGAAAATATCAGCAGTGGCATACATTTGCTGTAAAGGAGGGATCAGGAAGTCATTGATGCCTGCTGCTACAACCAGGAGAAGCAGTTGGTGATCAGTTCTCTCAGTTTTCTCTTCCACTTAAAGATAGACCCACTGAGTGATCTACTGTTAGAAGCCAATTTCAGAAGCTGCCAATTGAGAATATACTATCAGGCAATAGGAAAAGAGGGTGCTATTTTTCAGAGAACCTCTCAACACTTGGGGTAGTAAATAAATTCCTATGCTAACCTTCATATATTGCTAAGGACTGGCTGCAGCACTGTCTTGAGAAAATTTAGAAGATCATGTTCAGGTTAGTTGAGTAAGGATTTTATGATTAGTTAGAGATGTCCTTTGTGGATAAGAGTATAGGCATGTAGGTGTAGCATGAGTCACTCTTGACAACTGAGTTCAGCGTGTGTGTGTGTGTGTGTGTGTGTGTGTCTTACCAAAACACCAGGGGTTCTATATAGGTCCTGCTGTTTGCTGCACAGAAAGGAAATGATGAAGACAAGTATTGCCAAGGAAGAAGACTTTAGTTGGGTGCTGCAGCCAAAGAGATGGCAGATAGTCTGAAATCCATCTCCCTGACTGACTGCAATTAGGATTTTATATAGCAGAAATGTACCTATGTGCAGAAAAACAGGAATTAGTGAGGGATAAAAAGAGAAGTTGGTCAGGAGGAAGTAGGTGGTTCGTTAGGCAATCTGTGGGTGAGGGTTCTGGCATCACATTGTCCAAATGCAGTGAACTGGCCAGTTTCAACTCCTTGATACTGTTTGGGAAACCTGCTAGTTGGTTTTCTGAGAAAGGAACTCAGGTAAGACAAACATAAATTTCTCAAGTTTCAAGGCTTGGAGGGTTGATTTTTTTCTTTTATTCAGAAGAAATGATAAACATCAATTCTATAGGACAATTGTGTCAGTTTCATTTATATATATATATATATATACACACACACACACACACACACACACATACATACATACTTGGTGTGTATGTGTATATATGTGTGTGTATATATCTTTAATATCTAAAGGTATGTTTTACCATATATATATATATATTACTATTAGAAGTCCAAAATCCGGGTAAAAGGTTTCTTCCAAAAATGGAGGTCTTAATTTGTTAACTGGTCCTTAGATTTATGATAGGTTATACCTGAAAAAATAGATCAATTAACAAGCCTTTATAATTGAGGTTTGGGGGAGAAAAATGAAGTGAAAAATGTTACCAACTGCTCAGAAAATTGAGTGAGTCAAAATCTAATTTATTATCTATTTTCCTAATGTTTGACAGAGTTCATGATATAAACAATATTAAGCATTGTTTTTAACATTTGTAATTGCCATAAAATATACTTGTTTTATATAATTTCCTCTAAATTTTAGTTGTTTAGCATTGTTTTACCATTCTGCTTAATGTATCTTTGAATTTTCAAACTAAAGACATTTCCTACTCCTGGGCTGAGTAAGCAAGTCTTACACCTCTCAGATCTGGGTGTTTCTCACATAATACCACAGGCCTTTTCTGTCACTCTACCATATAACTTTACTTTCCTAGCCCCTTGCTGACAGAAGGACATCCTTTCTCTTTCTTCTTTCCTTTGTCTTTCTTTCTACTTTAGGTATCTCAGCTGCTGCTGCCAATCAGCATTTGATGACTTTGTTTCTTTTGGTAGAGGAAGTCACTAGCTGTTAGACTGTCAACAATTCTTGAAAAGGACTGGGTTAATGAACGTGAGATTTTTGAAAACCTTTTATAGATCAGTGCTTTCTACTTAAGTTTCGGCACTGAAAGATGGAATAATGCCATTTTCTGAAGCCACTTTACTGGTGTCCTTCAAGCTTTTTTTTTTTTTTTTTTAAAGAACACTGCATTTCCTCTGGTACATGGTGTTCATATGCATTTATTATTGCATGTTGTCAGGTTCTCTGAGATTTTCTGTATTATTAACCAGCTAAGTTTTCCAGTTTGCAAAATATTGTACTCATCTGACCAAAAAACTTTATACTTTCACAGAACTCTTGAGTATGTTTCATGTACCAGACCAAAACAAAATCATTGCTTTAATACATATTTTACATATCCAGAATTCAATTTCAAAGAAGCCAAGTAAGTAGTTACAATGAGATAACCAAAAATTAAATTCTGGCTTATTTTTGTTATAAAAGCAATTTTATGATGGCTAAGTCCATGCCTTACCAACCCAGTATTTCAGAATACTTTTTTTTAAATCAAATTGTTTAGCCATGATAGCTTTCAAATATTGACTTGCCTATACAAAAATATAATCTCCCTAAGACAGTCTTATTTATTGCTGAAAACCCCTCCCAGCAAGGAGCTATCACTTAATGTGCTCTGGACAAATTCCACATGAGGTGATAAAATCAGTGCCTCTTCAGTTCTTAGCCCTCCTGAGGTAACCAAGGCAGGAGAGGAGTGGTAATGACTGACTGTTGATACTACTGGCACTAACACTCTGCACAGTTCTGTCCACACCACTTAATCTGAGTTGTGGCCACACCCATTCCTTAATTTGCTCCTGCCATATCACCATTTGGTAAGTGCCCAAAACCTTCTACTACTGCAAGTCCTCCAAGAACACCTATATCTCACATAGATACACACACACACATACACACATACACACACACACACACACACACACACAGAGAGAGAAGCACTGATTAAATATTAAACTAATACAGAACTAATAAGGATTTCTCCCAAAGAAGCATTCAGGTTAGTCAGGTTAATGCTTTCTCCAGGAACAATGGGAGATGACTCTTTTTATATTTAGATAATAAAGAGCATTTTCAAATTATTTTTCCAGATCTAAAGAAGAGACTCATTTCATAGAGCCAACCAAAAATAAACCAAATCTACTTACAATTAATAAATTATATGGCTAGGCATGGTGACTTGTATCTGTAATCTCAGCATTTAGGGAAGCTAAAACGAGAGGATTGTTTGATGTCAGGTGTTCGAGACCAGCCTGGGCAACATAGCTAGATCTCATCACTTTTTAAAAAAATGTTTCTCTACAGGTTCTTCTTCTCTTGGTTAGCAACCCATTAACCAAACAACAACAACAAAAAAGTATCTCATACATTTATATTTTATGTGTTTTTTTTTAATTTAGCTGTTAGCAGGGATATAGACTTTTCTAATCTATTTGCCCAGAAGTAATCTCCTCTTCCGTAGACATTCTGTACAGCACTTTGACCCTCTCTTGCATTGCTAGCTTTTTAATAATTTAGGTACCAAAAATAATAAAAAATTATTTTTGTCTCTATGATCCTTTTCACGCAACTGTATCCTATGCTTGGTTAATATACTACCACTTTTGAAAAACTGACGTCCTTTGGTGTAATTTTTTCTTAAGAGTAAGGGTCTTGCATTATGGACTCTAATTTAATTTATATGGCTGCTATAGAAAAATATTCATAGACATTTAAAGCTGTTGGAGTATTGCCTTTAATGATCATGATCCTGATATAGCGGCACTGAGGCAATGCTGTCATGTGTGTAGGAGGTTAGAGTCAGATGGTGAGCAAGCTACTTCACTCCCTACATCAGTTTTCTCATCCATGAAATGAGGTTGCTAATGGGACCTTCCTAATAGTGCCTTGTAAAGATTATTTGAAATTAATTTATGTAAAGCTTTTAGAACAGTGTCTGATACTTGTTTTATACTCAGGAAAGGTTAGCTATTATTTTTAATATTGCCTTAGCAATTTGAAAGATCAATATCTCTTTAAGTCAAGCCAAAGGAGAGCTAAATATACTAAAATGTACACTACCTAGCCAATGCTAATGAATATTTAGTTTGGAGGTATGTATACTGACAAACTTAAGTAGTCCACAGAATAAGCTGACACAGGCTTAGTAGTTTTTATTTTCCAGGACTAAAAAATAATTAATGTCGAAACTGCAAAAGGGCAAAAAAAAAACCCTAGATAATGCCAGAGATCAGTAAAAATATAAACCAGAGGAAACGAACGTAATAAATGAAAATTTCTTATTTGCCCCAGTAAGTTCTGTTATAAACATAAACAGTCTCACTCCTTCCAACACCTCACTGGCTACTGGGGCCACTGTGGTAATTTGACCCTAAATAGTTTTCCTTGGCTTTGTCATTACTACAGTGAGATACACCTGGAAGAACCTAATAGCCAAGGAATAAAGCAATTAATACATTTCAGAAATTACCACCAGGGAAATATGTGGTTTCATGCCCCTTATTTTGTGATTACTTCAGGTCAACTTGCTAGAAAGAACCTCACAATAAATGGGCTGCTATCAGTTTTTCTTACCAACTTTTTATCATTTCTATGTTTTATCATTTCTATTTTTATATTTTCTTGTTTTGGTTGCTTAAAGATTTTAGTTCTGTCATAGCAGGGAAAAATATTCCCCAGAAATCTGAAAACTCTTTAATGATTTGATACAATATTAGAATTTACCATTTTATTAATGGTATACTTTATTAAATGTAATTTCCAAAATTAAGATGTTTAATATGCTTCTTTTTATATATAACATGTTTTACTAGGCACATATATTCTCATATATCCTGAAAAAGCAAAAGAGCTTTTATTATTAGATGTTGACCCAATAAACCTAATCCATAGCATTTGGCTGAAAAATCTGAAATGTATTTTCCATTAATATTGTGAAAACAGGTTGATAGCTAAATTTTCCTTGCTGCTATTTAAAAAAATCACTCTGTTGATGTTTCATGAAATATATTACCATATATTTTAACATCATTTTGTCTGTCATGTTCTATTATCCTACTATCATAGAAACATATTAACATAATTATTTTACTCAGCTTCTCCTTTTGACATATTCCAGAGTTTCAGTCTAGTAAGTAACAAGGCTGTCTGTTAATGAGAAAAAGTCTCTAGGAAAGTCCTGACAGCTTTAAAGTTAGAAAATGTTTCAGAATTAATACAGGATAGATGCGAATGACAAAAAATTACAGTAATTATTAGGCAAGTAATAAGAGCTGTGAATTTGAATCGAATAGAAAGACAACATTAAAATATCATTATCTTTGACTAAGGTAAAACTTGCCATGTTTAAATTTCAAAATACTGTTTTTTTTTTTCCTTTAGATTTGAATACATTATTTAGATGATTCATTTCTTTCAATCCTTTGGGGCCTAACAAAGCTTTAATGTATCCTTCTTCACACAGGGGAAAGTGGTGTGTCAAAAGTCTGCATCTGTGTTCCTAAACTTTGAAATGGCGTAATTTTTTTTATATATCTCCACCTATGTCACAAACCTGCATTCCTCATACCCCTCTTCTCTTCCATACCACATTGATTGCTTCTTTGGGAATACTTATGGTTAGGGAAACACCTACCTTTAATAGTCCCAGGTAACACGAGTTGGTTGACTGCTGATGCTCCATTTACAAACTTGCAACTTCACAGTCTAGGTGTGTGCACGGGAAGCCATTGGAGGAACCAGGTGACATGGAGCATTGTGGCCTCTGGTGGGCCAGTTGAAGGGCTCCAAAGTTGAGGTGTCCCAAGCAGCCTTGGGGTGCATTTCCTAAAGTGCTTAAAACGATACACAGCCCTTTGTTTAGTTCCAGGAGGCCTAACTGCTTTCAGTGTCCCACTCTCTTCCCTGCTCCCAGCCACTTTCCAATTCTGAGTCCCTGGGTGTTCTGGCGGGGCAAGAAAGAGGTGTCTCTTGAGCAGTGTTCTACATATCTGGGGAAGGCAGGTTATTCACTCTGCTCTGCCTTTCCCTTGCGGAAGGAGTTTCAGGCCAAGGGATATCTCTCGGCACTTAGCTGGGCCCCTCTGTAGGAGGGTTGATGCAAGTAAAGTGAGACTGTTTTTCTTACCTCTTCAATGCATCTGTTCTTGGCTTTTTTTTTTTTCTACTTCAGCTGTTCACTGGAACTTCTTTATTGGGCTCCTAGATTTCCACAGAGGCACTCTTGTCATGTCCAGATCAGTTCACTGTGAGAATATACTAGGAAACCATTCTGCCATCATGCTAATGTCACTCTCCCAGTTAGGATATATTTAAACTGATGCTGATCTACACAGGAAAAAAAAGGAAATTTGATCATTGAAAAAAAATGTGTATAACTGTATCTTTTCTCTGTATCTTTTCATTTATCTGCCTAGAAATAGATGCAGTCTTTCTTATCTAAAAGTTCTAAAGTTGTGTTCTAGGGCTTAAGTGTAAAAATGATTCTACCTTTGGGCCTTTAAAAGAATCTAGATCCCTGAAATGGACCCCTTAACATTCTTATTTATTTGGTTGAGGAAAAATGTAAACATCCGCATTTTTCACAAGGAATTCCGGGAATCCTGGCGCAGATATTTCTTACACCACATCTTTGAATATTCTAAATGATAATCACCTCCATCAGTATCAAATGCAGTTATTCATTAAGTAACTCATTTGTGTTGATGGTTGATATAGTCTGGTTCTGTGTCCCCATCCAATTCTCATCTTGAATTATAATCTGAATTGTGATACCCACATGTTGCGGAAGGGAACCTGTGGGAGGTGATTGAATCATGGGGGCGTTTCCCTCATGTTCTTGTGAGAGTGAGTTCTCTTGAGATCTGATGGTTTTGTGACCGGCTTTTCCAACCTTCTCTCTGCACTTCTCTCATTCTTCTTCTCCTTCTCGTTATCATGTGAAGAAGGATGTGTTTGTTTTCCCTTCCACCATGAGGCCTCCCCAACCCTGTGGAACTGTGAGTTAATTCAACCTCTTTTCTTTATAAATTAACCAGCCTTGGGTAGTTCTTCATAGCAGCACAAGAACGGACTAATACAGTGGCTTTAAAAATTGAAGCAGATCCTTCACTAAATTATTGATTGGCTCTCATGCTAGAATAGTATCAAATATTTTTAAAAGGCAGTGTTCTATAATTCTGTATCTAATGTACTTTATTGCTGTGGGTTGTGTTTCCAAATGGAAGAAGTCTATAGTTTCAACTGAACCATAGTGCCTCTCCAGTATTTCTGATTTAAATGGAGTTAAGGAGGCTTCGTATAAAATGAAAGAAAGAAGACACAAGGCATACTAGTAACCAACCAGGAGGACTCTGTCTTTTTGTTTAAATAAAAGTATCTTAAAGACAAAGATCAAAGCAAATTCTTCAAAGGGCGAAAGAAAATGTAAAAGAATTATTATGGATACCCATTTTCCTGCCTAAATTTGGCAGTGTTGTCTAGATAAAGGTCAACTTGCTCCACACTTAATTGGTTAGAGATATAATTGCTCTATTAAAATTAAGCAATTATTTTTATTTACTGAGACTGATTCTCTGACAGACTCCATAATGCTTGCTTTTGTGCTTAGACTCTTCTATTGTTTTTTAAGTTGATAACATATGCACATGCTAAAAGAAGCTCAAGGAGTTAAAGAAAGTGAGACAAAAGTAATTCTCTCTTTTATACCAGTATTCAGTCCTCGGGAGGCAAATGCTACTAGACATGTCTATTTCTTATGTGTATTTCCAGAATATATTGAATGTTGTGGAGTAAGGGTGAGTAGGATGTGAGAAGGAATATAAATAAATGCAGGTCAGGAAATGCTCTTGATTTCAAATTAGCAGGAGACACGCACTAAAGAACGTCTTAGTAACAACCTAAATGAGTTAGTATTACTAAGCAGCATTTTTACCACCAGAGAATCACTTAGATACCAGAGAAAATGTAATATATTCTTCAAGTAGGCATGTATTCTCCCAGGAAAAATAAATGAAATTTTTCTTAACAAGTACTGCTTTCAGCAACTAACAGACATTTAAATGAGAATGCATTTTAGCATAATGAAAATTACCTGAGTTTTAAAATGACCCTTGGGATGGTCCTGGCCACCAATCAATTGTTCTTGCAGAGTAAGATGAATGACTACCTTCCTGTAGTAATGTGTTTGGAAAACAATTTGGAGGTAAATTGAGAAATTACTTTTTTTGACCTATTTCTGAAATTTCTTTGTAATATCTGACTAAAAAGAATTTAGATTAAAAAATGTATAATGGCACCAAAAGGGCAAATGTTGTAAATGATTATTAAGTAAGAATGACTTTGAAAACTAAACTTTAATTGAATACCTACTCCTTTTAAGATACTAGGCTGGGTTTTAAAATAACTTTGAGAAATTTTCAATATAATTAAGAAATGATGTGTATGTGAAAACTATAATATTTATCTAATACAGTATCTATTTAGAAAATGGGACAGAATTAAGTGGACTCTGCACATCAGATTCTCTTCAGACCTATGCTACACTTTGTCTTTTTTGCAAAGTGCAGTAGGTCATCTAGGTTAATGAGACCATTAGCGGTTAGCAGGTAGATGGGCAATGCCCACTGCTGAGATCAGCCAGATGCTCTGCTAATATATATCATATTTTAAGAGTTTTAGTTCTTTTTTGGGCTGTGCTTCCATCAGCACTTACCTACAGCCTAGGTTAATAATTTGTTTTTGGTAAAGTTACCAATAACTAGTCTTTGGTCAATAGAATTCATGTAGGTGCACATATATCATTTCTCTTTAGGTAAGATTTCATTCTTTGTTGCACTGTAGATTTGTGTTTAATTTGTGTTTTTATTTTAATGTAATGAGACTTGTCTTCAAATAATTTCTTTAATGGTTTTGAATTCAATAATATGATGACCTATCTTTCTTGTCCAAGTTCATAACCAATTCAGAGAGAAGAATTACAATGACAGTATCAAAATGTCAGTTTAATTCTTGATAAAAGCTAGATTGGAGTACATGGCTTAAATCTGCAGTAATAATGGACATATGTCCTCCAACCTTAAACTAGGCAGGCTTTTCCACTCAGTCTTTAGAGCAGCTGGCCAACCACAAGTTTTTCCCATAGGGGCAAACTTTACTGGTTTCCCCACAGGGTCCTTTACTGTCTGTATGAGAGCACCCTAGAATATGTGTATTCTGCTGAGCTTTCCTTTAAAAGAGTCAGAGCCCTGAAGGGACTGAGCCGCATTTTCTCTGTTCTTTCTCCCAAATACACCAGTTATATACTTGACTCCCTTTCCTCCCTAAAAAGTTGATTTCAGTTATGGGGCAACTATAGTACAGATTGTATATGGGATACTTTATTCTGTCAGAAAGCAAGGAAGCTAAAAACTAATGGAATCATGTCAAAATGAAAAATACAGCTTGAAGATGTTCTGGGTAAATTTATGACATAGTGAGCATGCAGATAAAATAATATCAAGAATTGATTATGTATATTTTAAAAAATTTATGGAACCTAATGATAATTTAGAAATAAATATATATATACATGTACATAAATACAAAAATGAGAAAGAAGAAAAACACTTTTCTATGAAAGATGCATTAGATTATAAAGATATATGGAATGTTAAAACTGGGAATTTAATATTTATGATGAATTAAGTTAAGTGTCATCAGTGAACACTAAAGCCGTTATGTTGATGGGTCAGTGGAGAACAGGATATTCAACTGTTGGCAAAGGAATCCAACACAGATTGCAAGGGGGAAAAATGTACGCTTAAAGTAGCCAGTACTTGCTGTCGTCATCTTAACTTAATAACGCAATTACTGTTGATGATCGCCGATGTTGGGGAAAGGTGGCAATTTTGATGTGATGCAATGTGAAGAAAATCACCTCTAATGTGTTCTTGCCAACGATGTCAACCATAATCTAATCAAATGCCAACATTTAATTAAAGAGGATATAGAGACAGAGGAAAAGTTAAGTGATCTCAAGGGCTAAAAATCACAAATTTGGAACGGGAAGCCCTCCACAAAAACACAGGACAGGAAACTCTTGTCAAAAAAAGTGATTGTTTAAAAAAAGGTGGGATAAAGAGGCTAAAAGCAAACAAATGCCAAGTAGAAGGCTTGATAAGGTGCTAGTGAAAGGAAGAAAGAGGAAGGAAGAGAGGGAAGGAGAAGGGGAGCAAAGAAAGGATTGTTTTATTGTTCTTTTCTTACTACAGCACTTTGTCTCTCCTGAAGCATGAAACATTTTTATTACTAGCTAACAGGCAGCTACAGGTTTTTATTTATTTTGCTTTATAATGTTCTATTGGCTATTCTGTGACTAATTTCTTACGGTTAAGAATCAGTACTTTTCAAGTAGTAATTCAAAGTTTTTATTTATATGTGGAATTTATACATTAATATTTTCAAGTAATTTCTGGTGAGGACTAGTGTGTCAATGCATTTCTGTAAAATTCATTTGCCTTTTTAATAGAAATTTACAAGACATGTATCACATATATTCAATACACAGATTTCATGTAAGAAATTACATTTTTGTGTAAAGCTAATTAATTCACTGAAGACCTCTCAGGAGTTAAGCTAATTGATATGGTGGCTGTTTCATAGTATATCCATAAATTACTTAGAGTAGCAGGCAAAAGAAACAAGTTTGCAAACAGGGTCATCAGCACTACAATTTTAAAGATTTGCTATTTTCTTTAATAAAACTTTAGATCCTGGGACAGTCACAAATTGTTTCCTATTTCTGTACCTATAATCATACAAAAGAGGAGGTATAAATTTGTATTACTAAAATATGATTTTAATTTGGCTTTCTAAATAGTTCTTAAAAACTGTTTCCTTGAAGTCCATTAGAATGCTGTTATAAAAACTGCTCTCTCAAGTTTTAAGACAAATTAGGTCTACAATTTGGGATTGTATTTACAAATGCCAAACGTAATTTGCTCTGACAGAAGGAATTTTTTTTTTCACATAGACAAACATTTCAAGTTCTTCTATTGTTTATGCAAAATTAAATAGAAAACTTTTCATTTCATACCTGCATATACTTTATTTAGTTCCTTCCATCTGTTCTGCAAATGCTTTTATAAAACTGTATCCCATGGCAACCCCCAGTGGCATTTTAGCTCCATGTCTCCCAGCTGAGCTCATCTCTCCTAGGGAAACCACCTTAGCACCTCAAGTAAAGCTTGTTTTCATTAATTTGGAGGGAGTTTGGTTTGGTAAAATTCTCTCCACAATTTCCATGATAGGATATAGATGTTACATATACATTTCTTTATGTGTCCAAGAAAATACTCAATTTTCACATGGTCTGTGGATCATGTTTAAATCCCAAAGAGGGGAACAAGTCAGGTTATTTCACAAAATCACAAAGAAACGGCAGATAATCATTTTTATCAATGTAAAATATGTCTTGTATCCTAGAAAGTTATTTGAAATAAAGCTTATAACATTTTAAAATGTAAAGGGAAGAGAAAAATTCAGGTCCAGGTACTTCAGATTTGTAACATGTAACTACGTCAATCAGTGTATTAATTTATGCTGGTGGAAATGTGATATACTGGGCAGAACAGTGAGCCAAAACCAGCAGAGCTGAGATCTGTTCCCAAGGTGGCCACTTATGGCCATAGTATTTAGAGAAGTCATTTAAAATCTGTAAGCCTCAATTTTCCAGATCAGAAACTGGGTGAAACCTCCCAGGGTGTCGTGAAGATAATATGAGATTCTTATAAAAACTTTGTTAAGGACAAAGCACTGTTTAACTTAGCATTTATTATTATACTCTTTAAATTGGTATTTTATTATTGCAAGTGTCATCTATACACAATGAAAACATAATGATATTGCAGCTTTAAGTACATTTATTCAAAACAATGAAATGAAATCGTTGTTAGAATCTTGAGAAGTGAGAAAGGAACAGTAAACTGTTTTCTGAATAATCCGTCCTCTCTTCAGAAATCAAAGCATTCTATTCCAAAACATACAGTATCTGAATTTAAAATTGCTTTTAAACCTTTTAATATATATCCACATTTTAAAAATCCTTTTCAAAACATAATTATTTTGAAAAATGTGTTAACATTACGCTATAATAAACCACTATGAAGAAACTAAAATCCATATGTGCTTATGTATATTTTAAAAATATTTCATTCCATCTCTGTTTCTGGATGTAATCTTTGTTCCTTAAGTTTAGAATAATAATGTTTATAAAGTAGTGTGATTTTTTTATACACTTTAAGGAATTTTATTCAAACCATTGTTTTATTGCAGATGCTCTTACAAAGTTGGAGTCATAAATTACACATATACCTGATGAAAATTCAGAGCACAGAATTTACTTTCAAAAAGTAAATGTAATTGTTTGGGACAATTTTCTTTTATTTTTTTCAACTTTTAAGTTCTGGGTTATATGTGCACATTTGCTACATAGGTAACTGTGTGCCCTGGTGGTTTGCTGCACAGATCAACCAATTCCCTAGGTATCAAGCCCAGGATCCATTAGCTATTCTTTTTGATGCTCTCCCTACCCCAACACAACAGGCCCCAGTATGTATTGTTCTCTGGCATGTGTCCATATTGTTCAGCAAAATTTATTTAGAACAGTATCACTAAAAATATTCTGCACTTGATTGTACTCACTGATAAGGAATAAATTCTGGGAAACTATCTACACTGTGGCAATACTTCCTGTTTACATGAGAAAATCATATAATCAACTAATTCAAAAAATTAATATACACAGCTTAAAATGCTTAGTAATATACTTCAGTGACTAATTATCTGAGAGGATGCCATTCCTTTTGATGATTTATTCTCAAATAATTCATTCCAGCATTAAAATTGGAAGGAAGATCTCAAATAATTTTCTGTTTTTGCTTACCTGTAACGACACAGAACAGGAAAATACAAATTCATATTAACAAAATATGTTAATTCAATTTTCTTAATCAGTTCTTCAAATTAAACATTTTCTTTAAAGATTATTACCAAGCTGCTGTAAAATTGCTTTAATAAGTTCTAAAATAAATTAGATTTATAATTATGAGATAATATTTCCAAATGACAAATTGCATTTGAGGTGATGAAAGCTTCTTCTTCCTCCATCTTAACCATTATTCTAAAACAGGAGAAAAGCCACAAAAAAATTCACAGTTCTAGATGAACTAATCTTTTGCTAGTATAACACTTTCAGCTTCTCAACCATTTCTCCTAGGAGAGGTATTTACAAATCCAAATCTGCACTCTTTATCTTCTTCCTTGACTTCACTTTCCTTCACTTTCATAAGCAATCTGGTTGAGAAGCCATTGGGTGGGCTGAGCAAGGTAGGCACTTGTATGGTGGTAAGGAAGGGAGTTGGAGCTGCGGGCCAACAAAACAGTTGTTAAATAGAGCTCAAGAAGAGTAAAGAGGGAGCCTACCTGTTGGGGTGTTGGTTTAGTAGGAGGTATTGGCGTCTGAGTGAGGTGGCCAGTGTGGCTTTGTGAAGCAGATAATCCAATCCTGGGTTTTGGTGTCCAGTAGAATGAGACCACATGGAGAAGCAGATTATAGAAGACTATTGATGTTATTTCATGTTTGCAGAGGAACATCTTCAGCATAGAGTGGGACTGCTGAGTCAATATGTAAATCTATTAAGAATTTTGTAGATTCTCACCGGCAGTGTATGTGTATGTAAACATTGTTTCCTTACAACATGAAACTTGCCAGTATTTGTTCTCAATATTTAAAAAATTTTGCCAACCTGATAGATGAGAAATAGTATCTCAAGGTATTAAGTTTTTTCTTCATTATGAGTACACGAGCATCCATCATTTATATGTATAAGGGTCATTTGTATATCTTTTATAAGTTCTCTGTTCATATATTTAGCCATTCTGTGGGATTTTAAGTTTTCTTCTCATTAATCTTTAAGAGCACTGACAATATTTATAACTATTTTCTATGAGTTTTTGAATTTTATCTTTTGAATTTGCATGCTATATTTTTGTCATTTTAAATATATGATAAAATCAGTATTTCATATAGGTGATTATATGTGCATTTTCTTTTATTGGTACTGGATTTTCTGTCATTAAAAAATGTCTCCAGATTATAAGGAATTAATCCATGTTTTCTTCTTGCATGTTCATTCTTGTATTTTTAGATTTGATGTCTGATGTACTTAAAGTAATTCTGGTCTGTGGTGGTAGATACAGATCCAATTGTAATTGATTTCCAAATGGCTACACATTTATCTTCACATTTTCATTTTAAAAACTCATATTCTTCAGAATTATACTGATGAGTCTAATTCTTGAATTTCTACCCTATGTCTATTCATGAGCCAGTACTATTCTATTTTATCTATAGAGGCTTTATGTTACATTTTGCTGTTGGCTAGGGCTAAGCCTTTTCATTTCCTTTTTTTTGGGGGGGGGAGGTGCTCACTAATTCTGCCACTTACACTTTAGTATCAATGTGTCAGAGTTTAGAGGAAAAGACTTCAGCATGTTGGGGAATAATTTAAAATTTATATCTTACCTTGGATTAAAATTAGTGTTTTATGTTTATTGTTTACTTTGCATCTTTCATAAGTATTTTTAAGCTTTTTTGCATAAATTATGTTACTTTTTAGATACATTTATTCCTAATTCTTTGATCATTTTATTGTTCTTATTGCTTCTATAATAAGGGAGTTATTCCCTCTCATGATATATCTTCTATTCTTGAATGTCAATTTTTAGTTTTTCTAGTTTACTACTTTTTTGGTTTAACATTTGGTTCAGCATTGCTTCAGCTCTTGAATATTCCGTGTAATACATTTTATCAGCCTGAAATATAATTTTCCTCTTTTTTCGATGCTTATATATTTAATTGTTTTCTCTTATGTGACTGCTTTGGCTAATAAATCTAACACAAGTGAGTATAGTGAGCACCATTGCCTTGCTCTTATTCCATTCAATGTAGATAGGCTGAGCATTTTCTAAAATTTTAAGTTCTACTTCACTTTTGATGAAAAGCTCTGTCTAAATTGTTTCCCTATTCTTGCTTTTCACCATAAGCTTTTAAGAGAAGACAAGCCACACCTTCGAAACTTTGCTTAGCTATGGCTTCAGGTAAATATCAGCTGAATACCATTTTCATCACTCACAAGTTCTACCTTCCACAAAACAGAGGACAGAAACAATGTAGCCAAGTTTTTTTTTTTTTTTTTTTTTTTGCAACTTTATAGCAAGGACCACTGTTCCTCCAGTTTCCAACAACATGTTCCTCATTTTTTTTCTTTCTTTACTTTTTTTTTTTTTTTTTTTTAGATGGAGTTTTGCTCTGTCACCAAGGCTGGAGTTCACAGTGATGCAGTCTTGGCTCCCTGCAACCTCCGCCACCCAGGTTCAAGAGATTTTCCCATTTCAGCCTTTCAAGTAGCGGGAATTACAGGCACCCACCATCATGCCTGGCTAATTTTTTGTGTGTGACTGTGGAGACGGGGTTTCACCATGTTGGCCAGGCTGCTCTTGAACTCTTGACTTCAGGTGATCCACCTGCCTCGGCCTCTCAAAGTGGTGGGATTGCAGGCATGAGCCACCGCACCCGATCCTCTGAGACCTCATTAGAATGGCATTTACTATCCGTATTGCTACCAACATTTTGTTCAGTATTTCTAAAGCATTTTTGTTTTGTTGTGTTTTGTTTTGTTTTTATTATACTTTAGGTTCTAGGGTACATGTGCAGATCATGCAGGATTGTTGCATAGGTACACACATGGCAATGTGGTTGGCTGTCTCCATCCCCCCGTCACCTATATCTGACATTTCTCCCCATGTTATCCCTCCCTGACCTCCCCACATCCTCCAGCTGTCCCTCTCTTGGCCCCCTACAACAGACCCCAGTGTGTGATGCTCCCTTCCCTGTGTTCATGTGTTCTCATTGTTCAGCACCCACCTGAGAACATGTGGTGTTTGATTTTCTGTTCTTGTGTCAGTTTGCTGAAAATGATGGTTTCCAGATTCATCCATGTCCCCACAAAGGTCATGAACTCATCAATTTTTATGGCTACATATTATTCCATGGTGTATATGTGACACATTTTCCTTGTCCAGTCTATCATCAATGGGCATTTGGGTTGGTTCCAGATCTTTGCTATTGTAAACAGTGCCGCTATGAACATACATGTGCATGTGTCTTTATAGTAGAATGAGTTATAATCCTTTGGATATATACCTACTAATGGGATTGCTGGGTCAAATGGAATTACTATTTCTAGGTCCTTGAGGAATCACCATACTGTTTTCCACAATGGTTGAACTAGTTTACACTCCCACCAACAGTATAAAATTGTTCGTATTTCTCCACATCCTCTCCAGCATCTGTTGTCTCCAGATTTTTTAATGATCCCCATTCCAACTGGCATGAGGTGGTATCTCAATTTGATTTTGATTTGCATCTCTCTAATATCAATGGTGATGAGTATTTTTTCATGTGTTGGCCTCATATGTGTCTTATTTTGAAAAGTGTCTGTTCATATCCTTCTCAAGCATTTTTCAAGAAGATTGAAGCCTTCTTTGTAGATATCCTCTTCTCCTTCTGAGCCCTCACCAGTATCACCCTTAATCCATTCATAGCAAGGTAGGCTTTTTCTACAATGTATTTCCAAGCTCTTCTAATTTCTACCCATTAGCCAGTTCCAAAGCCACTTCCACATTTTCAGGCATTTCCTACAGCAGCACCTCCATTTCTCCATACCAGTTTTTCTGTTTCTTTTCATTTGGGTTGTTTTAACTAAATACCATAATGTGAGTGACTTATCAACAAAAGAATTTTTTTTTCTTCTCACAGTTCTGGAGACTAGGACATCCAATATTAAGCACTGGAAGATTTGGTGTCTGATGAGGACCCACTTTCTGGTTCATAGATGTCTCTCTCTAACTGTCCTCACATGGTGGAAGGGAAGAAAGAACTCTCTTGGGTCTATTTTATAACATCGTTAATCTCATTCACGAAGGCTCTGCCCTCAGATCTAATCACCTCCCAAATGTCTCACTGTTTAAGACCATCACATTGGTAATTAGATTTCGTTGTATGAATTTTGGAAGGACAAAGGCATTCAGACCATAGCATTATTAACTATGATATTGCTTAGGATGAAGACTAGAACCTTACCCCAGGAATGAGGGAGAATTGACCTTATTCAAACTTACCACATTAACTCAAGGAACATATGTGTATAACACAGTGGTCTTCAAACTTTTTGACACTAGGGACCAATGTCATGGAAGACACTTTTTCCACAGAATGGGGCAGGATGTTTTCGGAATGAAACTGCTTCATCTCAGATCATCAGGTATTAGTTAGATGCTTACAATGATTACACAACCTAGATCCCTTGTATATGCAGTTCACAATAGGTTTGTGCTCCTGTGAGAATCTAAAGCCCTGCTGATCAGACAGGAGGCAGAGCGTAGGCAGTAATACTCCCTTGCCCACTACCCACCTCCTGCTGTGCAGCTCAGTTCATAACGGACCAGAGGCTGGTACTGGTCCACATTCTAGTAGTTCGAGACCCCTGGTGTAGCATATCCAACACAAATGTGAGCTTATAAGGTGACTATGTATTGAGTTGAACACTTTGTACCAGGTAGTTGGAATTGCATATATGTAAATAATAATTTATAATTTGTAGTAGTACCAGAGAATAAAATATAAAAACTGAAGAGCCATCAGAGCTACTTGCTTTCATGAGTTGAGATGTTATAAATCCTTTAGGCCCATCCATACCTACCTCATCTTTCAGGCACACGTGCATTTCAGGAGTGATTTTGGATATCAGAAGTTATGGCTTGATGGTATTCATAAGATCTTTGGATGTACATTTTGGGTTTCCTATTTTATATTCTTTCTTAACTTAAACTTGGTCCTGAGTAAAATATATTGTGTCTCACATGCTTGACTGCCATTCCAAACTTCCAGTGCAGAGTGGGAGGTGCAATGACTTTTGGGTGCAATGTATATGTTTTATTATGATAAGTATTTATTCATTGAGTCCTATTCATAATGTTTTTATTAAGAATTAATGCTAAATGACAAAAATTTTCAGAACTTATGGAGATGATGGTGAAAGTTTTCTCCATAAGTATATTTACCCAATAAATTTTGTAGTCAATTTGCTGATATGGAGCCATTCTCTCACTTTACTAGAATAAACTCCCGCCTTTGTAATGATGTTTTATGTTTTTTATCATTCATTTGACGTCTATTTTTAAATTGATTTTTAATTTTTGTGGGTGAGTACATAGTAGATATATATATTTGTGGAGCACATGTGATACAGGCATGCAATATGAAATAAGCATATCATGGAGAATGGGGTATCATCCCCTCCAGCCTTTGTCCTTTGAGTTACAAACAATCCTATTACACTCTTTAAGTTATTTTAAAATGTATAATTATGTTGTTACTGACTAGAGTCACCCTATTGTTGCATCAAACAGGAGGTCTTATTTATTTTTTCTATTATCATTTTTTGGGTGCACACTAACCATCCCCACTTACCGTCCACCCTCCTAGTACATTTACTATCCTCTGGTAACCATCCTTCCACTCTGTGTGTTCATGAGTTGAATTGTTTTGATTTTTAGGTCCCACAAATAACCGAGAACATTCACTGTCTGTCTTTCTGGGCCTGGCTTATTTCACTTAACATAATGATCTTTATTTCCAACCAAGTTGTTGTAAATGACTGGATCTCATTATTTTTATGGTGGAATAGTACTCCATTGGGTACATGTAAAATGTTTTATCCATTTGTCTGTTGATAGACACTTGGCTTGCTTTGGAATCTTAGCTATTATAAACACTGCTGCAGCAAATATAGGCATGCAGATATCTCTTCCACATACCAATTTCTTTTCTTTTGGTTAATATATCCAGCAGTAGGATTGCTGGATTATATGGTAGCTCAGTTTTTAGTATTTTTGAGGAAAGTGTTCTCCATAGTGATTGTACTAATTTACATTCCCACCAACAGTGTACCAGGGCTCCCTTTTCTCCACATCCTCACTAGCATTTGTTATTGCCTGTCTTTTGGATATAAGCCACTTTAAGTGGGGTGAGATGACATTTCACTGTAATTTTGATTTGTATTTCTCTTCTAATCAGTGATGTCGAGCACTTTTTCATATGCCTATTTGTCATTTGCATGTCTACTTTTGAGAAATATCTATTTAAATCTTTTGCCCATTTTTCTGTCAGATTATTACAATTATTTCCTATAAAATTGTTTGAGTTCCTTGTATATTCTGGTTATAAATCCTTTGTCAGATGGATAGTTTGCAAATGTTTCCTCCCATTCTATGGATTGTCTCTTCACTTTGTTGATTGTGTCCTTTGCTGTGCAGAAACTTTTTAACTTGATGTGATCTCATTTGTCCATTTTTGCTTTGATTGCCTATGTTAGTGAGGTATTGCTCAAGAAATCTTTGCCCAGATCAATGTCCTGGAGATTTTCACCAGTATGAAACTGTGATGTGATTTTTGTATATGGCAAAAGCTAGGAGTCCAGTTTTATTCTTCTGCATACAAATATCCAGTTTTCCCAGCACCACTTATTGAAGTAAGTGTCTTTTCCCCAAGGTATGTTATTGACATTTTTGCCAAAAATAAATTCACTGTGATATACGTATTTGTTTCTGTGTCCTCTATTCTCTTCCACTGGTCTATATGTCTGTTTTTATGCTAGTATCATGCTTTTGGTTACTACAGCTTTGCAATACAATTTGAAGTCACGTAATGTGATTAATTCAGTTTGGTTCTTTTTGCTTAGGGTAGCTTTGGGTATTCTGGGTCTTATGGTTCCATATAAATTTTAGGATTTATTTTTATTTTTATTTTTGTGAAGAATAAAATGGCAGAGACTGCACTGAATGAATGTCAGTGGCAGAGATTGCATTAAATCTGTAGATTGCTTTGAGTAGTATGAGCATTTTAACAATATTTATTCTTCGAATCCATACACATGGAATTTTTTCCATCTTTTCGGGTCCTCTTCAACTTGTTTCATCAGTGTTTCATAGTTTTCATTGTAGAGGTCTTTCACAGCTTTGGTTAAGTTAATTCCTAGGTATTTAATTTAATTGTGGCTATTGCAAATTGGATTACTTTTTAACATTTCATTGTTACATTATTCCCTGTTGGCATATACAAAGGCTACTATATTTTCTATTTGATTTTGTATCCTGCAACTTTACTGAATTTGCTTACGAGTTCTAATACTTTTCTTGTGGAGTCTTTAGGTTCTCCCAAATATAAGATCATGTCATCTGAAAACAAGGTTAATTTGACTTCTTCATTTCCAGTTTGGATGCCCTTTATTTCTTTCTGGAAATTCTTGAATTGCTTTCTTGTCTGATGGCTCTAGCTAGGACTTTCAGTACTATGATAAATAACAGTGGTTACAGTGGGCATCCTTGTCATGTTCCAGATTCCCTATTCAGTACAATACGTTTGGGTATGTTGAAGAGGCTGTGTTGTCTAGGGTATATACCGTGGGGTTTATCATCTCACACTGGGAAAATTTAGGACATGGACACACACAAGAAGTTTGGGAGCATAGGTTCAATAGGCAGAAGTGAAGAGAAAGAGATATGGTTTTTTTCTCTCTAGAAAGAGAGGAGTCTCGAACAGAAAAGACTGGCAGACAGTGGATGTACCAGATTATAGCCAGGTTTGAGGAGGCAGTGTCTGATTTACACAGGGCTCACAGATGGTTCTATCAGGTATGATGTTTACATAGCGTGCAGGAAGGCTGGCTGTCCTGCCCTAATCTTATTATGCAAATGGGTTTTTTGGTTGATGGGCACCATCTTGTCTACTTGTTACTGTACACGTGACTGACAAAGAGAAGGGAAGATGGAGCTGCCATCTTGAACATTGGCACAACTGCTGATATGTATGTTTACAGCTTGATTTTACAGTCTGCTCTTTGTTAGAAAAATAAGTTGGGGCTGCTTATTTTTAATAAGTATATTATTATACATATTTTTATAAGTATAGTCTATCCTTGAGAATTATCCACCTGCTGAGGAAAATAATGTGCATTCTGCAGTTCTTGGATGGAATGTTCTGTAAATCTCTATTAGATCCATTTTGTCTACAGTGCAGATTAAATCTGATTTTGTTTTGTTAATTTTCTATCTGGAAAATCTGTTCAGTGCTGAAAGTGGGTTGTTGAAGTTACCAGCTGTTGATGTATTGGGCCCTATCTCTCTCTTTAACTCTAATGTTTCCTCTATCGATCTGGGTGCTCCAGTGCTGGGTGTGTATATATTGACAATTGTTATATTCTCTTGCTGAGTTGACCACTTTATCATTATGTAGTGAGCTTTTTTGTCTCTTACATAGTTTTGTCTTGAAGTCTGTTTTGTCTAAGTGTAGTGACTCACGCTCTCTTTTGGTTTCCTTTGGCATGGAATATCTTTATCCCTTTATTTGGAGTTATGTGAGCTAAATTTTATTTGATAATCTTTTATTTATGATTTTTGATAAATATATATATGAGATTGATCTGTAGTTTTTTTGCTAGTGCAGTTTAATGAAATTTAGTTATCTGTTGTACATTGACTTCTTAAGAATAATGTATAAGTGATCCTTTATGTGTTATCAGGAACAATTTAAATATTGCCATTATTAGGTTTATGAATAATTAATTTCATTTGTGAAAAAATCTGAATCTTGTTCTTTGTGATATTTATTTTATAACTTTTATATTTCCTTTTTGAAAATTGACCCATTTAAGCTTTTTTCTCTGCTGTGGACAACTTTTGTAAATTGTGTTTCTCTATAAAATAACCTACTTAAGCCTGAGTTTCAAATTTATTTGTATAACTTGTGCAAAAAGCCTTAGGATTCTTCAAAACATCATTAGTTTAGGGGATTGAAAGATTAATCCACTTCTTTTAATTCTCAGTTGGTGTCATTCTGATTTATTTATTTTATTTATTAGTTTAGCTCATGTTTCTTATTGCTTTCACCAAACATAATTAGTATTCCTTTTTGCTATCTACCCATCTGACAAAAGCCTAATATCCAGAATCTATGGAGAATTTAAGCAAATTCACAAGAAAAATCAACCCCATCAAAATGTGGGCAAAAAATATGAACAGCCACTTTTCAAAAGAAGACATTTATGAAGACAGCAAACATCTGAAAATGCTCATGATTACTGGTCAGTAGAGAAATGCTGATCAAAACCACATTGAGATACCATCTCATACCAGTTAGAATGGCAATCATTAAAAAAGGAGACAACAGATGCTGGAGAGGATGTGGAGAAAAAGGAGCACTTTTACACTGTTGGTGGAAGTGTAAATTAACCATTGTGGAAGACAGTGTGGTGATTTCTCAAGAATCTAGAAATAGAAATACCATTTGAACCACCAATCTCATTACTGGGTATCTATCCAAAGGATTATAAATCATTCTACTATAAAGACATATGCACATGTATGTTTATTGTGGTACTGTTCACAATAGCAAAAACTTAGAACCAACCCAAATGCCCATCAGTGATAGACTGAATAAAGAAAATGTGGCACATATACACCATGGAATACTACGCATCCATAAAAAGGGATGAGTTCATGTCCTTTGCAGGGACATCGATGAACCTGGAAACCATCATTCTCAGCAAACTAACACAAGAATAGAAAACCAAACACTGCATGTTCTCACTCCTAAATGGGTGTTGAACAATGAGAACACATGGACACAGGGAGGGGAATGTCACTCACTGGGCCTGGGGGGTGGGGTGCTAGGGGAGGGATAGCATTGGGAGAAATACCTAATATAGATGATGGGACAATGGATGCAGCAAACCACCACCATGGCATGTGTATACCTATGTAACAAACCTGCATGTTCTGCATGTACCCCAGAACTTAAAGTATAATAAGTTTAAAAATTAATCTGAATTTTTATCTTTATTTTTTCTTTCTTTTGCTTTTTTCATTTACTTTATCTCCTGGCTTTTTGATTTACTATCTGACTCATTTTTATTTTTTATTTATATTGACCTTTGTATTTAAATATATGAATTTCTTTTGATTATTGCTCATACTATAATCCTATAGATTTGAACAGTCTTAAGTTTTCATTATGATTTTTTGAGATATTTTAATTTTGATTTTAATTATCCCTTTAAATCTAGAATTGTACAAAAGAAATTTTTAAAATTTGGGGAGGAAAGGAATTTTAAAAAGCTTTATATTTATTTTTGGTTTTACTGCATTGTGACTAAAGAATATTGTGTGTATCATTCATACTTTAGGAGATTTGCTAAGGGATTTTTAGGGCCTAATGTGTAGTCAATTCTTATTTATTTGAGGAAGATGTAGCTTCTATTTTGGGTATGCAAAGAATCATTACTAATTACATTGTTTAGGTTATCTTTATCCTTACATATTTCAACATATTTTTCCCATTTGTATCTTGGTGTGAGAGTCCAGTATTATGATTTTTTTGAGTAAATTCATTTACTTACTTACTTCAGTTTGTGATTTTTAACAGTAGTTGTTGTGTTACATTTTTTGGATACTTTAACTCTTACATCTTTCTTGTGATTTTTTTCTTTTAGCTTTATAAATTGTTCTTTGTTACCAGTTTGTGTTTTTGGACCAGAATTTTACTTTCTTATGTCAGAATTGAAAACTCATATATTTGTTTGGCATTTAATTTGATTTGCATTTACTGTAATATCTTCACATGTATTTATATTTTGCTTTTCTTAATATTGTTTAGCTATGTCTCTTGTATTCAGAGTAGAATTTTATTTTGTGAAAAAAAGATATATTAAACTGGGCATTTATTTGTTGATATGATGTATTTGGTCTCAACTTTGTCTTATAACCTTAAATGCGTGTATTATATAGTACTGTTTTCTTCATTAGATTTTCTCCTTTCTCTATTTTGTATTTCTTTTGATAATTAACAAAGTTTGCATTTGATATCTTTATAAATATAAATGTATATCACTATGTTTTTCCACTTTCTTTTAGCTTAGTATGTTTCTGTCAAGAAGTCTGTGGTCAATCTTAATTTTTTGTTAATCATTTCTTTTTGCTATGTCCCCTTAAGACTTTCTGCAATCCCAAAAATCTAATAATTTTGATAGAATGTTTATTAAGGTCTGTCTTGGAGTTTACTATTTTCCCATGTACAAGTTGATGTTTTCTATATAAAAAGAATTTGTTTTTCATTTCTGGAATATTTTATTGAAGTATTTATTTAAAATATTACATCTGTTCCATTGTTTGGTTTTTCTTTAGTGACCTTTTGAGTTATTTCAATTATATGCATTTTGGGTTATTTGTTCCCTTTTATCTCTTTGCTTAAACTTTTTCTGTACTTACAATGATGAGGTACTAATTGATAATCTACGTATTCTATCATTAATAAAAATATACTTCACTGATCTCACTTATGTGTTTTTAAATTTACCTCTGAACAGATTTATCACTATCTATTTTGATATATTTTTTTTCTTTTTTGAGATGGAGTCTTGCTTTGTCACCATGGCTGTAGTGTAGTGGGAGATTGCAGCTCACTGCAACCTCTGCCTCCCAGGTTGAAGTGATTCTCCACCCTTAGGCTCCTGAGTAGCTGGGATTACAGGTGCCCACCACCACGCCTAGCAGTTTTTGTATTTTTAGTAGAGATGGAGTTTCTCCATGTTGGCCAGGCTGGTCTCAAACTCCTGGCCTCAAGTGATCCACCTGCTGCTGCCTCCCAAAGTGCTGGGATTACAGGATTGAGCCACTATGCCTCTTCAGTGTTGATTTTAAATGTTTATTTACATGTTCATTTACATGTTATTGAATGTTTTTTAATAATTCTCTCACAATTATGCTATGGAATATGGGTCGTTTATTATATATTCTTATTGATCATTATTAATTAGAAAGAGATTCAGAATTAAGTCACTGAAATTTTGTTGTGGAAATCAGAAATCTGCAACTCAGTTATTTATGACACACAGCCTCAATTCTTACATGTTCTAGATTGAATTTTCTGCACTAAAGGTTGATACATTTGATAGTCTTTCTACAAACAGCTGTTTCTTATAATTTAAGTGTTTAGAAGGTACATTATACTTGGCAAATGATATTAAAAACATTTGAGTAAGTTCTGAGAAACACTTTTGAAGTATCTGGTAAATTACTACTGTAAATATTTTATAGGACTTTAATAAGTGTCATACTATATTTTAAAGAATTAATGTTTTTAGTTCCTGATAGGCTGATTTCTCATTAATACATATTATTATTAGCTTTAGTAAATATCCATTGAGTATTACATAGTTTCCTTTATAGTAACCAAATTGCATGACTTGTCATGAAACTTGCTATGCATAATGTGTCTGTGGATAGAAGTTTCAGCATCACCTAGGAACTTAATAAAAATGCAGAATATACAGCCCAATTCAGATCTGATGAAGCCAAATCCACCTTTTAAAATGTCCCTAGATAACTTGTGTTTCCATTTAAAAGGGAAAAGTCTTGATCTAAAATAACAACATAGTTATCTTTTATTATTACAAAAATTTATATTAAAGCAGAAATTCGTCTTATTTTTTTGAGACAGAATCTCACTCTGTCACCCAGGCGGTAGTGCAGTGGCACAGTCTCAGCTCACCTCACTTCTGCCTTCCAGGTGCAAGCGATCTCCTGCCTCAGCCTCCCAAATAGCTGTGATTACAGGCATATGTCACCAGACCTGACTGATTTTTTTATTCATTCATTCATTCATTTATATTATACTTTAAGTTCTGGGGTACATGTGCAGATCATTCAGGATCGTTCCTTAGGTAGACACATGCCATGGTGGTATGCTGCATCCATCCCCTTGCCCAGTCACCTACATTAGGTATTTCTCCTAATGTTATCCCTCCCCAATCCCTCCACCCCCTCCTATCCTTCCCCTTTCTACACCCCATCCCACAACCCAAAACAGACCCTGGTATGTGATGCTCCCCTCCTTATGTCTATGTGTTCTCATTGTTCAACACCCACTTATGAGTGAGAACATGCAGAATTCGGTTTTCTGTTCTTGTGTCAGTTTGCCGAGAATGACAGTTTCCAGCTTCAACCATGTCCCTGCAAAGGACATGAACTCATCCGTTTTTATGCTCCATAGTATTCCATGGTGTGTATGTGCCACATTTTATTTATCTATTCTATCATTGATGGGCATTTGGGTTGGTTCCAAGTCTTTGCTGTTGTGAACAGTGTCACAGTGAACATATGTGTGCATTTGTCTTTATGATAGAATGATTTATAATCCTTTAGATATATACCCAGTAATGAGATTGGTGGTTCAAATGGAATTTCTATATCTAGATCCTTGAGAAATCGCCACACTGTCTTCCACAATGGTTGAGCTAATTTTCACTCTCACCAACAGTGTAAAGCATTCCTGTTTCTCCACATCCTCTCCAACATCTGTTGTCTCCAGATTTTTTAATGAATGCCATTCCAACTGGCAAGAAATGGTATCTCAGTGTGGTTTTGATTTGCATTTTTCTAATGATCAGTGATGATGTAATTTTTTTTATATGTTTGTTGGCTGCATAGATGTCTTTTTTTGAAAAGTGTCTGTTCATATCCTTCACCCACTTTTTGATAGGATTTTTTTTTCTTGTAAATTTGTTTATGTTCTTTGCAGATTCTGGATATTAGCCCTTTGTCAAATGGGTAGCTTGCAAAAACTTTTTCCTATTCTGTTGGTTGCTGGTTTACTCTAAAGATAGTTTCTTTTGCTGTGCAGCTCTTAAGTTTAATTAGATCCCATTTCACTATTTTGGCTTTTGTTGCCATTGCTTTTGGTGTTTTAATTATGAAGTCCTTGCCTGTGTCTATATCCTGAATGATATTGCCTAGGTTTTCTTCTAGGGTTTTTATGGTGTTAGGTCTTATGTTTAGATTTTTAATCCATCTGGAGTTAATTTTTGTATAAGGTGTAAGAAAGGGGTCCAGTTTCAGCTTTCTGCACATGGCTAGCCAGTTTTCCCAACACCATTTATTAAACAGGGAATCCTTTCCCCATTGCTTGTTTTTGTCAGGTTTGTCAAAGATCAGATGGTTGTAGATGTGTGGTGTTAATTCCGAGGCCTCTGTTCTGTTCTATTGGTCTATATCTCTGTTTTTGTATTGATACTATGCTGTTTTGATTACTGTAGCCTTGTAGTGTAGTTTGAAGTCAGGCAGCATGATGCCTCCAGCTTTGTTTTATCATTGTTGTTGTTATTATTATTAATATTATTTTGCTTAGGATTGTCTTGGCTATGCAGGCTCTTTTCTGGTTCCATATGAAGTTTAAGGTGGTTTTTCCAGTTCTGTGAAGAAGGTCAATGGTAGCTTGATGGGGATAGCATTGAATCTATAAATTAGTTTGGGCACTATGATCATTTTCATGATATTGTTCTTTCTAACAATGAGCATGGAATTTTTTTTTATCTGTTTGTGTTCGTTCTTATTTCCTTTAGCATCTATATACCTCTCCTTGAAGAGGTCCTTCACATCTCTTGTTAGTTGTATTCCTAGTAATTTTATTTTCTTTGTTGCAATTGTGAATGGGTGTTCGCTCATGATTTGGCTCTTTGTCTGTTATTGGTGTATAGGAAGCTTGTGTTTTTTGCACAATGATTTTGTGTCCTGAGACTGCTGAATTTGCTTATCAGCTTAAGGAGATTTTGGGCTGAGACAGTGGAGTCTTCTAAATATATAGTCATGTCATTTGCAAATAGACACAATTTGACTTCCTCTTTCCCTAGTTGAATACCCTTTATTTCTTTTTCTGCCTGATTACTCTGTCCAGAACTTCCAATACTATATTGAATAGGAGTGGTGAGAGAGGGCACCCTTGTCTTGTGCCAGATTTCAACAGAAATGGCTTTTCAAAAAACCAGCTCCTGAATTCATTGATTTTTTTTGATGGGCTTTTTGTGTGTCTATCTCCTTCAGTTTTGCTTTGATCTTAGTTATTTCTTGTCCTCTGCTAGCATTTGAATTTGTTTCCTGAAGGAAGCACTAAACATGGAAACGAACAACCAGTACCAGCCACTGCAAAAACATACCAAACTGTAAAGACCATCAACATTGTGAAGAAACTGCATCAACTAATGGGTAAAACAACCAGCTAGCATCAAAATGGTAGGATCAAATTCACATAGAACATTAACTTTAAATGTAAATGGGCCAAATGCTCCAATCAAAAGACACAGACTGGTCTATTGGATAAAAAGTCAAGACTCATCGGTGTGCTGTATTCAGGAAACCCATCTCACATGCAAAGACACACATAGGCTTAGAATAAAAAGATGGAGGAAGATTTACCAAGCAAATGAAGAGCAAAAAAAAAAAAAGAAAACAAACAAATAAAAAAAAAACAGCAGGGATAGCAATCTTAATCTCTGATTAAAGACTTAAAACCAACAAAGATCAAAAGAGACAAGGGCATTACATAATGGTAACGGTATCAATGAAACAAGAAGAGCTAACTATCCTAAATATATGTGTACCCAATACAGGGGCACCCAGATATATAAAGCAAGTCCTTAATAACCTACAAAGAGACTTAGATTCCCACCCAATAATAATGGTACTAGACAGATCAATGAGACAGAAAATTAACAAGGATATCCAGGACTTGAACTCAGATCTGGACCAAGCAGACCTAATAAACATCTGCAGAATTCTCCATCCCAAAACCACAGAATATACATTCTCCCCAGTACCTTATCACACTTATTTTTAAATTGGCCTCATAATTGGAAGTAAAACACTCCTAAGCTAATGCAAAAGAATGGAAATTATAACAAACAGTATCTCAGATCACAGTGCAATCAAATTAAAATTCAGGATTAAGAGACTCACTCAAAACCACACAACTACATGGAAACTAAACAGCCTGCTTCTGAATGACTACTGGATAAATAATGAAATGAAGGCAGAAATAAAGATTTTCTTCGAAACTAATGAGAATGAAGACACAATGTACTAGAATCTCTGGGACACATTTAAAGCAGTGTCTAGAGGGAAATTTATAGCACTAAATGCCCACAGGAGAAAGCAGGAAAGATATAAAATCGACACCCTAACATCACAATTAAAAGAACTAAAGGAGTAAGACCTGACTCATTTTTGTATTCTTAGTAGAGATGAGGTTTCACCATGTTGGCCGGGCTTGTTTTGACCTCCTGACCTCAAGTGATCCACCCTCCTCAGCCCCCCAAAGTGTTGGCATTACAGGCATGAGCCACCACCACACCCATCCTATTCTATGATTTAAAAGAGACATTGATTTGGCATATTTATATCAATTTTAACTTTGTATAAATGATGAGCTAACAGTGGAATTCATAGTCAATTATGTCATCCTAGTTTTGGCATTTTGTATTTGACATAAATTAGCATCAATATCAAGAGATCTAGCCATTCTTGCTTTTATTTTTTTAATAAATTTAAAGGGTATTAATACACACACTAATTTGGTTCTTGTGTATTTTTTTCTCTGGAACAGTATTGTTTGATAGCACTTTCTAGAAACATTTTTTATGAATGGTGTTCAGGATGATAGCTACTAGCCACATGTGACTGAGTGCTTGTAATTATTAAGAAATTAAGAATTTAGAATTTGACTTATTTTAACTATTTAAGTTTACATGTGGCTAGTGGGTACTGTATTAGACAACAACTAGAAACAGAAACTAGAGACTGTGGCCTACTTTTATATGGCTCTTGAACTAACAATGGTTTTTTCTGATTTTAAAGGACTGTAAACACAAACACACAGGAACATACTTGTGCACATATACACATGCAAATGAAGAAGAATATTCAGTGCAGCAGAGACTACATTGCTAACCCTAAACTAGTTTTTTGCCCATTATGAATAAGTTTGCTGACTCCTACCTTAAAATGATAATTAAGCATACATATTTAGGAAGTAAATTTAAAGGCAGGTACTTCGGAAAGCACACTATTTTCTAGCATTCTGGAATGTTTATATTTATTGGGATGATATGTTACTGTTAAGAAATGTGTGAATGGTTTGAATGACAGTTTTGAGTTTTTAGTGGTATGAAGACCTTAATTTAACTTTCCCATTGAATAATGATAATGCTTTATTTCATGTTTATGATTGGTAAATTATCAACATCATTTAAAGTTTGATGAAGTAAAGATATGTAGATTTTAAATGTTACAAAGCAAGATCAGTGACAGCCAAAGCAAGTTTTTCTCTATTATTAAGTGTTAATAGTTAGAGATGGGAGAGCAAAATTTAAAATTTGGAATTCCTTAGAATTTTCTTTTATGTACCTTCTACTGAAATATTTTGCTTTTTGTGTTTTTCTGTGGGAACTATGACATCTTCCAAAACTTCAAATTATTTTATTCCTAGATTTTGAATTTTAAGAATTCATAAAAAATATATCTTCTTGTTTCATCTCCTGGAAAATTTTCTCAGAAATATTTATTTTAAGGTATTGAAAAAATTTGAATTATCAAATTCACAATATTTATAATTTGTTATACAAAACATACACCATGAGCTGTATCTAAAATAATTTGAGTAACATGTAGCATTTCTTTTATTCCAAATGACTTGACTCATTTCTGCAATATCTCTTCAGTTTTGTATATAGTTTCTTAAATGATGTGTTATATTACTGGATGCCAATGTTTGTAATCTGAATAAATATTCTTTCACAATATTATCAAGTTTTACTATGGTCTCTGCCAAGTGCAGAACATTTCCACTATCGCTCTCACAAACTTTCTTTGATGATCTTGTGAACACACTTGCCAAAATCAAAATTATGTATATTATATGTTCAACAACAACATGCCATACCTTCATTTAGTCTCTGTTTTTCAACAAAAGTAGTTACTGATTTTTCCAAATTAGATTTTAATTATAAATATCTAACACTGTGATTGCTGTTCAGTTTATTTTATTCACATTTCCTCATTGCTCATGACTGATTATTGCCCATTCTTAAGTAATGGTTGATGTTTTATATCTCTGAAGAAATTCAAAACAAATACAAGACCCTTTGCATGAAGTAAACAGTTGAGTTTTTTCATATGAAAAAATATCAGAATAAAATAAACACCCTCAGACGTCCTTCCTGCTCTGTCTTAGGTAAATTTAAACTTTCTTGTATGAGATGCGTAATTTTCAGCAAGAGTAGCTCACTGTTGCATATTTTAAAATATGTCCACCTTCTGACATTGTAAGGGAACACATTTTATTTGATGATTCTTCAGAATTTGTTTTTGTCTGCCAGATTTTCTTGAAAGTCAGTAGTCATTGACATGGAAGTAGGAGATAATTTCATGTACCATTCCATCAGTGACGATTTGTACTATATTCTGCTAAAATTAATAGCTCTCATGTCTTTTCCTCTGCATTTTGTTTTTTTTTTTTTTTTTTTGGTGATTCACTCTAAATTCTCCAAAATTTTTCTAATGTTCCAAACATTGTTCCAAAAATTTTCCATTTTTCTCTTGTCTCAATAATATTTGTTATAATAAAATAAGCGGCTTCAATAATTATCTTCTAATAATTTCATTGTAAATCTTATTGCATTTATAGTACATAGGAAAAATGGCAAAATATAACATGATACAATACTTAGCATATAGGGGAAAACAGCAAATTTTAACAGAGGTAATTTTATACTTATCAAATTTCTGCACTAAATAATAACAATTCCTGTCAATTAAATAATGGGTCATTATATATAAACCATTAAGCCTTTATTAATATTTATTTTTGGATTATTAATGGCTAATCTTTAGTTGCATTTATGTAATTTGTGTCATACTGGAAGCATCTTTAACTTAAACAGGAAACTCAGTTTAAGTAAAAGACACTTTGTTGTTGTTACAGTAAACAGTAAGTATATAATGTGAATTACAATGAAAATATATTTTTATTACAGTAAACAATAAGTAAATAATGTGAATTACAATGAAAATAAAACAAGTGCATTAAGATTAATGACAGATGCTTTTATTTTTATGAATATATACATATATGTGTACATACTTATAACAGTAGATTAGTTGATTGGTTAATCATTTGATTTATTGATATACAGATAGATAAATCGACTTATAGGTAAATAAACATTGTTCAGAAGCACAGCCTATAATATATGTTATTAAATCAACACTGGTTTTTGATTCACAAATCTTTATCAAACTTGTTCCTCCTTTATAAGCCCCAGTGAAATGATTTATAATGACTCTGTTATAATGGAATAATTTATACCCTCTACTGGATGTTTGTTTTAATAAATATGCAAGACTCCTATTTTGGGGTTAAACAGTTATGGTTTTTATATAAAACTTAAAATGATGTTTAAAATGAATAGGACACCCTGAGAAGTGTTATGTTCTATTTGAATAACCAAAGCAGTTCAGTATTTCACTTTTTACTTACATTCTTGTAATTTCCAAAAGAATATGCAATGAGTCAAGGGAGATTGTGTTGAAAGATAAATCACATATCTAATGGTTATACTTCATCTGTTGCTTAAATTTTGACATCTCCCCTACACCTCCCTGAATAACTTATTTCTGATATAGAAATACCTATACAATTATTTATTAGATTGTTCTCAGGATTCACCTAAGTCATTCATACAAAGAGATTTTTAGTACCCACCTCATCAAATGCCCAAATAGGAACACCAGTGCTGACCACAGTTTAGAGGTACTTCCTTTACCCAGATACATAAGTATATACCTTTCTTTTCTCTTTCTCTTCATCTCTCCTTCCCTCTCTTTTCCTTTCTTTCTCCCTTCCTTTATTGTATATTATTGAATTTTAATATACAGATTTCATTAAACTATATAATATGTAAAAATAAAACCCATTGAAATAGAGAATGGTTCAAGTCATTCAACTTAAATAAGCAAAACTGCAGGTAGCCACAGTTAAAGCTGGAAGACAGTGGTCTGACTCTCCTGAGCCAAGAAAAGATACCACTTTTTAACTTGTCAAATCTGTTTGCAATTGTTTAATGGGTATTTTATTGGTAATATCTTACTTATTTTTGGAATTTGAAAATACATAATTAATTTTAAAATTATGCATAATTCAGAAAACAGTGAAAGTGGAAATAAACACAATGACATATTTTTTTAAATAGCATTGATAAATTAAAAAATTAATGGAAATGTTCATGGTTCTATGCAATGTACTCTTGTGGAAATATTTTGTTGTTGTTAATTTGTTGTATGTAGTTTGAATTCAGTTTTCTTACCTTATATGGTTACATTGTGTTCCCAGTGACTTTTATATATCAACTTATTAATTCTGTAGGCAAGCTCATTATAAATAACTATTATACAACTTCTCCTTTTGCTCCATGTACATTGACCTCATAAGCAGATACAACTCTGATATGAAAATGTCATATTTTCTCTGCAACTGCAATGCTACTGTATACATTCTTTCAAAAAATGGTCAATAATATCCTCTATTACTTTAGTTTGTTAAGATACCTTCTTGGGGGGAATGATCCAAGATGGCCGATCGCTAACATCTCAGGATTGCAGCTCCCAGCGAAAACTCAGACAAGGAGAGGACGCCACACTTTCAGACAAATTTTGGTCGCTCACGGAGCAGAAGATTCCCAGTGGAGGAGCTCCACGGGTTGCCAGCGCAACTCTTGTGGCGGGTGCAGTGCTTTCGCCGGCACCCGGAACAGGACTGGTTCCCCTTCTGACCAAGGTTTGGAGGAGCCATATGGGTCGCCAGTGCGACTCTTGAGGATGGCGCGTTGGTTTTGCTGGCACCTCAGCGTGGCAGCTCTTGGTGCAGAGAAAACAGGACTGGTTCCCCTTCTGACTGAGGTTTGGAGCTTCAGGAAGGCAGAGTTGCCTATTAAGGACTCAAGAAGGAAGCCAGATTGGAGATTCCCAGGCCAAAAAGCACCATCAGTCTTAACTCCGCTGTTTTGGCCGGCTCAGTGGGTTGCTCCTATTTTGGCCCTGGAAATTAACAACTTGGAAGTCCACTAAGAGACCTAATTTGAAAGTTGGTAATTACAAAGACGACAGGTGGATAAATTTACAACAATGGGAAGAAACCAGCATAAAAAGGCTGAGAATACTAAAAATCAGAACGCCTTTCCCTCTAAAGAGGATCACAGTTCCTCATCAACAAGGGAATAAGACTTGATTGAGAAGGAGCACATCCCATTAACAGAATCAGGCTTCCAATGATGGATAATAAGAAACTTCTGTGAGTTAAAAGAACATGCTGCAGCCCAATGTAGAGAAACTAAGAACTTTGAAAAAAGATTTGACGAAATCCTAATGAAAATAGACAACTTAGAGAGGAATATAAGTGAATTAATGGAACTGAAGAATACAATGCAGGAACTCCAAGAAGTATGCACAGGTTTTAACACTCGAATTGTTGAAGCAGAAGAAAGGATATCAGAGGTAGAAGTCCAACTTAATGAAATGAAACAAGAAGACAATGAAACAAGTGAAAAAAGGATAAAAAGGAATGAGCAAAGTCTCCAAGAAATGTGGGACTATGTGAAAAGACCAAATTTCCATTTGATAGGTGTACCTGAATGCGACGGAGAGAATGAATCCAAGCTGGAAAATATTCTTCAGGATATTATTCAGGAAAATTTTCCTAAACTAGCAAAGCAGGACAATATTCAACCCCAGGTAATACAGAGAACACTACAAAGATATTCCTCAAGAAGAGCAACCCCAAGGCACATAATCGTTAGATTCACCAGGGTTGAAATGAAGGAGAAAATACTAAGGGCAGCCAGAGAGAAAGGTCAGATTACCCACAAAGTGAAGCCTATCAGACTTACAGCAGATCTCACAGCAGAAACTCTACAAGCCAGAAGAGAGTGGGGGCCAATATTCAACATCCTTAAAGAACAGAACTTTCAGCCCAGAATTTCATATCCAGCCAAACTAAGCTTCACAACTGAAGGAAAAATAAAATCTTTTATGAACAAGCAAGTACTCAGAGATTTTATTACCACCAGGCCTGCTTTACAAGAGCTTCTGAAAGAAGCATTACACATAGAAAGAAACAACCAGTATTAGCCTTTCTAAAAATATACCAAAAAGTAAAGAGCATCAACATAAAGAAGAATTTACATCAACAAATGGATAAAACAGCCAGTTAACATCAAATGGCAGTAATCCTAAGTTTAAATCGACTAAATCCCCCAATCAAAAGATACAGCCAAAACCGAACGGCATGTTACATCCAGACCCATTTCACTTGCAAGGATTCACAAAGACTCAAAACAAAGGGATGGAGAAAGATTTACCAACCAAATGGAGAGCAAAAATAAATGAATAAATAAAAAGCAGGAGTTGCAATTCTCGTATCTGATAAAATAGATCTTAAAGCAACAAAGATATAGTGGTAAAAGGATCAATGCAACAAGAAGAGCTAATGATTCTAACACCCAGATACATAAGACCTATAAAGAGACTTAGACTCAACGAGACAGAAAATTAATAAGAATATCAAGGACTCAAACTCAGATCAGGAACAAGTAAACTTAATAAATATTTATAGAGCTCTCCACTTTAAATACACAAAATATACATTTTTGTCAATACCACATTACACCTTCTCATAGGTTTAAATGAAACATTGGCCATTATTAATACCCATTTTTTTTTAGAATAAAGCAACATTTCCATTCTCTGTCCCTCTTTTTCTTCCTCATTCTTCCTCTCCTTCACTCCTTTTTTTTTTCTTTCCTTCCTTCAAAAAAAGAAAAAAAAAGAAATCAACTTGTAGACCTCTAGATTCAGGTCGGCAATGTCTCTCATTGCTCGATTTCCTTCCTTTCCTTCTCTCCCTCCCTCCCTCCCTTCCTCCCTTCCTGCCTTCTTCCCTTCCTCCCTAAAAAAAATAAAAATTAAAAAAAGATACATTCTTGTGATCATTCTGCATGCAAAAAAAAAAAAAAAAGAATGGATTATAAGATATGGATGCCAGGTCATTATGCACATAATTGTATCCTTAGCCCGTTCAACGAAACAAAGGCAGTTTAGTAATGTAGCCATGTATGTCTTCTATTGGAGTAGATCCTAAAATGAGATAAAACAGTTGGTGTTGTTTTATACATAGGGATAATTGAGGTAGTGAACTACAAGGTTTGTGGATATTTCCCTCTGATGTGCTGCTTAGAATACATAAGGATCCAAAAGTGAAGCTGTTGTTTATCCTTCGATCACTTCATCTTTTTATTCATCCTCATTATGTTCAAAACATTCTGGCAAATTCAGACTGTGTTTCTATCAAACAACTGGATCAAATTGAAACCAGATATTCTAATTTAACTTTTAAAGTTTTGCCTCTGTCTTTGGAGAGTTTCCTGAGTGTCTTACATTGTTTGGCAGCACATAAATGGCACAAACAACCCTTCTTATGCCAGAAAAAATCATTTTGAAATTCTCTATTAGAAAATGAAAATTCAGTTGATTTCTTATTATGAAGTTTATAGATATTTTGCAACTGTACAGCAATTGATATAAATTGTTTCATATGATCTGAATATTGGCAGAAATCAAATTAAGTACATTATTACATTGCATTTTAAAGACTATATAGGTCCAAAATTTCTACAACATTTGTGTGACCTTTCTGTTATAAAAACCATAGTTTTCTGATGGTTATTTTTAAGAGTGGCTTTAACATATTTAATTTCCTTTTTCAGGAAATGTACCCAAAAAGAACTCTGAGAGAATATACTCAATTGTTCTGCTGTGATTAAACAAGACTGCTGTATTTTGTAAGTTCATCTACTTTTATCTTTATTTTTTAAATAAGGAAGACTTTCTGCTGTAGAAAATCTTTTTTCTCATTTGGAATTAGAGTCTAATTTTGTTTTAATAGAAGGTTTAATTGATTTTATTTTTTTCAAACTTTGTTTTACCTCAGTTTTATTCAGTTTCAATGAATAATGAAAAGGCATTTTTTTTTTAGATTAACTCTGTTTCCTTGTATCTATTGGGCAATATTTTAATGACTCACGATAAGAATCTTATCAGTTGGTAAAAGGACAGTGCTATCAGTAATGCTGACTTGATGTGGGCAAATATATTGGAAATTGTAATGTCCTCCACTTCAGTGAACGAATACATTTGATTTTATCTGTAGAAACTGACTTTATGAAGGTAGCTAAATACTGACCCTCTTTCGGATATGTTGTAATTTTATCTTGCTACTAATACTTAGATTATACATTCAAGGATTATAATATATATCATGATGAGGTATGTACTATATGACTTTGATGTTTTAGGATATAACATTCATTTTTGCACTACATGATTTAGTTGTATTAGAATATAACACATATTTATTTCACATGACCCAGAGCAACCAAAGGCTTTGTGTAGAAATCATGAATGACATTAAATTGAATGTTTCCTGAATCTTCATGTTTACAATCCTTCTGATTATCTCAAAGTTGAAATTTTTCTATTTCAGTTTCTGAAACAATATAAAACAAATAGGTTTTTTCCTCCTTTACAAACTGCCTTCTGATATTGAGATAAAATAATCCCTTTGCCCATAATTAGTTTCCTATGACAGGAAACTAGTCATAGAAATATAGTTTCTAGTAGGTTGAGAAAATGTAATACATGTCATTTATTTGGACACTTGCAGCATTTTTTTTTTTTTTTTTTTGGCTTTTCATTCAAGCAGACTCTTTTTTTCAGGAGCAAAAAATATGACTGCATCCCCTTATAGTAAATGAATGGAGGATCAACTAGATGAAAAGATGTATCTAAATTTCTGAATTCAGTGGCATAATAGTCATTACAAGTGCTCTTCATCAGGGTATTTTTATTACCCCAATATTTTGAACAACTTAAATGCTGAGTATGGTAACGTAAAGAACATATTTAAGGGTTAGAACAGTTTTTAGAAATTT